>NC_064559.1:13990465-16390465 GCF_937001465.1 Orcinus orca | reverse complement strand
ACACTATCGCTTTATCTGTTGAATTATGAGGAGCTTTATAATGGATATTTACTGAATAATTAGTAGGTTGGCCTTATAAGACAGACATCAATGTCCTTGTCCTCCATTTTTATGTATCACTTGTTCCTCCAACCGAGACAAGTTTATTTGGTGTCAGAGGCACAGTTGGTAGTACTAGGTTTAGGAAGCAAGTCCTGATGTGTTATGTGAAATTTATGTATGTCAGGGAAGCTCAGGCTTACCTCCAAAGCATGTACTCAGATCCCTTAGCCTTAGGGTCTCAGGTTGCCACTGTGGTCCTCACATGCCCAGCAATATCTGGTACATGTGCTTCACAGTAAGGATCCAGGCTAAGCTTCCATGAGACTATAAGTTTGAAGATGCTTAACTGTTTGCTAGAGGGACCATGACTTTCCTGTTTCTTCTCTCTCTCGTGTGAGTTCCATGCCAATTGATTTAAACATCGTGTACCATGCGGTTCCCTAGAATTCTGTCTAACCTGAACCTTAGTCTCCTGCCAGTGACCTATCGGGTTGCTGCCTTAGATTCAGGCTCCTTCTTGCTGTGTCCAGTGAGAAAACCGGAGAATGACCCTGCCTGGCTTGAGGCATCTTCTGTACCACTCTCAAGCCAGGGGCAGCCATCCATCCCCTCCGAGCGCCCCTGAGCATGCTGGGTAACTCTGTGCTTTCAAGTTCATTGCCATCTCCGCAGCCTATTCTTAGTAGCAGCAGATGCTGAGCTTTTCCATCCTGCTCTTGGGGTCAGCGGTGGGAAAGAGCAGAAAAAAATGAAAGCATTGTCTTGCCCCTGGCTGGACATCTGTATTTCTGAATCGCCCTGTTGTGTGGGTGATGCAACCACTGGAGCTGTTTTGCTGAATGTGAACTTTGTCCACCGACTGGACTTTAAAATTGGTTTTGGATCCTTGTGAAATCCAAACGGTCAGACCACATTTTTCTAATCTTCGGTTGGATTGTATCTTTGCTCTGAAGCGGAGCTAATTCGTATGTGTTCGCCTTCACGGCAGGGGCTGCTTCTCTGTTTTCCTGGTCTGCGTTGCTTGTTTTCTCAAGGCTGCTACTTACCTCGTCCATTGTGTGTAGGCAGGAGAGCGGGAGGGCAGCTCCCTGCGGGAACTGCGGCCACTGTGGCTTCAGGGGTGGTTTACTCAAGTGTTATTGTTAGGGAGAGAGTAGACTGGCTTTCAGAAACTAAACAGGGGAAGCACCAAGACCAGCTCGCCCACAGGTATGCTGGGACCATGGCAAAGACTTGAACTTGGGCTTCAGATATCAAAGCACTCAGATCCTTTATTGGAAGCGTTGACCTTCAGGGCTGTGGTCTCTACTTGGGTGTTCTAGTGCTGGGATTCTCAACCTCACTGTGCATGAGAATCACCTGGGAGATATTTAACATACATTCAGGCTGAGGTCCGCCTCCAGAAATTCTGAGTCAGTTGGCCTGGGGTGGGGTCTGGCATCTTTAGTTTTAAAAAGCTTCCCAGGGCATTCTAATGTGCAGCCAGGTTTGAGAACCTCTGTTTTGGGGGTTTACATAACTTTTACTACTATGATTTTCTGTCTAGGTATCCATGTTCTAATATGAGTGAACTTCTGCATAAAGAAAAGGCGTATACCTGCTTGGGGGTATTGATAGATAAAAAGGGTGGATTCTGGCTTTAGTAATAATAAGATGAATAATAATGTTACCGATAGCCATTAGTTATTGAATACTTAGTTCGGCAATGCACTAATCTTTCTCTATTAGCCCTATAGGATAAACAGTTATTCTCAGTTTTACAGATAAGGAAACCGAGACTTACAGACATCATGTAATTTCCCCACAGTCACACAGCTAATAAGTGGCAGAGCCAGAACTTGAACTTGGTCTGTCTGGTTCCAAAGCTCCAACTAATCTCTCCCCTAAGACGATAAACTTCAGTATACACAAGAATATTTGGGGTGAGGGGATGAGGTGTCAGAAAAGGAGAATTCACTGAGTGAGAATAATATGTATCTGTATTTTAAAGAGCTCATTCTTTTCTGAAAAAGGAAAAATGATATGTTTGGATGCTTTCTTTTTTTCTTTTAAATCCAGTATTTCTCTCCTGAAAACCTATGGAAATTCAAAGCAGGCAGCAGAACCCACGGGCTTGAACACAGGTGTTGGAATTAGGCCGTGGCTTCTGAGTTTAGCTCATCTTTATTCTCTGGGTTCCCTGTTTGAAGAACGAAGTGGTTGCTACTTATATGAACGTGTATGAAATATGGTGCATCCTTATGTGATTCTCTTGTCCACACTGGATAATCACTGGACCGTGCAGTGTAAAATCCTGGTGTTTTTCTTTTTTTTTTCTCCCTAGCTAGGAACAACTGTTTTTTGGCTGTTTTTTTTTTTTTTTTTGGCTAGTAAATCTGAGTTCTTCCTCAGACTACTGCATTAATCCTTTAATGCCTATTAAAAGATCAGAATGGTTCCAGGCCAAGGCCCTAGAAATTCCATCTCCAGTTCCAGGCCTTCGTATGTGTCCTCATACATATGAAGGAATGTTGCAGATCAAGGCAGCCAATAACTATTTGTTAAACGTGGGAGTGAGTGAATTTTGCAAATATGGACCACAAGAGAAATAGCACCTTGCATATCGCTAAGGACTCATTGGGAAATGAGCAAAATGTCTTAGTCCACTGGTCTGCTCCCAGTTTCTCCATGGGGCCACTTGGTCTGTTAGCCAACTCCTAATTCCCACCTGGGGAAAGTTTTTGTACTCTAAGCAAAGCAATATTAATAGGATTAAAAGCATCTTATTATCACCAACCTCTGTTTATATCTCTGAGCCTGGATGAAGGGATACTGACTTCTTCTTTACTGTCAGTAGCATTTTTCATGTTATAAGTTAGGAAAAATTCAGAATCCCCGGGGGCACAGAAAGAACATGAGTGAAGCTACTTGCCAGCCCATATGAAAGCCAAGCCTATATCTGATGCATTCTTGTTGTGGATGGTCCCACGGGGACGCCTGGATCAATACTTGCTCCCTCTGTGAGTTCGAACTGCTGTCCCTGGAGTTATAGTGGGACAGTTGGGCCTGTGTTCTTGGGTCCTCAGCCAGACAGCACAAGTATTTTTAGGGTTCTTCTTGTTTCAATCCAATTTCTGCTTGAAACTTTAACACAGGCAGGCTGCACTGAAACAACTTTTAAACTACTCTCTGGGTAGTGTAGGAGGGCTTGGATTCGTACTACAGCCCTTAAGCATTTTTTTTTTTTTTTTTTTTTGCTAAATATCCAACAGGCTGAACAGAGGAAATTTAAGTCTAACCCTGGGGGGGACCCCGGTTTAGTCATCTGTCTAGACAGACGAGTTCATATAATGGGCCTCTCTGTTTCTTTTGCTTTGTTAGAACAGACGGTGGTCCCTTCCTTTCAACTTTGTGAGGATGTGGACCTTTGGTTTTTTGATCCCAGCCTACCACTGATAAGCCAAGAAAGTGACTCATACATGAGCCAAAGATGACTCTTGAGGGTGACACTTAGTCTGTGATATAATAGAAAGAAAATACAGGTTTTGCATAAAGGAGAATCCTGGGTAAAATCCTGACTGTGAAATATTGGGCAAGTCAGTTACCCTCTCTGAACCTCATTTTTCTCTTCTCTAAAATGAGAATTGATTTTTAAAAATAATGCTTCTTAATGGTACTTTAAAAAAAAAAGAAATTAACACATAAAAATGCCGTGCCTGTGGTAGGGAATGAATATATTTTTTATTCGTTCATTCATTCATTCACTTATTTCAAGGTGATCAGTGAAGACTTTTTCTTGCTTTTGTATTCTGAGAACTATAGGAAAACCAGAAATTCCAACCCATGTTTTTAATATCAAGTTATACATTGAGAAAAGCAAGTGATATATATATATATATATATATATATTTTTTTTTTTTTTTTTTTTTCGGTACGCGGGCCTCTCACTGTTGTGACGTCTCCTGTTGCGGAGCACAGGCTCCGGACACGCAGGCTCAGCGGCCATGGCTCACGGGCCTAGCCGCTCCATGGCATGTGGGATCTTCCCGGACCGGGGCATGAACCCGTGTCCCCTGCATCAGCAGGCGGACTCTCAACCACTGCGCCACCAGGGAAGCCCAAGTGATATATTTTTTTAAAGCCTAAGAAAAAATAAAAAGTGGTACCAATTTCTGTCAGAGGAAAATAATGCTGAAGATATCATTTAAACATTGGTAAAAGTAAGTAAGGCAGAATGATATTCTTTGTCTTATCAGGAGGGCTCAAAACTTTCAGAACCTGCCTAAAAGAACTCTGTGTGTTAGTAACTATTTCTACAACTAAGTGGTACATCTCTCTCCCTTGTTATTTCACTTTAATCCCTTCCTGAATTGTCCCTGAAAGCAAGGATGTGGAAAATACTGTTTTATTCAATTTAATTCAATAAATATTCACTGAGCATGTACTGCCTCAAGGGCTTGCTGCCTGAATCACACGAGTGGATAAAAATGAGGAGAGTAGGGGTAGATCCCCCCAGAAGAGGCAGCACACACAGCGCAGAGGAAGGCACTGGGCTCACATAACATAGGTGTAAGTGGAGGCGTCCTATCTCTAGTTATGTAACATTGGATAGGGCACACGCCCTCTTTGAGCCTCAGTTTCTTAGCTTCCACCAAAATGGGACAATCATGGTGGCTATGTGACAGATGGCATGCCCCTCAACACTTGTAGTGTTACTTTTGTCATTGTTCTTCCTCTTTTTATTGTTGTTCTTACATCACCCCTACCCTCAAGTAGCTTATAGCCTATTTGTGAAGACAACTTGATACACCCACTGCCCTACACAAAGCAGAACCATTCAAAAGTTGCTGAATGATATTTACAAGCCAAGGCCAATGGTAACACAAAGACAAGGTGACTGGGTAACGAAACCAACTTTTTAAAACATCGATCCATACCGTACGTAGAATGATATGTGTACCTGGGCAGTGAATAGCCCGAGCCTCAGGATGAAAAGGGAAACAGGAAAGTCAGCATCTCCTTCAGCTGTTAAAGGACAGAAGCAAGTGACGTCTGTGTTGATCGCAAAGCTTTTCATATGTCAGAGTACAGTTCTTGACGTTTTCATACATTGAAATTCCATCAGAACCCAGTGCTTTACGTGGCTTCGGATATGGTATGTCTGAGTCATGTCTCTCTCAATACAACTGCAATCAATAAAAAAGCCCAGTAAAATGTGGTTAGCCACAAGGACCTCCCTCCCGACCCACCCCACCCCCAGTCAGCACAGATCCATTCAGTCTACGGCTCCCTCCCCGCCCCCCCACAGACTCTGGACTGAGAGAGGCTTACGCTTCTTCAAGTACAAAGAACAGAAAGGCCCACTCTTGTGCCGGTTGCCTGCCCCTCCTGTTGTCTGGCCTGCCCCACTCCTGACCCCTGGGAAGCCCCGTCCTGTCCTGTGCCTTGGGTGACTGTGGCCAGAGAGGAGCTCTGCCCAGGGTCATGGGTACACAGAATAGATGTCTCCAGAGGATGTGGCCTGAGGTTCCAGAAGGCCTGACTGAGTAAAAAGTCTTGTCCTTTCTCTTACTGATACAGCTGGCTTCCTCCTGTATCCTCTGTAAAGTGAATCTTGAGGCCCACGCTGGCCATCACCGCCTTCGTTTTAATTCCTTACGTATCTTGTAGTGTTTTTTTCCTTCTTGCTCTTACGCACAAGTGACCTGAGGCAGCAGCAGGGGTTGTGAATGCACAGGGAGGCCAGAGGGGAGAGGAGGAAAGGAGGTGGGAGCCAGACAGGTGTGCAAAGGACAGAGACAGCTGTCGCCTGCTTGCTGTTTGGACTTGGCCGTTACCTGCTGGAGCAGCGCATGCCCAGGCCAGCGAAGCAAGAAGGGTGTCTTCCAGCAGACTCGAGCTGTCATCCCAGAAGTCCTTGACCTCCCATCACCCACAGGGGAAATCGGGCCTCCCGATCACCTTTAATTGTCAAAGCAAACCAAGAGAATGTGCTCCGTTTTCTTTATTCTTAGGAAAATGGTGCCCCTTTCTTTGTTCCCACTCAAAGTCTGCTTTGGTATTTTTTCTCAAAGTTGCCATTTGGGAGGAGGTTTTATTTAAAAGTTCTGAGGTTAGATATTTGGAGAGTAAGATGAAGCCAGTTGAAAACGGTGTCCTTTTTGTGTTCTTAACCGAGGGAAGTTCAGTCCTGACCTCTGAATCAGTGAAGGCCAAAGTTTGTCACTGGCTGTGATATAATCTAATTTTACCACTTTCCACTACTTGCTTCTAGTTAATAGAAAGGTGGACCTAAATATGTCTAACTACACTTACTTTACTTACTGGGGGAACCAGTTTCCCTTTGCTGAGGATCTGTATCTAGCTTCTTTTATTCACACTTGGTGTTTGGTCCATAACAACAATGACAACAACGACAAGAATAATATTTATAATAAAAATATTGATTACTTACACTGATGTGGTACTTCTTCTACCCCAGGTATCCTCCTAAGCACTTAGGGATATTGACTCATTTGATCCTGGCAATAATGGATAGGCATTATTATTTTTTTCCATTTCACATAGGAGGAAACCAAGGCACAGAGATAGATTAAATCACTCCCAAGATCAATAGCTAGTAAGTGGAAGAGCCAAGGTGCCCCGCCTCCCATAGTTGCCGCTGTCATCATGACTCACTCCCGTGGACTGAAGTTTGAGCTGATCACGTGACACAGAAGCGGCCACGTGGTGCAATGGTTGAGGGCGTAACTCCAGAATGAAAACTGCTTAGGCCTGTTTGTTTGGGGAAAGGCAGTGCACGCTGAAAGTAGAGTCCACCTGGCGTAAAATATAGAAACCATTTACATATGAGAAACCTATGCGGTACGTATACACGCAGTGCTCCTTCGGGTCTAAACTGAGGAGAGCAGTCCACACGCCAAGTTCTCTTCAGGTGACTTTCTTAAACTAACCCCTTTGATTAGCAAACAGTACAAATGTTTATAAAGTTGGAGGAATTTTAGTATCTTTATTTGAATGGCGCAAAGCAGCCCAATGTAGCTTGGCCCTGGGCTGCAGCCTATATGTATCTGGATGCCAAGAAGCGACTGTGCTCCGCCTGGGATGCCAAGCATTCCAGACCTGTTACCTTGTAAGTGTAATATTTACCAGATTTTCGCTTCATCTGGAGATGAAGCGCAGAGCTGCCCTGAGTTGGGGAGTCTGCGGCTGCTGGGGAGGGAGCTCCGTGTGCAGAGGCCTCCCTGAATGACCAGGGAGCTGGGGAGATGAACAGAGGTCTGCCGGAAACAAGCCCTTTTCCTGGGAGTCTAGGAAAAAATAACAGAAGCTACGACGTTGGGGTACCCATCAAACTCACAGTGCTGAGTGCTTTTGCTTTCACAGTGCTAGTTTATCCTCACATCTCTAGGCGATAGAGGCTGTCTTGTCCCCATTTTAGAGATGGGCAAAGTGCGGTTTAGAGAATTAACTGGAGTGCCACATAGCTAGCTCTGTTCCAAGGCCTATCTTTACTTTCACTTTAGTAAAGCTGGTTTAGAGCAAAGGATGATGGTGGCAAAGTGGGGCTGAATCGTTCCCTGTAGCCTCTCTTGATTCTCATTTCCTCTGACCTTCCCAACCTCCTTGCCAGGAAGGTGTCCCGCACATTTTACAGATGAGGAAACTGAGGCCTAGAAAGGTTAAGAGATGTGCCCAGGGCCAGCTTTTACGTGGCAAAGCCAAAGCAGAATCTGGGTCTTTGAGTCCCAAATCTTAAATCTCCTCGTGTTACAGCGCCAAGATTACAAACAAAACCCCATCCTAAACTCTGTGGTGTTCCTAAATTTTGAGAAGGGCCTGGAGGCCGAGTTCTAGACAGTCTGTACTGAACCCTGTATGTCAATAAACAGAGCTAGTAAATGACATATCGTTATTGTGTGTGTGTGTGTGTGTGTGTGTGTGTGTGTGTGTGTGTGTCCATACACACACAGTGGGGCAGTCGCAGGCTGGAGCAGGTGAGAATCATTTTCAAGTCGAAGAGGTCAGCGATTGCCAGATCAGCACGTGTAATGAACCCTACTTTACTTTCATCATCCCTTCATCCGACGAGTAAATGGTGACAAGATCCCCAAGGTCAGGAAAAGGATGGTGAAAACTGCCTCTAGTTCTTCCTGCCCTTCCCGGATGGGGGCTGCCACCGGGACCCTCTACACAGCCGTCATTTTGTTCGTTTTCTTTTTTTGGCGGAGCGTTCGTGTGAAAAATGAAGCCAGAGCATTGGAAGCAGCCCCCTGGCCGCACCCGAAGTGCTCAGGGCTGCCTTCCGATGAGGCTGGAGATATAAACGGAAGAGGCAGCTCGCCCGGGGGCACCTTGCAAGAGCCCTTATTCGCTGCTGCTCCCGTTGCTTTGGGGGATGATGCTTTGGTTGCATCTCACCCCAAAAGCAGTATTTTTAGCCGAAGGTGGAAAATTATAAAAGCAAAGGTGTGACATGAAGCTCTCTGGTGAGTGTTGTCAGTGGAAGAACAGTCACCCCAGCATAGAGAAAGTTGCTGCAAGATCCGCGTCCAGACTCGGGGCCGGGCCCCTGATTCACCGAGGCGCCGGCTCTCGCGAAACCGATGAAGGGACTAGTGTTAAGCCCCTGGTTTCACTTCTACATTGAAGTAGGTAGGCAGGGTTTTTTTCTCTGCGGAAGTTCAGAGTTTTTCTCTACTGGCTTCACAGTGCCACTGTGTCCTGTGTTGGACATTTGGTCACAGGAACTGAATCCAAAGGATGATTTTCCATCATTTCAATTTCTTTTCTTGGGGGGGGTATAAATACAACAGACCTTGGTTATGCTACTATTTTGTTGAGTGGGTTTTGTTCCATGAGTGGATTTGGTCTATACATTCCCTTTTCTGATACCGTTTTGGTATCACGGTTATACTGCCTGTGTAAGTGAGTTGGGGTATCTCCCCATTTCTTTCTCTGGGATAGTTTGCATAGATTGGAATATGTTTCCTAAAAGTCTAGTGAGATTCCTTTGTACAACTGCCTGGGACTAGTATTTCTTTGTAGGACCTTACATAATCATATTATTTTTAAAATATTTATATGCATTTTCATCCTTCTAATTTCTTTTTTTTCCCTTTTTTTTTAGTTTTTTTTTTTTTAATTGAAGTAGAGTTGAATTACAACGTTGTGTTAGTTTCTGGTGTACAGCAAAGTGATTCAGTTATACATATATATTCGTTTTCATATTCTTTTCCATTATGGTTTATTATAGGATATGGAATTTAGTTCCCTGTGCTATACAGTAGGACCTTGTTGTTTATCCATTTCATGTATAATTGTTTGCGTCTACTAATCCCAAACTCCTAATCCAACCCTCTCCCACCCAAAAATACAGAACGCTTCACGAATTTGCGTGTCATCCTTGCACAGGGACCATGCTAATCTTCTCTGTATCATATTCCAATTTTAGTATATGTGCTGCCGAAGCCAGCACTCCCCATTCTTAATGGATGTACTATTTACATACAGCGAAATGCACAGCTCTTAAGTGTGCAACTTGATGAGTTTTGACAAAAGTATACCTTTGACATAATCTTGAAGCAGAAGAGAGTGGAGTAACTTGCCTGCAGTGAAACGGCCAATGTTTAGGGAAAGGAGTCAGGATTAGGAAAAGGAGGATGAAAGTTCCCAACTTCTGCTCCCAATATGAAGCTAAGATCATCTTCATATACCATCTCTAGTTTCCTCAGAAGCACAGGTCTTGAACGGGCTTTCCTTTCCAAGGTCTGGTGGTATATGGAGCTATGATGTGCTCTTTCTCTTTTGATCCCTCATCTCAGTTTTTGCAAATAAATATTTGTGGGGGCGAGGAGGTTGTCAGATGACACAAGCCTACTGTAAATTGTTTTTAGAGTCTTCTTGGAAATAACTTTTTTTTTTTTAACATCTTTATTGGAGTATAATTGCTTTACAATGGTGTGTTAGTTTCTGCTGTATAACAAAGTGAATCAGCTATACGTATACATATATCCCCATATCTCCTCCCTCTTGCGTCTCCCTCCCACCCCTCCTATCCCGCCCCTCTAGGTGGTCACAAAGCACCGAGCTGGTCTCCCTGTGCTATGCGGCTGCTTCCCACTAGCTCTCTATTTTACATTTGGTAGTGTATATATGTCCATGCGACTCTCTCACTTTGTCACAGCTTACCCTTCCCCCTCCCCTAACTGGGTTTTTTAATCAAACACTACATGGTTAGGAAAAGTCTCAAGGAGAAATAAAATGCAAAGGGAAAGGCAGTTCCCAATCAGGAGGAAAGAAAACTATGTGATAGAGCCTTAAACTTGGGGATTCTGCCCTGGGATATTACAGGAGAGCTGTGGAGCTGGATTTATGATCTAAACAGAGGGTTTAATGGGAAGCCTAGCAGCACAGATGCACCCACATTTAGACAGGATATCGAACTGCTGTTTTGTGGCTGTATAATCCTCCTAGGATTTGTAAGTGATCTTTTAGGAAAGTTGAAACTGCAAGGTGGGAAAGCATGTGCCTTTTTAAAACAGTGTATCATCTATTGTAAATATGAATCTACATTAAGAATAACACAAGAACATTTTGAAATGCAGTAACAGGATTGCTCTTTTGCCCTTCAGAGGTCCCTTTTCTGTCTGATGGGAAAGCAGGTGACATGGGGGTGGGGAGGGAGTCACAGGCTTTCAGGGTCACACAGGCTCCTACTGGCTTTAGAGGAGGTAGGAATTCTTACTAAGAAGTGTCAGCCCTTGCATAAAGCGTTTATCCCTTTAACCATGATGTCTGGGAGTTTTTTACCAAAGAATTTTAACACAGCTACCTGTCAGAGGATTCGCCAGATTTGGTGATATGTCCCTATGAGTCAGGTTTCAAGGTTTCAAGGAGTTAGAAGTCGCAACAAGATTAATCACAAACTTCTGAAGAACATTCCATGAAACACATTTGCAAGTAAGAAATGTTGCCTTTGGATTTCCCAACCTAAAAAGGTAGAGCGTAAACACGCACTGACCAAAAAGTACCACATTCTGGTGCCTCCCAAAAATTGTGAAATGAGACAAGAATGCCTTTCCTCCACCCTTTCCTTCATTTTGGCCTCACAGTTTGTCATGCACGGTGATTTTGTGGTGGGGTGACAGTTCTGTAGAGATGAGATATAGGGAAAGTTTATTTAAGGTTT
This sequence comes from Orcinus orca, assembly GCF_937001465.1. NCBI lineage: Eukaryota > Metazoa > Chordata > Mammalia > Artiodactyla > Delphinidae > Orcinus > Orcinus orca. Next base: position 16,379,253 of record NC_064559.1, on the reverse strand, counting down.
ATTTAAATAATATAAAGTAATTCACAGGGGTTTTTTTCCCCCTCCTCCTCGAGAACATCTTGATTCATTTTCAAAAAAAGAAAAAAAAAAAAGGAATTACGTAGCATAAGTGTTTTGAATGCATTGGGTATGTCTTATTTTTAGTGAGAGTGTATTGTCATTTATTATTTTATAGGGTTAGAGGTTATCATCTTTTTCACGTAGATAATTTAAATTGCTATGTATGTTGGAATAGAGTCAGGATAACTTGACATGGAAAAGGCATTATTAGCAGGTGTGTGGTCTATTTGCCAAGCTGAGAAAAGTAAGTATGTTAAATACTCTACTATGTGTTATAAGCAAGATTGTGTATAAATGGGTTTATCTTACCTTATGAAGTGAAGTACTAAAAGTAGTCCATTGTATTGATAAGTCACTTTCACTCTGGCACCACCACTTACTGGCTATGTGACCTTAGATAAATGATGTAATCCTCCTAAGCCTTGGTCTCCTCATCTGCAAAATGGGAATGAAAAGAGTGTCTACCCTGTCGAGTCTTTGTGAGGCTTAAATGAGATAATGCAGATAGGACTCTGAGCTGCTGCTGTTATTATTGGCATATTACATACTGAGAGGCAGATTTTCCAGGCAGTGGATTTACCATGCATTTGCTTCACCTCACCTCATTCTTCCTTAAGCTCGGGGCCGTGGACAGTCCTTCACATGCCTAGAGTTTGGCCACAAAGGGACGGAAGGCAAAACTCAAATCTGTTGGTTAAAACTCAGCTTGGAGGAGGACCTGTAGGGGGTTCAGGGAAACAGATGAGGGTTGGCTACAGGTGCTTCGGAGGCTGCCCATGTGCATGTCGAGGTCCCGGGCAGGTCTGGCTCATAGGACTGATGACACCGTGATCTCACAGCCCCCCGAGAGTGGCTCCAATTCTGTGCACTGTAACCTGAATGGACCCTTCCTAAGTCTGAGGCGATGTGATGAGTGGGAAGAACACCTGTTGGGAGTCAGGATTTGGGTTTGATAATCCACTTACCAGTGTTTTCTGATCACTAACTCTGAGCCTCAGTGTTTTATCTGCAAAGTCGGAGATCAACCACAAAAGTTGTTTCCGGGGGATTAGATGAGCTTGTGTCAGCAAATGCTTGTTGTCTTTGAGTGACCTCTGGGGAAGTGTGGCGAGTACATCCTAATTCAGTGAAAGTGTCAGAACGGCTGTCATCAAAAAGACAGCAAATAACAAGTGTAGACGAGGGTGTGGAGAAGAGGGAACCCTTGTGCATTGTTGGTGGGAATGTAAATTGGTGCAGTCAGTATAGAAAACAGCATGGAGATTCCTCAAAAAATTAAAAATAAAACTACTGTATAATCCAACAACTTCACTTCTGGGTATTTAGCTGAAGAAAACAAAAACATTCGTTTGAAAAAATATATGCACCCCTGTGTTTATTGCAGCATTATTCACAATAGCCAAGATAAGGAGGCAACCTAGCTGTTTATTGACAGACGAACAGAAAAAGATGATGTGGTATATATACAATGGAATGTTACTCGGCCACCAAGAGAATGAAATCTTGCCCTTTGTGACAACATGGATGGACCTAGAGCTATTATGCTAAGTGAAATAAGTCAGACAGACACAGACAAATACCATAGGATTTCACTAAAAAACAAAACAAAGGAGCAAACAACAGAACAGAAACTGACTCATAGATTCAGAGAACAAGCAGGTGGTTGCCAGAGGGGAGAAGGGTGGGGAGATAAGTGACATAGGTGAGAAGACCAAGAGGTACAGACTACCAGTTATAAAATAAATAAGTCATGGGATATAATTTACATCATAGGGAATATTGTCCATTATATTATAACTTTGTGTGTTGACAGGTGGTACTGAGACTTATCATGGTGATTATTTTGCAATGTATAAAAATGTTGAATCACTATGTTGTACACCTGAAACTAATATAAAATTGTAGGTCAATTATACTTCAATTTAGAAAGATATTTAAAAAGAATAAATGTAAATACAGTCATGCCACCTCGCACGTATGATTCACTTTGCATTTAGCAAAGCCCGTTCACATGCATCATCATATTTGAGCCTGACCAGAACCCTGTAAGGTGGTCACCAGCTCCCAAGGCACAGCGAGGTTCAAGACAACACAGCTTCAGAGGTAAATGGGAATTCTTACCAAGAAGTGATAAGCCTGTGTGTAAACCCCTCATCCCTTGAACCCTGAGATGTGGGAGGTTTTTACCGAAGGGTTCTAACACAACCACATGTCAGGACGAAGACTAGTCTCCTCACTTAGCTGCAACAGACAATATATTGGATCAAGAGCTAGAAAATCACACACAAAACGTATGCTTGACTTACAAGGAGCCAAGGAGAAGCAGCAGAAACATAGACCTCATATCTCGCCTTCAGAACCTAAATGAGGCTTTTCAGAAGCTCAGCCTCTGAACCCTCAGTGCTATCTGGTTCCTTCCCCATCTTTCCTATTTGAGGAAAGTTGAAGATTCGAAGGGCTAGAACTAGACTTGTCTAATGAGCCTCAGCACAGTGTCACACGTTGTCCGGGTGTTCGCATTTCAAAGGTCATCTGGTTCTGTTATCTCTCCTTGAATCTTGTCCCGAGATTCTGGCTGTTGCCGGGAAAGTTCCTGACTCCTTTTGTGTATGGTTCTGACCATACACATATCTTCTGATGAGAAGGCTCATCATTTACTGAGCTTTGGCTGTTCTTCTGGAACTTTCCACCCGCCGGTCCTTGAAGAACTTCAGAAGGAGCCTTTATTGGGAAGAGAGAGGCCATGGAGCAGTAGAAAGATTGTGGACTTGGGGTCAGATAGACTTGATTTGCGATTTCCAGCCACTTCTCTGTTCTAGCTGCACGCACGAGTGACTTGCCTGCTCTAAACCTCAGTCTGTTCATGTGTACAACAAGTGGTGGGCGGTGGGAATTATCTAGCTCATAGCAAACACTGTCAATAAGACAGCAATTGTACAAAAAATATACATGAGATGCCATTAAGGTTAAAAATGAGATTATATCCAAGAAAGCATGTTGTAAATTGCCTGTAAATGTGGGTACTTTTAATAGTAAAATCACTTTAAGTCTCCTTTTACACCTGGTTTTATGTGAGTGAGCCAACGGGTCTACAAATCTAGTGACCCCAGAGTGGTTTTCTAAGACGTGTCCTGTTGAATTGGGCTCACGTGTGCCCATAGGTTCCTGATATTAATAGTTATAAACTGAGGAGCAGAGGCACAGCCAAGGACTGTGCTGGTTTGTTTGACTCTGTAAAGGCAGAGAAAACGTCTTCCATCCACAGAGTTTCAGATACTGCTGCAATTTTGACGTATGTGACCTTTTTTTTGTTCCTGGTTAGGAGAGTCTTCCTGGCATAGGACTCTGAGAGTAGGTTCAGGCTTTTTTTGGGGGGGGTGGGGGGTAGGAGGGCAGGAATGTGTTGCAATTTTATTTTATTTTTTAAAATTTAATTTAATTTTTATTTTATATTGGAGTAGAGTTGATTTACCATGTTGTGCTAGTTTCAGGTATATAGCAAAACGATTCAGTTATATTATATATACATATATCCATTTCTTTTTCAGATTGTTTTCCCATATAGGTTATTACAGAATATTGAGTAGAGTTCCCTGTGCTCTACAGTAGGTCCTTGTTGATTTTCTATTTTATATATAGTTAGTGTGCATATGTTAATCCCAAACTCCTAATTTATCCCTCTCTGACCACCTTTCCCCTTTGATAACCTTAAGTTTGTGTTCGAAGTCTGTGAGTCTGTTTCTGTTTGGTAAATAAGTTCATTTGTATCATTTTTTTTAGATTCCACATATAAGGGATATCATATGATGTTTGTCTTTGTCTGTTTTCCTTCGCTTAGTGTGATAATCTCTAGGTCTATTCATGTTGCTGCAAATAGCATTCTCTTAAAGGCAGAGAAAAGTCCTGCCATCCACAGGGTTTCAGGTACCCCTGCTGTTTGGACATATGTGACCTTTTCTTTGTTCCTGGTTAGGAGAGTCTTCCTGGCATGGGGCTCTGAGAGTAGGGTGCAGCCTTTCGTCTTTTACTCTCAGTGGTCCGTTAATAATATAAGCTTACATTTCTTGAACACTCAGTGTGTTCATAGTCATTGCCTTAGTTAACCCTTATAGCGATGCTTAGAGGCAAGAGTTGGTATTATCACACATTAAAGGTAAATGAATCTGAGACCTTGCTCTCATGCTGTCATCTGTCAGGTAAACATCTAAAGAGAGAGCTATCATACAATAGGCTAAATGTTGTCTCGCCCAAAGAAGGGAGAGATTGCTTCTGCTCTGGAAGAGCTGGAAATTCTTCTGATAAGAGGGGAAACTGGGCTGGACTTTCAAGAATGAGTAGAATTTGCCAAATGTAAAGAAGCGGTTTCTAGGTGAAGGATTCACGTGGCATGGGCGTGGTGGCATGTCAGCACTTGGCATGTTTGGAGATTGGAAGTCATATGGTGCATTTAGGGCTGTGGGCAGAGTCCAGTGTTGGGGGAGGGGACATGGCAGCAGAGATGGTGACGTGCCCGTGAAGCTAGAAATGTAGGTTGGGGTCAAAGGGGCCAAAGCAAGATACATCTTGAAGTTGTCTCTTTATTTGAAAATTGTCAAGACTTTTCACAGCTGAGTTAGAGTTTACGAGAGAGAAAAGGATGGCTGAGAATAAAAGTGGGCTTGCTTTGTACCACGGTGTCTGTGTTGCTAGAAAGGGCAGGCCAAGCTTTTTCATCTTGAATCCCCGTAACCTCAGGAGTAGCCAGTGACTCTCCCAGCCTTAGAGTCTAGTCCAAGCCCAGCATCCTTTTAGACACGAGGAAACTGAGTCCTGGAGAGGTTGCTGATGCCCTGTAGTGAGATGTACCAAGAGATCGTACCGCCCTGCCGCCTTCAGGCTCACATCTGGCAAGCCCCTCCCATATTGTGCATTTTATTTTATTTTTTGCCTTTTAATCTTCTAATTTTTTTTGATTATAGTTGCTTTACCATGTTGTATTAGTTTGTGCTGTATAGCAAAGTGAATCAGTTATACAGATACATATACCTACTCCTTTTGCAAATCAAAACTGCAGTGAGGTATCACCTCACGCTGGTCAGAATGGCCATCATCAAAAAATCTACAAACAATAAATGCTGGAGAGGGTGTGGAGAAAAGGGAACCCTCCTACACTGTTGGTGGGAATGTAAGTTGGTGAAGCCACTATGGAGAGCAGTATGGAGGTTCCTTAAAAAACTAAAAATAGAGCTACCATATGACCCAGCAGTCCCACTCCTGGGCGTATATCTGGAGAAAACCGTAATTCAAAAGGATGCATGCACCCCAATGTTCATTGCAGCACTATTTACAGTAGCTAGGACATGGAAGCAACCTAAATGTCCATCAACAGAGGAATGGATAACGAAGATGTGGTACATATATACAATGGAATATTACTCAGCCATAAAAAGGAACGAAATAATGCCACTGGCAGAGACGTGGATGGACCTAAAGCTTGTCATACAGAGTGAAGTAAGTCAGAAAGAGAAAGACAAACATCGTATATTATCACTTCTATGTGGAATCTAGAAAAGTGGTACAGATAAACTTATTTGCAGAGCAGAAATAGATCCATATTTTACATTTTAAATCCCTCCACAGTCCAAATGGCCACCACCCAAGACCTGTTGCCACCTGCGCTTTTTGCTTCCCTTCATTCACGCTAGACTTGTGAGAAAAGCTGGTTTGATTGCAGGCTGGGGAAATAGGACTGACTCTGTGTTGTCTCTCTATATATTAGACTCATAAAATGCTTTTAGGATTCTTGGATCCTTCTCTGGGATATTTTATGTTGCTGAACATGCTGTGAAGTTCGTGTGTCTGTATGTGCACCACCAACCCCCGTCATTCTCCCCATCAGTGTTACCCTTTGTGGAAACAAAGCAGCCTGGGAGGCCCACCAAGAGCAAGACCACGTTTCTGTCCTCTGCAAGGTTAGAAGCTGTAGTCAGGGGATCCCAGGCGCCCACAGAGGCGTGGACATGAGCTTAGACGTGTGTATGGTTATAGTAGAGCTATGGAGAACGCGTACTTGCCTCTGAGGGCCCCTCAGCTCCCTTCTTACAATGAACAAGGAGTAATTAATGTATAATCAGTTGGTTTCAAAATAAAAAAGGAAGCAGAGGGATCAGCTGGCGTTTGTAAAAGTCCATCTGTGTTTGGGCTGCACTGATTGCCTGTTCAAGGCAGAATGACTTCTGTGAAGCCATCTTGAGGGAGGAGAGGTCACAGCTGATGCCCTACATCCAGAAGGAAATTTTTTTTTTTCTTTGCTGTATGCGGGCCTCTCATTGCTGTGGCCCCTCCCGTTGCGGAGCACAGGCTCCGGACGCGCAGGCTCAGCGGCCATGGCTCACGGGCCCAGCCGCTCCGCGGCATGTGGGATCTTCCCGGACCGGGGCACGAACCCGTGTCCCCTGCATCGGCAGGCGGACTCTCAATCACCGCGCCACCAGGGAAGCCCCAGAGGGAAAATTTTAAAAGTGCAGTAAACTTCTGGGCAATGGTGGACTCGCTTTACACACCAAAAAGTGATTTTGTCATTGAGGCTGATGGTCAAAAAACATCTGAGTCTTTCTTCTTCTTTTTTTTTTTTTTAATTGCTTTTGTAATTTTTATTTTTGGCTGAGCCACGCGGCTTGTGGGATCTTAGTTCGCCGACCAGGGATCGAACCCCTGCCCCCCTGCAGTGGAAACATGGAGTCCTAACCACTTGACTGCCAGGGGAGTCCCTCTGAGTCTTTCTTATACCCACTGCTGTGGCTGCCTGTGGTCCAGTCTCCCCCTTACCCACCGTGGAAGAAAGAGATGGCCTGAGGACAGCTTAATCTCCCGCTGAAACATGGGGGAATCTGCTCCCTCCTTCTCTCTTGAATCTCTCTTGGCGTCATTCCCAAAGTACCGGTTCCAGGGAAGGTCACTGAATGTCGTGATTGCCAAGGTAGCTGCCTGAGCATAAATCACTTCTCCATCTCGGTCCCTTCTAGGCGCCGTCCCTTTCAGGCTGCTGGGCATTTAGAGGAAGATGCTTCTGCCCTTGGCACTAGAATAGCTATTCACAATAACAATGAAAACCGCTCTCACCAGAGCATCAGAGCCAGTGGAGAAGACAGAGTGTTTATTTTAGCGTTGCTGTATCTCTTCAAGTCGGAATCCCACGAAGGTCTCAGAATTGGTCTTCCCAGCCTTCACTTGCGAATGCACAGTCTTAAGAGATTGTGCTGCCTGCTCTGTCAGCTGCTTTATATCTTACAGGAAGGGTAGGTCCCGAGCCTGGTGTCAGAGGTTAGCGCTAAGAAGTCCCCAGACTCATTTAAATAAAACCATTTGGCTTCTGAACTACGGTTTCCTCCACAGTAGAATGGAGATAACACTACCTAGGTGTTAGCAGGCTCAGATGAAGTGATGTATGTGAAAGTACATTGTGAGGCATTAAGATCCTAGGAAGATGTCAGGGCTTGTGATTTCCACTGGTTCTCATCACAAGATTCAGCTGTTTGGGAAAAGAATTCATCTTCTTTTCCTTTGTGATAGTTATTGAGCACTTACTATGTCCTAGGAGGCCTTGGGGAGAGAGAAGATGAATGATTCGGCCCCTGTACTTGTGAGACTTACAAAGGCTTCTCTCTCCAATATGAAGCCAGTGTTCCCAGGGCCGCTCCTACAAGTGTCGGTCCAATGGGTGGCCTGGTCAGGAGGGTCTAAAACGGAGCTCTCTGATGGGTGAGATAGATGTGCGCAGATCTCTCCCTGGCCCTCAGGGATCTCCAGTCCAGTGCTATAGCCAGGCAGCCACAGGACTTGCTCCCTGCTAAGGAGAATTCTTGGGGTGTCTAAGAGCCCTTGAAGGAATTGAGAGGAGTTACCGAGTTTCCCTTGTCAAACCTCCTCTGGCAGCAACTGTCCTCAGGACCGTGTCTCCTGGGTGCTTTGTTGTACAGTGTTCTTCATTGGTAACCTTCCTTCCCTTGCACACACAAAAGCTCAATTCATTTATTCAGGTGAGATTATGGAACTGACTATTTTCCCACTTTTCTGACATGGGGAAATCTTTCTGATTGTTGTCTAGGCTTTAGAAACAGTCTAATGAAACCAATGTAATATGACAAGAAACGGAATATGGTGTGTCAAGGACATAACAGATGCACCCCAACCTGGTGAAAGTTATTCCCCTGATTTTGGGGCGTACCTGCAGTATTCTCCGAGTACATGCAGGTAAACCCCACACTGATGTTGTAGAAAGGTTCCATCTCTCTACCTCAGTTTGCTACTTTTTTAATTCTGGTTATGCATGTGTGTATATATCACTATGGTGCCCTGGGAGTTCTATTTGCTTTCACCCTAACATATTTAAGAAGTACTGGCTCATTCAAAGAGCTCTTCTTTAAAGGGGACTTAGTAAATGCTTTTTAAGAAGTGTAGGAGAGCCATTGGCTTGTAACTAAATAAAGGCATTTGTCCTGTGCCATCTACACAACCGCCAGTGAGAAAAGAGAGTGGAGAAAGCTTCAGAAAGCACCTGAGTTTTGACCCCTGCCACTAAGCCTTCTGAAGCCTTCAAAAGATAATAGAGAGAGAGCTGTAAGACAGAGCTGAAGCTTCCCCAAAGAGGAGAAACTCTTTTTTTTTTTTTGCCTTAAGAATTCTCCTTCCATTTTCAAAAATGACACTGCCTCTTCCTTTGCTAGGGTGTCAAGTAACTTGGGACCAGTTGGACTCACTCTTTGGATGTCCTGGCTGCTAGGATTTAGTCCGTTTTCTCTCCCAGTGGCCCTAAGAGCAGAGGAACATTTGTACACGTTATACACCAAAGTCATGAGATTGAAACTAAAGGGTAGGGCTTGCTCTCAGATAATTAAATAAAAATAAGATACACTCAAACATTTCAGAGTCCTTAGCTGTGGTCTAGTTTTGCCGTGGAGATTCTTACTTTAAAGACTGTTTTTTCTCCTCTCACAAGTGGTGTCCCGACCTTGAACAGAAAGCTGCTTAGCACCAAAATGAACATGAATTCTTAAAACAAGCATAACACCTGTGGCTCCATTCCAGAACTCGGTCATGCCACAGTTCATCTGGATTCCTATAATTCCTGTATGTTCCCATATCTTAATTGCCCATAGCTGTGTTGCCAGTACAAACAGGATGGAGGAAGAGTCCACACCCTTAATGAATACATCTACTAACCCTAAGAAAGCACCATCTTTTGAAACTCTAGTATTCTTTTTAAGATACTGAATGACCATCTACTGAAATGCTAATAAAGATATCTGATAACTAAAAATTCCTTTCAAGCAATTCTTACTCCCTACCATCTTTCTAGCTGGGGTTCAGGACTGGCATTCAGCATAAAGAACATTACTGATTTTCAGACTCTGCCCTCTGCAATGTTATTTAAGAAATGAACGCTCAGGTTCACCAAATCAGACGTCAAATCCATCTCAGCATATTTGAAAAGAGGAATCAAATGAAATAAGTACATATTGGATCGGGGTAGATTGTAAAATTTGCACACAAAAAAGCCTCAGGGTGTAAAACATAAGATAATGACATCTGTAAAACAGGCTGTGTGGAAAAGACCCGAGACTTCTCATTTATTATGCATTCAAAACACATAGAAAATATGATACGAGTACAAAGGTTAAAAAGAGAGAGAGATTGTGTGTGGGGGGCAGTCGGGAGGGAGAGAGAGAATGAGAATGAATGAGAATCATTCACAGTTGGGATGTATTAATAAAAGTATAAGTTCCACGATTAGGAAGGTGATAGTTCTACTGTATTCTGCCTTGAGAATTATGTTCAGATTTAAGGGTCTGATTTTAAAATTGGAGCAAAGAGGAGACCATCCACCAAGGTAAAAGGCTCTCACGAAAAATAAGAAAAGGAAATAGGAATGTTTGCTTAGAAAAGAAAAGAGATGGGGGCAGGGAGACATGAGATTTGGCTTCACAATTTCTGAGTAGGGTCAGGTGGAAAGGGGGTAAATCATCTTATGCGGCAGAACCAGACCCAGTGGGCAGACCTTGTAGGTAAGCAGATCTCAGCCCAAGATAGGGAAGAACTCTGTACAGTCGGAGCTGTCAGAGACTGCAGTAGGTCATCTGCCTAAGTTTGAGTTCTCCGTCACTGAAGGAGTTCTGGGAGAGACTGTCTTGTCTTGTCTTGTAGAGAAAACTGCAGTAAGAGGAATTCGATACCAGTAACATTGAGAGAGCACATAATGGGTGCCGGGCAAACCCTTTATGTGTTCTCATTTCTAAGTGCAATGAAGAGTTTCAGAGAGAATGAACGTTAGCTGTATTTGCTTTCCTTTTCAAACTAGATAATCCAGACCATCTCTTCCGCTTCACCTTTACTCACTCCCAAGTCATGAATTTAATACATTAGCAGGAATAGCCCGTCCCACTTGGTGAAGTTGGTAAATAGCTTGCAATCCTAGCAGGGTGTGCCCTGTTGCTTATTCGCTGAGCTCCAGGGCAGAGCAGGAAAGCAGCACAGTGCCTCAAAGTAATTAGGCGATTGCCTGACAAAGAAGTTAGGCCACAAGCAAGAAGCTTACAGACAACACAGAGACGAGCTCCCGGTACAAGACACGCAATAACCATTATGTGCATCACTGCTACAATTTTAGAAAGCTTAGAGAAAGATTTTCAGGCTAACAAGGAGCCGCTACACCCATTAAGGCATGTCGGACAGTCCACACCAATCGTCATGGAGCTGCAGGGAACATGCAGTAGTTTCTGGAAAGGGGAATGTTGAAATTTGTCTGTTCTGGGCTGAGAAGGCTCTCTGCAGCGGTGAGCGAGAATGTCCGAGAGGGTACATTTCCATCTTTATTTTGGCAATGTTTGGTGTAAGTCTGGCAAGATTTTACTAGTTTCTCAATCTGTAGAAAGAGATTAAAAATAAAGGGTGCTTCTCATCCATTAAGAGATTAAGGGCGAGATCCTACATTTCCAAGTTTAACTTGTTAGTGGAATCGATGCATATTGCCTTCTTTCTGTTGACCTTGTTGGGAGCCATTGCTGGGTTCTAGAATAGCTGTGTGGATATGTCATGAGGTCATTGGCCTCTTTAAAGGCCATTAGTGGACCAAAATCATGGCGATTTTGCCCCTTCCCCCTTTTTTTTAACATGTAAAAAAATTTTATTTATTTTATTTATTTATTTTTGGCTGTGTTGGGTCTTTGTTGCTGCGTGTGGGCTGTCTCTAGTTGTGGCGAGCAGGGGCTACTCTTCCTCGTGGTGCACGGGCTTCTCATTGTGGTGGCTTCTCTTGTTGTGGAGCACGGGCTCTAGGTGCGCAGGCTTCAGTAGTTGTGGCTCATGGGCTCAGTAGTTGTGGCTCGAAGGCTCAGTAGTTGTGGCTCGTGGGCTCTAGAGCGCAGGCTCAGCAGTTGTGGTGCACAGGCTTAGTTGCTCCGTGGCATGTGGGATCTTCCCGGACCAGGGCTTGAACCCATGTCCCCTGCATTGACAGGCGGATCCTTAACCACTGCACCACCAGGGAAGCGCCCACCTCCCCGCTTTTTTTTAGAGAAAAAGAAGCACAGATTGAAGAGAAATAAGAAAAGAGAGAAAGAAAATGGAGCAAAGGAAGGAGAGAAAATAAGGAGAGAGTGAGGAAAAAAAAAAGAGAGTTGTATGTGCTTTAAAGAATGAGACAATGGCAGAGAAGAGTGGCTTCAATCACCTACTCCAACCAAGAGGACAGCCTCCCACTGTGACGTCATTCCAAAGGAATATGTCCCATTTGTGGTCCACCTGCCCGCAAAAGCGGGTCCACGTGCCCTCTCTATACACAGTCCTGAGCACAATGAGAAACATAGGAGAATCAAAACAAAATAGGTGTCTCCACCTAAGTGGGGTTTTTATGAAGGTGATGGAAACTTTGGAGTAGACACTAGAAACACCGTGTCTGTCATAGTTCAAGAAAACCAACCACTGTGGGCCAGCATCACTGTGATTTAACGTTTTTTTTTTTTTTGGTTTTGTGTAAGAAGGGGCCAAAAGGGTCCTGCTGACAGCGTGCACAGACTCAAATAGCAGTTCGATGAAAGCCAAGTCACATAAGCTGATGCTGACACAGTGACTCCCAACTGCCAGCAGCACATTAGGTCTGTCCCCTGCTCGGAGACACCCACTTTCCATCACAGATGCTCCGGTGCTGGGTTACATTTAATAGGAGGGATGGCCGGGGAGAACATCAGAGACCACTGGTGATGCACTGTTTATTCCTCAGTCACTTTGTGTTAAATTGCTGTGACTTGAATGTCAGCAGTGTTTGGGATGTGGTAGTGAAATCAAATCTATCTCCCGTGTGCCAAGACAAATTTGAGAAAACCCCCGAACACAATTGTCTTGGTTTCTCGCTGGCTGTGTCCGCGCACATACAAATAGCAGCTCGTTTCCTGGCCCTCCAATCGTGTGGCGGGTGGCTTTCTTGCTGCTCCCTGAGGAATGTCTAATGAACCCCAAACTACTTCCCTCAAAGCCGGGGATGTCAGGAATGAGGGGCCACTACACCCGTTAAGCGCTGTCAAAAGTCCACGCCAATTACTACAGAGCTGTAGGAAAAGTGCAGTCATTTCTGGAAAGGGGAATGAAGAGTTTGTTCTGTGTGTTTGAGGAGCTTGGGGATGAGAGCCAGCGGATGCTACTGAGGATAGAGGCACCAGGCACATCTCGTATGGGCGTCCAAATGATCCTGGGCAGTCCTAGTATTAGCAAAGTGCCTCTTGGGGGGAACTTCCGCATGAACAAGCCCCAGATCTCCAAACCAGAGCCATACTTTTAAGGAGTATCAGTGAAAATACTGGGCCTTGCATTAAAGTTTCCGGAGCTTTACTGCAAGGCCTAACAGATCTCTAGTTATGCAAGAGCTACTTCTTTGTGCCCGTTTTTGCAATAGTGCTCCAGTGAGGGTGTTGGTCTTTCTGCCTCGGGTGGGATTCATGTCTTCGACTCAGGGGACTCTTTTGCACGGAGGGCAGGATATTGTGGTGAAAAGCCAGGGCTTTTGATGACAGGCCAGCTTCACCTTGCCCTTAGCCAGGACTTATTTCACTCTCCTTGCTCTTGATTTCTGAATCTGTGAAATGGGGATTAAAAACACCTTCTTAGCAGACATGAAGCATATAAAACTATTAGAACATGGGAGGCGATTGTGAAGTCAATTCTGAGGCTGCAGTGAGACCAGGCCATTCTTTTTTAGGGAGGGGATGGTGGGATAGACATATGTTATTCGTCCCTAACCAGTTCATAACACTGAAGCGAAGGGAAGCCTGGCCAAGTTCATTATGGTTAGACATTGTCTAGGGCAGATGTTATCAAATCTGGATGTAAGACAGAATCACCTGGGATTCACACGGTAGGTCTGGGATAGAGGCAGGTAATAAGCATATTCCTAAGCTCCCCATTTGACTCTAAAGCAGGTGGTGAGGGACAGTCATCTAATGTAAAATCTGGGGGAGAAAAAATACTTTTTGGAGGCTCCATCCGTGGAGAATATCAAAATGAGAATGATGAAAAGGCAGAGCTGCAAGTGAGCTGGGTGGCCATCTAGCTCAACCTGCTACCAGATTCAGGACAGATGATCGAAGCCTTGCCTCCCTAAAGGCTGAACTCTGGATATCCTTGGGGTATTTCTTTCAGCCTCCAAATCTACACTTTCTGTCAGAACTCCTCACGTATTGGTGATGTTGTAAGACCTTTCTTTGGTTTTTGTTCAGTCATTTATAAACTGTCCCAGGACACTTAACTGCTTCTGTCCCTTCTCTTCTAATTAAGTTAGGTGGTAAGAGAGTGTTCTCTCTCGGTGGGACATTCAAGGAAGGTCCAAGAACCAGTTAGCATCTCTGTTGCAGGATGGAAAGGGGGATAGGAAGGGACGTTTTTGAGGGGAGATGTGTGCGAGACCCAGTGCTTGAATGTTCTGTCTGCTCGCTTGTGTGAACTGACAACCTGAGTCAATACATATGAGATAGGAAATTATTTACTTCCTTATATAGATGAAGAAACAGGCTCAGAAAAGCCCCCTGATGTCCCTGTTGCCCCATAGCTACGACTTTTTGATTTGGGGTTAAAATTCAAATGGCCTTAAAGATCCCACTGCCTTCGGATCCTATAACTGTATGTGACTGTGGAAGGACTAGCTACTTTCTCCCACTGGGCTGCTTCTGAATATGCTGCCAGCCTCAGCTCAGACAGCCGCCCCCATGCCCTGCCCGGAGATGTTCAGGTGTGGGCACCTGATGCTGGCTGTCCTGGGCGCGAGGGGCAGGGGGCTGAGTGCCAGTCCTGGGGAGGCCTGGAGGTGACGGGAGGGTGGCCCAGCACATGAGTGAGGCCCCATGCCCCTGCACGTGCTCCGTTGTCCCATCAGACTTCACGTACGAAGTGTAAATTCAAAGGTGAAATGATTAAGGGTCTAAAGATGGTGACCACAGAGCATCAAACTCCAGTGTGAGGCTTTTCTGAGCTTGGGACCCGGTACCACCACCCTGGTCACATACCCATGAAGCCATCCCTGGGCCATGGGGAACCAAAGAACTCTAAGTGAAGATTCCTGACCGCAGGGTGCTAACACAAGGAGAAGATGATTTACAAATGAGCTAATCAATAATTTGGAAGAGGGCTTCCCTGGTTGCGCAGTGGTTGAGAGTCCGCCTGCCGATGCGTGGGACGTGGGTTCGTGCCCCGGTCCGGGAAGATCCCACGTGCCGCGGAGCGGCTGGGCCCGTGAGCCATGGCCGCTGAGCCTGTGTGTCCGGAGCCTGTGCTCCGCAACGGGAGAGGCCACAACAGTGAGAGGCCCGCGTACCACTAAAAAAAAAACCTAGGATGAGCGTGGGCAAGTTAGCAAAGGTCAAGCACAAGTCCCCGACTACCTGGCAATGGGGTAGGAAGTGGATCGGAATTCCAGAGGCCTTTAGAGACACGTCCCATTCCAAAGGGGGAAATGAGTTCTTGGAGAAGGTGGAGAAAAAAGCTACATCCCTCCAAGCCTGGATGGATGGATTAGGGCTGCCCAAGCCATTAACTACCTACCCAGCCACTCCGAGCCCAGGAAACGAGCCTCAACATCCAGGCTGGGTGTAGAGGGGCCACGTTGAGCTCTTTGCACCAGGCGTCCACAAGCCTTTATGAGGTAAGGGCAGGGTCACAGGCTAGGCCCCAGCACTTTGCTGTGATTTTTAGTTTTTCCCCCAAATGTAAGGCTATTTGGCAAGTCGCTCAAGTTCCTCAGCCAGGCATGGGACTGGTGACCCGTAGCAGAGGGCAGCCAGGGACAGCTGGGGCTGACCCTTAGCAGTGGTAGTCAGTTCTTTAGTTACCAGTCTTTACCCAGCGAGCTCCCATTCTCGGGTGCTGGAGCAGGGGTGTGGGAAAAGCTGCCGTGTCCTGCTGGCCTGGTCCCTTCCCTGTGGTCACAAGACCAAAGCCGACGTGCTGCTGGAGAGCGCTCAGCTGCCATTTCACCTCCTGTGTTAACTGCTTCGACTTATAAAGCAAGAACCAAAACTGTGGCTTTGTAGTATCAGGCGGCTGAAGCAGCCAAAATGGTTATAATGGCCAGAGAGGAGGAGGGCTGTTTGCCAGGGTATAGGGAGCAGAGCAGAACAACGTACTTAACTATCAAGCAATTCCTGTAAATATTTGCAAACACCCCTTCAAAGCTCGAAAGCCTAGGACAGGATCATTGGATGATTTGCTTAGAAGAAGGAGAAACAAAATTGACCTCCTGGTCCAAAGCGGCCATAAAAAGAAAGTGTGTTTATGGGCAGAGGACCAGAAAGGGAAAAAAATTGTTCAAAGTTTAATAAACACAAAAGAGAATAAAAATAAATCTCAAGAGCACTTATTGACAAACTTGATGGAGGGATAAGGTTGGGGTTGGCGGGTGTGAATGATGGGTGTCTGTGGAAGTAACACAGGCCTGAAGGGGGTTCCAATAAGAGGGAGAAAACCAATGAGATGTTTACTCTCGCTAATGACAGGAAATGCACTGAAGCAGCTTTGCGCTTTCAGGATGCTCTTTCAAAGCATGTTTGAAGCTCCTGCTGTCTAATGGGGAGGCCATGCGAACTTGAATGCAGCCACTAGGCCTGTGGAAGGTTCTGGCCAAACTGGAGAGTGTGTGAAGCCAGGAGGCCCGGCCCCAGCCCTCCCCAGGCCTCTCTACCTGGGACCCCAGACTGTTTTCAGCTGAGCTGATCAGGATGGGACAAGCCTGTCCTGTCACCTGGGCTGGGCACGTTCCAGCGGAGGGAAAGGTCAGTTTGTCCTGGCAGCTACCTTTGCAAATTGCTAAGCTAGGGGGCTCCCCAAACCTTTCTGGCCGGGTGAATGTTTTTGTCCGCCTGAAACTGTCCACCGAGTATTTCACGGTAGTGATGCAGCGGGCCATCCCTGTGTCCACATGAATACCTTCTTTTCTCTGAAACGTGGGTGCTTTAGATTTGGGGTTTTTTGTTTGAGTGCTTGTTTGTTTTTGTTTCTGAGGCTTCTGAGCTACAAAGCTTCAATTCCCACAGTCCTTTGTGAAGCAGTCATCGAGCAGGGCATGGTTTGAAATTCACCACTTCCCCATGAGCTGCTTTCCAGCAGCCACAGGACATGGGAAAGGGATGGGGAAAAGCCTCTATGAGGGGAAAAAAGTTCAGAGCTCTTAAGATGAGGAAATGTTGGTGTGTTCCTAGCATTTTTTTTTTTTTTCAGTGTAATTGTCAGGGCATGGATTTCCCAGGAAATCACAAAAGGTATTTATTTCTATTTTAACATCAGCAGGATGGTTCACTTGTTTAATAAGAAGCTAGTCTTGCCAATAGCCAGACGCCTGAGTCTTTCAAGACTCCTGTTGATGACCAACTTCGTAAACAGTGGGTATTTGGTGAACTCCATGTGTGCAGAGCCCTGTCCTAGGTAGACGGGGGAAAAAGAAAGACCTGGAAAATATGGTTAGTCCTCAAGATTCTTAAGATTTCATGGGGAAATAAAATAAGCAAACATAATAATGAAGTAATAAAAACATTTGTAAGAAGCCATAAAAAAATGAATGATTATGTTGCAATGAAGTGACATAATTGAGGAGGGGATAGAAAATCATGGAGCCACCAGAGTTGGATGGAGCATTCCAGAATAATGAAAGTAAGTTTGCAGGAGATTTTGGAAGAGTATTGTAGAAATATACCTATTCTACGTATACTGTAGGAATGTACCTGTAACAGGTGGCCTGCCCAGTGTAGGTGCTTAATAAATCGGTGTTGTATATGAAGTATGGGGATAGAATTTGGACTTGCTTTGGTTTGGGGGTAACCTCAAGTTGCATATTCAAAGGCAATGACAGGTTACTACAAAGTAACAGCAAAATTCTAGCAGCCCATGAACTTGAAATTGCTGTGGGCTTTCTGCATCTCTGTATTTTTCATGACTCAGAACAGAAGGCATTTGGGTTGATTTTCTTCCTCTTCATTAGCTAGGATTCCCTCCCACCAATGGACATTTATGCTGAATAAAGAATTTTAAGACTGGCCTGGTATAGCCAGTATCTGTATATTTTTATTCAAATGTCCTCACCCTAACTTGTCTAGAGGGTGTATTTGGTCCTATGTGTGTGAAAGACCAAATTATCAAAGCCAAAAAAGATGCAGTCCATGAAGCTGGAGAGAGCAGAGTGTTTGAGTGCCAAAATTTCAAGGAAAAAAAATACATGGGCAAACTGCTTGCCATTAGGAGCTCTTTTCCTGGCACAACTGATGAAAGTGTACGCAAGCCCGACGGCTCTCTCCAGGCATCCACTGTCATGAACTTGTTCCAATTTATAACCATCTAGGGTTTTCCACCACTCTGTCAGCTTTCAAAGGAGAGGGTTAACTTTATAACCTCAAATGGAGTTGGAAGTGGTTTGTTAATCCCTATTAATCGGCTGCTCCTGTAACCAAATGCAGATGTTTATTTATTTTTTTTTTCTGGTTCAATTGTTAATGATATTAAATTGGCCATTGGAAACGAAATCATTCTGTAGATATTTCCCGTATGGTTTCTTAAGACTATCTCATGCTGCGTGGTCTTTTGTGAGAGAACAATGGATTTTTATCATTTTGAATGATTGCCCTAACTTTTTACAGATGCCATCCCGCCCACTTTCTACAGACCCTACTTCAGAATTGTCCGATTTGACGTCTCCGCCATGGAGAAGAATGCTTCCAATTTGGTGAAGGCAGAGTTCAGAGTCTTTCGTTTACAGAACCCGAAAGCCAGAGTGCCTGAACAACGGATCGAACTGTATCAGGTAACTTTTGTTTGGGTTGTTTGAATGGACAATCAGTTTGAAGTCTTAGGATAAAGGACTTCCTGCAGACTGAGATCTTCTGAACTGAGATACGCCGTTTTCTACACACATAATCATGACATAGACCCTCATTTATTATTCCTCTCACAGTGACAGTTCCTCACTTGCTCAGGAAGGCAGAACATTTAGAGTGAAGGGGGGAAGCTCTGGGCATGAATGGCTAGAGTGCCCACCCTCGGGAGGGCTCAAGTCCAGAAGTCCACCCCCTACTCTGTAAAGTCAGATGACGTAGGACCAGTCCCACCCCAAGGAGGGAAGTCAGCTACCTTTCTTTTCTCATTTGATGGCCATCCCTTTCTCCTTTTCTTCCCTCGTCACTTCCTTCCTGTTGTCTGTCTCTCCATCTTTTTCACTCTCTTTTCTTCCTCTCTTTGCTACCTCCTGTCTCTTCACTAACCTCATCCTGCCTCCTCTTCCTCTCTGATTCTACCCGCACTTTCTAGTCCATCCCACACCAGGTGCACATCCTCTGTTCACCACTGTCCGCCACGATTTCAGGCAGCCCTGACATCTCATCTCCCTAAGTACAGTTGCTAGGCAGCTGTGTCAAAAGATGATGATGGTGGTGGTGATGATGATGATGATGATGTGATGATGATATGATGATGATGATGATGTGATGATGATGATGGTGATGATATGACAATGATGATGATGTTGGCGGTGATGATGATGATATGATGATGATGGTGATGAGACGATGATGATGATGATGTTGGTGGTGATGATGATATGATGATGATGATGATGATGATGATATGATGATGATGATGGTGATGGTAATAATGATGGTGATGATGATGATGATACCAAGTTACTGAGATGTGAGAGATGTTCTTAACAGCTTATTACTCACATGGGTTACCGGGCAGTAGCATCAGCATTACCTAGGAGCTGGGAGAAATGCAGAATCTCAGGCCCCAGCCCAGACTTACCAAATCAGAATGCACAGAATGTAGACCAGAATCTAGACTTTTATCAAGATCTTCAGGGGATCTGACACACATGAAAGCACTGCTCTGAAAGCCCTGAGCTGGGCAAGGGACGCAGATCAGGTCATAGTGAATACGTCATAGTGTCATATGAACAGTGTCTGTAGAGGGCAGAGTTGGAAAGATTTCACCAGGTACTTGACGTTTGGGTGGGGCCTCAAGAAGCATCTGTTAAAACAGGATGAGGGATGGTCATTCTTGATGGAAGGAGCCATTTGTACCACAACAGGGTGTCCTTTGAAGGGGCCTGTTGAGGGTACCAAAGAGATGGCACTCAGTGCCAGGAGGTGAGGAGAGTGTAAGGCGGAGTGTTGCCCTCCAGGGAAGATATGTAGAGGGAGACTGAATAAGAACAGACCCGAGAACCCCAATGTTAAGGAGGAGGCATGTGAGACAATATGACTAAAAAGCGTGCTTCCTTGAGGGAATGAAAGGAATTGACATCTGCATGTGGAGACCTCTAGTTGTCCTGGGTTGTAAACATTTGGAAATTTTGGTAATCTGGATAAGACTTTTCTTTGCATTTATTGGGAAAATGGAAAAATTCCCACACAAATAAGCATGGAATCTCTGAGAATGAGTCTGAAGTTGTTAAAACAGTTTTCAAGTACCAGTTTACATGTGTGTTCATGAAAAGTAGTTCTTGCTTAGATCCTCAGGGACCTCTCCGTGGAGACCTTAAGATCTTAATGCGCGTTCTAAGAGTATCAGACAGGGTCGTCTTTCTGTGTACCAGCCCCTCTGTTAAGCCCTTTATAAGTATTGCCTCCATTTGTATCCACAGCTCTCCTGTGAAGTTTGCATGATGAAGTATCTTTTTTTTTCATTTATTGACATATAACAGACGTATAACATTGTATTAGTTCAAGGTGTACAACCTTGAATAATATTTCGATATATGTATATATTGCAAAATGTATATGTATATGTATATATTGCAAAATGTTCACCACAGTAGGTTTAGTTAACATGTACCACTTCACATAGTCACATTTTTTTTCCCCTTTGTGGTAAGAACTTTTAAGATTTACTCTCTTATTTCAAATATTTAATACACTATTACAAACTATCGTCACCATATTGTACATTACATCCCCAGAACTTATTCATCTTACAACTGGAAGTTCGTACCTTTAGACCACCTTCACTCATTTCAAATATTCTTTCTTCTACTGGATTCTTTCTCCTTTTTACAGAGAAAGATGTTGAGTCACAGAGAAATTAAGTCACTTGGCCAGGGTCACACAGCCAGGAGGAGGCGGGGCTGGGATCCAGGTCCAGCTCTGATTCTCAAGCACTCACTCTTCACCGCATTTGCTGTTTGTAGCAAATCCTTCCCTACCTCTTTGCCTCAATATCAGCCAGAATAGAAGAAAAATAAGAGAAACTAGGCCGGCCAGAGGGTGGAGTGGTATTAGGAGGGAAAGCAAAGACGGAGTTCTCTGAAAAAGCAGCTTGATCAAAGGTAGCCAGAGACATTGCAAGGTGATTTGAAAAATAAAAACAAAAACATGACTGCCTGTCCTCTTTTTTCTTCTTTCTCAATTAAGTCTCTCGTCCACGCCTCTCTGTGCAGATAGATTGTTCTCTCTGGCCCTGTTTCAATTACGCGACTTCAGTTAATTGAAGGCAAGGTCTGTTAGATTTTGTTGCCTGTAACGTAAGCTGCTAAGTCACCGTTATTCTTTGGCTTCTGACCTTGCTCTGAGGAGTGGCCTCTGATAGCGGGTTACTGATAGTTTGTCTTCCTCCCAGAGGCCGTCTCATCCCCGGGAGGGGATCTGTCCCTGGAGGCTGGTAATTCAGAGGACCTCAGTCAGGTCCTCAGTGGCTGTGTACCTTCCCAGAGGTTATTGCAGCACTGGCCACCCCATGACACAAGCAGCAGGCTCTGCTCCAATTAAATCCACAATTGGAAAAGATACAGCCCCAAACAGAAGCTCATTGTATGGAGAACATGACCTTGGGCTTGTTCAGTGACACTCAACACGAGACCCAGGAAGGAGGTAGTTTTAGAGGAAAATAAGGAAGAATAACATCTCCTTATCTATCTGGAGCCCAGCTATGCAGCAATCTAACCTCCTGAAACACAGCCAAAGTCCAGGTAGTAAGTCAGAGAGATCCCTGAGCACCCTCACAGAAGACACAGCGCACACACACACAGCTGACTCACCGGAAAGGCAGCCTTTGGTCCTCTCTGGGACCACAAGAAATTCGAAGCACTGGATTAGAAGGAGTGCTGGGGGAAGACACTCTGACAGGAAGAGGTGACCCTTTAGACTTGAGATGTTTGCCTGTGCACCCCAGTAATGCCAGCCCAGATGATCAAGTCATAGAATGCAGTGCCTGTATGGACAATTTTCCTAAAGCTTATCCTGTTAGTGGTTAACCCAGTCTTTATCTCTGTGGCACCCTACGTGGATTCTGACATCTGCTGGTGGCCTTTTTATTTGGAGTCCCATCTTTGGCCTGTTTTTCTCCAACTTGCCACTTGCC
Organism: Orcinus orca; assembly: GCF_937001465.1. Lineage (NCBI taxonomy): Eukaryota > Metazoa > Chordata > Mammalia > Artiodactyla > Delphinidae > Orcinus > Orcinus orca. The sequence goes on along the minus strand of NC_064559.1, from coordinate 16,357,338 downwards.
TTCCAGGCATTTGGAACTCTTTGTGGCCTTCAGTGATAAACTCCCTCTTCAAGTCTCAGGACAGAAATTGATGCTTACAGTAACGGCTTTCAATTATGCAGGTGAGGCTAAATTATATTCAGGTAACTGAACACGTGCCGTAAGGTACTAGAGGGTTTTCTAGGCAAAATTGCTGAAACGTTATTTTGAAAAATAAAATACTCAGCGCTTAAATGGGCAGACCTGTAGCTATGTGGAGAGCTCAACTATTCAGAAGAACAAAGTCTCTGAAGTTTCTAGATTCCCTTTGACTACTGTATTACTGGCCACAGGGTTGACAATCTGCTTCCTAGAGGAAGAGAGATAGGATGACTAGGAATAGGTTTTCAGGGTGTTTAGATGATTGTATGGATAATTTATTAGGATTCCTCAGGGCATCGGTTCTAAGCAGGGGGAGTGTGTGTGTGTGTGCGCGCGCGTGCGCGAGCTCACATGTGGGTGCAGGAGGTGCTTCCCCACCTCTGAATGCCCTGGGGGAGCTTCTACAAGGCCTGTCCACAGTCCGTTTCCTGGAGCTTCTGATTCTCCCTGGAGAGGAAAAGATTTGCCTCTGGACAGACGTGGTTTCGAAAAGCTCTCCTCACGATTCAGATATGATCATTCTCCATTCTCCATTGGGAATCACAGATTTAAGGCATATCCCAAGTTTGGGGGGTCATTCTGTCCCCTAAAATGTATATGGGTCCTCTTTCTAGAGTCCGAATCCCAGGCTAGAAAGACCTAAGATAGCATTTCCAGGAGTGAGTTCCGAGTTAGTTTTGTCCAGGGCTGTGCATCTGTTGATTTCTCCCTGCCTGGGAGAGTCAGGATACCCGAGCTTCTGTGGAAATCATGTTTAGTTTGGCAAGGCGACTCTCACTCTTCTCCCCTCTACAGAATCGTCTGTCAGAGCTGTGATGAATGGTGGTAATATAAAACCGCACTGTCCTCCTGCTACCTCTGACTTCTGTTATGTGAGCAGGCTCTAAAGAGCCTGTACTGGTGTGAACATAGTATGACTTCAGACGTACACCAGTATCAGAGGGAATACGAAAGGGATAAAGCCTTCTGATAGGAAGGGAAAGAGGGCAAAAAAGAGGAAAACTGAACATTTTTCCAAATAGGAGTGACCCTTACCGTATTTTTAGAGATTTATGACAAAGGCAGCCTTTATTGAAATATGCTCCGATAAAGCTTCAGTGCTCTGGGAATGCTTTTGAACCTACTAATATTTAGTAGAGCTCTCAGCGCATTTGGAAGATGGAATACATCTTTCTCTGATTAAGTTGTGCTTGTATTTATGATTAAAATCATGCCCAGAGTTACAGAGGGAAAAAAAATAGGAGAGGGGAATCTTCTTCAATTGAATATCACCAACAAGAGCAAGGGTGTCTGCCATCTTGGAGGGGGCTCAGCCCCCAATTTCACAAGCAAAGAAATTAATAACTTAAGTAAGGGTGCCCATGACCTCGTGGCCGTGTGAGACCACCAAAAGCTACTTATGTTTAGGGGTGCTGACCTCAGAGGGCCTTGGAAATCCCAGCTATTTCTAGCTTCCTCTCACCAACTTACACCCTTTCCACGCTTATTTCCCAATTCTTTTTTTTTTTAATTGAAGTATAGTTGATTTACAATGTTGTGTTAGTTTCTGGTGTACAGCAAAGTGATTCAGTTTTTTATATATATATATATATATATATATATATATATATATATATATATATACTTTTATATATATATATATACTTTATATATATATATATACTTTTTCAGACTCTTTTCCCTTATAGCTTATTACAAAATATCAAGTATAGTTCCCTGTGCTATACAGTAGGTGCTTGTTGGTTATCTATTTTATATATAGTAGTGAGTATGTGTTAATCCCAAACTCCTGATTTATTCCTCCCCCGCTGCCTTTCCCCTTTGGTAACCAAAAATTTGTTTTCTCTGTCTGTGGGTCTATTTACTGTTCATTTAAAACTTTACCACCTCTAGGATAATAAGATTTGTACCTTTGGAACGTTTCGATGATCTAGTCACTGTATAACAAACTACCCCCAAATTTCATCGCCTCAAATATCAATTATTTTATTGACGTTTAAGGGTCAGAAGCTTGGGCGAGACTTGGCTGGGCTGTTCTTCTGCTCCATGTGACTTTGACTGGGGTCACTTGATGGTATTCAGGTAGCAGCTGGTCTGGTCTGGAGGATCTGTGATGAGTTTGCTCATAAGCTTGGAGCTTGGATGGGATGACTGAGCCCCTCCTCCTCTCTAAATGGTTTCAGGATGTATCCACGCAGTCTTCCCAGAAGAGTAGTCAGGCTTTTTACATGAGGCTCAAGGGGCCAAGTGTCCAAGGCGGAAGCTGCCAATCCTCTTAAAAACAAGGCCCAGAACTAGCAGAGCATCATTTTCACCTTATTGTATAGATCAAATGACCTACAGCCCAGCCCAGATTCAAAGGGAAAGGAAATAGACCCCAACTCTTGATGGGAGGAGTGTCAAAGAAGTTGCAGCCATCTTTAATCTGCCACACTAACCCACGGTATGGCGTCGTGGTGAGCAGACTCCAAGTGGGCACCTCCTAGCGTTGGCGCCAGAACTGCAGCCAGCCATCTAGAGATAAATCAGACTCAGACTCTGCCTTCCAGTTGCTCAGGGTCTGGTGGAGGAACAGACGTGTAAATGGTGTCCCAACGGTACCGTCTTTCCACTAATAGAGACATACCCAAGGGACTCCTAGAACAAAATTTGGAGAATCCAGAGGAATGCCTCAGAACTCATTCCTTCCAGAAAGGGAGCTGTGAGAATTTGGGGGCAGTCTTGTTTGGACTCCTTGGGTAGACAGGCAGATAATTCCAATACACCGTGTGCCTGACTCAAGAGATTTCTTTGAGCCCAACAATATTTATCGCAGGAATATCTGAATGCATCAGATTGAGATAGGAGCAGGTTTGGTTAGTTACTATGCGCAGCATTTTCTTTTATTCACTCGTTCACTAGTCACCCTTAATGAGACAGCATGGTGTAGTGTTCACTGGTATGGGCGTTGTGATCCAAGTTTTTTTTTTTAATAATTCCAATTCACTTGCTGTTTATTGTAAGGGTGAAATAAAACAGTGTATATGACTGTCGGATGGAGAGTTGGCAGTCAACCTAGGTTAATTCCCTTCCTTCCTCGTCATCTCTTAGATTTTGACTTCTAAGTCTTTGATTCCCCCAAGAGGAAGAGCTCTCTACAGAATTACCTGCCAAAGTCAGTTGCCAGGTTATCATTCGATTAATTTATTAGCTTGAGACCACTAAAAAAACCATGCAAAAGAACTCCCTGGGAGGCAATGCGATATACTGGGTTCATACCTCCTACATCTTACATCAGGAGAAAAATGTCACCTTCTCACATGGGGCTGGTGTGAGGCCACAAATGTCGGTGTCAGATCTTGGTAGAATACAGTCTGCTGGTAGTTGCCTATTAATCAGTAGAAGATAAACGTGCTGGGATGAAACAAGCTCTGAGGATTTCCAAGGCACCTTAGATTTCCCGACCATGGCTTTAAGAGGGGCAATGGTGGTGTTTATTTCTGTAGAGGTAGGACGTCATCCAGCTTCAGTTGAAGTCACCTTTGCCTTAACAAAGGAACTCCCCCCTCTACAGAAAACTCTGTCAGACCTGTGATGAACAAAAGTAAAATAAAATCTGTCCTGCTTTTTCTGACCTCGTTCTTTAATCCTTGAGATTGATTGATGTATTTATTTATTTTGGCTGTGCTGTGCAGCACGCGGGATCTTAGTTCCCCGACCAGGGATCAAACCCGTGCCCCTGCCGTGGAAGTGCGGAGTCCTAACCACTGGACCACCAGGAAATTCCCAATCCTTGGATTTTAATGCCTAGTTGGATTTGCATTTGTACAGTAATGGGTTTGTCAAATGTGATGAAATCTCATCTTTAGAGATCCCTTGCAAGGCTATACAAGACAGCGGCTAAATCCTAAGTCATTTCTATCCATTTATCTTTGGCTTCAAGCCGTATAGTCCATATGAAATGACTTTTCAGATTTGAGGGTGAAAGAGTGAATTGATGTTTACGGAGCGAAATAAGTAAACAAAGATTGTAGTGGGGAGGAGCGAATCCCCAGCTACTTTTAATGGACATTGTATCTCATCTCCCCGAAAGATTTTAAACGATGCACACCCCTAAGGCTTTACAGTGATAATTCAAGGTAGATGGCCTTGGCCTGCTTTTTATTTATTATTTATTTATTTATTTTTGGCTACACTGGGTCTCTGTTGCTGTGCGCGGCTTTCTCTAGTTGCAGCGAGCGGGGGCTACTCTTTGTTGAGGTAGGTGGGCTTCTCATTGCGGTGGCTTCTCTTGTTGCGGAGCATGGGCTCTAGGCGCACGGGATTCAGTAGCTGTGGCTCGCGGGCTCAGTAGTTGTGGCTCGCGGGCTTAGTTGCTCCGCGGCATGTGGGATCTCCCCGGACCAGGGCTCGAACCCGTGTCCCCTGCATGGGCAGGCGGATTCTTAACCACTGCGCCAGCAGGGAAGCCCTGGCCTGCTTTTTAAGGGACTCTAAAGCTGCAAAATGAAGGGTGAGGTTCCTGTCACTGCAAGGACCACAGCACTAGTGGGGTTAATGAAAATTAACCTTTTCCTAATCCCAAACACGTGCGCATGCACATGCGTATATGTGCCCTTGTACACGCGCACGCGTGCACACACACAGAGGTCAGCTTTCATTTCTCGTATTGCCCAAGGGTGTGTAAAATATAAAGAGGTCAGCCAAGAAACCCGACTGTCTGTTAAATTTGACTTGCAAAAAGTGCTACTGAAAAAAAAATTTATACTGAGCTCCTGTTGTCCAGAATTTTACAACGTACAATCCCCTTAATACTGATCCTAACTCTGGCGCCACGTTGGAGACACACGAGGTATAGTAACCCACTTTAAAAAAAGCCGTGAGGTATAATAAACACTTTGTTTGTACAAGGCTATTAATGTCTCAGGTTTTTGCAAACTGATCGAATGACATGCTCGCCTCGTAAGGAAAATTGGATGGTTATCATTTGCCTTAGGTTATGACGTTACCCAAAGCCTGTGAACGCTGTGAGCAGATGGGACCCCAAAAATGGTGTGAACAGTAGTCCCTCCCCACTGTATTCAAAGAACTGTTCATAATCGTGCAATGGTAACTAATAATTCTCTGTTCTTTTTTTTTTTTTTTTTTTTTTGCGGTACGCGGGCCTCTCACTGTTGTGGCCTCTCCCATTGCGGAGCACAGGCTCCGGACGCGCAGGCTCAGCGGCCATGGCTCACGGGCCCAGCCGCTCCGCGGCACGTGGGATCTTCCCGGACCGGGGCACGAACCCGTGTCCCCTGCATCGGCAGGCGGACTCTCAACCACTGCGCCACCAGGGAAGCCCATCTCTGTTCTTTTGCGTAGCGTGGCTCAGTAACCGTGTTGAGAATTATCGCTAACCCATGCAGTGCTTACTGTCTGCTGGGCACTATTTTAAGTGCGTTATAAAGATTGATTCATTTAATCCTTATAATAACCTTATGAGGTGGTTACTATTATTATCTTCATTTTACAGATGAGGAAACTGAGGCACAGAGAGGTTGAGAAACTTGCCCAGGCCACACGACTTGGAAGAGGCAGAGCCAGGATTCTTACGCAGGCAGTCTGGCCCCAAAGGCCACGCTGTTGGCTGCTTTGCCCTACTGGTAGGAGGAGTCCAGGGTTTGGAGTTGGGCTAGTGTGAGTTCCAGGTGTGGCTTTCCCCCTTGGGGAGTCTAAGGAAGTCACATCACCGAGATGATTTCTGTATCAGTAAAATGTGGATAAAAGCACCTACTTGGCAAGGGTTTTGTAAGGCATGGAGAGAATGCATGGAAACTCCTAGCACAATATTAGTCGACTCAATGGTTACTATTATTATGATTAGTATTGTTTCCAAAGCACTGACTTTGAACTTTTATCAGAAACAATCTCTTAAATGTACAATCTGCTCCAAATCTCTTAGGAATGATGGCTCACCTTAGCCCCTAGTGCTGCAGGTCCTGGGTTTGCGGTGGCTGCCCCGGAACTTAGCTTCAGGACTTCCTTAGATAAGATTTTCAACTCACTCTGTGTGTGGTGGTCTTATTCAATTGCTGGTGAGTAGCTCTGGGTTGGAACGAAGAGGAACATTGCAGCCAGTCAGCCCTGGGTTCACCTTTCACCTTTTTTATTTAGTAGCTTTCTGGTCTTACAAATCACTCATCTCTCTGAGCCTCAGATTTTCTTCATCGCCTGGAGGTTGACAATTCTTGTCTAATGAGTTGCTGTGAGGAGAACACAGCTGTAAAGTGTCTGGCACGTTGGCTGAGTCAGGAGTGGATATTTTCACCAGGGTTTTGCTGGTCATGTAGAACATGGTTTATACTTCCCCTAGAGGGGGTTTGTGATGGTAACACTACTCCATGATGATGTCAGTTGTCTCTGCTTGGATGATGTCATTCATCTCTGATTGGATGAGGTGTCATCTGACCCATTTCCGGGGATCAGTGGAGCAGAGCAGGATTATGGGAACAGCCGTGGTGTTAGCGTTCTGGGTCTTTGCTTTATCAAAACTCCAAGGGCAGCTGCGATGAGTTGGGGGCTGTGATGTGTCTTGCTTTTCTTTTTTGAAGAAACCATTACAGAGTGACTGACCCCAGTGGGGATGTCTTTTTACCTCATCCCTGGCCCCATAACTACCTCTGCCTGCCTCACCACCACACGACTAGGCTTGACACCTGCTTCCTGGATTGATTTCAGTAGTTTTATTTCCATCTTGTAAATGTCTGTCAACTTTGCTATAACTCCACCAGGGCAAAAGTTGTTCCAAGGGAGGATATGTGTTTATTTCCTGATAGCAAGAGTAATCAGAATATTTGGGGGGAACTTTGGGTTCTAGAACTGTGTTCACAGCCTACAAATACATAATTGAGAATTCCTTCAACGGGGACAAATCTGGATTTTTTGAAAGGTACTATTGGCTTTTTAAAACTGCCAAAGTTCTAAATAAGAGGAACATAAAAAGTAATTAAGTTGATTTTCCTATATAATGGCAGTTTTTCAAAGATGGAACCGAAATCCAACCACTTCTCACATCTCTGCTGCTACTACCCTGGTCCCAGGGGTTCTTGTCTCTTGCTTGGGCTTTTGCAGTGGCCTCGTCTCGCTGTTTGCACCTGGCCACCTTCGAGGCTGTTTGCAACACAGCAGTGAGGGCGATCTCTGCCGAGAGGTTGGTCCGATCCAAATCCCCTGGTCAGAGCCCTGTCGTGGCTTCTTACCCCACTCCGCGTAGGAGCTAAAGGCCTTCTTGTGCCTTAGGCTTTCCCTGGCCTATTGCTCACTCGCCCCCGCCAGCCGTGACTTCCCCCACTCAGGGGGCTCCTCCATCCTGGCCTCTTTGCTGTTCCTCAGACACCCTGGGCTCACCCCCTTCTAAAGCCTGTGGCTGCTGTTCCCTCTGCCTACAGTGCTCTGTGGCATTTTCCAGAAGGCTCCCTCTCTTCATTCCTTCAGATCTTTCCTCGAATGTCACCTGCCCAGATACCTTCCTAGCCAACCTGTCTGACATCTCAGGGTCCCTCTTCCCAACACTTCCCGTCCCTGTTCTCCACATTTCTCCTCCATACTCTTGTCACATGCTATACTTGATCTTCTCCACCTTCATCTTGTTTATGGTCTTGTCTCCACCTCTAGAGATAATCTCCCTGAACAACACCTGGTGCATAGATGATGTTCAATAAATGTCTTTGAATACATTGAAGAAACATTTCAAAATAAGATTTAAGTACAAGGAATATATATATTTATAACTGCATCACTTTGTTGTACACCTGCAACTAACACAACATTATAAATCAACTAGACCCCAATAAAAATTAAAAAAAAAAAGAGTTAAGTACAAGGAACATTGTGGAAATAAGCGTGTAACATCATCAGGGGACTCTCGAGAAACATCAATTATTTGGATTTGGAAACTCTGCTAGGTTTGTTTTAAAGATACCTCTGTAGCTATTAATGAAGAAAGAAATGTTGATAGCTACCCATTTTCTGTTACTTATTCAGAGCTACTTCTGGTTAAGTGAATAATAACCATGTAAGAAAAATACATATATATATATATATATATATATAAAATACAGTAATGAAACTGATACTCTTGGGTAACCCACAAACACAGTAGGAAAACCATGCTCTTTATTTTTTGAGATTCATTACTTTAGATGTGTGGCACATGCCTCTTTCCTTGCCTGTGCGGATGTGACCTGTGTCTGGTTGAATCGTTTACTCTGCTGTGTGATTTATATCTGATGCTCTTGTGAATGAGGTCGAGCTGCAGCATCACAGAGACTTCCGTTTACACAAAGGACTCCTTCATCCCTCAGACCTGCAGAGATGCATTTGCTTGTTTATGCACATGTGCAGTCAGCACAAAGCCCCGTGTGTGGAGAATGAAAAAAGTGAAGGAAAAAATAGGGAATTATGAGGTGTTTTCATCACAGAGGAGAGGCTTTCCTGTGTGTGTGTGTGTGTGTGTGTGTGTGTGTGTGTGTGTGTGTGTGTGAGTGTGTGCGTGTAGCTTGCTGGTGTCATTTCCATAAAGGTCATTAAAGACCTCTGTATGCCGTACTTTTACTGCACATGGATCTGTGTAATACAGAAACACACCAATGTACATCACGTTGTACTGTAACGAGAAAGAGTTAATATCGGGACATAATAATGTAGATATCTCAGCTCCAAAGAGACTGTATTTTTAATGTGAGTCTTTCTTTTGAAGCTGATGTGTATTCCATAAGTGTGTGCTATGCAGGCTCTCGTGAAGCCCTTGTGAAGTATGCATTCCTTACGACCTCTTAGAGGGATGCAGTCATAAAGGAGCCGCAGGACGTGGTAATGGGAGAAGTAGGATAAGAGCTGGGTCTGTTAGGCCACTTTCCGAAGGATAATCATGCAGTGTGTCAGTTTGTTAGACACGCCCAAGGTGACCCAGCGCCGTTCAAGGAGGCTGCAATTAAACAGGGACAAAGGGCTATGTTTATGCCTCAGTGGAAGAGAAGCCGTTTACCCAGTTCTGATTCTAAGACCCCACTTTCTAGTACTTGGAAATTCTACTTTCTTGCTTTTTCTCATCATTTTCATTCCCACAACAAAATATGTTAAGTAGAAAGGGTAAAATACATATAAAATTGTTTACATTGTCAGGTGATTCTTTGTCATCATAGATAGATACATAGATACAGATATGGATATATAGATATAGATGTCTGTTTATCTATGAAGTCTCTGTGAGGTGAATGTCCATGTGTATGTGTAAAATTCTGAGAAGTCGTTTCTATCACTATAAACGACTGATTGTTCAGGGGCTTGTATGTCACTTGATCATATATGTCTTTCTAATGAAGTCTGTTAGTCAATAAGAATTTACCAAGGATGGACTGTGTAAACTACAGTGGAAAAAACTCTGTGGAAAATAAAAAGGAGTGTTTTTTGCTTTGAAGAACTTCCCCGTCAGATCAAGCATCAGAACATACACATCCCACGGTAATGCATGAACACCTACTGTTATAGGTTGAATTTTGTCCCTTCAAAAAAATATGTGGATGTCCTGACCTTCAGCATCCCGTAACGTGACCTTATCTGGAAACAGGCTCGTTGCAGACGTAATTAGTTAAATTAAAATGAGGTTACACCGGAGTAGGGTAGGCCTCTAATCCTGTATGGTCAGGGTCCTAAGAAGACAGGCATGTGCACATGCAAAGATGCTCAACACCCCTAATTATTAGAGACATGCAAATCAGAACTACAGTGAGTTATCACCTCACAGCAGTCAGAATGGCCATCATCAAGATGTCTACAAATAACAAATGCTGGAGAGGGTGTAGAGAAAAGGGAACCCTCTTGCACTGTTGGTGGGAATGTAAATTGGTACAGCCGCTATGGAGAACAGTATGGAGGTTCCTTAAAAAACTAAAAATAGAGCTACCACATGATCCTGCAGTCCCACTCCTGGCCATATATATGGAGGAAACTCTAATTGGAAAAGATACGTGCACCTCAGTGTTCATAGCAGCACTATTTACAATAGCCAAGACACAGAAGCAACCTAAGTTAACACTGACAGATGAATGGATAAAGAAGATGTTGTACTTATATACAATGGAATACTACTCAGCCATAAAAAAGAATGAAATAATGCCATTTGCAGCAACATGGATGGACCTAGAGATGATCATACTGAGGAAGTGATGGTTTATGTTTGCCTGACTTCAAAGCCTATGAGCCTTTTCCCTACACTAATGATTTCCAAAGGCACTTGGCAAGCACCATGGGTTCTTCAAAGAAACCTAAGGAACCACAGAGGGTATGGAATGGGTCGGCAAAGATGGGCAGGACTCTGGTTTAAACTGGGTCTCACACCTTATGTACACTAGTGAAGTTCTACTTTGTGCTGCTGTATACAACACGAGACAGTGTGTTGATTAAAGAAAACAAGGCCAACCAGAAAAGAAGTAACTGTGGATACAGCCCCAGGTTATGGCTTTGGCTCTATACAATTTAATACTGTTATCATCAAGCTGATGAAGACATTGCATGCACAGCGGTTGATACTGTGGCAAGGATAGTTTAGAGGTTGAAGAGCAAACAAGGTTCAGAGAGATTCTAAAATGCTAAAAACCCAGCTCAGATGAGAAGTTCAAAGTTAACGGAGATATATGTGGAATTTGCATTTAGGTTCAAAAACGAATTGCGTCAATATAGACTAGAACAGTAGTTCTCCGAGTGGCCCTTAGACCAGCAGCTTGTGCGTCACCTAGGAACATGTTAGAAATGCAAATTCTTGCGCACCAGCTTCACCCCTATTAAATCAGAAACTCTATAGATGTTTTAATAAGCCCTCCAGATGTGTCTAATGCAGGCTAAAGTTGGAGAACCACTGGTTAGAAAAACCAACCTTCCTTCTCTCTTTGCCTTCCTTCATTTCTTTGTCTTTATTCCATGTCCTTCCCAAGAAAGGACTTGGGGTGGAAAATCTGACTTAATGATTTGTGTAAGAACAAAGGTTTTATTTTACAAGAAGTTTGGAATCAATGGTGTGATGTGGCTCCTGCCCAAAATAAATAGTTTGCATTAAAAATAGTGACCAGAACAAGGGAAGCATGAGGCTCCCCCCTCCCCATTTGGCATATTCTGTGTATTTGCCATATTCTGCTAGACTGTACCTTGAATCTGTTGAGGAACTGATTTTAAGAGGGACATTGAAAAGGGGCTTGACAAGGGTGGAAAGCACCACAAACCTTGTCTTGAAGGAAGAAGTTGGGGGAAGCCATCTCCTGTGATGGGGGGCTGACATAGAGAAGAAACAGAATTTTTCATCTTGTTCCAGATAGCAAAATACGTACAATGTTCAAAAGCCCCCTCAACTGGTATGAACAGGGCAAGATGTTTCCAGGCTTTTCCTACAGGGCTTTGGTAACCCAGGTAAGTCCTTCAGGCTTCTTCTCCTCCTGCTGTAGTATAATAAGGGCTAGGATATCTACCTCTCAGTGTTTTGTGAAGACTGAAAAATGTGAAAATGTTTCACATTTTTGAAAAGCTGACATCATTGTATGAAGATGAGGCAATGGTACTATTATTAACTAAGACCAGTTGATGGAAGGTTTAAGTCCAAGATAAAGAAAAATTTCAACCTGCCAGTTGGCCCAAAGTGGGATGATCTTTTTCAACAAGTAGCAAGTTCACTGTCGTGAGAGATCTTCAGATAAAGCCAGAGATGTTAGAGGATGAATTGTCTTGAGTTGGAGAGACGGCCCCTAAGTGCCTCACTGACACGTGTTTCATGACACGGACGTTAGTGCGTGAGATGAGGCAGATCTAAGAGAATGGTGCTCAGAGCCAGTGGAGTGAACATTTAATTCAGCATTTCCTCATCACTCCGTGCACACCACTGCAAACATTTTAAACCCTGAAATATATTTAAACATTAAGTACATTAAAAACATTTAAAAGGAACAAGATGGGCCCACACTTGTTAAGCTGGTGTCAGTTTTTCTCTCCAGCCCTATTGTTAAATTTCTCTTTCCATTAGAAGTCTGGTTGAATGGGCCCCTGGGTCCTTCTGTAGATCTGTTGATGTCTGAATATGGAAAGTAAAATCGAATCCCCAATGCTTTCTTATAGCTTTTTGCGATGTCTCATAGGAATGGAAGAGGTGTCTTTCACGAGGTTTGAGCCAAATCCTGAGTTGATTTATAGCATTATTCCTTTAAGACTAAGCTCTCCTCTGGCTATAATTTTGCATCTAGAGTTCTGTTTCTTTTTTTTTTTTTTTTTTTTTTTTCTTTTGGCCCTAAACTATTGGGTAACATCAGCGACTTTTGCCTCTCTCCACTCCCTAATTGGCTGGTTTCCAGTGGCCGAGAGATGAATGGATCCTTTTGTGTAGGGAGTTTTGTAATTCAGGGAAGAACTGAGAGCTTTGCCAAAGGCGATATGTGGTATTTTACACATATTACAGATAATGTGTATATATCAATAACGTAATGAAGGTACCATTCAAGCATGGCTGTGGGTGGTAGCAAGAGACAGCTAAATCTCATTTTTAATATATTAGAAGCTCTCTTCTAATTCAATCAGGAACAGTTGTTGTTCTGTTATTTAAAGACAAAAAAAGTCAGTTCAAGCAGGGAATTATAAAAACATGAGTTGGGGGGCAAACTTTATATTTTAATTTAAAACATATGTATGTGTATATATGTGTACAACACACACACACAAACACAATTTAAATGCTGAGTTTTCTATAAAATACCGAGGACTTTTCATTGACTGTGGCTCTGCCTGTTGCAATCCACGTCTTATTTTTTGCCTAAACCACATCCATAGTGCATCATCAATACTTTCTAGTTTTTAGTTTCTTTGAAGAAGAGAGAGACGTTTCAGGACAATTGCTAAGCAAACCGAGTGCAGGATCCTTCTAGATTTTTAACATATGATTTCCTTCTTTGATAGTTATCTCTCCCACATCTAAAATTGGAAAAAAATATATATTGTGGTAAAATATACATAACATAAAATTTACCTTAACCATTTTTTAAAGTATACTATTCAGAGACATCAAGTAAATTTACAATGTTGTACAACCATCACTGCTATCCATTTCCAGAAATTTTTCATTATCCTAAATGGAAACTCTGTGCCCATAAAAAAAATAACTCCCCATTCCCATTACCCCCAGCCCCTGGTAACCTCTAATTCTACTTTATACCTTCATGAATTTGCCTATTCTAGTTATCTCATATAAGTGAAATCGTATAATATTTCTCCTTTTGTGTCTGGCTTATTTTACTTGGCATAAAGTTTACCAGATTCATCCATGCTGTAATATGTCAGCATTTCATTACTTTTCGTGGCTGAATAATATTCCATTGTATGTATATACTCCATTTTGTCTATCCATATATCTGTTGATGGACACTTGGGTTGTTTTCATCATTCAACTATTGTGATTAATGCTGCTATGAACATTGGTGTACAAGTATCTGTTTGAGTCCCTATTTTCAATTCTTTTGGGTATATACCTAGCAGTAGAATTGCTAGATCATATGGTAATTTCATGTTTACCTTTTTTGAGGACCCACCAAACTGTTTTTCAAAAACAATTTTTTTTTAAGCAACTTGTCTTTATGAAGACTTTCTAAGGCATTCAGCTTGGTTCTCACAGAAGCAACGGCTCTCTTTACATTTGGTCCTATATTTCATCAGTTTCTAGACCATCTAATTAACTTGTATAATTACAATATCATGGATTCCCTGGTGGTCCAGTGGTTAAGACTCCACACTTCCAATGCGGGGGGGTGTGGGTTCGATCCCTGGTCGGGGAACTAAGATCCCGCATGCTGCGTGGTCAAAAAAATACAATATCAAGTCCAACTATCATAAACAGGTTTAGAAACATATACAATTGATACTTGCTAAGCATGCAACTCAACTGCTAAGACCAGAAGTCCTTGGAACATACTAGAGCGTAGCTTTCTGGCAATAAGCCCCAGGGTGCTCTGGGAATCAGCCAATACCTATTACAGAACAAATGGAGTATATTGGTTAATCTGTCCAGTCAAATGGAGGCCAGTTAAGAGAGCTTTTACCATTCAATTAAATTACCTTTGTCATGATAAGATATATAAAGGAATTTAGAAATGACTGTGGCTCTAGGAAAAAAAAAAACAGCTGCACACCCAGGACTGTTAACATTCAATACACTTGTTGTTGGGAGACTGGAAAAAGGCACACAGCAAAGGCTAAAACAGAATGGGAAGTTGACCAAGGTGGTCATTTTTGTATCAACTCTTGAATTTAAGAAAGTTCTAATCGATAAGAGCCGTAGGTTAATTTTCTTCCCTTACAGCTTCACTTAGCGTGGGTGATAAATGGAAGATAAACAAAGAATAGGGAGATCATGCCTATTCTTAGAAAGAAAATACCTTTCAGGTTAAGATTCAAGACTTGAGGATATGGGGAGGGGGAAGGGTAAGCTGTGACAAAGTGAGAGAGTGGCATGGACATATATACACTACCAAACGTAAAATAGATAGCTAGTGGGAAGCAGCCGCATAGCACAGGGAGATCAGCTTGGTGCTTTGCGACCACCTAGAGGGGTGGGATAGGGAGGGTGGGAGGGAGGGAGACGCAAGAGGGAAGAGACTTGGGAACATATGTATATGTATAACTGATTCACTTTGTTATAAAGCGGAAACTAACACACCATCGTAAAGCAATTATACTCCAATAAACATGTTTAAGAAGAAAAAGACTTTGGGATGTGATTAGAAGGTTTTCTAGCCAGTTCTGAAATGAAATCACCAAGCTGTAGGAGGAGTACTTTTATACAGCATCATCCATCCTTGTTGGCGACCCAAATGATTAAAGGTTTGGGAAATTGCCCCTCTAAATATGGGCTAAAGGAACTGGGTTTATTTAGCTTAGAGAGGGAGACTGAGCATGCTGAGGGGGACTTAATGATAGTCTCCAAGAATATGAGGGATATTCTATGAGTGATGGAAAGCAGCTGTTTCCTGTTTCCACTGAGCGCTGGATAAGAAAGAATAGAGTTAAATTGCAACAAGTGGGTTTAAGAACTACTTGGCCATAAAGTTCAAGACAACAAACCCACAAGACCAAAGTCACTTCTCTGTTTCAGAATTATGTAGCTCACTAGCTATCTTTCTTGGGTGCTTTCAACTGGCCTGTTCTTGAACTAGTAGAAAGATATGGAGGACCTTTCACCTGTGTGAGAGTATGAAGTTGTCCAGTGTCAGAACCTACCCGTGTTCCGTGGCTGAGGAAGCACTTATCTTCTAAGGAGATTTAAAAAGAAAAGAAATTCAGGATCTCTTTGCTCCCCTTCATCTGCTTTTAAAGCCAGATAATCTAGATCTGCTTCTTCTGTATGAGATGAAAACTTTCCATAGATTTGCCAGTGTGTTTTTTTCTGCCCACTTGGTCAATGTTGTCACGACTTTAAAAAAAGTTCTGTGTTTTTAGTGAGATTGTGTATACACATACATGTGTATACATACATGTATATAGGCATGTGTGTATATATGGTGTCTTAAGATATGAGATATAGACACATATATCTCATAGATATTGTAGATATTTGATATATGATATAGATATGTATTTATCATATGTAATTAATTCAACAATGAAAGCGATGTTTCATTCTAGACAGTGTGTCTGTGCGTGTTAGGGATATGAAGATGAATACGATATACACCATGGGGCTTCCCTGGTGGCGCAGTGGTTGAGAGTCCGCCTGCCGATGCAGGGGACGCAGGTTCGTGCCCCGGTCCGGGAAGATCCCACATGCCGCGGAGCGGCTGGGCCCGTGAGCCATGGCCGCTGAGCCTGCGCGTTCGGAGCCTGCGCTCCGCAACGGGAGAGGCCACAACAGTGAGAGGCCCGCGTACCACACACACAAAAAAGATATACACCATGCTAATTAGGAACAAAGCAAATAAATACACAAAGCATTACGAAATAATGCATCATTCTAGAAAGTCAGGTAGCGGAAGAAATTTAAAGACAGAAAAGTGAGTTTGGGGAATGTTACTAGTCTCTAGTCAACGAGGCAGATGGAAATACCTGAAACAACTTCTCAACTATTGTTTCACCATTGTTATCCTGTGTTAGGTGAATTTTACTGTTTATTCTGAATTGGATAAAGGGGTGTCTTATTTGCCCAACTAGGAGTGTTTTCAAGGCAAGGTTTCATTTCCAGAGGATTGACTGCTGTTGGGTTATATCTGGAAAATTATAGGTTTTTATCAGCGTTAACTGTGTTTGTGTTCCACGTGGGATATTTTCATCTTGTACCAACATTTACTATAAGCTTATTAGAAATGTTTGCCTCTGTCTTTGAGTGTTCTCTGGCATCTGGGAAGCGGGGGGGTGGACCGTAATCCAGCTCTGACTCCCACAACTCTTTTGGTCTTCAGAAATCCAGCATTGAAGGAGGAAAAATGACCTGGGGTTGCTTTAAATCACTCATTCACTGTGAAGCTTTGGGCAAGTTACTTAACCTCTCTGAGTCTCACTTTCCTTCATCTACCTGACAAGAATGT
This sequence comes from Orcinus orca, assembly GCF_937001465.1. NCBI lineage: Eukaryota > Metazoa > Chordata > Mammalia > Artiodactyla > Delphinidae > Orcinus > Orcinus orca. The sequence goes on along the minus strand of NC_064559.1, from coordinate 16,340,653 downwards.
TTTCAGGACTAAATTAAATGCAATAGTGTGCTCCAAGCTCAGAGCTCATGTGCCCAACCCTTAAGTCATTGATTCACAAAGGGCATCTCTTGCCTATGGTAGCATCATGATTGCCTCTAGATTCTCTTCCCTCGTGGGCTTTGCTGGACCTTAGGGGCAGGTTTGTAGGGTAGGGTTGGTTTAAAATTCATGAAGGCACCCGAAGTCCAATTGTATGATTTTTTTCCCCTTTTCTATACTTACTCAATCCAGAAAAAAAAAGTCCACTATAATGCCAGATGTTCCAGAAGCGTTTGTTGTCAAACTACTTGAAACAAATGATGTGCACACATGGAAGGAAAGTGCGTTGTAAAATCAGCAGGAAGATTATGCTTTTTTTTTTTTTACAAGGTTTAAAGGAGAATAAATCAGTCTTCTAGATATGCAGGTAGTCATTTAATAGACGTTGATTAAATTGAGTGCTGTGCTTTGAAATGATATCAAATTGAAGACATGATCCTTGCCCTGGGAGGGTTTATGAACTTGTTGGGGAGACCAAACGTGTATATATGAAATGACCACAGAACGGTTAGACTCAATCTCAGGAAAGGAAGTATAAAACAACAGGGCTTGAGCCCGTAAGTACTGAGGAAAGGCAGGATACAGGTTTGGGTAGGGATTTAATATAGTTCTTGGAGACTTAAGGTCGTGGTTTGACGGGTTCATAAAACAGTATCGTTTAAAGACAGACAGAATTAAAAAAAAAAAAAACCCCAACCTAAAATGTTCACTTCCTATAGAAACCTAAGAACATACTGCAGTTACTCTTAACTTATTTGAAATAAATGCATCCTTCTAAATTCTCAGCGTTCAGGCTGATTTCCTTTCAAACTCTCCCTCCACACTGTGCCAGACGGCTCCTGCCCAAATTTGTTCTTCGTCTGCGGGATATGGAATATCTTTATAAATCATAACAAGTCACAGGGAGGGTAAAAATCCCAGCTCGAGACCCACCTCAAAAGCTGAGGCGTGCCACGTATTTTAATGGCGGTGGATCTAGGAACCAAGGGTAGGACCTTTCTCTCTCTATTAGAAGAAGATTTATAATTCAGAGCCTTCTGAGGGTGAGCCTGGATCCTCTGACCTGGACCCAGCCTCCAGCCCGTCCCCACATCCCAGCTCCCCAAATGAAATAAGCAGGGAAGCAGGGCAACAAAACCATTAACTTAATAGCGTCGAATTTATGGCTGAAATCTTGCAAAGCTTATGTCAGCAGAGGAAAATAATTACTGTCACTTTCTTTGAGACACTTGGCTTTATGGTTCCTGTCACCTTTATCATAACACACAGCTGATTTAGTAGCTCTGTTTTTCATGGCAAATGGCCTGGTGTTATGTTTTTATGCATGTGGACATGCTAGTGAGATGACAATACATGGATAGACTGGGGTGGGACTAAATTTAGATAATGAACTGGAATACTGTTAATGGTTTGGGTTTAGTCATGCTGTCACTATGCCAGCTGAGCTTTTCTCACTTGCCCTTTCCTCCTCTAGATTCTCAAATCCAAAGATTTAACATCTCCAACCCAGCGCTACATCGACAGCAAAGTCGTGAAAACCAGAGCAGAAGGCGAATGGCTCTCCTTCGATGTCACTGATGCTGTTCACGAATGGCTCCACCATAAAGGTGACCACCGCCCTCTGTTCTCCTCCTTCGATGTTCAGTGATCCTAAGTTATTGCAAGTCGATTGCAGATTGAGGGGTATTACATGCACAGACAAATGACCTCCTTGACTTAATGTTTTCCAGACAGGAATCTGGGATTTAAAATAAGTTTACACTGTCCCTGCTGCACCTTTGTACCATCGAATAATTACATCATCCCCAACAAAAGTGAAGAACTAGAAGCGCGATTTGCAGGTAACTGAAACTGGGGAGTATGAGGTGGGGGAGGGAAGGGCCTCTGTTGATAATCTCCTGGGAGGATGAGGTCGGTTTGCATGTGAAAATGAGATTGCTGGGTGAGGCCCCGGGGAGTTTCATTTGTTTGGGCAAAGCTATGGTTGGGGAAAGATATATGAAGGCAGAAAGGACTAGAAGAAAGGGATTCCTGCCCAGTTTACACTGCTCGATGCCCCGTGATGACTTGGCAGTACTAACTGACAGACTTACCAACCTTCCAGACTCTTAAATAGCCTGTTCAGCCCTTTATTCTTCACTTGAGCAAACCAACATTCCATCTATGCTAATAGTATAGAAGAAGATCACATGCATTCAAGGACATCCATTGATTATCCCCCCAAACCCAACGTCGTGGGGAAGCCACCACTGTTATCTCACAGAGGATGTCCTCTCCCACCACAGCCTCTGTAACTAACCTGACCTGTACCAGAACACACCCCCTTTTCTAGCTGGTGCCCAATATTCCAAGTGGCTTCCTTATCAGACTTTCATAATAGTTTATAAACACATAACAAGGTTTTAGTCGCCCCCTAGTCTTGCTTACCTTTTAGTAAGCTTACTTTAGCCGAAAGTCAAAGAGAATGAGGAGATGCCAAGGGTTCAAGTCATGTCTTACGTTAGATAACAAGTCGTTGGAGGACGAGAGGTGAGGGGGGAGTCTGGACCTATTGCGGGTTCAGCACTGGCTCCACACCACCAGGTGAGGGAGCTGATGGCCCTGTCCTAACTCACCCCACCTGGGACGTCCATCCATTGGCAGAAGGCTCCAGTGGACCTTGCTCATAGAAAAATACTCCCAGCGGTCTAGAGATTATTTCAGTCTGTAACCTAGTCACGATTCTCTGGAGTATGGAGATTAAATGCTTAAGCTGGCAGTCTCCTGAGTGTGCTTTGGGGAGCTCGAGTTTCTCCATCTCAGATGGAATCAGGAAGGTGTTGAGGATATCACAAAATCAATGAAAAAACCGTTTCTTCACAGCTTCCCAAAGTAGCATTAGGTAAGGGTGGGTGACTTCTGTTTCACTTGAACCTCATTCACTGCAATGTAGTGTAAGTCTCAGTTTAGGTTCATCAGGGAAATCTTTTGACTTGAGCAGTCCTAGGAAGAGAGGGGACCAGCGGGTGACACGTCCTATGGCCGTGTCATCAGTCGTTGAGGCGTTGAGCACAGCCTACACTGAGGACTGACTAAAATAAACAGTCGAGATTGCCCTTGGACTAGTGGTCAAAGACTTCTTCTGTAGTGACTTTCACAACCAACAGGCCCTGCCTTGGACACTGAACTGCCTTCTGACAAGAGCCCCATTTAGCCGTGTTCCTTGTCACCTGCACTAGTCCTATCCACTGCCGTGGGGAGTGAGCCAGCTGCTGCTGCTGTGTGGTCATCACTGCTCTTTGTGACAATAGAAAAGATATGGCTGATTCTATCTGATGAAGGTGAAGCTAAATGTCTATTACCCGAATGCATTTTTTCAAGGTATTGACGGCACCTCCACATATACCAGTGGTGATCAGAAAACAATAAAGTCCACTAGGAAAAAAAACAGTGGGAAGACCCCACATCTCCTGCTAATGTTGTTACCCTCCTACAGACTTGAGTCACAACAGTCCAACCGGCGGAAGAAGCGTGCTTTGGATGCGGCCTATTGCTTTAGGTAAAGGAAATAAAAGGAAAACAAAAAGTAACTGTGTTTGTTTAACGTTTGTACTGCTTTTGCCCCCTTTTTTTTTTACTAAAAATGGACTGGAACTGCAACTCATTGCATAAAACCAGGACTAGAAAAGTTAGAGCCATCGTATTTCGTAACATCATCCTTTCCGGAGGTTGAAACAGTTATTTCTATGCTGTATTCATCAGTTCTTTAACAATGAATCTACTGTGAAGGGAGAAAACTAGCCCCCTGAACTTTTTCCCCAAATCCCTCCGAAGCCCTTTGAGGCTGGAGGAGAAAAGGAGCTGTCTGTTCCCCAGAGCAAAGTTAGGTTTATTTGAGGTGCAGGATGGCGGGTCCCTGACTGGGGAGACTCACCACCTGTAGAAGCCTTCACTCTCCCTGCAAGGTACCCATGGTCAAACCTTCTTCACCGTAACAGTGATGAGAGAGACAGAAGAAGGATGCTGTTTGTCGTGTCTTTTACTAGAGAATATGAGAAGGGAGGGTAACATAAATTTATCTCCCATTTCCACATGAATTCATGGTGGGAAAGTGTGAATGTTTTTCTGTATTTTTTTCTTTTTTCTTTTGGCCGTGCCACTGGTGCAGCTTGTGGGGGCCTTAGTGGCTTGCGGGGATCTTAGTTTCCTGACCAGGGATTGAACTCGTGCCCCCTGCATTGGGAGCGTGGAGTCCTAACCACTGGACCACCAGGGAGTTCCCCTTTTCTGTGGTTTCTTAGTAAGCGTGGTAGGAGCTGTGGGGTGGTGAGGGGTCCTCACTGATAAAGTGCTCAAAGTGTGTGAGTTCACAAGAAAAAGGGTGATTTTTGGTTGCCAGAGCCAGTGGTTGCTCTAAGCAAGACTCTGTGTTTCTTATCTCTGGTTCATTCCTAGATCCAGGAACAGGAAATGAAATAAAGATTTCTTCTCAAAGGAAAATGCCTTAGATTGTTCTATGTAAATACCTATTGTACTTCATCCATTTTGCATTTGAAAAGGCAATAGAGGATGGATGGCCAAACTGTGCACTGTAGGTTGGAACGGGCTTGGTCTCGTCTGCCACGTCTTTGCTTATATCTCATCATTTAAGGGAAGGGTTTGATTTTTGAAGTCACAGATAAGCGGGTCAGGGCATAGAACTCACAAGGGAGTCCTGCGAATCACCATCACACCTCATCATGACAGTCTCTTGAGATTGCAGTTCAACCATTAAAACCTGGCCGTGGTATTTGCTCACACATATTTGTTGAATAAATGAACGAGTCATTTTCCTGGTTTGGGATGAGGGGCGGGGGGATTGGGGTGAAATCAGCTTCAAAATCTCCATTGCTCTTTCTTTTATCAGAAATGTGCAGGATAATTGTTGCCTACGCCCACTTTACATTGATTTCAAGAGGGATCTTGGGTGGAAATGGATACATGAGCCTAAAGGGTACAATGCCAACTTCTGTGCTGGAGCGTGCCCGTATCTGTGGAGCTCAGACACTCAGCACAGTAGGGTAAGTACGGGCCTCGCTTGTCTCTTCTATTCTTGGGCTGCTAATATGTACCTGCTGATAGTATTTCCACATGAATTCTAAATAGCCTGGTGCCCTTTTGTCATCACACGTAAATGGGTGCTGGAGACACCGTTTTGAATGATGAGAAAAAAATGTAAGCTGTAGGTGAACTCAGAAAGTAACACTGATGAGTTTGGACAGTATGTCTGGCCTTCCCAGTTAGATTACAGGCAACTTGAGGACAGTTTAATTTTTGCTTTGTTTTATATTCCTAACAGCTGTAAGCATAAATAGGTAGGATCAGTATATCATTTAGTGTCATGTGCTGTTAAGATGTGCAGGGACCCAGGTCTCCAGCTAAAAAAAGGATCCGTTATCACCTCCATCAGGGACTGTCATATTTGAAAGAACATTGAGGACTTCAGTAGATGCTTTGGCAGAGTGATTCACAAGGGTATGACAGTTATAAAATCATTTAACTTCTCTGAACCTCAGTTTTCTTATCAGTAAAAAGGAATGTCTGTATTAAAAATTATTTTTGAAATAATAATGTCCAACTCCAGAGTGGATGTGTAGAATATAAAGATGATATATGTAACAGTGATTTGAAAATCAGTATCTCCCAGTCTTTTCGAATATAACCCAAAGTAAATGAGAGTCTGAATATTTTATTAAGTTACTTCAATGAGGAATGAAGGCTAATTCAGAAGGCAGGTCCTAGATTGGATGCCATGGGTTCCCAGCCCAGATTAGCAAAGACTTTTTCTATGTAATGATGGTATTTGTCCAAATGCTTCTTCCTGGTGCCTAGACATGTAGGATTTTTAGAGATGGAAAGGACTTCACAAGTTACCTTGTCCCATCCTGTAGTACTATATATAAAATAAATAAACAGCAAGGACCTACTGTATAGCACAGAGAACTATACTCAATATTTTGTAACAATGTATAAGGGAAAAGAATCTGAAAAAGAATATATATATATATATATATATATATATATATACACACACACACACATAACTGAATCACCTTGCTGTATACCTGAAACTAACACAACATTGTCAATCAACCATACTTCAATAAAAATACAGAATAAAATGAAATAAGAATAAAATAAAATACAAAACAATAATAGGCTCTCTTGTTCAAACCTTTCATTTTTTTAAAGAAATTGAAGCCTAGATCAAGGAGATGACTTGCCCGGGAGCAAACAGTTGGTGACAAACCAGAGCTTGGAACGCAGGCCTCCTTGTTTTATAACCAGGCCTTCGTTCACTGCGTCTTAGAGTTTAATTCCTGAAATGTGGCTACACACTGGGGTTATGCCTCTGTAAATCTCCTTATTAAAGAAACATTAGAAAAATTGCCTTCACTGCAGGATAGGAAAATGAATCTCCTGCCAAAAAGGTCCCATAATGCGTTCAGCTGAACTCAAGAGTTTGGGGGATATCAATGATTTTCGATAATCTGTGTTATAAAATTCCTCTTGAATTCAGCTGAAAAAATCTTGTGTTGGTGGAGCATGAAGTCTATTTATTGATAAACGCTTACATATGCTAAACTTCCAATGGACAAATACGGCTCCCTTTCCTTCAGCTGTTTTCCTGACACCCCTGGAGGTTTTGGCTCCCTGGGCTGACCACGTGCTTGGCCACGTGAGGGAAGCTCGCTTATGCCTGTCGCTTGGTCTGAGCTCTCTGGCCAGGCTGCTTCAGCTGGGCTGTGGCAACAGTAGCTGTAATGTGGGCGAGACCCAGTTGCCAAGTAGAAACATAATTCTCCTCCCTGATACACAGAGGGAGTGCGTGAAGGCTGAGACCACGCTTGTTTTTCAAGGAGAGAGGAAGAATCACTGTCATGATCACAAATATGTGGTTTGGACAGTTACCCAAAAAGCCAGAGGTAGCTTAATAAAGTAGTCAGTGTTGCTGTGCTGAACAGATCTTATGTCTTAGGCTGAAAACATTGCAGTGAATCTCGAGGAAAAGGTCACTCGCTGTTTGATTAACACATTAATGGCATCCTTGGAAATGTCTCTTTATCATCACTGGGGAAGCTCCATACTTCCGTTGGTAGAAGTCACATACCCCTTTGATATAGGATGGGGTTAAAGGTATAGCACTAACCATAGAACTTTCTTTTCATTCTAAGACTGACTATTCACTCCTCCAACTTAGCCGCTACCATTTACCACATGGAAAGCTAGATGGAGGGTTGATTATTATTATTATTTTAAGAAAAAGGTAACAAAGTGAATCATTAAGAATATAGATTACTTCTGAGGTCGTTCTTAGCATGACTGTATTTACGAAGCAATGAAAAGACTTTGATCTTTATTTATTTTAAATGAAAATTTAGGTGACATTAAATTGGCCTGAGAAGACACTTAGCTTAGGAAGATTTCACACTGCAGACAGATGTCTTTTGCTCTACCTAAGGGTAGATTAAAGCTCTGATGAGAGTTTTAATAAAAAATGTTATTCTCCTGTTTATCCATGTATTCATTTCTTCACCTAGCATGTGAGTCTTGTTTTGATTTTGTCCAGAGAAGTCTCACTAGGGCTATAAGGTTAAAAAAAAAGAGGTGTGTAGAGTCCCTGACCTCAAGCGAACTCTTCATCTAGGTGGAGATTGAAACTACTCACGAAACAACTTCAGTTACCGAGAAGTGTAGACACAAGGCGAAATACCAGGTTTGGTATTTGGACCAAGCTTTCTGAGGGCCTGGGAAGTATGGGCAGCAAAGGAGTGATCAAAGTAAAGACTCCTTGGAAAAACTGGAAAATCTGTTGAATGAGCAATTTTGTCTAATCTGACTTTTACAGAAGTATTTGTTTACAATGTATGGGAAAAGGATTCTGTAGGAAAATGGTGAATTCAGGGATTCCTCAGGACGCCTACCCATTTGACTATAATTGGAGAATAAGTAAAGGAAAGTGTAAGCCCCAAATAATCTAAATTGCCTACTCAGTGCTGTGACTGATAAGATAACTATGTGCGATGGTTCTATTAAAAAATAATTGCCTGTTTTTTGGGGTATTTTCCTATGTTTTCTTTCTTCTCCTGTGTCCTTTCAGGTTCTCAGCTTATATAATACCATAAATCCAGAAGCATCTGCTTCCCCTTGCTGCGTGTCCCAGGATTTAGAACCGCTCACCATTCTCTACTACATCGGCAAAACACCCAAGATTGAACAGCTTTCTAATATGATCGTAAAGTCTTGCAAATGCAGCTAAGATTCTTGGAAAAGTGACAAGACGATAATCAAACAGCGATGATGATGATGATGATGATGATGATAGTGACAAAGGCAATGTTTGTAACAAGAAAACACGAGAGAGCCTTGCTTCATCAGTGTTTAAAAAAAATTTGAAAAAGCGGTACTAGTTCAAACACTTCGGAAGTTTGTGTTCTGTTTGTTAAAACTGGCATCTGAAACAAACAAAAAAAGTTGAAGGCTTTATTCTATATGTTACCTACTCTGTAAGTGAGAGAGACAAGAAGCAAAACCTTTTTTTCTTGAGAAAAAAAAAATAAACACTGGAAGAATTTGTTAGTGTTAATTATGTGAAAGAAAAAAAAAAAACAGGAAAATCCCGTTAAGTGGAGTTGCTGTACCTACGTTTTTATCCCATGCCTCACTTGATTTTTCTGTATTGCTATGCAATAGGCATCCTTCCATTCTTACTCTTAGAGTTAACAGTGAGTTATTTATTGTGTGTTACTATATAATGAACATTTCATTGCCCTTGGAAAATAAAACAGGTGTATAAAGTGGAGACCAAATACTTTGCCAGAAACTCATGGATGGCTTAAGGAACTTGAACTCAAACGAGCCAGCAAAAAAAAGAGGTCATATTAACGGGATGAAAAATGCAAGTGACCTATTATATGACCGAGCAAGTCTGCATGAAGAAAAGACCCTGCAAACACATGCTCTCTACCAACTGCCGGAGGAAGCTTCTTGTAAGGTTCAAAACTGAAAAGCCTGTTAATAAAGGAAACTTTCGGTCAGAATAAGTCTGTAAGATTTTTTTTTTTCCTTTTTAATTGTAAATGGTTCTTTGTCAGTTTAGTCAACCAGTGAAATGTTGAAATGTTTTGATATGTACTGGTCGAACTTCAGACCTTAAAGTATTGCTGTATAGCTATGCTCTAGACTTTTCCTTCATTTCGGTGTATGTAACCATACCTATATTACTACAATAGATGGGTATAGAAGCCAGCATAATTGGAAACACATCTGCAGATCTCTTTTGCAAACGATGAAATCAAAACATTAACTACTTTATGTGTAATGTATAAATTTTTACCATATTTTTAATGTTCTGTAATAATGTCAACTCTGATTTAGATTGGACTTAAATTTGGGCGCTTTTTAATGATCGTTCGGAATTGTGTGTTTCCTTTAGCTGGCCAGTACTTTTGAGTAAAGCCCCTGTATTTTGACTTGCACTACAAATACATGTTTGATAGTATTTGTTCCACCTGTGCTTTTGCATTGTCCATTATTATGACATAAGCTACCTGAGTCCACTTGTCCTTTTTTTTTTCTTTTATAAAAAGACATAGTTTTCCTTCATTTTCTAAGCATCATTACTAATCAGTTCAGACATTAACAATCTTCTATTTTAGGGAAATTGGGGATTATAGATACATAGATAATTGAGGTGAAATGTTTTAGTTTTAGCAAGGGCTTAAGGATCTGACTGGAACTCAGAATCTTGGTGACTGGGTTAAGAAAGGTTTCTCTAACTTGGTTTAATCAGTATTTTCACAGAATTCTACTGTTACAAAAGAGCAGACAGTTCTTAGGAAACAACTGTTTCTTTAATCGAGTTTTTAGTGTTCAGGGAGAAATGGAAAGATTTACATTTTAGTTGATTTTTTTTTTTTTTTAAGGAAGAAAAAAAGCCCAGGTCAGCATAAGTCATTTAGTTTATTTCACTGAAGTTAAGGTTTTTATAGATGTTCTTTGAAGGTTGAAAAGGCACTAGGCAAATTCTCCCATGATCAAAAAATCCTTTCTTTCCTCTGAATGAGAGTTATCAAATCAGAGGTTAGAATTTACCTTGCTGAAATACATGATTTGCCACATTTTTGCAGAGGAGGTAACCTTATGTCAGGGGTTGTAGGATATGTCAGTTTGTCAGTTGTCTCTTATTTAGCTTTAGGATAACAATTAATAGTAAGTCAATGGAATATTTGCAGTTTTACCTAAAGAGCAGCACAATGAGGTGTGAATCCAGCGTGAAGTTGTTTGTTTGATGTAGTGTACTTCTTTTTTGGAATTTCCTGACCATTATTAAAATGACAAATTGGATTTGTTTGAAAACTGGAAAAGCAAGAGATAGGATGCCACAGTACCAAACAACCCTTGGGTTGGATGTAACCCAATCCCAGATTGGAGTGTGTTGATTTTTTTTTCTCTTCCACTTTTCTATCCATTCTATGTAAATCACTTATTTCTGCAGGTATTTTCCTCTCAGATAGAATGACATTTTGTTTTGTATTATTTTGTCTTTCCTCATGAATGCACTGATAATATTTTAAATGCTCTATTTTAAGATCTCTTGAATCTTTTTTTTTTTTAGTTTGGGGGTTTTATAAGGCCTTTATTTCCCATAAGTAAATATTGCTATGAGAGGGGAGGGAGTGGGGAAAATGTTAGTGTGTGGGTGGGGCTGGCCTGCAGTTTTTCTGTGATAAACAGCAATACGATTTTATGGTTGGCATGATTTTTTTTTTTAAATGGAACATAAGAATAGCTGTTTTGTATTTTGATGACTGATTACGCTGTATTTTAACACAATGTATGTCTGTTTTTGTGGTGCTCTAGTGGTAAATAAATTATTTCAATTGTATGTCGATGTGTTTTTCCTGTCCTGGTATCATCCTGGAGACCAGAGAACACTTCTGATTCAGGGAGCGTGATCTCAAGCTAGAAAAGTCATACCAGCTTTAAGATCGTGCTTTTTTTTTTTTCCTCAGAGAGATTCAGTCCAGAGATGTCATGCTTTAGAGTTCCAGAGCCAGGATGTATCTATCAAGGCCTGAAGAAAGCGCTGTGCAGGCTTTGTATTCCCTTGTTTATTGCTATTTGGTAATTGTTGGAGATTTAGTTTCCATCCAGCTTGACTGTCTACCAGAAAAAAAATGCAGAGAGTTGTTTGGACCATGCTTTGGCTTTCTAATCCTATGTTCTGCCAACCCCAGGGCCAAAAGAACTGGTCTAGACAGTATCCCCTGTAGCCCCATAACTTGGATAGTTGCTGAGCCAGCCAGATATAACAAGAGCCACGTGCTTTTTGGGGTCGGTCTTTGAGAGCAGCTACTCCTTTATTTCTCCCCTACCGCTGCACCAGAAAACCCCTATTCCCGCAAACTTCTTTGGCTGTTCACCCTGCAAGACCAGACTTTGCAAGTGAGTTGCCAGTCTCTCAATAAATCAAAGTAATAAAAAACGTCGTTGTGGCTCCATCTGGCTGTCCTGCTTTATCTAATGAAAGAACGAATTTGTGCCTGTGTTCTAAACATCACCTAGAAACAAACCATCCATTCAAACGTCTAGGTAGAACAGAAAACGGTTCCCTTTTCTACACTCTGTGTTTCATCTTTTATACTCATCTGTTATAGACAGAGGAGGTGTTTCACTTGAAAACAATTCATTCGTGCTTCTCTGCAGTACCAGGGGCCAGTACCAGGCCTATCACCCCAGCCCTCACCACCTTTATTTGAAGTGTGAGAAGAAGAGGGTATCATAGGGTCATGAAAAGAGTCACGTAAGAGCTGTATCAACTTGGTAAATTTGTCAGCCACTCTGACCCTCCGTTTCTTTATCTTTAAAATGAAGATGAGATTTACCTGCTTTGTGTGGTTGTGTTTGTGCCCTGGCTATTGTTAAGTAAGTGGACATGGGAAAAGTACTTTGGTGTTTGGCCTGTAGATGATGGTCAGTAAATCGTAGTCTTAACAGCTTTTTAACGTCTATTCAGACTGTAACCAGGGGCCACACTCCTTCCTCTTCATACTGAATGTGTAACCTCCAGACCCTAATCTCATCAATGAATCGGGCCATCAGTTATTCCTGAGAATATTGTCACTCAATTTCTTAACTTTTGGGTTACATGACTGAGCAGAAACTGTTTAAAATCATGGGGAGATGTTCAGGTGAAGCTTTGCTTCCCGTCCACCGACTGAAATTCAACGTAACAGAGACAAGGCGGTTAGTTGATGGTCCCATTTTCTAAGATGATGATACTGAGAGCCCCAGTTTGCTGAGCACCCCCAGCTACTGTTCCCTGTTATCCTACGTAACCTCACATGTCACCCTACGATGTAGGCTTTTTTGATAGAACTCCATTTTACAGGGAAATGAGCAGACTCGGAATGGTTAAATTACATGTCCAAGATCACCCAGGTTATAAGAGGAAGGTCGAGAACTTCATTGTTCAGTACACTAGCTACTTGCCACGTGTGGCTTTCAAGCAACTGAAATATGGCGAATCTGAATTGAGACATTCCAAGGTGTAATATCCAAACCATATTTTGAAGACTTAGTACAAAAGAGAAAGAATATCTAATGTCTCATTACTTTTTTATATTGATTACATGTCTAAATAATACTATTTTGAATATATGGGATTAAATAAAGTCTATTATTGAAATTATTTCACCTGTTTTTTACTTTTTTAATACAATTACTAGAAATTTTAAAAGTACATATGGTGCTCGTATTCCTACCCTATTCCATTTCTCTAGAATTGTTTTTTCAGTTGTTTCTTAGAATTTCCCCATCTCTCTGCTTACATTGCCCATCTGTTCTTGCGTGCTGTTTACTTTGTCTATTAGAACCCTTAGCATATTAATCACAGTGGTTTTCAATTCCAGGTCTGGTGATTCCGACATCCCTGCCATGTGTGGTTCTGATGCTTGCTCTGTCCTTTCAAATTGTGCTTTTTGCCTTTTGGTATGCCTTGTAATTTTTTCTTATAGCTGGACATGATGTACTGGGTAAAAGGAACTGCTACAAATAGGCCTTAGAAATATGGTGGTGAAGTGGGAGGGGAAGCAGTCTATAGGTGTATGATAAGGTCTCAGTCTTCCAGTGAACCTGGGCCTCTGGACTGTGACATTCACAAGAGGTGCTCAGATTTCTTCTCCCTCCTTAGCTGGGGCAGGATGGCTAGTATGTTGTAGAGTTGGATATTTCCCTTCCTCAAGGTCAGCAGTTTGTTAGTCTCTGATAATACTCCAGCAGGTGAGCCTCTGGTTAACTGGTTTCCCCAGAGGGCTTGATAAGAACAGAGTGCTCTGGTGTATTGCAAAATGATTCCTTTGCCCCATTCCCTGCAGGAAGTCCTAGACTTTTCTCTGGTATTTACTGTGGGAATCTGGTGGATCTCCTGAAGGTGAATCTCACAATATTGTGTGTGTATGTAGGGGTTGGGAGGAGGCTATGGGTGGGTCCCCCAGAGTTTTTAACTCTCAGAGGTGTTCACACTGAGCTTCCAGCAATTCATAAATTACCATTCAGGTTTTCCTATCCCGGCACTAGTTCCTGCAGTGGCTTCTTTCTTTTTTTTGTCTATCATTAATGTGATGGGTAAAGCATAGTCCATTCATACAATGAAATGTTGTCTAGTAATTAAAAGAAAATCAATTAGATTTAAATGTATCAACATATATACATCTCAGAAATATGATGTTGAGGGCTTCCCTGGTGGCGCAGTGGTTGAGAGTCCGCCTGCCGATGCAGGGGACGCGGATTCGTGCCCCGGTCCGGGAAGATCGCACATGCCGCGGAGCGGCTGGGCCCGTGAGCCATGGCCGCTGAGCCCGCGCGTCCGGAGCCTGTGCTCCGCAGCGGGAGAGGCCACAGCAGTGAGAGGCCCGCGTACCGGAAAAAAAATATATATATATATATGATGATGAGCGAAAAAAGCAAGTTACAAAAATACATGTGCAGATGACCATCCTGAAGTTGGAGTTTATCTTTATATCTGTATTGCTAATATTTTTACTATGTATGTATTCACAAATAATATATAATATTAATTCTTGAATTTTATGTAAATCATATCACCCACAGCACTTTCTGCTTGTAAGTCTCTGCTCTGATAAGTGGTGATGACCTCTATTTTCCCATCCGTCTCTTCAACCTTGGGGACAGTGGTTTGCCCTGTATCCTCCCCTCTCTATGGATCCAGGAAGGTTTGTTGATTTTTTTTCAGTCTTTTCAACTTGTTACTAGTTGTTAGGACAGAGTGGTGACTCCTAAGCTCCTTACATGTGGAGCCAGAAGTTCTTTCTACTTCTGTTCGACAGCTCTGGTGTAGAATTTGAAAGCAGGTCTGTTTACGGGCTAGACTATTCCCTTAGCCCGCCCCCTGCAGGAAGTCCTAGATTCCAGCTTTTGTTTTGTTTTGTTTGTATTACCAGCTTTTGTTTTTGTAATTAACCTATGATTGAACAATATTGAGTCAAACTCTATGAAATTATTCTTGTAGGTCATGATTTGTTGAAAGTTGCCAATTCTTTAGGGTTCATCCTAACAGTTGGAGCTGATTGACAGATGTGGCAATGAAACTACATACATTCTACAAGCTCCACTGGCAAAGCTCTTGATAAAATTTATGGTTACTTATCAGCAAAGCACTACTGAGACAGTACAACCTATTTCTAGGGTAGCTGGACTATCATACAAATCTTTTCAGTCCATAGACATCTTCATTTATGCACCTGTGACAACATTTTCTACTGTGTTGAAGGGGGGAAAAAGCCGGAATACTCACTGTGCTCTTTCAAGTCACTGGTCCTGAGAAGACTCTGCTTTTCTATCTGTAAATAAGCTGTGCTCTCTTTACTAACAGGTCTTAGAAGGGTGGATCCAGGCTTTGTGTTCCGGAAGCTTATATAAGGGACGTTTTGTTTTTTGTTTTACAGAATCAAAATTACAAATACAAAATTAGATTCAGAGCCTTAGAGAGGGCCCGCAAAAGTGAGAAGGTGGGATATTTTGAGCTTTAAGAGCTCCACTGCAAACTGGCCTCTGGGCTTAAGCTAACACAGGCCTTTGTTACTATCAGATGGTCAGCTTGTAATTCTAGCAAAAATTATATCCCATCTCTTTACTGATAATCTACTAAATCACATCTTATGTGCTGAACAAAGGGAAAAATGACCTTGGTTTTTCTAACATTCTGAGTCAGAGGCAGTAGAGGCGATGTTATTTTTATACCTCTTTTGAAACACACTATGAGATTGGAGACATTGTTCACATAAACATTAGGCAATTGTGTCAGTAAATATGAATAACTTCACCTGAAGTTGCAAAAAGAATGCTTTTCAATTACTTTTTTTAAAGGAAAGTATTTCTCTGGTCCCCTGCCCCTCCTCCCCAGTTGTGATGATTTTGTCTTTATTTCCCTGAAACACTTTGTAGCTGGTTTCTTTATTTCAGCGAGTAATGGCTATTTGGAGAAGAGATGAGTGTGTTCCTGTAATTGGGCAGAGACCTAGTAAAAGGAACAGAATGTACTGAGGGAGACAGTGCTCTGTGATCAAAACTAGGAAAATCATTCAGCCTAAGAGAACAGACATAATTAAACAGCAAAGCAAGAAATTAGTGGTCCACAAAAAGGCCCAATACAATCTCTCAGGCTTTTCCCCCAAAGTGGGATTTTCTCTCCCGCAGATGCCAACCCAACTGAAAGAACACAGATGTGTGACTCAGGTGACGTCATAAAGGTCTAGCCAGATCTAGAGATGGAAACCCTCTCCTCAGGCCCAAATCTCCATTCTGATTCATATAGAAAATCCCGAATCTCAGGATGTTGGGAGCAAACAAGTAAAGAACTTATGTAATCCCATCCAGCTCTGAAGGCAATGTGAAGTCACGTAGCTTGGCTTGTCCTCAAACATGGGTGTAACACTAATTTCTTCCTTTGAAACAAAATTAAGTTAAACAGTACAGAAAACCGAGGAGACCTTTCAATCGAGTGGTCGTTTTTCATTCCATGAAATATCAGATTTCACATTACCACGTGTGTCTATCTTCCCCTTGCTCACATCCTGGTGTCCCCAAAAGCCACTGGCTACATTCAGATTCCCACAAAGGTGAAACACAGAGAGAAGGTGACAGACCTAGAGGAGGGCCAGGGACGTCTGGCAAACCCCTGAATACAGTCAACCGTGAGGAATTATTCCTGTAGAATTTTACCCGAAGAGATTAGATAGATAGGTAGATAGATAGATAGATTTTTTAAATTTTTATTTTAATATCCTCAGGGGTGTAGTGCAGGAAACAATTCCAACCAAGGGTGCTAGGATCAATTTTTATTTATTTCCTCTCGTTCCAGGATTTGGAACAGTGAGACCAATGAACACTCAGGACACAATGGAAGGGGAAGTGGGGAGGGGACACAAGGAGGGGGACAGGAAAGGGAGTGGGTTATTCTGAGCACCAAGTTTATGTGCATCGCCCACTGAATCAAGAGCATGATGTTTGTATAAAACACCAAAGCAACTAAACAAATATAGTGAGAAATATAAAACAACTGGTCAACCGGCTTAAGCTCATTCAAAGGAAGAGTCCCACTGTGCCATTGTCTTTCAACAGGCGTCTTGAAAAGCCAAGGAACTGGTTGCATAAATGCTGTGACTGGAAGAAGTGGTTCTTTGTGCTCTGTCCCTGCCCCACTGTGTTGGGTGTTTGGGATGGTCACATTGACCCCCAGGGGTCTCCCTCAGAACCCTGAGCCATCCCAATCCTACGTTTCCTATTCTGTACCCGTCCTCATTTATCTTGTATTCTCAGCCCCTACTATACAGCTCAGCTCATGGCAAAAATCAAAGAAAGGCATGAGATGGGATTATAGTCCCAACTCTGCCACTGACACTATCTGGGACGCAGAGAAATCATTTTCAGTGTCTCCTTCAATAAAACAAAAGGGTTAGATTAGGTGATCTACAAAGTCCTTTGTAAATTCCTTTTTTCTGATTGGTCGGATGCCCTCGGTGTTCTTCTATGATTGCACCTGTGAGCATAAAACATCTCTCCACTATAATTCGTTCAACAAATAATTACTGAACATATCCTATGTAACAGATTTTGTTTCAGGTTTTAGGTTCTAGGTCCACAAAAGTGAACAAAACAGGCTCAGTCTCTGCCTTCGGGAAGTGATGCTCTTGGTGGGTGTGGGGGGGATTTCACCCCAGTGAAACCCTAAAGAAGATGCTGTAACCCATTCCCCTTCTCTCGCTGCACCTTCCTTGCTGTGGGCACTGAGACGTGGTTGACCATCACTGGTGGAGGCAGAATCAGCAGCCACTTCTGTGGCTGATTTCAGAGGTAATGGAAAAGGAAGAAGCCCTGCTTCCCCCAATACTTTCTCCACTAGAGCAAAGCCTTTCGTTTGGCAAACCGAGATGCAGCTGGTCTATAACCCCCGTGCGAGAGAGAAACCAACTCTGCAGTTCACACAAAGGAATTGTTGAACTGCTCTTCATGATGAAGAAAGACCAGAACCATGTTGCTTCTGCAGGTGGAGGCTCAGCAAAGAGGGCTTCAGATGCATATCCCACCACCTATAATCCTTCTTACCAGTGAACAGTAGCTAGTTCTGCACCCCAGGAGCTCACAGTTTAGAGTGAAAGAAAAGTGGACCCAATTATACTTATCATTCGTTTTGTTGCCAGCAATATCATCAACAACAAAATCATCACTACAACTTACTAAGTGTGTGTATCTTTGTTTATCTCCCATGGCTAACTTGTTCCATCTAGACCAATGATTCTGAACCAGGAGCTGTTTTGCCTCATCCCCCTTCCCCTGTGGGACATTTGACAAAGTCTGGAGACGTTTCTGGTTGTCACAGCTCAGGAAGTGCTGTTGGCATCTAGGAGGTAGAGGCAGGGGAGGCAGCTAAACATCCCACAATGCACAGGACAGTCTCCTTGTGTAAAGAATTATCTAGCCAAAAAATGTCAGTGCTGCGGAGGTTAAAAAACTCTGATCTAGATCAAAACTTCTGCAACATTTGGTAGTTATCAAGTATTTCACAAGACAGTAAACCATGACGAACACATCTGCAGAAATGTAGTGTGAGTAACTGTAATGGGTTTCTGAAATAACACAGTAGCAGAAGTGAGAATATCTCCAAAAGCGCTCACCTCAACCTGAGAGTCTCTTGAAGCAAGTTCTGCATTAATTGGTTTCTATTCTAAGGCTCCAATCACAACTACATATATTGGAAGGTCATTTCACCCTCAATGTGTTCAGGAGTCTTAGGTGTCTGGAGAGAGTAGGCTTCTAGTGAAACGGAGCAGGACCCTGTGGGACTCTCCTGGGTACAAATCTTTTCTGTGTCCCCGTTTCTTGTTTGCAGGAAATGGGCTTCATTCAGCCTCCTTGACCTTACCTGGGTTCCAAAGGGCGGATTCAAAGAGCTGCTAATCAGGGAAGGGAGGGGATGCAGAAACAAAGGAGGAGCAGTCAAGAAATAATAGTGCAGCGATAAAGCAAGGTACTGGTTCCTCCTCAAGGGATATGCATAACAAACATCTTTGAATTCTTCTGCCGGAACTAAGGCCCTCCTCCACCCGGGGGGTGAGGAGTGGCCGGAGGATGGTAACTTCAGGCTGAACACATGATTCCTGGAACACCACCCTATTCCCTTACAATCAGCCAATCAAGAGAAAATCTGCACACAGTGGAAGATAACTCTGACTCCCTCCCCAAATGATTCTCCCTTCAAAACCTTCCATGGTCAAGCAGAATCTTCAGAGTCGGCTTTTGGACACGAGTCTGGCTTCTCCCCAGGTTGCCAGCCTCCTGAATAAAGCATCCTTTCCTTTCCAATCAACACTGTCTCTCAAGTATTGGTTTTCAAGTGAGGAGCAGCTGAACTTGAGTTCGGTGACAATAGGAAGCTCTACTGGAGGGTATATAAGTTGTCCTCCTCAACTTGAACCAGTAATATCAACCAAATACTGCTCAAACATTTAAGGAAGGCCACTTCTGGACTCCTAAATTTATGCTGTTCTGAAAAGACTAACAGATCTCTCTCCCTCTTACCTTGTTTCCCCCAGTAACATCTCCACAGTTTAGCAAGAGAATCTTTCTCCAGCAATGATAAATATGTCAGTCCCTGTGTGAATCCCTTCAGTGCATTCCCATTGCATAGAAGACAAATTTAAAACCCTTCACGTGGTGGTTAGGCATTTTAAGACTGGGTATTTCGATATGCAAAAAGGACTTTTATGTTTCTATGAATCCGCTTAACTTCTGAACCTCTAGTTTCATTTGGGTAGCAGAACAGTTAAGCCTGCCAAGCCAAGATAACTATGTCACTTCAGTTTAAAAGCTGTCTCTTTTGGCTAACCACTCAGTTGTGGATTTGTTCTGCCCACTCCTTTTCCTTTTCTCTGTTGCTTGGGTAGCATGTGGGCCCAAGGAGAGTCTTCCTTACCCTATGGGGACTACAAGGAGGTATATATATATATTTATATGTGTGTATATATATATATTAATTTTTATTGGAGTATAGTTGATTTAAAATGTTGTGTTAGTTTCTGCTGCACAGCAAAGTGAATCAGTTGTATGTATACATATACCCACACTTTTTAAAATTCTTTTCTCATATAGGTCATTACAGAGTATTGAGAAGAGTTCCCTATGCAATACAGTACATCCTTATTAGTTATCTATTTTATATACAGTAGTCAAGGAGGTATATATTTGGTCTGTGGTGCTTTTCTCTCTTCACTGGCCTTGGGGGTATACTATAACCCATCAAATCTTGGACATTGTTTCATATCAGATGGGGTCTAAACAGGAAAATAAAAACCACTAGTGTTTGAAACAGGAATTTTATGTACAGAACTGGTTACCCAGGTGATGGAAGGGCTGAGAAACCAAACAGAGGACTTCAAGGCAACCCTAAGATTAATAACAATAAGGGGCTGGTAACCACACCTAAGCCAGAGGGAGGAGAGAAGAAGCAGTGTTTCCAGAGCCCAGGGGCTGGTGGCAGAGGGGCCCCGTCTGTAGGGAGCTGGCGCCCATGAAGGACTCATGACCTTTGCTGGAAATGTTGCCTGAGGCAAAGAAAGAGAGAAGTTCCCAAGTTTCTCTCTTCCTCTTGTCCTCAGTGTTCAGCCTAGGTCTTCACTGGGTAAACGCAGTGGGAAGCCAGGTGAGATGGGAGCCTAGGAATCGTGACATGCAAGAGTTAGCCTCCCTATGTTGGAGGACAGGGCCAGGGAACGGTGAGGATTGATGTCATGGCCAACACACCATGTGTGCTTGCTTCATGGGCTACTAATGTCAGAGGACTTGCTGTAGCCGCCCTCTTGTCAGGAAGGTGTGCTTTACCTTCTCCTCATTCTAATGCCCATGTCTCCTCTGGTTGATTGAGCCTCTCACTTCTGAGCCTTTCTCAGAGAGGTTGGGTACTCTTGCCTGTTTTTCTTGATTTTAGCTGAGTTCATAAAACTCTCTGATGCTGCCTTAGGTTCATCCTTTCAAACACCTCCTTCAGTCATTGTTTTCCACAGCTCAGGTCCCATGTTTGACTGCCCTATGAGGCTCGCTCTCTAGGGAACTGGGACATGGGTGCTCCTCAAACATGACCAAGGTTACAGGACTTTGGTCCCCTTCTCATCTTCTAAACCCTAATCAAGTTGCCTCCAATCTCCTCTTTCTTACTTACTTGTGAAACTCTTATTTTCTTTGAGGAAATAAAACATATTCTTTTGTTCCATATTGGGCATATGGAAGGGGCAAAAACTTAGTTCATTTGTCTCCAGATCAAGAGAAGCAGTACTTGGGGCGATGCACCTGAGGAATTTCACCTAAGCCTCGCAATACCTAGATCTTATTTAGATAACAAGATCCTGGACTGCGAGTTTATGGACATTGAGGCTTGGAAGGAGGAGTTAAGTGTATGTGGTGTGTGGGAAGGATACGATCTATTGTAGTCAGAGGGAAGACTCTGGCAAATTATAAAATATTTTTCAAAAGTGACTGCCACAGTGTATCCCATCCCACACGCCCATCTTACAGCATGAAACTTATACTCCTTCCATTACTTGTGGGGTCTATGTCTTGTCCCCTTGGATCTGCCTGGGCTTGGGACTACAGTGGGAGTGCTGTTATTTGATATCCAAGGACAGGTCATAAATGGCAGAGCTTTTGCCTTGTTCTCTTGGGATACTTGTTCTTGGAAACCAGCTGCCATGCTGTGAGGAAACCCAAGCAACGTGGAGAGACCACATTAAAAGTTTCCAGCCAACAGCCCCAGCCAAGATCCCAGCTGACAGTCAATATATCAACTGTCCAACTTGTGGATTAAGAAGGCGTCAAAGGGCTCCAGTTGCAGCCACTGACATTCTTCACAAAGAACTTCAAGCAAGAATTGTTTAGCTAAGGGACTTCCCTGCTGGTACAGTGGGTAAGGGATCGACCGGGTTCGATCCCTGGTCAGGGAACTAGATCCCACATCCTGGCGCGGCCAAAATAAATAAACTTAAAAAAAAGAGAATTTCTTAGCTAAGTCCAATTAATGCCCAGAACCACAAAAGGTAATAGTAAAAATAATTATTGCTATTTTTCTTTTTTTTTTCTTTTTTTTTTCTGTACACGGGCCTCTCACTGCTGTGGCCTCTCCCGTTGCAGAGCACAGGCTCCGGACGCGCAGGCTCAGCGGCCATGGCTCACGGGCCCAGCCGCTCCGCGGCATGTGGGATCCTCCCGGACCGGGGCACGAACCCGTGTCCCCCGCATCGGCAGGCGGACTCCCAACCACTGCGCCACCAGGGAAGCCCAATTATTGCTATTTTAAGCCACTGATTTGGGGTGATTGGTTATACAGCAATGATAACTGAAACCATGGTTATTTTTGACT
The DNA here is from genome assembly GCF_937001465.1 of Orcinus orca. NCBI lineage: Eukaryota > Metazoa > Chordata > Mammalia > Artiodactyla > Delphinidae > Orcinus > Orcinus orca. The sequence goes on along the minus strand of NC_064559.1, from coordinate 16,318,644 downwards.
TTGTAATTAAGATGTTAGCTGCATGACTTTTACTAATTAAACTAAAAGCCCCTGTGAAATAAGAAAGTTTAATTAGATGGTCTGCATGGACTCTTTTCTCTCAAAAAATAACTTTGTGTGTTCAGTCACTCAGCAACATTTAATATTACAAGGGTCTGTATAAATTTCTGGAGATGCAGAGATAAGAAATCCACAGTCTCTGGCCACAAAGTTTTCAGTCTTCTGAAAGAGCCAGATATATAAATATGTAAAATACAATCTGGAAGTCAAAAGCAATTAATTTTTTATCAAATATTTATTGAGCACCCGTGATGTGATAGGTACTCTACAGGTATTGGGAATATAGTGGTTTTGAGAAGATAAACACATGGAAATGATACCAGTGGGTTATAATAATACATGTGTGAAGCACATTGGAAATGTACCAAGGTTCTTAGTAACAAACAACAGAAAATAAGTCTAGTAAAATTATTAGGTCAGACCATATGAAATTGGTTTATTGTAGGTCAAAAAAGATTGTCTAGGACTTCCCTGGTGGCGCAGTGGTTAAGAATCTGCCTGCCAATGAAGGAGGCATGGGTTCGAGCCCTGGTCTGGGAACATCCCACATGCTGAGGAGCAACTCAGCCTGTGCACCCCAACTACTGAGCCTGAGCTCTAGAGACCATGAGCCACATCTACTGAGCCCGTGTGCCACAACTACTGAGCCCGTGTGTCACAACTACTGAAGCCTGTGTGCCTAGAGCCTGGGCTCCATGACAAGAGAAGCCATGACAGTGAGAAGCCCATGCACGACAACAAAGAGTAACCCCTGCTCACCTCAGCTAGAGAAAGCCCGCGTGCAGCAGCGAAGACCCAACACGGCCAAAACTAAATAAGTAAATAATAAAATTTTTAAAAAATTAAATTAAAAAAAGATTGTCTATTGATAAATTTATATGACACTCACAGAATCAACAGGATTCAGGGAGACCAGACTTGAGGATTAGCAGGGATCAAGGAAACCCTGGAGGGACCAGAGACAGGGAGGAGGAACAAACCTCCTATTGCAGGAATTGCCACTGGGGTGCTGCTGAGCCAGCCACCACCGCTGCTGTGGAGGCTATGAGAATGGCCTGATGCTTCCTCCATCTGTGCCTCCCTCACTCAAGATGGAAAGTTCCAGAAGAAAGCATCCAGTTGTCTGAGCTTAGGTCATGTGCCAATTCCTATGCTTAGAACATGGGTTTATAGAGGAGGAATCTGGTTCCCTTGGCTTCCATGGTGGGTGTAGCAACAGGAAGTTATCCTTCCAGCAAGGCTGCTTACACTGGGGAAACATCGGTACACAGGGGAAAAGGCAGGTTTATTAGGAAGGTAGATGGAGGCTGGGCCACTAACTACTGACTAATGTTTATGTATTAGTTTAGTAGGGCTGCTGAAGCAAAGCATCACAAACTGGGTGGCGTCACAACGTAAATGTATTGTCTCACAGTTCTGGAGGCTAGAAGTTCAAAGTCAAGGTGTCCGCAGGGTTGGTTCTTTCTGAAGAACAGAGTTCTGGCTTTGCTATTGGTCTCCAATCCACTCAATCTCTCATGATAAAAAGTGCAACTCAATTTTGCTAATTTTTCCAAAAATTAAATCAGTCAACTAGTTGATTCATCATAGGTAGCTAACATAACTAGTTTTTGGTTTGTGTTTTGTTTTGTTTTCCAGCAATGCTTTGTTGTCTGCCTACGTGCCTTCAATGAGGATTGTTTCTGAGGCAAGAGGAACATTATCTGGACTTCTGGCATCTCATGAATGCTTTCCCTACTATATTATAGTATTTGGTTCAAGCATCTGTTTTTCTCTGCTAGCACCTGTCTGCCAGGTGCAGAGGCAAATGGAGTGGATAAGCAAAGGACTGATTTGTCCGTGTGACCCAATATTTACTACTTAATTGGTTCACGGGAACCAGGTTGCCACAATTTATTTCTAAAGAAAGCAGACCCTGCAGGAGAATGTGAGTGCTTGACCTTAAGAGTCCTGAGATAAAATTGATAAAAATGCCAACTCACGTGGCCTGGCACAGAACAGGTGCTCAAGGTTTTGGTGTCCTTTCTTTGTCTCCCTAATCGCATTATGTCCTTACCTCATGGCATCTTTCTTCATGGCAAAACTCCCCCGAAGACCGCTTCCTTGCTTTCTTCAAACCTGTTCCAACGAGTCTCGTTTGACAGCTATTAGCTGCCCATCAGGCAACACTTGTGTAAAGAGCTCATCAATTAGGAGGTTCACCCCCAAAGCGAGCCCAGGTCTGTAGATCCCTTGTCTGTCTTCACAACTCTCCAATTACCCACTTCTTTTGGAAAGCTGCCCTGACTCCAGTGCCAGGGTACCCCCCGGGTGCAATTGGTCATCGTCCCTGTCCTTGGAGGGAAGAGGAAATCTGTTTTATAGGGAACGGGTGAGGTAGCAGTGCCCTGACATGTGTTGAACCCCTTCGGCATCCTGGGAATTGGCTCAGCGGTTCTGTGAAGGTTGTCTGCTCCTCAAGATGGAAGAACACAATTGCTTTTGATGAATGTTTGGGTAAAACATTTTCCAGGCCACATTTATCCCTTTGGAGGACTATGTTATATGTGACAACATTCCAATTTTGAGGCATGACTTGTGCCAATCCACACAGGCAATTAGAGCTGACACATTCCATGGGCTGTTGGTCAAGCCCTCAGTAGACCAGAAAGAAAACCCACAAAGAAAAACTTTACCAATAAAGGAAACCAGTTGGAGTCAGCCATGGAACCTTAGAGCAGAAATTTCTTCCTCAGTTTGTATGCTGGGCTTTTCTACTATTTCACCCTTTCTTCTGCCTAAATATCCCCGAGGCTAGGAATATTTAGGGGGATATTGCTAAAGTGATAGGCAATGTTTGGACATGTCCCACCTGAGACATGCAAAGCTCCGTGACCCTCTCAGATGAGTAGAGTAGTTTTACACTTTGTCACATCCAATGCCATCACAGTCAGCCTGAAAGTGGCCCTCACCCCATGGAGGTGCACTGCAGGTGGTATGAAAAGAATCTCCCTGCTCCCCACCCCCCCGCCCCCGACCTCAGGACCACTGATCACCATCAGAAAAGCTGGGAAGTGCACAAATGACGAAGTAAACCAACGTCACTCTTGGTCAAGTTGTGACGTCATTTCCTAAATACGAATCTTGTCAACTCTTACTCAAATCTTTCTTTCACACAAATAAAATGCTATCTTGAGGTTTCTGCGATCTTTTGCAAAATAAACTAGCTGTTCAGAAAGGACGCCTGTTGGTTTTGGAAATGTCTACAGCTCTAGGGGACGGGTTCTGATCACTGACCTATTTTTATTGTTAATCCATGTCGCTTTAAATTGTAGGAATGTATTAATTGAGCCATTTGAGTTAATAAAAAATCGAAATATGAGAAATCACCTAAAAATGCAATATTTATGTTTTCAAGGGGTCGAAGAGCACTGACTCTAGGATAAAGAAAGTGTTATGTAATAGAGCTTTGGGAGACTTAAAGATGAATAGATAAGACACAGAAGAGCTCTTTTTAGCCGCTGTCAGTTTGAGGTATGTAAACAGCTTATGAGGAGTTTTCAATGATTCTCAAGTATGTTTAATAAACTCGGTGCCATCTTGTCTTTCTCATTCATTTTCTCAAGCTTTGTAAAAACATATTGGTTTTTGGGGCTTCCCTGGTGGCGCAGCGGTCGAGAGCCCGCCTGCCGATGCAGCGGACACGGGTTCGTGCCCCGGTCCGGGAGGATCCCACATGCCGCGGAGCGGCTGGGACCGTGAGCCATGGCCGCTGAGACTGCACGTCCGGAGCCTGTGCTCCGCAACGGGAGAGGCCACAGCAGTGAGAGGCCCGTGTACCGCAAGAAAAAAATATATATATATTGGTTTTTGATACCATAATCAACATACTATGTCGGCACTTATTTTTAATTCATGTTTTCTTCTCAACGAGAATGAATTCACGTACTATCTCTACTGGACTCAAGATGAAATTTCTCATGCTAAGCTCCACGTCAACAAACTAAAACTTAGCTAAGTTCCTATACTCAGCTCTTCCAGTAAAGGAAGGTGTAGGTCAACCCATCAGTGTTTGCTCGCTCAGCACAAGTTACCTGACAGGGTGCCAAGATTTCCCTTCACTCCATATGAGGAAAGTAACCTTTCAGTAACCAGTCTGCTTTTGCCCAAAATAACTTCCTTGTGCCTTCTCACTTTGGTTTATAAAACCCTCTCAAATCGTACAACTCTTCGGAGCTCCTTTCTGTCTGCTGCCCAATTGGATGCTGTATGATTTATGAATCACCGAATAAGGCCAATTAAGATCTTTAACATTTACTCAATTGAATTTTGTTCTTTCACATCTCTATCAAGAAAGACTGTAAGTAGGAATTATCTATAGCTGGAAAGTGAAATACTACATTAAGCCACATGGAGTTAAGATACAGCAAGTAGAAGCTACTAAATTAAGGGCAATCTGTTGTATGTGGGGTGATTTATGTTTGTTTTTACAATTATTATTCAGTTTTAAAAGCAAATGATCATGCACTTGGAGAGCCTCAAGAGAAGATGAGAGGTGGTTGCCTGAGAAATATCTGTGTTTTTAGAAAATATTTAAAATATAGCCCCTAATATGGTCTTTATAGTCCCGTATAGAAAAGACCATACGATAATTCCGCTTAGAGTCAACTGCTAATAGAATATGTCTTTCCTGATGTAATAGGAAGCTTTCTTTCATGAGATTGTGAGAGAATACAATGTATCAATTACTTATTTTTATTCTGGCTGCCAGTGAACTCAGAGCTAAATTTTATAACCAATCATAGGAGCTTCCTTAGCTTAAGTTGCCAGGTACGATGTCCCCCTCTTTCTGCTGTCCTGCTCTCTGCTACCGAGCTCCCGTCTGTTATCTCTCTTTTTGCTGTGACACATCCTTTCTGGAGATTTGTTTTTACAATGACCTTATGAGATTGGCTTTGTTATAGTCCCCATTTTCCAGATAAGGCACATGGGTTGATGTGAGGTTAAATAGATTGGCCAAAGTCACATAGGTCACTGTGTGACCCAGCAATTCCACTCCTGGGTATATATTCAAAAAAAAAAAACAAATACACTAATTCGAAGATACATGCATCCCAATGTTCATAGCAGCATTATTCACAACAGCCAAATATGGAAGCAACCTAGGTGTCCATCCACAGATGAACGGATAAAGAAGATATGGTATGTGTATAAAATGGAATACTAGTCAGCCATAAAAATGAATGAAATTTTGCCATTTGCAGCAATGTGGATGGACTTGGAGGGCATTATGCTAAGTGAAATAATTCAGACAGAGAAAGACATATACTGTTTGATATCACTTATATGTGGGATTTTAAAAATACAAAAACTAGTGAATATAACAAAAAAGATCAGACTCACAGATACAGAGAACAAACTAGTGGTTACCAGTGGGGAGAGGGAAGGGGGGAGGGGCAATACAGGGGTAGGGGGTTAAGAGGTACAAACTATTAGGTATTAAATAAGCTACAAGGACATATTGTACAACATGGGGAATATAGCCAATATTTTACGATAACTATAAATAGAGTATAGCCTTTAAAAATTGTGAATCACTATATTGTACACCTGTAATTTATATAATATTATACAGCAACTATACTTCAATAAAAAGAAAGTCATATACGTCTCAAATGGAGGAACTAATATAAAAGCAGACAGCTCTCTCCAAGTCTATTCCTTTAAGCTTCATGTAATTCCGCAGAGAAATGTATCCAAATGCTAGCAGTTCTTATGTCCAAGGGGTGGATCATAGTTCTTATTTCTCTGAGTTATTTTTTATTTTTGCCTTATAATCAGCATGTAGTAAGCATGTATTACTATGGTGCAAATAATTTTTATTCAAAAGGCAAGATCATTAAATAATATTAACAACAATGCTAGTAAACATTGCCTACTTTACAGAGCTTGGTGAGGATGAAATACAAACTCAGGCCCTCACTTGATAAGGTAATGCAACGATTTTGCTAGGATTGTTGTCTGATGTGGGCCTTGGTTTTCACTGCTGACTTTCTGAAGAGCCGTGAGACGGAGGGGACCAGACCTAAAGGAACATCTGTGGGGTGTCCTTAGGCAGGTGACCAAAATGGCGGCTTGGCCAGCCTGGCGGCACTGACCCCAGTGGAAAGGGGATCCCAGAGATTTGGTCCAGGTGCCCTGAGTCCCTTGCTTTGAGCCTTCAGTCTATTTCCCTCTTGTCTATTTCCTGTCATCTGCAAAGGGTCTTGTTCTGAAAACATTTTATTCATTAAAATGAGCCCCACCTTCTCCTTAAAAGCAGATCCCTGCCATCCAGGTTTCTAACGAGCTCCCCTTCTCCTGGAAGTCCCCCCAGGCAAGACGGGAATCAATGTAGTTGCTGAGACCTTGGCAGCCAAGGTGACCTTGTCTGTACGTAGCTCAGATCCTTCCTCGCCACAGAAATGGGATTCCAAACCAGACCCAGTAATAGCCAGTTGAGAAGCTTCACAGAATCCGAGCAGGGTGTTCAGCCTCATGCATAGTTTAGAGATGACTCACTGCCCAACGCTTCCTAAAAGAGACTCATTAAGTCACGGTAACATTTTAGAATGGTATTTATAGTGCCAATAGAAAATAGGAGGGGGCAAGTTATTTGGACATTGCCTCTTTCTATGCACCACCACCCCAGCTATTTCTCTCTTTTTCAGTTTTCAAGTCTTCTTTGTCCCCTGACCAAAGGCAAAGCCTGTGTGTGAGACTGCCTTCTGATGCCCTTGGGGCTCCGCCACTGACCCCTCACAACCTCTCAAATACTCGTGTTCCCATTATATCTCCCCCTATCAAACCCTCATCCCAGCCCCACAAGCTGGACCCTTCAATCTGCTCTATCCCTTCCAGCAGTTCGGTCCTCTGTTTATTAACAATTCAGATGCACTGTCCTGAAATGAGTGGAAATGCCAGAGGTTATTTGTTCTGGTTTCCTTCCACTGTGTATGCTCCGTTTCCGTGGCTGTCGGTTGGTTACCTAGGATATCGCCAGGAGAGGCAATGGATTGGCTGGGAGCTTGGATGGATTCCCTGGGAGGCCGGGGAACAGGGCTTAGTGGTCAGTAGGATGTCCTATTTGAGTGTTTGATTAACCACTCCATGACCCCTTCTGGGCTGAGTTCATAGTGTCCTGTCCAGGGTTCTAAGAGTTCTGCATATATAACCGTGTTGTGGCTTTTCCCCAACTGGTGATATAAATGGATACCTCTGCCTACCACTAGGCTACAGAATCCTCTAAAGCAATGATCATATATTATTCTGTGCTGTGCCCAGCACAGTTCAAATCGCACACAAGTTGCTTGATATATGTAGGTCGAATACATGCCTAAACGAATACTTGGCCTATTTCTTTGGAGTTTGAAATAAACTCAGCATTTGATATTCCATCAGTGGTTGTGTTGAAAAATAAAACTAACGTATTAATCACCTATAGTGTCAGGACCCTTTTGGATATATTAACTTTTTTGAACTTCACAACAATTCTGATAAAGTAGGTATGATTGCCCTCAATTTTAAACGTAAAGTTACGGAGTTCAGGGAGGTTAAGACATTTTCCCTGAAGTCTCTCTGTTAGTAAGTAGTGAAATCAGGCTTTGGGGCCCTCACTGCCTTATTGCTTACATTGTTTTATAACGCCCCCCCAACTACGTTACCGACTGTATGCTTTAACTGTGTGAATTAAACTGGGAAACTGTGCTTTTTTGGAAAGAGTCACTCAAAGAGTTGAGATGGAAAATAAATGAATGACTGCATAAAACTTTAAAAAGCTTTTTATTATAGAAAATTTCAAACACGCACAAAAGTAGCAAGAATAGCAGAATAAACCCCCTCCTGTACCCTTTATTCAGCTCTGTTTCGTCTACATCTCTTCTCACTTCCCTCTTCCTGTCACTGGATTATTTTGAAACAAATCTCAGATACTGTATCTGTTGACTAAGATTTTACAAGTCATTAGCGTAATGATACTCCTCTGGAACATAGACAGACTCAGACAATTTGGGTACAACCAGCTAGAGAAATTGATTCTCTCCAGGTGCAAGAACCATACGGCTGCTGCTCTTTCCAAAAGGATAGAGCAAATAGTTCCATTACCCTCAGATCCCATTCGTCCTTTAGGGGATGCCATGTGTTCTAGATTAGTGGAAAACCAAAGGTCCGTTAAAGGGTACTCCATATTTTAGATAGATTCACAGCTCGGGAATAAGCATGCAATTCAGCATGTGCTGTGCGGAACCCCAAAAGACTCTCTAGATCAGCCCAAGTGTGATAAACTTTCAAGTGTTATTACTTTCTTTTCCATTGCACATTCGATATGCTATATCGTGTGAGGAGGCTTTTTTTCATCCTTTTCCATTTTTCAGAGACTGGTGGTTGGTAGTAACTGCAAGAAGGGTAACATCCACAGCATTTTCCCATGACAGCCACAGAGTTCAAGAGTGGTTTGGAGAAATCACTCATATTCAAATGCTTATAGACACACTTACCACAACCCAGGCATTTTTTTATTACAGTTTTGAGAGGGAAGCCTCGGCAAGAATGGTCTTTTATCTGCAGGAAACAGTTAAATATTTCTACTCCTCAACATGGTTTGGGTTATGATGAAAATTAGGGATTGCGGCGGTAGGATTTTATGAAGGGGTCTGAGGTGTGAGTGTGTGCACACAAATGCCACAGAGCAAGGGGACAGCAGTCTGTGGAGGTGACGGGAGGGGCACGTCCACTAGGATGAGAACCATTTTGGTATCTGTAGCTTTATATACTTCGGAATCTCAGATCTAAAAATAACCCCCTTTGGAACCCTTGTTGTTTATCTGTATCCTGGGTTTTCCCATTCTTAAAAATACCCTGACGTGCATATGGAGACTGTGTTCCAAAGGTTAATGCTCCTTAATCTTGAAGGGAGTGGCGAGTAAATTCCTTATATATCAATCTAAGAATAGGACTTGGAGCTATTCTAGTGTATGTCATAGCATGAGTGGTTTCTTCTTTTTTTAAAGGAAGCTTATAGCAATGGCTGGGCAAGGAGAGGATTCGAAGGAAGAGATGAATGAATGCGTTTTGACAAAATAAAAATTATCCTTAACATTTGCGTATAGCTTGAAAGAATCATTGCCTCGAAACGGTTTTATCTGAGAGTGGAGGGGAAGGAGGAATTGTGTGAGAACAGCTCCCCTGTCCTCCGCTCCATCACCCTACTGTGGCATTTCCAGTGGAAGCCTAACCAGAAAACTCTGGATATCAGAGGAAAGTCAGCCCTTCAAAAAAAAAAAAATTTTTTTTTTTTTCTGTACATGGGCCTCTCACTGTTGTGGCCTCTCCCGCTGCAGAGCACCGGTTCCGGACGCGCAGGCTCAGCAGCCATGGCTCACGGGCCCAGCCACTCCGCGGCATGTGGGATCCTCCCGGACCAGGGCATGAACCCGTGTCCCCTGCATTGGCAGGCGGATTCTCAACCACTGCACCACCAGGGAAGCCCCCAATTTTTTTTTTTTTTTTTTTAAGGCTGCTTTCCACTCTGATTTTTTTGATTCAAGAGATTCTGATGATTTCCCCTGTGTGTAAGGATAACAGGCCTTGCCACGTCCAGATTGCCCTCTCCACACTGCATCCTTTCTGTCTTTCTGTTTCTGGCAAACAGCCTTTCTGAATCAGCATTGTTTCTACACTGCTGCTTCTCATGCGCTGGAGTCCAGGGGAAGAGTGAAATGAAAAGAATTGAAACGAACTCATCGAGGCTGGTAAAGGTTTCTGGTAGATCCCAGGTTCCTCTCTGAATGGACTGCTCTCTCCCAAGTCCCCTTATGCTCCTGTTCACCACCTTCTAGGCTAATGGATCCCTTCTGCCCAACACCCAACCGTATTTCCCCACAGTACCTGCTTTTTGGTGAATTCTAAACAAGCACAATTTTAAAACGTTGTACATCTGAACAAGTTGGATATATATATATATATATATATATATATATATATATATATATTTTAAGGATGTATTTCTGCATGACTCACTGGGCCTTCTTACTTCCTGCTAGAAAGATTACAAAATGAATCCTGGAGACAATGAGCTTGCTGAAAGCGACACGGAATATTGGCAGGTCTGCTATAGTATCAAGTGCCCCTTTGCCAGTGGGTCTCTCCTTGATTCCCCTCCAGGGTCCCCGGCAGAGTCACAAATTGGGCCAAGATAACAATTTCTTACTCCAAGCTGTCTTGTGACTTTAGGCATTTTGGGAAAACCAGTGGCTATTCATGATGCGGAAGACCTCTGCTCATGTGCAGCCCTGGAAAAAGGGCCCTGGAAAGAGATTATATGATGGATTGTGATGACATTATTTATGCTGAGGGTCATTTTGAAACGTGTTCTGTCATAATTATATATTTTGGCACTCAGTTTAGGTGCCAAGTTCTCAAGCAAAATCGTATATAGTAAAAAGGGAGCTCTCTGCCCTGAAAAACATCTTGTTCTGGTGCCAGGCCTATAATCATATTTGTTCCTATAGGTTATTTAGATGTCTTCTGAGATACTTAGTTGTACGTAGCCAACCTCTCCCTTTATATGGGGTCTTTTTTTTTAAATAAATTTATTTATTTTATATATTTATATTTGGCTGTGTTGCGTCTGCGTTGCTGCGCGTGGGCTTTCTCTAGTTGCGGTCTACTCTGCTGCGGTCCCTGGGCTTCTCACTGCGGTGGCTTCTCTTGTTGCGGAGCACGGGCTCTAGGCATGCAGGCTTCAGTAGCTGTGGCTCGTGGGGCTCTAGAGCGCAGGCTCAGTAGTTGTGGCGCAGGGGCTTAGTTGCTCCGCGGCATGTGGGATCTTCCCGGACCAGGGCTCGAACCCGTGTCCCCTGCATTGTCAGGCGGATTCTTAACCACTGCGCCACCAGGGAAGTCCTGGAGTCTTTGAAGGAAAGTCGTCTATCAAAAAAAACCTCACCAATTCAGAATAATGGCGAGAACGTTTTAAGCGTTTTCAAGACATCGGTTTAAGTGCGAAAAGTCAATTTCCTAACTCCTGTTGTGTTTTGTGCTCTACCCAGTCCCAGGCCCACCTCTTCTCGTAGATTCTCCCCACCCTTCCTGCCTCCCAGATATTATAGATTCACACCGTTATGATGCTAGCTCTCCGCTCTGAATCTTTAGCCCTAACTTCTCTCCTGGGCACTGGTCCCCCATCTCTAAGGGTCAATTGAATAATTCACTTAGATGACTGGCTACCTTCACCCCAGGGGTTCCAACAGGGGTGATTTTGCTCCCCCGCTCCCCACAGGGGATATATGACAATGTCTGGAGATGTTCTTGGTTGTCACACTTAGAGGGGGATATTACTGGTGTGTTGCATAGAGGCCAGGGATGGTGCTAGGCACCCTACCGTGCATGGAAAAGGCCTCCACAACAATGTCATTAGTGCCTAGACTGAGAAGGTCCGTCTTAACCTAAGATGGAATTTATGTATTTTCCTCCTGAATTCCACTTCTTCCATTAAACTTTCTCTGGACCATCCTATTTTCTCCCTTCTTTGAACTCCGCTGTGTGTTTGCTAGTAAGCTGTGTTCTGCATGACATTGTTCTTCTGAATTTATCTATAGCTTATCTCCCTAATTGGATTTGAGGTTTCCCGATGGCAGGGTTTATCTCCTCTTCCTTTTGTGCCTTTAACTGTACCCAACTTAACACTCTGGATTTAGCTTATATTCAATACGCTCCTGAAAAATAAATATATCTTCAGTGAACGATTGAATCCTGAAGTTTGAAGATGATACATTGGAGTGAAAGCAAGGGTTCCCCAAGAAACTTAGCGGTGGGGTAAAAATGCATGCTCTTAGAGATTCCAAGAAATTAAGTAAGCATATAATGGAAGTGGACGGCGTATCTTCTGGCGTCCACAGAAATAGCCATTCAATAATTGGTTAACAATCTTAACACCTTTAAAGACATGCAGCACAGAAGAAAAGGGGCAAAAGAATTAGTGATTTATGTTAAGTCTTATTGAGTGGACCGAAGTGACTGCATTTGGGAGATGATGGGAATTTCATTGAAACTTATCTTTGCTTAGATGACATGATCCTCAAGGCATTCCCCACCCATGGGTTTCAGTTCCACGCCAGCCAAGCCACATTCAGATGAATAACCCGTCTTCCTGGCTACTCAGTACATGGAAAGGGATGTCTTAGATGGGAGGGGCAAGCATTCAGCACGCTGACATAGATATCCCCCATAAGAAATTGGTAAATTGGGCTTCCCTGGTGGCGCAGTGGTTGAGAGTCCGCCTGCCGATGCAGGGGACACGGGTTCGTGCCCCGGTCTGGGAAGATCCCACATGCCACGGAGCGGCTGGGCCCGTGAGCCATGGCCGCTGAGCCTGCGCGTCCGGAGCCTGTGCTCCACAACAGGAGAGGCCACAACAGTGAGAGGCCCGCGTACCACACACACACACACACAAAAAAAAAAAAAAAAAAAAGAGGTAGAAATTCGTAAATTGACCTTTGCATTTACACATTACTCTCCTGTGAACTTAGGGTGTGAATCTCTTCTCAAGGTTCTGACTACATCTGAGATTCTCGATAAGGTCCAGTTATAGGACTGAAAAGGCAAAGGGCCAGACTCTGGTCTGTGACTCACTCACCAAAGCAATGCCATGTTGGAAACTGCTTGACTGATCATCTAACCCATTTTCCCCTGTGACACCCTATTCTGCCTCAAGCCTTTCTGTTCAGCTTGAACATATCTTACCATTGTCAGGTTTCACAGCCCATCCCAGATCCTGGAATTATCCTTTTTTCACTTCCAAAGTCCCCTGAAAATTCCATTCATACTTTATTTAGAAATATTCTTCTTGGAAAAACAAACAAACAAACAAAACCCACATGCAGCTTCTTTTTAATGAAGGGAACGAGATGGGAAAGTAAAATTGCTCTTAGAACTTTTTATACACCTGGCAGCCCTGGAACTATTTCATCATTAAAGAACGTGTGACAAGTCACTGGGACAATTTACTGAGGGTTTCTCAGGGACAGACAAAGAATAGCAAAAGGGAGCTTTTCTAAAAGACTCCATGATTTGTCTTGATTTTCCTGAGAACAGCTAGGACTAATTAGACCCAACTTACAGCTTGTATTAGTTACATCTGAGTAATTGTTAACAAGCTCTTGTATGCAAAACAAAGATGGATTTCAACTTGATTCATCACTCGAGTTCTCTTTCCATGTTCTACTCCCATCTTTTCATTTAAATGCAAGAGTTTCTGGTTTAATGTCATTAATTAACAGAGGAAGTTGGGATGAAAATATCTTGAACGCTCCACCTAATTACAGACCCGGTCATGAATGCTGGAGAAAATGTGGCTTCTTAATAAAAAGAAAACAGTCTAGAACAATATTATGCAGTTTATAAATTCCACCAAACCACTGTACAAATAAACAATGCTACTGAATCACACAACATATCATCTCACAATTAGGCTACACAAGACCAGCTGCTTCACAAAGGAGCCCGTGAGCCAAAGAGGAAAACTTTGAAGATAAATATTGCCATATGTGAAAAGAAAAAAAGAAGTTCCCAACAAACCTTAATTGCACGGAGCATCATTTTCAAATGCTATTTGCCGTGGGAATAGAGGAGCTTGTGTTGTGACCCATGACTGTTGTAAGCATCTTCTTCAGTACGGGGGATAAAATTACGGATCCGATTGGAGGCACCGCGCACCTGCCTATACGTGCTTTATGTCTCCTTCTTGCCCCATCTCTTTTTCCCTTTCCTTACCCCACTGGCATTTCTCACCACCCAGCGTTTAAAATCAATTCTCCATTAATCTGTGTAGATTGTCCACTTTGGACCTCAACTGAAGAAAAATGTTAAGTGCAGGCGGGCCTCCCAGAACTAGGAGTTGGTGGATATCCCCAGGGCATAGACTCATTTTAGTATTTGTTAGAGTTCAACAAGAAGGCTTCCTAAATTTCACGATCAATTCCAAAGCCAAGCATTAATGCTCTTTGGCTTAACTGCAATTCTTAGATTATCCTTGCATTTGACAGTAACTGTAGTTCTTGGATTATCCTGTCACCACTTCCCTTATTTTTTAAAACCTTGACAATGACTGCATTTGCAACTTCGTTGCTCATTTATGTCAAAGAGTAACCAGGGTGGGACAATCACCCCAGGAAAAACTACAGAATCCCCAGGGTGCCAAAAGCAAGGTAGTCATGCTAAGAGTTGCGGGCCTCAGCCACCTTTGTGAAGCCGGGAGAGTCAAAGTCACCCAAAGGCTAGAAGGAAAATCCTTGCTCAAATTTCTAAGGGTGTCTCATTCTACTTTTAATATTGTAATCTCTGTAAATGCAATACGTGGAGAGCTCTTTGGAGGAAAATCACTCCATCTTTGTGAAATGTCAACATACCTAACATTCCTTTATTCATAGGTGCACCATGTTTTAGCTTATATGGAATCTTCCTTTGGTCCATGATGGGTGAAGTAGTAACATTAACATCAAAACTGTGCTTTGACAATGTCCTGTTTGCACTCTGTTTCCTCAGATAAGTTCTTTTTTTCCCTCATGCTTTACAGAGGAAATGCTTCTCTTTGCTTTTACTTTCTCCTTCTTCAGAGATTCAGGAATCAGATCGGTCTGAATCAAATTAGAACCTCTTAAAAGGGCAACCAAACATATCAGATAGGTATGGTTGACTACATTTGTCAAAATATGATGCAGAATATTTTAAGGTTGATGGTGGAAAAATGGTATGTTTTTAAGTAATTACCCTAGTTTGTATAATGTTGTACTTTAGAAAGCCTGAGAAGAAAACTAAAGAGTTAAGAAGAGGTCGGATTCTTTGTTCCTTTGCAGTGGGAATGCATCATTAACAGAAAAAGTTTGAGAAGCACCTATTTACTTAAAAAGATATTTAGGATTTAAATTATATATAATTTCGGAGATCTTTTCTCCTGTATAATTACTGGTCACAGATCATTATCTCCAGGAGTGTAAATCAGGCATCCTCCATTATCATTTTCTCAGGGTTGCTTGGATTTAGCTCCTCCATTATATCTGCTGTATATCGGAAATCATCAGTGTTAACATAATAAATGTCTGCGTTGATGTTGTAAATAACGGTCATTACCTGACGTTTCTTTCTGTACCAAATATAATGGTTCTTGTTGGTTATGAACTCCAACAGCAGTACATGCAGTAGTTAAGGTCATGGGTTATGGAGACACACATATTTGGGTCATAATAATAGAAGCATTCCATTATTAGATGGGAGCAGTATAAATGAGATTAGGTTAAAGCAGGTCCTGAAGGCGAATGTAAGTTGCATGTGCAAATGTACTGATGCTCATGGGACATCTTTCTGCTATATGCCTTTTTCCATCTCGAACAAACATATGGCCCCGTGGGGGTTCCCTATTATCAGTTGACTGAGGAAGGAATCATTTAGGTCTGGTTTATGGAGAGTTTTCAGCAATATGCTGGCACTACCCCAAAGTAAACA
This sequence comes from Orcinus orca, assembly GCF_937001465.1. Taxonomy (NCBI): domain Eukaryota; kingdom Metazoa; phylum Chordata; class Mammalia; order Artiodactyla; family Delphinidae; genus Orcinus; species Orcinus orca. The sequence goes on along the minus strand of NC_064559.1, from coordinate 16,303,068 downwards.
GTTACAGTCCTATAGCCCTACTCTGGGGTGTCCCTAAAGGCAGTGGTAAGGGAAAGAACTTCTAGCAGTGTACTCGGTTGTTCAAGTACACTTGCTTAGAAAGACAGAAGGTAAGAGATATGGTTATACAACAATTCATGGACTGTGGCTATTGGTTTGCCTAGATGGTCAGGAACTTGGAAGGAGCTCAATTGGAAAATTAGTGACAAAGAGGTCTTGGGAAGTTACTGGTCACAGGTCATTATCTCCAAGAGTGTCAATCAGGCATCCTCTGATTGTGGGTGGAGCTCTGTGAATATGCATCGAAGGGCAACCTAAACAGAAAAGGCTCAATTATCAGGTGTACAAATAGCGTGTCTTATGGATACCAGTGGATACCCCTATCCTTGCCCAGTTGGCTCTATGAACAAAGTGGGCAGAGAAGTATGGGTGGAGGTTACAAATGGGCTCAACAACACAAACTCCTCTTCACTAAGGCTGATTTGGCTTCAGCCACTGCTGAAGATATGTCCTACGAACAGCAGAGAATGACAGTGAGCTCCCAATATGGTACCGCTCCCTGATGGGCTTAACCAAGCACCTGGTTGATTCCATTGGGCTAATTCTATCATGTAAGGGACAGCACCAGCGTTTTGTTCTCATTGGAATAGATGTTTACTCTAGAAGTAGCTTTGCCTTAACTTCCTTCAGTGCTTCTGCCAATACTACCTTCTACAGAATTACAGATGCCATGATCACCATACGACATTGCTTTCGACAGAGGACCTCATTTCACAAGAAGTTAAGTGCAGCAGTGGGCTCACACTCATGTAACTCACTGGTCTTACTAGGTTCCCTACCACTCTGAAGCAGGTGGCCTGATAGTAAAAGAGTAGAATGACCTTTTGAGACTGGTTACAGTGCCAACCGGATGTACACAGCATGCAAGACTGAAGGAATAGCCTCCAAGATGTATTATCTTCTCTAAACCAGTGAGTAGTAGATGGTACTCTCTCTCCCATAGGTAGGATTTACATTCTAGGAATCAAGAGGTGGAAATGCAAATGGTTTCTCTTATTATCATCCTTAGTGATAAACTAGTGGAATTTTTGCTACCTGTCCCTGCTCTGCTGGTCTAGAGGTCTTAGTCTCCAAGAGAGTGGATATAGCAATGGTTTCATTAAGCTGGAAGTGAGAACCTGACAGGTTTGCATGCAGTTTTGTGGCAAAATGCACCGGCTCTTGTGCAGGTTTTAGGCATCATTGGAGTCGGAGTCTTGGAGGCAGTGAGAGGCTAGCATCGGCTCCAGTTCATCCTAATAGATTCCAGCTTATTCTCATGGATGTAGTTTGTCCTTGCTCTCCCTTACTCCACGTCCATCTTTTCTTTCCTGAAAGCCTGCCCTTCGAACTTCAGGCCCAGCTGTATGTAAATGGTTCAGTCAGTTCCTATAATCATGTAAGGTCAAGTATATATGGCTCCTGGTGATTTTGCTTCTCTGATTGAGCCCCAACTAACTGATTAGGTTAGAATCCAATATCTTTCTCTAGCTGTAAATACAATAGTAGGCAAATCTCTCTAAGCAAATTTCTTCATCTATAACATGGGGATAATACTAACTACCATATAGGAGTGTTGTGAAGATTATATGAGCCAAGAGCTGAGTACTCTGCAGGGCATACAGGAAGTATTCAATTAATGGTTACTACTACCTACAAAACTTGACTTTGACTCAATATAATTTTCCATAGTGTTATGGGGTTTGAGGACCGGCAGAGGTTTTGAGAAATTATCTGAACCAGTAACTTGCCCTAAAAAGGCCAAAACTCCCAGTCATTTTTAGGGTAGATATCTTATTCTTGCTAGTTTAATGTCACTAAACTATAATATCTAGTTTTATTTATAAGATATATACTGGAGAGAAATTCATTCAACTGACATTACTTCTGAGAGAGGGGTTTTAAAACCAAATATTAGATTTTACAATTCAAATAAATACTATTCTTCAAATAAATCTTTCTGTTTCCTTCTTCAATAAGAAAAAATTATCACAAAAGTCCCTTCTAATTCTAAAATTGTATGAAGATTGGTCAACTTGGAGGCTACTTATTTATGCAGTGAAGATTCCTTTGCTTTTTTCATGCAGAGGTGGGTGTTTCTGCTTGGACATTATCTTCAGAATTGGCTTTATGAGGTCAATCCAGAGAACAAGTCTCATTACATTATATCCAAACTTTGTGTCTCGAATGGAGCTCATGTTATGAGACTTGGCATCAAATGATTTGGGGCTCTTCGCAAAAGCCAGATCTATTGTCTAAGGAAAGAGATGGACCACCATGGAAGATATTCTGATAGATACCTCAAAAATGGGATTACAAAAATCTTTGGGGTAATATCAATGTTATCTTGGGATATTATTAGAGTTTAATTTCACTATTTTCCTTGGTAAATCAGAGGAAGCAAAGACTTAGCATATGCCCTAAATTGGAATGTGTAAGAGGTTAGGAGGTACAAGTTTAAGTCCTGGTTTCAGCATTTACCAGCTGTATTCCCTCAGGAAGCCACTTTATTTGTGGAAGTTTTGGGAACTTCGTCCGTAATATGGGGATAACGTATCAAACTAGATTTCTCCTAGAATTATTGTGAAGCACAAATACGATAGTAATGTGAGAGCACTTTGCTTGAAAAGCACCCAAGAATATAAGCTGAGGTTGGCACACTATAGGTCAGATTCAGTCTGCTGCCTGTTTCTGCAGAGCCAGTGAGCAAAGAATGGTGCCAATGAATGGGTGTATCAATTTGTTAATAGGGACCGCTAGCTAACTTTGAACCCCAGCTATGAAAAATGTTACCCCTCTCCACACCCAAGAATTCCTTTTTTCTTGTTAGTAGGTCTGTATTACAATAGAATTGCACTCAATTATTATTATTACATTTTGAATTTCACCAAAGATTTTATGGAAATTTGTCTTCTCTTTGGTTATACAAACACCAGCATAATATCCTCTCTTTTGCCTCTTGGCCCACAAAGGCTTAAAATGTTTACTATCTGAGTTGCATGGAAAAAGCTTGTTGATCCCTGCTATGAAGTATTGTGCAAAGGGATTTCTAGAATTGATAACAAGCATAGTCCCTGCTCTCAAGCAAAGTTTGCTGTAAACTATTTGTTTGCTTTTCCGCCTAGTTATATTAAATCTCTGTTTATACTTTTAATTTGTATAACACAATGCCTCTTACAGATTGCAAAAAGAGAGGGAGAGAATTCTGTTACCTAGATGAATTATAATCTGAATTTTATAATCTGAATTGCAAAGTTGCAAATCTGTGAAAATTTGAAGAAAAAGAAAAAGAAAATTAAATAATAAAAGAGAATCTGAAGAATCAAACCAGGGGTAGAGATGCTGGCTTATCCCAAGCTCTAAAAGTCCCTCTGAGGGCTTCTGTGATTGGTAGACCCTGGGGGCAGTTCTCAGAAAAAGAGAACCGTATTATACGGGTATTATAATAATGCACCAGGAGGCATCATGTGTGTAGGTGTGAAAGTAGGAGCTTCCTCACTTGCCTCTGATAGAAAACAACGCAGTTCTAGCTATAGCAGTAATAACATCTTTACGGGTAGGAAAATCTTTAAAATGAATCAAAATTTGTTTCGTCTGAGCACAGTTTCAGATGTGGATGTCTTTATTGGAAATACAAAATACCAAAGTCATCTTCGGGGGCTACAGCTTCCCTTGCATAGGTCCGTGATACACGTTAATATCTTCATTCAAGAAAAAAGAAAAAAAAAAGAAAAAAAATAGGAAAAGAAAGGAAGGGAAAAAGATTTTTCAAATGTGCACTGCCCGTTTTTAACATTTCAAATATTTGTCTCAAGGTATGTCTGGAGTGCCTTTGTTAGAGATTAATTAGGCAGATTTGATTTTCTAAATGATATGAGCCAGAAGAGCAAAGGTGGTGGCTCTCTTCTCCTGGGAAGGGGAGTTGGGGGCAGATGAAAGAGAGAATAACCTTTACCTCATAATTTCCCTTCCCCTCCTCTCTGTGTAAGCCACATTAGTCTCTCAGTAAAGGTACTTGGAGAAACTTGCTAAAATTTTCCCTCATGCTTGAAATTTACTTACCCTGGGTAACAGGAAATGTGGAGTCTTGTGATGTAGATTGTTATACCAGATGGTAATCTTAGCACATGCTATTTATGTAGATCAGCCATGTGTGTGAGTCACCCATTTGAGGCTGACCTCAGCCACTGTGAAATTGGGTTCCATACCGCTGTTATTAATAAATAAAAATGGTACTGATTAGGCATCATTTTGATGCACACTTAATGAGGCCATTCCCTTTACACAGTATTAAATATGAAGTTGTTTTCTTTTTCCAAGTTGTACTTTTTTTTCACCAACTGGCTTCACTGGTCGAGTGCTCCTCCTTAATGGTGAGGGCAAACACAACATTTAACTCAGTTGAATTAGATAATTAATATCTGTCACTTGCATCGTACTTGTCATTGACTGCCCTGATTTTCAAGGAAGTTTCTATTCTTATCCAAATTGTCCTCTTCTAGACCCTGTGATTTGAGTTAATATTTTACTGCTGAAGATGAATTTGAGTGGACTAACACACACTCTCACCTTCTCTCTTTTCAACCACTGGCTGATTTAGCCATGGGAGACAACTTCGCACTTCTTACAACTCCAATTATCGGCTGGTTACCCATAAGCCAGGTCGTGAAGGCTGGGCAAAGATAAACTCTTCAAAGTCAGGGTGTATGTTTTCTTTGCTTCCTACCATCCGGTCATTCAGCCTTTCTGCCATTCATCCTCCTGGACTTTCCTTCCCTTCTGCTTCTTTTCCTGGCACTTTTCCCTTCGTGGTGCCTACAACTGGGTTCTGCACAAAATAGTCAACATCCTTTTGGCTTTGTAACTGTCTACGGATGTTTTCTAACATGACACTTGGCTGTCCTCTTGCTGGAAGGGCTTCCCACTGACGTGCTGTCCTCTCGTTGACATCAGATGCCGCTTTCCTGCGTATCCGACTTGCCCTCACACTTCATAGCACCTGAATAATGTGTCTCTTCTTTTTTTTCTTTCCCTTCTTTCCCAGCTGTTGTTTACTTCTACGTGTGGTCAGATATTGAAGTGAGGGGAAGTGCATGGCTGAGATTCTCTGCTCCTGACCTTTCCTTAGCCCAGTTCTCGGTGTTCTTTGGTCCCTTTAGCTATGTCACATTCTTTTCAGACTTTCTTCTGAGAGGACTCAGTGTTTGCCCTGTCTTCTTCCTCTGTCCTCCTTCATCCTGTTTACATCATGAGGGGTCATCCCACCTTCCTGGAATACTTCCTGCTGGTCTCTGAGAGAAATGCCTCCATCGTTTTTTGCTTGGATTCTCTTATCCAAAGATAACATTTCTGACCCAACATTGTCACAGGATAAGGACTCAATAGTTTGTTGGTAATGAGTTTACAGGCATTTTTGTTTCCCTCTGATTATGACCAGAGTCCGTCGTTTTATGACTGAATTTGGATCAGAAAACAAGGGTAGCAGGTCCATAAGGGGTTTTAGTCTGTACAAAGTTCCACTGGAGCAATGTAATGATTAAGGGCACAGAAGAGAAAAATTTCAATGGGAAAAATGAGATATTGGTTCACCTCTTTCCTTTGGGGTTTAGGGTGTAAACTGTTACTGATATTGTGCTGCTAATATTTCTTAGCCCTAATTTTAGGTGATTGTCTGTTTGTTTTAAGTTGCCTAACTGAGTGAGGGTTAGAGCCATGAGGTCTCTGCGACTCTTCGGAGCAAAAGATCCTTTATCATTGAGGACTTTCTAGGCATAGCGTTCCCCGAGGGTCCAAGCTGTGTCTTGACAGCTCCCCTTCCCTCGCTCCTGTTCTCTCAGAGCAAACAACTCTTCACAGTTTACTAAGATCCAAGCAGGGGCTCCTCTGAGATGGTCTCAGCTCCCTGGTGGGAGGGGCAGTCTCTACCCCCAATCAGCACAGACAGCAGGCTTGGGTATCAGGTCAGCTGTAGGACGCAGTTCCAGCCCCCACGACCAACTGTAACACCTGACAAGTAACAAAACCTCTCCTTGCCTTAGAGTCCTCATGCATTCCATGGAATAACATGACACCCATCTCATATAGTGGCCGTGAGGAGGCAATGAGAGAATCATGTAAAGTACCTGGCACCACTAGACAGCAGCTATTTTTATCTATGATCCAGGAGGTAGAACATTCCTGTGCTCTCTCCAGCCTGAAATGGAGATGCCTTTACATCATCCTTCTTGGTTATTCTTAATGACTCTTGCCATCTGACTTTTAAATGCCCATCGTTAGCTTCCTATTAACACAAGTACCTATAAAACAAGATGAATAGCAATTACGTAAGCAGTCTCTGCAGAGCTTTGGGATTCCAAAATTTTGTCAGAATTTTTAGATCATCAGTGATTAAGGTCACTGAAGAGCAGAGCATTGGAAGTCTAGGTTTATCACTGAAACTAACCAGCACTACTCTCCTACCTTAAAATGCTAAGGCCTTACCATCATACACGATGCCTAGGTAGTAAGAGACAGGTGAACTTTAAGAAGTCAGGACTGGAGTCAGGAGTTGTAGGTTTCAGGGTCAGCTCTTCCAGCTCTAATATCCTGTAAGCCATGATGATGAGTTCCTTAGCTAGATTCAAAACTCCTTGAAGGGCTTATTGATTCTGGAAGGAGGAAGTTGGTGGTTAGAACGTATACTGATCTGAAATCAAATCAATTTCTATATTGCTTCCTGGGCTTATCGGGAAATTCCACTCCTGTCTGAAAATGAACTAGTCTCTCCAAAAGAGTGAGCCTTACTGTAATCTCTACTTGCAGCAAGCATCTAGCTAGTGTCTCCCAGATCTCTTGTACAAAGCTCACACTTCATAGAAGGGACTTGCATACTGATTCCAAAGTCATAATAGTCTAGTTAAGGAGATAAACAGTTCAATCTTAAGGAGATAAACAGTTCAATCTTGAAACACAAAGAGCACCCATTATACAGCAATTTATGAGGGGAGAGAGATTGTACTCTCTTCCCTAAATTTTCTTTAATGCACAGAGTAAAAAGACTCCAGCCTGAGTTGTTTTGTCCTTTTCTGAAGTCCTTTACTTCATTTATTTACTTAAACTCCTAAACATCCTATCTATAAGATGCTGTAGGAAATAAAAATTAGAAAATTCTTGAATATGATTATTATAAAGGCCCATTTTCAAAGATCATGATTTGTTAGTCTAAGATTCTATGACTACAGTTATCAACATGATGGTTGATCAACGTGATGGCCCCATTAGAAAATGCCAAGAATTCAAAGACACTTATGTGATGAGTCACTGCCATTTAGCTTCTTCCACAAATGGTCTTAACCTAAGCAGGACTCTTAAGTCAACAAGTGGTTGTTGCTAGAAAAAGCATTTGCAATTTAACAGTGAAGTTTTAACCACTTTTCAGTTTCTATTGGTGGTTCTTTAACCTACAGCATAAAATTCAGAGTCTGAAGGACTTAGAGATGGGGCCCAGTCCTTATGCAGTGTGTAAACTCCCTCCACCCTCTACATGGTTGTCCAGCCACTGTTAATACATCAGTGCTGTCCACTAGCAATAGACTGTGAGCAAAAAATAAAGCCATATATGTAATTTTAAATTTTCTAATGATCACATTAAAAAAGTAAAAAGAAACAGGTGAAATTAATTTTAACATTGTTTTAACTCAGTAGGTCCAAAACATTATTCCTTCAACATGTAATCATTATAAAGTTATTAATGAGATATTTTACATTCATTTCTTTTTCATACCAAGTCTTGAAAATTCAGGGTATTTTACAATTAAAGCACATCTTAATTTGGACTAGCCACACTTCAAGTACTCAATAGTCACATGTAGCTCGTGGCTACTGTATTGAACAGCACAGATGTACGTAGTCACAAAGGAAAATTATCTTCAATACCCTCTGACCCTCCTCTAGAAACCCATTACACTTTTTTTTTTTTTTTTTTTTTTTTTTGCGGTACGCGGGCCTCTCATTGTCATGGCCTCTCCCGTTGCAGAGCACAGGTTCTGGACGCGCAGTCTCAGCGGCCATGGCTCACAGGCCCAGCCACTCCTCGGCATGTGGGATCTTCCCGGACCGGGGCACGAACCCGCATCCCCTGCATCGGTAGGCGGACTCTCAACCACTGAGCCACCAGGGAAGCCCCCATTACACTTTTTAACAGCTCTAGGGTTCAGAAAGTTCTTCTTGTGTTGCACTGACATCTGCATATTTTCAATTTCTCCCCTTAGTCCTGGTTCTACTGTCTCAATCCTACTTTGAATACTACTGAAATTTCACATTGACTTTCAGTAGTGACAGTATTATCGTCGTAATGTAACCCTGGTTATGCTCAAGTTTTCTCTTCTTAAACCACATTTCTCCATTTTTGAAATTGGATTTTTTTAGATCAGATACAGAATTTTCTATTTAGAGTTATTATCCCCTTGCTAGTTGACTCATCGTTTCTGATCGACCCAGTTTCTTTTGGAACAGAATTCTCGCAACTAACTAATCAGGTATTCCTCTCAGTTTCTTGTTATCTAATTATGGAATCAGCTGACTATCAGCATTGTCATTTAATTTGGTGATAAATACATTAACTTGGACAGGGCATTTATGACTTGCTGTGAGAAGCATCCTCCCAGGCTAAGTGCTGTCCACAGTCACCCCATATATGTTACAGTCATTTGAACAGTTACAAAGTCACCAGCTAACTGGTCATTTCAGTCCACATTTCTTCATCATCCCCACCAGGACATCATGATTCACCTTGTCCAATGTCCTTCCCAGACAGTCAAGTTCTCAGCTGTCAGAACAGGAAATAAGTTAATACTTCTTGCTTAATTCAGCGAACCCATGGTGAGCTTGATCCAGAACCACATTTTTCTCTCTCCAGGCTTCTGTCACCTTTCATGTCCCTCATAGCTCTTCAAAATAATTGGCAATCGTTCATGGTTCTCATCTTTTGGTTTCCTCATCCCAGGGATCTTGTAGAAATTAAGTAGTTGGTCTTCATTCTTTTTTCAGCATTCATTCTTTCCTGTTAATATTTTTTCTATTCTTTAGATCTGAAAATTAGTTTCAAACATTCTTGGCATAGGTTATATGACTCAATTTTTAAATCATCGTTACGGTTGGCTTATTGAAACAGGCTAGTTTGCATGTGTGAGTGTGTGTGTGTGTGTGTGTGTGTGTGTGTGTGTGTGTGTGTGTGTGAATTTTCCTATCAGTGCAAGTTTCTGAAGTCAAAAGGGTCTTGTTATCAGAGTGATGAGAAAATATTTACTTCTTGGATCAGAGGAGGAGAGAGAACAAGCTTTTTGCGTAGAAATCATGATTTCCAAGGGTCTGCTAATGTTACTTTCTTTTTCCTTTATCTTTTCCCCCTACTGATTCACTTGTTTTGGCAGCACGGCTTGTTCTACTCTTCTCCTCCTATTATTCCAACTTGCTGCTTCTCTTTAAATTAAAGGGCTAGGCATCAATTTTTTTTTTTTTCCCAGTAACACAATCAATGGGTCAAAAGGTTTGTTTGTTTGGAAGCACAGAAAAGCAACCCATCAGAGGCCCAGTGGAAGGATATATATTTGTCCAGCTCCTTCTAAAGTTAGGTCCTATGTGTGGTCCAAAGCAGGGTCGTATTATCAGCTCATCACTGACTCTACTGTGTTTTAATTTGTTTTGGGGAGTGGCTCACCCACTCTTCTGTGAACTCCTGGATGTCAGGGGCTATATCTTATTAATCTCTGGGTTATCAGCACTTTATGCTTCATAGACATTCCATAAATACTGTGCCATAAATGAAATAGTTAATGAATGAATCACTTATATGACACTCACATGCAACTTCTCCTGGAGTGCTTCTTGTTCTGAAATACTGCTTTGCTAGTCAACCCATTACTATGTTGGATAACTTTAATGACCAAAAGCTTTTCTTTGGTGTTAAGCTAAAACCTATCCTCAGAACTTCCATTTTCCCATAGAAAACATCTTTCCCATGTATTTATTCTAAATATTAAACTGAAGGCTTCAGACCTGATATAGATAGCAATTTTGTTTTCAACAGGAAGTACTGTGCTTATTCCTTTGCTTGTTCAACCATCTTCATTCCAGTGGCATTCCAGTGGCAAGTTTCTGGCATGCCAGCCACACAGGTCATCTAGGGAGAAATCCAAATTCCATTTAGACACATTTTGAACTCCTCTAAATATTGTACTTTCTCAGGCTTCCAGGGAGCCAGTGTTTATCACTGGATGAGTACAGTTACAGAGAGATCAAGGACTTAGTTTATTCTGGGTCACATCCATTATAACGGCCTAGTTTAGACCAAGGAGTCCTCTTGTTCCCAAGTACTTTCCTGGGTCTTAGACTGAAATTTTCTGCCACGTTGCCCTCCTTCCCAGGATAAATCCATGTGCCCAGGCTGTGGCTGCTTTTTCTTTATTCTAAAGCAGCAGTGCTGTTTTTCATAGCTCTGATTCTCTCCTGTTTTCACTGCCAGACACTACAGTATGCGGAACCCAGTATCTGACACTCATATTTGGCTCAGAGCTGGTTTGTGAATCACATGTCAGAGCAGAACTTTAAATCTCACGTCCAACACAAAGAGAGATGACGCCAGTGTTTTGAAATGTCTTTTAACACAAAATATGTCAATTCAGTGACCCCCCTCCAACCCTGCCCTTTTCTTTCTTCCTTGCATTTTTTTGAGATGTTTAGAAGCTGTGTCATCTTTGTTTGTGAAATCTGATCTTAGGGTAAAAGTATGTCAATATTGTGAAGCTGCCCTAAAAAACACTGCAAGGAACATGAGACCATGATTGTACCAGCTTTGATCATACTGATTCCACTAATTAAAAATTCCACCAAGAAGAGTGCTGTGGAATCCTGTAAACCCTGTGAATTACCTAATAATGATAGAAATATTCAAAGCATTAATGATTGATGAACAGATGTGAAGAGGCAATGCAAACTTATGGGAAACCATTTCTGATGGTGATGTCAGCAAGGAAAAATTTGCAGACATAATTACTAAAAAATTATCAGAGACTTCCTTGTCAAGTATTTTGTATGTTTATAAAGCTGTTGGTGACTCATTTTAGAAGTCTGGGAGACTTATTTGACTTGGAATCAGGATTTTATTATAGCTTAGCTGTTATGTAATAGTTTACTCAGACTGATGGGGAGATATTCTTCCATGTCAACATAACTTGTGTGTGTGCAGTGAGATTTCCTTGTAGTTATTTCAGTAATTCATATCTGAATGTTTTCCCATCTTTTCATGCCTGGAGTATATTCTCCAGTTTACAAAATGGAGCACAAGAGCGGCTGTGAGATGAATTATTCAATAGATTACCACGAACTCTGATAACTATTAAGGACCTACTGCATGGCACAGGGAACTCTACTCAATACTCTGTAATGGCCAATATGGGAAAAGAATCTAAAAAAGAGTGGATATATGTATGTACATATGAAACTAATTCAACATTGTAAATCAACTATACTCCAACAAACATTTTAAAAAATAAAAAATAAAATAAAAAGATTACCACGAACTCTGATGGTTTAGGGCATTGGCTCAAAGTTGCTTTAGATCCTGAGTTTGGAAATGTCATGTGGAGTGCTGTCTCTAGCATGCCATAAACACAGTATACGAATTTTCTGTCGTACATATGTAGGGCTACTCAGCACAGTAAGTCCTCTATGGCTATCCTAATGTCAATACCACACTTAGTCAAGTTTTACCCACAGACCCTCAAATTCTAATGCTTGAGTGCAGTCATCTGGGTACATCTAATTTTGAGGTTGGCTGGCTATCGTTTGATCAACACCTCTCATCGCTAACTGGAAAGAAGCATTTCATTTGGCATCTCCAATACACTAATAGCAACCAGATAGACGTTGTGTCTGTCTCTTGCCTCAAATTTTAATGATGTTATTGTCTCCAGAACAACTTCAAAAGAAACATAGCCTGAAAAATGTGATGATTTCCAAGAAGGGTTGGGTGTTGTCTTTGCTCTGAAGGGGATAATGTGGAGATATAATTAAATAGAATAAGCAGAGAGGGCTCCTGTACTCTGTTCTTGGCTCCACAACTGTCTCTCTGCTACTGTACCATTGATACAGTAGCAGTAGGTTTTCTGTTTTCTCCATCTATAAGTTTCTTTATCTATTGACTTAGAGAATCAGCATTTAGCCATAAAGCTATATGAAGTCTGAATATTTGCCTACATGGGTTTATATACAAATATGAGACTTTAAACATTTTTCCATGAATTTATGTTCTTATTTGATATCCTATTTGATAGGATATGTGGTATTTCTGTCTCTACAATATAGGTTAACGTGGAGGGCAGCAAGGGTGGACAGATAAGATAGGGGAAGAGAAGCATTTGAAACAGCAGATGAAAAGTAGTGGACTTGCTCCTTAGGGAAAATGAAGGTCAGTAATATATTTTGGATGATAGCTGCATAATTCTTCAACACTAACCACAGAAATGCCTCTGTTTTGTAGTCATGAGTAATGAAGAACATTTCATGATCCAGAAAAGTCACAGAAAGTCACAGTACAAAGGCACTACTTCCTTTTGGCGAGTTTTTAGTTTACAATAAACAAAGCTGCTATTTTAATTCCTGAAGCACACATTGTCACGCAAGATGGTCCCAAGAGGAAGGCATTGTGCTTCCTTTTGGCATCTTCTGAAAGTTCTCTAAAGCAATGATGCAGCTCTGCCACTTCATGGTAAGCATCACACATGCTACTAATACCTTGTGGAATTAGGCTGAGAGGTAACAGGGTCCAAGGGTCGCGGGCCAGGACTCTGTATATGGACTCAGAAATCACAGTTAGTTTATAATGGAGAAGGCTGGTTTGGGGAGGTGGAGAGCAGCGCGATCACCGTGTTTCAGGAGGCATGATAGAGTCAAAGTCCAGTCAGGACACCGGCCAAGAAGAGAAGAGGGTAATTGGATCCGTGTTGGGGACAGGCTTCCGTTGCGGGGTGTGTCCATAAATGCCCCTCTGCCGGGGAGTGGTTTTTTCTGGTTCCATGTGCCTGTTGCTGCCTCCGCATCTCCAAAGATCCAGAGGCTGAGGAAACTCACTTCTTAGCTCCCCTTTCCTCTTGATCTTTACTGAGAGGGTGGACAACACAAACAGTAATCATAAAAATAGTAATTAGCCTCTACTGAGTCCTTGCTATGTGTAAAGCAGTTTACTAGATGGTTAAATGTATGACCTCATTGAATCCTTTCACCAGTCTTCGGAACTTGGTATTATTAATTCCATTTTAAAGATGGGGAAACTGAGGCTTAGAGAGCGGCTTGCCCAAGATCACCAAGCTAGTCAGTGGCAGAACAGAACTCAAACCCAAGCTCTCTGACTCCAGGGCTGAGGCTCTTGAACATGATTCTACATAGCTCCTCGCATATGGAATTTGAAAAGTTTGGTGTCAGAGGCGATCGATGTTATTGGTCAAAATGGAGAAAGAAGTTGAAGGGTCTTTGGATTCCAAAGTGCGTTTTCCACATAATGTCACCGAGTTCCTGCTTTTTCATTCCCATTGCTGATACTAGAGCATAAGTCACCATCACCTCTTACCTGAACATCTTTGAAAAATATTATCTCTTGCTAATTATAATATCATTATATACTCATTGTAGAAATTACGGAAAATAAAGAGAACAGCAGAAAAAATATCACCTATAGTGTCCCTAATTAGAAGTAGATGTATGCTTTATTTTAGCTACTGTTCCATGTGTATTTTAGAGGTATACATATATTCATACCCATCCATACATATATGGGTATATATGTATACTTATATCTTATTTTACCTTACAACGTTTCTCATTTAACTTAATAAAATAAGCATTTTCCTCAAGTTATTACAAACTCCTGGCAAATGTATTTTCTAATAGACTTTATTATTTTTAGATCAGTTTTAGGTTCATAGCAAAACTGAGCAGAAGGTACAGAGGTTTCCTATAGATCCCCTGTACCCACACATGCACGGCCACCCCTGTTATCAACATCTCCCTCCAGACTGGTACACTGGGTACATTTGATGCACCTACTTTGACATATTATAATCACATGAAGTCCATAGTTTATATTGGGGTTCAATGCTAGTATTGTACATTCTATGGGTTTGGACAAATTTATAATGATATATATCTACCATTGTAGTGCCAAACACAGTAGTTTCACTGGCAAATGTACTTGAATGATTATGGAATATTCCGACCTACCTCTATGATTAGTCCTTGCAGTGATGTCTCACTTTCTACTTAGTATAAATAATTATGTAATAAACATCTTTATGCCTCAAGGATTCTCTGGCAACAACCTCTTATCTCTGCCTCTTATCTGTCTTTTCCGACTTATACCATAATGATAGCAGCGGCCAAACAATTTTCCTCAAAGGCATGCTTTGCTCTGATGCATATGCACAACACTGTCTGTCAAAACCAATTTCAGTTTTTTAGCCTGGAACAGAAAGTGTCTGGCACTGTTACCGTTGGGCCCAAAGTGTCTGGCACTGTTACCGTTGGGCCCAAAGGAGTGAATGAACTGTGTGTATCTTGTATATACCTCTCGTGTTTCCTGAGCACGGAGTCTGTGATATATTTATCTGTGTCCCATATAGTGTCCAGCAAGTTCCATGCGTATATAGGTGCTTAATTACCAAATGAATTGATCTGCGCCTCCTTATTTTCCTTGAGTACAGGAAACTATGAGGTTGTTGTAATTTAGGCTGAAATTAGAATGACAGGTTTCTGGGTTATTGAGTGTCCAATGTTGCTAAACTGATGCTGTATAGGACTCCGGAAATATTAGGATATTTTCTGAAGTACATAGACATGTTAATGTTACAGACTTCATATAACCATGTTATGATAGAACTGTGTGGGATTTTTGTAGGCACTGGGTTTGACCTTTTAATTTCTTGGAGAAGAAAAGAGGGCCAGGGAGGTGCCTGAGGTCACCAGCCCTTTCTGTTAGAGCAGGACCAGGAGGGTACGTTTTTGTCCTTTGAATCCAGGCCTCATTGGCTACAACTTTCTGCCTTGGCTTTCCCAGAACAGGAAGATCAGATGAAAACAAAAAGTCTCTGACCAGATGTAAGTACTTGTTTGCATCGGGCTTGGGAAATTGGGTGCAAGTTTCCTTTTGATTTAGTCGCTGTTCTTTAAGAGCTCTTAAATTTATGTCATTGTGTTAAAGTGGATATTTGTATCTAAAAGCCTGTCCCTGATTCCTCAGGGTACTTCAGAGGTCAAATTTCACTACTAAATTACACTTCCATCAGAATATACTTTTAGGTGCCAGATTCCTTCTAGCTGAGTAATGAACAGTTCTTCAGTATTAAATAATCAGAGTCATTGGATCTTAGAAAAGATCTTAAGACGATTAGCCCCAATGACCTTATTTTATATTCAAGGAAATTGAAAGTTTGAGAGGTCCTGACTTTATGAGCAACCAGGACCAGAAATCTTTCCAAGACAGCATGCAGTTATCATCTTAGTGTAAAGCCTGGAGAAAATGAAGGAGCCTTGGGTCTTGCCCTCATGAGGGTTGTATAATGATGCTACAGCTATTGGTCAGTTCTTTTGCTGGTGAGCACAGAGGAGATATTTCCAAAGATGGACAAGTAGGATTCAGGATTCAGACAATGACTTGACCTGGATGATTCAAAGACGAATGTTAGCGACATCAAAGAGGTTGGTGATGAAGAAGTGAGCTGTTACGAAAATAACCCTGTGCTTTGTTATGGCCTCATTCTCCGGCCAATGTGTTCAGAGATGTCTGGCACTTTCCTTCACTTGGTATCTCCTGCATTTAGGACACTGATCTATATCACAGTAGTGTGTTGAATGAATGAATGGTCTGATGGCTAAGCAAGTATAGATCTGTGATTTTAAATAAGAAGGAAAAGAAATAAAACAAAAAATCAGCAGCACAATAAAAATACCCCAAATACATCTCTGGTAGTAGGTTATAAACATTTCAGATATAAGTATAGGCTTTGTTCACTAAATCTGGCCTGAGAAATTGGACTTCAATTACTTGGTCTGAGAAACAAGGGAAAGATGAGTAAATCATGGGGTAGAAACCACAGAATCAGTGTGTGAGAGATCACATATGATTCCTCAGGTATGTTTTCTCATGCGTTCATTCATTCATTCATCCATCCATTCATCAAACACCTGTCTAGTGCCATCTGGTGGGATACACAAATGTCAAGGTGACTGCCTTTAAAGAGTTCAGGAATCTACTCCAATGTCCCCCCTTCTTACACTAAATCTGTATGTTCTGTTGCATAAAATGAAATGAGAAAATGCTGAATGGAAAACATCTTAAAGGAAGTTTGGCATTATTCCTTATGTGCTCTTCACAGGGTTATGAGGATGCTGTCTAATTAATTTTTGATTTTGTCTCTAGACCTGGGACTTTGAAAATGATTCTGGAATTTCCTTCAAACAAGTTACCTTTCCTCCAAAGGCATTTGTGCATCTCAATAATGCAGCGAGTGACGGCTGCTCTTCCAGCAGGTCCAATATCATGAACTCTGCAGAAATCCTCACTGTGGCTAGGCACGTTCAGGCTCTCAGTCAGTCCTTTCACGGGCAAAAGCTTATTTGCTCTGCGCCTACATCACCCAGAGATTAGTTAAGCAAACCCACAAACACAACGGTTTGCGTATGAGGTATCATGCTACTTGGAGTGACCTAAGATTTCTAAGCCACTCTGAATGACTACCCAAAATGTAGTAGAGTGAAAGAGTCTTGTAAAACTAACTGGAAGAACTTGGGAGAGGCCAAAAGGAGGGAGGAGACGTCAGCCCATAATATGTCCTACCAACCTCCCAGAATCCTTCACGCTGGAATCCATCTTGGCTGAGAGAAGCACACGTCACCAGGAAGAACCCCAAGTCAGACCGAATATGGGCCAAGCAAGATGATTAGCCAGAGGCAACCCGGAAACTAACCCCATTACCGTAAAACCTGAGACTGCGAGCCACGTGGCAGAGCAGTCCTCCTGGGTTCCCTTACTCTGCTGCTCTCCACCCGGGCATAAAGTCTTTTGTTTTGTCAGCACATGTGTCTCCTCACGCAATTCATTTCCGAGTGTTAGCCAAGAGCCCGCTCTCGGGCCCTGGGAGGGGTCCCCCTTCCTGCGACAGTTGGATCATGTGTCTTCTGAGGTGAGGACAGGACTCCAGGTCTCCTGATTCCCATTCCATGTGCTCTTTCCACTTTATTCCACACCAGCATACTACTTTTCATGATCCTTAGGAAAGGATGTCATTTCCTCTTTCTAGCAAGAATAGACTTTTGACCAAAGAGAAAAAGGAAAGTGCCTTGAAAACCTCAGCCTGTGTTTTCATGCAGTGAGGCTCTTTTCCCATCTTAGAGAAAGGAGATTTCACCGCAGGTTGCTCCTTTGTGTCAGGGAGGAGAATCAGGCCCTCTGTGGAGCCATTAACTGCCTGCTATATTGTGATTGATGGATATCAATTTCCGTGTCCATATCTCTGCTCTTTGACGTCATGCATTTGTAGACAAGCCTCCAAACGTGTAGGTTGGCTGAGGGAGGGAAAGACATTTCTCAGCCCAGCCTGCTGACTAAACAGCCATTAGAGTCTCTAGACCAAGATGATTCTGTTTCTCAGAGCTTTTGCTCAGGTTGCTACCCTCAGCCTGGTTTGGAGGTACTGTGGGCTCATTGACTTTCCTCCCCAAAGTAAATGAAAGCCCTCCTGCATGGTGAGCTGGGAAAGGCCAGCACCTGCTCTGCCTTGCTATTCTTCTCTCTGGCGCCCTGGGGAGCGCTGCTCTGCGAAACAGGAGCTGGTCTGTGCCTGCTGCCAAGCAGGGAACCCTGATTAGAATAATGCCCAGCAGGTTTCTGCTTTCTCTTCTCCTTTCCCACCCTTAAACAAACTAGGGGACTGCTGTTGCTATGGGCCAAAATAACAAGACCTGAGGGCTTTTAATTGTTATTTCAAAGACCGGAGCCATCATCCTTGGGAAGGAAAGCTAAAGAGACTCTGAAGGCGATTGTAACCTACTGAACTTAATGAATGAGAACGACTTTCTTCAAAGGATGAACAAATTTATGTTTGGAATGAAACATTCTTTGTTTTAGCGAATGTCGACCACAGTAACGCAGTCAAAGTGGATGATCTTGGGTGCAGGTGGGACCTGCTTTGGATAGGATTTGAAGTTGGAGGTAGGCAGGGCTTCAGTTCTTTCAGGATCTTTCATTTTGTTTGTTAGTACAGATGAGAGAGCTACTTCTCCTCCCGTCTTCCTCTCCCTTCTCTTTCCCTTCCATTCCTCTTGCGTCCTCTCCTCTTTCTCCTGAAGCTGAAGTGGATCCTGAATTGGAGTGTGGAGGACAACTCCTACAGTTCTCATCATCCTCCCATCAAGTCCTGCCTAAAGGCAACTTGGGTCGTTCTTGGACAAAATACTCACTCACAAGATGAGACGGGATCTACACAAGTTTGAATGTGTAATGTATGTCAACTGAAATGATTTTCACCCCTAAATCCCAATAATAGGTCCTTTATGAATACTTTAAAAATTATTATCCATCTCATCTTGGGCAATTTTTCTTGGGGAGATGTTTTGATAAGAAAATGTGAACTGAGTGGCCCAAGTTAGACCCAGGTAAGTTAGGAGAATTACTAGGTGTATGAGGAAGTTACAGGAGAAGGAACATGGTGGCTGTAGTTTTGTAGGTTTAAACAAACAAGCAAAAAGCTAAAAGTATGACAAAATAAAAGCAAGACCCATTCCTTAAAAATTTAAAAATAGAGCTACCGGGCTTCCCTAGTGGCACAGTGGTTGAGGGTCCGCCTGCCGATGCAGGGGACACGGGTTCGTGTCCCGGTCTAGGAAGATCCCACATGCCGCGGAGCGGCTGGGCCCGTGAGCCATGGCCGCTGAGCCTGCGCGTCCGGAGCCTGTGCTCCGCAACGGGAGAGGCCGCAGCAGTGAGAGGCCCGCGTACCAAGAAAAAAAAAAAATATATATATAGAGAGAGAGAGAGAGAGAGAGAGAGAGCTACCATATGATCTAGCAATTCCACTCCTGGGCATATATCCAGAGAAAACACTAACTCAAAAATATACATGCACCCTTATGTTCATAGCAGCACTAATTACAATAGCCAAGACATGGAAGCAACCTAAATATCCATCGACAGATGAATGGATAAAGAAGACGTGGTGCATATATTCAGTGGAATACTTACTACTCAGCCATATAAAAGAATAGAGTAATGCTATTTGAGGCAACATGGATGGACCTAGAGATTATCATACTAAGTGAAGTAAGTCAGAGAAACACAAATACCATATGATATCACTTCTGTGTGGAATCTACAAACTGATACAAATAAATTTATTTACAAAACAGAAACAGACTCACAGACTTCAAAAACACACTTATGGTTACTAAAGGGGAAAGGTGGGGGGAGGGATAAATTAGGAGTTTGGGACTGACATATACACATTAATATATTTAAAATTGATCATCAACAAGGACCTACTGTATAGCACAGGGAACTCTGCTCAGTATTCTGTGATAACCTAAATGGGAAAAGAATTTGGAAAAGAATAGATACATGTATATATAAATCTGAATCATTTTGCTGTACACCTGAAAGTAACACAACATTGTTAATCAACTATACTCCAATATAAAATAACAATTAAAAAAAATTAAAAGCAAGACCCAAACAGGATAGCAACTTTATCATCCGGAATGGCTGAGCCATAATCCTGCCAAAGAGGTAAAGGTATATTAGGTGAAATATTATGTTGTTCTTTCTGTGGTTTTGGTTTCTCCATTTTTTTTTCTTTTTTGAAAAGAGAAAATCTCCCCCCTAGAACACAGTTTGATAGGAGTTAATTAGAATAGAGTGGAATCGAGAAATGGAGGGTGTTAAGATGTTTGTGGAGACATTGCATGACCCAGGAGCTTAAAAGTGCTTAAAAGCACTTAGTTTTTCCTGCCTCTACGAGAGAGAGAGAGCCTCTCATTCAATCCTTTGAAGGTCTGCTACTCAGTAAGGACGTAAGTCCCGGTCTATGTGAATCAGTTCAAGTCAACACAAGTGACGACTTATGTTCTGAGCGTTCAGGGGAGGCTGGAACTCTGCACAGTCCTGCTGGTAACCTTAGGAGGCTTGTGCCCACGATGACCAGATCTGCTGAGGCAGTTACAGACTGAGATTGTAGATGGAGTACGTTGATGGCACATATAAGTCACTAAACCTTGTTCTCTGAAAGGAGTCTGGGGTGCTGCAGTATGGGAAGCTGTTGGTTATTACGTGACTTTTTTCCTCTTGGGATGCTTAGAGAAGAAGAAAACCTTGGTGTGTGTCTTCAATAGTTCCTCCAATTCGTGGAGAACTGACATTTAATTCAGAGAAAGGAAAAGAAATACATATATATATATATATATATATATATATATATACACACACACACATGCACACCATACTTATGTATGTATGTAATATAGGCATAGATATGTTTCTGTGTGTAAATATCTTTGTGTGTAAAAAAAAAACTTGTTAATGAAATTGATGTAAGTATCTTTTACTCCCTGACCCCATCTATATGTATGCCACAATTAATTAGGGCATAATTTTTCACTTTGTAAAACAGTTTTTCGTTCACAAAATGATTCCCTAGAAGGTTATAAATGAATGAACTAGTAAGCTGCCATTGGTTTCTTAAAATAGGATTTGCTAGGGTACCATTCATAGTAATTAGCATTTATAAATATTTCATTTATAAATGAAATATCTCATTGAAATCTTTCAGTCACCCTAGGAGGTAAGGTACTATCATTATCCCCTGCCTTACAGAAATTGAGATTTAGAAAGTTCAATAACTTGCCCAAAGTCACACTATTATTAAGAGGTGTAGCTGGGATTTGATCCTAGACAGTTGAATTCTAGGCCCTGTACCTACCTCTTTTAAGGGCATTTCTATATTTGGGTATCATGGCTCTTATATAAAGTGACACATCTGCACAAATAGTTTGAGCAAAGCAACGCACACAACTAAGATATGAAGACAAATAAAACTATTAACCCTTGCTTTGGATCTAAATGCTTGGCCAATGTTTTCCTTTCCATCATTAAGGATTCTGCCTGCTGTTTTTTTAATTTTTTTTGAAGTTTGGAAAAGTCTTATATCAACTAAATTCACTGAATTCTGTATCACCATGTGGCAAATTCTAGTACTGGGCATGGAAGGACAGACACAGTATTAAAAGAATGTGGAGAAACTGCCAATCTAGATTTTTCTCTTTGTAAGAAAGTACACGCCCCTTGCTACAGAATAGACTATGCAGGGACCAAAGCGTTTGACTATTGAACCAGAAACTGTTAATTTTGATGCGATGAATCACCCTGCCTGCTCAGATCTTATGGAAGGGAGGCCAAGTCCAGCATTTTGTAATACTGCCCAAGGACAATCCGGTCCAGCACCTGCAGGCTTGGAAAATCCACTGGATCCCTCTTCCCTCCCACATATACTCCCAATAGACACACACCCCATATAGAAAGAGCCGTGCACGAGTGATAGACTTGGAGAAATGACCATTATTTGTTCAGTTAAAATGAAAGACAGAATGGTTTTCCTAGAAACACCAGCAAGAAAAAGGAAACCAGCAAGAGGCATCCTGATTCTAGCAGGGGGATGAATGGGTGTGAGAAAATGCGAGGGAGACTTCTTGGATAAACATAACTGAGGTTAAAGGTCATGGCAGCCGCAGCCAGGCGAAAATATGGAGGAGACGGATGTGCCAGCCTGGGCAAGCTGGGTGCGATCCGTCAGGGGAAGTGAGGAGTGGGGAGCGGAAGGGGGTCCATGACCTATGCTTATCTTTTAGCTGAAGTTTTGATCTCAAGGCTGGGAAAGACGAGGCCAGAAATAAATGTTTAGGGCATGACATTCTTTCCATGTTAGGACACCACATTCCTGCTATTTGGTGACAAATGACTGAACAGCAAACTGGGTCCCATTTATGATCTAATTCAGTAAAAATGAAACTCCGGGCAGCTGCTTCAGAGCATTCCAGGAAAGAGTTAAAGTTGAATCTTGCTGCTTCACTCTTCTCTTCCTTTTTGGTGAATGATGGGCTGGGATGCTGAACTGGCGGTCTTCCAGGGGTGATTTTTCTCCCTTTCTCTGGATTTTGTTTTCTGCCTTCGTGCAAGAGAGCAGCTCTCTGGCCTTACCTCTTCCCCTTGGCTTGAAATGATTCACGATGAGCATATACCTTCTATCTGAAGGCTGCAGATAGAAAGGAAAAGAAGTGAAAATAATTACCCCTTTAGAAAAACCGGAGAGAGATGGACTGAGCTTGTGGGTGTGTCTGGGTGTGCGTGTTCCGTGTAGGAAGTGTTTGAGAGGAGTCCAGTTAGGGGAACTTGTTGCAATAATTCCCCATCTGCCTGAACAAAGCTTCCAATAATACATGGTGACATTTACACAAATATTTGTGGTTGTGCTTTCCATTTCTTCTTATAGGAAACAAGTGAGATTTTGAAATGCTTGAGTGGTGTGATCAGTAGACAGTAGTGGGAAAGAATTTCCCTGAAACTCGACTTGCAATCAAAATAAGGAAGGAAGATCTGAAAGAACTGAGAGTATTTCAGCTAATCAGGATATAGCACTTTCCGACATCTGGATGTCCAAACAAGTGTTTTGAATTCAATACTATTAACATGTGTCACTTTAATGAATATTTTCCCTTGGAGCCAATGGGGTAGTTACATTTTTGGCAATCACCTCATGGTCTGTTGCTTACATTACCTGACCCACAGGCCATTTTCCTTGTGTTGGCTGTGGGAAAGAAAACAAAGTGGAAAATATCTCAGAACCTGGAAAACTGTATTGAAAATGCAGCTCATCTTTTAATTGAACCACTTCAAATAGAAGCTCTCTAAGGACGATCTTCTCACCGTTCTTGTGACATCATATGTAAAAAAAAGAATCAGTTCTCTTTGTATCAAAAAGATGGGGAAAAAATCCCACAAGATGAGATGGGATTTTTTTTTTTTTTTTTAAGCCTGAAATAGAAGGTCAGGTCTCTGCATTCATTCTTTTGACTTTTAACGAAACCAACCAAAGACAAGTAACTTCCTTGGAGCAAAAAGTGTTTTCAAGAGGTCAAGAATAAGATATCCTAACTGATCATTTCAAAAGCCCCATAGAGGAGCATCACCCCCTGTTCTGAAACGTGGTTTTAGCCCTCTGCTCTTTGCAGAAACTTTAAACACATTGTATTTCCTGTAAGGAAGAGTCCATGGCTAATTCCAAGGGCCTTTATGTGGAGCAAGGAGGAAGGTGAAGGGCAGCCCTAGGCTGACTGCTCTGTGTGTGTGTGTGTGTGTGTATGTGAGTGTGAGTATGTCCATGTGTATGAACATGGGTATGTGAATATGTGAGTGTATGTGAGTACCTGTGTATATATGAGTGGATATGCATATGTGTATGCGTATAGGCGAGTATGTTTCCCATTAGACATTAGCTCATTGAGGTAGTTCATCAGAATGCTTTTAAAGGCATGGACTTTGGAATCACAGGCCAAAGGTTACATCATTCTCTAGCTGAACAATCTCTGACAGATTGCTTCGTCTTCCTCGGCCTCAGTTTCCTCATCTGTGAATGGAGATACGAGCAGCACCCGTCTCCTAAGGGTGTCATGAAATAGGACCTGGGATGTGATTTGCACAGTGCCTGATATAAAAAGCTCTCCATCACAACCTTGGGTATCATTGACTGGAGAGCTCTCCCCTGCACAGCTCCTGGAGGAGTTCGTGGTTTTGTTGTTCTGTTTTTAAATAAAGTGGGTGTTCCATCTGTGTTGTGGATTCTGTGACTCAGGGCAGCATGTGGATTTTTGTTTCAGAGAAGCCATCCACTTACTTGGCCAGGACGCCTGCACTACTTCCCATCTGAAGGCCCAGGGGCACACAGAGCACAGCTCCGCTATGCTATCACTGCAGTTACATGTGTGCAGAAGGGGCTTCTACCCTCCTACACACCATCCAGTCCAGGGTACAGAGAGTCCTCCACAGATGGGAAGGAAGGGAGCCAGGTCTAAGGAATGTGATGGACTCTAGGTCCAGGGGATAATTTTGTTTCAAACTGACTTTGAATTCCATTGAGTAGCTGCTGAAATTCCCATGTGTTGCACTAAGAAGCAGTAAAAGACAGACTGAGAAGGCACACCGCCTTTGCATTCGAGAGGCCATTACCACACTGGGTTGGTGTAATACCTTCTGGTGGGATATTCCTTCTGACTGCTCGTGATGGCCATTTTCCAGCTACCTCTGCTATCTTCAAACTCCATGTTTTCTATACTCCCTTTGTAGGGAAATATACTTGGAAAGCTGGGTCAGTTATGGCTTCAGAGTAGTTTACTTATGCATTCACCAAGTCCTCATTGAATATCCTTCTAGGTGGCAGGCACAATGCTAGATACTGGGAGAAAAGAGTCATTTAAGACACTGTCCCTAATTTCAAAGTATTCCCAGTACAGTTAAGAAGAAAGGCAAGTAAATCAGTGATTTCAGAATGGGGTGGCAGAGCCTGGGATGAATGTAGTAGCACAAGATTTATGAGATGGCAGGCAGAAAGAAGAGAGGTTAAGTAATGTGTCCAGGGTCATAAAGCTTGTATGGGGTGGAGGCAGGGTTCAAGCCTGGTTTCTCTGTCTATGAAATCATACACACACTAAGATATATGCCTCTTTCTTCGGTTGCCTGCATCAAAGATTTTAACAGATAACTAAAAAGTATCCTTCAGTTCTGAGATGAAAGTTCTACAATCATACTAATGTGGGCTTTGTCAGTGAAACATTTTAAAATTATACATTATTTTTAAGACACAAAATTTAACAGTGCATTGTAGTGATAGGAACCAGGATAATAGAGTGGCAAAGACCAAGATATACAACCAGATAAAAAATAAAAATCATTGACGGTGCACCTGTCATATCTGTATCAAATTGCACGTTCACAGGGCCTTCAGAAGTTTTTTTCGTCAGTTAGGATTGCGTTAGGCTGCATGTAACAGACACAAGGCATGGTGGCTTCAATTAGGGCTAAAGTGGTAGTTCAGGGCTGGCGTAGCCACTCAAAGAAGCCACCAAAGGCACAGGCTTTTTCTAGCTCCCTATCCCATGGTTCTGAGCATGTGGTTTTCAATCTCATGGTTGCAAGGTGAATCCTTTGACCTCCAGGGAGTGCATTTACCTTCGAGACTGAGAAAAAGGGAGAAGAGGTGAGGGCAAAAGATACCAAGACACCTGCCAGCTGATGCTGGCAGGAAAATAACCTTATTCCCTTCCACTTTATTTTGTTGTCCCATGCTGGGTAATACCACCACATGGAGCTGCAGAGATTCTGGGAAAGTGAATGCTTTTCCTGGGCTGAACTGCTGCCCTAAACAGAATCTGGGCCCTGTTAGTAACGAGGAATAAAAGAATGCACATTGGGTAGGCAGCCAGCACCGTCTGCCACGTTCCCTTAAGTAGGTTAACTATTCACTTCAACTCTTGTTTAAACCATTTGTCTCCTCACAAAACTCATTAAAATATATGTCAGGCAAGAATTCAATTCAACTCAGTCTTGTTTGAATTATCACATGGTCTAAATAAGTTGAGTCTGAATTACAGAATTTGACGGAACAAGGGGAGCAGATAACTTTTTACCGCTCTTGGGTGGCTGCCACCCCAAAAGGTTCTTTCTGGTGAGAGTGAACCAGTTTCCAGTTATTTTATGCTTTCAAATGAAATGTTACTACACTTCTTATATTATCTGGGTTCTCTTTCATTCCTAATTTGTGCCAATAGTTATGTTCATTGGTTTATAATAAAAGTTTCTATAAAATATGCCTTGGATTTAGCCTAAAAATTAACAGAAGAAGAACTGAACAGAGTGTGAATACAGAAACCAAAGAGCTCAATAATGAATCACTCAACACATATTTATTGAGTGTTTGCCACAGCCAAGGTAATGACTTTATAACACAAACCTTTATTATTTCCCTTAGCACCTGGCATACTGTACTGTAAGTGATGCCCAGTAGTGTTGCTGCCTGAAACAGCTGCACCCATCAGGGCATTTAAAGGGTCAGATAAACAGTGTAATTCCATCTATCATCATCATCAACATCATCATCATTATAGTTTTTATTAGTGGGGAAT
Source organism: Orcinus orca (assembly GCF_937001465.1). NCBI lineage: Eukaryota > Metazoa > Chordata > Mammalia > Artiodactyla > Delphinidae > Orcinus > Orcinus orca. The sequence continues at coordinate 16,276,782 of NC_064559.1, read as the reverse complement.
ATTTCCTTTAAATATTAGTTCTAAAATGAAGTGGCTATGAGCTGGGGTTGTGCACGAGGACGAGTGAAAGCTCTGGACCGCTCCGGAGTTCTGGAAAAGAAATGAAAAGAGTAGAAAAGAAACTATCACCCTGGATGGCCCAGAGGCGAATCTTCCAGACTTTGGGTACTGCCATTTTGATGGCTGGTTACTTTGATTCCTTCTATCGTAAAGCTGCTGAGCCTTGCTTCTGACAGTGAGGTGCACAGAACAACGAACATTTTGCGTTAAGACGTGTGCAAAAGGTCAACTCTGTTTGCAATAGTCCGTGTGGACATGGGCCCATTTGCAGATTGGAGCGCCTAACTCTGAAGGCTGAGCAAATCAAGCCCCAATTGCAAGGTGTGCTTGAAACCAGTCAAGGAGAACTGAAATGTCAACACCTTTTGAAAGAAGTCCTTGTGATACAAATGTCAACAGATCTATTCATTCCCTTATTTATTTATTTAACAAATATTTATGGAGGCCCGGCCACTTGCCTGGTACTATGTTCTATGCTATGAAAATGGCAGGAGACAAAAACCAAGTTCCTGCTCGCATAGAGCGTCCACTCTCTGGAGAAGCCAGACCATGAACTAATAAATAAGCACACACATCAGAGAGTACCAAGTCCTCAGAAGTCAAATAAAGCAGGAGAGAGGACAGAGAGTGCTGAGTAGTGGTGGGAGCGGGGTGCTGTTTTAAGATGGGCTAGTTAGGGTTGGTCTCTCTGATAAGGGGATATTTAAACAGAGACCTGAAGGAACTTAGGGAGGGATGCATATGTCTCTCTGGGAAAAGACATTTCTATAAAGGAAGGCAAAAGAGACAGGAGCTGCTTGGCTTGTTTGAAGAAGATCTGACAGGAAGACAAGGTGAAACAGGGTGGCCCAGAGAGCTGCTGTAATAGTCCAGGATGATGGCAGCGGGGACCAGAGTCAGGGCAGTGGACATGTCAGAGTGATACCAGTGATTATCCCTGAATGTTAAGGTTCTGGGCTGTTTTTCTGTTTTTTGTTTTTAAAAATACATTTCCAGGCTTTGCCCATTTTCTATAAAGAATACATTACTCGTGTAATTAGAGGAAACAAATATTGCCCCCTCTCCCAATCTGGCATAATTGAAAAAAAAATGGCTTAGAGTAGAGGTCACCCAGGATCAGACTTTAGAATACAAATTTAACAATAGCTATTTGTGGGGCTTCCCTGGTGACGCAGTGGTTGAGAGTCTGCCTGCCGATGCAGGGGACACGGATTCGTGCACCGGTCTGGGAAGATCCCACATGCCGCGGAGCAGCTGGGCCTGTGAGCCATGGCCGCTGAGCCTGCGCAGCCGGAGCCTGTGCTCCGCAACGGGAGAGGCCACAACAGTGAGAGGCCCACGTACCGGCAAAAACAAAAAACAAAAAAAAAAAAACCTATATCTGTGATTCCTAGTAGATTTGGTCAAGCACTTATACAAAATTTTAAGAACACGTTTCAATAATGCAGGGGATAATGAAAAGTGGAAAAATGGCAAGGAAGGGAGAATAACAGGTTAAAAGAGGTGAGGAATTAAAAAATATTCGGCAAAGAGAAATGTGACATTTTAAATAGCAATACTAATAGGCTGCCCAAGAACTAGTCTACTGTTTGAGAGGATGCTTTTTTAATGTAAAATTTCTTTTTGAGAAACTTTTCTTAAAACTTTATTTAAAAATGGAAGAATATAAGAATTGAACTAATTCCTTTCCTTTAGGGTGGTTTATTACTCTATAAGGAAACTTCCATTTGAAAATTTGGGAGAACAAAAGAGAACATCATACAATACGGTGAACAAGCTTGTTACTGAACCATTTAAAACATTCTGGAATATAAAGAACCAGGTAGCGCATGTAACAAGGCAGACGGTGGTCCACTCTGCAAGGTTTTACAGACCTCATTAGGGATCCCCCCCCCACCAGTTTTATTGAGATAGAATTGACATACATCACTGTATAAGTTTAAGGTGTACAACATAATGGCTTGACTTACATATATTGTTAAATGGTTACCACAATTAGTTTAGTTAGCATTCATCCTATCATATAGATTCAATAAAAAGAAAAAATTTTCTTTTTTTGTGATAAATCTTAGAGTTTACTGTTTTAACATCTTTTATATATATATATATATATATATATATATATATACCATACAGCAGTGTTAACTATAGTTATCATGCTGTAAATTACCTCCCTAGTACTTATTTATCTTACAGCTGGAAGTTTGTACCTTTTGACCATTTTCCTCTAATTCCTCCCACTGCCCACATCTTGCAACCACAAATCTGATCTCTTTTTCTATGACGTCTTAATTTGTGTTTAGACTCCACATATAAGTGAAATCATACAGTATCCGTCTTTCTCTGTCTGACTTGTTCATTTAGCAGAACTCCCTCAAGGTCCATCCACCTTGTTGCAAATGGCAGGATTTCCTCCTTTTTATGGCTGAATGATATTCCATTGTATACGTAGTCGGCTCTCTGTATGTGTGGATTTCTCATCTGTATATACGGAGGGCCAACTGTGGCATGCCATTTTATATGAGAGATTTGAGCAACCATGGATTTGGTATCCCCAGGAGTCCTGGAACCAGTCATCCAGGGAAACCAAAGGACGACTGTATATACCATGATTCCTTTATCCATTCATCTGTTGACACTTAAGCTGTCTCCATAAGACCTTATTAGGGATTTTGGTCTTTATCCTAAAAGCAGTGGGAAACCTTTTATTTTTTCATTAATTAATTTTTGGCTGCATTGGGTCTTTGTTGCTGCGCGCGGGCTTTTCTCTCTAGTTGCGGTGAGAGGGGGCTACTCTTCGTTGCGGCACGCGGGCTTCTCACTGTGGTGGCTTCTCCTGTTGCGGAGCACAGGCTGTTGGTGCATGGGTTTTAGTAGTTGTGGCACGTTGGGCTCAGTAGTTGTGGCTCGCGTGCTCTAGAGCACAGGCTCAGTAGTTGTGGCGCATGGGCTTAGTTGCTCCGTGGCACATGGGATCTTCCGGACCAGGGCTCCAACCCGTATCCCCTGCTTTGGCAGGCAGATTCCTAACCACTGCGCCACCAGGGAAGCCCTGTTTTAAGGTGACTCTGCTCAAGTCACCTTCTGTTTTAAGGCAGAAGGTGACTGGAGCAGAGCTGTGTTTCAAAGTTTCACTTTAAAAACAAACAAGGAAGTAAACAAAAACAAAGGTCATGACAGAGAGATGTGTCTGATGAAATCGACAAGAGAACGAAGAAACACACACTCAGAAATGCAAATACCACAACATATAGGGCAAAGTAAGTACATTTTCATCAGAAGATGAATCGTGTGAGTCTCAGAAGTCACAACATACACTGGGAAGCAAGAGTAATCACAACATACAAATATTCACTAACAAACTGACCAGGTAGCAAACCCATGCTCCAGTCTCTCATGAAGTCACCCTGGGCTCCATCACTGCTGTTTCATCCTTCTCTATCTCACGGTGTCTGTCTCTCACTATCAGTTGTTTACAGTTCCATGTGCACACAGAATGACTTTGCAAGTTTTGCAAAATACACAGGGTTTCATAAAGTCAATGAAAGTGATGTTGGAGAAATCCAACAAGCATGGTCCTTGACAGTGAGGACCTGCAAGAGTCTGACTGTCACAGGGATCATTGTGGCTGACTCGCCGACTTTTCCCACTGCAAATGATTAGTCTAAACCTATCATGGTAATCTGCTCCTCTTACCACTTATTTATCTAAGAATGATTTGAGTTAGGCAGGATTTTTTTTTTTTTTTTTGCGGTATGCGGGCCTCTCACTCTTGTAGCTCCTCCCGTTGTGGAGCACAGGCTCCGGATGCGCAGGCTCAGCAGCCATGGCTCACAGGCCCAGCCGCTCCGTGGCACGTGGGATCTTCCCGGACCGGGGCACGAACCCGTGTCCCCTGCATCGGCAGGCGGACTCTCAACCACCGCGCCACCAGGGAAGCCCGAGTTAGGCAGGATTTAAAAGATGAATACTTTAGGGATTATCTTTTTGAGATTTTCACATTTTGAAAATTTTACTTTGATGCTGAGAGGTAGAAAAAAACAAGTAATATTAATTTATATCCAGAACCAGTTTTTTTCTGCTTAGTTCGATTAAAACTAATAACATTAATGGGTATGAATTATCCTAGATGTTTGCAATACTTGGATCTGTTACTATAGGTAAGCCATACCTGATTTATCCACGCAGTAAGGCACAGACTAATTTTAAGCAGGAGACAGTGTATAATAGTGCAGAGACTGAGGAAAACACCACTGGGAATACCCATTACAAGTTAGAGGTCAGAGATGAGAGGGTAAGCAAGCATCACTCCTTCTCTTGAGAAGACTTTACAGGGGAAAGTCTAAGTCTACAGATACAGTTAGGATACTACTTGGGAAAATCAAGTCCAATAGAAGGGGAGAGAAAGAAGGGGATGCAGAAATTCAAATTTCAGTATTGACAAGAGGTCACTTAACTGGATATCACGACTGAGGGTCCACCTCTGCCTTTGATTTTCATTCCCTGATCTCCCATTTCTTTGACTCACTCCTTATTCTTGTAAACCATGGAAGCAGTGGTCCCCAGATCTCCATGTTGGTTTGTCTGTTCTCTCTGTGGATTCCCATAAGTTAATAACCCCTTCTTTCTGTCTTGTACTCTAAACTTCCTTGTTTCTTCCTCCCTACAGATAATCTTTTTTTTTTTTTTTTTTTTGCAGTACGCGGGCCTCTCACTGTTGTGGCCTCTGCCGTTGCGGAGCACAGGCTCTGGACGCGCAGGCCCAGCGGCCATGGTTCACAGGCCCAGCCGCTCCGTGGCACGTGGGATCCTCCCGGACCGGGGCACGAACCCACGTCCCCTGCATTGGCAGGCGGACTCTCAACCACTGCGCCTCCAGGGAAGCCCCAGATAATCTGTTTTGAAGGCACTTGTAACCAACTAACTAAACATTTCAAATCCAAGACTCCTATACTAGTAGCTTTTAACTCTGACTGCACACTAGAAAGGTTGGAAGAGGTTTTTAAAAGTGCCAATGTCTCGTCAGCTTGGAGAGATAGGAATTGAATTGGTTTGGGTTAGACATTTGCGATTCTATTGTGCACCAGGGTTGAGCAAACCTAACCCAGCCCTGGGTGCTGGCTCCCTTTCCATTGTTCCCCGTGATGTTTCTTTTTCTCTTCTCTCCTTGGCCTCTGACTTCACAACCACAAAACAAGATGGAAACTCTCTTGCTCTAAGCACTAGTGTGCAACAAAGAGGAAGATGTCCTGAGGCATGATTTCTATCATGGCATTATTCTTTCCAGAATTCAGTGTTGACTTCCGAACATAAACTTTAAAGAATCAGAGTTAATTTACTAGACAACACATCCCAAGGCCCCTTATCCACTGATCTTCCCAGGGCCTTTCCCATCCCCCCTTACAACATGGTCTATGTTTTCACTCAAACAAAAGGAGGCTCTTGATCTTTTTATATCCTCTTCTTCTCATGTCTCTAACCATCATCCAGCCTATTTTTCTTTTCTTAAAATTAGATCTCTACCCTCTGTTACTTTTCCAAACTTGAGTTGCATTTTCCTTTGCTAACAGTATCTGGGTCTAGTCACTTCTTGCATAACTGCTCAGTGAAGACCACTCAGTCTGTATTTACATGGTTCTGCTTTTGTGCTTTTTACTTGTTTATTTGTTGTCTTTTGGCATTTCTATGACATTTTTTGTTTGTTTGTTTTTTGCGGTACGCGGGCCTCTCACTGTTGTGGCCTCTCCCGTTGCGGAGCACAGGCTCCGGAAGCGCAGGCTCAGCGGCCATGGCTCACGGGCCCAGCCGCTCTGCGGCATGTGGGATCTTCCCGGACTGGGGCACGAACCCGTGTCCCCTGCATCGGCAGGCGAACTCTCAACCACTGCGCCACCAGCGAAGCCCTATGACATTTTTTTAACTTCTCAAATGTTAAGAAGTGGGTACTGTTTATGCCTCCTAATCCAATAAGTGTTCTCTATACAGAAGGCACTCAATGAATGGTGACTTGACAGCCAGTTCTCTGTTGATCAAGTGTGACTCCTTGATCTTTTCTGCCGGCCAAGTCCAAAATACAACTCTCTTATCTACTACACGGACTGGTCTGCATAGTCATCTGCCCAGACCCTGAGATTGGAATCCTTTAATGTGGAGAACACTATCTGTGGGCACAAGTATGGTTTGGTGCAGGACCAAAAGTACTTCCCACGCTGAGCACGCAAGCTTTTGGTTTCTAGCCAAAGGCAATTATGGGTAGAATCTGGAACTGTTTGTGATTCTAAGTTTCGTGTCCTTTATGCTTTTCTCCAAGAGCCACCCCATTTCTAAGGGATTAGCATCACACCAGCCATTGGCTGCTGTGTTTGTTTAGCAATCCACAGACATTTTGCATTGTTTGAAGTGGTGTTTGAGTATGCATCTTCTCTGCTCACCTGAATTATAACTGGCTGATCTCTGCTAGCCATATGTAAAAGCCACATGGTTCTCTCCGGGAGTCTGAACTATACGATGCATCATGGTATTTTGTGCTAACTCTAATTGTTCAGTATTTGCTTCATATCTGAATGTAACTCCTTGAGGGTGGAGAAGACTCTTTTATAGTCCTACCAAGTCTGGTACAGCTGGGGATCACGAAATCTTTGACTTACCTGAGCAATTGGACCAACGAAGGATGGAATTATCAAGGTACAGGAGGCAAAGGTCATTGGTTCTCAAACTTTACATGCCTTAGAATCACCTGGAAGCCTTTTTGTTAAGACACTGATGGCCCGGCTCTATCCTCAGAGTTTTTGATTCAGTAGGTCTGGGTTTGGCTGGAGGATTTGCATTTCTAACAGGTTCCCAGGGGCGTCTGCTACCACTGCTCTGAGGATCACACTTTAAGAATCACTGTCCAAGACAATACCCGAAAGCCAGCTTTTCCTTTGGGAGGTTGTCAGGCAGAGTGGTATCTTGTGTATCTTCAAAATTCTGACCCTAATTCTTGCCTAGAGAGTGGTGGTCCAATCTGCATTCCATAACCCTGTGGGAATGAGCAAGCTGTTTGGTCTGTTTTGCGAGCACTTTCATCAGTTCACCTCTGAGTCATGCTTAATATACTTGATTATCATGTTAGGGTACTCAGTTCGAAGTCCCAGCAATGCTTCCAAATATGTCACCCCTGAAAAAGTACCCCCCCAAGCAACTGGGCTAGGACTGTCCATCTGTCCACTAGCTGGAAAACTTACCTATGGGTCTTGAACATTTTTGTAGGATATGAAGCAAGAAGAGAATATGATATTGTAGAAAGGCTGAAGCCTTTTGGAGTCAGCGGCTATGTGATCGAGTTATTTAAAGACTCAAAGTTTCAATTTCTTCTTAAAAACAGTGTACTGATACCTGACAGAGAAGGTATAAGAATTAAACAGGCTTAAAATCCCTCCTTTGTTATGGGACACACAATACTCCTTAATGAACAGTGACTAGGTTCCTATCTTCTTACCTTCATATCTACCCACTCTGTATCAAGCCTGGTGCTTCTGTGGGTCTCTACCTGCCCTGCAGAGACTACTGGGCTTCTTATGCAACTGAGAAGGTGGGGGGAGCTGTCAAGCTTTGTCAGATCCACTTAAGAGTAGATATCAGGACACTGGTGATCGGAACAATCAATATGGAAGTACTAACTGGGAGTCTCCATGGTGTAGCAACTCTGCATTAGCAGTGCCCCAGCACTGCGCAGAAGAGTTTGTGCTTTTGGCCCTTGACAGGGCCAACCACGGGCAAGGTTAGGAAGTCCTCCAAGATTTTCTTCAGTGCTCTTGACTTCTCCATCCTATGGCTCCTTTCTCCCAGTGTCTATCTTTTCTATCAAATCCTATGCTTTGAAAAGGAATTAGTGTCCGTGATCCTTAAAGCCTTCTGCTCCTGAGCCTAGGGGGGAATGACCGCCACCAAGAGCCACTGTCATATGGGAGTGTGTCATGTCCTTCAGGTTCCTGAGGTGGAGACAGACCAGGTGGAGAACCATCGTCTTCTTCAAGATGTCGCTTTACTAAACAGTTGCATTCTCACGTTGATTCTCATCCTTACGTGGTGATTGAAAGGCTCTCTCCTCTGCAGAAGTAACTTCAGGCATCAACAAGCAGGTAAGGGAGACTAAGTTGCCTTAAGCAGCTACCCCGTCCACACGTGGATAAGATTGTCCCTGGGTTCAAATTTATACTAAAACTGGTATTACTTCCCTTTGACATGTGGCATCAAAATAATCAGCACAGACACACCCCACATAATTTCCCTTTGAAACCAATTTTTCTTGTTATAGAAAGCAACAGGGCAACAGCCCTCAGCCAGGCTTCATAGCATTTTGTCGGGATAAAAATGTTCTGAGAGCCCCAGTTAGATGAGCTAAATCTTTTAAAAAGAATTTTTTTAATTTAACCATTTGAACCTCAGAGAAGAAACTGCAAACACCTCAGGAAAGAAAAGGAACCCCTTCAGCTCTCCTGGGATTCAACAGTGCGGCTCCGGCATGTCTAGGGATTTCAGCTCTGATGCTGAGACCATAGAGCAAGGAAGGAACACGTATCAGTCCCCTGATAAGGAGGAAGCTTGAAATAGCAGGAACAAAGGAGAGCTTATACCATCCATAGAATATGAAGTGATGACAAGTAGAGCAAAATGAAGTTGAGAGTGAAAAGGAAATTGCACAAGAGGGCAGGATAAAGAAATCCGAAATAGCCCTTAGTTTCAGTTTCTAGGAGAAGAAAAAATTCAAAGAATATCCCTACCTTTCAAAGGTGTTTGTTCAAACACAATGGCCCCACTTAGCCAATGTGAGCTCTTTATCTCAGCATCTAACCCACTTGGATTTGCTCATGAGAGCTGAAAATCGGAGACTTTCCTGGTGAGGTTTTCAGAAGATTCTGCTGCTGGCTTGAAGGGCGGATCACAGTTCTCTGTTCCGTTACCGCTGGAATGGGTGACCGTGTGCTCTTTCTTACAGTAAATGGGAGCTTCTTACACACTTTTCTCAGCAGTATTATGGGGAGAGGCCACACCCCTTCCAGGAGGAAAGACAGGGACAGCTGAATGATATTTGGTGAATCTAAACCACCTAAGATGTTTATTTTATTATTATTTTCTATTTACTTATTTTTTATTGAAGTATAGTTGATTTATAATGTTATATCAGTTTCAGGTATACAGTGTAGTGATTCCCTATTCTTACAGATTATACTCCATTAAAGGTTATTACCAGATAAAGGCTAAAATTTCCCTCATCTATTTTACACATAGTAGTTTGTATCTCTTAATCCCGTACCCCTATCTTGCCCCTCCCCCTTCCCTCTCCCTACGGGTTTGCTGTCTATATCTGTGAGTCCGTTTCTGTTTTGCTATATACATTCGTTTGTTTATTTTAGATAATGCACTCTCTTCTCAGATAAACGTTACAGGCTTCACGCAGATTACATCCTCTATCATCTGCTTAGCTTTATCTTTATGGGCACTTTCAGGAAACATCTTAACATTTGTAAGAGACAGAGCTAGGATTCCAACCAAGACCTCTCCATGCCAGACACTGTGTTATAAGCTGCATATAATTAACTCATTACATTCTGATAAAAACAGAATGAAGTGGCTATTTTTGGTCCTGTTTTGATGTGAGTGAATTGAATCAAAGAGAAGTTCATTTGTTCAGCCCAAGGTCACAAATCTTATAAGCAGCAGGATTCATACTATGGTAAGATTACAAATGCCTGCATTTTTCCTGGTGGCAGCAACATGCAAGCAATGTAACGAGCCAAGGGGTCTGCGAGGAAATAGGAAATTAGATACTTGTTGAGACTTGGTAATTAATCCTACCCTTGTCTTCCTCTATATTCTAAACCAGATAGACAAATGAATAAGATAAGATAAATGAATATTGGCTTTTGGATTGGAAATAGCAGATTGAAAAATATGGCTTAAAGAAGAGGCTGTAATCAGGTTTCCTAACTGCTTTTCCATAAGTCGAACCAATTTATGACCGCACAGACTATGGCAGGCTGTGCCTCGCAGGGGCAGAGATGGAAAGCATGCTTGAATCTGCTGGAAGGGGCTAGGTGATACACATTCTGTTCCTTCTTCCATTCCTGCCAATCTGATAATTCACCCTTTCGCTCTTAGGGAGTGAATGAAAGATAGAAAGGACAAAAACATTTCCCTCATTTTTCCCTTTTTGGGAGTGAAATGGAATTTTCCTCCCTTCCAAGGAAATATGAAGAGCTAGGACTTAAATATCCCCTTAAAAGTAATGAAATTATCTTTTTAGAAGTTTCTGTTTTGAACCTGAAAGAAACATTCAAGATTGCTTCTGGTTGAGCTGAGTTGATTTGCAAGCCTATACGTTTTGTGATCGTAAGCAACGCCCTAGCTTCTGAATTGCAAAAATTAATGTTAGCTCTTCTGCTCAGAGTGAGCTAACTCTGCACTTTGGGTAATCAAGTGAAACAACCAGCCATTTCAGTGAAGGAAAGCAGTGAGGCCAATGACTTAGTGGACTGACCAAAAAAAGAAATGAGAGGAGTAGATTTCAGATGTATTGATATGTCATTTGCTTCTGTTCCAAGGTGGAAAAAAGAAATCAGTCAGGAACATTTGGTTGAGAATGAGGGTTTGAATGCAAACGTAGCTGAACACAAGGGGATAGCCAATGAAAGACATAAATATTTAAAAAGATGATGTAAAAACCGCAGACAGATACACAAGTGAAAGATGACTTTGATGTTGGTAAAGAATGCCGACTCATTTGGTTGAATCCTTAATAATGAGACCACATCAGACACACTTGTCACCTTGCTCAGGGATGAACTCATATGTTCAGACTGGAGAACATGGAGTGTGAGTCAGCTGCATCAGCTTTGGGCTTAAACCAGAGTCACTTAATTGAGGTAGGTGATGATGGTAGAGTTCCAGGTTGACACTTTTTTTTTTTTTTGCGGTACGCAGGCCTCTCACTGCTGTGGCCTCTCCCGTTGCGGAGCGCAGGCTCCGGACGCGCAGGCTCAGCAGCCATGGCTCACGGGCCCAGCCGCTGCGCAGCATGTGGGATCTTCCCGGACCGGGGCACGAACCTGTGTCCCCTGCATCGGCAGGCGGACTCTCAACCACTGCGCCACCAGGGAAGCCCCCAGGTTGACACTTTTTAAAGCACATTATGGTTAATATTTAAATTACATGATGTGCAAACTTCTCTCTCCCTTACCAGTAAAGTTGCTTCCTTTGAGATGCTAAAAAATTTAAAAAATAAATCACATGACGTGTTTCTCATGGTGGAGCTCCATTTTCCACGAGTATAAGGTCAAGAGTCTGACTTCAGTAGATTGTGAACAGTTTCTCAATATAGCCAAGATCTGTGGAGCAAATTTTAACATTTGGTTGATTAATATTTACTGAGAGCTCTCTTCATACTCCTAGCTATTCAGAACATCCTCTGACTTGATGACTGTTCTCTTTCATCTTGAAAACACATAAATCAGTCCAACCACATGAACAGCTGGCCCTTGACTGGAATCGGAGACTGGATGGTAGTTCCAGCGCTGGCCTTCACCTCTCCCTGATCCTGGGAAAGTCACTTCATTTGTTCATGTAACAAATATTTTAAGCACCTGAATCAGGCACTGTTTTTCGCACTAGGCGTGAGTTCTGCTTTCACGGAATTGAAAACTGAGTGAAGACAGACAATTAAACACGTAGTGACAGTCAAGTGCATTAAGTGCTGTTTTAGGGGACATGCAGGAGCCCGTGGCAGTGCAGAGAAGTAGTCCTATGAGGTTAGATAAAGTTTTCTCACGCTTTAAGCTGAGACTTCAAAGGTTAAATGAATGTTTGAGGAAAGTGTGTTTTGCAAAAAGGAATTGTATCTTATTAGCCAGGGAAACAAGGAGAGCTGCTAGCAGGATACTCGTTCAGAGAATTCCAGTTTGCTGGGAACACGGAGTGTGAGGAAGGATGCTGGGGGTTTGGGGAGATTGCAGGCCGGGTTAAGAGAAATATGGTGGAAAACAAGCCCGGAGAGGAAGGTAAGATCTTTGGTTTCTTCAAACACAAAATAGGAACAGTAGTATCCACGTCACACACATATTCTGAGAATCAACGGAGAAAATGTATGCAAGACTGTTTTGTGATCGATAAAGCATCGTGCAAAGACAAAATACCTATTCCTAGCATGCTGGCAGTAGACTTTGGTTTACTTTTCCAGGAGTAACCTGCTTTTGTACAGATCTATGCTCTGGTGGTCTTTTTGAATAAAGTTGCAAATTGCCAATGATGTACTATATTTGTGAATTTGTTTTCTATCTCCTTATGCATTTTCATAGAGGTCTTTATTAATTAATTTTGGCAACATTGGGCACACAACGCCAACCAGCCAAGAGACAGTTCCCAGAACCTTCCAATCATATCATATAGTCAATCATCTCAAATAGAGGTGGACTTAAAACACACCAGGGCAACTGTGCTCTGCTCTAATCACCTTACATTCTAAATCCTCTCAGTGGAGACTTGAATCAGGCTTCCAAAAAATTTTTTAAGTCCCCATTTAATTCGCTCTTTCTGATTTTGTTCCCAAGAAGAATAAAGTTTAGTAATGTGTTGCGAGCAACTTTCTTCAGACTAGCCAGCCAGTATTTCTCCTCTGTTGGATAAAACCAAACCCTAGGTTCTTCACACCCAGCGTGTGACTCATGTCACTGGGCAAGCTGATGATTATTTTCATATTTTCTTTCTCTGATAAGAAAGACTCAGAACAGGTGAATGTTCAGAGCCTGTAGAAATGTTTCACTCTGACTTCAAATGAATTTTGTGTTTTCTGAAGAAAGGCGTGGGTCGTGGGTGGATGACTTCTCAGACTCTCAGTATCTGGTTTTCAAGTATGCTCAGGACTGATACTATAGCATTTACGAAGACTTATCTGGATTGAACTTTTTGGCATTGATGGGTTTTATTATTTTTTGGAATCACTCATGTCTCTTTAACTTTGAAGGGTTTCCCTTTTATACCTGGAAGGCTGGGGAGTGCAGTGAAGTGTCTTGAGTTTGTGGAGGTTCCATAGTGAAAGGCAAATTGAGAAGGGCAATGCAGTACATAGGGTCAGCTACTTTGGGAAGTTAGTGGAGGCAGAGGATGTATTTTCTGCGCTTGAGAAGCCTGGTTAGCTTTGGCTTTTGAGAACCTCACTCTGGGAATGTGTGTGTGTGCGTGTGTGTGTGTGTGTGTGTGTGTGGCGCAGGAGGTAAGGTGGCCAACAAAGGGGCCAAGGCAGTGGGATTAAGAAGAGGTTTTGAAACAAGGCCCCACGACCGGAATTGTTAGAACATTAGTTCCCAAATATCTGCTCTCCCCTCTTTGGCAGAATACCTGGGAGGCTCAGATGTCCTTTCTTGGAAGCTGGTGAAATTCTTTCATTATGGTTGTTGAGGCCAGTGTCTGATCAAGTGCTCATAGCCATAGCTGTTGCTTCTGTAGCTCTGGCTGGTGGCCTGGGGTGGTGGTGGTGGGGGGGGTTGGGGGGCGCCTCGCAGTCGCCAGTGGCCTGGCCTGCTTGTTGTGCCCTGTCCCTGCCGGGGTTGGCCGGTGTAGCTCTGATGGCTATACCGCCCCCATGTCACGCCTGTCCCCACGTGGTCCTCACTGCCTCACCGTCCTTGTCCTTTGCAGGGTGACTGGGAGGGGAGGGCCGCTTCCAACCAAGGGTTACAGATCTTATCCGACTGTGACAGCGGCCTGGCTCTCAGTTACTTGCAGCGCCCCCTAGCGTTACTACACTTCATTTGATTGTCTCCCCTACGTGCCTCTTGAAGTTCAGGTTCCCACAGATGAGGGTGGGGATCGCCGAGGACTGTCAGATATAGCAAGTAAAAATACAAGATGACCAGTTAAATATGAATTTCAGATAACCAAATAAAGAACGTTTTAGCAGGAGTATGTCCCAAATGTTGCATAGAACACACTCACACTAGAACATTCTTCAATTCCCAAACATTCAAATTTAACTGGGTATTCTACATTTAACCCGATAACCCTATAAGTATTAAATCCAAACGAACCATCTCCCCACCTCCAGGCCCCTTATCACACTTACGATGTAACTGGCGTAATAGATTACACATGAAAAAGAAAGAAATTGCCCATTTTCTTAGGCATATTAGCTGCCATAAATGGGTACATTTATAAGGGAATTACTCTGAGCAATGCAGGGGTGGGCCAGGGCTGAGTTAATATACTTATAAAGGATACATTTTCCTTAAGGTTTGACATCCAAAAGCTAACTCTGTAATCCTACAGCCTGAATTTCCAGAAGCATGGACCGTGAGTTTGGCCTACAAACAAAGCTTTAGATTCTAACCACTTTTTATTCAGATCAAATGGGTGATGGAATATAATCATTCGGACATCTAAATTTTTAAAAGTCAAAATATTTGTGTGTTGATTGGGTCAGGCAAGTTCATCTTATGGGAAATACAGCATAAGCCATCATTTCCCATTTTCCCTTGCTGATATAAAAATATCATTTATTTCAGGGGAAGGAGACAATAAATCTACATGGTAATACAGATTAGAAAGCATCTTTGCAAAAATCTGTCAGTGAAAACAAACAGCTTCCCGATGGACAAATAAAATGGGATATATACATACAATGGAATATGAGGCTGCAAAGGAAGACGATTCTGACATATGCCGTAACATGAATGAATCTTGAGTGTTCACTTATGCTCAGTGAAATAAACAAGTCACATTGGAAAATACTGTGTGATTCCACTTATATGAGGTATGCAGAGAGGTCAAGTTCATAGACACAGAAAGCAGAATGGGGGCTGCCGGGGGCTAGCAGGAGGGAAGTTGCTTAATGAGTATGAAAATATTCTGGACATCTGTTGGACAACAATGTGATTCTACTTAACACTATTGAGCTGCACACTTAAAACATGGTAAAGATAGTCAATTTTATGTTAGGCATATTTTACCACAATGAAAACAAACAAACAGACCCAGCTTCTTGATTTTTTTTCCCCCTAACACTACCTAAAAGCATGATTAACCCTTCCACTTAAAAATTATTTGGCCAGCTAAATCCCTTAGATGACTCCATTAAGTTAGAAAAATCAGTCTCAGGGAACTTTTCTTCCATTTTTTTCCTCCTGGCTTTTACCTTATCCTTTCCTTGATGGTTGGATTTATCTCGTCTCACTGTCAGCAAATGTGTTACTTTGATAATTTGGATGCAAAGAGAGGAAAAAACATTTCCCTCTTTATGCATCATTTGGAGGTGAAAGGTTGACAGATTGGAGCAATAAGGGAGATGTGTGGATAAGAATTCCTCAAGGCATTAGGGAGAACAGATGTGACTCAGCGTCTTAGAAGGGGCCACAAGAAATAAAACTGGCCCGTGTATCTGCTGATTTTGCTTATATTCATTATTCTTGCACTGCAAATCCAGAATATTTAACTTCTGAATAGGGAAAGAAAAGATGGGAAAAATCAGACTCCTAATATAACCACCATTCAGAGCAATGATAAATTGTTAATTTCAACTAATGAATAAGTCATTATTAGAATTTTCATAGATGAATATGCTGTTTTCCTAAAAGCTGTTTTTAACATGGTGCTTAGGGTCTCCTTGTAGTAAATCGTTCTCCAGATAATTCCTATCTGAAATTTTTCTCCAAAAGATAATTTTCAGTCCCCAGAAAAAACTCAATTTTGATGTTTTTTGCAACCAAAGACTGGATGATTCCTTGGCCAGTACCATAATTTCAAGATGTGGTTTTGCTTTTGCAAGAGTGCAATGGCATAAAATTAGGCCCTGAGTTACTAAATGGCTGGCAATTAGGGGACTTTTATGTAAAGTATTTGGGGGAGATATGTTCAATATAAAATATTTCAGCTCAGGGGCTGAGGTGCTATCGATTAGGCAAAGTAGAGGGGGAAATGAGAACCTGCAATTTTCTCATTCACTCATTCATTCATTCATTCACTGGGCAAATATGAACCGTCTTTAAGATGCCAGGCAGTATTTTGACTTTGACTTTGATAGATGACCAATCAAGATACACTTTGAATGGAAACACAGCGAAGGTTTTGTTTCCCCTATAGCTTTTCTTTGGCATGAATTATCTAGATAATTGTCTACGCTTTTGCATTACCTTTGCCTATAGAATGAAGTAGACAGCCTGAATCCTCACCCTGGAATTAGACTCCAGAACACTGAGAAGGAAGAGAGCAATGTTACTGGTCCTTAATACCACAGTATCTGCCTCACGAGAGGTTCTTGGAAATCACTTACATTTCTATCCCACTGGTTCAAGAGCCCTCTCCATGTGCTCTCTGAGCGTGCACTGAACTCGCAGATCCCGGATGTGATCACACTGGATGTGTCAGCAGCCTGTCCATCCTGCCTTCCTTTGGATAGAGGACGTGCTCCACCATTTCGAATTCAATATTCATTCCCAGCTTTCCTACTTAAAAGTTCCAGTAAACATGTTCATTATCATTCCCATATTTTTCTTTAAACAAATGGCCCTGGGATGCTAGAAAAAGTCCAGAAGTCATGGAAGAACTACTGGAATGGGATGAAGGACCAGGATCAGCAGATGAATGTCCAGTGGGGGAAAAGTTAGACCATTACATGGCCCATAAACAAAGATGACCAAGGGGAAGCCAACTGACCTGCCATGTTGAGGGAATGAAAGAAACAACACACTGTTTTCCGGAAACAGGAAACAATGTCCATAAAGAAAGAAACATTTCCCATTTTGTTCCATCAGTAATAAAATCTCATTGCATGAGCGGTTATCAGTCTGTAACTTTATCCACGTGGTGCTTCAGCCTTTGTTCTGTCTCTTTCTTTTCCTCTGCCTGGTCTTTGCCTGGGAAGATTTTATTGTTCCATTGGGGGAGAGGGGGAGAAAGAGATCTGCTTGGTACTATTTAAGCTTTTAAAGAACATTTGCTTTATTTTTCTTTTTCTGCAGACCACAGCCAATTGCTGTTCCTCCCCTTTGAAAGAAACTCTGGCTGTACCTGCTCTTTCATCTCCTGTGTGGAAATGTCTATCGGCCGGAATCCCTAGGAGTCTTAATTTTCAAGGATTTTAGTTGTAAGCCGTTCAAGACATGAGCTAAGGTTTCAGGCAAAGGTAACTTTAGTAGTTGACTCTGATTTCTACCCCCACCCCCTGCCTTCCAGGGCTATATGGGTAGATTTCTGTGAGTGGATAAGCTCCTTAGCTAAGATGCGAACTTGTGTTCCCTGGTATATGATGAAGTTTGCCGGAGACTGACACTTTAAAAAAAAAAAAAAAGAAAGGAAAAAGAAAAGAAAGAAAGAAAAGACAAGAAAGAGAGAGAGAAAGAGATGAAGAAAGACAAGGAGAAACTGAATCCAGAGGCTTACAAAGGGATTAGAAAAGTATACTCCAGATGGAAAATTTTATGGGAGCTGGAGAAAATGTATAAGTGAAATATCAGTATCATAAAATAACAGGAAATAGTGTAATCTACCTGATGGAGAAAATTGTCACTTTAAAAAAACTATGCTAATTTCCTTCAAAATTGTTCTTGTTTTTGAGCCAATAAAGTTCAGCTAAGCTGACCATGGGCCTTTCTTCTGCCAAAATCATATTTGCCAACAGAGCCTCTGTGTATTTACAATTGAAACTTTTCCATTCTATTTTTTTTTCTAATTAAAATAAAGCCACCCAGGGGCAGACAAAAATCATGCAATAAGGAAAGAAAATTGCTAATGATCTGGTTGAATTATGATCCAGAAATTTAGAGGAAAATCAGACTGAGTGTTAGGGCAATGGACTCAAAGCAAATTTGGGGTCAACCAGAAGAAATGTATGAGGGGGAAATCCTGGGTTTTCCTTTAATAAGTAATAATAATAATGCAATTTGTCTTAAGTATGTGCATGGTGGAAGATAAATCAGCAGATGAATGCCTATGACACTTACTCTGGGGAAATGCGATATGGATGTAATTTTTTTCTCCCTCAAACCTCTGGGATAGATTACATGACTTAGTAAGCTGTTGCTGAGCGGATGAGGAAAAATGTGTTCTGTTGCTTAGACAGGGTATTACCAGGATTAATTTCCCGTTGTCTATGAGCATTACTTTGATTGGGATAATTATGGTATTTCCAAAGGTAATGGTTTGAACTGGTTTCATGACCCATGATCTACACACACAAACTTCCTGTTCAACAACATGAAAGTTTGGCTAGGTGCACCAAAGAATTAGAAGATGAAGTAGAGCTCAAAGATATACGTACAAATGTAAGTATGCTTTCAAGTAGAAAGTGATAAATGTAATAGATGGGCACATAAAACCTTATGGGAATTCAAAGGATGGAGGGTGACTCAGGGATGGAATGGGGCCTAAGAAAGTCTTCTTAGCAGGGTAGTGTTTACACTGCACCCCTAAGGTTTGGTTAGGTTTGAGACGTGATCTTGACCCTGAATACGTTCGCATGAATTTTAAATAGAGCTCTGCACCTTTATTCACTCATTCACTCATTTGACAGATGTTGATTGTGCTGCAGGTCTTCTAGGTTTGGGGGATAGAGTGGTGAACCAGTCAAATATCCCCTTTGGAGCGGATGTTCTGGCAGGGTGGGCGTGGTGAGGGCAGTGGTGGTTGTACTTGAACACTTTATTTTCTTCAAACGTTTATTGTCTTTGAACTACTGGTATTTGCTCCAAGTTGAGAAAACATGTCTTTCCAACTAATCAGCTTGTGTTTATTGTAGAAAGGCGTTAAGAAAGACATTGAATAAAGTTTAAGTAGGCATAAATAAAACTTCAAACAGAAGTTTGGATTATTGTGCATTTCCAAAGGGAATAATTTGAAATGTCATTTAGGTTGTGCACAAATTGGCAAGAAGTTGAGGAAAAGGGCCAGTGGTTCAGAGGACCAAGGACAGTGAGATTGTGGCGAAAAGGCACCCAAGACAAGGAAAGGTGGGAAGCCATGTGATGTGATGGGTTACCCCATTGACCATTGCTTCACTATAAGAAGTAAAGATACATAGTAGGTTATTCAACAAGTGTGTTCACTCACCTCCTGGGGAAGACATTTCTGCTGGGTTTGCAAGGAGAACCACACCTCAGAGAAATCCATGGAGAGGATAACAAAGAGAGAAGTTATGTGCTGAGCTTCCTCTGGTCGCTTGTTTCCCATTGGTCAAGGTTCAACCTCTGGGGAGTTAATTTTCCTGAAGTTCTAGGTTGTGACATCTACCTCCTTGCAGCCCATCAGGAAGCCAGATCCCATGCTCCATGAGGTGGTACCCCAACCAAATTAGGAAGGGGAGGGGCATCGTGGCACAGCTGGGACACTAAGAAAGAATAAAGAAAACACTGGAAGAACTCTGAGAAGACCTACAAGTTTTGGGTTCAATACACTAATCAAAAGATATTAACAAAAGTTCATATCCCTGCACTTGCCCCCCCCGTTTGGATCTTTTGGCTTTTCCAGTACATGTCACTCTAGTCATAATTAGGCCATGCCAGTGAAGCACTGTATCTATATTTTTTTCCCACTGAATGAACTCTTTATATACGCTTTTGTTTCCCTAATTAGACCTTCATGAGATCCACAGAAATGAAGTCTGATTTATTTCTCCATCTTCAGTCTTCAGCAGAGGTCGTGACATATAGCACTCCTTTAAAGGTACCAGGAAAGAAGTAGACGGAAGAAAAGAAAGAATCGAGAAGTTAGTTTCAATGACTGAAAATATTCAGTATTTCACTTACCTTTCTTTCCATCAAATGTGTAAAAGCATCAACCCAGTCAGTAATTACTTGGTACTTTATAAATCAGGGTTTCCAGCGGGGCTGGGCAGGCAGTATAGAGGAAAGAGGCACGTGTATTTGGAAAATTCTCCTGGAGATTATGATATGACCTCCCTTTTCTTTACATAGATACGAACCAGTGGAACTCCCCAACTCACTCCCAAAAGATTTTGACTGACATTCCTGGCAAAGAGAATAGCGTATCCAAAGGCATGAAAGTGGGAAAGTACAGCATTTGGGGAAAACTTCAAATAGCCCTGTTTGTCTAGCTCTTTGTCACATTTTACTCCTGAACACTTAGTTATGTTCACTAGATTGACTCTGCCAGACAAGACAGAAAAGGTCTTCTGGGTGCCTCTAGATTTTTCTATCACCTGAAATTTCTTGATAGTGGTTGGTGCGCTTCCACTATAAGCCAAATGCAGAAGGTCAGATACAATCTCTCCCACTCCTCCTTCCCCCACCCCACATAATTTTAGAAAGAAACCATTCCTAAAAGAAGCTGTTAGTTCCTTAAATTGGAAATGGGGGTAGGAAAACCATAAATGACTTGACAAAAATACAGACGGCACTGCTGCTAGAGGTGGGACTAATTTTACATCACAGTCAATCTGTGGGCTTTCTTCCCTGACCTGGTCAGTGTTTTCAGCTTTCTTGGGGTTAAACATAGCTCAGAAACACGTTGCTACAAAACAGAATGGAAAACACCAACCCCAGTTTAACTTGATTTCTCTAGATCAGGGTGGGTCCCTGTTACCCTGAAATAGCATGTGAACAGCATGATTTTCTCAAAGTCTTTCTACCATATTAAATTACCAAAATAAATAGCAGTTATATTTTATCTGCAGTATCAGCAAGATCATATAACACACCGTAGGCTGGTATCACTTAACAAGCTGGGCTTAAAAAAAAAATACAAAAAACCCATAGTGGAATATTGGAAAGAGTCGGGCGCTAATGCATACCACAGCATGTCTAGCTTATTACCGTATTATGATGAATTAAAGCTTTAGATCTAATTGATTCAGAATCCCTGTGCTCTGCAATGTGATGCCTGCTCTCATACACCAAC
Source organism: Orcinus orca (assembly GCF_937001465.1). Taxonomy (NCBI): domain Eukaryota; kingdom Metazoa; phylum Chordata; class Mammalia; order Artiodactyla; family Delphinidae; genus Orcinus; species Orcinus orca. The sequence continues at coordinate 16,255,842 of NC_064559.1, read as the reverse complement.
TTTGAAGGCTGATTTCTACAGCTGAATGCAGCCAAAAGGGCTGTCCTTGTGGAATGATTATACTCCTCTGGGATGGCATAAGATGTGTTCTATGCCCTCTTTCTTTAGAACTTGAAAAAGATTGGAAGAAGTACAGGTGTTACTTTACCAGGTGAACCAAAACAAGAAAGGGGAGGGAACATATTAAATAAAAGATGACAATGTTTTATGATTTTGATATTATTACCTGTAGATTTCAAATATAGCCAGCCCTCCATAACTAGAAATTTTGAGCTCGTTATTGGGGGCACATCTAATTCAATGAAAATATCTATAGTTTAGTTTAATGAAAAATAGTTTTATTAATTTTAAGGGCATATGTTACCTAAATCAAATGCCAACAAAGTTCTCCCAGATTCTAGCAGGTCTGCTAACTAGACAATCCTTTTAATTTCTGGTAATCTATTATTAACTGTTCATGCTTTTAAAAATGATTTACTTCAAAGTTTAATACCCCCAGTAATCTTGTTTATAATATAATATAAATATATTCTAAGTTAAGTAGATGAAAATCTACATAAATCTGAGTTTAAGTTTTTGTACTTAAATGAGAAAAAAAAAACAACCCAAAACCCAAACTGCCACAATTCTTCACTAGATGATATAAAAAATGGTCCTTTAAAAGATATTTCTGTTATTATTTACATGGTAGCTGATATTAAATAAGTGGATAGTAGTATATTTATTTTAAAGAAATTACTGTGAGCCCATGTTCACAGAAGCAAAGACTCATAGTGTTTGAAGAGACACTCAAAGTCATCCACTTAACCCAGTACAGAAAGGCCTTCTTTCTATGACTTCCTGGCAGTTGACTATTTATACTCTTAAACTCCTTTAGTGGCAGGATCTTACTATGTGGAACAATCCATCCCCATCTTTGGATAGCTGAGATAGTTAAAAAAGCCCTTCCTTAAGATGAGCTCAAGTCTGCCAACCTGAACTTTCCATCTGCCTGCCTTACTTTTTCCTTTTGGAAAAATATAAACTAAACGTGATTCCTTTTCTATATGCTAACTGTTCAAATATTTGAAGACAGCTATCACATTCCCCTTGCATTTTTTTCATTTCCCTTTTCATGCTATCTGCTGTCAAGCTGTTTCCCCATTTTGCTATTATATTATTGAGTTTTGCAGAAACAAATGTAGAACTTTATATTTTTCAAATTTCATTTTGTCAGAGAGAATACAAACAGCTGATAAAATACAAGAAATAATTCAATCTCTCATGTAATACAGAAAAGTTAAAACAATTCAGATACCATCTGTGACCTATACAGGGCAAAGACTAACAAAAAATGAAACCAAGAATTTTGGCCAAGGAGGAAGATAGGGACCCTTATACACCACTGATGGGAAAGTAAATCGATCCAGCTTTTTTGGAAGGCAAGTTAACAATATATATGTCAACAATCACATTTTAGGAATTTTCTTAAAGAATCAATTATGTGAGCACTCAGTTATAAGAATGTTCATGGCAACAATGTCCAAAATAACAAAATCGAAAACAATCTTATAATGGTTAAATAAATTACAGAATGCTTACGGTGGTATCGGAAAATGATATTTCAGAAGAATGTTTAATGATGTGGTGTTAACTGGAAAAAAAATATTTTATAAGAGTATTTGCTGAGTGATTCCTATTCTCTAAAACATAAAACTGTATACGTGCTTGTCTCTCTCTGTACCCGTATATATTTATATAAAACACTAGAGAGAGAAAGAGAGACATGGATCACAATAACAACAACAACAAAAAAGGATTTACACCAAAGTGAAGCCAATGGTCATTTAAACGAAGCCCTGTTTTGGTTTTGTGTAATCATTTTCCATCATCTTTGCAGATCATTGTGAATCATTTTCCTGGCACTTTCTCTCTTAGCTTCTCCCACACAACTTCAGCGTTATATCATCTTTAAACGCGACAAACATACTGCATTTGCTTCTGTCTAAATCATTTTGTGAAATGTACAACAGGACAGGGAGGGCCCAGGACCAAGGGAGTTTTGTTTTTTGACATGAGGATTGCATTGTCAAGGTGTGACAGTTTGTATGCTGATGTCAAAAACAAAAGTTCATTAATTCAATCATGTATTTTTTAAGCAGATATTTTCAAAAGACCCAGAATATATCAGGCCTGTGCTAGATGTTGAACTTCTCGATCGTCTATAAATCAGCATCTTGTTCTACTTTAAAGATATTTAAACCTTGGCCAGGGACTCTTCATCTATTCATTCAGCAAATATAAGCTCAATGATGTAATTGTAAGATGGGGAAACTTAGCTTAAGAGCAAATTGCAGGGAATCAGCCAGTCTGGTGGCTGTTGGGGAAATCAGACATGGTTCCTACCCTTATGGAGTTTACAATCTTGTGTGTGTGAAGGTCAGAGTCAGGGAGGTTGCATATGGAATTTTTAGTTCTTAAAATATACTAAGCACTGTGATAAGTGTTTTACATGTATCATTTCATTTCATGTCCTTCTCAACCTTAGGAGGTAAGTGATATCATCTCCACTTTAGAGATGTGGATGGTGGTGGCCATGACGATTTAGTGACTTTCTAGTCCAGGAAGGCCATGATGAGTGACGTGATGAGATAAGGGAAGTTGACCTTATCAGAAGTCTGGGAGGGTTTTGCTAGGGACGTGAGACCTGAACACCAAGTAGGAGTAACTTGACACAGAGGGGAAGGAAGAGAAGAGCATTTCATGCAGAGGTTAGAGCACAGACCCCTGTGGTGGAAGGGACATGAGTATGAGGGACTGGGAGGACGCCAGGGCCAACAGAGTAGAGAAAGAGGTCAATGCCACACCATGGGGTACCATGTTAAAGAGTTTATCTAAACTTTAAGAGTAGTTAATTAGACTGACAAAATACTTGAGGCCAAGAGATGTTGGAATCACTAAAGCATGAAATCATTTTGGCTACAATATGGAGAATGTATTGAAGGGAGGCAAAAGTTGATGTTCAGAGGTAATCAACTAGCAAGCTATTGAAGTAGTTTAGGCAAGAACCTAAGATAGTGGCAGGGGAGGGAAAGAAAGAATTGAGAAATATTATCCCTAGACTTGGGCAAGGGAGCTCTGCCCTAGGCCTCTCACTTCATAGGGCTTTGCTCTGGCCTATTTCTGTATATGCTTCTCCCTCCAGGGCCAACCCGCCCAAAGGCAATGCCCACCCCTTTCTAGACCATACTCTAGTATATAGAGTGCTGGAATCCTTGGCCCAAAAGACCCTGCGTCTGCTTCCAGGGCCTGTTCTGGCCTCCTTCTAGTGTGTCCCCCTACCCAAGGGTGTGCAGAACATCTAGGGTGTATGGACCTAGGCTCCAGTGTGGCCAAGGGGCAGCTATGTGCTGAGGTTGTGAAAAAAGCTTGTAGAGCTTAGACATGAAACCTGGGTACCCACGTATGTGTCCACAAGGTCCCTTGCAACTGAGATGGGTTGATAAGGGATATGCAGGCCAGCACTTCCTGAGTCACTAATTAAAGACATTGGAAATCCAAGGAGATGAAGAATTTTTCATTTGAACCCTTCTCTCTGGGTCATTGTGGAGCTATGTTTGTGAAGGTAGGAAAATAGAGCTATCTCATCTAATGGCTTGTTCATTTTATTCATAGCCTTTAAATATTTAGACATAGGGTATGTGGAGCTATTTCTCTGGACTCTGCAAATGTCAGGGGAAATCCTATATTTCAGAGTTATGTAGGGGATTAAACAACAGGATCTAGTAATTGGATATAGATGCTGAATTGGAGGGAACTCTATATAACTTTTGGGTTTTGCTCTTAAGGAGGTGGATGGTGGTAACATTTTCTGGCATGGAAAACATGAGGAAGACTAGAATTTGGGGAATGATCAAGGGTTCATTTTTGAGATGCTGAATTTTTGGTGTTTTTGAAAAACCTAGGAGATGTCAAGTAGAATTTAGTCTGGCTCTATCCCTCAGCACCAAAAGAGACAGAGGGCTCCAGTAGCTTTCTGCTTGGTTAGCATGAATGGTTGAGGGTATGCTATGAGGTAGGAGAAAGGTGAAACTCCACGAAGGCTGGATCCACTTATGCTCTGCGGAGGGGCACAGCACTGAGTGATAAGAAGACTAGTCCGTGTCAGGGGCAGTGGTACCTGTGGGTGAGGGGTGGGTCTCCTGGGTCTTTCTTCTACAACTATCAGGGCCTTTATGCTGTTGCTTGTGTATCAAAACCATCCTACTGGAAGCTAAAGTGTTAGCCTTTCCTTGAGCTCGCATTCCATACACAAAGCCTCATTGAGGGTGATGATGGTGATGACAGTGTAGTAGAAGCCATACAAGGAAGATGGAAATTCATTGGAACAGTGCCTTTTAAAAGAACATTTATTTTCTCAACTTACACTTTAAAAAGATCAAGGTGGAAGAGGCTGCGTCATTCCTGTATCACTGAACAAACCGAACCTCAGAGCAGATTGCTTCTCCAAAGTCAAATGATTACCTAGCAGCAGAGTCAGAAGGTCAGAGACTCATTACTTTTGGTCCAAATCTATGGTTCCTGCTCTTGAATTAAGGCACAGAAGATTTGATCCCTTGGTCGTCAGAGGGGCTAAAGACATGAGACTAGGAGATTGAACTCCTTTTTCCTAAATTAACTTGTGGTTCGACTGTACCCAGAAGGATTTACTGTAATGACTCAAGTTCAATGGGAGGACACCTTCCCAGTGCTGAGATTACATATAGAATGAGTAGCCAAAACAGGGAGAGAACACACAGCTCCTTTTTTGCTTCTCAGAGATCAAAATGAGCACTGCTCAGTTTCAAGACAAAAGTAGTCTCTTCCACATCTAAAAACGTTTATACATATGTATATGTGATATTTATTTATGACTCCCATGTGGTGATCTTAGTACAAATGATTCTGGAACATATGGAGTACATTTTCTTTTAAAGTAAACAGAGATTGTTAATATTCAGGAAAAACCATCTACAAAATGAATGTCAGCTCCTCTAAATCCCTAAGAGTTTAAGGAAGTTCCTAACTTGAGGTTACGAAAAAGAGCTCCACCTTTTCTGTGATAAGAGCAATTTCTGAGCTAATAGAAGTTTGGCTCCTTTTTAGGAGTAATGTGAGGTTTATTTGCAAGTTACTCAGGTGTTACAGCAAGTAATGTGGTTATGTCATCTGTGTTCAAAGTGGTACAGTGTTGGATTTTAGATCAGAAGCCAATCATATTTACATTCATAATTAGTGATCCTTGCTTGGTTAGCTCAGTCTGAGGTTAATAGGGCTATGGGTGAGGTTTCCACTCAGATTTGAGCCTATTAGATTTGTTCTAATCCATGATCATAGACGGTCTGCTTAACCTTAATTTACACATAATGAAATATGCACTTGACCTTACTTACATAATTCACAGCAGCTTAATTAATATTGTAAGGGAGGAAAAAATTCTTCTCTACCCTCTTATCTTCAGTGACTGGAGCTTGTGAATTAAACTTATAAAAGGAAGATTAACAGGAGGAAAGGCATACATGTTTGATGCTAATATTTTAATATTTTTGTGTGATGAAGGCCTTCATAGAAAGCAAATGGATACCTGCAGAGGAGGTTAGACCTGGGGGCTTATACACCATTTTAACAAAGGGATTTGAGTTCCTAGAGGTGGTATATAGTGGGAAGGTAAATATACAGGGGAAACTAATGGAAGATAATTGTTATTTTAGTAAGGTTTGTTTGTGCAGACCCATCTCAGTGCTGACCTTCTTGTCTCCAGTGAAAAGTTTTTCTCTTCCTGATTCCAGAGAGGGCAAGGGGAATACCTTCACAAAGGGAAATTTTTGTCCTGCTTTTACGCAGGTAGAGGGAGGGCAGAAGAGCTCTTTCTACATTTGCTGCTTCTTAATTATCTTTAGCTCAAAATAATCCTTGGACTTCCCTGGTGGTGCAGTTAAGGTGGTTAAGAACCCACCTGCCAATGCAGGGGACACGGGTTCGAGCCCTTGTCTGAGAAGATCCCACATGCCGCGGAGCAACTAAGCCCGTGCGCCACAACTACTGAGCCTGCTCTCTAGAGACCGCAAGCCACAACTACTGAGCCTGTGTGCCACAACTACTGAAGCCCGCATGCCTAGAGCGCATGCACTGCAACAAGAGAAGCCACTGTAGTGAGAAGACCGCACACTGCAATAAAGAGTAGCCCCCGCTCGCCGCAACTTGAGAAAGACCGCACAGCTACAAAGACCCAGTGCAGCCAAAAATAAATAAATAAATTTATATATATTAAAAAAACAACAATCCTTATGCCAAAGTATCATATTTTGGGGTGGTGTATATTGATTCCTGTCAATATCAACTGATATTTGGGTAAATAAAGATGAATAAAACATATTTAGTGACTTCGAAGACCCTGTTGTCTGCTGAGAAAGAAGGCATGTGCAGAAATAATCATAATAATGCGTGCCATACAAAAGTTTTGGACTGAAAGTCTCAGTGTGGAAGAAGGAACGACTACACACATTTGGAGGATCTGAGGAGTGATGCCTCAGTAGAATCAGGAGGGCTGAATGGGTGCAGTGGCTTAGGGGGAGAGTAGAAGAACTTTCAGGTAGCGAGGAAAGCATGTTCAAGGGATGGAGGTTCAAAACAAGAGTGTGCTTGTGTAGTTCAATGTTGCAGCAGCCTAAAGGGTAACAGGCAGGGGTCCCAGTGTGGGAATAAGGGAGTGGTTGAGGATGAGGCTGGTGGGTAGACAGGTTCATAACATGGAACACCTTATATTACATCCTGAGGAATTTGGAATTTATCTTGAATTTGACAGGGCAACTTGAAAGAGTAAAAACTTATGCACTTACGTTGGTTTATCCTGGCAGCCAGCGTGGAGGAGGAACTGCAGCTGACCAGCTGAAAATATGTGTTATCTCAGATAATAGTTATTGAAACTGCATGCAAAAGCAGTGGCTGGAGAGAACACAGAAGTGAAAATTAACAGGGCTTGGTCATTGATTAGACATAAGTGCCAATGAGATGAAGAATTGCAAATGCCTCTCATGTTTATGACCTAAGGTGACTCAAAGGATGGTAATATCTTCGCCTAAAAGAATACAGAAGAAAGAGCAGGCTTGGGAAGAAAGATGATGAGTTCAGTTTTGGCTATGACTGATGGGAGTGAGATTCTTCAGGACTGAGATATTAGGGAAGTGAGAAGGAAACTTGGGGAGGCCATTGACCATAAAGAGTGGGTCGAGGGACAGAGGCAGTTGCACAAACTCTTTTCCAATGGATCAGAAATCAGACATGAATCCAGATTTTGTGGGCCTGGAAGTTATAAAATACTAGGGAGTCTCTAAAAGAAAAATAATGCAAAATCAGAAATACAAAATTTTGGTGTGAATGTGAATATTTATTTAGAATGAGAAAAATTACAGCAAATTAAAATTTTTTTAAAAACTTGAAAAAATTACAATAAAATTTTTTAAAAGAACATGATTTTTAAAATTAACTAATAATCATTAATTTAAGTTAATCTTTGGCTGCATAATCATTGATTGCCTTTTCACATAATGATTTAGTAATGTTTTTTCTATGCTGGACATAGAAAGGTAATTCAATCTTTCCTCTTTCATGGTTGATCCAAAATTATTTCTAATAATGACATTTTAGTGATGTTTCTTTTCGATTCACCTTTCATTCATAATGTTGTAAGTTTTTAGAGTTGTTCCCAAATTTCGGAAAATATTTATTAAGTTTATTTCCCACTTGATTCGTAAGATTTAGGAGAAGCTTCCATAGATGAATTTTGGACTCCTTACATTTTAAACCTTACTTCTCTGCTGCCCACACACTTCTTGTGCTGAGTGCTTTAGAATGTGTTCCTATTGTGGCCTTGCATCTTTTTGTCACAACATGGGGGTGAATCATTACTATGGCCAGTAGGGATATTCTTGGAAGCTATTCCTACACCAGCATGACTAGCAATCATTTAACTAGGTATGGAAGTGTCTGGGAACCACACAAATATATTTCACTGAAAGTAAACTAAATTGATCTCAAACTCAATTTCTTCTTTTCAAGATCTCAAAAATGCCTATAACTACCTCCTAGTCACCTGACATAAGGGGAAGATAGAGTAGATGAAATATCTTAGCTTTGTAAATTTTACAAAAATATTTGACCGTATGAAACACAGGGTTAGAGACCTTCCTCAGCCTTGAAAGCGTCTCATGCAAGTGGGAGGTTTTGATAGTTAAGCTTCAGAATCTTTATGGAAAAAGAATCTCTGCTGTAAAGTGTAGGGACCAGTGAGGGCTAGAACACTCTCTCCTTCTATAGGAACAGGCACTCCAGTCATGGGTGCTCTTCTTATCCTACCTTTTCACCTTACTCTTGGGATTCAAGATGGGTCTACTGAACAGATTCTATTTGTACTGCTTGAAAGAGAAAAGTAAAGATCTCTGGTCTGGTATTTGTTTACAATCTGTTGGGCAATTGGCTTCCCAGCTACGGATTATTATAGAGGAAATGGCTAGCATCTAGGCACTGGTGAGAATCATTCCTTTAAACTTACTATTTTCCAGTACCAGACATGGGTATCTTTCTATATATGAGAAGGGTATTAAACATTGGTTTTAAACCAGCATTTCAGGGCACATTCATTACATTACTCAAGAGTGAGTAAATGGAAAAATAATGAGAAAATCCTTTGCAGCATGAGAGAAGAACCAGTCATTAGGTAAATCACGATGGTTATTTTACGATTAATTTAAGTAAATATAATTTAAATGCTGGGTTTTTTTTGTTTTTTTTTTTTCCGGTACGCGGGCCTCTCACTGTTGTGGCCTCTCCCGTTGCGGAGCACAGGCTCCGGACGCGCAGGCTCAGCGGCCATGGCTCACGGGCCTAGCCGCTCCACGGCATGTGGGATCTTCCCGGACCAGGGCACGAACCTGTGTCCCCTGCATCGACAGGCGGACTCTCAACCACTGCGCCACCAGGGAAGCCCTTAAATGCTGTTTTAATGTGATAAAAATCTACTATGTGTGTCAAGAAAAAAAAAGTTACATTTTTACCTGTATTTTTTTTGGTAATAGAGATAACACTATTTCACATGTAAGCTTTTCAAAATAAGAAATCAGAATTTTATCAAATTTTCATGTCTTCATATATTATTAGAGCTGAAATATTTTATAAATAGCTAAATTGGAAATTAATGTAATTGTTGGCTTTAAATTGTTGTTATTTCAAAATACAAAAATAGAACCATGCCTCTCTTTAGTAATTTAAAAACATTAACAATTGAATTAAGAAATTATGATTATAACATACTTTTAAAGTTAAGAACTTCAGGGTTATGTAAATCATAGTAAACATAATGTAACGCATGCATTGTTTGTCAGTTGCATAGGAATTTCAACCATCTAAGCTTCATACTACTAAACCCAAATTTAAATTGATTTGTTTCTATTAGACTGTCTATCATGAACACCGGGAGTTATATTACCAATTTTAAAAGTAAAATTTCTGGCAAAGATTATAGTTTAGAGAAGGGAAGGAAGATTGTGGATTGGAATCAGGGAAGACTTCATGGTAGAAGTTAAGCCCTCTCTAGATTAGTAAAAACTAAATTTTATTTTAAAAAATATCCCTTTCTTTTTAGTTTCTTCTCCCTCTTCCCAGAGAAGAATGTAAGAAGGAAGTTACCTCCTTTCAGACTGAAACCTGGTGACCGTCCAGGGGCATTGACTGGACCGCAAGACTCTCCCAGCTTTGTTGGAGCCCATCAGTCAGGTAAGATCTGCCCCAGGTCTCCAAAACTGTCCTCAGTCAAATTCAAGTTGATGGTGGATGTATTAATTCGTTTCACTGCGTGCATCCTTTCACAATATATACATATATCCAAACATCATGTTGTATTACCTTAAATATATACAAATTGCATTTGTCAAAAAAATTAGGTATGAGGGAACACACAAATAAAAAAGCAAGACTGACATGAACCTTTGCCGAAAATGCAAATCCAACCTAAATTGCCACCCTGTTTTTTAGGTTAAAAATTTCTGGCTGGTTATTTTTTTTTCCAAATTAATTTTGGATCATGAGATTCTATTAGCTGGTTTTTGCTGGTACCACATTGCTGAAAGGATGACAAGAAATAGGGAGCCTTGGAAATTTTACACGTCTGCCCCAAGAATTCCAGTCCCATTTTATAACCCCAAAAGTCTTAGATCGTTTAGATAAGCCGACTAGAAAGAAGCCAAATCAGTGAATCTTCTAAGCTTCCCCCAGCCATCCTTCATTAAGGGAAGAGTCATTTTTGCCTTTTATGAAAAGGCAGAGCCAAAAGACCAATCTTCACTGACTTTCTTTTCATCTAAAACTTTTCCCACAATTCTGCTGCCAACTCAAGAGAAGTTTCAATTTTTGCGTTGCTGTTTTTCAAATACAGGAAAGTTATATGGGGACATTCCCTATAGCCTTGTTGGGCCATGTGATTTCCTTTGACTCAGAGCTCCTGGAGAGCCTTAAACATGGGCATTTGTGAGGGCTCAGACACCAGGATAGACACGCTGGTGCTTCTAACTTTGTTGATGTGCCAAGCCACGTATGTCTTTCCTGCTAAGGGCTCAAAGAAGACACCTTAAAGGATGCTACGAGTGCTATAAGCTCTTTTTGGTCTTCATTGACTTCTAGCCAGAGGGGCATCTTGGGACCACTGCAAGGGGTTATAGAAAGAAGATGTGTACTTATTCTTACCTCTAACCAGAGGTAAGCTCTCGCTGCAAACTCAATAGAGTGATGCATATTATAGAGGAGAAAGAACAGCCTTCTGCCCTTGGTGGATGCACTCAACCCTGACATCCTGGGAAATCTTACCTTCAAGGAGGACCTTTTTGCTCCCTATTCACTTCCAATAGTTGGGATCTGAGACAGAGCAGCCTTGTATTAAATTCCAGCCCATAGCAATAACAGAATCACAGAACATTAGAAGCAGAAGTTGTTTTTGAGATTGTTTAGTGCAGTTTCTGCCTTCTATAGAGAGAGGAAGGTGGCTCAGATTGGGTGCTTTTTCCATGGTCTTGTGGCTGGTCTGAATCTGAACTAAGATCAGAGCTCAGGTTTTTCCATGCTTGGCCGCTTCAAGTCTGTCCTTGGAGACTGGTGGTTTCTTTGGGTGCTCATAAATTTTCTGAACTTTTCTGAATTGCAATCAAGTTGTTGCTTTTTGTTCTTTATGTCATTAGATTGCAACTTTTAGTCTAAACCCTTAAGAAGTTTATGAAACTGGCTTAAACTTTCTTTCTTGGGGATGATTGCGAATGTCTGAATACAGGGTTTGGCTAAGCTCAAAATGGGTCATTGATTAAGAGCCCATGAAACTCTAGAACATGTATTGTCACAGGCCCCATTTGTGAGTTCCATGAGGGCAATTTATTATGGCCATCCTGTTCAAGGCCTAGCCCAGTACCTGTACCTATTAGGTAGTCAACAAATATTTTTCCAATAAATTCTTCCCCTTGTGTATCTAACTTGTCCAGTTTAGCAGCTCAGGTAATATTGTCGTCCCAGCAGCAACTCATATTCTTGACGTTTCTATAGTCAATTCATCCATCTCACACCCACCTTCAACTGGATATTCCCTACTCTCTTCAGTGCTTTCATATTTCTCCCAATGGCTTGGCCAATGCATCGGTTGTATGCATTGCTCTGTTTTAATAAATCTTTTATCAAATTATAATATGTATACACAGAGAAAGATGCTCATGAGTGCATTAGCTTCCTGCATTTTCTCAAAAATAAACATTGTCTGGTTTTTAATGAAAGATACAAAAACAATAGTAGATCTTATCCCTGTCATTGAGAAATTTACAATCTCTTTAAAAGAAAGTATGTACATAAATGAATTCTGCAAAGGACAAATGCCAAAGGAAGAGATGTTTGTTGGAAGAGCTCAAGGAGAGAGAAATTTGAGCTGGAATAGTCTGGGAAGAGTTCATGGAAGACAGAATTTAGGCTAGCACTTAGAGAACGGTGATGAATTGGAAAGGGAGAAGAAGGAAAGAAAGTTTTGATGGGAGGAACAGAGTGATCAGAATTTTTGGTTGGAGAACAGAGTGATAAGGTGTCACCGTGTTCAATGTGAGGCCAGTAGGTGAACAGTAAATAGAACTATGTGGCATGGGAGGACCAATGTTTTATATTAGAAATATAGAAATAAATATAAATATATATAGAAATTCTGTTTGGAAGGGCAGGGCCTTATAGTTTATACTCTACTCCATATAGATTGTACCAGAGAGGTGAACATTTTTTTTTTTTAATAGGATGGGAGTGAGAGAAGGAAAGGCTGATTGGGAAGGGCAGACTTCTGTGTGGTCTGTGGCGATGGTTGCCTCTGGAGATGTGCAACCTGCCCAAACCTGCATGCGCGCCTTGATGGGGCCCAACCGAGAGTGACAGCATCAGGAGTGAAAAGGAAGAGAAGATGTGTGAAAGGCTATAAAACAATTGAAATGTTGTTGAACACAGCTTAATTGGTAGTAAGGAATTAAAGGCTAACCCTGGTTTAATATGTCACTTCCCCAGTAACATTTTAGGCTGAGCTCTTGATGTTTTAATTCCAAAGACTAACTCGTGACTTTCACTCTGAGGTTGGCCCAGAAGGTGAGAGATTTTTCGTCAAAGGCTTTTTTGATGAGCCTTAAGAAAAAACAACTCCATACTTCTTTCATTTGTAAGCCTGACCCCATGTGGAGGTATGGGCTAGTCAAATAAATAACAAGAATAAGAGCGTCTTTATGCCTCTCACATTCCCTGGACTTTGTCCTTTGTGCCATGGCAAACTGGAGAGGGACATTGAAGCATTGATATGGTTGTTTGAGGTACTCACAGTGCCCCCCAAAGGAACGTGTTTCAATATGTTACACTATTGTGCTAAGAAAGTTTGGGACCCAGATCATTTGACTCAATGCCCCTCTAGGAAAAATCGTCAGTGTCAAGTTGCTCAAATGCTATTCCCTAAATCTAAATAAATATGAGAGTTTTACAAATTTTCCACAAAGGTTTATTGGGTGCCTCTTTTGTGGCTACCACTCTGGAGTGTCTTTCCGGCATGGGGGTTGGTGCTCAATAAATACTTACTGGATGAAGAATTAACGAATTGGTGAAAACTAGTATTTTAGGAGCCTAATGTGCTGGCTTGGAGAAGAAGAAGGCCAGAAGCAGTGAGCACACATGAACTTTTGTTGTAATCCAGACCTTTGATTGTGAAGGTTTACACGTGAATATGAAGGAAAGGGTAGGGGAGTGATATTTTGGGGAAAGTCATTGGTACATTATGGCTCATTGGTTGTAGGGAAACTATTAAGGTGAAGGAGGAGAAAAGAGTTAGGTATTTGAATCTGGAGAGAGGAGTCGTCAAGCTGTGGGCACTGAGCAGGGATAGTATTATCTGTAAATACATCTGACTGTGATCATGAGAGAAGCATCCTGCGAGTAAAACTCTCCAACTGATGTCTGGGCCAGAGGTCTGAGCTAAGAGTATCCTCAATTGATGAATGAACAGAAGAATACACATCAACCATTTAGGAAGATTGGCATATTATGATGCAAAATCAACCCTGTTAGGTTAAAAGAAAATGTCTATTTCATCATAACCCAATAATCAAATTTCTTTTGTAAAACTGGTGCATTTTATTTAAATCCAGAATGCATACAGTATGGCTGCTACAACAAGTGCAGTTTTGAACTGCATTAATATGGTGTCCAAATCAAAGGCAGTGCTGCACCAAAGTGTTTTTCTCAACCTTTTTGTCATTATCGTCCCCTAAGGAGCTTTTTTAGACATCTTGAGAGTGATGGGCATTTTGGGGTTAAGAAAAAGAGATAAGTTCACCAGGAGAAGAGTGCAAAGAGCAGAGACCTAAAGACAAGAGAAGGGTAAGGGGAGGTGGAAACAGACAAAACAAACATGATGCATTTAAAAAGTTGAGCGTCTAAGAAGATTTGCAAGTCACTGAGTCAGGAGAAAAGAGACTTTGAAGCAATAGGTAATAAGGATTGTCAAGTACTACAGAAAGGTGAAAGAACAAAAAAAATTAAGAAAGACCATTGGATTAATATTTTTCAAACTGGGCTTATGAAATTTATGTCTGTGGCTGAGCATATGTGACTTTTGGATGACTGGGCAGATCAGTTCTACAAATTCAGTAGAATTCATTGCCAGCCCCCAGTTATTTGGAGCCCTGTATATATTTCAAAATAAAGCTGTTGGGTTTGTAGTTTTCAATACGCTGTATTGAGATTTGGGTAGCTGTATCACAAGAATTTCGATATACAGTCCCTCTCTTAGCAATGAAGGCTAGTCATTGTTGGCACCAAGGAAAACACAGTCCATCTAAGGCTGGGACATATTTTCAGCAGGAACTGGCAGTCATTCACTCATTGGGTGACTAACAAAGAATTTTCAGTGTAAGGACCAAGGGGCGTGCTCACTCAGCCCCAAAGTTCAGGGAGCCAATGGGCTTGGCGTTGTGGTTGAACAGGAATGAAGACACATCACCGACCACATAGGGAAGATTTTCAGGCTACTGCTGTGTGGGATTTTGTTTATGGGTCAATTTTGCAAACAACTTCCTTCAGCCCAAATGGTCAAGGAGCTTAAACTTGGAAATAATTTGGTGGTTCTGCAGATACCTGAGTCCTGGATCTGACAGGGTCTTGAGAGATCATCTAGCCCAGCCCTCCAGCCTCTGATCTATTCTGCTTTCCAGTATCACCAACAGATACTCAACCAGGTTCCGCTTGATTATTTCCAGCCCAGGGGTGTTCATTACATTGTGAAGAAGACCTTTCTAAAACTAGTAATCCGTATCTTAGAACTATTAACAGTTTCCTCAAACTAACATTAGGATAGTGCATAATACTACTAGTCACTGTTCTTAGTAGTTTATAAATATATTACCTTATTTAATCTTCTCATAATATGGCCACATAATAAAGTGAATGCTATTAATATCCATATTTTTTTTTTAGATAAGGAAATTAAGGCATGGATCACTTCTTCCCAAGGTTAAAGGGTTCAAACCAGCATCTGAGCTTGTAACTGGTTTATATTAACGCTTAATCCTTCTTAATAGTTATTCAAATACTTGAGGACAGTTATTAGGGCTTCCCTTAGCATTCTTTTCCCAGGCTAACTGTTCCCAGTTAATGTGATCATTTTTCTCATGCAGTGGTTGTGATTTTCTAGAAAAGCATAATTTAGTCTGTCATTGTTCTCCTTAAAAGTAGTGCCCAGAACTGAATACAGACTGGCCTAGGGTCTGACTAATGCATGGAATTGTGTGGAATTATATAATGGTTAGGTTCTAAAATCTGCATGCAAGGTGAAAATTGAGTATAGCCAAAATTATCCTTGAAAAAGCCCTTCACTAATTCATAATGGAGGGTACATATGATTCAGTGTGTGCAATTCTGCACAGAAATTTTACTGTTCATTAAAATTTGAGAACCACTGTGGTCGACTAAAGAAGGAACAAAAGGAAAGTCGATATGCAGATGCCTGGGCATGAAAAACATTCTGCTTTCAAAGTAGTGATCAAATTCCTAGTGGTAAAGGAAGGATGGGTGGAAAATACTTAGTTGATCTTGTTTACTTGCAGTATTACTTAGTATATGTTAATGTATTTGTGTTGCAATGGGGATTAAACAAGAAAGGAGAGAGGGCAGGTTCTAAAATGTTTGTAAGTTTAGAATAATATAGTGGCAGGCCTTACTCTCCAGGCATTCTCAACAGGAGAGATACCACCCCCAAGGGGCAAAAATTTGTTCTTGGAGGGCAACAAAGCTTACTCTTTTTATGTATAAAGCCCAGACATACACACAATATGTAAAAGAGATATACACTATATCTATGGAATTAAAATTTCAAGGGGCAGGTGACAAGGGGCATGAAAATATCTTAAAAAGGCTCCTTTGGGGATGATAATGAAAAGAGTGGGAAATACTTCCATGCAATGTAGCCCTTGATTTGGACACTACTAATATAGCTCAAAATTGCATTTGTTGTTTTAACAGTTATATTGCATGCATTCTGGGCTTAAATAAAGCTCACTAGTTTTACAAAAGAAATTTGATCATTGGGTTATGATGAAAACAAAAATGTTTTCTACCTAAAGCGGTTAATTTTGCATTGTGACATGTTGATCAATCTTCATGTCTTCCATTGATTAATAAATTGAGGACACTTTTAGCAAGACAAAATAGGTGAGTTTGCTCAGCAAATGTAGGGCTCTCAGCTCATCATCTATACTCTCTATATACCCGTAGTGGCAGATGAATTCAGTTACTTTTGATTTCTGATTTATGAGTCCATGGAGTGCTGCATTGAGAAAAAAACAAATCTCACAGTCATGACTAATTCTAGCAAAGGGTCTCTCAAATATAGCTCAAGTTCATCATCATTATCACCACCAGAAGATAAGCTCAAAATTTATACCCTATTGAGTGAGAAGGAAGAAGTTGTATCAGTATGCTTGTTTGCAAAGAAAGGAAACTTTGGCTTTTGCAGGTGAATTTGTGATTTTTGTGGTAATATATTTATTTCCTTCTTCTTGACACTTAATAGGCATGCAATTCCTTCTGAGGGAAGAAACTACCTAGGTAACACAAAATTGTATTTACATATTAAGATAACATTTAGTTGTAAAATAATATGTCCCAGGAAGGCCCTAGACAGAGAGAGCAGATGTGAAAGCTAAATTGCTCTGCATTAGAAAATAGGATGCATTTATCCTGCTCTCCACCTCTGCAGAAGGAGGGGAAAAGGGAAGGACCTGACAGGGTTGAGATGGGTTTTTGGGGCTACACCTTAAAGAAAGAAGGGATGGCTTGTTAAATGGCCATGTCATCATTTTTAAAGAACCTTAGTGTCTACCTTCCAAGGCTCAGTGGTGAATTATAATCCTTCTTCTATTATCTATCATTTTAGTGTATTATTTTAAAATGAAAAACATTTCAAATAATTATAACAAAACTCATGTGTGCACTAAGATAGAACAGATGTCGATATTTTATATATTTGCTTCAGGTCTGTTTTATTTTTTAATAAGCCTTATAAACATTGCTAAAATTCTGTCTTTACCCATTCTTATTTATCTTCCAGAGGTAACCAGTTTTCTAAAATTGGTGGGTCATCATCACGGTTCCTTAAGTATATATTCATTATATCCTTACAAATATACAGACACATTCATTAACAACATCCATTATTGTGTTTTGTACTTAAATATTTTAAAGTGTTATCAAACTGAATGTTTGATATCAAAATTCTTTTATGCAATGCACTTCTTTCACTCAGCATTATGTGTTCAAGTTTTACCTATGTTAAAACACATTACCCTGGCTCATTTATTTAACTTCATTGTAATATTTCATTGTATGCATAAACTTAACTTCATTTATCCATTTCAAGGTTGAAAGAAGTAGAATTGCTTCCTTTTTTTTACCTCCATACCTTTATAATTAGAAGGGAAGAGGGGTCCCCATGGACACCCACATTTCTCCATCCTACAACACTGACAGATGTGCTATCACTATCTGCCTGGAATGTACCAGGAATGAGCCATTACATCCTTTATCCCTGTTTATGTCAGTCGCCATGGTAAGCCCCAGACCTGCAGGTGACCCTCTAATTCTATACAGTAACCGCCATAAGGCCATCTCCAATATCTCCTCAACTTCTGAATCCCTTTCACTGTGGCCCCTGGAACCCACTGCCCCTAATTAGCAAACTCAACCTATTCTTGAATTTTCAAGGATACTCAACCTTTTCTCCAGATGTTCATTTTATCTTCCTGTTCTAAATGAAATCCAGGTCCCTCCAAGGACCCTGACTCCCTGGCATTCTTTCAAGGAATGGCTGTTCTTCTCTCTCATCTTGGAGGTGGGCTGGTTGTCCTCTTTGCAGTTTTCAGCCCATTCACCAACCGTCCTCCCTAAAAACATCCAGACATGAATCTCCTGTCATCAGACTGTAGCCCCAGCAGACCCCTCCCTCCTTGTTTCAGTCTTTTCAACACCTGGGTTACTCCTGATTTCACAAAGATGTTGAGTTTTTAGTTCATTGCTTCTCACCTTCAATGAACATATGGTTGTCTAGGAGCATCTTACCGAACTGTAAGATTTCCAGACCTGAGTTCTAAATAACCAACAAGAAACCAGGTGATGCTATGGCTGCTGGAACACTCTTTGGATAGTAAAATCCTAGATCACTGTTGCTCTCTCCAACAATACCACCGTCTTCCTTTGGGGGGATTTCCAACCACCAACACAGATGATCTTTCCAACACCCTTTTCTTGAGATTGTTAGCCTCCTCTCCATCTATAATCTCGTCCCTATCTCAGCCACTTCCTCCCCACACCTTCTCATTACCAAAATTGCCACCACTTCCATAATCTCAATTTTTAGCATCCAGTTCTCAGACTGTCACCTCTCATCTTTCCTGCTCACTTCCTCCAGTCCCCAAACACAAGCAATCCTCAAACCCCACTGATCCACCTAAAACCATGCTTCTGCTACCCCTTCATTGGCCTTCATTCTGTTCACGTTCACGCTTTACTCCTCACCCAGCTTGGATTCCATGGCACTTGATTATAGTCACTCCCTTGTGTCCACGAACAACTTCCTTGCCCTACTCATTCTTCATCGTACTCAACTTGGCAAAACTCTCAAACCTGGCTAATTATAACACTCTGCCAAGCACACCCTGCCCCCCTACTCCGTTAAATGAGGACAAGGGAAATGGCACACCCCTATTGACTTGTTGCCTGTTAAATTCAAGAACATGAACCTTAAGTGGAACTGGAATGCCATTTGGCAATCATACTCTATTTCCCTATTCTAAATTCTCTCTTGCTCTCTTCTAGGTAACAATTTTGTGCTTTCTTCTTCTTCAAATCTGCAATACCTCCTCCCCATTCTGCACTTGCAGACCTCGCTTCCTATTTCATGGGGAAAACAGGAACAATCAGCAAAAACCTTTCACAGGCTCCCATACTCACATGCACCCAGCTCTCCCACCCTGCAACTCTCTCCCTCTTTCCAACTCAACTTCATAGTTCTAGCAAGTCTCCTCCCTTCCTGCATTATTTCCCGCTCTCTAATGCATCTTCCTTACAGCATAAAGCATACTTTTTATTCCATTAAAAAAAATAAAAACATTTTCTCCACTAGCCCCAGGTCTCTGCTTAGTTCAAAGCAAACTCCTCAAAATATTTTTCTATGCTATGGTTTCCAATTTCTTTTTCCCTACCCTCTCTTAAACCCACTATAGTTGGTCTTTGGTGCCTACTGCACCTCTGAATCTGCTTTTGTTTTGTTTTAGTTTTTTGTTTGTTTTTGCATAACCAACAGTAAATTTCCTATTGACTGCAAATGAAAAAGAAAAAAAAAAGCACAGTCACACAAAATGCATAAGCAACTATCTAAATGGGAACAGTGAAAGCAAACACAATAACTAAGTACGAGCACTCTCTGCAAGTGTGGGTTTAGCCTTGACTGCCAGTTACTGATTATATAGAAACAGCATGGTTCTCCAGCTAGAACTCGCTAGGTCAGTGTCTCACTAACTGACCAGCTGGTAGATTAGCTGACTCATTTATTCTCATATACAATTTTTCAGTCATTAATTTATTCATTAATTTATTCTCTCCACAGTCTACATTGTTTTCTTTTTCTTTGTCCCTCTTTGCCCCCTTCTGTTACCAGTTTGTGGGTATTGTATGGGGCTTTCCAGTTCCTTCAGGGTGTCTCATCTTCATTGTAAGAATCTTTTTATAGAGCTTTGCTGCCCTCACTGCAACTCCGATAAACTACAGAATTACTGTCCCATTTTATTTATCTTTTGTGTTTCACTGTATCCTCCTCTTCAGAGAGTCATCTAGCCTGTTGTTCCTTCTTGTTGCTCCTTTCACTTATAATAGGGAGATTTTTAAAAAAGTATTCATCACCATATGAATAAACCGGAAACTACATTTATTTCACATGTATTCCAAGCATTTAACAACATTGTGATTTGCTGCTTTCTTTGCTTTCGTATTCTGCACACTTTATTTTATTTTTGCTGCTTTCCCCTATTTCTGGGTTCAATTTATGTTTTACTATTTCCTAGTGGACCTCCATTCTTTAACCAAGCTATGAGAATCTTCACTGAACACTGCATTCTGCTGTAAGTGGTAGTTGTAGAGTGCTCAGATTAACTGGCTAACTACAGAATGAGGGCAAATATTTATTTTTCCATCAAGAATACCATTGATCTGGAGAAAAATAACTGGTTTTCTGGGCCAGAGCCATCCAGGAGTTCGTCCATGAAAAACAGTCCCAGTATGGCTTTCTGGTCCAGTCCTAGTTGATACAAAGAAACCGTTGCTTGGAATTGTGTTCCCATAGACCTATGAAGGATTTTTAAATACCTTATGGAACAGTTTTTTATGTGCATGTTAAATATATATATCTAACAACTAATACGTTTGTTAGACAATCATCATCATTATCTTTAAACATTTATTTATTTAGTATCTTCATTTATTGAGTGCCATGGACATTGAAAAAACTTCGAGAAATTTACAAATCATGCCTGATTATTTTTTTTAAGGCAACATCTACTTCCATCGTATGTTCTGATTTACAGCTGAAAGATATACTACTGAAAACAGAGTTAATTTATTCACCGTGCTGCTATGTCTTAGACTTTTTCTCTGTGTCTTAACACAAGTTTCTCTGGAGTTCAGTGATTTGGAGGATTCCAGCCAAGGGAGGCTGTGGCCTGTGTTTCTAGAACAGTTGGATTTTCTTCTTTGCTGGCTATGGAGTCTCTGCAAGTCTTCAGATGTCTAGCACTTGGCACCTGTAAGGCTGAAAGGACGCAGTAGATAAAGATATTTTTGTGTGTTTGTTCTGTGAAATGTAGTTTTAAGGTTTTGTTAACACTGTTCTGCTATCTATGGACTGGAACCCATTCCTTTGCTTGCGATCATTTACTATATATACAGAAGGGTTTGTGGACAGCAGTCCTGGATAGTGAAGTAAGAACGTTACCATTGGCAGGGCTTTGTGAAAAAGGAGGCTGACAACACAGAGGACAGGCCGAGAGGCTGACCTATGGTCACAGGGCAGGACGGGGTCACAGTGAGGGAACCAGTAGGACACCCACAGGTACCTGACTCAGGATCCCCTCTGAGCGCTCACAGGCTTCAGTCGCGTGCTGCCTCACAGCCAACGAACACCACTTTGTACTATCTCCTCTGGGCCTAGGCTGATGGAAATCCTGGAATTGTATTTTTGACACTGTATCCATGGATAAAAGGGCACCATTCTGGCATAACATACCTCTGAGAAATCTCTTTTTAGTCTTGTAAAAAAAAAAAAACCAATAGAACACACATTTCTAAATTCACTTTTTCTTTCATGTTCCAAAACTACCAAATGACTTGTTATCCACAAAATGCTGTTGGTCTTTCAGAAATAAAATTTCTTTAAAATACACATACGCCCATACATATGTGTGTGTATGTATATATGTATATTACATATGTTTATATGTTTGTGATTATGGGAAGCAAGATTTTGAAAGGTTCAGCAATTCTTCAGTGTGAGCTACAGAGAAACAACATTAACAAAGAACTGACTTCCTGGATAGAAACGTACTTTCATCGCTTGAGGATATCTGTATAAGGAAGAGAAAGAACCAAAGCATTAGCTGTTAAGTGAAGACTGGTTCTAGGGCCACTGAAATCTAAGCAGTGCAGGTCAACTAAAGAAAATTCCTAAATGTCTTCATATGAAGGAAGCAGATTTCTCTCCTGTTCTCCTTAGGCAGAAAATCCAAAGGGGAAATATTATGTTTCAGATGCTTGTCGGTCATTCAACAAAGCACTTTGAATATTTGCTGTGTGCAAAACAATGTACTATAGTAGGTGCTACTAAGTCTTTCCCCTTGGAAAAAAAATTATGAAGAGATAATCAATAGGAGGAATAAAGTATGCGTTAAAATAGAGCAAATTATCAGCAAGTGA
Source organism: Orcinus orca (assembly GCF_937001465.1). Classification (NCBI taxonomy): domain Eukaryota; kingdom Metazoa; phylum Chordata; class Mammalia; order Artiodactyla; family Delphinidae; genus Orcinus; species Orcinus orca. The sequence continues at coordinate 16,233,768 of NC_064559.1, read as the reverse complement.
AAATTATTATGATACCAGGAAAGTACACTTAATTGGTAAGAACAATGGAGAAAAAAGGAAAGAGTGTATGGAAGATAGTGTAATATAGTGATTAAGAGCATCCAGAATCAATCAGGTTTGAACTCTCATTCTGCCATTGACCCGCTGGGTGACATTGGACGAGTCTTCTGTTCTCCCTGTGCCTCAATTTGCACATCTGTTAAATGGGCATCATAATAAGACTTATAGAATTGTTATGAGGATTAAGCAGGTACGTTTACCTGCCTGAATATCAGGAGTAGAATAGCTTTCAGTAAATGGTAGCTGCTGTTGCTACCACTACTATTATTATTACATTTAATAATGAAATCTTCTAGGAAAAGGTAAATCTCAAATGCAATTTGGCAAGAGATAGAGAACTATCCACGGGTTAAAAGGATGGATGGTGAAACTAAGAATGTGGTTTCCTCTCGACAGAAGATCCAGAAGCAAATTCTCAGTCTTGAAGTCATCAGGATGCAGGATTTCTTCCTTCAGTGCCGTCTTCCTCATGTCTATCATTCCTAAATGTCCCCAGGGACATAGTGTGTCTGTCTATTCTAAGAGCCCTTCGTCCTCTCTGTCAGAGGGATGCAGCCAGTGAAAACTTGCGTCTCTCATCCAAACTGACCTCAATGGCACAGCAAGCTCATTCCTCTTTTACGAGAGAATTTAGCCTTGTGAGTCTATAAAGGGATTGCATTTCTTATAAAAACTTAAATTCTAATCATTATATTTTAGATTGAATAAAATTGTTATATTTAAAAACCCTGTCTCTTGGACAATAAAACTCACATTTTTTCCTACAGTTGAATAGCCAATTGAATACATACTTGATTTTGAAACCACGCAGCTCAGATGGGGTGAAACCGCAAAACTCAGATTTGGGACTTGAACTCACTGTCTTTCAATTGAAATCGCATACCTGGTCTCAGGACTTAATGAAGCTCAGGTTTATGTCTCAGTGCAGGAGGAATTCAGTGAGAGGCAAAGTGATAGGTAAGAAGTAGATTTATTTAGAGAGATACACATTCCATAGACAGAAGGCGGTAAGGTCTGTCTCAAAAGGCATAACAGGGAGATTATCTGAACAAAATAACATCTTTAAATGGACAGAATAATATTTAGCTCCCTTTCTGTTATAAGCCATTGTCTGTCTCTTTTATTTTTTTTAACATCTTTATTGGAGTATAATTGCTTTACAATGGTGTGTTAGTTTCTGCTTTATAACAAAGTGAATTAGCGATACATATACATATGTTCCCATATCTCTTCCCTCTTGCGTCTTCCTCCCACCCTCCCTATCCCACCCCCCTAGGTGGTCACAAAGCACGGAACTGATCTCCCTGTGCTATGTGGTTGCTTCCCACTAGCTATCTATTTTACATTTGGTAGTGGATATATGTCCATGCCACTCTCTCACTTCGTCCAAGCTTACTTCCCCCTCCCTGTGTCCTCAAGTCCATTCTCTACATCTGCGTCTTTATTCCTGTCCTGCCCCCAGCAGAGATATCTTAATCAACAGTTTGATTGTATGCTATACATGCAGAATTTTCTAGTCCCCTTGTTGTGTTTAGTATTTCAGTGGGATTTTTTTTTTTTTTTTTTTTGCGATACGCGGGCCTCTCACTGCCGTGGCCTCTCCCATCGCGGAGCACAGGATCCGGACGCGCAGACTCAGCAGCCGTGGCTCACGGGCCCAGCCGCTTCGCGGCATGTGGGATCCTCCCAGACCAGGGCACGAACCCGTGTCCTCTGCATCTGCAGGAGGATTCTCAACCACTGCGCCCCCAGGGAAGCCCCAGTGGGAAATTTTGATATTCAAGGTGTTCCAGTGTTTTGGCCTACACTCAAGTATCTGACCCAATGGAAGAAAAGGGAGCTGGATCAAGGATAAAGAGGTTTGGGGTGCAAGTTAGGAGGCTTGGGGTTCTGGATCCAGTTTGCCACTCACTTGGTAAATCCCTGTGACCAAAGGCAGATGGCTCTACCTTTCTGGATTTTAGTTTGCTCACCGTATGCAATTGTAAGTTTGAACAACACCATCCATCACTTCAGCTGTAAAGTTCTCATATTCACAATGCTTCCTCAGATATTTTGTACCTATTATAAGAAACATTATATTTGTAATAGAGACCAATAACAGAGTATTACTGATTTTTTTCCTGGCAATTATAGCTAAAATTTATTTTCTGCTTCCCTTCTAGGATATTAGGTTAAGCATCATACAAATATGACCTCAGCTAAATTAATCCTTATAATACTACTATGCAATTATTATTTTTATGCTCATTTTATAGACAAGGAAATTGAGAAAAACAGAAGTAAAATATAATGGTAAAAATAAGTAGATGTCTACCGGTATTGGTGATATTGGTATTCTTATTCCTGAATAGAATCTCTGAGTTTTAGTTGGCCACCTAAAATAAGGACAATTCTTCCCAGCTTCTTCCCTTGCATTTAGGTGCTGTCATGTGCCTATGTTCTGGTCAATGGGATACTGTCAACTGAAAAAAACGCGCAATGTAGAAGTTGAGAATTATGTTTTCTTCGGAGGGATTTTTGAGGACTTAAGCCCAGAAGACAGCCTCTCAGATCGCTCTGAGGAATTGCTCCAGGGACGTAAGGGAGGAGCCAGGATATATAAGAGTTTTGCAAGAAAAACCAGATAGTAGGAACATCAAAAGATGACTGTTAATTAAAGAAAACCAGACATCTCAAGTGAATGAATTTAGAGCTTTTCTGTGTATGGGGAGATGCAAGAGTCTGGGCTTATTGAAATCATTCCTTCGATATGCACCTTGACTATCAAGGGCCAGTAGCCTGCTTTTCTCCATCCTGGATCCCCTCAGGGTGCACAGCTGGGGGAAGCTGCAGTGGCTGCCGGCGTGATGGCTACAGCCTTTGTTAACTGACATAGCAGGTGACATTTTTCATCCATGATATAAATGAAAGTGTTGTGTGGCAGGTTCAGGGAACCTTTCTTAAATGACAATCATACTCTCCCTGTGCCTTCTTTCTTCTTTGCTTTTTTCCCCCTATCCTGTCGTAACGTTGTCTGAGGCCCTAGATGCCATCTTGAACCATTAGGAGGAGGACCACATTCTAGGGATGGCAGCGTAGTCCCTGAAGCCATTGTAAGGCTGAGCTGCCATATCGCTCCCTTACCAAGTCCAGACTTTGAGATGAGAGAGAAATAAAGTTATCTAGTTTATGCCACTGATACTTTGGGTTAGAATCAAACCCAGCGTTAACTAATAGGAGTATATTGCCCAAAGGGCACACAGCTGGTGAGTGGCAGCTGGGGTTCAAGCCTGACTAGAGAGGATACGAGTGCATTGGCCTGGTGTTATACTAACCCTAGGAGCGAAGAAAGGCTCTTCACTCTTCAATACCAGATATTTAACATAGGTATCCTTGATCCTGGAATACAGTTGATGTTTTGTTTCCAGTGAGTCTGTCTTTCTAATTATGTTTGACTCTCACTGATATTAAATTGAGTTCTATATCCCAAGAACATATACAGATTTTGGCAAAAGGAAGGGACTCATGAAAGCCAGTTTGACCTTACATTTTTGTTGCAGATGCTTGGACAACTTGGGTCACGCACATCAAAGCTTTGAAAAATTAGATTTGCATAACAATGATTTCCATCTGCCTTCTTCATCTGCATGAAGGGAACCCTCCTTAAAGGACTTTGCTCTTTGACACGCTAGGGTCCGTATCTGCACGTGAAAGCTGGGGGCCACATTCCAGTGCCCCCATAATTCAAACAATGAAACCACTTAACATTTTTTTGACTCTTAAATAAGTGGATTTTGGATTTCAGGTATCTGCAAAATACCTCAGTTCTATACTCAACATTGCAAATAAGATGATAACTATATTTTGTCCTTGAAGATGATGGCAGGAAAGATAGAAAATTATTATTTGTAGATGGTTTGACTTCACTGCCCAACATCCCAAGAGAACTAATTGAAACGCTGTTAAATTCATTAAGAGTTCATAAAATGGACAATAGGAGACAGTTACAAATATTGGCAGTTTCCTGCATAACAGACATAATTGTATAACATGTTGGAAAAAGTTTATTCATGTTAGCAATCAAAAAACAAAACACAGTAACTAAAAAACAACCTGAGTAACCTCCACAATAAATATACTAATTTTTTAGAAAGAAAATTTCAAATTTTCTGGGAGCTTTAAAGGATGATTTAAATTAATGGAAAGATATATCACATCCTTTTATGGAACAACAATATTGCAAAAGTGTTGGCTTTTCCAAATTAATTTATGGGTTATGTCATTCTATACTGGAATTTTATGAATTAGGAAAATAACACACTACTATATATAAATTAGATAACTAATAAGAACCTACTGTATAGCACAGGGAACTCTACTCAATACTCTGTAATGGCCTATATGGGAAAAGAATTAAAAAAAAGAGTGGATATATGTATATCTATAACTGATTCACTTTACTGTACACCTGAAACCAACACAACATTGTAAATCAACTATATTCTAATAAAAATTAAAAAAAATAAAGTTCACCTGGCTGCTAAGATAATTTTGAAAAAATCAGCATAATGAGGGCTTTAGATTTTCAAATATATTATAAAAATAAAATTATCATACAGTATGGTACATACAAAAGTATAGACAGACCAACAGTATATGTAACAACTCAATAAATCATAAACAGGTAATGAAAAATTGAGAGTAATAGATTATTCAATAAATTGTGTTAGGATATTTATGATTTGGAAAAAAAGTTAATTTTGATAGCAGTCATGCATCTCACACTAAGATAAATTCTGGGTGTACTAAAATTAGGTGTCAAATTAGGAAAACATAAAATAGGTGAATATATGTCAAATTTCTGGGTGGGGATGAATTTCCAAGCCTAAAAGCAGTAAAAGAAATAAGAAAAGATGAGATTTGACTCTATACAAATGTATGACTTTCTATGTCAAACATACAAAATAAAATTAAAAGGAAAATAGGAGCTCCAGTTCAAGGATGACAGCTTAAGGAGCTCTGTGGACCCACTCTCCAACGAAACAAGCGTAATTGGTGAAAACTATATATATATATATTGGGTTGGCCAAAAAGTTCCTTCAGTTTTTAAGTAAAAATAAAAGACACCTTTTTCATTTTCACCAAGAACTTTATTGAAAAATGTATTCACCGTTTTGTTCCACTACCTTCTACCATTTTTCAGGCAACTTCGTAATTCCATCTTCCCCAAACTTTTAATCTTTTTGAGCAAAGAACTGTTCCAGGTGCCTTTTACAGTCTTCCAGGGAATTGAAACTGTTTCCATTAAGAGAACTTTGTAAAGACTGAAATAAATAGCAATCCGAAGGTGCAATGTCTGGTGAATACGTTGCGTGAATCAGAACTTCCCAGCCAAGCTGTAGTAGTTTATGCCTGGTCATCAAAGAAACATGAGATCTTGTGTTATCCTGATGGAAGCTAATACGTTTTCTGTTGACTAATTCTGGACGTTTTTCATTGAGTGCTGCATTCAGTTGGTCTAATCGGAAGCAGTACTTGTTGGAATTAATCGTTTGGTTCTCCGGAAGGAACTCATAATAGAGGACTCCCTTCCAATCCCACCATATACACAGTATCACCTTCTTTGGATGAAGACCGGCCTTTGGTGTGGTTGGTGGCAGTTCATTTCACTTGCCCAACGATCTCTTCAGTTCCACATTATTGTACAGTATCCACTTTTCATTGCCCGTCACAATTTGTCTCAAAAACGGAACATTTTCCTTATGTTAAGTAGAGAATCACATGTGGAAATACAGCCAAGAAGGTTTTTTTCACTTAACTTATGTGGAATCCAAACAGCAAAGCTATTCACATAATCAAGCTGGTACAAATGATTTTCAGCTTTTGATATGGATATTTTGAGTATGTTGACTATCTCCCATTTGGTATAACATTGATTGTTCTCAATTAATGTCTTGATTTCATCGTTATCAACTTCAACTGGTCTACTCGACCATGGAGCATCATCCAGCGAGAAATCTCCAGCACAAAACTTTGCAAACCACTTTTGACACGTTCAATTGGTCGCAGCACCTTCTCCATACACTGCACAAATCTTTTTTTGCATTTCAGTTGTGCTTTTTTTTTTTTTTTTTTTTTTTTTGCGGTACGCGGGCCTCTCACTGTTGTGGCCTCTCCCGTTGCGGAGCACAGGCTCCGGATGCTCAGGCTCAGCGGCCATGGCTCACGGGCCCAGCCGCTCCGCGGCACGTGGGATCTTCCCGGACCGGGGCACGAACCCACGTCTCCTGCATCGGCAGGCGGACTCTCAACCACTGCGCCACCAGGGAAGCCCCAGCTGTGCTTTTACTTTTCTTGAAATAATAAAGTGTAATATGCCAAAAATGTTGCTTTTTTTCTTCTATCTTCAATATTAAAATGGCCACACAAAAATTCGCCAATTTTGATAAGTTTTTTTAAATGCATGCTGATATGACAGCTGTCACAATACAATCTAACAAAATTGTTTTGAATGAAGTTAAAGACAGCTAAGCGCTACTAGAGCCATCTTACGGAAAACACCAAATGAACTTTTTGGCAAGCCCAATACATATATATATCCCATATATATATATATATATATATATATATATATATATCTCCCAACCATTTAAAGGTATCTGGCAATTGTCCTAAAAACATACAGCAAATGAAGAAACATTTATTCAAGAAAATCTGCTAAATTCAGTAAGAACAGCAAGAGTCTGTGGCATTTGAATCCTGACCTGCTCTCTCTCTCTGTCTCTCTCTCTGTCTCTCTCTCTGTCTCTCTCTTCCTTTCCCAGTTGAGCTTGATGGAAGCTTCACTCTGGGCAGATGTGGCCAAAAATACAGGGCTTTCTCTCCCCTCAGTTCCCAAACCAGAAGCATGATATCCTCCTAAGAAGAGTAGGTTGCTATCATTTCTCATTCCCTTCAACACTGAGATGAAGAGACTAAATTTCTGGTGAGGTTGAGGGCTATCTTCCTCCACCCAGCCCCTACTCAAAGGATAAAGGCTGGATCTCAGATGTGGCAAGTGGAGAATCCTGGGGTCCCAACTGCCCTCACTTCAGTTGATTCGTATTTGCAAGGATACATGAAAGGAGAGGAAGCTATCAAGACAACTTGCTACCGTCCCACCCAGTGCCCAGAAGAGGCATAGGCAGCACACAGAGAGCTTTGAAGCTCTCCCTGCAACAATTGATTTTATTTAAAACAGAGTGAAACTGAGTCCCCCCTAAAAGCGAGTTCCCCTGTCGAGTTTATGACTAACCTCTCTAGACTCTAAACAAAAGCCAATGCAGATTCTCACTGGAAGCATGCACCTTTTCCATAGCCCTCAATACATTTTCAAAAATACTTTTTCAAAGAGGCTGGGCATCTCACAATCAAAAATGGCTAAGCATACCTAGTACTCAGATCTGGATTTCTAAATACTGCTATTTCTTTTTAAAGGAAACAGGATTCAATGAGGAAATAGCTAGTCCCAGGTCTGAAACAGGGAAAGTAAACATTAGTCTGAAACACATTTTCATGTGAGAAAATCAGAAAGTGGTCCACATGAAAAGGTCACTGAAGCCTGCTTAAAGGGGCATCCACCAGTTAAATTGGGGAAAATCTGAGCATCAAAATAATTACTCACGGTAATGAAGTGGAGTCCATTGAATAAGATAATCAAAAATCCGAGGTGATATTGAAAAATACAAACAAGTAAATAAAGTGGAGAGGAAGCTTTATTTATATTTTTCTTCATTTGTTTGTATTCTATTGACTGTCAGATAATACATTTAGAAGGAACGACAGAATTAGAAAATTCACATTTTGCAACCATCATAAATATAATTGATTTGGGCAAGAATCATCAATGGATACTAACAATACTAAGGCTATTTAAGTTTGTTGGGTAATCAGATACTTAGTCTCAGAGCATCTTTTCACAGATTATGTATTAATTAGAAGGTTAAAAGAGGTACCTTAAACGGGAGAAATTTGGCAAACACTGCCTTTAAGTTAACATTACTAAAATGACCAACTGAGATCACGTGCCTCTTGATGAAAGACACAGATCACTTATGTCATATTCCTGCCGAAAATGCATAACCTGAAACCGACTAGGGGGAAACAACCAGACAAAGGCAAATTGAGGAACATTAAATGACACAATTAGACTCTAATCTCCTGCGAATTCTGCTTCCTTCTCATCTCTCCCTTTCAATAAATCATCCTGCTCTGCTGATTTCACCTCCTAAATATCTAAATATCGCTAGAATTCATCCACTTCTCTCCATTTTCTCAGTTACATCATGTCACCTAATTGCTAAAACAGTTGCTGGCTGTGCTCCCCTTGAATCCATGCTTCACAGGTTCGCCTGAGTGATCTGTCTACAGTATAAATCTGATCATGCCACTTCCCTGCTAAGAAGGTTTCTGCGGCTTTTGGTGGCTATTAGAATAAATGCAGACTTTTAAATCTGTTTAACAAAGCCCGTCTTGACCTGGTTCCTGCTTTGTCCTCTAGCTGTATCCCTTGATACTGCTCCATTGCCAGCACCGTATTCTTTTGATTTGCCACTTCCCTTAATTTTCAGGTTGAGATATGTTCTGATCTGTGCAGGCTTTTATCCATGTCTAGAATGTTTTCTCTTTCTACGCTTCCTACCCCACTACTATCTTTTTGAAACGAAACCATTTTCCTACTCAAGCCTTAGCTTAGGCAGGATTTATTCTCAGAAGCTTTTCTTTACCCCACCATTCTCACCTCACCTCAGGTAGTTGTCCCTTCCGTGCGAATCAGGTGTATCTCGTGCTGCTTCAATCTCAGTACTTAGCGTATCACTTCCTAACTTTTTGTTTAAAGCCTAGGTCCTCTAGTAGCCCGTAAGCCACTACCAGGTTTTGTGTGTGTCTGTTTGTGGTAGTAAGGGAGATGTGATTGTTAATTTTATGTGTCAACTTGACTGGGCTGCTGGGTGCCCAGATGTTTTGTTAAATCTAGTCTGGATGTGGCTCTGAGGGTGTTTCTGGATGAGACTCGATTTGAACGGGTAGACTGAGTAAAGCAGGTTGCCCTCTCTAAGGTGGGTGAACCTCATTCAATCCATCGAAGACGTGAATAGAACGAAAAGCAGAATAAATGAAATTTCACTCTTTCTGCCTGACTCTCTCTGAGCTGGGATGTCAGTCTTTTCCTGCACTTGGGCTGGAACTTAGACCATTGGCTCTCCTGGATCTCAGGCTTGTCAATTACAGAATTTGGGACTTCTCAGCTTCCATATCTATGTGAGTCAATTCCTTATAATACATCTCTTACTTTATATAGATGTACACACATCCTATTCGTTCTATTTCTCTGGAGAACCCAGACTAGCGTAGGAGATATTTACAGGATGGGCTCTATCCTTATGCAACTAAAAAAGAAAAATCTATCAAGGGCTCCCTGAGGGATAAAATCCCAGAACTTCAGAACACCAAGCTGTCCTCCTCATGAGGAAAATTAATTTAAAATTTTAATTTAGGGCTTCCCTGGTGGCGCAGTGGTTGAGAGTCTGCCTGCCGATGCAGGGGACTCGGGTTCGTGCCCCGGTCCGGGAAGATCCCACATGCCGTGGAGCGGCTGGGCCCGTGAGCCATGGCCACTGAGCCTGCGCATCTGGAGCCTGTGCTCCACAATGGGAGAGGCCACAACAGTGAGAGGCCCACGTACCGAAAAAAAAAAAAAATTAATTTAATTTTTAATTAGGTAGTACAGTCCAACATGCATAAAGGAGAGAGAGTACTACAACACACACACATTTTAAGATGTTAATATTTGCTTTAGATTGCTTTAGTAGAAAATTTCCTATTCATTCTTTTGCTAATAAGCAAACACCAACAAAACATGAAGTGATTACATTATAATAGTTTGCTTTGTTATAGCAGCTTACTCTCCATGCACATGGCTTCATTTTATTCTCATGTATTTAAAAAAAATAACACATTCACAAAAGAACTGGATTAAGAAATACTTTGAAGTCTTTGTACTGGAAAGAACGTGAAAGTCATAAATGATATTTCTTTTCAAAATAATATTAGTTCAGATTTTTCAAGTTTACTTTCCCACTAATTAATGAGGGTTTTTTTTTTTTTTAATGTTTGCCAACATCCAGAGGCTGCAGGAGTTTCTTTCTATGACTCACCTCTTGTACCTTAAATGCTCCAAAGAGGTTATCTGAATTTATAATATTTTACTCATAGAAAAATCAGTGCAGAAATTTGTTCAGGGACTGGTGTCACTTTGCCCACACATCTCCTGAATTTTTGGAAACAGGTTGTCCTCTATGAAGAGTGGTTTAAAAGGAAAACACCCTCACTAGCCCATGACTAAGCCTGAGCACACTTTAAACTTCTTTCCTAACTGAACAAATCAAGTTGGTTTACTCATCCCAGTGTGATCGACTCCATCCAATACCTTGTTCTGATAGTTTGAAGTTGATTGACCACGGATTTGACAAGGATGACTGGATGCACGTCATTAAAATGATTAATGTGTGTGGGTCCGGGCACAGCTACAGCACTGCTGTTCCCTCCCTCAGATGCAGTGAGGAAAGCCTTGGTCAGAGGCGATCAATACACCCCGGAGAATTCTCTCAGGGGCAAGGACTACAGAGAGAGAACCTGTCTTTGACATTGATGAAAATAAGAAGAGTGATTTCCTGAACCCACAGTTCTCGGCTAAGTGTTTCCTGGAGCAAAACCTTAATTATAACTCAGATCCGTTCCCGTCAGAGGTCCAAACCAGGGTCACTGGTTACGGCAGCGTTAACTAACTTCTTTGAATCTTGTCACTCTAACCGTGGAAGAAGGGCAGGAGGTTTTCCGTACTTCTTTCACTTTCTTTCCTCTTCTTCAGCTTTACTGATAAAGCTCACTTAATACTCCTGTGATGGTTAATTTTATGTGCCACTTGTTTAAGCTATGGTGCCCAAGGGTTTGGTCAAACACGGGTCTAGATGTGGCTGTGAAGATATTTTTAAGATGCGTCAACGTTTACAATTAGTTGACCCTAAGTAAAAGAGATTACCCTCCATAATGTAGGTTGGGCTCATCCAGTCAGATGAAGGCTGTAAAAGCAAGAACAGGCCTTTTGGAGAAAAAATTCAGCTTCAAGAGTCTAACATGGAAATCCTGCTTGAGTTTCCGGCTTGCCAGCCTGCTCACATGGATTTTAGACTAGCCAGCCCCCATAACTGTGTGAGTCAATTCTTTAAAATAAATCTCTTCCCTTAAGATAAATATCTATCAGTTTAGGGAGATAGATACATAGATAGATAAATCGATGATAGATTGATTTTATATTTGTATACACATACACATATTGTCTATTATCTATCTATCTAGCATCTATCTAGCATCTATCTTTCTATCATCTATCTCCTTCTCTATCTCTTTATCTATCCTGTTTTGGTTCTGTTTCTCTGGAGAACCCTGACTAATATGACTCATTAAAAGGTTTTTTCCCCCCTCTTTTCCTTTTTTAAAACTATCTATCTCTATCTGGCCAAAAACAAAAACAAACAAAAAAAAAGACCTTCGCCTTTGCCACCAAAATTCTACCTTAAAAACAAATAATTTCTTTATTCATTTGTACAATGTTTAGGTTTAGTTACATACTTTAGACTCTTTGGATTGTGGCTGGAAAGTCACTCATATTTGATAGATCTTCCCCCGGTCCACAGCCTTGCCCCACCATCTCACTATTTCACAGCATCAGCCTAAACATACAGTATGATTCATCCCTTAGGACAATTATCTTAAGCTTATAAAATTCTTAATAAAGAGAGTAAAAAGTTCACAAACAATGCTAGAGTTTACAAGGTGTAAGGCAGTAAGTACGGGTATGAGAGCAGCTGAAGGATGATAATATCTGAGCAGTGAAAACAGGAGAGTCAGAGACCCTTACTTTTGATGTTATATAAGGTGCTCAGTAAGTATGTTAAAGACTATATATTGTGAAAAAGAACAAAAGTAGTAACACTTTTCCTTATTAATTATTTTTTACTTTCCTGAGGCTTTTTAATTTATTTTTTCATTTCATTTTTATTTATTTATTTTATTGGGGTATAGTTGATGTACAATATTATGTAAATTATAGGTGTACAACATAGTGATTCACGATTTTTAAAGGTTATACTCCATTTATATTTGTTATAAAATACTGGCTATATTCTCTGTTGTACAATATATCCTTGTAGCTTATTTATTTTATACATAATAGCTTCTACCTCTTAACCTCCTACCCCTATTTTGCCCCTCCCCCTTCTCTCCCCCTACTGATAGCCACCAGTTTGTTCTCTGTATCTGTGAGCCTGTTTTTTTGTTGTTATACTCACTAGTTTGTTGTATTTTTGAGATTCCACATATGAGTGAGATCACACAGTTTTTGTCTTTCTCCATCTGACTTATTTCACTTAGCATAATGCCCTCCAAGTGCATCCATGTTGCTGCAAATGGCATTATTTCATTCTTCTTATGGCTGAGTAGTATTCCGTTGTATAAATATTCCACAACTTCTTTCTCCATTCATCTGTGGATGGACATTTAGATTGCTTCCATATCTTGGCTATTGTAAATAATGTTGCTATGAACATTGAGATGCGTATATATTTTTGAATTAGTGTTTTCATTTTGGGGGGATAAACACCCAGGAGTGGAATTGGAATTTTTTTTTTTTTTTTTTACTTTCCTGAAATTTCTAAGACAGTCATTATTTTTCAATATTTCTAAATAAATTGCTTTGGTCTCAAGACAACTCCTTGAAGCCAAGCCATGAATTATTGAAATGAATAAATTGTATGGAAATATTGATATGTTCAGAACCCTGCTGTGTTAGCAAGAAAGAGATGTCAACACTAGGCCTGAGAGTAAATTTGTCTTAGTTGTTAGTTTCTTTGTTGTTCTTCTGGTCTCAGTGACAATACAAGGGACATTAGTCAGACAAATGTGTAAACTCCTTCTTTGCAGTTTTGAAAGAACGCTGCTCTTTCCCAGCAACGTTAGTCTGAATCAGGCTAATTCTGAGGAGTACATTTGAGGGTGCAAATAGGCATTTTTAATCGGGAAGCGTTTATTATAAGCACGCGTTGTTACAGCAAATGGCCGACATTCAAGGAGCAAGTGCTTGCCTATATCCTTTTGGCCTTTCTTGATGTTCTGTTTCAAACAGAATGCAGTGCTTATTGAAAGCACAGACTCAGTAAACGAGCCCTTCCGTGGTGTCCCTGGGAGCCAGCTTTGTACACGGTACAGAGCGGGTGAGAGATGAAGAAAGCCATCATTGGCCATCCATCTAGTGTCAGCTGAAACCCCAGCTTGGCTCTTCTGTCCACTCATCAGTAAATGATCAGCTTCCAGGATTTTCTTTTGAGACAATTATTGGACTTTGCTCGTTCGATTGGAGTCATACAGACCCACTTTAATTTCCTAAAAATGGTAGCGTCAGGACAGCCAAGTATATTCATGATGATGAATCTGAGCATTTATGTTTTTTACGTCCCAAAACAACACACCCAACAGCCCCAAACAATAAGTAAGTTAGCTTGTGATGCCTATGACGTCAACTTTCAAAATTCACGGTGCCTCTATTTATTCTTGTCAATTTTAAGAGTTAATGCAACTTCTTGAAAAATCATTTAAGAGCAACGTGGTAAAACATGGGTATGTCTCACAGCCGAAATGTGAGATTTGCTCGTATATAAAATCAAAACGGATCATAAAACAGCCACTGAAAACTTTCGCCAATTGTCTGTAAAAGGAGACCCCCAATTACCTACAGCAGGAATATAGATGCAAAGCTGTACTTTGCCTCGTGCCCTGGGGAGGTTTTTGGCTTTAAGATTTTGTCTCCTTGCTGCCAGATGCTAAAGCCAAGTGCATTGCTAAAGCTTTAGACACATTTTCATCAATAAAATTTCTTATAAAACAGATCCTGCAAATGCTGAACTTATCTGCCAAATAACCAATTAATTATTTTACATCTTTGTTGAACAATGAAATACTTTATGATGGGTAAAGGTTTTACCATCACATATTAGTGTTCTGGAAACCACAAGGCCTAGCTTTCAATTAGCAGAAGGCATCACAGTTAGGGATGAAAAGAGGTAATTCTGTGTGTTGGAAATTCTGCCCATAGAGAAATAAAACTCCCAAGGAGCAATGACCCAACTAATTTGAGAGAGTTGGGTTTTCAGAAAAACAGGTCCTTGTCAAAAGGAAAAGTTCAAACACTGCTCAGATGCCTAGACCCCTCAGTCTTTCCCCTCTCCAATGGCCCTGTCTTTTCATAAATTGCAGCTACGGAATTTAGGCCATACTTGCCCATCATGCATTAGTGTGTGTTAATCCCAGTTCAGACATTGTCTGTAAGTTTACACTATCATTGACAGTCATAATTTCCTGCATTGGGTCAGTGGGGAACGGTGCCTCCAATTCCCTGGATTTTCCAGAGAAGAGGAAAATCTGGGCTGAAATAGTTCACATACAGTTGATCTTGTTTCTCCAGTTCAGGCCAGATCTGGCATAGAAGGAGAGGCCCTGTAGGAGAGCATGTTCCAGATGGCTGATTTGGATCTTAATGTAAGCCATTTGCAGAAAATGATGTCAAACAGGGTGGGCCACGTAATTAAGTGCCAAATTTGTTTACCTAAGCAGGGTGAAATCAACAACCTCCAGGGAAATGTAAGAAGTAGGCAGTTGGGGCAGGGAACAAAGAATTGTCTTTCAGGTTACAGGCCAGAGAAGGTGGAGACTGGAAGAATCTTCCTTCCTGGAAGAGATTCTTGAACCTTCTGGCATCCTTGGATGGTTGCGCAGAAGGAGATGCGGGAAAATGCAAAAAAACCAAAAAAAAAGTGAATTCATTTCAAATGATGTAATTGGATGAATCCTGAATTTGAGAAGCTTGCTTTGTCTTCTGGAGAATCTCAATATCCCTAACAGTACCTGTGGGTGTCTTGACTTCCGGAAGTTGAACAACTTCTGGAAAGTGAAATTGCCTCCCTAGAAAGTGCCCACTCTCACCTGGCTTTGCTTCAACAGAAATCTCTGAGGTGTGGATTTTGACCTTGGAGTCATAGGGGTGGCTCTTGTTGGAATTCCTGGAAGCCACACCTTACATCAGAGAAAAAAGTTGGCTTGGCCTCTTCCTCTTTACCCAGTCCAGGATGAAATCCCATCCTTTCCAAAACTTGTAAGTGAAAAATGTTGGTATTGATAGGTCTTCGTATATGTGTTCAACATTGTGTCTTCTCTTGTCCTGTGTGAATGAATGTTCAGCTCTGGCCTTTGGGTATATTTTCTATCTCTGTGTTACCGGCCAAGTCAAATTCATAATGGGCCATGACAAAGACTCCCCAGAGGAACTTCGGTAGAGCTTTCACTTTGGTATCAGACAATCATTTGTGCTATCCTCACTTTAAGGTGGTCCAGGATATATAAGAAATTTGTATTTACAAATAAGATTAATTAGGTGCAATATAACTTTCTTTCTTTAAGAAAAGAGGTTTTATTTTATTAATAGAATAACCACTAGTTCCCTTAATAATATGCTCCTTTAATGCTTAATTGCCATGACTCAGATTTCTCTGAAACTGACTTCTGGTAAAAGTCTTCAGAAACACATCTGTGATGGCTCAATTGTTAGTAAACCTTTATGGAGTCAGCCACCACGGAGTCCTTTAAGCAAGTTGTTCGTATGTGATTGAAGTTTAAATGTCAAAGAAAACAATGCCTTACATATTATAAGGGGCTTGTTTTCCCAGAGAAATAAAAACATTATGAAATCTCTGATTTGGTCAAGCAATACCTCCCTGGGCTCAGGCCCTCCCTAGGTTGACAAGAACATTCTTAGGTGGAAAGGAGCTTCTGCAAGCAGGTGTCAACTTTCCCCTACATCTGAGGAGTCAATCCAAGCAACTACCAGATCCCACCCTCATTGCAAAAGTCAAGACTAGAAGTTGAGCGGTACTTTACCTTCATCAACCTCCTGCCTGGAAAAGCTGGGTACTTCTCACCACCATGACCAGAGTGAAGTTTTGGCCCTTTTGGACACAGATGACTATTCAGGAATGGTTCCTCGCTGCTGCCTGTCAGAGGGTGGGGCTCGAGCCAAGAAGTTGAAGCAGAGCAAGGGTTGCGGGGATACTCACAAGGGTAGTGTGATAGAGCCTTGACAGCTCCATTTATGTGATAAATAAGTCCCCTACTTAAAGAGTTCTGCACCCTCAGTTTGCTAATTTTGGCATTTCCTCTTCAAGAAACAGACACATTGTTACAGTATTCTGTGAACAGAGGCTGAAAAATAATATGCCATTAATTATCAAAAGGCCTTGTCCTCTAAACATTTGAAACATGACAAAAGAGAAGGTTGAGGCAATTATCCCTAAGAGTCAGGAGGAAGGGCAGAGTTTCAGGTCCGATGTGATCATTTATTGAATTTGGTGGCTCCGAGCAAGGCTTTTAACCTCTATGAGTCTCAGTTTCCTCATCCTTGCTGCGAGGAAGGTCATTCCTACCTCAACGGATTGTTGAGAGATGATATGTGGGAAAGCACCTAGTTTAATTCCTGGAACATAATATTGCCTCCAAATAAATACTGAGTCTGACAAATTGTATTATCAAATGGCTCTTCAGAATGGATTCTTTTGTTCTATTCAATATGCTGCATTAACTTTCAGATATTCAGCTCTGCTTTACATCTTTGCCTGTGTGGGGTGAGGAGAGGGGATGGGAGGGAAAAAAGGATACAAATCCAACATTACCTGTTGATATATATTTTTTCCTTCTTGGATATTTAGTTTATTTCCTATAAGCATTCATGTCTTTATTTTTATCCCATCTTGTGACCTAAACTTGGACTGGAAAGGCTCTGAGAGGTAGGAACCCTTCCTTTGGCAAGGGCCATCCCCAAGTTCAGCCTAAAAGGATGTATCCCTCTGAGAGACACCCACAGCTGGCATGGCTCCAGGAATGTAAGCACATAGGGTAGGGAGTCCCCAGAGAAAGAGAACCAGGTATGACTTTCCTGACATCAGAGAAGCCAGTTTTGGCCTAAGCCATTTTGTGATCTAAGCTTAGCCACAATGCTTGCCCTTGAACAGGTCTCAGTAATTAATGATTTTAAGGGAACAAAACAATGCAGGAACAAATGACTGTTATCAGGCAAGAGAAGTAACAACAGCAAAGACAACTTATCAGTTGTAAAGGCTCCCAGTTCTGTTTCAATAGTAAAGATTAGCCTGAGGAGCTCAACCACCTGATCAACTGGAACCGTGACCTTTTCTGACCCTCCTGACTTCAATCAACTAAAGCTTGGACTCTGCCTACTGCTCAAGCCCCTTCATGAATATGCATGTACCCTTAGCTTAAAACTTCTCCAATTTTGCCATTCAGGGAGACACAGCTTTGGGAAAGATCCCGGTGTTTTCCTTACTTGCTGCAAGTGATAAACCCTTCTCCCAGTCTTTGACTTGGTTGTGCTTGGCTCGACACGCACCAAGAGCTGAACCCAGTTTTGGGGCAACTGGAATAGAAGTTTTTGATAGAAATGACTAGGTGGTTGGGCCTGACCCAGGTTCCCCAGGGACTGGGCAAGGAATAAAAGAGGTCCAGAAGTTTCCAACAAGGACACAGAAAATGGCTGAGAGTAGTAACTAAAGTGTGTGTTCTCCAGGGAGGACACATGGCAAGTTGGAAGTGCCTTTGTGGGCAGGGAACACGGGTGGAACACCCAAGCCGAAAAGCAAATGGGAGCTACAGTCAGGTATTGGGAACAAGGGTGAGGACTGAGTGAGGGTCCCTTCAGTACCAGGAACACCAGAGTTTTGATTGGGATTAGCTAACAAGACTAATGCTATACAAATTGTGGACACCTCAGGAATGCAGAGGCCATCATAAGGATCAGAAAGCCCTTTCTCACCTGTTGTAATGAAACCCAGCAGGACCCTGTGGGGCTCCTGGGCACAGAAGCCTTTCAAGCAGTTGCTCATCAGGGAAGGGAAGGGATGCAGAGACAAAGGAGGAGCAGCCGAGAAACAATAGGGCGGCCTCGGGGCAGGGTCCTGGTTCCACCTCAAGGGATACACATAACAATATCTTTGAGCTCTTTACAGAACTAGAACCCCCAACAAATGGAAGATGTTAGCATTCTTCATTCCAGATTCAAGGAACAAGAGAAGCTCATCAAGAGACCTCCTGAGACCAGATGAAAGGAATCAGAGAAGCTCATTTGGAGACCACCTGAGGCCAGATTAAAGGACTGTAGGCCCTGCACACACCCTGATCCTTATCAACAACCCTGCCCTTGAGCGATTGCTGTCAAACCCCTCACCAAATCCTCCTGGGTTGGGACACAGTTTGTTTGTTTGTTTGCGGTGTGCGGACCTCCCACTGTTGTGGCCTCTCCCGTAGCAGAGCACAGGCTCCGGATGCGCAGGCTCAGCGGCCATGGCTCACGGGTCCAGCCGCTCCACGGCATGTGGGATCCTCCCAGACCGGGGCACGAACCCGCGTCCCCTGCATCGGCAGGCAGACTCTAAACCACCGCGCCACCAGGGAAGCCTGGGACACAGTTTTTGAGGGGCATGAGCCCACTGTATCCCCCTTTGCCTGGCAAAGCAACAAAGCTATTCTTTTCTACTTCACCCCAAACTCTGTCTCTGAAATTTGATTTGGCACCGGTGAACAGAGGCCGAGTTTTTGGCATCAGTAATGCCCTACTTGAAGAGAAGGCAATTTACTGTAGAATAATATCATCTACCTGTGAAATAAAATTCATATTTTATGGCAAAACAAGAAAAAATTAAACATAAAAATTCTTCTCTGCCCTTTGGCCTCCTCTCTCTCCCCACTATGCATTGTGTATCTGCATTATGCATTGACAAGGCCTCCCCCATTGGCAGAAATACCTGCTCAACAGTAAAGAGAAACATTCCCCTAGCATCAAGCTAACTCGTTAAAAGATAACATTCCTTCTTGATCTTGTAAGGGTCACATGACCCACCAAGATGGCACTTAGATCTGGGTTATATAAACTATCAATAACACATCATTTGATGTATAGCTCTCTGTCTCAAAAAACCTATATAAACTGTGTCTTGACTTCTAATGGGTGGAACAGTTCTCAGAGCTTTCTGACATGTTCTTCCTGGGTTAAAATCCTCAAATTTGGCTCAAATAAAATTTTCCATTCCTTTCTTAGATCGACTGATTAATTTTTTGTTGACATACATGAAGACCTAGCTGGTCTGGAATGAGCTTCTGAGGAAGGCTGTGTGGTTTGTAGAGGGTTACAGAGAAAGATTGGCAGGACCAGTTAGAATTGTTTCCATTTTAATCAGTCTTGCTCAGTCACAGTGGGAAAACTGAGGCATTAGAAACTCATTTTGAGCTTCAGTAACAATTGCTTCTAATCAGTATCTTATTGTGGTGAATCTATGCCTTTAACACAGAGGAGCTTCATAAAGTATAGCCACATAAAGACCCTATAAAAATGAAATCACGAGCTTGTAATGAAAAGACATATTATTTTCTAGGACTGGATAATATGCAGAAAACTTCTTCCTGGTGGTTAATTGTAGTCTCCACCAGGTAGGGAGTTTTGTCCATTTGGTTCAATAAGTTGATCCAGTGCCTAGAAGAGTACTTGAAATATGGGTGCTGAGTAAATGTTGAATTATTAATAAGATCTTGGTAATCAGGAGGCTAAGGGAAAATGGCAAAAAAAAAAAGACATATTTACCTGATTTAAGAGAAGACCAGCTTGAATTAGAAAAAAAATCTGAAGTGTAATAGTTTTTTAAATTTTTAATCAACTTTAATCAGGTATAATTTATGTACAGTAAAATGCAGCCTTTTAAAGTTCATAGTTTTATGAGTTTTGACACTTTTACACTAGTGTAACTACCATCCCAATCAAGATATAAGGCATTTCCATTTCTTCAGAAAGTTTCCTCTGTTTCTTCTCAGGTAACACTGACTAGTGGCTGTCCCTAGGCAGCCACTGATCCTGTTTAGATTCTAATCTAAGATTAGATTTTTCTTCTTTCAGGACTTCCAATAAATGGAATCATATAGTGTGTAATCTTTTGTGTCTGACTTTCTAACAGCCTAATATTTTTGAACCTCATCTATGTTTTGGAATACGTCAATGATTCATTTCTTTTTATTGTTGGGTATTATTTCACTGTATAAATATACCACAATTTGTGGTATCCACTTTCTTTTTGGACATTTGTTTCCAGTTTTTAAGTAATATATGTAAATTTTTGATATGAACATTTATGTACATAAGTACATATTCAGGTGGACATATGTTTTACTTCTCTTGGGAAATTTGTCTCTTGACAAATTTGTTGTATCATCCTTGTGAATGTCATTATAAAATTTTTCTTTTATCTTTCTTAATACTTTTTATATGAATGTCAAAAATCTTAGTTTAGTCATTTTAGTCTTCTTTGTTTTACTGTTTGCATGATATGTCTTCTCTATCCATTTACTTATCCTTATACTTTTGTGTCTTTATATTTCTAATACAACTATTGAAAATAGATGTATATGCAGTTGACAGATGGCTTCCTGACAGAAATACAGAAATAATGGAAACCAGGTAACAATGAAACAAAATTCTTTACCTTGTGAAATTATTTTTCAAAAGTAAAGGTAAAAAAAATACATTTCCAGAAAAATAAAAATGGAGAGAATTAGTTACCCATTAGTAGACCCACTCTATAAAAAAAACTAAAGGGACAAGTTAATGTAGAAGAAAGTGAGTCCAGATGGTTACACGGAAATGCAGGAAGGAATGAAGGGCCAAAGAAAGGGTAACCAACCTAGCAATGATCTATTGTGAGACTTGACCCATAATCAAAAGATGCTGTAGTCATCTCAGTCTTATTCTTGTCCTTTTGTTTGTAATTGGGTCTCACACTGCTTCCTAAAACAAGACTTTCCTCTTTTTTGTTCATTACCATCAGTTTTATTATATGGTACATAGATGTGGTTTTATTTGTGTTTGTCATGCATGGTGTTCATAACACTTCCCCATTCTGTGATTTGATATCTTTCTTTAGTTTTGGAAATTGTTTTCCCTTTATTATGGCTTCTTATGTACACTCTCTCTTCTTTCCTTCTCAGATTCAAATTACGTTTTTTAGCTCTATTTACTGTTTTCCATATGTTTCTTATTTTCTTTTCTGTATTTTTTATCCCTTTTGTTTTCTGCTTCTATCTGGATACTTTATTTTCTGTGTATCTACCTTCCAGTCATTTATCCTCTCTTCTGCTGTGCCACAACTGCTTTTAAACCCATATATTGAGTTACTAACTTCAATTATTGCATTTTTTGATGCTAAGATTTGCATTTGATTCTTTTTTTTTTTTAATCTAGATTTCAGTTCTCATAAGAAATTATCAACCTTACCTATGTTTGGTAACTCCAAAAGTTGGATCATATGTATATCTGTTTTTATTTTATGCTTTTCTCTTAATACTGATTCTATATGCCTGCTATTTTTGATTAATTGTGGACATGTTAAATTCAGTAGGTGACCTTGATCCAATCAGGGAGTGAGCTGTTTGTGGCTAGGCTACAGTTTTCATAAAGTTTTATTTGTACTTTATCTCTGCTTCTAGAGTAATGCCCTTCAGGGTCCCCAGCTGAAAGTCTGGGTGCTTGTTAAGGTCTCTCTTTCTTGGTAAACCCTAGAGTACAATATTTGTCTCATTTTTACCACATGACTTTACAAAACTCTGTTTTTTATTATGTTTTTTATTTGTTTAGCTTCTTAGTCTATAGCTTAAAGCAGCGTAAGAATTCAGCAAATGTCTTGAAGAGGAAACAGCACTGAATGTCATTCCTTTGTGTCTCCCTTCTTATTAGATTTTGGCTTCTCGACTGCTGGCTTCCTTGGTAGTCCCAAACTCTATATTTGTCTCTCTGGCCCAGTGATATTGCCGGCTCCTCTGTCTCCTAACAGCAGTCATTTGACTGAATTCTCAGCCTCTGTTTCTCTACTGAGAATCAGCAAATGCTCCATAGGGGAAAACACTTTAAAGAGTATCAGTTGATCTGTCTGAGATTCCTTTGACTCCAAGCTCTTAATTCCCCAAATCTTGCTTGCCTTTGCAACCCACCAGGGACCTCAAGCAAAAAATAAATAAATAAATAAATAAAAACTATTTTATCTGGATTTTCCACTTCTTCTGGGCTGAAATTGGTGTGCTACAAACTACTTTATCATAACTGAAAGCCAAAGTCAGACTAACTCCATGAAATTATGTGTGTGTGAATTTGAAATTTGAAATCCAGTATTTTTCTCCTTCCCTTTTCTCTTCACCATTGGGTTTCCCCTATACAGACATACCTCGGAGATATTGCAAGTTGAGTTCCAGACTACTGCAATAAAGTGAATACCACAATAAAGTGAGTCACATGAATATTTTGGTTTTCCAGTGCATATAAAACTTATGCTTGTACTATACTGTAATCTATTAAGTGTGCAATAGCATTATGTCTAAAACAAGTATATATTTTAATTTAAAAATACTTTATTGCTAAAAAAATGCTAACAATCTTCTGACCTTTTAGCAAGTTGTAATCTTTTTGCTGGTAGAGGGTCTTCCCTTGATGTTGATGACTGCTGACTGATCAAGGTTGTGGTTGCTGAAGATAGGGGTAGCTGTGGAAATTTCTTAACATAAGACAACAAGGACATTTGCCACATAGATCGACTCTTTGTTCCCAAACAATTTCTCTGTAGCAGGCAATGCTGTTTGATAGCGTTTTACCCATAGTAGAACTTCTTTCAAAATTGTAGTCAATCTTCTCAAACCCTGCCTCTGCCTTACTAACTGAGTTAATGTAATATCCCAAATCCATTGTTGTCATTTCAACAATTGATTAAATTTGCTACCTTATGTAAGTGCAGTTTGTGGCTTCACCAATCAATTACAATAGTAACATCAAAAATCACTGATCACAGTTCACCATAACAAATATAATAATACTGAAAAAGTTTGAAATATTGTGAGAATTACCCAAAGGTGACACAGAGCCATGAAGTGAGCAAATGCTATTGGAAAAATGGTGCTGATAGACTCGCCACAAACCTTCAATTTGTAAAAAAACTCAATGTCTGTGAAACGCCATAAAGTGACATGCAATGAAACAAGGTGTACCTGTACAATTAATTTGCACAACATGCAAAGGACAAGTTAAAAAGTTGGCAATTCTAACCTAGCTGTTGTTCAGATAGACTGGGTCCAACCAGACCCTTGATCTAGTTAGTCTGACTTCATGTGCGTACACCATGCTCTGATAGCCAATACATTCAGACCCTGGACATTGAAATTTTGTTTCTAACAATAACTGCTCACCCTCCTTCCTTGTTCTCAGTCTTGAGCCAACTTCCTCCCTGACTCCTGATTTCTGTCCCATCACCAGCCAAACTCTTGTTCTTTGGATGCCAGCTTAGTTTTGTCAGTTTCGTCCTAGGTGCTCTCAAACGGTATGAGATTAAAGTTACCCCAGGGTCTGTGCCCTTCATATGTTATTAAGCTTGTTAAAAATGTAGGTTTCTAGGGAATTCCCTGGTGGTCCAGTGGTTAACACTCCACGCTTCCACTGCAGGGGGCACAGGTTTGATCCCTGGTCAGGGAACTAAGATCCTGTGTGCTGCATGGCACAGCTAAAAAAAGTAAATGTAGGTTTCGGGCTTTGGCCTCAGATTCTGATTAACAATTGGTCTGAGATGAATCCTAACAATTTTTATTTTTAGTGAGCCTCACCCTAGCACCTGAAAACCCTGGCTCCATTCTGGGACCCCCACAGACTGAGAATGGCTGACTTCACCAGCTTTGCTCAGCCCTGTGCCCTGGAAGGGACATGACTCAGTGAGAATTTAACTCATGTGGATTTTTGCTGTTTGAAGTGATCCCTGCCCTCTGGAGAAAAATAATCAGAGGATTATGGGGAATTATCTCCCCTGAAGGCTATGAGGACGTAGCCCATTATCCGTGTTAGGTGGCAGTATGGCAGATCGCGTGCCTGTCTCTTTTGCCACCCTCTGATTCAGAATCTTCACAATGTAAAGTTAAACTCAGAAACACCTGCCATTGATTGTCTGAACTATTTTTGGGCAATCTGGAAAACGCTTTCTCATCAGCTACACATTGTCTCCCCAACATCTTAAGCTATTATTCAGAACATTTCTAGTCTTCATTTTATACTTAGGACCATGAAGTCAAGCCAAGAAGACATTTTTGTATTCCCCCATCTCCCTACCAGTATTGGAGGAATGTCAACAGAAAGAAGGAGGGATATTATTTAGGGTGGCCTGAGGGGTAATAAGCAGGATTAATGGGATGAAATTGAGCAAAGGAAAATTTAAAGCTAACCTCAGGAACATTTTCCGAAGATTGAGATCAATGATTCTGTGGAATTAAGATCCCAGGGGAGGTTGTGGGAGCCCTATTGCTTGAATCGGTTCAAACTAGACTGGACCAAATATTTGAATATAATCCCACCTTGGCAGAGAGTAAACCTGCAATGGCTGGAAGATGGAAAAAATGACCTAATAGGTCTTTTCCATCCCTGACTTCTATGAGTCATCCAATGTATGCTGTCGTGCGTCACACTGCTGGCCAGACCCGGGTCATTCGCTATACATTTCAGCCACAAAATCCTCAGATTTTGACTACGTCCCAGCTAAACGGCTACCTCAGCAGAGGCTGAGGGCTCCTTTGGGATTTCTGGTTAGTTTATAATCAATTAGATATCAGAAATGAAGGCAGAAATCAGTCATAGCAGCGGACGGTGGTGAGTAATTGAGTTATTTTCCCTGTCCTCCGGGAGGCTCACCCTCAACCCTTTGCAGACAGACAGAAATCTTTCCACTGCAGTTGTCGTTTGTAACTCTGCCTCTCAGGCTTGGCTGGCCTGTGGACTGTGCTGGGACCGGCCTCCTGCTGCAGCTCCCGGCCCGCTGTGGCCTCTTCTGCCACAGTCAACTCCCCTTCAGCTGCACCGGTGGAAGGCGCTCTCTACATGCCCCAGCCTGCGGAACCGGCGTTCGGGAGAACTGCTTCAGGACTGTCCGCTGACACAGTCCCAGAGCGTTTTCTGAGAACATTGTTATTATCAGCTGCATCTTTTCTCCAAATACAATGTTAGGAGAATACCTAAAGCTGATCAAAGCAGAACTGTTTTGATTTCAACAGGGAAGGGGAGCCAGGACCCACAAGAAATTTTCTTCTTGCCACTCCCCTGACTCATCTCTCTTTCCTGGAGCTTCATAGAGGAATGCATACAAGCCACTATCAGGCACATATTCAAAACCAATTCTCTACACCCTTGCATGTGCTTTCTTGACATTTCACAGTCCATGAAGACCGCAAATGGCGGATGAAACAACTGCTGCATCTCCAGACTTCACAGAGCCCGGGGAAGCAAGACATCTGCTCTAGACCTAGTTATCCATTCTCCTTTCCCTCTTCTGGGTCCTCAACCGCTCAGGCTGCTGATGGCTGGAGAGTGATTGGAGAAGAGAGCAGAAAAGGATCGGCTATGGGTGCTCACAAAGAAGTGTATTTCATGTTAATTACATGAGCCCTTAACCTCTGCTTTCCCTGTCACCAAGGAGATATAGCAGCATGGCCTGGTCTTCCTTTTGTGTTTCTCCTCTCTTGCATGTTGTTTTTTGTGACTTCAAGTCTGCCCTAAATGCACATTACAGCCTGGTTTTGCGAGGCATGCTGGGAAGCATGGTGGAATCATGGAGGATCAGTTCCCCAGCCCCGAAGCTTTAGGAAGTGCAGACAGAGTCCCTGGCTTCCCCAAGGGATTCCTTAGACAAATCTCCTGAATGGCAGCTGGCCTCCGTGTTTTCCTTCTCCACTTTCTGGGTTTCAAAGCATTCTTAGCTAAAATTCTAAGTCCTTCTAGCTAGTAGGGAGAGAAGTAAATGGATTTGAACCTAAGCCTACCTGATATCATAGCCCAAAATCTAAACCCCGGCATTGCACTTGCTCTCACTTAACTAGACGGCCTGCACAGCAGCGGGAGTTCTCAATTCCACATTTCTAAACCTCCTGCTCTGTGTAGGGTTTCCGTAATGCAGCCAAGTAGGGAACATCATTGGGTTCATGTTTATTTCCGACCTCCTTCCTCTGGCATTTCTTCCTTGTTGCTTTCAACTTCAAACAGGCTGAGATGAGAAGGGTTAAGTCACCTGTCCTTTCACTGGCCAACTGGTTAATGCTCTTTCCTTCTATTGTCCCTCTCATTAACCAGAGACAAGTTCTTCATTAACCAGAGTTAAGTGCTGCACTTCACTAGAACCTAAGGCTCCTTACTGGTTTTGGGTCCTTCAGTAATTTCCTACCTTAGTAAAAAGGCAGCTTTGCATTAGGAGCAAACCTGGGAGTCACTGAAATCCAGCTGGTTGTTTGGGGATGTCAGAGTCCTAGACTCAGAGCTAGAAGGACCCCTAGATTAGAGAGTCCTCACTCCCTGCCTCCCGCTTCCCTGAATGAGAAAAAAGAACATAAAGAGGTTATATGGCTTGGCCAGGGTCACACTACTTAAATGAGAGAATTAGGAGTGAATGAAGGTTTCACTTCCAAATCCGTGTTTTTCCGTTTCCTCCACGTCACTCAGAGAAGAGCAGGACAAAGGGTTAGGGCGCGAGCTTGAGCAACGAGTGGCAACTTTTAGAGAAAAGTTTTGGATAGAAATTTCCTCGGAGGACGATCTTTTATGAGCCAGTCCTCAGAGGCCCTCGTGTGAACACATCAGAGATGTATGGATTACAAACATTGAAAATCCATATGGGTTGAAGAATGGAGACAGGGGAAGGATTTTGGCAAACACATTGGCTTTTTTAATATATATGTGTATGTGTCTGTCTATGTATATATATTATCAAATTTAAAACATTTGAAAAGCAGTTTCAGCCTAAACCACAGAGTGGCTCATCCATCCCCACTAATAAGTTCCAATCCTTCTGCTGTGTGGTCTCTCCATTCCATGGGTTAGGACCCCACTAAGTCTGTTCTACTTCAATCTGAATCCTGCCTGTTTTATACATTCTGAAGATAGGTAGAGAGAGACTAAACCTCCCTCTCCCATACAGGAACCCAACTCGCAATAGTCAGCATTTAGCCGAATGGTTTCACTGTATTTTAAAGTGTTTTAAGTCCACTTATAAATAAATTGGGCTATACTAACGCTTTTGTAATGCACATCATGAAAAATGAACAGTCAGCTTAAAATAGATTTTCTTTCACTGCCAAGTACATTATGTGAAAAATGTACTCCATCTGGCAGGACAGACCGTGTGGTCGTGGGGATGGAGCTCAGATAAGGGAGCCGTCCTTTGTGTAAAGAGGACGCCACTCAGACCCTGATCCCTATCAGGACGTACGCCACAATCCATCTAGAAGCCCATGATAGAACAAGCCATGTCCTCTCCCTGACACACACAAACAATGGCAGCTGACACTCATGAGCCTGGAATGAATTACACTCTGCCTCACTTTCTCCTTCAGTTTCCAACGTGCCAGCCTCCAGATCAGAGCCTTCAGTGGGTCCGTCTAAACCCTGAAGCATGGCATTCATCATTTCACAATAGTTGACACCTCCTGGAGCTTTCAACTATTTCTTCACCCTGGCAAAGCTGATGTTACAACCAGCTGCTTGTGATTCTTTACTCCTTGCCCTTGTTCCTTTGCTCATGTGCTCTCCAACCTGACATTGCCTTCTACTTTTGCCCATAGTTCCATATTCATCACTTTCTTCAAGGTCCATAATGGTGTCAGTTCCATAAAGATGGAATCCCTAATTCTATCTAAATGTAATAATTTACTCGTTGAAGAAGAGTACTCTCTTATCCTCAAGCTTTTCCTGCTCTGGCTTTCCTCTTTCCTTTCTTCATATTTAATAACCACCTACCTGTAGGAGGCAACTTACACCAAATGCAACATGGTTGCTAATCTGAGTCCTTCAGCCTTGTGACTGGACACTTCTTGTCCTGGTTTCCTTTCTAGGAACCTTTCTAGAAATAGCTAGGCATCTACCATGATTACTATTTCCACTAAAACTCTGCTAATTAACTATCTCATTCCTGCTTAACTGTTAGCCAATAATTGGTTAGAGCTTGGGGAATCCTCTGAGTATTTGCATTTTAGTCAAGAATCTTCAAAGAAGCCAGCACCACCTTGTGCCTTTATCTTGAGCTACCTCATCCGTATTATGTGTCACCTTCACCAGTTAGGCCCCACTTTTGGCCAAAATCCTGGAGCTATTCCCCTGTTCCTGCCCGACACTGCCCAACCCTCTCTGCGCTTGCACCTTCCTGAAGGGTGACGTGGTGGTTACAAGCTCCGACTCATGAGGCAGACAGAACTGACTTTGATTCCTGATTTCAAATTCTGGTTTTGACACTCTGTGCCTAAGCTTTGCTTAGGCTTTTTTCTCTAGATTCTGACTCTCTTTGTACATGGTTTTATAGCTCCTTTTGTCCTGATCTAGGTGGTTTTCCTGCCTGGTCTGTCCTCAGCTTTTGAGTCCCCACTGTGGTATCATGCTATGTCCACTCAGGATAGGAAAGCTTCAGGATTCAAAGAATGAACTTCTAATGGTAGAATAGCAGGAACCTTCATATGTAAATGGATAACATACATACATCCTACTCACACCACCTTAAAAAAAAAATTACTTGGATCTCTCTACCTACCCTGCTGCTTGGTACAGTCAGATTCTTTTGGGTACAGTGTGACCCATATAATAGGCAATAATAAAAGTTCATGAAGTGAGTGGGGGAGGGAAGAATAAACTAAAGAAAATAGTGGTAAAAGCATTCCCATGGACCTTTTTGTATCAGTCTTCAGAATATATTGAACCCAATATAATCATGAGAGTCCTTATAAGTGAAAGAGACAGGAAAATGAATGAGAAAGAAATTTAAAGATACTATAGAGCTGGGCTTGGAGATGGTCACTAGAAACTGGAAAAGGCAATGAAATGGATTCTCCTCTACAAGTCTCCAGAAAGAACACCACTTTTCCAACACTGATTTTAGTCCAATGAGACCTGTTTTGGACTCCTGACCTCCAGAATGGTAAGATAATGAGCTATGTTATTTGAAGCCACTAAGTTCATGGTAATTCATTACAGCAGCAATAGAAAACTAATGCAATTGTGCTACTATAGTTACCCTAAGGACTAGTTTTTTCTGGTCTTGCACTCAGGGTAAAATTTTTTCTCTCAGGCATTTTTTAGGAAATGCTGTTACTTTTGAAAAATGAAACTTTATATCTTGTGGTTTTAAGTGCTTTTTCTGTAGAAAATATTAATGAAGAGATATAGGCATGCCTTTCTACTCATTATTCTCTTTTAAAATACTAATTTAAGAAAAAACTTGTCTTTAAAATCTCTAATTATTTTAATCATTTCTGCCTTTTCCCCTGATTATCTTCTTAGACATATTTAAAATGCCTCTTTCAACTAATCTTAAACATTTACCTTAGAGTCAAAAGCCCTTACGTATTTGAAAAAGATATAAAAAACAATCTTTTGTCCACCTCTCTAAAGGAAAAGTGCTTCTTATGCTACTTAAATGGCAGATATTATCTTGCCATTTATCAGGGCATTTTTCTTTTTAATCCTTGTCTCAGTGAGTGAAAAGCAGACAATATCCTAGAGAAGAAAATGGTAAATTTGTGTCCTTCATTTTCTCCCTATAATCTCCATATATCTGTATTTACAGGTATCTTTAAGAAACTTTCATCCTTTCTAAATCTTTCTTTCTCTACTTGTATTCTCAATCTTACATACTCCCTATTCTTCTGGAATCTTATTCCATAAGTTAATTTTTTTATCTTCTTCCCATATTCTGAAATGCAAACTAACAAACACATGACCGATTCCTTTCACTAGATCCTGTTTCTGTCTCAAATATTCTTCTCTTTCTTGTCTCTTTTTATTTCAATACCAGATTTCTAATTCCTTACCTTTCATTTATACTTCAAATTTGGCAACCTGGCTCCCATACCAACCTCTCAACTGAAATTATTTTTATAAAAATCATAGATGACCTCCTGATTGCTAAATCCCATGAGAACTTTGAATCTTAACATTCCATGTCAAAACATAGTATCTTTAATCTGTAAGCATTCTTTATAGCTAAATAAGAAGTGATAGCCGCATTGAAAGGGCAACTTATATAATTTTATAATCCAGAAAAAAATGCAACTTGTCAATAGATATGAAAGCATTCACTCTATTTGGTTGTTGAATACCTGTTAAGATATTTGAAAATTATTTTTTATTTTCAGTGCTGGTGAGGCTGTGTGAGCAGCTATTCTCAGAGTTGTGTGCAAAATTTATGAGGATGTTCATCAAAAGTGTTTTACTAATGGCAAAATTTTAGAAACAAACCACACTTCCACTATTTGAAGTAATCAATTAAATTATAATATATTTTATATACCTGAAGTCTATGAAGATAGCTTAATGGCATTGGAAAATGATTAAGATATAGTAAAGGAAAAAAAAATTACAATGCAGTGACTCACTTCTGTGGGGGAGAAGAGAAAAAAAATCATAATATTTTCAGTGGTTATGAATGATTTAAAAAGGTGTTTTTGCTTTGCCTTTATGTTTTCCAAATTTGTACAAAAGGTATTAATTTCATAACTAGAAATAAACAGAAAAATTTTTGTTTTAAACCACAATAAGCTATAATAACAAACCAGGCTATAAATATCATTTTGGGGATCTGAGATTTTGCTAAGTCTACAGAAACGCCATGAGTTTGAGGTGATGTTACTTGAAAACAGTCAGGAGGCAACAGGTCTGTGAGGTTAGTTAAGATATACTCAAGTGCTGTAACCTTTAGAAATGCTCATGTTTGGACTGATAATCTCTTATGGAGCTGGAGGAAGCTGATAAAAAAAAAATGTGCTTAATAAGAAGGTTGTCCCATCTTATTTATCATGGAAAAGAAAGCAAGTCTATGGGCTTCATAAGTAATGGAGAACTGAATATGGCCTCCTGTCCAGGGAGAAGAGTTCGTAGAAGTTGGTGGAGGCGTGATTTTGGATGGATCTTGAACAAGTCAGGACTTGGTCCTACAGGCCCAGCCCACAGGGGGAGCAGATAGGAGGCCATTATGCTCTTGGAGGAATCAGGTGACACAAGCCTGAACTAAGACCCTACCCAGTGCAGGGGAAAGGAAGAACCACCATAAAGAACAAATTGCTGGTGCCTGGCATTGTTTGAAGGCAGGGGTCAAGAAAGAAGTACAGGTCAAAAATGACAACATTTTGAAGCCAGAGGGTGTCAAGAAAACAATGGAAAATCTCTCAAAAATGCAGTTATAAGGGGAAGTTGGTTTAGACGGAAGATGGTGAATTTGGATTTTGATGGAGCATGTGAACAAATGGCAGGACACTGGTGCAATGTCCACCTGGTGGATGAGAGCACAAGAGAGAAGTTAGGATTGAGTATAGAATATGTAAAATATGTAATTATAAACTTTGTGAATAACTTTGGATACAAATTGAGATTGTGACTCTCTGTGAATGAAATCACACTCATGTTGTGAATAGATGATAAAGGCACAGATCTTTTTTTTTTTTATTGTTATACATCAATTCCATTTCACAAATGCCATCAGATTTTTAGGCAACACAATTCAGAGTTTATTCTTCTTCTTGGGTGGTTAAAACCACTGACGTTGGCCTTGGACATTTATAACCTAATTTGCCATAGCTTATCTTACCCTGGAAATTAGCTTCATATACTAAGAAAGGTCTTTTCCTACAGAAGAAAGCAAAATCCTCTAAATCTCATCCCTGAGCTGTATTGTTGTGAAACTAATTCATTCTGATGTGGGAGAAATTCTTTCATCAAAATCTTCAACGTGATATCTGTTTGGGTTATTTCTCACTCCTAATTACCCAGATCAGAGTGAGGAAGAAGTAAAACCAAATGGATAATGCAACAATTTTAGTGTGAGAGTTGTGTAATTTAACACAGTGACAACATTTGTGTTTGTGAACATCTGTAGCTCGCAGAAGGTTTACTGCTGTGCTTTGTTTGCTTCAAGTGGCAAGATTCCTTGCTTGAGTCCTGGTTTCTCCCCCAACAGATTCTGTGATGATAGACACACTTTTTACCTTTATTGGGCCTTCCTTTTCACCCATTAAATAGAGATTACAATACCCTGTGGCCCTAACTCATAGTGCTAGCAAAAATTAAGATAATAAATGTGAAATTGCAGTGGAATCTATTTTAAGTGTTAGCCAAATCTAATTTTTGGCACACATTACATTTGCAAAAGACCTCCTTAAAATCATGCAAAACAGGTGTCAATGAAAAAATAAATATTGGGTAACCCATTTGGCAAAGCTTTATTTGAATGTAATAGGTTTTTTTAAAAAGCTAACAAGCACTTTCAAAGTTTGTTTTGTCATCCACATATGCACATGCATGTGTGTGTGTGTGAGCTCACACACACACACACACTCAATGTGACTCTGCAGATATTGTTTCTTGGGATTGGCTGCCATTTGCCGTCACTAATCAGACAGTTGTTAGATGTGAAGGTAGTTGAATGATCATAGCTAATTTTAATCAAATCAGTAAACTGAAACTCAAAAAGGTATTGGCAGTGATTTACATTTTCTTCAGGAGTTTGCAATTCAATAATATCAGACCTTTCCAAGAAACACCTTTTAGGTCTTTAATATACCTCTATCTTGAGTTGACCAGAGCCCTTTAATCCTATCCAGCATCAATTTAGAAGGCACCATCTTTACTAACTCTTACAAATTGAATTGTGTTCCCTTAAAACTTGTATGCTCAAGTCTTAACCCCCAGTACCTCTGAATGTGACCTTATTTGGAGATAGCGTCTTTACAGACGTAATCAGTTAAAATGAGGTTATAAGGATGGGTCCTAATCCAATGTGACTGGTATCCTTATTAAAAAAAAAAAAAAAAAAAAGGAAATTTGGAGGCAGACACATATATAGGGAGAACATTTGAAGATGACGGCAGAGATCAAGGTGACGATTCTATGAGTTAAGGATTGGCTATGGGTGGTTGCCAGCAAACCACCAGAAGCTGGGGTGGGAGGTATGGAACAGATTCTTCCTCACAGATTCCAGAAGGAACCAACCCTGCTGACGCTTTGATCCTGAACTTTTAGCTTCCAGAACTGTGAGTCAATACATTTCCGTTATTTATGGAACTGATTTATGGTACTTTGTTATGGCAGCCTTAGCAAACTTATATAACAACAAATCCCCTCCTCCAATTTACAAGTTTGGTGAACAAATGAAGAGGAAACTTTAGCATGTAAATGATTATTAAGAAAAGCTATATCCTGTGGGTATTCAAAGCTACTTACTTTTAAAACATCCATTACCAAAGAGATATTATTTTTATTCACAGACTTGCTGCTAAATTATTTGGAATATTTTGGTTAGAACAGATTTCTTCTTCAGCAGAATTCCAGCGAAGTAGTGTGAATATGGGCTGTGAGCCAGGATATAGAAATGGTTTCATGATGGAGAACAGAAGCTTATAATGGGATTAAATTAAAGCTACCTCCATCTTTATTTAGCTTTTAAATGTGATAATGCAGTGAAAACATCCAGTTCTGTGCCTGGAACATAGTAAGTGTTCAGTAAATAAATCTAAAATCTGAAACCTCTGAAGTCTAGGTAGAGTCACCCAATTTGATTTTAAATGGGTAAATGTTTTTGAAAAGCTGTTATGTGAACTCTGCTGTGATCCATATTGGCTGTTAAGCATAGCTCCGAAACAATGTCCATCAGAACACTGAACTAAACTTGTGTATATTCTCATGCAAGAAAGTCTATAAAACTGAGCTTTTTGGAGTTATCTGTAGACATGTTAACATGTACTGCTAAGGATAGGTCAAATCAGGATATCAGACCCTCCTTTCTTTGTGCTTCTGTTACATATTCTGCATTATCTCTATTTTAGTTCCTAACACAGCTCAAGGTCATTTCTGTGTGTGTACTTCTCCCTACCAAACTCTAAGCTCCTCAAGACAGCTTACGTCTTCCTTCTTTATGGCTCCAGGACTTAGCATAGTGTCTGTCATGTGGAGGCACTCAAGGCAAATAGTAAATATGTTTACATGTTGAGAGAACTTCTGCAGGATGCAAATTACACCACATAAAATCTTAGCTGGTTTACTTTTCTGCTCCAAGGCTGTTCAGAATTGAGAGTCACGTTAACATTTCAAACTTTAAAACCTCAAGAGGCTTTACATATGTTATCTTATTTGGTTTTTAAAATAACCCCCCAAGAGAGGGTGGATATTATTATTATTATTCCCATTTGAAAAATGACAAAACTGATCCAGGGAAGAAAAGTCATTTGCATATGGTGATACAGATATGTATGAGCCTAACCAGGCTCTAAGTATTGACTCCCAGTTCAGCAGTTCTGTTGGGCCGTTCTCCTTCCTACAGCTGTCACATGATGTAATTTATTGAATGGCAGTTGATGTCACTGACCACATGACTTTCTAACGCAGCCACCGAGACCACTGAAAATTCTGGATCTACTAAAGTCCATCCAGCTTTCAGTTTTCTATACAAAGACTGAAACTCTCCTAAGATAGAGAAAATAAAGGATCTATACGAAGTAAAGACATTGTAAGGGGCAATAGTTCCAGTGACAATACACAATAAAA
Organism: Orcinus orca; assembly: GCF_937001465.1. Classification (NCBI taxonomy): domain Eukaryota; kingdom Metazoa; phylum Chordata; class Mammalia; order Artiodactyla; family Delphinidae; genus Orcinus; species Orcinus orca. The sequence continues at coordinate 16,198,943 of NC_064559.1, read as the reverse complement.
TTAGAATAAGCTGGGCGTTGGAATAAGTTGCATACCAAATATCCTTGGTAATAGGATTTTCCCCCCTGAAACAGACCAGAAATGGTAGAAATAGGACACATGTCAGTCAGTCCGACTTATGTACCCTGTACAAACCTTCAGGCTTTGTAGGTTAATTCTAAGGAGTTGTTTGTAAACCTGGGCCAGTGCAGACACCCACTGCTCTTACAGAGCCCAGAGAGAAGACATCTCTAAACACTGGGATGCCTGGCATTGAACTTGCCCAGCAGCTACTTCCAGAGGCCAATTTCTTCCTGAAATTTCACTGGAGGGAAAGCCCTATTTAGCACTTAACAATACCTATAAACACACATGTGGGTTCATACATATTTTCTTTCCATATGTATTTTCTTTATATGTATAGACATATGTGTAAAATGTGAGGACAAGTCAGCACTTAAATAGGCATATGTATTTCACATCTGTTTCTACACAGGAAGAGGGTGTGGAAGAAACAGGGGCATTATTTCTTGGCACTTGTACTATGATAGGTGTGAGTCTGCCCCAAGGACTCACAAAGAGGTGGTTTCTACAGCATGATTTTATAGATCCTAAAAACCCTGCCTTCACCCAACTTCCCTAAATGTCTTATCATGATAATAAAGGCATTATTTCAACAGAGTCTTACATAAGTGTATACATTTAACAGTCATAGCCAATTTTTATGAAATACTTATATATACTTTAGATTTATTAACTCATTCAATCTCAAAATCACACTTTGAAGTTAATGCCATCGGCATTCTCATTTTACCAGTTTAAAAAAAAACCCACCAAGACAAAAGACAGATTTGGACGCAGGAAAGCTGCCTGTAGAGTTTGTGTGTGTAACCACAGTCTCCTGCCCTGGCAGTGGGCTTCTGAGATGGGAATCTGTTATGTCATTAACACTTACTGCCCAAGAGTGGATTGGTCTGTTAGTTTAGCTTCACAAAGGGCTCTGTCCAAATGACAATTGAGATGAGATTATTTCAATGCGTAAAGGGAAATTTAACACTTTGTGGAATAAAGTACTTACCACCCAGAGAGGACTCGGTGATTAGGAGGATATATAAGAGGCAAATTTGTTTTAAAGTACTTATTGAACACCTATGATGAGCTTGATGCCATATTATCAACTGCGGAGAGACAAAGATGAATAAATTATAATTTCTGCTTTCTGGAAGTTAATGGTACACTAAGGGTAGGTAAAATAGGCAGGTGAACGGACGCAGAGTGTGCTGAGCAAGATAAAACATATAAAATAAAGTCAGCAGGTGCCAAAGTATCTCTGAAAGTATCTCTGACCAGGAGATGCTGGGAAGAGGTGACAATCGAAGTTTGGTATGGAATGAAAAAGAGTGTGTTAGGTGAAGAAGTTGGGGGAGGGCATCTTAGGAGAGGGAACACATCCTCAAAGAAGGGCTAAGGCATGTGAAAGGACCTGGCCTTGTGAGACAGGTGGGGTGTGAATGGAGGAAAAGGAGCATGGGATGAAGTAGCAGGAGAGCCCTGGTTCAGCTTGTGAAGGGTCTTACAAGTCAGGCAAATGATTTGGACTTTGTCCTTCAGGCTGGTGGCTCTCATCTGGGGATGATTTTGTCCCCCACCGACGGAAGCTCTTTGGCAATGTCTGGAGACACTATGAGTTGTTACAGCAGAGAAGGCACTACTGGCATCTAGTTGGGTAAGGCCAGGGATGCTGCTAAACCTCCTTCAATGCACTAGACACTCCCCACAACAAAGAATGATCTGGACCACAATGTCAGTGGTGACATTGTTGAGAAATCTTGCTGTAGGGAAAGGGCAGGGGTTTTAAATTAGGAGACTGATATCAATATCTTTATTTTTTTAAATATGCATCCTTGGGCTATAATAGGAAAGGACTTATGACAGAGCAACCTTTTAGTAAGGAGTGGCCATTTATTGAAGGCTCGCTGTATGTGAGGCAAACCCCCAAGAGTGTTAGAAACATTGAATTTATTGCTCAAAATAACCCCATGAGATTCTATTTCTCTACTATAACAGATGTAGAGGACAAACGTATGGACACCAAGGGGGGAAAGTTGCGGGGCAGGGTGGTGGTGGGATGAATTGGGAGATTGAGATTGACATATACACACTAATATGTACAAAATGGATAACTAATAAGAACCTGCAGTATAAAAGAATAAATTAAATTAAATAAAAAAAAATAACCCCATGAGAAGGTGTACGGGTAGATAAAGTATCTCAAGCAAAGTGACCAAGTTAGTAACAGCCAAGTTAGGATTTAAACCCTCACTCCAATGCCTAGGCACCTCCCCCCAACCGCTAACACTGTCCTACCCCTCTAGTCTCTGCATAACTATAGAGGTGGAAAACTAAGGTTGAATTCTGACAGTAAGAATGGTAATGAAGAGAAGCCAGATTTGAGAGATATTTGAGGCAGACTTAGTCAATAGGATTTGGAAACACATTTGATGTAATGGGGTTAATAGAGGAAAGACCAAGGATGACACTGAGGTTTCTAATGTAGATAAGATTAATGATAGGCTATTTCATTTCATAGTATTTCATTATGAAGTCTTTAATAGTATCGAGGTCAAACAAAATTATTCCCTTGAAGTACCCAAGAAACTCTTGAGGGAGTGGTGAAAAGTGGTGATAATGGAATTGCCAGGGTAGAAGAAGCGATGAGGTCATTTCTGGACATATTGAAAATAATTAGAATATGTGGTGGAGCTTGAGAAAAATGTTCATAATCCATTAGCCTATAGGTGCTGGTTGGACCATGAGAATGCCCAGGGACAGTATGTAGAACAAGAAGAGAAAAGGACCAGGGAAAAAAATCTTGGAGAATCCTTAAGGCACACTCAAGACAGGAGAATTCTGGAAGAATAGGTGGAGGATTCTGAAATATTTCAGATCTTGTTTCATACTTCTAAGTAGAAATATGTATGTATATATCCTTCAGTGGCATGTAAGTTCATTAGTGATATAGCTATTCATATCTTTAGATTTTGTTTGTATCTATCTATCTATCTATCTATCTATCCTTCAATGGTAGGTCCATGGAAAAGGAAAAGGGCACGGAGTTGTAGGAACTCGCACATTCCTCTGAGAATGGTCCTAACTTCTACAGTATTAAAAGTGGGCTTTCCTGGCAAAACATGTGCTTGTATAATAAATCTTATTGCTGGCCCTTACTCCACAGTGAGATGTAGCTAACTGAAGAAGCCAGCTTGTGGTCCCTTTACCCAAGGAAATATAGATGCTCATATGATAAGAGGTTGGTAGAGGGGATTCCCATTTCTTTCCATGCATGGAAAGAGAATTTCTAGCCTAGAGAACTAAGAGCTCTCCAGCATTGCATTCATTGAAAATGAATAAATTCAACTCTATTTTCATTATTAACCCTTTCATGGTATCAAGGAAACAAAATGATTCCCTTGAAGTGCCCAAGAAATGCTTGAGACACAAACTGCAGACCATGAATTTTGATCCACCGCAGAGAATAAAAGTAAATTTTGACTTAAGAGGAATAGACAAGTGAAATTAGGGAAGTGGAAATTTTTCAGTTTGCTCTGAATCATAGGTGCCAAGGGTTAGTTTGTTCTTCAGTGTCTTACACATTTCATGTGTATGTAACCAGGCATTTATACACAAACACACACAAATATGTATTATTGCACAACAGCATTTACCCAGACTTCTGCTTTTGCTTGCATTGCATGCCAATCCAAGCCCATGTCTCGCAGAAGCCTGCACAAATGATTTTTAAAATGAAACGTTCAACAAAAGAATTGTTTTTTTACAGGAGGATCGGGGGAAACATGTGAACTATGATGTCAAAAAATCAGCTGATCTATTCCTAATATATTTTTAGTGGCACAGAGTCAAGTCAAATGAATATATTGAAAATTGAACCAAATACTTTTGAGCTTAAATGTGCCAAGAGAGACCCATCTTGTGAAAAGATCACTGACGTCACTTGTGTCATGCTTCCCATCAAAGGCTTTGTCTTGTGTTCACCAAAATATCAGGGTAATCAGTCTTGATAATGGTTATTGGGGAGCCAAAAACAAACAAACAAACAAACAAAAACCCTTATATTTTCATGACATCTTTAACTTTTATGTACCCATAGCTGAGTAGGCCAATAAAAGCAGGATACCACACAAGGCCAGACTCAGCAGTTTTCTGGGTATATGAGAGACCTCAGAAGCTGATCAGTAGAAAGTGAATTCCTCTTCAATAAAGACCATGTCAGCTAAACTTAAGCCCAAATGAACACTCATTCGGTTATAGTCAAGGGAATGCTACTAGAATTGTTTGCAGCGTAACCCTAATGTTCTAGCATCACAAACACATGTCTGACTGTAAAATAATGTTATTTAATAATATTTCTTATACAATAACAAAAGCACATCCAATGGCACAAAAACTGGTCTTAAAATATAGGCAGCAAACAGTCTGAAACAGAGAAGAACAAAGCTGACTCCATATTGGACCTATTCCTTTAGCTCTAAACTTCCTGCTCTGTTGCCTGTGCTTAGTCATGCTGGCTCTGCACGTTTTGGAAAAGAATGTTACCTATAACCTGAAATACACAGGATAGCCTATCCTCAGGGCTCTGACCTTTAAGAGTCCATTCATACAGAGATTAAAAGTTGCAGAACAGAGAATAACAATTGTCCTGTTGGAGGTTTCCAGGAACACTGTGACCTGACCTTCATGGACAGCTGCAAGAACAAAGGATTCTGGCACCAAGAAGTTTGCAACAGCTAACCACACCCCCTCTCCTTTTAGTATAAAAGAAGCCTGAATTCTAACTCAGGGAAGATGGTTCTTTGGGCCACGAGTCCACCATCTTCTCGTTCTTCTGGCTTTCTGAATAAAGTCTCTATTCCTTGCCCCAACACCTTGTCTCTCAAATTGCTGTCCTGTTGTGTGGCAAGCAACACAAGCTTGGATTTATGTTACTTGGGGGACAAGGAGATTTCTCTTCATGAGGAAATGAAGTCTGGAAAGATTGCTCTACCAAAAAATTGGCCAGTTTACATGGTAAAAGATAACAGGATTCCTTTGGGCTGAAAAAATCTGCATTCAGGTCACTTCGGGGTCCTTGGGTTTTGCCCTCAGGTTGTCTATGTGTTTTCATTGCATACGAGGTAGCTTTCCCATGGAAAAAGCAAACTTCATCCCTCTCATGAGTAGCTATCCTGAAAGTAATTCAGTCACCTTTCAGAAGGCAGAAACTGTGTTTATCTTTTTTTTTCCTGGAATTATACACCCCTCCATTATTTTTTGCTTTTTTGTTTGTTTTTTAGTTTCCTACTTGTATATCATCAAAATTAACGCAAACAAGCACAGAAAGTCAGTCAGGGCCTCTTTTTTTTTTTTTTTTTTTTAATTCTAGGGTCTGTCGTCTTGTCTTCTTTCCCTCCTCCAACATTTCCCTCTTTCTCTCCACTCCACCCCTCCTCTTTCTTCTCCCCCATCTTTTCCCTTTTCCTCTTCCTCCCCCGCTTGGCCCTCCTTCCTCTTTCTCCCCCTCCCCATCCCCTTCCTCCTCCTCCTTCTCTGCCTCTTGTTTCTTGTTACTCTTCCTCTTTCCTCTTCCTCCCCCTTTTTCCAGTCACAGCAGCAATGTTGGCAGTTTGGCTAGGGTAACCCACCTTGCTAAATTCCCAGGTGGATGTTGCATGTTTCAGGATGTGACGCATGACAGACGCAGGCTTCTCTGCCAGGAACAATTTGGCCTGGAACATTGGAGAGTGGAGGGACCCAGGAGGCATGGGCCTGGGCTCAGAGAGCATCTATCACTGCCTGGCTGAATAATACTCAAAAGGCTAGCCTGACAAACACTGGACTAGACCAATATTTTTTAGCAAACACCACAGAGATATTTGGAGCAAGAGATATTTGGAGTAAGAACAAAGGTAAAAGCTTTGATTCTTTCAGATAATGTCTCTGGCTACCTTCTTTTATCCCACCGTCCTCCATTCACTGTTCTCAGTTACAGAATTCTTCACACTTAGTGAGAATCTGTCTCTTCTTCCTCAAACTCATCAATGGCAGTTATATTTTACCTAACACATACATCTGGCACAAAGGTGATATCCTATAATTTTTGAAAAAATAAAGTAATGAGAACATTGTACTGAGTCAGCATGATAGAGGGCAGAATTTCTTGAAAATGTGTGAAGGTTTCTATAAGTTTAAGATTACTATTCTACATGTTTGACTAGGTGGTGGTGGTGGGGGGGGTTGTATGTATGATTCTGTGTTTTTCAGTCACTTCTACCTCCCAGGCTAGTGATCTTTGTTGATGGGCAATCCTCTGCCCTTCCTGGTGATGCTGACAGCTGAGACTAGGCATCTGTCTGCTCTGGGATGAGCCCTACTAGCATATGTAAATGTCTACTTTGCAGGTAAACTTTACGGACCAAAGCACCCGTTCTGTTCATGGGAAAAACAAGCATTAGATTACCTTCCCTTAGAAGGCTGAGCAAATCTCCCTGTTGTCGGGCTGTTAGAACCACCAGAGATAGGATTTCTAGGGATGGGTCATCACAAGCCAACTTCTACCAGCCTCTGGGAAAGAGCAAAAAGCAAGTTACAAAGTGACAACTCAAACACATTCAAGAAGGATACTGTTTCCCGAGAGACATTCAGCAAACTAAGGACTCCCCTCCCAACCCCAAACGCACACAAAATGCCTTGAGAAATGTGTTTTGTCAAACAGCTACTTATTTTGAATATCTGGTAACTTTTAGACTTTGTATGATCCAATGTTACTGCTTGTACTCGGAGAAACTGTTGCCTGATTCCATTTTTTTCCCTCCTCCCAATTTATTTGCTGTGTAGACACAATTTGGGTAAAACCCTGTTTGACTAGGTAACCCAAGGAAATTTTCTGATTGGTGGAGTCCCCACCCATCCTTACCCAATTTCCTAGTGGAATTTTGGAAAGCACTGATGACCTTTTGTAAATGTACCACACCTCAAATTCTCATTTTTCCATTTTGTGAGCAGTTCTTTCTCTCTGACCCTGGTCTTCATCAAAGCAAACCAGACAACTCCAGGTACTTCCCTTAAATATTTTAGCAGCTGGACTTCAGCACCTACTCCAGATCAGAGTAAGCAAGATCACCTTTGGTGTGCTCTCATAAGCCACTGCTTCTGATTAGTCTGAGGAAAAGTACAAATGACTTCCAGCTGAAACAAGCTTCATCCCTGTCCAACTGGCTCATGTTGGGGAAAGCTTCCTGTTGGCTCCCCAAACAGACCTACTGCCTTCTGACCAGGTCTTGGTTGGAGTTCAGGGAGTAGTGATGTGAGGATACGCCCTTCTTATTCAACCACTGGAGAGGGGATGCAGATAATTAAGTTCTCTCGTGTCTTTCCAACACTAGACAGATGCATTTTCTGTCATTGTGGAATATAAATAGAGCTGGGAAGGCCTGTATAACAGGACATTACAGCTAATTTTTCCTCTCTGAAGGGTTGCCAGTACTTTGAAAATAAGTTTCCTTGCTCTTTCATGAAAGAGCATCCTCGATTCAGTTGATATTTTGGTTGAAGAATCACACTGGTCCTCATTTTACAAATTCATTGCTCTTGATAAAGAAAGCCAAAGTAACCTGCCAAGTACCCACTTCTGCTGCTTTTTTGGATCTGCCTATCTCTCCTGAAGCTATGTCTGGCATTTTCTCTTCCATAATTCTGCCTACAAGAAACTGGAGAGTCACCACAGACACATTCTTTTTGAGGGACACTCTTGGGTCCATTTGTGATTATTAAGTAGTTCAAGGTCAAGGTAGCTGAGGTATTGGGTAGGAATTAATCATAGGATGCAGTTCTTGGGTATGGATAAAAGTATGACTCAGTTTGACTTATTACCATCCCCAGAAATGTCAGTAAACTGGGGAAAAGCAGCATATCAGGGTGACTAGAATCCATCTATTGGATCCTGAGAAATCCTCTAATCTTTCAACTTGCTTTCAAACAGAATCCTATTTGCCCTTGCTAGATCTTTTCTATGAAAAATCATGTAAAGTAGTCTCATCTCCCAAATGGACTGCATTTTTCTTATTCATCTTACTGTCTCTATCAATATCATGTACTCAATACCGTTTTGAATAGACAAGTAAATTTAGGGAAACTATCAGTCCACTCTCTTTGGTGTCAGATTTGCATTTCTTTTTCCTGGTAAGAGTGATTATAGTTATATAGGTTATAACTTAAGTATGCAGCCTTTGCAAATGAAACCTGCAATGAGTATACAGAAACAAACAAACAAACAAAAAACATAGAATATCAGAGAACAAGTAAAATTTAGAAATTTACTCCAATTTCTTTACCTCACTGTGGTAGAAACTGAATCCGGAGAAATGAATTGACTCACAAATATCCCAAGGAATTTGGTAGTGAAGGGGATTGGAATATGCCACCCCAAAATATGTCAGTTTGGCGTATGGATTATTTTGAGCTGAAGGCAATTGAGAATCAGCTGATGTATAAAGAAGGCTTATTGGAGCTTCCCTTATATGACTAAAAGCAGAAACTTCTGGGAAATGAGGACTGCCATAAATCCCCCCTCCAGAGGAGTTTTATGGCCATGGAGAAGATGGAAAATCAGCATTGAGATTAGTCTACACAAATAAACCTTACTAAAATAACTCATTTTCCATTAGTTTCTCCATATATTTACCTTTCCACAATTTACTGCTCCTGAAACCCCCAAAACCGTCTTCTACTTGTCTAGTCACTTCTCCACAATTTATTACCCTTTATTAAAATGGGATATAAACTTCCAGGTCTAACCACTTCTGTGAGTTTCCACTTCTTTTCTGTGAAGTCATGTGCATGTAAAAATATTAACACCAATAAAGAAACATATATTTTCTCCTGTTAATCTGTTGCTTGTGAGTTTAATTTACAGACCTCAGTGACAGGGTCCAAGAAGATGGAGGAAGTTTTTCCTCCCTTATAAGTGGCAAAGTTAAGTCTAAGATTCCCTGATCTTTTGATAAACTTTTTGGCAACCAAAATAGAATGAAAAACAAAAATTATATTCTATTTGTGATATATTATTAATATATTACATATAAATATATTCTATTTATGAAATATTCTTAATACACTACAAAATACATTAATACATTACAAAAATTATATTCTATTTATGAAATATTCTTAATACATTACAAAATATCACCTTGTATCTTTTGTTATATTTCCCTGTTTCTTGTTGAGAAAGTTTGGAGGATTAAGATTAAGGTAATATTTTCTTTGAATTCACTGGAGAATTTTCATATAATCATCAACTCAGGAAAAAAATTATGGTTTGCTTATCCTCCCTCAACTGACAAGTGCTTATGCAAATGAGTATAGGAGAGTGTATAAAAACTCAATCTTTAGTCATATGGGCCTGAGTTAACCCAATGATATATTACATGAAGGCTGGTTATGAGATCTTTGACAATATTATTTCGTGTGTGTATTGACACTGCAGACAAATTGCTTGAGGGTCCTGAAATCTCAATCTGATATTTATCTTAGCCTTTTGAAAAACTACTTTTTCTGCAGCTTCATTTAAGCAATTGTTGAAAATCCAGAATCCAGGTAGGGTAGAGTGAGCCTCAGTGCTTGATTTTCTATTTTCCTCAGTGAAATCCAGCCTATGCTTTAGAGAAAGTTGTGCATTTTTCATAGCCAGAGCAAGAAGCTGACGAAATCCTTTTGGTTCTGTGCAGCAGAAATGAACTGACTTACGAAGGCTACAGTGCTTATTTATGTGTAGAGTTTAATGCTAAAAGGTGCCATTAAAGGTGAAGACCACATCTAATGTCAAAGCAGTTAAAATCTTAAACATCCCTAATGACTTCTTTTAAGTCATAGCTATTCCTTTACAAAAACAAACCAGTGTTAGATTAAGTGCCGGGCACTCACATTACAAATGATACCAGTCATCTGGATTTCTCATTATGGAGCTTCTGCCAAGTTCAGACTCTTTGCCAAGGATGATTTAACCATTCAGTGTCAAACTGACCTTGTACTTGGGGATGGGAGTGGAGAGAAGCCTAATTGCCTGAGCATTATTTTCTTGAATTCTAAATTACTGAGGACATGAAACTTTAAGCTGAAGATCTTTCTTCACCACTGTAGTTACAATCTACTCTCCATAATTGCACTATTGAAACTGTGTGCGTGGAGGCCTCTTTTGCTTTTGCATATTAAATCAAACAAATACTTTAAAGAAGGGTTTTAGGGGACAATGGAAGAAAAAGGAGATAAATGGGTTAGACCCTAAGAGTTGGCAAAATTAATGAAGACTGTTTAATTGTTGGTGTCTGCTTATGTGTGTTTGTTTCTTTTTGTTTTTAACATCTTTATTAGGGTATAATTGCTTTACAATGGTGTGTTAGTTTCTGCTGTATAACAAAGTGAATCAGCTATACATATACATATATCCCCATATCTACTCCCTCCTGCGTCTCCCTCCCACCCTCCCTATCCCATCCCTCTAGGTGGTCACAAAGCACCGAGCTGTTCTCCCTGTGCTATGCGGCTGCTTCCCACTAGCTATCTATTTTACATTTGGTAGTGTATATATGTCAATGCTACCCTCTCATTCGTCCCAGCTTCCCCTTCGACCTCCCGGTGTCTTCAAGTCCATTCTCTACGTCTGCGTCTTTATTCCTGTCCTGCCCCTAGGTTATTCAGAACGTTTTTTTTTTTTTTTTTTTAGATTCCATATATATATGTGTTAGCATATGGTATTTTGTTTTTCTCTTTCTGACTTACTTCACTCTGTATGACAGACTCTAGGTCCATCCACCTCACTACAAATAACACAATTTCATTTCTTTTTATGGCTGAGTAATATTCCATTGTATATATGTGCCACATCTTCTTTATCCATTGATCTGTAGATGGACTCTTAGGTTGATTTCATGTCCTGTCTATTGTAAATAGAGCTACAGTGAACATTGTGGTACATGACTCTTTATGAATTATGGTTTTCTCAGGGTATACACCGAGAAGTGGGATTGCTGGGGCATATGGTAGTTTTATTTTTAGTTTTTTAAGGAACCCCCATACTATTCTCCATAGTGGCTGTATCAATTTACATTCCCACCAACAGTGCAAGAGGGTTCCTTTTTCTCCCCACCCTCTCCAGCATTTATTGTTTATAGATTTTTTGATGATGGCCATTCTGACCGGTGTGAGGTGATACCTCATTGTGGTTTTGATTTGCATTTCTCTAATGATTAGTGACGTTGAGCTCATGTTCATGTGTTTGTTGACAATTGGTATATCTTCTTTGGAGAAATGTCTACTTAGGTCGTCTGGTCATTTTTGGATTGGGTTGTTTGTTTTTTTGATATTGAGTTGCATGAGCTGCTTGAAAATTTTGGAAATTAATCCTTGGTCAGTTGCTTCATTTGCAAATATTTTCTCCCCTTCTGAGGGGTGTCTTTTCATCCTGTTTATGGTTTCTTTTGCTGTGCAAAACCTTTTAAGTTTCATTAGATCCCAGTTGTTTATTTTTGTTTTTATTTCCATTTCTCTAGGAGGTGGGTCAAAAAGGATCTTTCTGTGATTTATGTCATAGAGTGTCCTGCCTATGTTCTCCTCTAAGAGTTTTATAGTGTCTGGCTTTACATTTAGGTCTTTAATCCACTTTGAGTTTATTTTTGTGTATGATGTTAGGGAGTGTTCTAATTTCATTCTTTTACATGTATCTGTCCAGTTTTTCCAGCACCACTTATTTAAGAGACTGTCTCTTCTCCACTGTATATTCTTGCCTCCTTTATCAAAGATAAGGTGACCATATGTGTGTGGGTTTATCTCTGTGCTTTCTATCATGTTCCATTGATCTATATATCTGTTTTTCTGCCAGTACCATACTGTCTTGATTACTGTAGCTTTGTAGTATAGTCTGAATTCCAGGAGGCTGATTCCTCCAGCTCCGTTATTATTTCTCAGGATTGCTTTGGCTATTCAGGGTCTTTTGTGTTTCCATACAAATTTTGAAATGTTTCTCCTGGTTCTGTGAAAAATGCCATGGGTAGTTTGAACCTGTAGATTGCTTTGGGTAGTATAGTCATTTTCACAATGTTGATTCTTCCATTCCAAGAACATGATATATCCCTCCATCTGTTTGTATCATCTTTAATTTCTTTCATCAGTGTCTTAAAGTTTTCTGCATACAGGTCTTTTGTCTCCTTAGGTAGGTTTATTCCTAAGTATTTTCTTCTTTTTGTTGCAATGGTAAATGGGAGTATTTCCTTAATTGCTCTTTCAGATTTTTCATCATTAGTGTATAGGGATGCAAGAGATTTCTGTGCATTAATTTTGTATCCTGCAACTTTACCAAATTCGTTGATTAGCTCTAGTCGTTTTCTGGTAGCATCTTTAGGATTCTCTATGTATAGTATCATGTCATCTGCAAACAGTGACAGCTTTTCTTCTTCTTTTCCAATTTGGATTCCTTTTATTTCTTTTTCTTCTCTGATTGCTGTGGCTAAAACTTCCAAAACTATGTTGAATAATAGTGGTGAGAGTGGACAACCTTGTCTTGTTCCTGACCTTAGTGGAAATGGTTTCAGTTTTTCACCATTGAGAACGATGCTGGCTTTGGGTTTGTCATATATGGCCTTTATTATGTTGAGGTAAGTTCCCTCTATGCCTACTTTCTGGAGGGTTTTTATCATAAATGGGTGTTGAATTTTGTTGAAAGATTTTTCTGCATCTATTGAGATTATCATATGGTTTTTCTCCTTCAATTTGTTAATATGGTGTAACACATTGATTGATTTGCATATATTGAAGATTCCTTGCATTCCTGGGATAAACCCCACTTGATCATGGTGTATGATCCCTTTAATGTGCTGTTGGATTCTGTTTGCTAGTATTTCATTGAGGATTTTTGCATCTATGTTCTTCAGTGATATTGGCCTTTAGTTTTCTTTCTTTGTGACATCTTTGTCTAGTTTTGGTATCAGGGTGATGGTGGCCTCATAGAATGAGTTTGGGAGTATTCCTCCCTCTGCTATATTTTGGAAGAGTTTGAGAAGGATAGCTGCTAGCTCTTCTCTGAATGTTTGATAGAATTTGCCTGGGAAGCCATGTGGTCCTGGGCTTTTGTTTGTTGGAAGCTTTTTAATCACAGTCTCAATTTTGGTGCTTGTGATTGGTCTGTTTATATTTTCTATTTCTTCCTGGTTTGGTCTCAGAAGGTTGTGCTTTTCTAAGGATTTGTCCAGTTCTTCCAGGTTGTCCAATTTATTGGCATATAGTTGCTTGTAGTAATCTCTCATGATCCTTTGTATTTCTGCACTCTTAGATGTTACTTCTCCTTTTTCATTTTAGTTCTATTGATTTGAGTCTTCTCTCTTTTTTCTTGATGAGTCTGGCTAATGGTTTATCAATTTTGCTTACCTTCCCAAGAACCAGCTTTTAGTTTTATTGATCTTTGCTATAGTTTCCTTCATTTCTTTTTCATTTATTTCTGATCTGATCTTTATAGTTTCTTTCCTTCTGCTAACTTTATGGGGTTTTTTTGTTGTTGTTCTTTCTCTAATTGCTTTAGGTATAAGTTTAAGTTGTTTATTTGAGATGTTTCTTGTTTCTTGAGGTAGGATTGTATTGCTATAAACGTCCCTCTTAGAACTGCTTTTGCTGCATCCCATAGGTTTTGGGTTGTCGTGTTTACATTTTCATTTGTTTCTAGGTATTTTTTGAGTTCCTCTTTTATTTCTTCAGTGATCTCTTGGTTATTAAGTAGTATATTGTTTAGCCTCCATTTCTTTTGTATTTTTTCCAGATTCTTTTCTGGTAATTGATATCTTGTCTCATAGCGTTGTGGTCGGAAAAGATACTTGATACGATTTGAATTTTCTTAAATTTACCAAGCCTTGATTTGTGACCCAAAATATGATCTATCCTGGAGAATATTCCATGAGCACTTGAGAAGAGAGTGTATTCTATTGTTTTTGGAATGAATGTCCTATAAATATCAATTAAGTCCATCTTGCTTAATGTATGATTTAAAGCTTGTGTTTCCTTATTTATTTTCATTTTGGATGATCTGTCCATGGATGAAAGTGGGGTGTTAAAGTCCCCTACTTTAATTGTGTTGCTGTCGATTTCCCCTTTTATGGCTGTTAGCACTTGCCTTTTGTATTGAGGTGTTCCTATGTTGGCTGCATAAATATTTACACTTCTTATATCTTTTTCTTGAATTGATCCCTTGATCATTATGTAGTGTCCTTCTTTGTCTCTTCTAACAGTCTTTATTTTAAAGTCTATTTTGTCTGATATGAGAATTGCTACTCCAGCTTTCGTTTGATTTCCATTTGGAAATCATGGAATATCTTTTACCCTCCCCTCACTTTCAGTCTGTATGTGTCCCTAGGTCTGAAGTGGGTCTCTTGTAGACAGCATATATATGGATATTGTTTTTGTATCCATTCAGCCAGTCTATGTCTTTTGGTTGGAGCATTTAACCCACTTACATTTAAGGTAATCATCGATATGAATGTTCCTATTACCATTTTCTTGATTGTTTTAGGTTTATTATTGTAGTTCTTTTCCTTCTTTTGTGTTTCCTGCCTAGAGAAGTTCCTTTGGCATTTGTTGTAAAGCTGGTTTGGTTGTGCTGAATTCTCTTAGCTTTAGCTTGTTTTGTAAAGGTTTTAATTTCTCCATCAAATCTGAATGAGATCCTTGTTGGGTAGAGTAATCTTGGTTGTAGGTTTTTCTCCTTCATCACTTTAAATATGTCCTGCCACTCCCTTTTGGCTTGCTGAAAGAACAGCTGTTAACCTTACGGGGATTCCCTTGTGTGTTATTTGTTGCTTTTCCCTTGTTGCTTTTAATATTTTTTCTTTGTACTTAATTTTTGATAGGTTGATTAATATATTTCTTGACATGTTTCTCCTTGGATTTATCCTGTATGGGACTCTCTGTGCTTTCCGGATTTGATGGACTATTTACTTTCCCATATTATGGAAGTTTTCATCTATAATCTCTTCAAAAATTTCTCAGACCCTTTCTTTTTCTCTTCTTCTTCTGGGACCCCTATAATTCGAATGTTGGTGCATTTAATGTTGTCCCAGAGGTCTCTGAGAGTGTCCTGAGTTCTTTTCATTTTTTTTCTTTATTTTGCTCTGCAGTAGTTATTTCCACTATTTTATTTTCCAGGTCACTTATCCGTTCTTCTGCCTCAGTTTTTCTGCTATTGATTCCTTCTAGAGAATTTTAAATTTCTTTTATTGTGTTGTTCATCCTTGTTTGTTTGCTCTTTAGTTCTTCTAGGTCCTTGTTAAATGTTTCTTGTATTTTCTCCATTCTATTTCCAAGATTTTGGATCATCTTTACTATCATTGTTCTGAATACTTTTTCAGGTAGACTGCCTATTTCCTAGTTATTTGTTTGGTCTGGTGGGTTTTTACCTTGCTCCTTCACCTGCTCTGTGTTTCTCTGTCTTCTCATTTTGCTTAACTTACTGTGTTTGGGGGTCTCCTTTTCGTAGGCTGCAGGTTTGTAGTTCCCATTGTTTTCGGTGTCTGCCCACAGTGGCTAAGGTTGGTTCAGTGGGTTATGTAGGCTTCCTAATGGAGGGGACTAGTGACTGTGTTCTGGTGGATGAGGCTGAATCTTGCCTTTCTGGTGGGTAGGACTGCGTCCGGTGGTGTGTTTTGGGTTGTCTGTGACCTTATTATGATTTTAGGCAGTGTCTCTGCTAATGGCTGTGGTTGTGTTCCTGTCTTGCTAGTTGTTTGGAATAGGGTGTCCAACACTGGAGCTTGCTGGTCATTGAGTGGAGCTGGGTCTTAGCGTTGAGAGGGATATCTCTGTGAGCACTTTCGCCATTTGATATTACATGAAGCCAGGAGGTCCCTGGTGGACCAGTGTTCTGAACTCAGCTCTCCCACCTCAGAGGCACAGGCCTGACACCCGGCTGGAGCACCAAGACCCTGTCAGCCGCATGGCTCTGAAGAAAAGTGAGAGAAAAAGAAAGTAAGAAAGAAAAAAATAAAATAAAATGAAATTGTTAAAATAAAAAATAATTTTTTTAAATAAAAAAATTTAAAAGTAAAAGAAAAAAAGGAAAGAAAGAAGAGAGCAACCAAAGCAAAAAACATATCCACCAACAATAACAAGCGCTAAAAACTATACTAAAAAAAAAAAAATGACAGAACCTTAGGACAAATGGTAAAAGCAAAGCTATACAGACAAAATCACACAAAGAAGCATACACATACACACTCACAAAAAGAGAAAAAGGAAATATATATATGTATATAAAAAGAAAAAAGGAGGAAGAGAGCAACCAAATCAATAAACAAATTTACCAATGATAATAATCTCTAAATACTAAACTAAGATAAATCTAAACCCAAGAACCAATTAGATGCAGAAAGCAAACCCCAAGTCTACAGTCCCTCCTAATGTCTACCGCCTCAATCTGGGGATGATTTGTTGTCTATTCATGTATTCCAGAGATGCAGGATACATCAGGGTGACTGTGGAGATTTAATCTGCTGCTCCTGGGGCTGCTGGGATAGATTTCCCTTTCTCTTGTTTGTTCGCACATCTCCTGGGGTTCACCTTTGGATTTGGTCCTGCCTCTGCATGTAGGTCATGGGAGGGCGTCTGTTCTTCTCTCAGACAGGACGGGGTTAAAGGAGCAGCTGCTTGGGGGGCTCTGGCTCACTCAGGCCGGGGGGAGGGAGGGGTATGGATGTGGGGTGAGCCTGCGGCAGCAGAGGCCAGCATGACGTTGCACCAGCCTGAAGCGTGCCATGTGTTCTCTGGAGGAAGTAGTCATTGGATCATGGGACCCTGGCAGTAGCGGGCTGCACAGGTTCCCAGGAGGGGAGGTGTGGATAGTGACCTGTACTCGCACACAGGCTTCTTGGTGGCTGCGGCAGCATCCTTAGCGCTTCATGCCCATCTCTGGTGTCCGCGTTGATAGCCGTGGCTCACGCCCGTCTCTGGAGCTCATTTAGGGGTGCTCTGAGTCCCCTCTCCCCACGCACCCTGGAACAATGGTCTCTTGCCTCTTAGGCAGCTCCAGATTTTTCCTGGACTCCCTCTCAGCTAGCTCTGGCACACTAGCCCCCTTCAGGCTGTGCTCACGCAGCCAACCCCAGTCCTCTCCCTGGAATCTGACCTCCGAAGCCCGAGCCTCAGCTTCCAGCCTCTACCCACCCTGACAGGTGAGAAGACAAGCCTCTTGCTCTGGTGAGTGCTGGTCAGCACCAATTATCTCTGCAGGAATCTCTCCGCTTTGCCCTCTGCACCCCTGTTGCTGCGCTCTCCTCCATGGATCTGAAGCTTCCCCCCTGCCCACCCCCCCATCTCCACCAGTGAAGGATCTTCCTAGTGTGTGGAAGCTTTCCTCCTTCACAGCTCCCTTCCAGAGGTGCAGGTCCCGTCCCTATTCTTTTGTCTCTATTTTTTCTTTTGCCCTACCCAGGTACGTGGGGAGTTTCTTGCCTTTTTGGAAGTCTGAGGTCTTCTGCCAGCATTCAGTAGGTGTTCTGTAGGAGTTGTTCCACATGTAGATGTATTTCTGATGTATTTGTGGGGAGGAAGGTGATCTCCACGTCTTACTCCTCCGTCATCTTGAAGGTCTCTCTTTGTTTTGTTTTGTTTCATGGCCCTGAAAAATATTAGGCTTAGGTGGCAGGGCTATGTAACAGGGAATGAAATATTGTCTGAGCCATAAGTCCACCATTCTGAATGCATTGAAAAATAAGATCCTAAGTCTTCAATTTTAAATGCTTCCCTGTCACTCTGCTATTACACCGGGAGATATAATTGGTGTAGGGCTAGTTAATGGAACCAAGCTTTGCATGATCATTAAAGTAATTAGAAGTATTACCTAATCTGAGTTGTCATTAAATCACCCTCTTTTATGCTGAATAGAACTGCATTATATTAAGGGGTCCTTAAAATATTCTGGAAGTAGTTTGCTATTTATGGTGTCTAGATAATGCTGCGGGGGGGAAGAGATTAATGCTTGCTGAGCTCCATAGCACACACACTGAAGCCATTTTTCTCAAAGCACAGAGGGTGGCCTAAAAAAACTACTCTGTACCAGGAGGCCATTGGTGGTAAGTGAAATTCACAAGATTCACTCACTTAACCAAACTCCTTACAAGTCCTACGGATACAACTTATCCATCTAGACCTGACATTTGCTGATAAGGAATTGTATACCTCCTTTTGTGGTCCTGGCTTGTTGGTATACATGAGGATGTCTTCTCCACTGTTACTGGCTTGCCCAAAAGCTCACCGAAGTCCCAGGGAGACATTTGGGACAATTTTATCGGCAATAGTGCAACTCCTTTTCATGAACATTTACTACATGTCAGGTACTATTTTACATGTTATCAAATTAAATTTATTATTCATGCAAATCTTATGAGGAAGGTTTTAACCCCGTTTACCAACTGGGACTGAAAGATAATTTAAGTATATTGCTTAAGATTGCACAATATTCAGTGGAAGTGAGGTTTAAATTAGGCCTGGCTCACTCCAAAGCCCAGTTTTCCATCAGAACATTCTGTGCATGCTGGCCCCAATCAACCACCCTGGTGGTATCAGTGATTGTTAGTTATTATTTTCCTTTACTATGTCTCATTGATTTGCTTCTGTAGTTATGAATTTAGAAGAGGCTGTAGAAACTTTCATTAGAGATTTTTTTAGTTTGTTGTTAAATAAAAGCTAATTTGGAAAAATGGTTTGAATGCAGTCCTGCTCAGAAGCTACTCCATGAGCCTATGATTCCAGGAACCGTCAGTAGACTTGACATTTATTTATTTGTAAGTTGCTTGCTAGAAAAGAGTTTTGAGAACTCAAAAGTAGTCACTACTTGGTCACTATTGCATGCTACATTTATTGGACAAATTAATTGCCCTTAGGTTCTAAATGTTATTTTCAGGTAGACTTGAGAGAAAAGGTTAAAAACTAATTAGCTAAGAAATTTTTGGAATGATCAGGAAGATTCAGTACCTGGATAGGATTTTAGAAGTTCTCCCATACACAGCCTCTAAGCATTTCTGTTTCAGCATTTTCCTTTGCATTCTTAATCTACATGTCCCAGCACTTCTTTGTTTATTTTGGTGGTGAAAAAGTTTGCAACTCATTGTTTATATTGCTAAGAGTTGCTTCTTTGAATTGTCTTCCTCTAGGTGAACGGCAAAATTTTGCTAGGGGCAAAACTGCAAAAATGTTCATCCTCGGCACCTTGCTAATCTGCCTCACCCTCAGCCCCCATTCTTGGCCTTTTAATTGGTTGCTATTACTAGCGCCCAGTGGTGTCATATTTCCTCATCCCCTACCCAGGATAAAATATTGAGTAAACTCATTCATACCAAGGGATTTCCAAATGAATAATATCCTTACCAGTAGCGTTTGTTTGCTTTATCTTAAAAAACCTAGGGAGAGGATCAACAATTATTTCAAGAGTATAAAGGACTGATGGTACTAGACAAATGCTGTGTGTGTGTGTGTGTGTGTGTGTGTGTGTGTGTGTGTGTGTGTGTGTTTATATTCCCCCCCCCTCCTTTTTGGGAAAGCACACTTCTGGCGCTTGATGCCAGGGAGAGGCATGTGAGGCAAATGGGCTAATTATTTGTGCATCATCCCCTTGGCAATAGAGATTAGCTCAAGGCTTCTGTGATGGAGCCAACTAAGTTCAAAGTTCTTTCTTGGAATCAACATGGAGAGGGAGGGAGAGAAGCGTTCTTTCTGCTGGGGTTGCTAAAACAGGTAAGTGTGAAAATGAAGTAGCTAAGGCAATCATTTTGGCCCCGTGTAAGAAGCGTCTATGCAGTGAGAAAAATAAAGTCAGCACACAGAAAGAAGTACTAAGAGATGGCGAGACAGCGCTGCCACCGTGACTCATTTCAAGCCAATCTAGCTGTACCTGAAATTAGATTTAACTGTACTGCTCAAATTGTGTGTGTGTGTGTATGTGCACATTGTATGTATACGTTATTCACAAAATCCTTCCTTATGTGGAATCACACTTCTCCCACTCAGTGCCAGGGATGAGTATGTGAATCAGGATGACTAGGCTTCCCATCAATTTCTACGCTGCTTTTGGTGAGAACAGGTATTGGGTCTTGGGCTAGGCTGATTCAAGTTTTTTGGTACTTGGAAGTGAAAGGGTCCTGACTAATACATTAATGGTAGGATTTAAAACGCTCTTTTTTTTTTTGCGGTATGCGGGCCTCTCACTGTTGGGGCCTCTCCCGTTGCGGAGCACAGGCTCTGGACGCACAGGCTCAGTGGCCATGGCTCACGGGCCCAGCCGCTCCGTGGCATGTGGGATCTTCCCGGACCGGGGCACGAACCTGTGTCCCCTGCAGTGGCAGGCGGACTCTCAACCACTGGGCCACCAGGGAAGCCCCTAAAATGCTTTTAAGTGAAATATTTTTCGGTAGACAATATTCCTGTTGCTTTGCTTATACCCTGGGAATGTCACTTTGCTGCTGGTTTTGAGTAATAATGCTATGCTGATGTCGCAACCTGAAGTTATTTGCTGATAGGCAGCGGTGATCTGTTGTCCACCATTTCTTGTTGGTGTCCTCAATACGATTCAATTCAATTTAATTCAATTTGGTCCAGTTTAATTAATCTGGACTAGGGGCTCAATGAGGTCCTTTTCTGGAAGTAAGCAGTGAACCATTCAGATAACTTTGCAGTGTTACACTTCTACTTACAGGTGTTAGGAAAGTATGAGCTACCGTTTCAGATCTTGCAGGACAATCTACACATCTTAGGTCCATCTGTTGAGCACTGATAAAAAATAATGACTTGTCTCTGTTTTGACCCTGGGTGCAACTCAGAGGCCTTTGGTGAGCAGAAGATGAGATTGGTGACTACAAGCTGATACTTGACAAATTCATTGAAAGGAAAAAGACCAACTTGCATTTGTATTTCTAGTCCTGGGTGGTCATATGGCTTTTTCAACATCATTGCCAACACCCCAGTTAATGAAAGACTATACAAACATGAGATGAAAGTATGAATTCTTTGGTTCTTGGTTCGAATTTTTATTTATTTAAGTGATTACGGCTGTGTATTTATTTATATGCACGTAGACTCACGCATTTCTTTATAACACTCTATAAATAGCTATAATAAGCAACCTAGTGAAATATCACATGGATTCCAGTGGAAGAAAAGACCAAACTGGTGGGACTGTTGTAACTTTCTATTAATGCTCACTCCCTTTTTTCTTTTCTAATAGACTTTATTTTTGACTCCTAAACTGTTGCCATTGAGTGTGACTAAGCCTTTGCCCTGAGAACCTTTCAGACTCCTAGTCACTGACTTTTGTTTCCCATCTGGAGCTCGGCTTGCCTTTGACCCTCTGGGATGACTCCAGGCTCACCATGCAGTCAGGGGTCCTGTGTAGGAGGCTCCAGTAATGTGGGTCACTTCCCTGGTCACCAAGTCAAGGTCTGCACATGTCAGCTGAGGACTTTTTCAAACATGCTTTTATGAGGCTCTGTCATAGATTGGACCAAACAATACAAAATCAGCTGGTTGAAAAGTAAAAAATTCAGGCAGTCACGGGCCGCTTTTGTCTACAGACTGGCAGATAACCAGTTTGCGTGATTGTCTTTTTTTCTAATTTAATTATGCAGGTTTGAAGCTATATCTTAACAAAATCCAGCGTGCTTGATTTGATTATTATCTTGACTGGTCAAGAAAGTCATTATGAAAAAATAATGTATGAATTTTGTGTATTGAATCATTAAAATAATCAACTTAAATTTTTTGTGATAGATTTATTTGATGAAATTTGATATTTTATTTTATGGCAAATAAGCCTGTGGACATATTACAAATACAATTTTGTTTTTTTTTTTCTTTCTCCTTTTTTTTTTTTTTTGACAAAGGCCCTTTTTATTTTATCAATTTTATTTATTTATTTTATTTTTGGGCTGCATTGGGTCTTCGTTGCTGCTCGTGGGCTTTCTCTAGTTGCGGCAGCTTCTGTTATTGCAGAGCACGGGCTCTATGCGCGCAGGCTTCAGTAGCTGTGGCTCGTGGGCTCTAGAGCGCAGGCTCAGTAGTTGTGGCACACGGCTGTAGTTGCTCTGCAGCATGTGGGATCTTCCCAGACCAGGGATCGAACTCGTGTCCCTTGCATTGGCAGACAGATTCTTTTTTTTTTTTTTCTTTTTTTTGCGGTACGCAGGCCTCTCACTGTTGTGGCCTCTCCCGTTGCGGAGCACAGGCTCCGGACGCGCAGGCTCAGCGGCCATGGCTCACGGGCCCAGCCGCTCCACAGCATGTGGGATCTTCCCGGACCGGGGCACAAACCCGTGTCCCCTGCATCGGCAGGCGGACTCTCAATCACTGCGCCACCAGGGAAGCCCCGGCAGGCGGATTCCTAACCACTGAGCCACCAGGGAACTCCCTCTTTCTTCTTTTTTAAAAAATTTTTATTTTATATTGGAGCATAGCTGATAAACAATGTCGTGTCAGTTTCAAGTGTACAGCAAAGTGATTCAGTTTTACATATGCATGTACCTATTCTTTTGCAAATTCTTTTCCCATTTCGGTTATTACAGAATATTGAGCAGAGTTCCCTGTGCTATACAGTAGGTCCTTGTTGGCTATCTATTTTAAATATAGTAGTGTGTACATCATCCCAAGCTCTGAATCTATCATTGAATTTTAATTTTCATGGCATCCATAACCCAAATGAGATAAATCTTTGATGATCAGAATTATTTTAGTAATAGGAGGCTTTAACAAGAGAAAATATGTTTATAGCCTTAATTGGATCTTTTTTCATTATATCAAAGCTGAGTTTCTTAACCAGTTGTATAGTAGACTGTGACAATACATGTAAATTTTACTGATTACTTTCATTATAAAGATTTGCATATTTATGAGAAAAAATACCCAGGAATTATTTAAACACCAATTATTTTCTTTTCACCAAAATGACAATCTCACTTAAATTATGACTTTTCAATGTGTTATTCTGACTTTATAAATAGATCGGTTTATGCATAGAAATATGTCTTTTCAAATGACTGGATCAGGTTGACTGGTGATCATTTTGATGTTAGAAAAAAGCAATTGGTGATTACGATTCTGACACCAACTCTGATGTGTGTTTTTTTTCTGTACCACCAAGCAATCTCCAACCCCATCTGGGTGTCCTACAGCTCAACTCAATTCTGACACTGTCTTCCTGGAGATAGTGTCAGATCTCAGAGGCTAAGGGTTCCGTCCTACAAGACTGCAACCTCCCCCCCTTCTCCCCCCAGGTTGTCACCTGTGCTTCTGACCTATCAGCTATAGATCAGAGGTTTTCACAACCCATCATGGGGTTCAGTTAATTTTGGTGGAGTGGCTCACAGATCCTAGAGAAACATTTTACCTGCTAGATTATTGGTTTGTTATAAAGGGACGTAACTCAAGAACAACCAGATGGAAGAGACGACTCTCCAGATTGTCCTTCTCTCCTAGTTACCTCCATGTGTTTACCAACCCAAAAGCTCTCTGGGCCCTGTCTTTTTGGGTTTTTATGGAGGCTTCCATACAGAGGCTTGATTGATTGAATCATTGGCTAGTGGTGACTGAACTCAACATCCAGACCTCTCTCTCTCATCTCAGGAAGTCAGTGAGTAGGACTGAATGTGTCAACCCTCAAAACACATGGTTGGCTCCACTGGCAACCAGCCTCCAACCTTGGGTACTTTCAACCTTGGGAAAGTCATCTCATTAACATAACAAAAGACACCTTTAGGGCTCTCATCACAGGAAATTCCAAGGGTTTTAGTAGCTCTGTGCCAGGAATGGTAACAAAGGCCAAATATATATTTATTATGTCACAATATCACAGCTATCGAAATGGTGTATCAAAAAAATTCATCATGGAATATTATAAAACACTATGCTACAGTTCAATGGGATGCAGAGGTTTGTAAACTGAAATGTTATGACATTAATGAATTTATAATCTATTTGATGAAGGTATGTGAATTCATACACATACACACACGTACTCTAAATAACAAATAAATGTTGTCGTCAGAAGGGTAGAGAAGTTTGGAAATGTGCCAGAGGGCTAAGATGACCAGGGACTTGAGATGGGGCTTGAAGAGTGAGACAATTCGTACGGTTGAAGAAAATACTGTGGAAACAAAATTGTAAAATGAGCCCTTATTCTTCTCACAGAGAAGTAGTGTAGCAATATTAAAAAAGTAAAGAAGGATAGGGTTTTAATAAAAGGTCAGAGAAGTGACCTGATGTCTCTGATCAAATCCCCGTTATTCATAATCTTTTTCTACATACTGGTTCAATGTTTCTCATTAACCAAATTAACAAGCTACTTGATTAAATTAACAGGTCAGTAGGTGCTCTGATTTCCTATTGCTTTATAATAAATCACTCCAAAATTTAGTGGCTGAAAACGATACTATATATTTACAGTCTCTGATGCTTTCTGTGGGTCAGGAATTTGAGGAGCGTTTGATTGGGTGGTTCTGGCTTGGGGATATCTCATGTGATTTCAGGCAGATGTTGGCTGGAGCTGTCAGAGCAGGGATGAGGGATGCTAAAGCAGTTGGGGGTTGGCTGGGTACCTCTTTTCATGGATTCTCAGAGCCAGTGCATGTGGTCTTCCCATACAGGTTAGTTTGGGCTTCTTACATCATGGTGGCTTCAGGACTGTCAGATATAAACAGGGCTCCTGAAAGCGACAAGAGTTAGAATTCTAACAAGTCAAAAGCTTTGTTGCCTGCCTTTTGTGACCTAGCCCTGGAGGTCACACAGCATCAGGACCACCTCACAGTCATATTGCATCCAATTGCAAGAGGAGGGAACACGGACCCCAACACTTGATATCAAAATTCAGGTATAAGAAGGGAATACTGAATAGAAGATACTGTTTTATCAATTTTGGAAAATATAATCTAAATCATTTTGGGCATTTTGTTTGGTTAAGCACTCTCTTTGAGGAGTAAGAAAGTAGTAGAAAAACCTTGAACAAGTGATGCTTCTTTATGATTATTGGTTGAAATGGATAGATAGTATGCACTCAAAAGAGTGGGTAGCATTCATTTATACCCTGGTATAATCACATTTACTAGTGACCCAAATAACCCGTCTCCCATCCACAATTCGTGGCTTTTGGTCCCTAATAATCATATAACATTTGGAGACTGGCCCTGTTAATAATAGAAAAGTCATCTTCAAAACACTTCACAGGGTTTTAAGATTTTATTTTCTTATTCATCCTTCATTTGAATCAAAACCCAACCTGGTAGTGTTCCACAGTAGTTCTCTTTAGGCTGGATTTAATTGCTGGAGAGATGTCTTCTATGAATCCAAACTGTAGCCTGCATTCTCGAGACGTGGGTTCATGTGTTTTTGGTTTTTTGTTTTTTCTTCTTATGTTTTTTTATTTGGGTTCATGTTTTAAAACACAGCTAAGGGTGAAATAGACTTTTGAAACAGAACAGCTTTTTATATTATTATTGCTTTTATTGTTATTATTTTAAACATGAAGCTTCATGTTCCAAACATATTTCTTATGTCCTTTTACAAGAAAGAGCAATCCTCCTTGTAATTCTCAAACATGAGTCAGAAAAGATATTATTGAATACCATCCTCTCACCTAAATGAGAAATAGATTTTCTCTTCATTTCCTGGTGTTATTTTTCAAGAGAAATGTTCTCTTGCCTCTGCTTTGGGTTTCTTTTCCTTGTTTTCCCTTCTTTCATGGATGAAACATCACCAGGGAAACATCAGCTACAACTGCACGTGGTTAACTTGCTTTCACCCCAGTTTTACAACGCACTTTGGACTGAGCCAGATTACTCCACTAAATGCTTCTTAACTGTCTAAAATTGTCATGAAAGTAAAACTTGTGTTTGTACACTTTCCCTGAGTGCCTTCACCCCTTCTCCAGCAGGGTCCTGCTTCACTAAGGATCATTGGTGTTTTATCAAGGGGGCAGTCCATATAATACAAACTGTTGTTTACATGAGGGAAGCCAAAAAGACTGTACAAAAGGTCGATGGCATTGACCTTGGCTTGTTATGAATATCCCCTGTGTATAACAAGATTACAATGAAGACTTTGGTTTAATATCCAGAATTCTAGACAGCATCCCTAGAGTTACAATTTGTAATAATAGGGAACTGGAAAACACAATTTTCTAAGGAATATGTTTTTTAAACTGTCAGCATTTCCAATCATCAGGTTAGAGAAGATTGCTACTAGCTTAAATGTTTAACTAGTAATCCCTTCAAGTATTTCTCCTTATGTCTAGATGCTATTAGGGATACGACTAGGAAGCAGTAAAACAACTAGAAGCTTGGTTAATTCATTAAAAACTATGGTATGATTTCTTCATCTCTAGATACTAAAAAAAGCAACAAGCTTTTGAGAATTTCACTTCAGTTTCTACTTTCCAACTCTAGGCATGCATTTCTGACTTTTTTTTTTTTAATTGGTATCCTCTATGAGGATTAAAGAAAAAGTTGTAAATGAACTTCAACCTGAACTTTACACCTTACATAAAATGAACTCAAAATAGGTCATGGGGACTTCAGTGTAAAATATAAAAATATTACAACTTTTAGAAAGAAGCATAGAAGAAAATCTTTGGTACCTAGAGCCAGGTGAAGAGTTTTTAGACTTGACACCCAAAGCACACTCCATTAAAAAGTAAAATTGATAAATTAGACCTCATCAAAATTAAGAACTTTAACTCTGTGAAAGACCCTATGAGGAAGATAAAAAGACAAAGCTATTTATTGGGAGAAAACCTTTGCAAAACACATATCCAATAAAGGCCTCATGTCTAGAAAATGTAAATGACTTTTAAAACTCTATAGTAATATCATGAACAATCAATTAGAGAACGAACAAAAGATATGCGCAGACACTTCAAAAAAGGACATACAGATGGTAAATAAGCACATGAAAGTATGTTCAACATTACTGGCTGTTAGGGAAATGAAAACGAAAACCACAGATATCACTATATGCCTATCAGCCATTAAAATAAGAAATAGTGACAACGCCAAATGCTGGTGGGAATGCAGAGAAAGCAGATTGCTTACACATTGCTGGTGGGAATGAAACTGTCACAGTCACTCTAGAAAATAGTTTGGCAGTTCCTTTAAAAACTCGACATGCACTTACTGTACAATTTAGCTATTGTAGCCTTGGGCATTTATCCCAGAGAAATAAAAACTCATTATTACAAAAACCTGTACATGAATGTTCATAGAAGCTTGATTTGTTATAGCCTCAAACTAGAAACAACCTAAACATACTTCAACAAGTGAATGGTAAAAAAATCTGTGACATGTCCATACCAGGATGGCTATCTAGCAGTAAAACTATTGATACAGGCAAAAACTGGGGTCCATCTTAAGGGAATTAGGCAGAGTTTAAACACCTACCTCAAAATGATACTTTATATGATCGCATTTAAGCAACATTCCTGAAATAACAAAAACTATAGAGAGTATCTCTATAGAGATGGAGGGGGTTGAGAAAGCTTAGGAATGGAAGGGTATAGAGGTGGCTGTAAAGGGTTAACACAAAGGCTCTTTGGAGATAAAGCAGTTCTGTATCTTCATTTGTGGTTATGGTTATGTGACTCTATACATGGGATAAAATTACACAGAACAAATAGATACACTTGTGGGCAGGGAGGCCCCTCTCCAGCCCTCCACATACAAATGAGTGTATGAGGGCCTGCAAAACTTGTGAAATTTGAATAAGCTTCCTAGATTGTGCCATTTTCATTTTCGTGGTTTTGATATTGTACTATAGTTTTGCAAAATATTACCACTGGAAAAACTGGGTGAAGGGTACTGGGTGAGACCTCCCTGTACAATTTTCCTGCAAATTTCTGTGAACATATAAGGTTTCAAAATAAAAAGTTAAAAGTCATTGGCTGGACTCAATTTAAGGTGTAATCCTGTATTGTTAAGAAGGATGTATTTATTTCTGCTAAGAGAAAGGAATAAAAGCAATCAACACCAAAACAAGATATATTAAGAAGCAAGGAACATGGAGAAGGCTGTCACTGTAATTCATTGGTAATTAATTTAGAAATTCGTGTATGGTAGATATGTTTGATAAGTGTTATGCTTGCTTACTTATTTTTTTAATGACTATAATTATAGGAGGGTGAGAAGGAGAGCAGAGGTAAATGCTACCAAAACACAGTGCAAAACCTCATAGCCTGGGCTCAAATTCTTACTGGCTTTGTTGTTGTAGTAGCAATAGCAGTTTCTTCCAGATCTAAGCCTAGAGAAGACAGTAACAATTGAAAATATGCAAGAAGTAATAAATCTATTTGTTCCCCAAAAGGTTTTAATCATATTTTTAAAATTTCTCATTTTATACCATCCATGTTGGAATTCACTTAAGCCTGAAATCAGATGGTGTTTGGAGAAAGAAAAGCAGTTTGGGAACAAAATTTTGAGATGTTGGTATGCTTAGTCTTTCACACAAATAGATAAGCAAATATTGAAACCTTTTTACGTCTTTTCAGCAATGGTAGTATATTTGAACTGTATTTGTGTATGTGTGTGTGGTGTGTGTGTGTGTGTGTGTGTGTATATATATATATATATATATATATATATATATATGTATGTTAAATTTTGGATGGTTCCAAAGAAAATGTCGTGTTTATTAAGAACCTTCAAAAAAGTGCAGAAGTTGTATAATTGGTTTTTGAAAAATCAGTATTTGTTATAGCAATAGGAGACTTCTTTAAGAATTATGGTACTTTCACACAAAGAATAATTATGCTATAAGCTGTATATGTCAGACCTCAATGTATTACTATGGGGAGGGGTCTCTAGAAAATATTATTTAAAAATGCAGAATAGAGAAAAGTATGTAAAGTCTCCACCATTTAGCTAAAAAGGGGGCATACAAAAGTGTGTATATATATTTGCTTATATTTAAAAAAATCAAAGGAAAAATATAAACATTTTAAAATTCATTTCTTAGAGGGGGGTAGAGAATAAGGTGAAGGTCACAGGGACAGAAACTCAACTTCTTTCAGTCCACCTTGTTTTGTAGATCTGACATTGAAACCATATATATAGGTCACGTAATTTTTTTTTATTTTTATTTTTTTAATTTATTTATTTTTGGCTGCGTTGGGTCTTTGTTGCTGTGCTCGGGCTTTCTCTAGTTGCCCCGAAGGGGGCTACTCTTCATTGCGGTGCGCAGGCTTCTCATTGCGGTGGCTTCTCTTGTTGCAGAGCATGGGCTCTAGGCGCACGGGCTTCAGTAGTTGTGGCTTGCGGACTCTAGAGCGTAGGCTCAGTAGTTGTGGCGCACGGGCTTAGTTGCACCACGGTATGTGGGATCTTCCCGGACCAGGGCTCGAACCTGTGTCCCCTGCATTGGCAGGCAGATTCTTAACCACTGAGCCACCAGGGAATCTCACGTAATTTAAAAATAAAATTAAAAAGCAACCCTTCAAACTTGAAAGGAAAATGAATCATATGATCTTAACTATGCACAGAGTTGGTGGCATAGCCTCGCAGAAGAGCTAAGTGACTGTAAAGCACAGCAGTTTCCCTGTACAATCCAAGTGGGATACAGTTTAAAGACAAACAGAGCTGCAGAACATTTTTCAACTTTTAAAATATTTTTGAAATATATTTTTGATGTTAGTGTTAGCATGTTATTAAGCAATGATTGGACATTTGATACTAAAGAATTAGCAGTTTTTTTTAGATGTGATTGTACTTTGAGTATATTTTTAAAGAGTCTTCATCTTTTGGAGAAACATACTAAAATATGTACACATGAAATAATATGATGCTTATTTGTTTCAAAATCATCCAGGGGTAGGGAAGTGGGGGAAGGGTAGTTGAAAGATGGCCATGAGTTGGTAATTACTGAAGCTGGGTGATGAGCACATGAGGTTCATTATCTTTTTCTTTTTCCCTTCATGTAAATTTGAAAATTTGAAAATTAAAATATTAAAACTTTCAATCAAATCACAGCTGAAAATTTAAAATAAAAGAAGATGTACTGCTTCCTTCAATACCAATGAAGGTGGTCTCTATGGAAACTCATTACTGATAAGCTCAGGATAATTTTTAAAAATTACAAAAACAGGGCTTCCCTGGCGCAGTGGTTGGGAGTCCGCCTGCCGATGCAGGGGACATGGGTTCGTGCCCCGGTCCGGGAAGATCCCACACGCCGCGGAGTGGCTGGGCCCGTGAGCCGTGGCCACTGAACCTGCGCGTCCGGAGCCTGTGCTCTGCAACGGGAGAGGCCACAACAGTGAGAGGCCCGCGTACAGCAAAAAAAAAAAAAAAAAAAAAAAAAAATTACAAAAGCAAATGTTCTCCATCAAGGTTCATTAATTTACTTTATTTCGGACTACAGGAGTACAGGAGTCTAGTATAAGATTTTTGAAAATCGTCTTCAATTGTACAAATGTAAGAAAAGCAGGGCTTCCCTGGTGGCGCAGTAGTTGAGAATCTGCCTGCTAATGTAGGGGACACGGGTTCGAGCCCTGGTCTGGGAGGATCCTACATGCCGCGGAGCAACTAGGCCTGTGAGCCACAACTACTGAGCCTGCGCGTCTGGAGCCTGTGCTCCGCAACAAGAAAGGCTGCGATAGTGAGAGGCCCCCGCACCGCGATGAAGAGTGGCCTCCGCTTGCCACAACTAGAGAAAGCCCTCGCACAGAAACGAAGACCCAACACAGCCAAAACTAAATAAATTAATTAATAAACTCTTACCCCCAACATCTTCTTTAAAAAAAGAAAAAAGAAAAGAAAATTAGTTTTTTCTTGGGCCTGGAAGAAAATACCACTTGTTAGATAGCTTTCTGTGAGAAAATGTTCAGAAACACAGAAGCACAAACTTGCATCTCCTGCTTGTCTGGTCCTGCTGATGGAGTCTCCATCACCCACCATTACTCTGCTGGAGAGAAAGAACCATGACCATTAGAAGGCCGAGTGTCAGTCCTGGAGCTAATTTTTCTGAACTTTATATATTTAACTGTAAAATGAAAAGACTATACCTATTTCATAAAGCAATTATGGGCTTAAATGAAAAGAAAGAAGGTAAATTGCTGAAGATGGTGGCTGGAAATCAGCAAGTACTCAATAAATGTATTTTTTTAATGTTTTATTTTTCCTTTTTAAAGGAAATAATAACCACTGCATGTGGTTATTAGCTTCAAGTGAAATAATGCACGTAAAAGTCGTTATTATTATGCCCATGTTACTGCTAGGTCACAGGATGAATGATATCACCATTGAGCAGATGGCTTATCTCATACAGGGTTTTTGAAACACGTGGGGTTCAGAGTTTGATGGACTTCCAGAGCCATAAGTAGGCTGATATCATCGATGGAAGCATATTTATTTGGGTGAGACTTACTGTTGACTTGGTGACTTATGGCACTCAGAGCTTTGTTTACTGGAGTGAGTCTGCCCTTGATTGTCTGACTTTCAGAAGAGAGTTGCTGATACTGGTTGCTTGGCTTGCAAAAGTGTGTTCAGTGAAGTGAGTTATTGATGGACCGAACAAGTTAAAACCTGGTTTTGATGACTCTGCTACCAAAACTACAGATCAATGAATCTTTTCCTAAGCTTATGGGAACTTTTAGGTTCACAAATCTCATTTTTTGCGTACCTAATTTTTGCATGCCCAATTTTCTTAGGAGCTATCTCATCTAAAAGAAATAAATCTTACATCCCCTGATGCTGAATACCAATCTGCAGCTCCAAAGCGAAGAGAAGTGAAGAAACAATTCCCTACTAATGGTTTTAGGATGGGCCAAGATGTTTAAACTCAAGATGGAAGATTTGACAAAATTGATTTGTCCTTTTTGTGATTCCTCTCATTTTGTCTCATCCATGCTCGTCACCTGATTGGCTGGAGAACTGAAATTTATTGGTGAGTGCAGCAGGTGCTTAGCAAATTTTACTGGTATTACTCTTGGTGAGAGGAACTAATATTCCTAGGGAGGTAGGTGGGGTGCTCACCAATTCAACTATTTTCAAGACTGTTGAGAGAGTTATCTATGAACAGACTCATTTTCTCCTACCTGTAATTTTTTTTCAGGTGGAGAGGTAACCAAAACATTTTTGAGTCACTTATGATATTTATTACAATTGCATTTGTTTTTTTAAACTTTTTATTTTATATTGGAGTATAGTTGATTAACAATGTTGTGTTAGTTTCAGATGTACAGCAAAGTGATTCAGTTATACATATATATGTATCTATTCTTTTTCCAATTCTTTTCCCATTTAAGTTGTTACATAATATTGAGTAGAATTCCCTGTGCTGTACAGTAGGTCCTTGTTGGTTATCCATTTTAAATATAGTAGTGTGTACATGTCAATCCCAAACTCCCTAACTATCCTTGCCCCCCATCCCTCCCCTCTGGTAACCATAAGTTCATTCCTTATGAGTCTGTTTCTGTTTTGTTCGTATGTTCATTTGTGTCATATTTTAGATTCCACATAAAAGTGATATTGTATGGTATCTGTCTTTCTCTTTCTGACTTACTTCACTTAGTATGATAATCTCTGGGTTCATCCATGTTGCTGCAAATGGCATTATTTCATTCTTTTTAATGATCGATTAGTATTTCATTGCATATATGTACCACATCTTCTTATCCATTCATCCACTGATGGATATTTAGGTTGCTTCCATGTCTTGGCTATTATAAATAGTGCTAGGCACTGTTCTTGATGCTTCCAAAGATACAGAGATGAAGACAAAGTCAATGCTGCCTTAAAGGTTAAGCTCCACCAAGGAAGGTTATGAACAAATAAACAAATAAATATAAAATGCACGAGTGTCAGATAACAATAAGTTATTTAAGTGCTGGGGTAGAACTTGTTAGGTCCCTTGAAGAACTAACAATTTGGTGGAGTAGACAAAGCATGAATATACAAAAAGTTAAATGGTTAAAAGTGTCAAGCAACCTAAATAAGAATTGAAAAAGGCATCAAAGATTAATTTCTATTAAGTGCTGTAGAAAGCAAATGATGGAAGTGTGGAAGGGGGCAAGATTTGCTCTGGGCCTCAGTGTTCTGGGGACGTTGCGGGGAGAAGACTGAAGAATAGATACAGCTTGGCTGGTTGGAGGGAGGAAGGTGTATTCCTGGGGCAGTGAAAACAACTTAATTGTCTCAACGAGACAACTGAAAGTTCATTTTTCTGCTCATAGTTGCTAAATGTGACAGATTTAAAGAGTGTAAGTTTGGCCCTTACAGCTCTTAACACTAAATCTGAAGCCCCATTCAATTTCATCAACCTGACCTCAAAAACATCAGCATGGTGCCTGGAGGTTCATGCATCAACTTCTGAACCTCACCAGATGGATGTGCTTTAAAAAAAAATGCAAACAAAACACTACATTTACCATGCCCTGTAGAGTATGAAAACCTAGCTGACATTCTCATTTACTCATCATCCGTCTCCTTTAATATGTCATCCATCATTTGCTCTCATTTCCCTTAAGAGCTTGTGAAAAGTTGGAGGGCAAATAGCTGAGCAGTCCAACGCTTTCCGTTATTTCTCTGATGGGACTGCAAGGAGGAAGCTAAGTTCCGTTGACAACAATGGCTGATGCACAACTGAGTCTTGAGGCAGGATGAATAGCAACGTGATTTTGAACTAGTGGAGCACTTCTCTGTTGGGTAGAGCATTGAAATGCTGGTTGAGAGTAAAAAGTTCTTTTGGGTTTTTCCATAATGTCTTATGGAAAAACCCGAATGAACTTTTTAACCAACCAAAGGATACAGCTTTGTACCGATCCAGGGATAGGTATATTTCAAAATAAGGTGCTGCTAAGCAACCTTTCTGGAAAGGAGCCTCTCTGTCCACGCTCCCTGGAATTTGAACAGATGTCTAGAAGAGTAGGGCCAGATCCTTTCACACATTCCCTTGAAATCCTAAAAAGGTAAACTTGAAATCAATCCTGTGGGCTAAGGTGGCTGAAACATATGTGAAAGAAATGAGAGAATGTTTTCAAGCAATGAAAAGGAAGTGGTAGATGACTTTTTTCTCCTATATTGATGGAGACATTGAGGAAAGAACAATGGCATATTTTTTAAAAAGCAACCAACAGTACATCCTTATTTAACTGTTATTTAACTTCAACAATGCCTTAGGTGTCAGAGACACATTTAGAGGAAGGGGAATCAAATTAAATTTCCAGGCTCAGTGATTGCCCATGGAGCCTTGTAACCTGAAGACTCAACTGCCTTCCTTCTGAGTGGGCTGTTTTTCCAGCTCATTGTGATTTTTTTTCTGAGATTTTTGAGGGATGGGGGTAGCGGTATGGTGTTGAGATAAAGATAAAATTCACGAGTGGTTGTGATATATACACACTTCAATTACTTAGAAATATTTGAATTGATCTCGTCAGAGGGAATGTGTTCTAAAATTAAAAACTCAGAATTGAATATATCAATATTCCAATCACCAAAATAAAGAAATTTAAAATGAATTCAGTGAGTTAATATTAAGTGCTGAGTGTTTAATAAAAGTCACTATGTTACGTGCCATGGGGAATATGAATAAAGACATGACGTACATCCTTTGAGGACTGCCGCTCTTACTAATGTCCCAAACAGAGTCTAAAAAATAGAAGCAAATAAATGTTTATAAAACTTTAGTGGCTGTGTTTATATATACATATTGGTTTCAAAAATCTTACCAATGTCCAGTGCCGTCAAATAAGATTTTCCGTAAGAGGGCCCTTCTTATGGGAGATTAGACTCTAAGTCAGAGGAAAAATGAAAATGGTAAAATCCCATTTTGTCTCAAGTTGTGCATTCTTCTACCTCGTCATAACATAACCAACATAGCCAGATTTTCCTCTAGCAGTGGAAAAAAGCTGCTGATGCTTGCTAGGCCAGCAATAAGTGTTGGTTTGTGTTTAGGGCCCTTACTCAGCTCTGTCCTTGGACCTGGGTAAGAAGAACTCCTGTCCTGAGCCGTGTATTTTAGACTGCCTCCCTAAATATCACAAAGTATTTTTTAAAAGAGTAAATAAGTGTATTAAAAATATATGACTGCTTCTTGTCACTTAGGATGCAGGGCTCAGTGCCAGTCCAGCATGATCCATTACCAGGGCTGGCTACATAATTTGTGGGGCTGAGTGCAAAATGAAAATGTCCCTTTTGCAAAAAGCAGGAAAAATTGCGAAAGGTGCAAATGACGATATTCTCTGTCCTTCTTCCACTGGTGTCTCCCTCGCGTGACTTGGAACAATGTTTTTTAATTTGCTCCTTCATATCCCAAGTAAGGGAGTTTAAATTTTTAAATTATTAGCATGCATCTTACCCTTCATCTTTATTTTGTACAATGCAAGCTGTAAATGTGAACGTCAGATCATGTAGCTTACGGGCAGAATTACTGAAATTACACATTCTGCATTTTCTGGCTCAATCCCAGGAGCAGGCCAGGAAAGACAAAACGCAAGCCAGAGGAAGAAAGAAAGGCTACTGCCCCCAACCACGGTTGCAGCCAGCTGAGGGAGAGCTTGGGATGGAGATACTGGCTGGGTAGGGACCCTCCTTCCTCTCCGATGGCATAGATGCAAGGGAATCTTGCATAAAGTATTCTTGTCTTGCTTTCCTTCCTATCCCCATTTATGGTTCTGAAGATATTTAAGAATAAGTGTGGTATTTTCAACAGTTGGCTCAGTAGGTGAGAGACATGTTCACATTACTGAATACTCATTTCGCTGTTAAATTTGTAAAATGTAGGTCTAGATATAATGTGCATCGAATGTGATTGTGACTCTTCATATAGGCAGCTAGATGCAGGCCGACTGCTGGAAATGTGAATAGTCTTTTCATTAAAAAATTAATGACAATGAAATGTTCAAGCCTTTTCAACTTTTCTTAAATACTTTCATTTAGATTTTAGATAAGCATGAATTATAATTTATATCATGTCTTTTCATTTTAACAGATTTTTGATATTTTAGAAGGATAATTTTGAAAACATGTATGCAAAAATAACTAACTTTCCTTTTTTTACATTTACTTTAATTTACATTTTTGTATATGAAGCATATATTTATATTTTACTTTGTGCTAGAACAATACCATATTGAAACAAAAATTTTGTGAAAATATTGTTTGTAACAATATAATTAGTGAAACAAAGAAAAGAATGATACATTTTTATGAGAAAAATGCATAATACTTTGTATATTGTGTATTCTTTACCTTATTACTCATCCAGATACCACTAGCCCATAAACAGGATATTCCTACATGCATAATAATAATTCCATTATCTTTGATGTTTTGCCTACTTTATATAAAAACAGTAGCTTTAATTACATTCATTTTTTAACTTTTGTCAATATGAAGGTATAATTTTCAAGGTTCAGCGGATAGGATTTTTCTACTTAACTCTTTGTTAACTTGATTTATAACTTTCAAGTATTTAGGCATGGTTTACAGGCCTCTATCTGTAGTCTTGCCCTGGGCCTCAATTGTTTGGTGAAAAAAAAAATCCCACTCATAGAAGAGAGTTTGCCTTTATGAATGGGACCAGTTGAGGGACTATAGATTCAAATGTCTCCCTTCTCAGGCTCACTTCAGGGTATGGACTCTTTGAGCTTGGAACAGTTGATAAAATTACTTGCATTGCTAGATTGATTTTTCTCTTTGAGCAAACACACATAGTTGAATATTGTAAGTTAAATGTAATCATAATGCTACTCCACTCTAAGGCAGATGCTGAAATGAATAAACGGTTCATAATTAGTTAATTAGTTGTTTTATTAAAGTTAACAGGTTATGGCTTTGCTATAATTTTAGTGTTTTACCTTCATTCACCTAGTCATTCATTCAACACAACTTAATTGTTGGGCATGGAAGACACAAATATAAATAAGATATTCCATTTTTACTTTTGGCAAGATGCTGAAATAGACACTATGAATGGGTCTTTGCTACAAAATAGCTAGCCATACCTTTAACAAATTGAAATCTTTACAGAAAATAAGAGGAAATTTCAACATGGCTTTCCAACTGTCAAAAACTGTGAAGCCTCTGAGACTTTACCCTGCTTTCCTGCTAACAAGTTGCCTGCCACAGTTTCATGGACGCTGGCGGAAGACACGAAACACCCAGGTCAAAGACAATGCATATTATTACTCACAACACAGCAGGCAGCATGTGCTTCATGCTTTCATAAGTTTCCTTGTCCTCCAGGCCTCATGGGGTAGTGGAACAGCCCAAGTGGATGCTGTATATGCAGTGGGTTTATATCCTAGCTGAGGAATGCTCAGATTAGGAAAACACCATCTTTTAAAGGGATTACTAGCAAACTTGCTCAACTTTTACCCTAGAGGGAGAAACTATGTTTATTATTCTGGATAAATCTGCCCTTTGCACTAAATGGAAAGAGTATCTACATCTTCCAAGGCAGTTTGCTCTACAAAAATCTTTAAAAAGATATTTCAGAACAAAAACTTCTACTCAGAGGACACACAGAAATGTCAGAGATTCATGGATAATTTTCTTCCAACACCCACCAGAAATAACTTAAAACAAACACAAATAAAAGGTGAATGATGAGCAGTGAACAAATATAAAGTGGGTTTTCTATGTCTTTCAAAATTGGAAATAATCCTCTCAAACCTTACCCCTGCTTTATCAACTAAGTTTATGTAACATTCTAAATTCTTTGTCGTCGTTTCAACAACCTTCACAGCATCTTCACCAAGGATATATTCCACTTCAAGAAATCATTTTGACCTCTCGGCATGAATCACAGATGTTTGTAATGGCTTCTAGAATGGTGACTCCTTTCCAAAAGATTTTCAATTAATTTTGCCCAGATCCATCAGAGACATCATTATCTACGGCAGCTATTGCCTTACAAAATATATTTCTTAAATAATAAGACTTGAAAATCAAAATTACTCATTGATTTATGGTTTACAAAATGTATGTTGTGACATGAAGACAGCATTCATCTTGTTACACGTCTCCATCAGAGCTCTGATGGAGCTTGGGTCAGTTTGGGTGACCAGGTGCATTGTCAATAAGCAGTAACACTTTGAAAGAAATTTTTTTTTCTGAGCAGTAGGTCTCATCAATGAGCTTAAAATAGTCAGTGAACCATGTTGTAAATAGATGTGTTGTCATTTAAGCTTTGTTGTTCCATTTAGAGAGCACGGGCAGAGTAGATTTAGCATAATTCTTTCAGCATGGTAAATGAGCATTGGCTTCAACTCAGTCATCAGCTCTGTTAAACCCTGCAAAGAGAGGCAGCCTGTGCTTTGAAGCTTTGAAGCCAGGCACTGACTTCTCTCGAACTATGAAAGTCCCAGATGGCATTTTCTTCCAATAGAAAGCTGTTTGGTCTCCACTGAAAATCTGTTGTTTAGTGTAGCCACCTTCATAAACGATCGGAGCTAGGTCTTCTGGATAACTTGCAGCAGCGTCTCTATCAGCATTTGCTGCTTCCCCTTGCACTTCTATGTTATGGAGCCGTTTCTTTCTTTAAATCTCATGAACAAACCTCTGCTAGCTTCACACTTTTCTTCTGCAGCTTCCTCATCTCTCTCTTAGCCTTCATAGAATTGAAGAGAGTTAGGGCCTTGCTCTAGATTAGGCTTTGGCTTAAGGGAATGTTGTGGCTGGTTTGATCTTCTATCTAAAGCAGTAAAACTTTCTCCGTATAGGCAATGAGGCTGTTTTGCTTTCTCATCATTCGTGTGTTCACTGGAGCAGCACCTTTAATTGCCTTGAAGAAATTTTCCTTCTCATTCGCAACTTGCCTAACTGGCACAGTAAGCCTAGCTCTCTGCCTATCTCAGCTTTTTTTTTTTTTTTTTTCAGTACGCGGGCCTCTCACTGTTGTGGCCTTTCCCATTGCCGAGCACAGGCTCCAGACGCGCAGGCCCAGCGGCCATGGCTCACGGGCCCAGCCGCTCCACGGCATGTGGGATCTTCCCGGACCGGGGCACGAACCCGTGTCCCCTGCATCGGCAGGCGGACTCTCAACAAATGCGCCACCAGGGAAGCCCCTATCTCAGCTTTTGACATGCCTTCCTCACTAAGTTTAATCAATTATAACTTTTGATTTAAAGTGAGAGACATATGACTTTTCACTTGAACACTTAGAAACCATTGTAGAGTTATTCATTGGCCTAATTTTAATATAATTGTGTCTCAGGGAATAGGGAGGCCTGAGAAGAAGGAGAGAGGCAGTGGAGTAGCTGGTCATTGGAGCAGTCAGAACACATAAAACATTTATTAAGTTCACTATCTTATATGGGCATGGCTTGCATTGCCCCAAAACAGTTATAGTAGTTATATCAGACATCACTGATCACAGATCATCATAACAAATATAATAATAATGAAAAATTTGAAATGTGATGAGAATTACCAAAATGTGAGATAGAGACAAAGTGAGCAAATTCTGTTGGAAAAATATTCCCAATAGACTTGCTCAACTCAGATTTGCTGCAAACCTTCAATTTATAAAAAAAACACAATATCTGCAAAGGGCAATACAGAAGAGCAATAAAATGAGGTATGCCTCTATAACTTGTGTAAATCATGTGTTACAGCGTCCAGCACATAGAAATCACTCAATACATAAAACTGAATTATTTTTCATGTTTCCTGGAGACTGTGGTTTAAGTTCCAATATTTAAGAGGTTTGACCTGAGAACACTCCCATTCTATGAGGAAAAAGATGATGAGATGGTGCATGTTAACTCAACTAGTCATTTCACAATATATGGAAGTCAAAGCTTTATGCCGCACACTTGAAACTCATGTAGTGAGGCACGTCAATTACATCTCAGTAAAACAAGAAAGAATTGATGCTGCTATTTAAAAAAAAGAAAAAAGTTCTCCATGACTTATTAAGAAATGATAGAACTGGATCCATCCCTTCCCAAATGTCACCCTAATTTGTTGAGACTCCTGGGCCTCTCCGGTCTATGTGAGCAAAAGATGAAGCATTTAGGAAACCATCTTAGAGGATGATTCAACATGGCACAGATGAACTCAGCGATTGGAGGAGAATAAAGCTACATCATAGTGAGTTCACACAGTTCAGTAAACCAGTCACATGTTCTATTCTTATTACTATAAAGGTCAAAAGAATAGAAATTCCATGTCTAGAATCATAATTCTGATGCCCTAATTTATATTCTAATATTAAGTAACAGCATTTTCTAAGCATAATTTTTAGTTTTCATGGAGTATACCATGTTTTGTAATTTAGAAAGCACTTTAGCTTATATTATCTCATTTAATCCTAACATTTGATACATTAGGTAGGGTAAAAAAGTTCTTATTTTTGGTATTTTACACAGAATGAAACAATTTTCTAAGATACTGAGGTCATGCAACTAGAACTAGGCTGAGCTAGGATCCTTTCATCCAATATTTAGCAAATACGTACTAAATATGATGACATGTCATACACTCTTTAAGATAGCAGAAGTACAGTGGTCAAGGTGACATACAAAATACTTAATTTCTTAGCACTTACATCCTGGTAGAGGTAGATAGATGAAAAATAAATAACTAAACAAGGCTATCTCAGCTAGTTATAAATTCAATGAAGGGAAAAATCAGAGTACGTTCTAGAAAGTGAACAGAGGTAGGGGTGAGGGTCCACTTTGGGCTTGGTTGCAGGAGATTACACTGGAGCGTAGTCCTGAGTGAGGAAGAGCCAGCCACATAAAATACATGGGGGAAGCATACTCCAGGCAGTGGGAACAGCAAGAACCACAGACGAGGTGAAAGTAAGTTTGTCCTTTTCAAGCAACAGAATGTAACTGAGCTTTCGTAAAGTAGGGTAAGAGTGTGAGGGAAGACTTAGGTGAGGAAAGCAAGGGCCAGGTCCCGTAGGGCCTTAAAGACTTCGCAAAAGATTTTGCATTTCATTTTCAGTGCAATGGGAAACCACTGGAGGGTTTTAAATTGGGGTGTTTACATTTCAAGAAGTCTTTCTTGTTGTATAGAGACTGATGTTGGGGAACAAGAGTGTAGGCAAGGCGCCGTTTTGAAAGTCTTCTAAGCAAGAGATGATCCCGGGCTCCGGTGGTGGCAGCCAGACTGACTGAATGACTGGATGCCGGATTTAAAAACCCATTGTTGGATTAGAAATCTAGCGCCCCTTTCATTGGAACCCATGTGACTTCAAAGTTTCCAAACTTATCACCCAGCTCTGGTAGGACCTTGGCAACACAGCTCTCTCTCTCCCGCACTCCTGTGGTTCAATAACTTTGACCTTCGTCAATTCCTAGAAACTACCAAACACATTCCTTTGCACCACTTTTTTGCTCTCACAACTGTCTTCTCATCCTTCAGGACTTAACTTAAGAGATGGTCCCTAACTACCTTAGAGAATTATATAGTCCTCTCCTGCTCTTGTCTATCCCTTCTGATCCTTCCTATCAATCGTCGTAATGTCTAACAATTTATCTGTTTACTTGTCTGTCTCTCTCACTAGAATATAAGCTTCTTGGCAGGGACTATGTCTTTCTTGTTCATAGTTATGTCCCACCACATTAGGTTTTCAGTCAACAGTAATAGCTAGCACTTCGTATCACTAAATATATGACAAAGAGTATCATGAGCACTTTACATATATTAATGTAATCCTCCCAATAACCCTGAGGTTGCATCTATTATAATTCACCTTTATGGCCGAGAGAATTACAGGGTTGAAGGAACTTGCTGAAGATCCCCAAATTAGTGAAAAAGTGATTCTAGGATGTGGATACAGGCAGCCTCCCTCCTGAGCCTGCAGTTTTGACCATTACCTTAATCTTCCTTCAAAATAATGGATAAATCAATAACGATGATACGTAATCCTCCCCTTAGCTCTAAATGATGTTTTAAGTGTATTTTTTAACATGGATAAATGAATGAATGTTGTTACGGATGAACAACAACAAAACCCAAATTGTTCTCAGCTCCACGTATGCTTTTATTGAAATGACTCAACGGAAACGATGTCACTTTCCAGTTTATGCTGCCTGAGATTGTTTATTTATTTTTTTTTACCCTTCGAATAATGGGGCGGTGCATGATGAATTTTTCTCCCACTGCTTCTTACCCTGTGGTTTCTATGGATTATGTGATGTTTTACGTTTCATTAAGATCTGCTACTTCTAAGCTGCCAGGTTCACTGTCAATCTCATCTCTCAAATTCTTTGACCAAGTTATTGAGCAATCAAAAAAGCAACCTTGAAAAATATTTATAACGGAGTTTTCTCCATAGCCTGTTGGTTACAGACTGATTTACATGCACAGTCATGACTGGGTGAGTCTTAGCCAGGTTTTCCTCATGTTTGTGGCCCCAGCACCCGGCACAGTGCTTGGCACACAGTGGAAACTCGATACCTATTTGTTCAATGAATAATGAACCCAGCATATGAAACCTATTAGATAATCTTGGCCATGTGTCTCATTTGGTGAAATCATATAAAATGCATCCAACTAAGCCTCTGCTACCTGCTTAGGTCCTGGCTGATAGAGAAATTGTAGCACTGAAGACTTCTGGCAGGTGGGGACCATGGGGTGACTAGCTCTGCTGTTCTCCTGCTGGTCTAGCAGCACCACATTTCCTCTCTGACTGTCTGGTCACCCACCTTTGCTCATTCCATGGCTGATG
Organism: Orcinus orca; assembly: GCF_937001465.1. Classification (NCBI taxonomy): domain Eukaryota; kingdom Metazoa; phylum Chordata; class Mammalia; order Artiodactyla; family Delphinidae; genus Orcinus; species Orcinus orca. The sequence goes on along the minus strand of NC_064559.1, from coordinate 16,156,235 downwards.
CCCTGCTCAGCTTCTCCAGCCTGACTCATGGCATGACCTGCTTTCCAGGCTCTGCGCCTTCCTTCTGGTTCCCAGACTCTGACGGGCATTCTCCTTCCTGGCACCGAGCTTCTGTGGACAGATATCTGGGAACAGCCCCACCTTGGCATGGCCTGGGGGATCTCAGTTTCCACCCCACCTTCATCCTGAGCCTGCCCCCCCGCCAAAAAAAAAAATTACTCACTGCCAGTGCTGATGGGTCTTATCCTAGGTTGGAATGATCTATTTTCACCAACCGCCAGATTCATCTTTGTTCTTACAACTTTTTGGATGCTTAAACGCCTTGTTTTTTTATTTCTCTTTTGGTCACCTTAATTCTCCCTTTCTTTTCTTATCTACAGTTTCATCAAAAGTTTTGCCTGTCTCAAATACATATCCGACCAATCTGAAGACAAACACCAATGCCTCAGTGCTTCTTGAAAAGAAAACCTCCCTGGTGAGGGAAAACCTCCCAGAATTTCTCTGTGTTAAGAGTTGAAAACAATGCTTGGAACAAAAGTAGGAAAACGAAGGCAGCTTTTCAAGCTTTGCAAAGGAGAAACAAAGTGTGAACTGTATATACAACAAAAAATGTTCTTTAATTTTTTTCCTTTTTTAACATATTTATTGGAGTATAATTAAAATGGTGTGTTAGTTTCTGCTTTATAACAAAATGAATCAGTTATACATACCCATATGTCCCCATATCTCTTTCCTCTTGCATATCCCTGCCTCCCACCCTCCCAATCCCACCCCTCTAGGTGGTCACAAACCACAGAGCTGATCGCCCTGCGCTATGCAGCTGCTTCCCACTAGCTGTCTATTGTACGTTTGGTAGTGTATATATGTCCATGCCACTCTCTCACTTTGTCCCAACTTACCCTTCCCCCTCCCTGTATCCTCAAGTCCATTCTCTAGTAGGTCTGTGTCTTTATTCCCATCTTGCCCCTAGGTTCTTCAGATTTTTTTTTTTTATTCCATATGTGTGTCTTAGCATACGGTATTTGTTTTCCTCTTTCTGACTTACTTCACTCTGTATGACAGACTCTAGGTCCATCCACCTCACTACAAATAACTCAATTTCATTTCTTTTTATCACTGAGTAATATTCCATTGTATATATGTGCCACATCTTCTTTATCTATTCATCTGTTGATGGACACTTAGGTTGCTTCCATGTCCTGGCTATTGTAAATAGAGCTGCAATGAACATTTTGGTACATGACTCTTTTTGAATTATGGTTTTCTCAGGGTATATGCCCAGTAGTGGGATTGCTAGATCATATGGTAATTCTATTTTTAATTTTTTAAGGAACCTCTATACTGTTCTCCATAGTGGCTGTGTCAATTTACATTCCCACCAACAGTGCAAGAGGGTTCCCTTTTCTCCACACCCTCTCCAGCATTTATTGTTTATAGATTTTTTGGTGATGGCCACTCTGACCGGTGTGAGATGATATCTCATTGCAGTTTTGATTTGCATTTCTCTAATGGTTAATGATGTTGAGCATTCTTTCATGTGTTTGTTGGCAATCTGTATATCTTCTTTGGAGAAATGTCTTTTGACATCTTCTGTCCATTTTTTGATTGGGCTGTTTGTTTTTTTGTTATTGAGCTGCTTGTAAATTTTGGAAATTAATCCTTTGTCAATTGCTTCATTTGCAAATATTTTCTCCCATTCTGAGGGCTGTCTTTTCATCTTGTTTATGGTTTCCTTTGCTGTGCAAAAGCTTTTAAGTTTCATTAGGTCCCATTTGTTTATTTTTGTTTTTATTTCCATTTCTCTAGGAGGTGGGTCAAAAAGTATCTTGCTGTGATTTATGTCACAGAGTGTTCTGTCTATGTTTCCCTCTAAGAGTTTTAAAATCTCTGGCCTTACATTTAGGTCTTTAATCCATTTTGAGTTTATTTTTGTGTATGATGTTAGGGAGTGTTCTAATTTCAGTCTTTTACATGTATCTGTCCAGTTTTCTCAGCACCACTTACTGAAGAGGCTGTCTTTTCTCCACTGTATATTCTTGCCTCCTTTATCAAAGATAAGGTGACCATATGTGCATGGGTTTATCTCTGGACTTTCTATCCTGTTCTATTGATCTATATTTCTGTTTTTCTGCCAGTCCCATACTGTCTTGATTACTGAAGCTTTGTAGTATAGTCTGAAGTCAAGGAGCCTGATTCCTGCAGCTCCATTTTTTTTTCTCAAGATTGCTTTGGCTATGCAGGGTCTTTTGTGTTTCCATATAAATTGTGAATTTTTTTGTTCTAGTTCTGTGAAAAGTGCTATTGGTAGTTTGATAGGGATTGCATTGAATCTGTCGATTGATTTGGGTAGTACAGTCATTTTCACAATACTGATTCTTCCAATCCAAGAACATGGTATATCTCTCCATCTATTTGTATCATCTTTAATTTCTTTCATCAGTGTCTTATAATTTTCTGCATACAGGTCCTTTGTCTCCTTAGGTAGGTTTATTCCTAGGTATTTTATTCTTTTTGTTGCAATGGTAAATGGGGGTGTTTCCTTAATTTCTCTCTCAGATTTTTCATCATTAGTGTATAGAAGTGCAAGAGATTTCTGTGCATTAATTTTGTATCCTGCTACATTATCAAATTCACAGATTAGCTCTAGTAGTTTTCTGGTAGCATCTTTAGGATTCTCTATGTATAATATCATGTCATCTGCAAACAATGACAGCTTTACTTCTTCTTTTCTGATTTGGATTCCTTTTATTTCTTTTCTTCTCTGATTGCTGTGGCTAAAACTTCCAAAACAATGTTGAATAATAGTGGTGAGAGTGGGCAACCTTGTCTTGTTCCTGATCTTAGTGGAAATGGTTTCAGTTTTTCACCATTGAGGACGATGTTGGCTTTGGGTTTGTCATATATGGTCTTTATTATGTTGAGGGAAGTTCCCTCTATGCCTGTTTTCTGGAGGGTTCTTATCATAAATGGGTGTTGAATTTTGTCAAAAGCTTTCTCTGCATCTATTGAGGTGATCATATGGTTTTCTCCTTCAATTTGTTAATATGGTGTATCACATTGATTGATTTGCGTATATTGAAGAATCCTTGCATTCCTGGGATAAACCCCACTTGATCATGGTGTGTGATCCTTTTCATGTGTTGTTGGATTCTGTTTGCTAGTATTTTGTTGAGGATTTTTGCATCTATGTTCATCAGTGATATTGGCCTGTAGTTTTCTTTCTTTGTGACATCTTTGTCTGGTTTTAGTATCAGGGTGATAGTAGCATTGTAGAATGAGTTTGGGAGTGTTCCCCCCTCTGCTATATTTTGGAAGAGTTTGAGAGGATAGGTGTTAGGTCTTCTCTAAATGTTTGATAGAATTCGCCTGTGGAGCCATGTGGTCCTGGGCTTTAGTTTGTTGGAAGATTTTTAATCACATTTTCAACTTCAGTGCTTGTGATTGGTCTATTCATATTTTCTATTTCTTCCAGGTTCAGTCTTGGAAGGTTGTGCATTTCTAAGAATTTGTCCATTTCTTCCAGGTTGTCCATTTTATTGGCATAGAGTTGCTTGTAGTAATCTCTCATGATCCTTTGTGTTTCTGCAGTGTCAGCTGTTACTTCTCTTTTTTCATTTCTAATTCTATTGATTTGAGTCTTCTCCCTTTTTTTCTTGATGAGTCTGGCTAATGGTTTATCAATTTTGTTTATCTTCCCAAAGAAGCAGCTTTTAGTTTTATTGATCTTTGCTATCGTTTCCTTCATTTCTTTTTCATTTATTTCTGATCTGATCTTTATTATTTCTTTCCTTCTGCTAACTTTGGGGGTTTATTGTTCTTTTTCCTCTAATTGCTTTAGGTGTAAGGTTAGGTTGCTTATTTGAGATGTTTCTTGTTTCTTGAGGTAGCATTGTATTGCTATAAACTTCCCTCTCAGAACTTCTTTTGCTGCATCCCATAGGTTTTGGGTCATTGTGTTTTCATTGTAATTTGTTTCTAGGTATTTTTTGATTTCCTCTTTGATTTCTTCAGTGATCTCTTGGTCATTTAGTAGTGCATTGTTTAGCCTCCATGTGTTTGTATTTCTTACAGATTTCTTCCTGCAATTGATATCTAGTCTCATAGCATTGTGGTCGGAAAAGATACTTGATACAATTTCAATTTTCTTAAATTTACCAAGGCTTGATTTGTTACCCAAAATATGATCTATCCTGGAGAATCTTCTATAAGCACTTGAGAAGAAAGTGTATTCTGTTGTTTTTGGAATGAATGTCCTATAAATATCAATTAAGTCCATCTTGTTTAAAGTATCATTTAAAGCTTGTGTTTCCTTATTTATTTTCATTTTGGATGATCTGTCCATTGGTGAAAGTAGGGTATTAAAGTCCCCTACTATGATTGTGCTACTGTCCATTTCCCCTTTTATGGCTGTTAGTATTTGCCTTATGTATTGAGGTGCTCCTATCTTGGGTGCATAAATGTTTACATTTTTTATATCTTCTTCTTGGATTGATCCCTTGATCATTATGTAGTGTCCTCTTTGTCTATTGTAATAGCCTTTGTTTTGAAGTCTATTTTTGTCTGATATGAGAATTGCTACTCCAGCTTTCGTTTGATTTCCTTTTGCATGGGATATCTTTTTCCATCCCCTTACTTTCAGTCTGTATGTGTCCCTAGGTCTGAAGTGGGTCTCTTGTAGACAGTATATATATGGGTCTTGTTTTTGTATGCATTCAGACAGACTAAGTCTTTTGGTTGGAGCATTTAATCCATTTACATTTAAGGTAGTTATCGATATACACGTTCCTATTACCATTTCCTTAATTGTTTTGGGTTTGTTATTGTAGGTCTTTTCCTTCTCTTGTGTTTCCTGCCTAGAGAAGTTCCTTTAGCATTTGTTGTAAAGCTGGTTTGGTGGTGCTGAATTCTCTTAGCTTTAGCTTGTCTGTAAAGGTTTTAATTTCTCTGTCAAATCTGAATGAGATCCTTTCTGGGTAGAGTAATCTTGGTTGTAGGTTTTTCTCCTTCATCACTTTAAATGTGTCCTGCCACTCCCTTCTGGCTTGCAGTGTTTCTGCTGAAAGATCAGCTGTTAACCTTATGGGGATTCCCTTGTGTGTTATTTGTTGTTTTTCCCGTGCTGCTTTTAATATTTTTTCTTTGTATTTAATTTTTGATAGTTTGATTAATATGTGCCTTGGCATGTGTCTCCTTGGATTTATCCTGTATGGGACTCTCTGTGCTTCCTGGACTTGATTAACTATTTCCTTTCCCATATTACAGAAGTTTTCAACTATAATCTCTTCAAATATTTTCTCAGCCCCTTTCTTTTTCTCTTGTTCTTCTGGGGCCCCTATAATTCGAATGTTGGTGTGTTTCATGTTGTCCCAGAGGTCTCTGATACTGTCTTCTTTTCATTCTTGTTTTTTTATTCTGCTCTGCAGTAGTTATTTCCACTATTTTATCTTCCAGGTCACTTAGCCGTTCTTCTGCCTCAGTTATTCTGCTATTGATCTCTTCTAGAAAATTTTTAATTTAATTTTATTGTGTTCTTCATCACTGTTTGTTTGCTCTTTAGTTCTTCTAGGTCCTTGTTAAATGTTTATTTTATTTTCTCCATTCTGTTTCCAAGATTTTGGATCATCTTTACTATCATTATTCTGAATTCTTTTTCAGGTAGACTGCCTATTTCCTCTTCATTTGTTTCGTCTGGTGGGTTTTTGCCTTGCTCCTTCGTGTGCGGTGTGTCTTCCTATTTTGCTTCACTTACTGTGTTTGGGGTCTCCTTTTCGCAGGCTGCAGGTTCATAGTTCCCGTTGTTTTTGGTGTCTGCGCCCAGTGGCCAAGGTTGGTTCAGGCTTTCTGGTGGAGGGGAGTAGTGCCTGTGTTCTGGTGGATGAGGCTGGATTTTGTCTTTCTGGTGGGCAGGTCCACATCTGGTAGTGTGTTTTGGGGTGTCTGTGGCCTTATTATGATTTTAGGCAGCCTCTCTGCTAATGGAAAGGGTGTGTTCCTGTCTTGCTAGGTGTTTGGCATAGGGTGTGTACACTGTAGCTTGGTCATCGTCGAGTGGAGCTGGGTCTTGGTTGAGATGGAGATCTCTGGGAGATTTTCGCCATTTTATATTATGTGGAGCTGGGAGGTCTCTTGTGGACCAGTGTCCTGAAGTTGGCTCTCCCACCTCAGAGGCACAGCCCTGACGCCTGGCTGGAGCCCCAAGAGCCTGTCATCCACATGGCTCAGAATAAAAGGGAGAAAAAAAAGAAAGAAAGAAGATAAAATAAAATAAAATTTTAAAGTTATTAAAATAAAAAATAATTATTTTTAAAAATTTTAATAATAAAAAAGGAAAAGAAAGAAGAGAGCAACCAAACGAAAAAACAAATCTACCAATGGTAACAAGTGCTAGACACTGTACTTAAAAAACAAAAACAAAAACGGACAGACAGAACCCTAGGACAAATGGTAAAAGCAAAGCTATACAGACAAAATCACACACAGAAGCATACACATACACACCCACAAAAAGAGAAAAAGGGAAAAAAATATATATATCATTGCTCCCAAAGTCCACCTCCTCAATTTGGGATGATTCGTTGTCTATTCAGGTATTCCACAGATGCAGGTACATGAGGTCGATTGTGGAGATTTAATCCGCTGCTCCTGACGCTGCTCGGAGAGATTTCCCTTTCTCTTTGTTTTCACAGCTCCCCGGGTTCAGCTTTGGATCTGGCACTGCCTCTGTGTGTAGGTCACCTGAGGGTGTCTGTTCTTCGCTCAGGATGAGGTTAAAGGAGCCGCTGATTCGGGGGCTCTGGCTCACTCAGGGAGGGAGGGGCACGGAGTGCGGGGCGGGCCTGCGGCGGCAGAGGCCGGCATGACGTTGCACCAGCCTGAGGCGCGCCGTGCGTTCTCCCAGGGAAGTTGTCCCTGGATCCCGGGACCCTGGCAGTGGCGGGCTGCACAGGATCCCTAGAAGGGAGGTGTGGATAGTGACCTGTGCTCGCACACAGACTTCTTGGTGGCGGCAGCAGCAGCCTTAGCGTCTTATGCCCGTCTCTGGGGTCCGCGCTGATAGCCATGGCTCGCGCCTGTCTCTGGAGCTCCTTTAAGCAGTGCTCTTAGTCCCCTCTCCTCGCACACCAGGAAACAACGAGGCAAGAAAAAGTCTCTTGCCTCTTCGGCAGCTCCAGACTTTTCCCCGGATTCCCTCCCGGCTAGCCGCCGTGGCGCACCAACCCCCTGCAGGCTGTGTTCACGCCACCAACCCCAGTCCTCTCCCTGGGATCCGACCGAAGCCCGAGCCTCAGCTCCCAGCTTCACCCGCCCCGGCGGGTGAGCAGACAAGCCTCTCGGGCTGGTGAGTGCCGGTCGGCACCGATCCTCTGTGCGGGAATCTCTCCGCTTTGCCCTCCGCACCCCTGTGGCTGCGCTCTCCTCCGTGGCTCTGAAACTTCCCCCCTCCGCCACCCGCAGTCTCCGCCCACGAAGGGGCTTCCTAGTGTGTGGAAACCTTTCCTCCTTCACGGCTCCCTCCCACTGGTGCAGGTCCTGTCCCTATTCTTTTGTCTCTGTGTTTTCTTTTTTCTTTTGCCCTACTCTGGTACGTGGGGAGTTTCTTGCCTTTTGGGAGGTCTGAGGTCTTCTGCCAGCATTCAGTAGGTGTTCTGTAGGAGTTGTTCCACCTGTAGATGTATTTCTGATGTATTTGTGGGGGGGAAGGTGATCTCTGCATCTTATTCTTCTGCCATCTTGAAGCCCCTCCATGTCCTTTTATTTTGAAAGTGGTCACTTTCTAGAGATTGTTCTTATTGTATTTCCATTTTTTTCATTTTGCTCTCTAATGCTTTTTTTCTTCAGAAAGATAATATTCCCAGGACAGTGGTATACAGTTTGAAAAAGTTTGCCTTGTGTGCCCCCAGCATCAGAAGCAAAGCCAATGGCATTTTCTACTGAGGAAAGTCATCTCTTAATTATTTCTGTCTGGATTATCTACTGTTTGTTTGTTCTAGATTTCCTTCTCCAAAACCCAGCTTGTGCCAGAACGTCTCCAAGTTCCATCAACTCCTCTAGTCTAGTTTTTTTTTCTCAAAAATAATGAGAATTAACTCTGAGATTAGCTTACCTAAAAAATAATTGGGTAGGTTGCTCTACAGAAAAATGAATTTCACAGAGTAACATGAAAAAGAGAGGAATCATTTTGGATTCTCTATTATTATTATTATTACAACTACCATCACTAGTACTCTGATTATTACTTGGTCACATGACACTTTAAGACAGACCCCACCCTTTATTTTTCTGTAACATCCAGCTGAGCCAAGCACCATTTTGGAACTCTCTTTTTAGTTAAGTCAGAGGCCATAATTCTCCTACTGTTGAAAAATTATTTGGAACAAGGCTATTTCATAGCCTCGCAAGGTTCGAAGAGATCTTCAAGTTTAACCTCATACAACCACCATCAATTGTTCTGGTGTCCTCTCTGACGTTCCTGCCAAGAGGGTGGTCTGGCCTCTGATGGAACACTTTGGGGATGGTCTCTTCTCTGAAACACTAGGAGGTCCTCTCTTTGATCATCTTTCACCTCATTCCTGGAGCCATTGTAATTTCACTGTGGTTGGGTGGCGGAACACTCCAAAGGGATTGAAGGTAAGACTTGTCAGACAGGCCAGCCAAATCCAGTTGCAAAAAGGCAATTTGCTGTTGCTGGAATTAGTCCAGCACAGATACCATTCATATTAATAGGGATCTTTTTGAATTCGAATCTTATCTCCATGAGCCAGGGAGAACATCCATTGTTCTCCTGTTGTAAGTTAACAGCTTTGCATACTTTAGAAGCAATGAGCCTAAACAAAAAGGAATTTTCTTCCAGTGGTTTGTGGCCAGCAGGAGCTGTAGTGCATACCGTGTGCAGAAGAAATTTACTGGATTTTAGAGCAAGTCTCTCTGTTGCTTATTGCTTATTTTGTTACTCTGAGCTCCTCTCCTGTCCCAGTACTAACCCTTAGCTAATGTTAACCATTAGGCAAGGTAGAATTTCTTTTCTTAAGCAACAGCTCATACTTAATAACTGTCATGACAAATAACTTTGTTCTATTATACTAATTACTCAAAGGAATGTGTAGCTTTCTCGTATTTTAAACGTTCTGTTTCTCATATAATTAGCTTGTTAAAAAAAGCTACCCTTACCTGTAACAGGATGTGGTCATTTGGGGAAGCATATCTTGCATTTACAAAACATATTTTGATATGAAACAAACCCTTCTTCCTCTCTTGCTGTTTTATATCTCCCAGGTCAGAATTATAAAGAAGTAGCATTTAGAAGTAAGAACACTGATGAATGAACAGCCACTGAATTTGTCTTTGGGAGGATGGAGTTTGGGGACTCTTAGCTACTCATGGCACAGTAAGTCTAGTGGTCCCCGAGCGGGACCACAGAACCACAGGCTTCCAGAGTATTAGACGCTGGGCGTGATCATCAGCCTCGTGACTCATTCACGGGTGAGCTGGAATGGGGTGATCCAGGCAGGAGAGAACTTTAAAGAGAAGCAAAACTGTAGCCAAATGACTAGCAGGGCCCTGGAGTGCTGGGAAACCCAGGCGTCTGTTGGACTTCCCTCCCCCAAAAAAGGGCTTGTTTGTTAAAAAGGCCCCAGGCATTAAGTTTAGGAACAAGATTGGACACATCTGGAAGATGTAATTACTGAGCCTGCAATTAGTAAGCATGGTATCAACACACATGGAGCAGATTCATCTACTTTTCTTACACCTTCTGGGAGAGCTCAGCCTTTCAAACTTAGGTCTTAACTTTTCGTTTGGGAAAATTGGTAACCATTCAATTGTTTGTGAGAGGTGAATTCTTATTGGGTGATGGAATGTGGCTACTGTGGAAATGATTTAATTTGATCAGACCCCTAAATTTCTAAGCCCTCCAGAAGGTGATTTCTTGAGACACAGAATGTTCTCTGAGTGTGCTCCTTGACTGCAAGAGCACTGTAATACGAATCATTATACTCTAATTATATTTCAAATAATGTTAGTCTATGAGTGAAGCAATTTCTGTTTAAAAATGTTGCCCTGAGTGAAAGTCCACTGGTGATCTTTCTAGAAGATTGAAAGAAAACAGAACTCAGAAGTTTATACATACATATAAATATATGTATAGGTATAAATTCCAGAATTTAATCTATGTAGAAATTAATATAATTATATAAGTATATATATACTTATATAAATACTTATATAAATTCATATACTTATATAAATTCATATACATTTCAGAAAAAATATATGTGTGTTTATCTTTGTAGGTCAAAACTAAAATCTCCATCTAGATATGCATTATTAGTATTTGACTGCTGGGCGTTAAGGGTTTAAGAAGAGGTAGGAAGGGGGAACATCTATGAAAAAAGGCTGTTCTCATGCCATTTTCCAGTCTGGGTGGAATTCAAAAGTATCAGAGTTGGTGAAAAAAACCAGCCTTCTTCTCAAAGGTTTCTTGGCCAAGTTTTGATACCCCAAGAGGCTGAGGAAAACATCTGACCTTCTGGACACATACCACACTATCCAAACCTTTTTAGGCCAACCCATCACAGGCAATGGCCTCAACAAAACAGGCAGTACCTTAAGCAAACAAGACAGGGAGACTCTAAAGACAGGCAGCCTTATACTTTAGTTCCTGTAAGAAATGGTCAACTCAAAAATGTTTTCTCTTAACGGAGTTAAAAATAGTTGAAGCTGAAATAGCTCATCCTATGAAACACTTCAGAGTAAAATGTGTGCTTTACTTTTTTTTTTCTTTTTCTTTCTTTCCTTAAAAAATGTGTTGGCATTAGACAAGTCGGGCCGGAGCAGCCAGGATGGAATGTTAACCATGCCACCGGATGGCAAATTGGAGAGGAACACGCCTTTCATCTGAATTATAGGCTGGATAAGGAATGCACTATATTCTCTGCTATGTATGAGCAGGAGAAAACTTTCCCAGGGTATTTTTCTTTTGCATTTCTGACTCTTATTGGATTGGAAGCTGGTCCATGTGACCCAGCGGGGTCCATTTTCCATAATAAGGCTAAAAATATGCCAGAAATGTTTTCTTTAGCACAGTGTCTGAGTGTCAAACATGAAAGCGACAGAACTCCTTTTCCTGCAGATTCGATTTCACCTTTTCCTGGAGAAAGTTCCACTGTTATCCTACCATTCTGTCCCAGTGTTATTTTTTTGATAGGCTCCATCACCTGGCATGTAGTCCCAAATGGAATAATTGTAGAAATGTATTCGGTGTCCCTGTAAACTACAGATTTTGTTCTCTCTCTATAGTTATGTCTCTAATGACTCACCTTCAGTAAATCATAGCCCTCAAAATGTTTTTTCCTGTAATGGGAATGCATTGTCACTGAGTCGCGCATATCCTTAACCAGGTCTTTTATGATCAGTGAATTGCATCTAGGATTAAGGGAAGTCCAGGACTGTAACAGAGTCTATCTAACTGGATATGAAAGGATAATGAAGTGATCAAGAGCATGTACTTTAGTCAAGAAGAATTGGGTTGAATCAATTGATAGCCATATAATCTTTGGTAGACTTTATTTCCAAACTTTTACTTCTTCTTCTGCAAACTGGGTATAGAAAGTTGTTGAAAAAATTCTGATGTGTTTAGCATAGTGCTGGGGCTATTTTAAGAAAACCTGTAAACTTGGTCTCATTTCTAATTGATTGACTCAACTAACCAGAAAAGGAGTTCATAATTCCGTGGATAAAATGCTCTCACTATGATTAGGAATATTGTTCCCATCTCCTGATTCCTGGGTATGCCTGTCATTCAAGCGATTTAGACCAGTGGTTCTCAAACGGAGGCAACGTTGCTCCCCCAGCAGACGTTTGTTTTTGGCTGCCATAACTTTGGTGCGGTGGGGATTACTGGCATCTAGTGAGCAGAGGCCATGGATGTTGCTAAACATTCTATCATGCACAAGGCAAAACTCCTCTCAGCAAAGAATTGTCTGGACTGAAATGTCAGTCATGCTGAGGATAAGAAACCCTGGAATACATTTTTCAGAACAAAAACTTTAAGGTCTATTGTTTGATCTGGAAAGCTACCACAGGAGACATTCAAAGAAACAAACCCATTACATTTCTCTCCCTGCCTCATCTATTCCAGGAACAGTTTTGAGCTCCTACTAAGTTCAGAGCCACTTTATTGGTGGTTGAAATATAGTCTGGATTTCTGAAGCCCATGTGCTTCTCAAGAGGCCGTGGTGCTGGGTAATGGGTAAAGGACAGATGGAGGAATTAGCTAAATCCTCCTGATGGTAAATGCATGCATTTAATCCTAGAGATTAAATATAAATGAGAAACAGCTTTCGATGGTTTAGTATCATTCCTAAGATTAAAGGAGAATTTTCCAAACTAAATTCATCTCCACAGCAAGTTGATATTTTTACCGATTTAAGAGGCTTTTACTAGCTTGCAGTAATATGTAGAAACCAGCCTTTCTACAGAATAGTTGCTACTTTTCCCAGTCCAGGCATTGCCAGATGCCAGGTATGAAGAAGGCCAGCTTCAAGGCTCACAAAAATGATATTCATTTCAAAGAAGTTCAAAGTCTTGTTTTCACTGAATTCAAAAATTAAAGTTAAAATTTTCTTTTTTAATTCAATAAAAGTATTTTGTCTCAGCCTCCCATCTTTTAAAGCTCTGAATCTTACTTTACTTTGCAGGAAGTGTTATCTGCTTCTGTCAAACTGCAAAGAAGCTGGTTTCAATTTAGAGATCTAACTGTATATGTAATCACATACATTAACCAATAACGATTTATAGTGTACATTTTTCTCCACATGTTTATAGTAAGTGCTTTCAGGATTATTCCACTTTCTTCCTCACTGCCCATGCTCTAGAGGTATTTGTCATAATTTGCTTATGATGGCTTCTCTCTGATTTCCCCAGAGTAAAAGTTCACTCAAATCACCACAGCCAGCTGAGGTGGTTCCATAATCAGAGGAATAAATGAGTCCAGGCTCCTGTCTCTTGAGGTCTGTTATGGTTCATGGCAAACTGAAAAGTTCTCAACCACTTATTATTTCTATTCTTGGCCCTGAGAAATTATTTTGCTTGTGTTCAGGTTAAATTTTTATCAGTACTAAAATTGTTGGTGTTGTAATTGGTTGATGATTGATTAACACTAGAAAAAAATTAGAAAAGCTTAGTATAAAAATATCTATAGAAAGCTACACTGCACTTTGGTAAATTAACTTAAGACCATGCACAGTTAATAAAGACTGGACAGTGGAAAGGACTTGATAAAGGGGACCCATAGATTCTAGTTTTACTCCCGGATGCAAACTAAGTAAGTTCACTTAGTACTTCTAAGGGTCCGGTAACTCGTCTAATAAAAGTGGATGGATTGAACTTCGTGATTCCCTTTTAATGCTATCATTCAACAATTCAGTTGAAAATAACACTTTATTCCGAGTGTGTGATATTACACAGAAAAGAGGTCTATAATTAAATTTAGGGCACATGGGGCCACTTGGTTAAATAGTCGATTGTTTCTTAGCAAAAATACCAAGAAGGGCTCTGTGATCTATAAATATCCGTCATGTTCATAGCTCTGTTTCAGAAAGCTGCCTCTGGTGGCTTCTTCCACATATGCTGAGATTCTTGCCATGTGAGTTCATCGCCCTGATCATAGATGATTAGATGATTTAGCCATGGAAGCACCTGATACAAAGGCAACAATGTATATTTTGGGCAGAGGCTCCTAACATGCCCTAATATATCTCTTCTATACTGTAAAGTAAATGGCTGAGCCAATCCTTGAGAAGTTTGTTATGAGGGGAAGTCAGCAGATAGTAGAGTGGCGGGGAAACCAAGAGAAGCTTAGGAAAATGGCAATAAATAGAAGGCATGAGGCATCCAATGCCATAAGAAAACAGAATCCATGGAGGAATAAAAGCCTGAGGCAATATTTGCTATAAGTAAGCAGAAACCCTTGTAGTGCCAGTTCCTGTCTAGCCACAAGAGACATATTCAGAAAAGAGACACCCTTGGAAACATATATTAAAATCCAAACCAAACTTTTTTGGGTTGTGAAATCATCATGATTCACGGTATTCATGACATTAAGAAGAATTAAAGGAGAAGAAAATAATGGGCTTTTCTCAAGTGGGATGCATTGTAAACAAATGCTAGTTATGTGTCTATGAGCGAGTTTGATCTAGAGTCTCTGCTGGTGCCTGTACAGTGTGCCTTGATTTAACTTTGACCTTGAGTTCCATGAAGGTTGAATTGTGTTTCATTTAAGTGTGGTTGTATCATCTCTAGGTGGTAAGTGCTAGAACTTTGATATCCCATATTGTTCCTCTCCCTCCCCATCCCCCTGCCCTTCTTCTTCTCCTTCTCCTTCTTCTTTGTCTCCTTCTCCTTCTCCTCCTTTTCCTTCTTCCTCATGTCTTATATATGTCTTTTTATGCTATATGTATCCAGAAGAGATGAACCGTCCCTCATACCTCTCTGCATTCCCACTGACAGCCTGTTAAGGTGCTTCACACATAGTAGAAACTCAACAAATATTTGCTGAGGCAGTGATGAGGTGACAGAGAGTAGAATTACTTTTTCCAAACACGCACAATTTAGTTAATGCACTTTATGGAATGCTAAAAGTTATTTTTCTTTCTACATCTTAAAAAAGTTTGAAAAAAATGTATGTGGACTGGACATATGAAACATTCCCTGGAGTATCCTGGCTCTGGTTACCTAAAGTCATGGCTGGGTCATGCATTCACCAGAGGTCAAAGCTTAGGGAATGCAGCTTTGAAGCTGCTCTGCATCAAGGTGTAATTTCAAGTTACTAATAACTCAGGAACACTTGATCTCTTTCCTTATTCTTGCCCAGATGAGTCATTTTCTTGGTAGTTTACCTTGAGCTCCTCCTGTTTATACACAGCAGACTAGCTGGCATGGAAAATTGTGTGCATCTGTCTTTCATATTGAAACATATAGCTTTATGTGTTTTCTTTCTCTCCATACTATTCTTTTTCTCCGTGGTTCGTTTCTCTAGTCCCATTGTCTTTGCCTAAAACTAGGGAAATTTCTTCCAGGGTGAGTTCGTCCTAGATCTATCAGGAAGTTGGGGTCTGTACCTTTGACTGAATTTATTATATAAGAACAAAATAAATAACAAAAAGACTCACTGCATTGTTTCCCAAAGAATGATCCAGAAGAATTTCCACTTTTCAGAGCCTCATTTGTTTTCTAAATCCCCGAAGAGAGATTTGACTCAGCAAAAAATGAGTTTTGAGCCTTCTTCAGCAGCAGCAATGGCAGCTGAGCTGTGGATCTTGGCTCTAGGACTGGCCTAGTTATTCAGCAGATACTGTCCCAGCCAAGCCCTGGAACGGCTTTTAGCCACTGCCACAGATGCTGCCTACCAACTGTTGCCTAGGTGAGGAGAGCCTTGGCCATATATCCTGGCACCCTCTCCTTCCCCAAATCTGCCTGATTCATTTGTTCACACCACACCTTCAGAGTGGAAGGTATGATTGCTTGCCTTCTTGCTTGCTTATTTTTTCCTTTTCTCCCTTTCTGTCTTCCTTTTTTGACCTCGCAAGTAATCCAGCTAAAAAATGGAATTAGAGAAGGCACCCATGGATCAACAACAGACAAAACAAGAAAAACTACTGCTGCTTATTTAAAACCGTTTTGGGTTCTTTAAAATTTCTTTCACTTTATTATTTTTTTCTAACAGCATCTTGGGTTTTGAGCAACGGTTTGCTTTCTGTAGTTTTGACTTAAAGATTTGTCTTCTCTGAGTCTATGTAGTTGTAGGAGAGGTAATTGGTTAATAAATGGTATGACACACACACATAAAGTTGTGTAACACAAACTCAGAAGCCATTAAGAAAAGATTGATAGATGTGACTACATAAAAATAAAAATATTCTGCATGGTTAAAAAAAAGGAAAAAAAATAGAAAACACTGTAGGTAAAGTCAGAGAACAAATAAAATAGGGAAAATGCTTGAAGCTCATTTCTCAGGCAAAGGACTAATTTCTTTAATATATAAAAAGCTCCTGCAAATCATCAAGAAAAAGATCAAATCTTTAGTTTAAAAATTGTAAAATATATAAATTGAAACTTCATGGAAGTGAAATTAAAATGACTTCTAAATGTATGAAAAGATGCTCAAACTCACTCATAATAAAAGAAATACAAATTGAAATAAATTCAGTTACCAGTTTTTGCTTATCAGACCCAAGTGTGAGTCTACACTGTGTTGGCAAGGCTGTGGATGATCACGCACTTTTATACAGGGCTGGGGGTGAATATAAATGGTTAACACCTCTAAGGAAGCAATTTGGCAGAATCTATCAAAATTATAAATGTACACATATGTTGACTCAGAAATTCTACTTCTAAAAAAATTACCCTAGGCATATACTCACCCCTGTGTGAAATGGCACATATATAGGGCAATTCTTTCACGCAAGAGATTTTAGACAACCCAAATGGAATATTATTAAGCTGTTAAAAAAGAAAGGAGGCTCTTTGGGTACTGACATAGAAAGCTCTCCAAGAAATATTATTAATAGAAAAATCAAGGTGCAGAACAGTGTGTATAGTATGTTCCCATTTGTAGAAAAAGAAGAAAAAATTAGAGACTGATACAGAATATATATTTGCTTATATTTGCATAAAATAACTGGATGGAGGATGCACAAAAATTCCCACAAAAGGTAATAAAATGGCTGTAGCATTTAAAAATTTGTATGCTAGGGCTTCCCTGGTGGCGCAGTGGTTGAGAGTCTGCCTGCTGATGCAGGGGACACGGGTTCATGCCCCGGTCCGGGAAGATCCCACATGCCACGGAGTGGCTGGGCCTGTGAGCCATGGCCGCTAAGCCTGTGCGTCTGGAGGCTGTGCTCCACAACAGGAGGGGCCACAATGGTGAGAGGCCCGCGTACCACACACACAAAAACAATTTGTATGCTACGTGAATGTCTTTCCTAATTAAAAAATGAATAAATAAGATTATTAGGAAAGAATGTGTCTTAAGGCAGTAGTACTTGAGACTACACACCAGCAAGGTGGTCTATAGCATGTATCATCTGAAGTGCCGGTTGCATCATCATTTCTTTTTGTCTTAGTTCAGGCTGTTATGAGAGACTATCATTGACTGGGTGGCTTAAAGAACAAACATTTATTTCTCACAGTTCTGGAAGTTGGAAGTCCAAGTTCAAGGCACTGGCAGATCTGCTATCTGGTGAGAGCCTGTTTTCTGGCTTGCAGATGGTTGTCTTTTCATTGTTTCTTCACATGGCAAAGAGGGTTTGGGGGTAGAGAGAGAGAAGGAGCTCTCTTGTGTCTCTTTTTATGAAGGCACTAATCCCATTCATGAGGACTCCACCTTCATGACTTAATTACCTCTCAAAAGCCCTACCTCCTAATACCATCACAATGGGGGGTTAGGATTTCAACATTAGGATTTTGGGGGGACACAAACATGTAGTCCATAGCATCCTTACAGATACCTCCTTTCATATTCTACCTTTAAAATTTTGCCCTTGCTTTCCTCCAATTCTCATTAATTTTCTAAATACATTTCTACTTCTAAATTTCCTTCATTTATTATTCTTTTGACCTACACATACATTTATTAGCCTGCTCAGAGCTTGAATAGCATTAAACACTATTTGTAAACTTCATTGAGACAGGTGACTGAGTGAGTTTTTAAGCCTGGAGACCTTATTCTGAGAATCAATGGAGACAAGAGTGTGGTTTGACTTATAAAGTAAAATTAAACATGAACAAAAGATTTAATCAAGCAGATCACTTACTGCCCAAGGAAATTTTCTTAGAAGTACCTGGGCTTAAGCCAGGTATGCTGCTCAGGTCTAAATTGAGAAAACCTTTCAGTTCACGTCTTATTCTTTAGAAGTTTTGCAGAGCTGCCACTGAGTAATAAAAGAAGATTTATGGGTGGTCAGTTAGTTCCAAGTCACCATGACCAGGAAAACTCTAGCAACTAAGAACAACTTACTAAAAATGTGACCTTATTCAAATCACTAAATCTCCCAGAAATCCCAGCATCTTCATTTGTATGATTGGGATGTTTTTGAGAGACCAAATAAATTATCAGTATGGATGACAGCAATAACCGCTGTGGTAGCCGGTCTCCAAGAGGGCCCCCAATGAGCCCTACTTTCTGGTACTTATACCCTTGTGTCACCTCTCCCACATTGGACCAGTGTTGTCCTGTGACAAGTAGAATATGACAGAGGTGGTGGTATGTCACTTCTGAGGTTAGGTTATAAAAGTTCTTTGTTCTGTTCTCTCTTTCTCTGTCTGTCTGTCTGTCTCTTTCTCTAGGAGAAGCCAGTTGCCCTATTGTGTGCAACTTTATTGAGAGGCCCACATGGTGAGGCACTTAGGCCTTCTGCCAGTGGTCACATGAGTCAGCTTGGAAGCAGAATCTCTAGCCTGGCCAAGCTGTCATATGGTTGTAGCTCTGGCCAATACATTTGAGTACAATCTTTTGAGATACTCTAAGAAAGAACTACCTTATTAAGCTGCTCCTGGATCCCTGCTCCCCAGAGACTTTGTGACATAAATGTTATTTTAAGTTGCAAAGTTTTGGGGTAATTTGTTACGGTGCAATAGGTAACTCATACAACTCACATATCACCAGCAATAACTCACATATCACCAGCAATAATAACCAGTCAATCTCTTTTCTCCTTTTTTTTTTTTGCTTTTCCATACCTTTTAACCATTTTTACAGCTGTTCACACGACAATCACATTTCCACTTTAAAAAAAATTGTTACAAAGATGCACAGAGAAAAGAGGAAAGCAAAGGAATAAACTACAAGCAATTACATAAGTGATACTTTTGTGATCTGACATTTTATATCTCTTCTCTTCTTCATAGAAAGAACCTCATGGTGTTACTAAGGTCTAGATTTGGGTACAGTGATTCCAGTGGAATGATTGCCTTCCTGACTCACCATTTAGGTACCTGAGGCTATATCATCCACTAATTCAAACACTTGTCACCTCTGCCATGTTGTCCTGATTAATTACCACTCCTGGCACCCAATGCACGAGTCTCATGGGCAGCTACTCAGAAGACCAAGGTCCCTGATGGGAACAGGTATTCTGTTTTTATTGCCGCTGATAGTGAACAATTGCATCAGATTTGTTGCCTTGATTCTGATTCAGATGGTTTCCATGAATTGTATTCAGTTTTAACCTGCAACAGCCCTTCCTAGAACACACACAAGGACTGAGAAAATGGAGAGCACTAACAAACTCTCATCACTTACACCTCAGTCCTGAAGCACTTCTTCCATCAACCTGATTCCTTACCTTCTAGCCTTTCTTCTTACCATTTGGGCCCCTATCTTATCTCTGTTTCCCTAATTCTTGTTTTCTGTCCTTCAGGTCACCTTTGGTAAACATCATACTTTGTTTCGCTTGGCCCTGTGATCTTTTCCTCTTGGTGCTGCCTCATTGGTAGAGATTTGGCCATAGTTTACTCTGTTACTTATTCCAGAGCCCCTTGTATACAATGCTGTCAGTCCCTAAATATAGACTGCAGTTGTTCTCAACCGCGGTTGGCATAAAAATCACCTGGAGAGTTTGAAAAAACATTCAGATGCCCAGGTCCTATTCGAGACCAATTCAATTAGATTATCTAGGTATAGGGCTCAGGCATGAATATTTATTAAAAGCTTTCCAGTTGATTTTCATGAGTAGCCAGATTTTAAAAGCAATAATGTGCAGCAAGTTCCATTGCTGTACCCACTAAACGAAAACCATCTGGGAACCAGATTCACACTCAGTGGCCAGTTTTTGACCTCTGACTAGAGGATGAGTTGACAGGCTTGCTGGGAAGCCCAGGGGCTTTGTTTGTGTACTTCCACAAGATGCTCCAGATGGGTAGAGGAAACAGTGAGCAGAGAATTCAGAAGCAATTAGCTAGTGCATATGCTTTCAGGGCAACCCTGCTCCAAGAGGACATCTGATAACCTGCAGATAATTATAAGTTTATGATGAACAAACCATTGCTGAAAGATGGCATCGTGCACATCTGTTGTTTAGAAAAAACTGTTGCAGAGTTTTTGACTTGGCACTAGGAATCTCAAACCATGGCTAATGATGTTTTCCTCTGACAAATTCTGTTTGTGCACATGGAGATTCAAGATAGGATGGGTGTTAAAGCTATGAGAAAGAAGGAATTAGGAGCTTGCCATTTTGGGGGAAGAATAAAACTACTGCTGTCTCCATATACAATTCTTAACCTAAGCATATGAATGGCCATATCTTTTGGCGGCCGTTAGATATAGATATGACATTGAAAATATGGATCTGATCTTTCAATTAGTGTGCACAGCAAGATTCTCAAGATGAATAAAATATCATTTTAATGAACTTTTCAAATTTATCTCCTCTAACACATTTCTATTATGACAGCAATTTTAAGGGATGCTAATATGCAGAGCAAATGCTTTTTGGATTTTTTTTCACATTTTAACATATCAGTTTAAGATCTTTTAATATAGCCACCATCACTGCTCTGTTGACTAATTAATGGAAATGGTATTGATCATCTTAAAAAATTTAAGTTAGTTCTATTCATAAGCTAGATGCATGGGTATGGGCTAAACTCCATCCATAATCTTGATAAAGAAAATTTATATATTGACTATATAATGAATATATTGAATGGATATGAATATTGATAAAATAAATTCAGCATTTGAAATTGGGAGTTCTTAAACATTTACCAGTATTCCAGGCTCATTCTGACTGATGGTCCAGCTGACTGGGGGGTGGGAGCTCCTAGTGGGGCACAAGGAGTCTGTCTGTCCTGAGAGGTACCAGCCTATAGAGGCACACAGACCTTCTTTTGGATCCTGGCTTCAGCACACACAAGTTACGTGACTCTAAGAAATCACTTCCCCCCTCACGCTGAGTCTCCAAAAGGAAGGTTGTAATATCTGCTCTCCCAAGTGATTGTTACAGTCAAATATTGTGAATGTAAAGCACACACCTGCTATTTACTGAGCTCTCCCTCTGAACAAACACGTCATTAAGTGCTCAGGGGAAGAAGGAGAAGTATAAAGCATAACCGTTGTCTTCTAGCAGCTGACAGTATATTTGGGACAATAAAATACAAAGAACCAAAAGTTAACTAATTAAAAGCACAAGGTATTATTTTTTAAATGTAAATCAACACACATTATCTCACACATTATCTCACTATCACTGTGGGTCAGGAATCTGGGTCTCACAAGGCTGCAATCACAAGGTCAGTTGGGCTGTGTTCTCATCTGGAGACTTTACTGGGAAAGAATCCACTTTTAAGCTTACTCAGGTTGTTTGAGAATTTTTTCCTTGTGGCTGTAGGGCTGAGGGCCAAGGACCTCAGCTTCTTGGGGGTTTTCAGGGTCTCTCAGCTCCTAGAGGTTATATGCAGTTCCTGCCATGTGGCCCTTTCCACAGCCCCTCTTACAACATGGCAGCTTGCTTCTTCAAAGCCAATGAGGGATAATGTCTTTAGAGTGAGTTTGCTAGCATGACAGAATTTTACATAATGCAACATCATCCTGGGAGTGACAGCCCATCACCTTTGCCATATTTGGGAAGAAGCAACAGGTGCTGCCTACACTCAAGGGGAAAGGGATCACACATGGGTATAAATACCAAAAGGCAGGGATGATTGTGGTGGTGGTGGGGGTCTGTCCAACATAGCTGTGCTCCAATAAAACTTTATAAAAACAAATGACATAATCAGTAGATGCTATTAAAGTATACAAATTCAGATGAAAATATTTGTCTTTTATAATCTCATGTATCTTGCATGTCATAAGCCATGAAATTTCCTTTTAATTAAATAGGTCTTCTCACCCTCACCTTATGTGTAAAGGTATGTGATTTAACTTAATCCTCAAAATGACCATTAAGAGATATCATTTGATTGATGAGAAGTAAGCTAAAAGATGTGTCTTAACTATAAGGCATATAAATACTCTATGTAATGAGTCAGAGGTTCTGAATATGAGTCAACCAAATGCTATTTGTAGTACAGGTGGGATTAAGAATCTGTATGTTGGGCTTCCCTGGTGGCGCAGTGGTTGAGAATCCGCCTGCTAGTGCAGGGGACACGGGTTTGAGCCCTGGACTGGGAAGATCCCACATGCCACGGAGCAACTGGGCCCGTGAGCCATAACTACTGAGCCTGCGCGTCTGGAGCCTGTGCTCCGCAACAAGAGAGGCCGCGATAGTGAAGGCCCGTGCACCACGATGAAGAGTGGCCCTCGCTTGCCGCAACTAGAGAAAGCCCTCGCACAGAAACGAAGACCCAACACAGCCAAAAAAAAAAAAAAAAACTGTATGTTGTGAATATTAGGCTTGGGATGTGTAAGCTGTTATTGTCAATCTAAGGCCTGCTGGAGTGTAAGGTCAAGTGAGTGGAGAACTAGTGCAAGGAAGCAGATTAAGTCAGGTTTCCATAACTACCAGTGGTTTGCTTTCCAAGGGCTGATCTTCAGTACATGTTGACAAAAATGCTCCTGGAACAAAAGGTGGGGTGTGAGTCATCTTAGGGGCTGGTCAGAGTCAAGGGAAATAGGGTAACCAAAGACAGAATAGGGATTCTGCACATAAAATTTCTCTTTTGGGAGCAAAGGAGAGAAAGGGATTGCATTTCTTTTCTGTGAAGTTGCCTTACAATGAAACTATTCATTTTGCACTCATGGCAGCCTAATACTAATAATGGATCAGTTTCATGACACTTTCACAAAGATAGACTTCCTAAAATTATTAAGCTTGATTATAACCTTAGAAAGTGTTTGTCACTGAGCTTGTAATTATGTAAGTCTCCTATGCTGGGTTTTTGAAGATCAACCTCCAAAGATAGGTCTCAATCCATCATTTCGTGGATAAGTGACATGCTTTGTGGACCCTTAAAGTTTTACTGCGTCTGCACAGTTCAAATTGCTTTGATCAATTTAAAGAAAATAATGTTCAATAAAATTTGGGGGGGTTGTATAAACAAAGCTTTTTGATGTAATACAAATACAAAATTGATAGGTTATATTTTTCTTCCTTTTTGAAACCTGCAGAAGAATGGCTCACAATTTGATGAACCACCTGATATTCACTAGCTGCATAGTATGAAACAAAGAACCCAGGACATGGTTTGTGTCCAAGAGGTGATTCCTGAAAAACTACAGGTCTTTAAAGACAGTAAAATAACCCACGAAAGTATTTTTCTCTAAAGATATGAACAAGAAAATATGACTTTTATAAAAAAGACAATTTTAATGTCTGACAGACACATGAAACATGGCGCCTTAGAATAAATTCACAGTCACAGAGAAGGTAATGTTATTTGGAAAGTATAGTGTCCTAAAATGAAGCAGATTTATGGAGAACAAGCACTATTCGTTTCCTTGGAAGGCCTTTGGGAAAATATGTCTCCAAGTGACCGTGTGGAGCCAGTATTTCGGAGACAACATAGAAACCACGTGTGCTTTTTCTCGCATGTCCAGTGATGCCTAATGTGGGTGTTCATTGAGCCTGACAACCAGATTGTCCTTAAAAGCAGCTGATCTCATTCCCCGTGGGCGCCAAGTTCCTGAAGTCGTGGATGAATCCAGAAGCACTGGCGCTGCCGCATGACTCACCTCCCTGCCTGTAGGCCCCCTGAGCGGGCCGTAGGACCCCCGCCACCATCAAGCAGCAGAACAGCCTCTTTGCTATCAGCCGTCTCCAAGAATGCGGATGCAGCCGTTAGCCTGTGCTCTTAAGCCTCTTGTGGTTAACATGAATAGCATTCTTTCAATTGCTGCAGATATGAAATAGCCTACGTCTTCAAGTCAACAATTAAAAACTCAGGGTCCTATTTTTGCAGGAGATGCTGAAAATGTTTGAGTTGGGGGGTGAAACATTTTGAACTTGAGTGGTATGTATATTTATTCTGTGTCTAAACGTTGCAAATGAAGTAGAGATTTTTCAGTTATTCAGATTTTATTAGGATAAGGAAAGTCAAGACAGATGGTAGGCTCACCAAATAAAATATTTTTTATTGCATTACTGAATACTTAACAAATAGTTATTTTTGTTAGTGGAAAATGGGCTGAATTAACTTCTCTGCCCCTTAGTTCTCTCATCTGTAAAGTGGGGATAATAATCTATATGCTACAGAGTTAACAAACACCTCTGTCAGTTTTAATATCTATAAAACTGGGGTAATGATACTACCTGCATATTAAGGCTACCTACCGAGCCTGGTCCCACCTTATTTTTCCTTCGGAATTTAGAAGCAGAGCCAAAAGGAAGTGTGCTAACCTTCTCTGCAGATTTGTTTTCTCAGAAGCCTTTTCTTTCCCTTTTTTTTCCTTTAAAAAAATTCTAAATCTCCTCTTCTGTCTTCTACTACTTCCATGGAGCACTTTCCTCATAATCCCTCTGGTTAGGTTCCTAACAGTGTCACCAGCCTCCTACTCCTTCCTACGTGCTACTCTTTCCCCTGAAATGACCCTCTTCCTCAGTCAAATCAACCACCTCTGCTCCTTTCAAGGTCAGTTCCAGGGTCCCCTGGAGCCCCATCAGCTGTACATGCTGCACCCCCTTCATCCCCTGCCGACCCCAAGGACCCTCCTAGCATTCTGAGTCTACTGTTGTCATCATGCTAAACTATAACTGCTGATTTACAAGCCTGACTCAACCATATTTATAATATTATATATATTTTGATCCTGTGGGTTCTGGCAGAGTGCCTGACACCTAGTAAGTGCTTATTAAATGCCCACTGAAGCAACAAATCAACTTGATAAAATAACTCCAATATTTTGCGCATCATCTAATTACCTGATTCTTCGGATTCCCTTTCTAACAGTGATCGCTCCCCAAAGAACAAGTACCTAGGAGAAATATCCATTTATCTGATACTTCTCTGTTCTATAACCAGGTGGAATAGCTTCCATGGAAGAATGCACCCACCTTGTTTGTGTACTTTGTGTACTGAGCTCCCTGCTCCTTTGTTTTCTTTTTTTTTAAATAGTTAAGTAATAAAACTGAAAATTATTTGCTAATATAGCCATCACCAGATCTTCATAGGCTGGTTAATGTGTTACGATAACCAACACTACATCTGTCAGAGCAGATAAACCTATTTCTTTTAGGAAGATGAATGGTTGTCCAAGTTAGTTCGGCCACCAAAATGTTCTTTCACAGGATACAGGATGGAGAGAATATTACCATGTACCAGTAGCAAAATCTTGATACGTGGGTGCAGAGCCCAAGAGGTTGTGACACAGTATGTCCCAGTTTGCTGGGAGAGCTCCAGTTTATACGGGTTGTTTGAGTATAATTATTTGCAGCACCCTATTTCTGTCTTAAAGATGTCCTAGGTTGAAAAGTAATGGCCACCAGATTGAGAGGGGAGAAATGATGGTGGCTCACACACGTATGGATCTATCTGCTGGCGAGTGTTCCATGTGTTCCTTTCATCTTATTTCTTGTCCTCTGTCTCCCAAGGAAGAACAGTGTCTCCTCTGGTGGCTGCACTAACCAGACCATTTTGCATCAGGGCGTAGTCATCTCACTCTTAACTGGTAAAGTCTCACTTCTTCTAGTATTTCTTTTATTAGACCATTTTGAATGAACTATACTGATTATTGAATTAATTAAATTATGTAAGTAAAACTTATGGTAATTTGACTAAAATATAACCATGAGAGTTGTTTGTCCTTGCATTTTGTCATTTTGTTCAGATGACTTACAGCTGAAGTGGAAGCACCTAGAATCTTCCCCATAGATAATTCTTCTTGCTTGAGTTCTCAAAATAGTAAGAACCAATAAATTCAGACGAAAAGTGGGGGCAGAATCAGGATAGGCACAGATGGCAGCATAGAATAATTATTTCTACATGGCCACTTTTGTCCAAATTACCAGTTGGGTCTTCCCAGTTTAAAGAAACAGCTCACTGTGGTTGGCCTCGAACATGGTTGGGGTCAAGATTGGGGAAAGGATGCCATGGTGCCCATAAGCTCATCAGCTAAATCAAGCCATTCGGGTTCAGTGCACACGTGCAAACCTTCCTGGGAAAATCTGAAAGTTCAAGGTGCAGAGTTTTCCTGTTTCAAGGGCAACAGTCTGTCATCATAATTAGAATTCAAATGTTTTGTCAGTTAGCTGGAAGGATTTGTCTGGTGAATGAAGGGAGAAAATGCAGTGGCAGAAGCAATTTGGATAACTTTTTGAGTATCTCATACGTGTGAAGGGGAAGAATCAAAGTGTTCTAAGAAAGAAAGAACAAATTTCTCCCCCTTTCTCCTTTGTTTGTTCTGAGTTTAAGCCTGAATCTGAAATTCTTTAAACCAGCATGAATAGCCTTTCCTTATTTCTAGTGGGACATATTTCCAAAATTTTCTTTACATCCTTGAACTTAGCTTCTTTTGTTTACATTTGAACACACCCACTTGCTTATGAGCATATCAGGCTAGAGACCCGCAGCCTCAGAATACCTAATGATTTCATTTGACTTGATCACGTTAGTTATCAGTACCTTCTCCATTTCCATTCATATTCATGTAATAGTAAGGCCAAAATTCAGTGACATATTACGTAATTGCACAAGCTGCTATACAGTCAGCGAGAATTGGGCTTTTTCCCAGGCAGATGATAAAATCTTCTATGCAATAGCTCAAAATGTTTGATGATGGATGAATGCAAGTCCATATTTGGCACAGCAAAGGCTGGTTATAATGTCTAGAAGAGAGTGTGGGATGTGCAGTGCTAAGTGTATGAAAGCCCACCTATACATACACACCTGCACTTTTACACACATCTACACACCTCTATGCATATACGCATGAGGCTCCACAGGTGCTCGGGAAGGATTTCATGACTCAGCTTTCAGGACCCTCTTTCCCACAATGGACATAGCGAGCACTTAGCCACCATTATTAAAGAAGAACTGATCTATAAGGATAGCTTCCCTTCAAAAGGAAAACATAACAAACCAACATAGAAAACGGCAAACGCAGTGCTCCATAGAATAATTCAGCCATCCTTCTGTTTCCTTTCAACTTCCTTTCCCCTTCTCCACAGTGGCCATTTCAAGTCTCCATGTTCCTCAAATGTCTTTTTTTCTTCTTCTTCTTTTTTTTTTTTTTTTGCGGTACGCGGGCCTCTCACCGCTGTGGCCTCTCCCGTTGCGGAGCACAGGCTCCGGACGCGCAGGCTCAGTGGCCATGGCTCACGGGCCCAGCCACTCCGCGGCATGTGGTATCTTCCCGGACCGGGGCACGAACCCGCGTCCCCTGCATCGGCAGGCGGACTCTCAACCACTGCGCCACCAGGAAAGCCCTTCCTCAAATTTCTTAAGCCATCATCTCCCCTTTTCAAAAGGTAATCTAACTTACCAATTTCCAACTTCACAGAGTAGGTAAACGTGGTAGGATGGGTTCTCCATCAACCTCTGCCCACCAGTCTAGGGCCTCACTGGAACCACTCCCATCATTTCTTTCTCCATCTAATTATGATGGACAGGATGTCCCTCCTCCCATCTAAGATGAATAACTTTCTGTATTCTCTCTTGCCTTCCTAGAGCCACTCTGCCCCTCTTATTTCCTCATTCACTTTATTGGAGCTCTTCACTGTAGCATTAGAGCACTCGATAGGCCCTTTCTTCCGGTCTGCAGAAATATCCTGCAAGAAAAAGACAAGCCTAGGCTGCAGGCAGCATGTCTGAAAGAGTAGTTACTGACTGTCTACTCTATCAAACACTGTGCTCACCAGGGCACATATGACCAACAAGTGCCTGCCCACATGAATCTTACATTCTAATTCACAGAGAGATGCTTTTAGAAAAAATTACCAAAAAGAAAGTTAGGTAGTGACAAGTTATTAAAAAAAAATAAAGCAGGATAAGGGGATAGGAAATGATATGTGCTGTTATTATAGGATGATCAGGACATCTGAGGCAAAGTTCCTGGGCAGAGATTTCAGCATGCCTCAAGGCAGAAGCATGCCCGATATTTCAAGGAATAACAAGCTAAGTGGCCAGGGTGACTTCTGTGCACAGTGAGACGGGGCGGGGTGGGGGGTAGGAATAGAGGAGGTGGACTAGATCACATGAGACATTGTAAATAAACTTAGGTCAGGAGACAATCATGATATCTGCAGAGAAGATGGTGGTGAAATAATTGGACCATCTAGAAGCTGGTAGTAGATGGGGTGAGAAGCTTTCCAAATTGGGATATGTTTTTAAGGTAGAACTGACAAATTGCCTTATGAATTAGGTGTGAAATGTAAGAGAAAAAGAAAAGTTAAGGAGACATATTGCCAGAATTTCCACCAATCTAATCTGGAATCTTGCAAGGACAGAAATGCCACCATTTCCACCTCAAGTCAAGGATGGTGACAACAGAGGTAGGGAGCTGGGGAAATTTAGGAGGAAATAAGAGTGAGACCAGGATTCTTCCAAGCCCCTCCTGCTAAGCAGTCTTTGCTAGACAGAGGGAAGAGTCATGCTGTGAAGATACAGATATGGAGTAGCCTAAATATAAGAAATATATATAGGACCTCCATCCATAAAAGTAGTTTTTCAAATCGCTTCAAAGCACAGGTCAAGAGTATGGTTGTAGCCATTAAATAAGGGACTGTGAGATGGGAAGAGAAGAGAGATATGTTTTTAGGAGATAAAGTTGCCTGGATTCATATAGCTATGAACTGACAAGGGAGTTGGCTTTGATACTAGCCCATGGAATTTATCACAAGCACATAGACCCAAAGCAAATAGACCAAGAGCCTACTAAATTTTTAAGTGAGCTGTACTGCCAAAAAAACCCTATGACTGGCCAAAAGAGCCTGTATTTCTCAAACCCTGAGATAATCCCAAGGGTCCAGCAATAACATCAACAGGAAGTGGGCTGCTCAAGTGGTCAGGCCCCAGAAATTGCATCCTTTCCAAAATCTATCTCCATGGAAGACAATGGACAAGGGAAATCCATTCATAGGTTAGAACCAGGGGTGCTCTGATTAGTTGACCAAGGAATGCCTTCCAATTGCCAGGGCAGGTTGTCCTTGTTATTTATGGCCAGGAGATGATGATATGTGCCATGTACCAGTGATTTCTGCATGTTTCACACTGCCCTCTTTTCCAAATGGAAGTTTTATTTCATGTATCCAGTTCTCTGCTGACCTTTGTTAGTGAAAGTGCCCAGATCTATTACATATTATCTTGGCCTGTATTTTCCAGAAGGCTGAACCTGAAACAAAGGCATATGTACTATCACTTTAGCAAGATGTGCAAACCTTGGGAACAGGGTTGAGAGCAAAGGAATTCAGTCAAGTAAGAAGGAAGAGCCAATGTAGGCTCTTTCAGTCGGCTGCAACTAAGTGCTTGTACGTATTTTGTCACACAGAGTTTTCCTCAGGGAATCCATATAAAGTATGTCTTATAGGTGTACATAGGTGAGGTGTTGGGATGGAGAGAGACAGAAAGAAAAGTTTTCCATGAGTTCCTGTCTCCCAGCAGTCAAAAGTTTACCCTTTGGAGTTCAACAATTTTGTATTCTAAGTTGCGTATACATGGGCACCAAGTAAAGACCCATGGTCTCCAATATCTCAGTATCAACAAGGAAGCCACAGGGCAGGGGGGAGGTGAGGTGGTGCCAGGTTGCACCTGCATGATGTTGATGGAATCCCACTTACGGTATGGTGTGATGATAGAAGGACAAAAAAAAGGCAAGTGAAACTGAGTGTAGTTGAAGTGCTATGTAAGAGGGGTCTGAAATACTTTAAGACTAGTTTTCAGGATTGTGAGGAACATACATGGGTCTGATGAACGGGGCTACCTATCCGTCACTGGTCCTAGACTCAGAATTGGGTTCACTAACTAGATGAGAACTTACTTGTCTCTCTTTTTTGGAGGGACGTCATGTAATGTATGTAAGTGAGAATTTTTGAAAGAGTATGTACAGAAACTGGGTGTAAATGAATGCTGTGTAACCGAGAAGTAGACAGAAGTTGTCTCCCCAGCAACCATTATACTGACCCCCACGATCATGTAGTACCCATATAATTTCTGTGGCCTTGACCCTATACCCTCTTCCAGTGGTGAGTTCCAGTTGGGGTGAGCTCACCAACATTGTCTCAACCCCTATGGGCTACAGTGATTGGCTCAGGAATCCAAGCCCAAGTCAATCCAACTTACCAACAAATGTACAAGACTTTTGTTTAGTGGAGAATTTTTCCAGACTGTACGCTTTGCAGATGTGAAGCCTGGAATTACTGCAGCCATTTTGTTAATCATGAAGGAAGACAGTCTGAGGGTGAGGCCAGCTCATGGAGAAGCACAACAGTGAGAATACAACAGAAAAATATGGTTGATGCCCTGAACCAACTGCCTGCAAACTAGCCTACAGTTTACACAAAGTGATAAGTTCTCTTTATTGTTCGGACTACTTTGATGTGGGTTTTTCTTCCCTGGTACCTGAGAACACCCTAGATGATATACTAATTCGTGGGTCAAGCTGAGGATAATTTTGCCTGGGTTATAAACTACTAAATGGTGCATTTACAGAGTCACAGTAGTAACTCAGGAGATTGTAAATGTGTGGTGAAAGACGTCTGCAAACCAAGTTCAGTTAGGGAGACTAGGTTATAGGTTCCTGATATAGTTGCAAGGAGGCAAACCAGAATATGGACTTAACTAGCTGAGTTAAAAATGAGTCAACCGGGCTTCCCTGGTGGCGCAGTGGTTGGGAATCTGCCTGCTAATGCAGGGGACACGGGTTCGAGCCCTGGTCTGGGAGGATCCCACATGCCGCAGAGCAACTGGGCCTGTGAGCCACAACTACTGAGCCTGCACGTCTGGAGCCCGTGCTCTGCAACAAGAGAGGCTGTGACAGTGAGAGGCCCGCACACCGTGATGAAGAGTGGCCCCCACTTGCCACAACTAGAGAAAGCCCTCGCACAGAAACGAAGACCCAACACAGCAAAAATAAATAAAATAAATTAAAAAAAAATGAGTCAACCAAATTGCACATATACAAAGAGAGAATGTGTTATCAGAGGGATATGAGCATCACGGGACCTAGAATTGGTGTTTCTTAAGGAAAAAGGATTTTTAGTGGTTACCCAGTATTATCCATGGATCTGAAATACTGGATTTAGGGTCATAAGCACCCTCATCCCCCAGATAGTATATTAGGAATTCCAAATAGTCATCAAGCCAATCTCTCTCTCTTTGCTTGGATTCTATGCTTTCCAAACAATTTTTAGGAAAATAAGACTAGTATAACCTCACTAAAAAGAAATATCTTTCAGTGTAAATTTTTCTTTTGGAAGAGTAGCGATAAAATTAACCCTAAAACTTAGGCATAATGAAACAAAGTCAGCTATTACTTTTTCAACTGAGTATTTTCACATATACTAACTAGTTACAGTGCCTTAGAGGAATGGTCATATTTTGGCATCAACTAACAAGTTAGTACTTCTAAACATTTATCGTATCCCTGTGAAATGTGAACTTGCATAATTTTAATAATGATTTGGGCTCACATTGTTATGACTCTGACTTGGTAATAAATATATTCATCATCATAATCATCACCATTACCACCATATTGAAGCTGGGAAAGGGGTTATAGTGGTGGTAGAAAAGACATACATAATTGTCTTCTCTGTTATATATGCCTCATGCATTTATGCATCGTATCACAATATACTGCATCTATTGTGCTCAATAAATATTTGAAAATTATTTGGATGCATAGGTTAATGGATGAGTGATCAAAATGAACGCATGGTTAAACCAGGATCAAACGAAAGCACTACAAAATCGTAATATATAGAATTATAAAACTTACAAAATGCCTTTATATATATCATCAGGTTTAATCTGCACAACATGTAAGGTTATTATTATCCACATTTTATAGTTGACAGTTAGGTCTGATGAGATTGACACAAGGACACAAACTGCTGGCTAAGAAAGTGGACCCAATGAACTACTTTCATTGAAATCTAGTCCCCTCCCTTACTATCAATAATTGGACCAATGCCACAGCTCCCTCATCTATAAACGGGGAAAAATAATGAAATCTACCTATAATTCTGTTTGAGAGGTAAAGGAGAAAATTCATGTAAATGCTTAGAACAATGTCAAAGATGTAATAAACATTAAAAAATATTAGCTGTCGTTTTTGCTGCTGAGTGCCTTGTGTTATGTTGCAAGCTAGAGTTCTAATCAAGGCTTCAATAAAGAGGGATATGTTGAAAACTAAAATAGTGTCTCATGGAAATAAAGTGGACCTGAAATAAGAAAGCCATCAGGGGTCTTCTGCAACTCTCTCTCATTGTGGCCACGTATTCTCTAATTTTTGGTTCTCTCTGTATGTTTATTCCATTGCTTCTTTCTGCAAAAGGAATCTTTCTTCATGCTCATCAGTAGCAAATAGCCAAAGTGGTGGTCTCAGCATTACTTTTATGTTTTCTTTCAGTTTAAGCACCTACCAATGTCTACCTACAATTTCTGTGTCTCTAGGCTGAATTTTTCAACGTGAGAACCCCACTGGCTTTCACCACTTAAACTCTCCACTTATACTAATCAGAAATGTCTGAAGATCACAAGGTCCCAACATGAACACAAAGACCTACTCCTTCTGTGGAGCCTTTTTTTTTTGTCTTAGGGAAGGCAGTAACAGAGAGCTGGACAGTCCTCCCTAAAACATGACCTCAGTGAATGATTGGGTTCCGAAAATCAGATTGTCTTCCTCTTCACCATTCTGATTCCAAGACTCCTGTCATTTGACTCCATTCTGGCTCCAAATACTCCTGTCTAACCTTCTAGAATGCATTTTTAAAAATTGAAGTATAGTTATTTACAAAGCTGTGCTAGTTTCAGGTGTACAGCACAGTGATTCTAAT
Source organism: Orcinus orca (assembly GCF_937001465.1). Classification (NCBI taxonomy): domain Eukaryota; kingdom Metazoa; phylum Chordata; class Mammalia; order Artiodactyla; family Delphinidae; genus Orcinus; species Orcinus orca. The sequence continues at coordinate 16,123,314 of NC_064559.1, read as the reverse complement.
ATATATATTCTTTTTCAGATTCTTTTCTCTTATAGGTTATTACAAAATATTGAGTATAGTTCTCTGTGCTATACAGTAGGTCTTGTTGGTTATCTATTTGATATGTAGTAGTGTGTATATGTTAATCCCACACTCCTAATTTATCCCTTCCCCCCTTTCCCTTTTGGTAACCATAAGTTTGTTTTCTATGTCTATGGGTCTATTTCAGTTTTGTAAATAAGTTCATTTGTATCTTTTTTGTTTAGATTCCACATACAAATGATATCATATGATATTTGTCTTTATCTTGCTTGCTTAGTATGATAATCTCTAGGTCCATCCATGTTGCTGCAAATGGCATTATTTCATTCTTTTTTATGGCTGAGTTATATTCCATTGTATATATACACCACATCTTCTTTATCCATTCATCTGTCGATGGACATTTAGGTTGCTTCCATGTCTTGGCTATTGTGAATAGTGCTACTATGAACATTGGGGTGCATGTATCTTTTGGAATTAGAGCTTTCTCCAGGTATATACCCAGGAATGGGATTGTTGGATCATATGGCAACTCTATTTTCAGCTTTTGGAACTCCTTTTTTTGATGGAATATAGACACAGTAAAAAATCACCAGTTCCTTCAGTGGTTCAGATGTGATCCTGTGCTTCTGACAGAGAGCTCAGATCTTAGCCTCCTGCATCGGTCACCTCCTGAATTGGTGCTGAATCAAGGCAACATCTTGAAAAGCTGGTTTCTGCCTTTCCTGGACTCGTCTTCAGGCAAACACCACCACTGTTCCTGTAGTTACACTGATACCCCTTGTAAAAGTGACAGGGCTGGTCTATCATTATTCATGAACATGCTGTAGTAGCAACACAGTTTTCTCCACCTATGAATAACTTTAATTTTCTTTTTACTTTCATAGATTTTTCTACATTGTTAATGTGTTCATGTACATTGAAGAACATGAAGTCAAGACTTGGACCTGTTATTATTATCATTCTAAAGTAAACATACCTTCTGTCAACACTTCAGTAAAAATAAGTGTGACACCCACATAGACTGCATATTTTAATTTCATTGGAAAAAGAAGACATTAAAATCTATCTGTTAGACTCTTTAACCATGTATCATAAAGACCTACACTATGGATTTTATTCAGGTCCTAGAGAGTTATCTCTATATAGGAACCAGCACTATCTTTCTGAACTATTCTGACTGATGATGATGATGATTATTATCTGATTATTCTTTAATTCAAATGACTTACATACCTGTGAATGTTACTGGTTTAGTGATTTTTTTTCTCTGTGTTAACCAACTGTTCCAACAAACTGCTTGAAATGTGTTACTCTTTCAGTGTTGTGTAGGGAAAAACAATGTGAAATCTTTCGGCACCTACTCTGCTGGAGGAGTGAATCATCCCCTTAATCATAAACACCAGGATGTTCATTGAGACAGTAAGGAAATAAAAGAGCTTAAGAGGAGAAAATAAGAAAAAAAATCTCCTTAAAACTGTTTACTTGATCGAACTAGAAATGGCAAAATAAATCAACTCATATTTTAAAAGGAAAATATACCCGAGTCCTTCTATCTAAGGCTCCGAACTTAGAAAAACTGGGCAAAAGAAATGTACATCAATAGGTCCAGTGTTTGAGATAGTTAAATATGTGAGCAATTAGAAAGGCAAAAGGACAAATGAGATGTCAAGCTTTTGGCTCCAGTTTTTATAGCCCATTTATGTGTTTCCTGATTTTGATTCCTATGTAGCCTCCAATCATAGCTTATCTCAGACATAGCCTTTAGTAAAATGAAATACTTGGAGTTGCTTAAATATATTATCTCTTCTCACTGCTTTCAGGCTCTTGGTACAGTCACTGTATTTGTTGCGTTATTAAACCTGATGGACATTTTTTATTCCTCTCATGACTTGATCTCTCAATAGTATTTGACACTGTTGTTGACATGGTTGTACAATACATGCCTTCCTTCTTGAAACACTCCTCTTCCCCAGCTTCTGTGCCTCACTACTCTTTCATTTTCCCTCCTACTCTGGCTTCTCTCTCTTGGCATCCTACCTCAACCGACCAGCTTTGATCAGATCTTTAAACGTTGGAATTCCTCAAGGCCAAATCCTGGGTCTTCTTTTCTTCTCACCCTATACTGTACCCCCCAGATGAATCTATGACTCCAATTATCATGAATTCTCTCAAATTTATAGCTTTCCGCCAGATCTCTCAACTAAGCCCTAATGTCTCAATCAGTCAGACTGCCATAACAAACGCCATAGACTGGGTGGCTTAAACAATAGACATTTATTTCTCATGGTTTTGGAGGCTGGAAAGTCTAAGATCAAGGTGCCCACAGATCTGGTGTCTGATGTGGGTCTGCTTCCTGGCTTATAGATGGATGTCTTTCTACTGTATCCTTGCATGGCAGGAGAGAGGGAGGAAGCAGGTGCTCTTGTATCTTCTTATAAGGTGGCTAATACTATCATGAAGGCTCCAACTTCATACCTAATTTCTTCTGAAAGGCCTCACCTCCAAATAACATTGCACTGAGGATTAGGTTTCAACATAAGAATGTGGGGGGTGGGTGCACACAAATATTCAGTCCATATCACCTAGTATATCCAGTTGCCTCCTCAAAATCTCCACTGTGATGTCTGTCATGCACTTTTTTTTTTTTTTGGTTGTACTGAGCAATACTTTATTAAGAACTTTGTTTTGTTTCCTAGTAGTTACATTTTTTTAAATTGAAGTACCATTGATTTACAATGTTGTGTTAATTTCTGCTATACAGCAAAGTGATTCAGTTATATATATATACATTCTTTTTCAATACAGTTTATCACAGAATACTGAGTATAGTTCCCTGTGCTATACAGTAGGACCTTGTTGTTTATCCATCCTATATATAATATTTTGCATCTGCTAATCCCAGACTCCCAATCCGTCCCTCCCCGCTGACCCCTTGGCAACCACACATCTGTTCTCTAGGTCTGTGAGTCTGTTTCTGTTTCATATATGTTTGTTTGAGTCATATTTTAGATTGTACATATACGTGATATCATGTGGTATTTGTCTTTCTGAAACTTAGTATGATAACCTCTAGGTCCATCCATGTTGCTGCAAATGTCATTATTTCATTCTTTTTAATAGCTGTGGAGTAGTCCATTGTATGTGTGTACCATATCTTCTTTATCGTCAGGCACTTTCAACATAACTTTATGAGCCTAAACTCCCTAGTTGGAATTCAGGGAAGATCAGGGCTTAAATGAGTCTCAACTCTTCTTTACTTTCGTCACCATCCACGTGTTCATACCTAATGTACATACCTAATCCATGTGTAGCAGATTGGCAGATGTTGGGGGAGAGAATGGTTTCAGAGTCAGCCAGGCTCACAGGAATCTTGAAAAAGAGATCTGATACTTTATCCCCTTTGGTCTGGACAAGAGCTGGGGGCTTTCTTCAGAGAACCTTGCAGTAAGGATCAAAAGGTGATGGGTATAAAACATGATGAGAACTCACTCGAATGCAGAGATCTTGGGAGGAGAGACAAAAATGGCTTATAGGGGTGTAAGCGTACGCCTCTCTGTTCCCCAGAAGAACCAAGGAGGACCTGAAAGGAGTGTGAAGTCCTTGAGACCTCACAAGGTGTGGGAGCAGGAGGTCTTCATCTGAGGAGGCTGGCAAACAGATAGGATTTTACACAGCCAACAAGAGTTGATGACCTGCTTGATGCAATGGCACCTACCCACCGGAGAGGTAATAATCACCATCTCCAGGTCTAACCCCAGTATTCCAACAAAGGTTCTGTCTCTGAAGGAATCCAGAGATTAGAGACAGGGAGGAAAAAAAAAAATCAACATGAAGCACATGGTTGAACTAGAGTCGCTGGGAGAAATTTAAAATGAGCCGTTAGAGATGAGTATTCAGGAAAAGTACAAAACAATTTTCAGGAACTAAAAAAAAATAGGATTTTTGAACTCAAATAATACAGTCCTTGACAATGAAGATGATGACTACTAGACCTGAATTCGTAGCCTGAAAAAATACAGAAGATAGAAATATTGACAGAAAAGGTAAGAGATTTGGAAGCTAGATCCCGAGACCTAAATATATAAATTAAAAGAATGTCAGAAGCAGAAAGAGAAAGAAGCACTTTAAAATTTTAGTACATAACTTGACATGTTAAGCTATCTGTATATTTTGCTCTATATTTTAATTAAGTTAATATTATATTAAGATTATACTGATATAGGAAAAGAAACATAAATCTGAGGAAGAGTGAGAAGCCCCAAATGGCTGGAAGACAGTGAGGGAATGGTGTGAAAAGATGGAGTTGTAGAGGCAGTGTAGTTTGAAGTCACTTAGGACTTCATGGGTTATTATATAGACTTCCACTCAGAGTGATGAGGCAGCCACTGGAGGATTTTAAGAAGGAGGATGATGTAGTCTAATTGATGTTTTAACAGGCTCACTCTTGTTGCTTGGCTGAGAATAAATTGTGGGGAGACAAGGGCAGAAGCAAGGAAACTAGGGAGAAGGCTATTGAAATAATTTAGGAAAGAGACAAAAGGCGACCGTCATCATTCAGGCTTGAATAACTATTTGGAGTTGGCAAAAATCTAGTCAGATGCTGAAAGGAGAACTGGAAGGGTAATCTGATTGATTGGGTATGGGATGGGAGTTAAAGACAAGTATTCAAAGGACTCCAAGTTCTTTCCCCAGAAGAGACTATGGGAAGAACAAGTTGGTGGAAAAATCAGGGGCTAACTTATGGATTATTCATTTTTAGGTGTCTAGTAGACTTTTCCAGGCTGCCAGAACACCAACCGTGGGTTTTCATGGGCCCAGAATCTGCCACAGTCTCTCCTATCTTCCTTTTATGTCTTCCCACCACCTACCCTTCTAGTTCAGGTATTCTTCCTCTATCGGAGGAAGGCAGGGAAGAGAAAACCTATTCTCTCCCTTGCTCCTCCAATACATTCTGTCTCTCCTCACAAATTTCCCACTTATCTCCCCACAAATCATCCAAGATCTCCTAAGAACTTAAACCTCTGGGGAGAAAAATCCACAAAGACATTTAGGTACTTTGGCTAGTGTCTCACAGCTTACTTCTCTGGAGGAAATGAAGTATATCACTCAGAATATTCTCTAGACACACTAATAGTACTTAGCATGCATTAAGGGTATACTCTATTCCAGCCCTGTGCGTTACTTTATTTAATTATCTCTGTAAATCCTTGATTGAATTCTGGTACTGGCACTTACTACTGCTCTGTGAGTTTTGGAAATTTTCCTGTTTGTTAATACTCAGCTTCCTGGATTGTTAAGTAGATGGAATATTTATCTTCTTAGCACTGGCATGAGAATGATATGTGAGCTGGGTCTAAAGCACCTAGCAGAGAGCCTGGCACTTAGTAGATGCTCCTCAAATGTTAATTCTCTAGCTTATTTCTCTCAAAGTTTATGTTTCTTAAATGAAGTATTACATAGATATAGATAACACTTTTAATTAGTAGAGAGGTGATTATAGAAAATGAATTGTCAACATCCTTATTATTTCAGAATAGTTTGAGAAACTAAAGATGGACAGCATTAGAAAAGGTCATGTGATAAGTGACAGTTCAATGCAATAGTCCAGAGAAGGTGGCAGTCAGGCTTAGACAGACAAAATGGGTAGGACTGAGGTACGTGAACAGATCATGAAGGACTTTTGGACATCGGGCATTGAGTGAACCAAGATGTGGGGAGAGAATTGTGGATGATTTCTTGGGGGACAATGGATAGAGAATTTGACTCAAGTGGTGTTTTCAAAGAAGGGAGCAGTGGCACTTGAGGTTTGGAAATAGTAAGAGGGACCAGATAATTGGCATCTAATTTTGGATGAAAAGTTTGGGACTTTCCTTAGTGGGAAATAGAGTAGTTATCAAAGGCTCTTGAAGCAAAGATTAATAATCATTTATAGAACACATATGTATGAAATAATTGTCATGCTCAAAACTCTGCATTGATCATGAAAGTTTAATTTGGCTCTGATATTTCAGTTTGCTTGGATGGAGAAAAGAATGGAAACAGGGATCCCAGTCAGGAAATGCATACAAGAGGTGAGGTTTGAGATGCTTAGGGCTGGGCTAGGATGCTGACAATGGCCTAAAAAGGGAAGAGTAGCTGTTAGAGGCACCAAAGAGCAAGAAGTACCAGCACCTGGGTGGTGAACGGATGTGGGGGGAGAGAAAGGGGAAGAGGATTGTGGGAGGTTATTTCAAGGTGCTCAGTTTGCGTGATCGAGAGGATCATGATGCCGTGGAAAGAAAAAGGGAAGTTACAAGGAAATGTTGGCTTGGAGAGGGAGATAATGAACTCTTTTTGAGGTAATAGCTGTTTCTTATCGATGATAATTCGGAATAGAAAGAAAGAGTTCTTTTTCTATCCCTACACTGGATGCTTTCAATCAGATAGGAAAGAATGGTTTATAAATTAACAAGGAAAACAACGTTTATATTATTTGGTTTGCTTATACATTAAAATCAGGATTTGTATTATTACCTAAATTTATGAATTAAAAAAAAAATTATTTATTTATTTATTTAATTTTGGCTGCGTTGCATCTTCCTTCCTGTGCGTGGGTTTTCTCTAGTTGCGGCAAGCAGGGGCTACTCTTCGTTGAGGTGCGCGGGCTTCTCATTGCGGTGGCTTCTCTTGTTGCGGAGCATGGGCTCTAGGTGTGTGGACTTCACTACTTGTGGCATGCGGGCTCAGCAGTTGTGGCTCATGGGCTCTAGAGCACAGGCTCAGTAGTTGTGGCGCACGGGCTTAGTTGCTCCACTGCATGTGGGATCTTCCCGGACCAGGGCTCGAACCCGTGTCCCCTGCATTGGCAGGCAGATTCTTAACCACTGCACCACCAGGGAAGCCCCTAAATTTATGATTTTAAAACAATACATTTATTTTCAAAGCACATTTCACCACCTCCTAAATTTTAGCTAATCATACTAATCCCAGATGATGGTTTGTAGGGTCTAAGAAATGCCACTGCAATATTGATCATCCCTTCTGCCCACCATCACCTCCATATTTCAGATCTGCCCAGGCGGTATATACTTGGTTTAAACATGCAGACATTTAATGAAACAATAAAAATCTCTGGAAAGGCAGTCTGAGGATCATGTGGGACCTGGAGAGAACCTTAGTGATTATCAAGTGTTGGTCCATACCAGTGGCTTTGTGTTTTTGTTTCCTAAGTTCATGTTTTTGTTTTGGGTCTAGATGGGCTTCAAAGATAAAATTTCCTTCTAAGCAGATCCTATTCGACTGATTACAGCTTACCCTCCTGTGAGTTTTTCCCTCCTCATTCATTGCCTCTGTCTGTTCTTCTCTGCCAGACTGCAGGGTTTTTATTAGCCCACAGTCCCCCGACTGCAATTCCTCCTCTACACATGCCTGGTGAACTGTTCAGTTATTACTGTTCCAGTAGAGAAACAGCCTTGTCTGAGATGATTGTGCCTCTTTCAAAGGGAGAGAGGAAAAGTAAGATAAAGGGAATAAAAATTTTTACCCCTTTCAGAGGCATTTTAACAGCTTTTTAATAGTCTTTTCTTGATGTATGTGTAGCATTCAATTTTGTCCTTACTTACATTTAGAGAAGGAGGAAAACATTTCCTGTTTGTGAAAAAACCACAAAGAGCAAAATATATTTGCATCCTGTTATCTGGCCTCTTTAGCTTCTCCAAGAAGACGGGGTATAAATAACTCAATAATTTTGGTACTGGGAGTGTATTGAGTTTGATATAAGTGGCAACAGGTGGAAACATGCTGTAGCAATTGAACTGGGTATAACCATGCCCCTTAAATTTCTAATGAAAATTCCATATGCATATGTGATCACTTTAAATGCGGTGGAATTTTTGAATGTCTCTGAGACAGCTTGAGAGAAGAGATAGGTTACGTGTGTTATGATTTTTTTAAAAAGATAACATTTAGTATTCATTTGATTTGGAATGAAGATGGAGAAAATACTGTTTTTCAGCTTCATGGTCATATTATTTAGAAATGCCATACAACGTGGATCTAAAAGCTTTACCAAAATGATTATTTCACTTTTTCACGTTGGTTACCTTAGGCTGAAGAGCTTTTTTGTTGGATTCTGCCTTCCCCCTTTTCCTGGGATTCTAGGGCCAAATGTAAAAAAAAAAACCTAAGTTCCGAATTAGGATATAAAAGGGAAAAAATGCAGATAGGTTTCTGGCACCAGCTGCCTCAGAAATTCAGGCCAGGGAGTGCTTTGCATTTTGTTCAGAATATTTGGAAGTGGACCTAAATTTCAGAGATGCCTACCTCTGGGAACCAAAGCACCAGGCAAAGGAATCTGCCAATAGTTGGGAAAGATTCTGCTTGGAGCCAACAGTGCTTCTCCTGTGGAATGGTGCAGGGTTGCTCAGAGTTGCCCACCCACATTGCCATCTCCCACGCACACCACTGCAAACTCTTCTGAGACCTGAACAGAATCAAAACTGGGCAGGGCCCTTTTTCTTTGGCAGAGCTGAAAACACATGATGAGGTGCTTTCTGCCTTTTGGAAGCAGCAGGGCTTGGTGATTTACAGCTGATCTAAGATTTGGAACAGGCTCATCTTTTAAATGGAGGACATAAACTGTGTGTCCTGTCTGTAACTGGGAGGGCTGATGGCTGAGGATAAGGGCCTAAGACAGCAGGCAAGAAGAGTGCTATCTTGGTTGGTTGGTGTGGATGGAACTGGCACTGAGACCCGGAGAGAAATTCGTCTTCCAGTGCCTTGGTTTCCCGGTGCATAACGTCCCTGGTTTCTCTGAAACATGCCTGGGTATAAAGCATGGCTTAAATGTCACCTCCATTCGTTGTTTAGTTTTGCTTCCCGTTTGCTCTTTTCCCCTGCATCCTAGTCTGGCTTTAGGGGTTTATTTTCAGGAGGAAAACAATGAACCACATGAAACAAAAGGATGGGGAAAGGTGTGGTGCTAAATTTCGAACCCACTCAACCTTGTGAGTTTGGAGTTTTCAAGCAACCTCCTGCCTCTTGAGATTTCAGTTTGTTTATTCTTGGTAAAATGCAGCTTACTGTTTTTAAGAAAAACAGCTTATAAAAATGCTTGAAAAGTCTTCTTGGACATCAAAACACCCTTCCCAAACAATATTGTGATGATTTATCATGTAAATGAGTCAAAACAATGTGAGCGACATTTCCTATAAAGTATGTGTGGGTTTTAAAAACTAAGGGGCTAGTGCTTGGCTAAACATACTTGGGTTATAGAAGTTCAAAAGCATCAGAAAATCAGCTTGAGATGTTTGCTGAGTCTAAAATGAGGCCAATCCAACCACTCTCAGCTGAAATGCAAGCAATTTATTAGTAAAAGAGCTCATGGATGTGATTACTCTTCAGTCTCTGAGCTGTGACTCTTGTAGCCAAAGTAATCTCCAGGAACTGATTGTAATATTGCTCTCAAGTAAGCTTGGGACCAGAGCTCCCAGCCTATCTATGAAGGTGGATCAGTGACTCAGGACCGGGCACCTCAGCCTCTAGCCTCACTCATTCTCAGGCTCAAGGGCTCATCTCTGGTGACGTGATATTCCCATCACTGCTATTTGGAAGTGTGTTGTTTTTGTCAGATGGGAAGAACTTATTTGTCAGCTCTCAGACCCCTAATTCAAATCTCTGAGTCTACTTCTAGATACAGAAGGTGAGAAAGCTAATATCCTACTGGGATGGAGTGTTCCTCAGATGTGTAATTTCACCCATTCAGGATTCTGCATATCCATGGATGTATTGGGAAGTACCCCAAATCCATGTTATCTCCAAGAACATCTCCTATAAAGCACCCATATTGACAACTGCAGAGGTCAATAGATTTAGGTTCTGAACCAATCCACAGATTTTATTAAGTATCTCCTACAGATAAGTTATTATAATAGGTGAAATTCTTAATAAAACATGAAGGAGAGAGTCTTTTGACCTTAAAGAACCTTGAATCTAGCTGAGGGAATTCTGTGACAGTAACAATATGAGGCTCTGTGTGATAGAACCTCATGGAGAATATCCAGGAGAATCTAGATTTTTCAGGTAGGAGAGAAATTCCTCTTTTGAGGATAATTGTAATCCTTTTGGAATATATGGCATTGAAAATAGGAAGGAGGATTAGAGTTTATAGACATAAATGTGGGAGGAGATGGAAGCATTTATGTGGAATAGATAATTGTAGTCAAAGTCCTAAAGAAATGAGGCACAGGGCAAGTTAGTGAAAAGGTCTAGAAAAGCTGGACTGAAAGGTCAGTACAATGATTTCTGTGTTCCTCTGAATAATGTATGATGCCGGAGGAAAGGAGTCATATGATTTAATTTGTCTGGGAAGTTTGTGTCAAAAATGCTAACATCCAAAACATTGCAGGATTTTGGGGGAACATTTAACAGGCTTCTCTGCAAGAGAAGGCATAAAAATACAATCCATTGGGGCTTCCCTGGTGGCGCAGTGGTTAAGAGTCCGCCTGCTGATGCAGGGGACACAGGTTCGTGCCCCGGTCTGGGAAGATCCCACATGCTGTGGAGAGGCTGGGCCCGTGAGCCACGGCCACTGGGCCTGCGCGTCCGGAGCCTGTGCTCCGCAACGGGGGAGGCCGCAACGGGGGAGTCCACAACAGTGAGAGGCCCGCGTACCGCAAAAAAAAAAAAAAAAAAAAAATCCATTGGACAGAAATATGTAGTGAAAAGACAGTATTACTAGATTGGCAGATTAGAAAAATCCAGTAGCTGTAGGAGTTATTGTAAAGACTTAATGAGCTTTAATATGTAATTTGCCATTATTTGTTCTTAAGCATAGTGCCTGTGCCTAGCACATATGCAATAAATGTTTGTTTCTGTTATAATAGTCATGTTACTTGGACAAGGAGTTTGACAAAGACTTTCATGATATCTTTGTAGACAAAGTGAATACACATCATTTGAGTGATCTGAACAATTAAGGGGCATTGTAATGAGTTGAATGGCCGGGCTTGGAGAGCACTCACAACACATGTTGTGAACCCAAAGGGGAGCCTTTAATCTTCTGCCAAAGGCTTCACTCATCATCCTTAACCTGGTCAACATATTAATTGATGACAAAGTATACAGTGTGTTAATCAAATTTGCAGATCATAGGAAGTTGGGAAAGTGAGTTATATTGGTTCACAGGACCTTAATACAATAGTCTCAACAGACTGAATACTGTTGAAAAAAAATATATAGAAAGGAAAAATATTCAGTCTTATGTTTGAACCTCAAAATCAACCCACATAGAAAACAGCAGAGAGGGACTTTGTCAGGAATAAATTAGAAAAAGACTTAAGGATTTATAGAAGACTATAGGCTAAATATGTGAAAACAGGAAAAGGTGGTTTATGGAAAGTATAATGTGATTTCAGATTGTACCAACAGACACTTGGTATCTAGATTAAGGGAGGGGAAAGTCCTATTTGATCTGCACAGGTCATACCACACATTGTAACATTTAATATAGTGCTTGAGAGAGATGAAGACTAATTAGAGCTAACTGAAGGTCTATGACCCAAAAGGGGAGTAGACTTTAATAAAATGACCCACCCACAAATAATAGGTGCATTGGGAATTTTTCATCTAGTGAAGAGTAGTTTCAAGAGAGGGTAAGGCAACTGTATTCAAATATTTGGTAGTCTTTCATTTGAAAGAGAACTTAGACTTGGTTTCTATAACACCATATGGTAGAATTAGGGCCAATAGTTCTATAAAATTCTTGTCATCAATGTGTATTGAATGCCAATTCTGTTTCAGGTATCATGCGAAGCATAGAAGCAAACACAAATAAGAGGGGCTCTTGCCCTAAAAGAACTCACAACCCATTGGATGACAGAAGCACAGGCAGCTATGCATAACACAGCACGATGTCTGGGATCCTGGTCCAGCAGTGCAATTAACTTTGCCAGACAGTGATTTTTTTTGACCAGTATTATACAGCACATAAGTTAAACACTAACATCATTTTTAAAAATTCGTAAAAATGTATTTTTTAAAGTCCAGCATTTTGTACCTCTTGTCCTGCAGTTTTCCTTTCCCCGGAGGCAACCACTGTCACCTCTTTTAACTGATCATTGTATTATTTATCTCCATGTCTTAAGTGGCATGGTTGTACCGTTACTTATTGATTTTTCAGTTGTAGGCTTTATCTGTTGACATTCCCTTATGCAAGATGAGGGTTTAGCTCTCTCCTTCCACCATACATGGGCACCCTTACAGCCTCCATCCCCTCAGTATAATTATGTTGTGTTTTGGTTAAAGCCAAAATTCTGTTATCAAGGCTATGAAAACTATTAATAGCTGTGTCGTGTAAAATGTGGTTACTCTTCTTTTCCTGCAACATTTTTTATTTTCCCTAGAATTCATATTTCTCTCATTGTTAAATTTAATTCATTTTATATGTATTTATCACTAATTCAACCCCAAACACTTCATCATTTGTCTAAACCTTGTCTGAAGACATTCAGGGCCATTTGATTGCCATTCATGTTCATCTTCCAGAATTTCTCCCAAAGCCTTCTCAGTTACTCAACCTGGCCTGGTTGCTCTATGCCTGGGGCTCCATCCTGCAGATTCTCTTTGCCTTTCTCCTCTGTTGGGACTCTTCATGGCCAGCATCCCATGTCTTCTCTTAGATAACAATCTTTTCTGGATAAGCACATGCTCTAGTAATTTTCCATGTGCAAGAAATTGAGAGATAAGCTTTTGAGACATGGAAGATTTGATGACATCTTTATTTTACCCTCATATTTGATTGTTTATCAGGGTCTATTCATCTATATTGGAAATCATTATCCTTCAGAATTTCGAAAGCACTGCTTTATTGCCTTTTACCTTTCAGGGTTCCTGAGAAGTCCAAAGTTATTGTGATTCCTGATTCTTTGCATATAATTTTTTTTTTTTTTTGTCTTTGGAAACTTTCAGGATTTTCTCTTTGTTGAAATTTCACAATCTTGTGCCTTCAGATGGGTGTATTTTTGTTTATCTCACTGGGAAATTTGTAGGCTGTTTCAATCTTTTCCTTCCATTTGGGGAACTTTTCTTGAGTAATTTTCTTGATATTTTCCTCCTCTCCATTTCTCTATTCTTTCTGGAACTCCTCCTTTTTGGATTTTGGAGAACTTGTACGGGTCCTATTATGTTCATATTTTTCTCTTTTATTCACAACTTCTTTATTTTATTTTTTTAAATCTCTGATTCTTATTACATAGTTGCATTTATATTTTATCCCCTTGATTATGTTAATGAAAACTTGTAGATATTTAAATTTTCTTCTCTCTGCAAACCATTGTCTCAGCGAAGTTGCTTTGTGTGTTGGGATGAGGGAGTATATTCCATACTGGAGGCTTTTCTCAAAGGTCTAGTCATTTTTAGATTTAGGAGTAGGGCACTCACAAGCTGATTTGCTGCTTTGAGTGTATGAATGGGGACTGTTAACTATCAGTTTCACTGTAGAGTGATTTGGCTGAGCTATTTTAATAGAGAATCACCACTGTCAATATCTTTATATCCTTCTTTTTGGCAAAGAAATATTTCCCATGGGAGATTTGTTCAATGTCCCGCCTGGCAGTCAGTGTCTGGGAGCCAAGTGGACACAGAGAACACAGGGTGTTAGCTTTCAGTGTGCTGGGGATTACTTTTTTCAGTAAGACACCTGCACCATCCACTGTGCCTGCTGCTACTTAAGGTCCTGAGTTTTGTGCTTTATAGACGAGAAACTGACGAGGGACAGTCTGCCATAGTGAACTAGGGAACTGAAGATCTGCCCATTTCTTAAAAGATACTTTCAACCATTTTTTAAAAATCTACTACCCTTTACTCCTACTTCGCAAGGTACTTGACAAGGCCAAATTTTCAGCCTTTGGGGATTACGTAGTATAAATCCGGGTTTGTTTTCAGTTTCCCCTACTGCTGGCTTAGTACTTCTATTCCTTGGGTGTATAAGTCCGTTACCATTCACCCATCTGATTTCTAGCTTCCAAAATTATTTTTTCCCTCTTATGTGTGATCTGGGATATTTGCAGGAAAAGTGACATTGGTGAAGATTTTTTTTTTTTTTTGACAAGATGTCAGACTTTTTCCAAGCAGTGGAAGCAGAAAGGAAGAACAGCATAAACAACAGAAGAGATTGTGAGAACTTGATTGGAGAATTCAGGAAATGATGAGTGAGGCTAGGCCATCAGGTGTTTGGGGTAGGATGAGGCAGTAATCAGGAAGACTGGAAATAAAGAGAAAGGGCACTCCATGACTGCACAGAGATGAGGGGAGAATAGAGAAGTCTAAGATATTCTGTAGCTTCTAGATTGAAAAAGTGAGTGTCCAGCAATTAAGGAAACTTATGGGGGCCATATTCTAGCCACACACTATTGGCCATATGTATCTCACAATGGACTAGGTTCCCTCAAGTAGCTGTTAAGCCCTTAGGTGTAGCTGTTAAGCCCTTTGGTGGACAGAGGTAGGAAAGATTCCAGATTGCTCGGCCTATGAAAAATGCCAACAAATTTCCAACGTATGCATGCACCTCTTTTAAGCTCCTGGCCTCAGCTAAGTTTTGAGAAGTGCAGGAAGGCCGTGAAGGAGAGGGGAAGGAGAAATAAAGAGGCTGAGAAAAAAGAGACACAAAGAAAAAAAACACATGGTGATGACATCATTGCCGTGTTATAAAACTGAGCCTTAAATCTGCAAGAGTCATTTCTGTTCTATCTCAATAGGGAGAAATGTGCTGAGCTCTTGGGGTCATTGACTAACATGTCTGCCAGATGGATCCTGGGTTTGGCTGCTGGACCAGAGCATTCCGTCTCAGGGTTTAAGATACAACAATGCATTATTAAACCTGTTTGTAACACAATGTGCAAGATGACATCATATCCCTGGGTGTGTGTGACCTCACCAAAAATGTGTGCCCTGCTGTGTAAGAAAAGTGAAACTCTGGGTTACAGACAGTTAGGTAGAAGTTATTATGGAGACTTTTAAAGAGCTGCCCTTCCCCCAGTCTTGTTCTCTTTTCTCTCAAATCCAAAATATTCTTTAAAAGAGGAAGAACAAAAATTTTATGCAATCCTTCATCAAAAAGATGTAATAAAAAATGTTGAGAAAAAAACCATCTGAAATGAAGGAAAAATGGAGATAGCCTCAGGAGATTGTGATTTTTAGTCTGGGATCTCAGTCCTGGTCGTTCAGGAAATAAAAACCACTGCATAGAGAGAGTGCATGGACATATATACACTACCAAATGTAAAATAGATAGCTAGTGGGAAGCAGCCACACAGCACAGGGAGATCAGTTCCGTGCTTTGTGACCACCTAGAGGGGTGGGATAGGGAGGGTGGGAGGGAGACGCAAGAGGGAGGAAATATGTGGCTATATGTATACGTATAGCTGATTCACTTTGTTATATAGCAGAAACTAACACACCATTGTAAAGCAATTATACTCCAATAAAGATGTTTAAAAAAAAAAAACCACTGAATATTTAGAACAGTAAGACCTTAATGCAGGGAACGGGTTATAGTGGAGATAGACGAGCTATGAAGTCTAATGGGGCAGTGAGACCATTCTGATCGGTAAAGGCAAGAAGATGCTGCGTCCTGTGAGCTGGATGCAGGGAGTATGGGGAGCCTGTTAGGTGGGCAGTGGAGCTGCAGCTGCTGCCAGAGGTACTCCTGGAGGCAGAGAAAGAGGTGCTCTGGTCTCCCCTCCCCTCCTTGGACCCTCTAATCTCCCACTAGTGTTTCTTTCTTAAGGGTTGAGTCCAGAGGGAAACTGGGAGCCTGGGAAACCCGGCCTATAGGGGTCAGTCCCCCCGAAAGCAAAGCAGAGCAGAGGAGCATGAAGAATAGATCTAAGGGCTTCCCTGGTGGCGCAGTGGTTAAGAATCTGCCTGCCAATGCAGGGAACACGGGTTCGAGCTCTGGTCCGTGAAGATCCCCCATGCCGCGGAGCAACTAAACCCGTGCACCACAACTACTGAGCCTGCATTGTAGAGCCCACAGGCCACAACTACTGAGCCCGCATGCCTAGAGCCTGTGAGCCACAACTACAGAGCCTGCGCTCTAGAGCCCTCATGCTGCAACTACTGAACCCTGTGCACCTAGAGCCCATGCTTGGCAACAAGAGAAGCCACCGCAATGAGAAGCCCGTGCACTGCAACGAAGAGTAGCCCCCACTCTCCGCAACTAGAGAAAGCCCGCACTCAGCAACAAAAACCCAATGCAGCCAAAAATAAATAAATTAAAATCAATAAATTTTAAAAGAAAAGAATAGATCTAAAAGCAAAGAGGTCCAGAATCAGCACATCTGGAAAGACAAATGCTGCCTTCAAAGGAAGATGATCATAGTCTGCAAAATCGTTAGGGATGTGGGCACAGTGAGGGCATGATTATCCATCAGATCCAAAACCGGATGTGGAAGAATTAGGAGCTGAGTTTAACTGAACAGCACAGAGGGCAACCACCTCTACTGCCTCTACAGCCAGAACTTTGGATTGGATTTCATCCATGGGCCTAACCAGTGTGACTCACTATATTTCATTAGTATTCACTGGTAAAACTAAGCACGGACCACAGTAACGGAAAACATTATTTTGGTAGGAAAAATTTAAATTTGTGTTTTATAGGTGTGGTTTTTGTTGTTGATGTTGTTATTGCTAATAACACTGATATCCAATACACATGCATTTATTTATAATTTGGGAACTCACTGCTGGGTGATTACCTTGTTTTCACAGGTCAATCCCATTCCCAGACATTCCTACTTCAAGATTGAAGTAATTTCTTTAAAAGTGATGTTCGACCGTTGACTGTTGATGCAATGTTCTATTATTAACTAACATGTAATTAGTTCATTAAAAAACTACCTCAACTGAATAGCATGTAACTTAATACAACCTATCAAAGTGGAGAAATCCACAGTTTCTCACAAATGGGAGCAAAATTACGGTGCAGGGAAACTGGAAACGAGAAGATGCCAGCTGGCAGGACACTAAGTGTTTCGGATTACCGTGTGTTTATGACCTCTGTGTTCTAGAAAAAAAATTAATTAGATTATGCTATTTGAGAATCTTGGAATGCCATGGCCCTGTGCCAGGCTTATCAGAACCACACATCTGAAGTTTAATTAAGCTGTTTTAAATTTCACCCGTATTTCTAAGCTTTGAAAAAGCAATAAATGTAGGAACTAATAAATAACGGTGGAAGAATGCTAAGATTCCCTCAGATGGCAGCATTCAGTGTAAAATCATGGGCTGTTCCAAAGTCTACCATACACTTGTTTTCTTGAACACGAACGTGATACGAAGCAGTGCTCTTTCTTTAAGAGTATTTGGAAAGTAAACATATGCAACGTGGGAACTCTAATTATAGAAACTTAGCAAGTTGTTTTTGAAAATACAAATCATTCTTTAATAGTGTGTCTGTATCTCAGGTTGGGGTCAAGATGGAGAAAGGCAAGTGAGTTCCAGCACAGGGAAAGGGAAGAGAAGGGAAATTTGCTTCTCGTTCACCTTGATGAGGGAGTCTTACTGACTGACTTTCCAGCCTGTCATCATATGAGTAGGTGTCATTTTTTTATTATTTACTTTTTCTTTATGTATTTATTTTTATTGAAGTATAGTTGATTTACAATGTTGTGTTAGTTTCAGGTATACAGCAAAGTAATTCAGTTATACACACACACACACACACACACACACACACACACACACACATATATATATTTCTCTTTTTCAGATTCTTTTCCCTTATAGATATTGAGTATAGTTCCCTGTGCTATACAGTAGGTCCTCACGGGTTATCTATTTTATATATAGTACATAGGGTGTATATGTTAATCCCAAACTCTTAATTTGTTTACTTTTTAATTGTGGTAAAATATACATAACATAAAATTTACCATTTTTACTATTTTTAAGTTTACAGCTCAGCAGCATTTAATATATTCACACTGTGGTAATTCTTGCCACCATCCAATCCACCTGCAGAACTTGGCTTAAAGTTCTTTCATTAATCATTTTCTAAAAATTAAAAAAAAAAAGAAACTTTAAAAAATGCTCTAGGACTATTTGTTCACTTTGGTCAAGGGCTGAAAATGTGTGGGACAGTATATCTGTGTCTGCATGTGTGGGACAGTACATCTGTGTCTGCAAGTGTGGGAGCCCGATGGTCCTGCCTCATGGTCCTACAGCTGAAGAATCTAAGGGGTTTGACTGTGTTATCAGATAAGTTAGTTGTGATTGAGTAAAATGACTGTCCAAACAGACTTAATGGAAGGAGAATATTGGCTCCTCTTGAGAAAACAAACATGACAGTACAGAAACTGATACCACTTTAAAGAAGCTATTTCATTAGATTATTAATTATTAATGAATATTCAACAAATACTTACTTACTGAACACCTACTTGTACTAGATATTGTTTTAGGCTGTGAGGGATTCATGGTAAGCCCTGAAATTCAAGGGATTTCAATAATTCAAGACTCAGCCCTCACTCCCATAGACCTTATATTCCAGTAGGGGAGTTTCTAGATACACAGATAAGTATGCAATAAATTATGAAATGTTAAGTATGGATAAGAGAAATGAAAGCCAGTTAGGTTTCCCTTTTCCCATTTATTCCCACTTACAATATTCCAGAGACAAAAAAGAATCATGAGAGTTAAGAGAAAGTCTCAACACAAAAGAGGTGACCAATATGTTCACCGCTGCAGAAATATTTGGGAGGAAATAGACTGAAAAAGTCTGATCACAAGTCAGTGCCCTTTGAAACGGTATCTATATGGGAGGAAAATACCTGGCAGAAAACTAAAATTCAGTAAATAAACTGTTTTATCTAATAACATCAACTCACATATTTGGCTGATTTCACTACCTGGATTAAGCTCATCCATTCATTCAACAGATATTAACGGATTGCTTAATTTGTGTCTATCCTGGTGATACATATAACAGTGAACAAAACAGAAAAAGCACTGCTCTCATGGAGCTTTACACGCTGGAGGAGACAGATTTTGAACATAGCAGTAAATATGGAACATGTTAAGTAGTTACGAGCTCTATGAAGAAAGGAAAGTCAAGTACCAGGGAATGGAACCTTGGCCCTGAATATGGAGTGTGCCTGGCATCCGTGAGGAACAGAAAAGCCCAATGTGACCGGAGCACAGAAACAAGAGGGTGAGGACAGATGATGTGGTCCAGGGACGTAGGGATCAGATCTCGTAGAGCCCTGTAGGCTGATGTAAAGACCTTGATACTGACTGTGTGTGGGAGCAGAAATCAGTGAGAGTTTTAAACAGTGGAGTGGAATGATCTAACTTATGTCTTTGTAAGATAGCTCTGCCTTGTGTTGTGAACAAATTGAACATTTTGTATAGTTGTGGTGCAGACATACCCTGAAGGCCATTGCTAATTTTACATACTATCTTTTGCTACTTGATTCAATGAAAAAAAAAAAATCAGCCTGGCTACTTATTACCTCTAGGTCAATGAAGGATGAGATGATGTATTGGTATCGGTCAGGGTAACAACCAGTAGGCTATATATTAATACAAATCTATACATTAATAATATGAATAATATTAATTATACATTAACTATAGGTCATAATACACACACACACACACACGAGAGAAAGAGAGAGAGAGCAAGGAAATGGCTTTTGTGAGTTGAGCTGTCTAGACAAGCCCCAAATCCCTAGGACAGGCTGTCAGGATGGGCAGGGTAGAAACTCGTAAGCAGGAACTGATGTTCCAATTCACAGGTAGAATTTCTTCTTCCAGAGGGAAACCTCAGTTCTGCTCTTAAGGCCTTTCAGTGGATTGGATGAGATCCACTCAGATTATCCAGGAATCTCCTTTATGTAAAGTCAACTGACTGTAGGTGTTAATCATACTTACTACACACCTTCACAGCAATACTGAGATGAGTATTTGATTGAATAACTGGGTACCAGAACATAGCCAGGTTGTCACATGAGGGATCATCATAGAGGACTAAGCAATTTTTACCCAGTAATAAGTGGAATGGCTTTGTGTAGACTGTGAGAACTCTTTCCTCTACCCTCTGCTTTGTAACTGGCTCTTTTGAATTATGCAGACAGCCTCAGATGTGGATTTCCTGTCTGATAGGCTACAGTCAGGTTCCAAATGACAAAACATTAATTAGGAGGATTGGTCTTGTTTGTGAACTCATTAGCACTCGGACCCTGGCTTCTGCAGCTGGATGTTTCAGTGCCAACCGGGTAAATGTCAGCCCCAAATGGCAGCCATCTGGCTCTTGTGTCCGACTTTGTCGCCCCTCCATTCATCAACTCTTTAATAGAAGAAGAGTGGTATTGCCTGCACTGCTGTCCATATTCAGTATTCAAATGCCTCTTTTAGGAACAAAATAGTGCCTGTGTGATTTTGTGTAGGTCGCCGGTAAATTCTAGGGATGAGGAAAAACAACGCTCCAGTTCATCCTATTGACCCCAGTGAACTCCACTCAATAAATATTTGCAGAGTGACTGAAGGCCAAAGCATGCCTTGAGTTTATGCAATTTGGTGACATTTCTACTGCGAAAACTGTGTTACTACAAACTTTATCTTGGAAAACTCCTGATAGGTGGTAAAGTTGCTCTGAACCTAGGAAGCTGCTATTGGCCAAATTATGTGCTTTCAGAGAGAAACATTTCCTGTGAATTAAAAAAAAAAAAAGAAAGAGAAGAGAAAAAAAGAAGGCCCCAGCATGACTAATATGGTAAGAATGTTCTCACCTTCTCCAGGAGAAGAAAGGAGTCAGGTAGAGCTTTGCAGCAATCAGTGGTCACAAACCTCAGTAGACACTCCAGTCATTAACTAACCACACGCATGTGGCACATGGAATGGAACATCCCGGGGCTCTGAAACCACAGGCATCTATCTGCTGGATGAAAGGAAGCAGTTTCACAGGCCTGGACAGAAAAAGGATGTGGTGAATTTTCAAACAGTTCTGATTTATAGGCAAGAAGGTGCAAGGTTATGGTATGCAGAGAAATGAACCATTATATTTCTCGTCACCCCACACCCCCTTCCAGAAACCCTGGCTGCTGTGGTTTCTAGAGCAAGACTGTCACCATGACAATCAGCAAGCCTGGTCCTTGTTCCCGTTGTCCAGCCACACATCTGTGCAGTGATCCTTCAGGAATAGCTATGAAGCCCCTGCCTTTGGTAACCAGCCAAACCAGGGTGTGATATTTTTTCCTGTTTAATTAAAAAGAAAAAAAAGGGCTTACCCATTTGCTTTTGCCAGCTATCTGAAAGTTCAAAAGGTAAAGAACATTTCCCTCCACAAATAAGCCGTGGAATGTATTTGGAAGTTGAGTTTTCATCAGCAGTTGCTGTTTTTGATCCATTTATTCCACTGCTAAGGAAGGAAAAACAAAAAAAGCAACTTTGTATTTATAATTTGACATCAGTGGGAGGGGCTCTAGTAATTTCAGGTCATCTTTCAGACATTAATAGAGGTCAGTAACACCCTCAGGTGGGAGGGACTTGTCACGCCCTCTTGGCACAGGAAGAGTTCAAGTTTCCCTTTACAGGAAATAATAAAATGAATCCTTGCTCACTTCGAGCCCTTCTGATGATGGGCTAGGATAGCACTTTATAAACCCACCTATCCTTGTGAGAGACTCTTTTCGTAAAATTATATTCTTCATTTATTATCATGCAAAGCTGAATGTCCTATTTACTGCATCGGGCTGCTGACAAGGTCCCATGAAGGACCAAGGCTTCTGTCCGTGGAACTTTGCAGGATACCCTCCAAAGGATTCCCTTTCATGCTGACCCAAGGGTGGACAGGAGCTTATGGAGGAAGTGACATTTGGATGGGGACTTGAAAGGCAGAGGATTTGTACAATAGAAAAGGACATAGCCTAAGTGTCTGCTGCCTGCCCCACCTCATCTTCTAACATGCCGGGGTTGTTTTTCAGTTGCTGAAGAAAATTGGCTTAAATCTCCATCCTCCATCCATACTGTGGAGCGTCAGCACCCTCCTCAGTATACCTCACACGTCTTTAGGGGTTGACTTTCTCATGGTCATTTTCCTACAGTTTCTTGCTTCACTGAATTCTCAATCTCTTCTCTGCCTCTCATCTTCTCAAGCTATTTTTTTCTCTCTCTGCCCTACATCACTCCTACCCTTAGCTTCTCAAAACATCACTGACATAAGGCTGCTCCATGCCTAGATTTTAAGATAACCAAGAAGAATCACAGCCCAGCACACAGTTGGCAACATCTTAAATTTTGTATCAGATATCCCTCACCAATCTCCCTGGTCCCGTTAGATAGGAGATATCTTAATAACCATCCTATTTGGGGTGTCACTTGTCATTAATCTGGGTCCACAGCTAGAGTAAGGCAAAACTAATATATCAAGAGATCCCCTGATATTACAACTTGAAGAACCAGCAAACTTTCTTTTTTCATAGCAGGATGGAGTCAGATTTCCAGGCTCGCCTTTGGCCCTGCTGCATGGGATCATTCGGGGACCCGGTTGGGAACGAGTTTTTGCTTCCTTGTCCTCCAGGCCTTGTATTCACGTGGCTAAGACTGACAAACCCCAGTTGTCACAGCCACAGGAAAGGGGAAGAGAGTGGGAAGGAACACGTACCGCCCATGGCTCTCAGCCAGGACTGGCACCTACCACTTCCGCTCAACGCCATGTGTAGGAATTCAGCCTTAAGAGCAAACTAAGTGCGGGGAGCTGAGAAGTGTAGTTACTACTCAGGTAGCTCCGTGCCGGGCCCCATCTCCTTTACTACAAAAGGAGGTGAGAACCACTGTGGGTGGAAACCTGGCAGTCTCTGCCACATCCTCCTTCCACTCTTTCCCTTACACCCATCTTTTCTTCTCCACTTCTCAGCAGCCAACATTTAGATTCCTGCCACATTTTTAAGGAAAAACGATGGATGACACAGACAGATGGAAAGATATACTGTGTTCTTGGATTGGAAGAATCAATATTGTCAAAATGACTATACTACAGATTCAATGCAATCCCTATCAAACTACCACTGGCATTTTTCACAGAACTAGAACAAAAAATTTCACAATTTGTATGGAAACACAAAAGACCCCGAATAGCCAAAGCAATCTTGAGAACGAAAAATGGAGCTGGAGGAATCAGGCTCCCTGACTTCAGACTATACTACAAAGCTACAGTAATCAAGACAGTATGGTACTGGCACAAAAACAGAAAGATAGATCAATGGAACAGGATAGAAAGCCCAGAGATAAACCCACACACATACGGTCACCTTATCTTTGATAAAGCCAAAGCAATCTGAAGAGAGAGAGAGAAAAAAAAAAATGGAACTGGAGGACTCGATTCTTCATGGTTTAATGTTCTTCTCCCAGAAAAGACTCAGTGGCTGCAACTTCCATCACTAAAACAACCCGTTAAGCTCTGCACTGAAGAATCTGATGCCTCTGAGGTAAGTGCTCCCTGTTCCTACAATGCAGTCACCAAGCAGTTGTTTCACTCTGTGTGTGCATGTGCATGCCCACTTATGTGTAAGCATGTAAATGAGAATTTCTTCTTTCTGGTACCTGAGGGACTGAGGGCAAGATGGGGGGAGGGGGAAGTATTCCCTAAGAAGGAAACGCTGAAGCAAAGTAAAGGAAAGAGGAAAAGGTGGTTGCTTCCGGGTAATGGATGGTCAAGTTTACTTGGCTCATAGGTTACAGGAAAAGGGATGGGGGTCTTAGTGTGGAATCTTTCCAGTCACAAGTAAACAGAAACCAAATGCAAACCAGCAGAGGCTAAAAACGGTGATATGCGAGGTTGTAGAGGTAGGTCTGGTTCCAAGTCTGTCTTGATCCAGGGCTCCGGAAAGTGTCATCAAGTCTTCGTCTCTATCTCTGAGCTGTTTGGCCTCTGTCTTCCCAGATAGGCCCTCTCCAGAGGGGCCCTGATATCTCTAGGCCATGTGTTATCTGGAAAATGTTTAAGTTGATGTTTCCAGCCAGTCGCTAAGGTAAAATAAAGGCGAAATTCCAAAGCCAGGTCATCCGGTTCAGAACTTGCAAGGTAAGGATGGAGAGCTAGTTCTACTGCTCCTGGGTTGTCCTGACAGAATGAAGATTTTAAAAAAGGGCAGAAGTAGTGGTTGGGGGACGTTTCTGAAAGTAGAGAGGGGAAGGATTTTTTTAAAGAAATTTCTCTGGAGAGAGCTCTTCTCCAAAGCCTTCTCCATGCCATGAGCGCCTCATGCGGGCTAACTCTTATGCATCAAGTTTACTGAGGACAAATCTGTGGACTGCTCTGAGTTGGGACACACAAACAATGGATGTCTGAGTCATAGACCATGAGAGCAGGATGGAGGATCTATCTTGGGATCAGCCAACCAGTCCAGAATTTGTTGAGACAATTGATGCCTGAGTGTCTTTGAAAGACTAGGGGTTGGCCAGATGGGAGAAGAGCCAGTGTGGGCTTAGCCTGGGTCCTGCCCAATAAGGCCACTAAAAGGCATGGAGGGAACTTTAGTAACATGAAACTGAAAATGAACAGTGTATTCTTGGGGGCTGCAGAAGGACTTACTTACAGGAAATCCATCATTATGGGTCAGAGGAGCTGCAGGAAGTAGGTCTCCACTAATGGGAATTTCCAAAAAACCAATGAAAGTACCTACAACAGGTAAGGATGGTTTTACACATTTGCCACCCAGAGAGCATGAAGCCAGCTCAGGAGAGGACCATTTTAAGTACGAATTTTCCTTACTTCTTAACATTCCTCCTTCTCCACCCATAACTCTGATCACAAAGGGATCAGAAACTAGTTAGCAAGTGGACAGTTAGGAGAGGTATAAGGTAGAGAAATATAGAATAAGTCAACCATATCATTTCTATTTCCCCCAGCTGCCTCCCAGCCTGAAGCAGCCCTGAGTCAGGGGATGGGAAGATATTTGACTTAAATCAAGTTCAAAGTTTTCAGGACTTCCCTGGAGGTCCAGTGGCTAGGACTCCGTGCTCCCAGTGCAGGGAGCCTGGGTTCGATCCCTGGTCAGGGAACTAGATCCCACATGCCACAAGTAAAACCCGCCGCAACCAAAAAAAAAAGTTCAAACTTTTCACTAATATCTTGGACTCCACATTGCAATTTCTAAAGTGGACTATATTTGTGACTTAAAGTGACTTTAGGATCTAAGTATGATCAGAAAATTGGCTATAGGAATTTTTATCTAGGTAGGAAAAACTTTAAAAGGATAGTGGAAAACAAAAAAATAATTTCATTTGATTGCCTTATAAATTCTGCTTGTTCAGTGTTTACATCTTCCTACAAATCATGATCCAGAGGGGGAAAAATATCTTCGCTCCTCCAGAAACCATAAAATTCCCTAAAAACACTCTTAGCATTCCTTCTTGACTCACTGCCCCACCTGTCAAACCTGAGACAAAAGAGTCAGGTTTTGTCTGACCAGAAGTAAGTTCCACCAGAGCAGGGGTCTTCTCTGCCTTGTTCACTTCCTGAGTCTCCAGGGTCTGAAAAAAATATATGTATAGTAGGAGCTTAATAAATATTTCTGGATTGGATAAAGCAGTATAATCATTGCCTTCAAGAAGCTTAAAGTCCAGTGGATGAGAAAGGCATATAAGCACAAGAGAGTAGAGAAAGTTCAATGACACAGGAAATCATAAAGCTGTCTAAGAGAAAACAGAGAGTTGGCAGGGTCGGGGAGGTGGGGTGAAGGAGGGATGCCTAAGGCTTCCAAGATATGATGCAATGTGGGATAGTAAAGGATAAACAGAACATGGCCCCTTTAGGCCGTTGTTTTCCTGCCCTCCCCTTCTCTTTGAGGGTTTTCATTTTTTGTCTCCTCTTTTGATGGGGAGGAACAATGGGCAAAGGGTGAGTACTCTGGACCTGCTCCTTCCTGGGTGTGGTCTTTTCTGTGGCTACACCAGTGGTATGACTTTACAGAATCTCAGCACGAAGCCTGTGGGACTGTAGCTCTGTGGGATCTTGTCAGATCCTACCCCAGCACTAAGGTCAGAACTGGGGAAAGATGTAGTAATCACCACAAAGGCACATGGGCTCAAAGGCAAAGCTGGCATTGAACAGAACCCTTCCTGCAAACTGTGCCTGCAGGAAGCAACCGGGAGCTTTTCCTGTGTGCAGCCAGCTCAGTGGGGTTAAAATATGATTAAGCCTAAACATATAAACAGCAAACTCCCAAGTTAGTGATGATATAACATTCTGTTAGGGTTAGGCTGGATTAGAGCTGATTGTGTTGCCTCATATTGGAATCTGGCCCAAAATGTTGATTCCTTTTATAAATCCCGTAGTCATCCCCAGGAATAGCATGACCACCAAAGAGAAGCCTTTCTAAAGTTTCTGGTTTTAGTGAGACATTCCTTAGCATCACCTGGGAACACCCCAAGCAACACAGACTGGCTCTTAGGGCCTCGGGAAAATCGCACACATCTAGAGAGGAGGGCCTGTGGTACCCTGGTCAGGAACACGGATGGCGCAGACCCGGGTGGAGTGTGCTCTAAATCACACCCTAACAGAGAAGGAACGTGAAAGGCAGTTCAACATAAAGGAAAAATAATACCACACTTGGTTGAAATCATATCCAACTGCAACCAGGGCCCGATTTGTAATCCTTCATCCTTTCTGGTATTCATTCAGCTGCTATCGACGCCCCACAGGAGGGATTCTTCTTCCAGGGCAACAAATGCTCAATTCATCAGGGAACAGAAGCCCTGCTCCTGTGCTATTTCCCCAGGATCTTCAAAAGGTTTGAATATAAATAGAAACCAGAGACATATTATTTTCAGAAATGAACGTATTTTCACTCTAGTTTAAGGATGTGGATCCTTATCGCTTCCTTCCACATGGAGAGCATCCCTGCTCTGCACCATGTTCCTGGTGATTTTTAAGAGAGCCTGCAAGAAGCCCCAGAAGGTGGGCTACCCTGCTCTGTTCCAACCACAGCCTTTCTGAAGGCACTTAATGCAAAAGCAAATGTTTCAACTGGGTAAGGAGCTAAAATAATGAAGCTCTTTTTTGTTTTCTCTTCTTTTCTTCCTTCCTTCCCTCTTTCCTCCCTTCCTGCCTTCCTTCCTTCCTTCCTTCCTTTCTTTCTTTCTCTTTCTTTCTTCCTTCCTTCCTTTCTTTTCTTTCTTTCTTTCTTTCTTTCTTCCTTTCTTTCTTTCTTCTTTTCCTTTCTTTCTTTCTTTCTTTCTTTTTCTTCCTTCCTTCCTTCCTTCCTTCCTTCCTTCATTCCTTTCTTTCTTTCTTCTTTTCCTTTCTTTCTTTCTTTCTCTTTCCTTCCTTCCTTCCTTCCTTCCTTCCTTCCTTTCTTTCTTTCTTTCTTTCTTTCTTTCTTTCTCCTTTCTTTTAATATTAGCTCCAAGAAAGAAATGCTGCAGGAAGTCATAACCATAATAGTTATCATGATACTAATATGCAACATCTGGGTGTCTAGGGATGATAACAGTAGGCACACCAGTCCTCCTAAGGCCCTAGAGACAATTACATCTCAACTCTGGGTTAATGAAGAAATGGAACACAGTTCTTAAGTTTGAATTGGAGTCTACTTTGTAACACTGCTGGGATTGAACCAAAGCTGGTGAACCATCCCATGTTAAAAAGTGAGCTGTTTTCCTATTTGATAAAATTAGAGAGTAGACTCTAAACACTTGAATTCGATACAAGAAAGACTTCAGAATGAAATGCTTGGTGTTATCGACATCATTCCCAGACTCATCTGGGAAATTCCCACCCACAAACCTTCTCCGGTGACCATGATCTTGTGACTAACGTGTCACCCGGCTTCTCCAAAGCCATCATCTTCCTGGCCTGCTGTCAATGGAATAATGAAAAAAACAGGGATCTGAAGAATGGAACTCGAGTCACTCTCTCCCCACTGCTGATTGCCTGGTGACAGGTTAGCTGGCCCTTTCAACCTCAGTGATTTCATGGTAATAATAATATTTTGCCTGTCTGAAGGCAGGAGGCTAGGCAAGATGGGTGATGGATCTCAACTTGATGTATATTTTATCTACTTTACCTTAAACTAGTGCCATGAATCAACCAAATGACTATGCTCTGAACACAGAACTTACGTACACACACAAAAAGAATGAAACAAAGTTTAGAACTCATGAGACTTTGCTTATACCCACTTATTTTCATTTGAGCAACTTGGTATTTTCTCGGTTGATGGTGAGGTTTTTATATCATCAAATGATTCCTTGAGGTTTCATCCAGGTGGAAGTTCCACAATTCTATTGTTTTTTTCAGAGGAATTTAAAATAAATGTGAGAACAAATGGGCCATGTATGGTCAGGCCACTCAAGATGGCTGTCCTCTTGCTTTCTGTACATTCCCTGCTGGACCAGTGCCTGCTTCACCTACACCCCACTCACATAACTGACCTTCCTACACACTTGTCCCCACCCCAGGTAGTGATTGCTCTTATCAAAAGGGTAATGAGGGATATGCACTACTGCTAGTTTTCATGGTAGCGGAGGAGCCAACCTGAGTCAAATTCCGCTATAACTGGTAACCTCCCCCTGACCCCTGGGGGTGAAGACTGTCACCATGTCCTGCCCACCATCTGCTGCACATGGTGGGGTGTCACTCCAGGACCTTGCTTCAGACCTTGCTTAAGTTCCCCCATCCATTAAACCATTGATGTCTCTGTCGCTGACTCCTGGCTTTTTCTTTGATCTTAAAGCTGGGCAAGCACAGGCTTCATAGGCCTGTGGGGTGCAGCCCAACAGGCCAAAAACTCAGTCTGGTCGCTAAGATGTCTCTGGGAGCCACCACCTCTTTTTCATTTTTGCAGCACTTCTTGCCTTATTACAATAGCTCTCTTGTCAGTCTTGCTGTTCAGGGGACCACCCCCCTCCAGTTCATTGCATGCTTCTATTATGTACTTTTCTAGACCTAGATCTAATGAATCACCTGTACTTCACCCTGCCTCCCGCACCTGAGTGCCGGCCTTTCAGAAACCTCCAACTTGACTTTCTCATCTCACTTCCTGTCGTTCCTCAACATGAGATGTCTCACTGGCCACAGGTGACACTGGCCATCCCACCATATTCCACCAGGGAAAGACCTGCTTTCAAGCTCCTTCAGGTTGTTGGCAGAATTAATTTCCCTGTAGCTGGAGGACTCAGGTCTCCCCAGTCTTGCTAGCTGTTGTCTGGGGGCGCTGCATGCAGTTTCCAGAGGCTGCTCTCAGGTTTTTGTTCCATGGCCCCCTTCACACACTTCCAAAGTCTTTGACTTCAGAAAGAACCCGGTCCATTTCCAGACAAAGAAAGACAAGTACTGTATGCTATCACTTACATGTGGAATTGAAAAAATACAACATACTAGTGAATATAACAGAAAATAAGCAGACTTAAAGATATGGAGAACAAACTATTGGTTATCAGTGGGGAGAGGGAAGGGGGGAAGGGCAAGACAGGGGTGAGAAAGTAAGAGGTACAAACTATTAGGTGTAAAATAAGCTACAAGAATATTTTGTACACCATGGAGAATATCACCAATATTTTATAATAACTATAAGTGGAGTATAACCTTTCAAAATTGTGAATCACTATATTGTACACCTGTGACATGTAGTATTGTACAGCGACGACACTTCAGTTTAAAAAAAAAAAGGCTCACCAGATTAGATCAGACCCACCCTCGTAGTCTCCTTTGGATCAACACAACTGACAGGGACCTTGATTACACCTGCAAAATCCTTTTTGCCATATAATACAATCATAGGGGTAATATCTTATTCTAGTAACAAGTTCTACCCACACTTAATGGGAGGGAAGTATATAAGGTCAAAGATCACAGGGGTCATCTTCAAATTCTACCATAACGTCCTTTCCTCTTCCGCCCAACAAACTATTTATCATCCAAGAGCTAGATTAAATGCACCTCCTGTGTTAAGGAATCCTGACATCCTCAGGCTGAGGTGCTGGCCCTGTGGGTCCCTATTTGTCACAATACTATTATATGTATCATATCGTATTATGCCTAGCTGTGTGTATCTGTCTGAATTAAGATGTAAGAAATTGGGATATTGTGGGATTCTCAGTTTCATATTGTATACTGTGAATCCCATGTTTTTTGATACTGAGTTCGCTGTGTTAAACCCCTTTCTGGACACTGTACACCCTACTTGAAAGGGAGGTGTGTCAGGTTGTCTAGTAGGAAGTATTTTCCCAGGTGAGGGTGGAGGCTTCATGCCAGGTGATGCATGGGTCCTCTTTACTTCACACACTAGCCTTGCATGTTCAATAACTCAAGCCCTTCGCGCCAGCAGTACAGACATAAGGATTCAAATGTAAGATTGGAACTGCTACTCGCATCCGTGATACATTCACGTTTGGTCATAAAAGACTAGCTCGTATGAGAAAGTAGTCTTAGCAAACTGAACGCAAAGATGATGAAAAAGAGATGTAATCTTTAAAATTTAAAATTGGACAGTTATTTTGCATCTTTTATCCGAATGAATAAAGCTGGTGGTGATTAAAAATGGAATAAAATAATTAAGCAAGAGCACCTCTGGCATCCATATAAGAACTTCAGAATGGCTGTTAGTGACACTGCATTCATTTTTCCCCTGGGAAATTTTCTTTCATAAAGGAAATGGAAGGAATTCACATTTACTGTGTTTGATTCTTCCACCTGGGAGCCAGTTCGGGTCTCATCCAGTCTTTCCAGGACAAGTGAATTCAGTTTTTTGGTACCATATCCCTAAGGTGCACACAGCAGAGATGAAAGCCACATGAGATTATTGGATGGTACGTAGACACCAATGTGTATTCAAGATTTGGAGGAGGTAACTGCTTTTGCCTATTTAGCAATGCAAAATATAGCCTCTCTGTCAATTTTCTGGAAAGAAAACTGGAATTTGAGTAATTTTATACTATAGGCTGAATTTCAGGATTCTTCATTTTGAAAAGAATGAGCATGGGAAATCATCCAGAACCACAGCTCTTTGCTATGACTCCCTGAAAAAAGAAGCTGGAACTTACCTCCCTATATTCTTTCAGGCAGGGTAACCTCACTCAGCAACCACTCTGCCTTCAGAATACACCCAGGAGAAAGAATAAAGAATAACACCTTACCTTGAACCATGTTTGCAGAGAATTAAACTCTCTGCCAGTGGAACGCTAACCACAAAGGCACCCGTTAGGACAATATTTAACGAAGCATCTTGACCTGGCACCAAGCTTCCATTAATGGAATCAAGAAAGATCTGCCAGTGTTCTGGGGAAGATGATTCCTACACTTCCCCTCCAAAATGTTTTCAAATATGCAGAAGAAAAAAAGAAAAAGATGAATCAAGTAGAATACCTCGTGGACAATTTTTCTAAGCTGGGATGAATTATGTTAGCTTCTGTTCCCTGATCATTCCCTTCCCCAAGAAATGTATGGCTATTTCCACTGCCCTAATCAGCAGAGACAGTTTAAAAATTGATCTGGAAAATCGGCAGTTGACCCTGTGATCCTGCACTTTGTCGACACGTTCGATCACATCTGGTCTTGAACTGTAAAATTGTTGGCCTATTCCCCAGCATACGGCTCTGACAGCTGCAGGCATTTTGTCCACAGAATAACTCCTCTCCCAGAGACTTAGGAAACCAGGACAACACAGCTTTCATTGCTAGATCCCTTAACCACAAAGAGAATTCTAATAAGCTTCTACGGAAAGGCCCTTTGGCTTAAGATTTTCAAAAAGAAGAAGCATTAGGAAAGAGCATGGGCAATAGCATATATTTGGGTGTGGGGAGATCTTGATTTAAATTCTGACTCTATCTTTGACCCTTGGTTATCTAAAAGGGAGTAAGAGATTCACGTTCTGTTCTCTGAAAAAGAAAATATTGTAGGGATTGAATTAAAGTGCCAGGATTTTTAAAACATTAAAAAAATAATTATGTAAGTTACACAATTTAACTCAGCAGCATCATATTGCCCCCCTAGTCTAGAACAACTTGATATTTTATAGTAAAAGATATGTGTTCACTAAGTCGACAAGAGTTTACTGAGTATCTTCCCTGTGTCAAACTCATTTCTAAAAAATATGTGATATGCTTATATGTAGAATCTAAATTATGACACAAATGAACTTATCTATGAAACAGAAACAGACTCACAGACATAAAGAACAGACTTGTGGTTGCCGAAAGGGAGGGGAGTGCAGGAGGGAAAGATTGGGAGTTTGGGATTAGTAGATGTAAACTATTATATACAGAATGGATAAATAACAAGGTCCTACTGTATAGCACAGAGAACTATGTTCAATATCCTGTGATAAACCATAATGGAAAAGAATATGAAAAAGAATGTATATATAACTGTATCACTTTGCTGTACACCAGAAACTAATACATCATTATAAATCAACTATACTTCAATAAAATACATTAAAAAAAAGAGAGAAAATGAGAAAAAGCCATGGAAGCTTTGATGGCTTGAAAGAGCGCACGTCGATTCTATTAACATTTCATTGGCAGGAATTCCATCCTATGGCCCCACTGAGACAAGGAGGCTGAAGATCTCTATCAGCCTCTGCTACTCATTTATAGAATGCTTGTGATTTTCAGATCTTCCATTTTTCCTTCTTGTACCAACCTTCAACCTGTAAGGACTGAAAATTCCACCTATATTACAGATTTTAAAAGATTAAAAATAAAAATATGTGCTATGAATCATCTCTATAGAAGGGACTAAAGACATAATTTAGCTGACTAGGAAATCAACCTTTTGATTTTAAACTATCATTTTATGATATAAATAGTATACTAAAGGATTATCTCTTTAAAATGTTTACACTTATTGAACATATATTGAACTATCTCATTTAAATCACATAACAGGGGCATGAGATAAAATATCACTGCATAAGTAACAGACTCAGAGGTCTATAACCACATGTCCAAAGTTACACAGCTTGTTGAGTAGGTGAATCTGCCAGGATTCAAACCCCAGTTCTGTGTGACAGCACAGGGTATGTTGATAGCACGCCACCATGATAACCTCTTCAGGACTCTGACTGCTTCAAGGAGTTCCTCACAGACTTTCAAAGAGATTGACCCGTTGGCAGCATTAGAATAAGCTGGCATATTTAGGTCATCTAAAAGAGGTTATCTTAAAACAATATTAAGGCTTCCTGTAACTTAAGCTAGAAGTTCCATTTGAATTCCTTATGATGGCATCTAAGTTTGTCCTTTGACTCCAGTCTAAGTCTCCAGCTTCCCGAGGAGCTGTTTCTCCCACCCTCCTGGCCTCCATGCACTCTGCACTTTGGCCACATCATGTGACTTACTCTTCCCTGTATGGCCTGAGCTCTTATATGGCTCCATGACCCTCTTTCCAGAGAACCATTTCAACTGCTTTGTGACTTCCAGAGCAGGAATTTGGGACTCTTTTTAATTTGCTCCCATAGCATTCTGTGCCTATCTTTATTATTATACAAATTACATTTATTTTAATTATAGATTCATAGTAAACTATAAATTCACTATATTTTACCTATGCTTGTCATCCTAGTATCAAGTATAGCGTTAGTATTTGACTTAATACATGTTCCTTAAATGAATGAAATGTAACCTCTTCATGTATCCCATCACTCTTCTTTTATGTTCCTTCCAAATGATGCTGAAAGTTAAATGACTTCTTATTGTATAAATATAGCTGATTCACTTCATTGTACAGCAGAAACTAACACAACATTGTAAAGCAACTACACCACAATTAAATATATAAATGACTTGTAGTTTGAATGATATTTTCAAAGCAATACTTAGGGGGATTTTCTCAGCATCCCTTGTGGTCACTCATGGAATTGCCCAATCATAGCTCCCTAAGTATAAGAAAGAAGGTAACACGAGCACTTGCAGAAAAACTCACACCCCACACACCAAGGCAAAAGACCAAACAAGCACACAATTCATCCATTTATTCAACTAATATTTGTCATTTAATTTCTAAGGCATCTCAGTCACATAGGACATCCAAACATTCATTTTCCTAAATGAAGATTTAGTACTCTCGATTCCCATGACTATGATTAATAGCTCTGATTTTTGATATTTCTAAGATACTTCTCATCTAAAAGTGTTATGGAGACTTTCTATTCCTGACAAGATGTCAAAATAACAGGTTTTCTCCACCATTCCCAAGTCCAATCCTGAATACGCCAAACGTGGGAGAGACGTGAGATTGATTGGTCTGGGAAAACAATGCCACAAATTTGAGAAACTCCTGAAAGAGAGATGAATGGATTTTGATGTAGGAGAAAATGGTGGTTCAGAGATGAGGGCTATGTGCAATCAGGGGATAGGTTGGGGAAAATCTTTCCACTGTTCTCTTTTCTCACTACAGCCTTGCCCCACCAGGATTGTTGCCCATTCCATCACCACTGCAAAGCCAACACTGAGCAGTTCCATACCAGGTCTGCCCAGCTGGAGGCAGCATGCAAGTGCATCTAGTGGTGCATGAGGTGGGGAGCCAATGGTTGCAGGAAGATGAGCTAAAACATTACTTTCCTCTCCCTCCTTAGTTCCTAAACTCGTTTATTACAATCATGGAAAAGATCTCTTAGATAAGAGTAGTACTAAGGGTGATGGAACAGGGAGTTTTACTGAGGGGCAGGATTAACTGGTTGGGAGTGTGCCAAATGGGCAATAGTTCAGCCTAGATTTAATACCAATGTTCTCCATTCTGAGCCATATCTCCCTACCTCCATTAAATGTTTCAGTAAAGGCATCAGGATTTAGGATTTAGCTTCTCTCATTGGGCATCTTATTAACCAAAGTAGCTGATACAGTCAGAGAAATATGAGCTTTTAGTGAATAATAAGAAATTTTATAAGTTACCTGCTATAAAAGAAAGGTAATACTTTGAATGATCTATACTGGAGGACCAGATTAATGTATTAGATCAAAAATGAATTAAAACCAAGTGTAAAAATATTCTCAAAGAGTTATGGAAAGATATGACAATTTGAAATAGGGTCAAGAAGTTTTAAAAAATAACTAATTGAATAATTGCCAAAACTTGGAAGCAACAAAGATAGCCTTCAATACGTGAATGAATAAAATGTGGAACATTCAGATAATGATATATTATTCAGCATTAAAAAGAAATGAGCTATCCAGCCATGACAAGCTTCAAATGCATATTACTAAGTGAAAGAAGCCAATCTGAAAAGGCGACATACTACATGATTTCAACTATTTGACATCCTGGAAAAGGCAAAACTATGGAAACAGTAAAAAGATCAGTGGTTGCCAGGGGTTCTGTTTAAGGCAAGAATACAAAATAAAATTAAAAAAATGAAACCTTACTGAATATAAATAATACCACAAAGGAACAAGAATCAGATCTGACACCAAACTTTTCTACTGATTTACAGATTTTCCTTACCACAAACTGATGTAACAAAACAACAAATTATGTTTCAAAATGTTTAAGAAGAATAATCTGAAACTATAATTTTGTACACAGAAAAGCTATTTTTAGATACAGGCATGAAATAAAGAGCTTCTCAAATATATATAAATTTAGAGTATTTCTTGCACAAAGATCTTCTTTAAGAACATTTTAGAGAAAGTAGTTTGATGAAAAGATGACATAAATCCAGGAAGATACCACAAGAAAAGGAATGAAAATATTATTAAAATTAGTAAAATTTAATGCTGACTATAATAATTCAGAACTAAAATTCAAGGTGAAGGGAACTGAGGGAATGTTATATATTATGCTAGTCTACTTGTCTTCTTTAGAGGGAAGATAGAGCTATCCATAAGCTTAAGAAATTGAAAAAGAAAATAATTATAACTAAGGGTCTTAATATATTTGGAGTAACTATGAGAATAATTAAACAGCAATCCCACTACTGGGCATATACCCTGAGAAAACCATAATTAAAAAGAGTCATGTACCAAAATGTTCATTGCAGCTCTATTTACAATAGCCCAGAGATGGAAACAACCTAAATGTCCATCGACAGATGAATGGATAAAGAAGATGTGGCACATATATACAATGGAATATTACTCAGCCATAAAAAGAAACGAAATTGAGCTATTTGTAATGAGGTGGATAGACCTAGAGTCTGTCATGCAGAGTGAAGTAAGTCAGAAAGAGAAAGACAAATACCATATGCTAACACATATATATGGAATTTAAGGGAAAAAAATGTCATGAAGAACCTAGGGGTGAGACAGGAATAAAGACACAGACCTACTGGAGAATGGACTTTAGGATATGGGGAGGGGAAAGGGTGAGCTGTGACAAAGCGAGAGAGAGGCATGGACATATATACACTACCAAAAGTAAGGTAGATAGCTAGTGGGAAGCAGCCGCAAAGCACAGGGAGATCAGCTCAGTGCTTTGTGATCACCTGGAGGGGTGGGATAGAGAGGATGGGAGGGAGGGAGACACAAGGGGGAAGAGATATTGGAACATAGGTATATATATAACTGATTCATTTTGTTGTAAAGCAGAAACTAACACACCATTGTAAAGCAATTATACTCCAATAAAGATGTTAAAAAAATAATAAAAAACTGTAAAAGAAATAAGAGAGAGAGAACTAAAGAAAACCAAGTGCTACAATTTTAAAGATAGGACAAAAATAGTAAGGTTTATTTAAATGTCTGAATGCTGGATTTGGTATCTGATAAGCAGATGATTATTTAGAGCACATTAAAATAAAAGTCAAAACTTATCTGAGCAAATTTAACCAGAGCAGCAGGGTTTGCACATAGTACAAAAATGTAGTCCAAGAGGGAAGAGATATGGGAACATATGTATATGTATAACTGATTCACTTTGTTATAAAGCAGAAACTAACCTACCATTGTAAAGCAATTATACTCCAATAAAGATGTAAATAAAAAAAAAAAAGAAAAATAATTATAACTAAGGGTCTTAATATATTTGGAGTAACTATGAGAATAATTAAACTGTTTGTAATAAAACCTTCAGACAAAAAGAAATTCAATATTTCCAATGGAAGGCAAGACAGAAGAAAATAGAATATAAAATGGATGATAAATAGAAAATACTAAATATGAGTGTAGAAATAATATAATGTCTATTTTAATATATATAAGGGAATCAAAATAACCAATCAAAAGATAGATTGCAATACCTGGCAATTACAATATTACAATATTAGATTATAATATTTTCATTACTAAAGATACACTTAAAACACAAGGATATAAAAAGACTAGAAATAAAGAAATGAGAAATCATAACTAGGCAAAAAGAAAAATCCAAAAAATCCAGATAATTTTAATATTGGGAAAAAATAGAATTAAAGGTGAAAAAATAACAAACGATAAGTAGGAACTACATACAAGTAAAAATTACAACTTAAGAGGTTACAACTATAGGGACCATATATTCACCAAACAATGTAGCCTCAAAATAAATAAAGCAACAACTGACAGAATTAAGTAAGAAGTAAAAAATTCAATAAAGTTGCAGATTTAAATATAACTGCTTCAGATTTAAATAATCAGCAGATGAGTAAAAATATAGAAAATTTGAAAAATATGACTAATAGGCTCATTAAGAGAGAGAGAAAAAAGTTTACACACAACAAGTGGCAAATATGCATTCTTTTAAGTGTATATGCCTAAAATTGGCCAGGTACTAACCACAAATAAAGCTTCAACAAATTCCAAGGCTCAAACTTCATAAACACTATGTTCTCTGAACATAATACACTAAAACTGGATTAAAAACCAATACAAAAGTTTGGAGGACTTTTTTAAAATTTTGGCCACACCTCACGGCTTGTGGGATCTTAGTTCCCCGACCAGGGATCGAACCTGGGCTCTGGCAGTGAAAGCACAGAGTCCTAACAACTGGACCACCAGGGAATTCCCAGAGGACTTCTGTTTAAAATAAATGTTGACTGTATCCCTAGACCCATTAAATTAGCAGTAAAGTTTGCTTTGTTGTAGTATGTGTG
Source organism: Orcinus orca (assembly GCF_937001465.1). Lineage (NCBI taxonomy): Eukaryota > Metazoa > Chordata > Mammalia > Artiodactyla > Delphinidae > Orcinus > Orcinus orca. The sequence goes on along the minus strand of NC_064559.1, from coordinate 16,085,311 downwards.
TGTGTCTGTGTGTGTGTGTGCATGTATATACATATGTGTATTAAGATCTAAACCTACAAGAACAAGAAGAATGGACAAGAGTCAACAGCAAGAGACACCCCAAAAGCATATGAACTGTTGACACCAGGCACCTCTGAAAGATGATGTGAAGGTGAGGTTCTGTTTAAAAGCAGGTAGATTCACCAATATCCTCTGTCACCCTGTGCCATAAAGTAATGGGTTCCCTTCAACCAAGAAGAAGAAAATAGGTCAATGATCTGAAGAGAGAAAATGGACTTAGGAACACTAAGCTAAGTGAGGGCTAGTATACTACACTAAAACCATGGGGACTAATTCAAAATCTACATTCAAATTTTTGGGAATTTCAAACTTCCACCCAGATCTCAAAACCAGCAGCCAGGATTATGCCCTCCAGGCAGACTGTTGATAGAATCTTCCTGATGAAACTGACAATCCCAAGAGGAAAACTAATGGCACTCAATTGTAGGTTGTGTAGCAAAGTACACCAGAAAGACTAACCTACATGAAGTCCCCAACTGACAAGCCCTAACTGCGTTTCAATCAACTTTTTAGTGGTTGTTTCAAAATACACCAGAAAGTCAATGACCAACAGATATTTGGAGATTCTTAAAATTAAAAATAGAGGTTAAAAAATGCTAACAAAAACCCAGCAATTTGGTACAACCTAAGATCATGAAGGGAGGAGAAAGCTTTACATAAACTATTATACCAGTAAAGAGATAAGATATTGCTTTCATAAACCAATAGGATGCTATAATACAAATAGAACACAACACAGGAACAAAACAAAAAGGGCCCATAGCAATTAAAAACACTGTAAAAGAAATAAAAGCTTAATAAAAGAGTTGAGAGATAAAACTTCTCCAAAAACACAACACAAACAAACAAAAAGCAAAGCAACAAACAAAGAATAGGTTACAGGTGAACCTCAAAATATTGATTTCTTGTCAGTCTGGAACAGCTGAAGCCCTGCTTGGTTAACTCCTAAAGGACTGGTTAGCTCCCCCAGGCTATTCAGAGAATGGTCTTAGCAGAGTAGGGTTCAATAGCATACACAGCATGAAAGACATTGGGAATAGTTGATCTGGATAAAAAAATGTAAACAACAATAATCAGCAAACGGAGTTAAAAATGTTTACCTGAGTAGAGGGAGTGTAACCAGGGATATGACACTTTTATAGAATTGTTTCATTTTCTATATGATGTGCTGGTGCAGAAAGAGATTAAGGCAGTGCCTAGACTATGAGGTCAGCACAACCATCCCCTGGCAGATGCAATATTGTCTGAGGACAGTTCACAGCTGATTAACTTTTGGGGAATTGCCCTCAGCTGTGGGGAACTGTCCTGCCCAAGACTATGCTCTACTAAAGTGGCCAGTAGCCAGTGGCCAGTACTGGCTGGTGTGGAAATACAAAGGCCTGACCACTTCCTTCCATTTAAGACAACAGTGAACTGCCATCTCAGCTCCAGAACTCCCAGAGAATCCACTGAGGCATCAACTGCAAGTGCACTGAGGGTCAACTTCTCCCTCTGTCCAGTCTCACTTTATTCATTTTCTAACAGGTAGGTTTCTCAAGAGCACTCTGTGAAAAAGGAACTGCATGCAACTTTCGGTGTCAGAATTTCTTTCCCGAGAACCTAACCTAAGACAACATCTAATAAGTATATGGAAGGAGGACCAATCTTACTACTAATTAGAAAATACAGATTAAAAACAATGAGCTATCAATTTATACTCATCAATGGGCAAAATTAGATAGATAATACCAATATAAGTTCAGGCAAGGACAGTTCTGCCTTTTAATTGGGGTATTTAGACCATTTACATTTGGTATAATTATTGGTATGGTTAGGTTTTAACCTATCATCTTGTTATTTGTTTCTATTGTCCCAAGTATCCTTTGTTCTCTCTATCTTATACTTTGGATGGATCTTTTACTCATGCATATTTTTGTAATATGATGCACTGGCCTTTGGAAAATATTGGTTCACTAAATTATGCAGAACTTCCAAATGTTGACACATATCATTATATAATATCAAAACAATCACATTTATCAAAATTACCACCAGTCTCATCAGGAAAATCCTTAAACAATGGGAAACTGTCAAGTTCACAGTAGTGGATACAGGTCTTTCATAATCTAATTTTCACTGGAAATCTCAAATTTTATCATTGGCAACAAATATCATCAGTTGTTCTCCTTGATGTGACAAATTCACTTTGTTCAATTTCAAGAAAATGTTTCCCAAATGCTCAAGCCTAAATGACCATTATTTGAGTTTTTCTTATAAGTAAAAATTGTGTTCCATGAAAAAAGTGACTAGTTCCACTCAAACAACAACGTGAGCTTTCCCTGGAGACAACATTGCATTTCAAATGTGCAGCAGTAATGATTTATGCATACTTTCCCTTTTGTCACAAAGAATGTTAAAAAGACACGTACTCAAGGGTTGGCATGTAGTACAATTAATAATTTTTATTGCTTCATCAAGGACATTGCAAAGCGAAATTTGATTTTTTTTTTAAACTACAGTTAATGGCAGTAAAGAATACGACTACTAGTATGGTTTGTCACCATGAACTTGATTTGTGCTAAGGTGCCAGCAATTTGCCCACCCTGGCTTTTGCACCAGCATTGCAAATTCCAACCTGGTGAAAAAGGCAAATAACATCTTAATACTGTGTACCTAGACCAAGTGTACCAAGTTCCACTGTGGTGCCATAGTAAACTCACAGGGTGCTGTGAGAGATTTTTAAATTTCAAGGGAAACCTAGCAGTACTCAATATCTGTTGCATACTGCACAAAGTACTAGCTCCAGCTAGTTCAGTTTCAGGTGATTCCACTATATTCCTTTTTATGATAGTGTATTTTTGAGATTTGATTTCTCAGTGCTTCCTGTGATAAAAATTAATGTGGAATAGTAAATGAGGATAACAGTATTCCATCTGATTCCAAGGTTTGAAAAGTTGTGCCCATCTGGTACACATACCTTATTAATAAATAACTGTAGTTATTCAAGAGTAAAATAAAAATACACCATTTATTTGCATTATTTTTTCATTTATTAAGATTTTAGAACATGAATACTTATTGAGTTCTTTCAGCCTAGCTACTTAGTATACAGAAATGCTGTGGATACATTATTGAGACACTAAGAGGGCCATGGACTGGGAACTTTTGGTTACCTCTGTCTCTGTACCATTATGAAAAAAGAATTTGAACTTTCAGTCACTCTGAAAGGGTTTCAGGAACTCTCAGTGATGTATAGACTACACTTTGAGAACCACTGTATTTGCTAAGTTCTCTAGTTCTCGAGTGTCAAAAGAAATTTTTAATAGTTATATGAATTACATGTCATCAGAAAATGTGCCCTCTCTCTATCCTGGCTTATTCTGGTCTATGCCTATCTGTTTGTCCAGGGCCTGGCACAGGTGAATTGATTAATTGAACTAGCATCAATTGAGTCCAAGCCTCATGCCAGACTCACTACTTTGGTTTGGAGATTTTTATCACATGAGATCTTTCCTCTGCCTTCAGGTAGCTTAAAATCTTGTGGGTGAAATTGGAAAAATATAGATTATCAACAATATATTTTTAAATTTTTTTTAACAACTTTATTGGAGTATAATTGCATTACAGTGGTGTGCTGGTTTCTGCTTTATAACAAAGTGAATCATCTATACATAGGGATGGACCTAGAGACTGTCATACAGAGTGAAGTAAGTCAGAAAGAGAAAAATAAATACCATATGCTAACACATATATATGGAATCTAAAAACAATACTTTTTAAATACTATCATAGAGGCAAAAAGAGTGCTTTGGAAACACATAAACAGGTTTTCTAGTTTAGCTTTTGTGGCTCATGGAAGATTCTCCCAAGACATACGTTGACTATGTCTCAAAGAATAAGTGGATGAGAGAGAGAGAAGGGATAGAGAGAGAGGAAACAAATGAATGAATGAGAAGGACTATATTGGTATGAATCAGGGGATAGTGACAAATGAAGCTACAGATGGAGGCAGGGCTGTACCATTGTCAAGCTGTGAAGTTAGGACTTTATTATTAACGGGGTAGTGAGAAGTCATTGAAGGATTTCAAGGAGATAGCTGACAGATTTGTTGTAAAAATCTTCCTCTGAGAGCCATTGAAGAATGGGTTAGAAGACGGCAAGCTTAGAAGGAGACCAGTTAGGAGCTGGTGGCAAAATTAAAGTGAGAAATGATGAATGCCTGAACTAAAATTTGGGTGGAGGTGGTCAGTGAAGAGGAGGGTGCATTGATTTGGCAGGATGGTGAGTGGAAGCCAGTGAGCATGGGAATGAATGACCAGCAAGGGTCCTTTTACTTTTTTTTTTTTTAAGAGGGAGAAAGTGCAGGTTTGCAAAGGGAAGATAGTAAGTTCATTTAGGTCATTTTGAAGTGTCTATTGAATATCCAGCAAATAGGTACTTATGCCAGAGTAGAGCTAACATTGTTCTGGCAACACTGCCAAGTTTCATGCTATTAAGTTCATTAAGGAATTATTGCCTAAGGTAGATATACAGTATGCTTCCCAACCACTGAGCAAAGAACAGGAAGAAAGAAAACAGGAAGGACAGGCAGGGACTCTATTTTATATAGTAAACCTGAGTTCATAATCATAGTAGGATCCAATGATGCCCATAGGACTCTCCCACAGTACCTCTACTGGCAACCTCTTGTCTTATTTTTAAACACAGTACCTAAGAAGGGAGACTGCTCATTTATTTTCTTATTGAAATTGTACTCACTTCTCACTTTGTAACAAGGAAAGGGCAACATGGTTTTGCTTAGTTTCACAAAATAAATTAAATTTAGAAGTTCACATTTATCTAGTGCCAATTCAAAGTATCAGTAGGTTCTGTGAAGTAGAGAACTTCTCCAGCATCTGGAGTTCTGTTTCCTTTCCCAGAAGGGATTATGTGCAGCCTATCCCTTTTCCTTCCCATACAGATTCTCTTCTCCCAGACCAGCTCTGTGTATAACAATGAGGCAGAATGCAGGTTATTACACCTGGATGACTCAGACGAAGAAGCACTGACAATGGAGAGGCAGCCACTTGACCATTCGTCACGTGAACTGAACAATCCCCTCACCCTTAGGCTTAACCCACACTGCGCAATATGGCTCAAAGTTATCCAGTCACGTGTCTTTGAAAAGAGCCCGGGGCTCTCTAGTTTGAATTGATCCTTGAGCCAAAGATCCAGGCCATTTGCAGAGATCTTGGCAATAGGCTCCGTAGCTGTCAACAAGCAGAAACACTGAGTTAACACGAACACTTTCAGTGAAGTGAAGTTAGGGGCAAGTCCATTTTCTAAATCCTACAGCAAGACGTCTGACATACTTGATGGTGCTTTGGACAGAATCTGGCTCTCTCAAGGATAAATCTCCCTAAAGAGTAAAACATCTTTGTCTTGGAATCCACCGATGAGAAATTCAGAAAGGAGAGTGACAGAAGTTTACTTTTGTATTATCTAAGAAAAAATACTTTGCTAAAAAAAAGAGTCATGTGGTAAAAGGACCATTGGGACTTACAATCAGAAGACAGGGGTTCTGGTGTACATTCTACCATCTGCTACTGAGACAGGACACTTTCATAAGCTGCTATAGTTTACTGACTTCATTGTCTTCCTTGTTTCCGCTTTCCAAGCTGTTTCCTAGGCCCTTGTTATTTCTTTGCCTCCAGGAATTTTGCAGGACAGAAAACAGGAGCTACACAATGTCAATGGAAACTTTTTGTAAAAGCTCAAAGTGACTGAAGAGAGGTCAGTCACAAATTCTAAAGTGCTGAAGTTTTGCCTTAAATTTCCTATCTGTCTTATTCCCTAGCACTTCCCAATAAACCAGCGCTGAGCACAGAGGGGAAGCGCATTGATGTATGTTGGTAAATGTGAGAAAGTCCTATGAACGTGATGGCAGACGGTGTTGGCAGAAATCTAACTTCTTTCTCTAAAAGAAACAAAACAAAATAACAGATTCCATAAATAATAATCATGTAGCATTGAGACTGACTATTAACATTGAAGACTCCTGAGCATCACAGAATGTCAGCAGTTAATGCTATTACTCCTGCAACTAGTTCTTGGTAGCTATGAACCTGTGACTGGACGCTGGAACGCTGACCACTGATTACCTCATGAATGGCCTCTTGAAAGATATGAAGCTAAGGGCTGGGCACTGGAACTCTGCTGTAGAAAACACCCACATGTCCATGACCATGCTTGGTAGCAGAAATGAACCAAAGCAAGAAGAAGATGCTGTTGGTCTCAGTTCTGCATGCCAAATTTTACGTCACTGCAACTCACTGGTGAAAACAGGTCTGCAACTAACCTCCTAACTGCAAGTCAGTATGTTATTTCTAGCTTGGTAGCTTCTAAAGTACAGGAAGACTGACTAAAAAGGAGTGGAAATGGATGCTAACAACCACCATAGTATTCAACTGCTATGTAGATGTCTACCTCAGACAACATTACATATCTCAACTTATTATCTTTCTTTTCAAATATGCTTTTCCTCCTGTGTTCTATCTCAGTGGCACTAATTCCATCCAGTTTTCAAGTCAAAAACCTTGAGGTTATTTTCCATTTCTACTCCCTCTCTCCACATATCACCTGGTATGACACAAAATCTTCCTAAGCCTTTCTCACATGTGCCCCTTCTGTTTTGATTTCATGTCCTCATTATTTTTCTCCTAGATTATTCCAATAATCTCTTTTATTTTAATCCACTCTCATGGATCACCCACTCTGTAGTCAGAGAAATCTCTCCCAATGCAAATATGATCATTTATATTTCTCCTGTTCAGAACTTTGCAGTGGCTCCATGTCCAAATTTCCAGCAAGGCAATATTTCCCTTCCTTCCTTTCCAAATTTATTGGTGATACTCACCCTTCTTCATACTTTACCCTCAGTCTTTCTGGATTAATTGGAATTCCTTGAAAATGTCTTCCATCAATTCATCCATTTACCCATTTATTAAATATCTATTAAAATCCCCTACTTATTAAAAATATAATATGGTCAAAGATATAAAGAATATGATTGATAATTGTCCATAAGGAGTTTACAGTTATAGTCTAAAGTGAACAGGTGGCTACAATACAGTGTGACAAAGAATTTCCCTATACAGAAGAGTTGGATGGGGTATTCAGAGAAATTTTCCTCACATTGTGACCCCTGAGCTGAGTATTGAGGGATGAGTAGCACTAACTAGATGAAGACATAGGAAAAGAAGAAATGAAAAGCACTTCCAGATAGAAGAAGAAGTATACATGCAAAGGCCAGAGAAAGCAAGGTGTTTCAGGGTTCAGATTGTTGAATGAGTTGAAGATTGTACTTTTAGGGCTCTCCAGAAAAACAGAACCAATAGGAGGTAAATAAAAAGAAATTTATTTTAAGGAACTGGCTCAAGTTTAAAATCTACAGGGTGGGCTGGTTGGCTGGAGACCCAAAAAAAGCTAATGCTGCGGTTCAAGTCCAAAGGCTGTTGACCTGAAGAAGAGTCAATGTTGCATTTCAAATCCAAAGGCTAAAACTAGAGAGACAGCCTGGGTAGAGCTGAGCCAATGTTGGAGTTGAAGTCTGAATGCCGTCTGCTGGCCGACTTTCCTCTTGCTTGGGAAAGGTCAATCTTTTGTTGCATTCAGCCCTTGAACTGATTGGATGTGGCCCACCTACATTATAGAGAGCAAGCTACTTTACTCAACCTCTACCAGTTTAAATGTAAATCTTTCTTTTTTGGCCAAGATGCACGGCATTTGTGGTGTTAGTTCCCCAACTAGGGGTTGAACCCGTGCCCCCTGCATTGGAAGTGCAGAGTCTTAACCACTGGACCACCAGGGAATTTCCCCTAAATGTAAATCTTACTTAGTGAAATAAGCCAGATATATAAAGATAAATACTACATAATACCACTTATGTGGGGAATCTAAAAGAGTCAAACACATAGAGAGAAGAATAGTGATTGTTAGGGGCTGGCAGAGGGGAAATGGGAGTTAGTCAAATAATACTGTTTCATTATACAATATGAATAAGCCCTAGAGATCTACTGTATAGCATAGCTTTGATAGTTACCAATTCTGTATTGTATACATAAAATTTTGCAGAGCGTAGATCCTAGGTTAAGTATTCCTATCACACAAAAAATAATAAAGAGTACAGTAGGAAACTTTTGGAGGTGATGCATACATTTATGGCATAGATTGTGGTGATAGTTTTATGGATATACTTATCTCTAAACTCATCAGGTTCTATACATTAAATATGTACAGCTTTTTGTATGTCAATCATGTCTCAATAAGTGGTTTAAAAATGTAAATCTCATTCAAAACATTCCTCATGGAAACATCTAGATCATTGTTTGTCTAAATGTCTAGATACTTAGGGACCACTCAAATTGACACATAAACTTCCCCATCTTGGGATAAAACTGAACCCAAGATTAGAAGGGCCAAATCATGAATGTCATGCTTCGGAATTTGAACTTCAATTTGGAGATCAGATGGAATCATTAAAGAGTTGTAAGCAGAAAGTCCCTTGAGAAGATTCATGTTTATGAAACATAATTCTGCTAAGAGAGAAGAAAACAGAATGGATCAATGACAAGAATTAAGGGAGGAGTTGTGGAGAAGGAGGGAGATAAATTGGAATCTGGTGAATTAAACACAGGAAGCTCTTGAAGCCATATAAGAATAATAATCTTCATATACCTCTGTTGTTTCAGGCTGTAATGTGTTTTCACCTATTGTCTACTTGGAAAAATCCTATTTGTCTGTCAAAACCCACTTGTAGTAAGCAGAATTTTAAGATGATTCCAAAGAATCCCACCTCATATAATCTCCTCCCCTTGAGTGCTTGTAGAACCTATGTATGTATCTGATGGAGTATTATTCCTGTGATTAGATTAGATGGCTGAGGTGAAGGTCTTTGTTTTGTTTTTTTAACATCTTTGTTGGAGTATAATTGCTTTACAATGTTGTGTTAGTCTCTACTGTATAACAAAGTGAATCAGCTATACGTATACATATATCCCCATATCCCCTCCCTCTTGCGTCTCCCTCTCACCCTCCCTATCCGACCCTTCTAGGTGATCACAAAGCATGAGCTAATCTCCCTGTGTGAGGAAGCTGCTTCCCACCTTCTATTTTACATTTGGTAGTGTATATATGTAAATACTATCTTCTCACTTCATCCCAGCTTACCCTTCCCCCTCCCCGTGTCCTCAAGTCCATTATCTACGTCTGCATCTTTATTCTTGTCCCGTTCCTAGGTTCATCAGAACGTTTTTTTGTTTTTGTTTTACATTCAATAAATATGTGTTTGCATATTGTATTTGTTTTTCTCTTTCTGACTTACTTCACTCTGTATGACAAACTCTAGGTCCATCCACCTCACTACAAATAACTCAATTTCATTTCATTTTATGGCTGAGTAATATTCCATTGTATATATGTGTCACATTTTCTTTATCCATTCATCTGTCGATGGACACTTAGGTTGCTTCCATGTCCTGGCTATTGTAGATAGAGCTGCAATGAACGTTGTAGTACATGTCTCTTTTTGAATTATAGCTTTCTCAGGGTATATGGCCAGTAATGGGATTGCTGGGTCATATGGTAGTTCTACTTTTAGTTTTATAAGGAACCTCCATACTGTTTTCCATAGTGGCTGTATCAATTTACATTCCCACCAAGAGTGCAAGTGGGTTCTCTTTTCTCCACACCCTCCCCAGCATTTGTTGTTTGTAGATTTTTTGGTGATGGCCATTCTGACTGGTGTGAGGTGATACCTCATTGTAGTTTTGATTTGCATTTCTCTAACGATTAGTGATGTTGAGCATCCTTTCATGTCTTTGTTGGCAATCTGTATATCTTCTTTGGAGAAATGTCTATTTAGGTCTTCTGTCCATTTTTGGATTGGGTTGTTTGTCTTTTTGATATTGAGCTGCATGAGCTGCTTGTATATTTTGGAGATTAATCCTTTGTCAGTTGATTTGTTTGCAAATATTTTCTCCCATTCTGAGGGTTGTCTTTTCATCTTTTTTATGGTTTCCTTTGCTGTGAAAAGGATTTTAAGTTTCAGTAGGCCCCATTTGTTTATTTTTGTTTTTGTTTCCATTTCTCTAGGAGGTGGGTCAAAAAAGGATCTGGCTGTGATTTATGTCATAGAGTGCTCTGCCTATGTTTTCCTCTAAGAGTTTTAAAGTGACTGGCTTTACATTTAGGTTTTTAATCCATTTTCTGTTTATTTTTGTGTATGATGTTAGAGAGTGTTCTAATTTCATTCTTTTACATGTAGCTGTCCAGTTTTCCAGGCATCACTTATTGAAGAGGCTGTCTTTTCTCCATTGTATATTCTTGCTTCCTTTATCAAAGATAAGGTGATTACATGTGCATGGGTTTATCTCTGGGCTTTCTATCCTGTTCCATTGAGCTATATTTCTGCTTTTGTGCCTGTACCATACTGTCTTGATTACTGTAGTTTTGTAGTGTAGTCTGAAGTCCGGGAGCCTGATTCCTCCAGCTCCGTTTTTCTTTCTCAAGATTGCGTTGGCTAATCAGGGTCTTTTGTGTTTCCATACAAATTGTGAAATTTTTTGTTCTAGTTCTGTGAAAAATGCCATTGGTAGTTTGATATGGACTGCATTGAATCTGTTGATTACTTTAGGTAGTATAGTCATTTTCACAATGTTGATTCTTCCAACCCAAGAACATGGCATATCTCATTATTCTTTGTCTCTTGTAATAACCTTTAAAGTCTATTTTGTCTGTTATGAAAATTGCTACTCCAGGTTTCTTTTGATTTCCATTTGCATGGAATACCTTTTTCCATCCCCTGACTTAAGTCTGTATGTGCCCTTAGGTCTGAAGTGGGTCTCTTGTAGACAGCATATATATGGGTCTTGTTTTTGTGTCCATTCAGCCAGTCTAGGTCTTTTGGTTGGGACATTTAATCCATTTACGTTTAAGGTAATTATCAATTTGTATGTTGCTATTACCATTTTCTTAATTGTCTTGGGTTTGTTTTTGTAGGTCTTTTCCTTCTCTTGTGTTTCCTGCCTAGAGACATTCTTATAGCATTTATTGTAAAGCTGGTTTGGTAGTGTTGAATTCTCTTAACTTTTGCTCATCTGTAAAGTTTTAAATTTCTCCATCAAATCTGAATGAGATACTTTCTGGGTACAGTAATCTTGGTTGTAGGTTTTCCCTTTCATTACTTTAAATATGTCTTGCCACTCCCTTCTGGCTTGCAGAGTTTCTGCTGAAAGATCAGCTGATTACCTTATGGGGATTCCCTTGTATGTTATTTGTTGCTTTTCCCTTGTTGCTTTTAATATTTTCTCATTGTATTTAATTTTTTATAGTTTAATTAATATGTGTCTTGGTGTGTTTCTCCTTGGATTTATCCTTTATGGGACTCTCTATGCTTCCTAGAATTGATTATTTCCTTTCCCATATTAGGGAAGTTTTCAACTATAATATCTTCAAATATTTTCTCAGTCCCTTTCTTTTTCTCTTCTTCTGGGACCCCTATAATTCAAACGTTTGTGAATTTAATTTTGTCCCAGAGCTCTCTGAGACTGTCCTCAATTCTTTTCATTCTTTTATTCTTTATTCTGCTCTGCAGTAGTTATTTCCACTATTTTATCTTCCAGGTCACTTATCCATTCTTCTGCCTCAGTTATTCTGCTATTGATTCCTTCTAGAGAATTCTTAGTTTCATTTATTTTGTTGTTCATCACTGTTTGTTTGCTCTTTAGTTCTTCCAGGTTCTTGTTAAACGTTTCTTGTATTTTCTCCATTCTATTTCCAAGATTTTGGATCATCTTTACTATTATTATTCTGAATTCTTTTTCAGGTAGACTGCCTATTTCCTCATCATTTGTTTGTTCTGGTGGGTTTTAAACTTGCTCCTTCATCTGCTATGTATTTCTCTGTTTTCTCATTTTGCTTAACTTACTGTGTTTGGGGTCTCTGTTGTTTTTGGTGTCTGCCCCAATGGGTAAGTTTGGTTTAGGGTTGTGTAGGCTTCCTGGTTGAGGGGACTGGTGCCTGTGTTCTGGTGGATGAGTCTGGATCTTGTCTTTCTGGTGGGCTGAACCACATCCAGTGGTGTGTTTTGGGGTGTCTGTGAACTTATTTTGATTTTAGGCACCCTCTCTGCTAATGGGTGGGGTTGTGTTCCTGTCTTGCTAGTTGTTTGGCATTGGGCATCCATCACTGGAGCTTGCTGGTCGTTGAGTGGAGCTGGGTCTCTGCGTTGGGATGGAGATCTCTGGGAGAGCTCTCACCGATTGATATTATGTGGGGCTGTGTGGTCTCTGGTGGTCCAATGTCCTGAACTTGGCTCTCCCACCTCAGAGGCTCAGGCCTGACACCTGGCCAGAGCACCAAGACCTTGTCAGCCACACGGCTCAGAAGAAAAGGGAGAAAAAAAAGAAATAAAAATAAAATTTAAAAGTTATTAAAATAAAAAATTATTAAAATAAAAATGTATTAAAAAATAGAGAGCAGGGCTTCCCTGGTGGCGCAGTGGTTGAGAGTCCGCCTGCCGATGCAGGGGACATGGGTTCGTGCCCCGGTCCGGGAGGATCCCACATGCCATGGAGCAGCTGGGCCCGTGAGCCATGGCCGCTGAGCCTGCGCATCCGGAGCCTGTGCTCCACTACGGGAGAGGCCACAACAGTGAGAGGCCCACATAACGCAAAAAAAAAAATAGGAGAGCAACCCAACCAATAAACAAATCCACCAATGATAACAAGCACTAAAACTATACTAAGATAAACATAAAAATCAGAAACTAGTCAGTCGCATACAGCAAACCCAAAGTCCACAGTTGCTCCCAAAGTCCACCACCTCAATTTTGTGATGATTCATTGTGTCTTCAGTTATTCCACAGCTGCAGGGTACATCAAGTTGACTGTGGAGATTTAATCTGCTGCTCCTGAGCCTGCATGGAGACATTTCCCTTTCTCTCTTTGTTCGCACAGCTGCTGGGCTTCACCTTTGGATTTGGCCTCGCCTCTGCATGTAGGTCACTCTCTGGCGTCTGTTCTTTGCCCAGATAGCATGGGTTTAAAGGAGCGGCTGCTTACGGGATTCTGGCTTGCTCAGGCCCAGGGGGAGGGAGGGGTACAGAATGCAGCGTGAACCTGCGACAGCAGAGGCCGGTGTGACATCGCAACAGCCTGTGTTCTCCTGGGGAAATTGTCCCTGGATCACAGAACCCTGGCAGTGGCGGGCTGCACAGCCTCCCAGGAGGTGCATGTGGATAGTGACCTGTGCTTGCACACAGGCTTCTTGGTGACTGCAGCAGCAGCGTTAGCATTTCATGCCCGTCTCTGGGGTCCACGCTGAGAGCTGTGGCTCGCGCCTGTCTCTGGAGCTCATTTAGGCAGTGCTCTGAATCCCCTCTCCTCACAAACCCCGAAACAATGGTCTCTTGCCTCTTAGGCAGGTCCAGACGTTTTCCTGGACTCCCTCCCGGCTAGCTGTGGCACACTAGCCCCTTCAGGGTGTGTTCACGCCACCAACCCTAGTCCTCTCCCTGGGGTCTGACCTCCGAAGCCCGAGCCTCAGCTCCCAGACCCGCCCGCCCCGGCAGGTGAGCAGACAAGCCTCTCGGGCTGGTGAGTGCCGGTCGGCACCGATCCTCTGTGCGGGCATCTCTCCGCTTTGCCCTCTGCACCCCTGTTGCTGTGCTCTCCTCCGTGGCTCTGAAGCTTCCCCCCCGTCCACCCCCCACCCCGTCTGCACCAGTGAAGGGGCTTCCTAGTGTGTGGAAACTTTCGTCCATCACAGCTCCCTCCCAGAGGTGCAGGTCCCGTCCCTATTCTTTTGTCTCTGTTTTTTCTTTTTCTTTTGCCCCACTCAGGTACGTGGGGAGTTTCTTGCCTTTTGGGAGGTCTGAGGTCTTCTGCCAGCGTTCATTAGGTGTTCTGTAGGAGTCGTTCCACATGTAGATGTATTTCTGATGTATTTGCGGGGAGGAAGGTGATCTCCACGTCTTACTCCTCCGCCATCTTGAAGGTCCCCCTGAAGAGGTTTTATATATGTAACTGAATGCCCATCAGCTGACTGTTAATGGAAATTAAATAGAAGGAGAGATCTTTCTGGATAAGCCTCATCTAATTAGATGAGCTTTTTTTTTTTTTTTTTTTTTTTTTTGCGGTACGCGGGCCTCTCATTGTGGCCTGTCCCGTTGCAGAGCACAGGCTCCGGATGCGCAGGCTCAGCGGCCATGGCTCACGGGCCCAGCCGCTCCGCGGCATGTGGGATCTTCCCGGACCGGGGCACGAACCCGTGTCCCCTGCATTGGCAGGCGGACTCTCAACCACTGCGCCACCAGGGAAGCCCTAGATGAGCTCTTTAATAAAAGGTCGAAATGTCAGAGATGGGAGGAGTAGCAAATGTTATCCAGTTGGCTTTGAAGAAGCAAACTGCCATTTTTTGGAGGGGTTATGTGACAAGGAATAGCAGGTGACTCTAGTAGACAAGAGCTTCAGTCTTCTAACCACAAAGAACAGAATTCTGCCAATAAATCTCAGATAAGATTTCAGCCCCAGCCAACACCATGGCATTCGCCTTCTGCAACCCTGAACTGAGGATGTAGTTGGGCCATGCCTGAACTTCTGACCTACAGAAAATAGCTTCTTAAGCTAGGAATGTAAGCTTTCTCCCATTTGGTAGCAGTTTATAGAGACATTTCCCCTTTTGAATGAGATGAGATAGGTGGTGATAGGAATAGTGTCTGAGCAGAGTCTGGAAGAATGTGAATAGTTGGATTTAATCCGAACAACAGATAATTGTTTGCATCCAACATTTGGACTAGAAAATGAGAGGTGTAAGCACCGACTGCCAAAAGCCATCATCTGGGGTCTGGAACTTTTTCCAGCTCCTTGAGATATCATTCAAAACTATTTGAGTTCTTTGAAGGCAGGTCAAGATGGATACATTCAGTATGCTGACTCTCAAGTCAAATGAGTGCGAAAAGTTGAAGATGTCATCCCATTAACTCACACGAATTCTAATAGTGATAATAGTAGTAAAAACAATGGTTTCTGGTACTGAAGGAAAAGAATTGGGTCATAAATGAGTTAAATGAAAAAAATAACTATTCAGACTTTATCTCCCCACTACACAACCCTGCGTATTAGATCACAAATATGAAGGGGGAAAAAGATTCTGTATTATATTCAGTGGCAAGATATTTGAATAAATGAATCTAAGTACATTTACACATTAAATTAGGCGGATGTTTGAACTTTTCTAGCAACTCCAGGAGAGCAGCATTCTGCTTTATATGCCTCACCCTCTGTTCCCAGGGCCAAGAACAGTGCTTGGCAGATAATAGGCACTCAATAAATATTTGATGGCTGACTGACTTTCTGGGGAAACACATCCTAAAGCTGAAAATAATAACAAACTCTTCACCAAATGAAATCACTGAAATCTACAGCTGGCAAACCTCTTCCCCCTCTCTTTTTCAGGAGATTAATTGCAGTACTTAACATTTGTAAAGCATTTCTGACACATCAAAATGGCCAGAGGGGAATTTGTACTGAAAATCTAATCTATTATTACTAATAAATTGCCTTGTGGTCCCAACTATCCCCTAGGGATTTGGAGATGGGAGAGAAAGGGAAAGTCACTTTCAATGTTTTTCTCAATGTCTTAATTTGGGAAAACTCAGAAGTTTTTTCAGTGGTTCATTCTGAGGTCTGGGCAAAGGTTCAAGCCCATTCCTGAGTTATCTCAACTGATTCATCCTCCCCCATCCAAAGCCAACAGTTGGGAAGGTTTGCAGCAGTACTCTGCCCTAACTGTACTTAGTGCTGAGAGGTTTTTAATCTTTTTCTTGTTGGTCTCCTTATCTTCTGGTGCTTCTCTGTCTCATCCCCTTTTCCAGAGGCTCCCAACATAATCAGCATCTCCTGCAGCTGATGACAGACACAAGAAGCAGATGGACTAAAAGGTTAATGGAAGGGGAATGGTAAGTCCAGATACAGAGAAAGAAAAGGCAACTGGAAGTTAAGCTGGGTTATACACAAGCAGAGATAGCTAGTAAAGGCTTCAAAGAGCTCAGAAACAGGGTCGGAAAAAGGCTTTCTATAGGTCAGCGGGGCAGTCTCTCCACCCAAAGAAAAATTATTGTCTCAGCAAATTAAAACAAAATTATACTAAAATTTCCCAAAGTGCTATTGGGTCTTTCTTTTTGTCAATGCATTTCTAGTAATTTGTCAGCTCCATCAGTTAGAAATCTTTTCCAAGTTGTGATTATCATTTGTTAGTGTAATGTTTCCCGCCCAGTATCCATTCTTTCTTATTCTAACAAGAGAACCCAGATTTGATTTTGGAGAATGATTTCTCTGCCATTGAGTGGATTCTTGCTGAGACTGTCAATCAGAATATTCAGAGCCAAGTATGTGATCTATGGTGAACAAATTGGACTCTTTCTCTTTGGTGTTGGACAATGGAGTGAAACAAGGATTAAATTAAAAAATGATTGGAGCTATCTCAACACAGTGGTGGTACTCAGAGAAGACCAACAAAAGTTTTTGCCATGTAGAAGGAATCTCAGAATATCAAGTAGAGTTCCCTGTGCAGTACAGTAGCTCCTTGTTGATTATGACCTAAACAGGAAAACAATAGGAAAAAGAATGGATATGTGTATATATATAACTGAATCACTTTGTGGTACACCTGAAACTAACACAACATGGTAAATCAACTATACTCCAATATAAAATAAAAATTAAGTTAAAAAAGAAAGAAAGA
The DNA here is from genome assembly GCF_937001465.1 of Orcinus orca. Taxonomy (NCBI): domain Eukaryota; kingdom Metazoa; phylum Chordata; class Mammalia; order Artiodactyla; family Delphinidae; genus Orcinus; species Orcinus orca. Next base: position 16,068,490 of record NC_064559.1, on the reverse strand, counting down.
GAGAGGGAGAATCTCAGAGTTGCCCTGGTTTCTTTTCAAGTTTGTTATCTCTCCAGGTATGTGCCCTACTCCCTATCCTTCTGACAAATTTTCTTTCACTTAAGTTGGATGGAGTTAGTCCCTGTTGCTTACCACCAAAGACCCCTAACAGATGTATCCAGCTTATTCTTGTTATGTGACATTCTTGCAAGGAAATATGTAATGACTGATAACATGGGTGTATAAGATTTTAGACAATAGGATGAAGAAGACAAAAGATACTAAACTGATGAAAGTTATGGTGGCCCAAACTTTGTTTACTTGTGCCATCCTGTATCATCACAAAACTTTCAAAGTGGCATGATTACAGCAGTTAAAACACCCCCATTCTACACAAGTATTACTTGTGGTTCTAGTTCATAAGTTGAGCCTATATAGATTAGTATCAAGCATAATTTCAGTACACATTTCCTTTTTACAGAGGGAACAACAGGCTTACTTCTGAAAGAAAACTGAGTTCAAATGTTTTCGTCGAGACACAAGTTCTAGTTGCGAGGGACATGGATTTTTATGCCTAGGTCTCTAACTACTCAGTTTTTGTCATCCCCCCAGAGTCAGTGCCTAAGGCAACTGTGGAACTTCCTGCATCCTTGTAAAAATGGCATGAAAAAAATTATGGGTAAACAATTAGCATATTTAATATTGTGAGAGAAATCTTTGTGACTTGTGATGTCCTAGGAAGGCTTTGTGATCAAGGTGGGACTTGATTTGGAATTTAAGTGATGGATAGCATTTGAAAAGAAAGAAGTAGGAAGGCCTTCCAGGTATAATGAATGGAGTTGGCAAAAACATTTAGGTAGAAAAATAAAAGACACATCTGGAAGACAGTGTATAAGACAGCAGAAAGAGCCAAGGTAGAGGAATTTTTAGAGGAAAAACAGAGAAAAGTATGTTCAGGTTGTATGGCCTTGAAAGTAAGGCTAAGAAGTTTGGATTTTATCTACAACTAGGCTCTTGTAAGTTTTAGAGCATAGAACTGAGGAGGTAGAATGATGCTTACAAAGGTCAATTTATTGTGGGATATAGATGAAGAAATCTTAGAGGAACTCACGTTAGAGATATTCTGGAAATGTTGGTAGAGGGTAAAGGTTGGAGGAAAAATATTATAACCCCAGGATATAATTTATGATTCTCATTTGTTTTGTTACCAAATTCCTCCCACCAATTGATTTTCTGATGGTTCTCCCATTTCTTCTTGAAGCAAAGGATGGGAACATTTCAATTAATAGAGGATTGTAATGGCTTAGGATCCAAATATTCAAGGTTTTACTTTACTTTTGTTGATTGACCTATGTTGAATCAAGATGGACCCCAGGTGCTACAGTGGACCTAAGCTAGCCCAGTGGACAAATTCCTGCCCTTCTTCATTACTCTTTCCTTTCAGCATTTGAAAGAAAATTCAGTAAAGTTACTAAATCTCCTTGGGTGCTATCTTAGGTTTTCTTGGCCAGATGTCAGAAATTTAGACCAATTATTCTTACTAGTTCTTACCCTTCCAATGAAGAGGAAAATAAATTTTGCCTTGCTTGTAATCCTCAGTCAGTCAGTAGTACTGACCTGAGCACTGTATCAATAGGAATTCTAAGGGTGTGTCTGGGCTCAGTGGGGAAGCACCATGTCTAAGAGCATTGTCAGCCATATGTGAGGAGATGGGGCCTTTCTGACTTAGGAACTCTGTTAGACTAGCAGGGCTGGTCTTACACTAAGTAAAGCATTATTTTCTTCACAATGTAAGTAGTAGGTTCCAGGAAAGTCCTAGCATCCCCAAATATCTATTCAAATATTCCTGGGAGAACTTAAAGTTGAACTAATTCATCTAAAGCTTAGAAAACTTACACCTTCTCTCTTATGTGCATGGGGTGGGAGGTCAAGATCTCGGGGTCTGAGGAAGAAGAGGGATCTTCATCCTGGAAATTAAAATGGAGTTGGACTTGCTTTGCAAACAAGTTTTTAATATGATGATTTTCTTTTCTAGATCAAAATGTGGGGCCACTATTTGACAGGGAATTTTTTTAACTCAGAAATTAACTTATATTAACAATTTAAAAAATTATAGTGATTAAGTCCCATTTAGTAATTAAAATAATTGAATAATAGGCAGTTGAGACTGTCCATGAAAATCAAAACATCTGTTTAACAAATGAGAAAGACAAACAAGATTTGTTTGACACATACAAGAGATCATGAATATTATTTGACTTGGATTTCTGAGGAATATAATGATTTTCCTGCCCATTGTTTGTTATTTTGTTGGATAGCCTTGTTCATACTTTAGAATTCTGAGATCAACAAGGAAAACCTATAGTTTAAGTGAAACTGCACGTGGCCAGATGTAAGTACTCAGTGATACAAATGGTTAAACTTTATCAAAAGCCAATATTATAAATCTTTCTAAAACAGACTGATTGGAATTGGAGATTTATATTATGAAAAGTACAAACTGTTACGAAAAGAATATTTTCATTTTTGAAGGTTAAGTTACACTCAAATGATTATTTTTTTGATATAGGACTTGGAATAAGCCAGAGACATGAGAAGGACATGATGCACATTGAAATCCATCAGAAACAAGGAAAAAACATGATCTTTATGAAGATAAAATAATTCTTTGTAAACTCGGGTTCAAGTTACAAATATTTGACTAATACAGAACATGTGTCTGTTCTAATAGTTCAACCACAGTCTAATAATTCAACCACAAATCACAGGTATTGTCACTGTAGCAATATGGTTCTTAGACGCCTACTCCATAAGCAGCACCAAATTTGGAGACTTTCATCATCGTAATTGCCTGGATTAATAAAATATTTCACAAAGTCAGTTGTCATCATCATCATCATCATCAAGAGACTTTAAAGACCACCTACAATAGACAAGAAACTCCATTTATACTCACTTTAACAAGAGCCTATATACCTAAATGCCTTGTTTAGATAATGGCAAACATGTTTTTAAAATAAATCAGTTTGCAGATAATAGGAAGGGGAGCAATACCATAACATCCAAACCAAGATTAGCTCACCAGAGTGTTCATAGAAATGCTTGTTTTAAAACGATAAATACTGTTCAGTCATGTTAAAGGCAATCCAAAATGTTTTTTTTCTAGGGTACAGTGGTGGGGCCACTTGGTTTTGTTATTTGACACCCTCTTGGCCTGGGTTCCATACCCCACACCCTCTTCCCACTCCTCCCCGTGACCAGCTGGTGTCTGGGTGTGGGGCTGAGGAGAGGCGATTGCACAACACACAGCAAGAAAGGGACAGGCTTTGGCAACAGGGCCCCCAGAGATCCAATCCAGCTGCTGTAAAAGGAATCTTATGGCATGTCCCCACCCCACCCCTGACGAAATCACAAGTGATCTTGGAAAAGTTACAAGACCAACTTGCTGATTTGTGCAGATGTAGTGAATGCAGACAGCACAGCTTGCAGCATAAAGGGGGAACAAGGAGCTCTTAGGACCAGCTCCACCGTTACAGTGTTTCCATTACCATGGGCAAGGAGTGAAACCCCTTCCGCTCAGTCTTAACTCAGAAATAGACACAAAAGTAACTCTTCACATTTCTAGAGGACATTGTGAGAACACTCCAGAAATACAAAGGGAGTACCAAAATGTTGAACATTGTCATGAAGGAAAAATGAGAAACAAGAAGAGTTATGCATACTTCAAATAGATATATTTTAAATTCAAGGAAACTTTAAAAATAAAGTATTATAGGATGAATGTGGTATTGGAAATGTGACAGTGTAAAATGAGAAACTCTGCCTATTATTATTAAGGCATCTGATTCAGTTATAATTCAATGTGTGTGTATCTGGTAGATTTCAGATCACAGTCTCAGGCATCTCATTTGATCAATTGTAGCCACGTGAGGTGAGCATGGCAGTCAACATTATTGCCACCTTGTAAATAAAAATACTGAGGTCCAGAGAGTCTTGGTGATGCAGCACAGCCAAGTAATACCAGGTTTAGAATTAAAAGTATTTAAGATATTATTGGAAAAGCTGCATTAAGAATAGATTTGTGTCCTGAGGAATATTTTTAAAGATTCTATCTGGCATTTCACTCTAAGGTGTGGATCTGTAAGTAAGCCAGAGCAAGGAGGCTCATTGTAGAATTGGTCAATTGCTCCTTACAATGCTTATTAGATTGTCAGGTTGAAATATATGTCTATAAAAATGGACTTTTTAAGGATATTTACTTAAGAAGAACCCACAAGAACAGAAACTACACAGCCAATCTTAGTGTTTTATGTAAATCATTAAGATGCTAAATGTCTCCTCTAGGAGAGTTTAGATGAGATGAAAATGAAGGTGTGCCCCACAGAAAAGTAAGCAGGAACGTTCTCTGATTGCAGGCACTCTTTTTTCCTTTGCCTTACTCCCCCTTCTTCCCGCACAACCTTTTACTTTGAAATCATTTTCAAAGGTACAGAGAAGTTGAAAAAAACCCAAACTGCTGTGATAGCCTGTATCCCAACCCATTTGTGAACTATTTGTAAATTTGTTGCAGAGAGTATAACATTTCACTTCTAAACATGTCAGTTTGTATCTCCAAAAAACAAGACACTTTTCTATATAACCTCAATACTCTTATCACATCTAAGAAAAATAACCATATATCCTTAGTACCATCCAATATCCTCCATATTCAAAAATTTCAGATTGTCAACAAAACCTTGTTTGTAGCATTTTTTCTGAAATACAATCCAATCAAATTTTACACATTGCATTTGGTTATGTTTCTTTAGCTCTTTTATATTGGAACAGTCCCCCTACCTTCTTTTTCTGAACTTTGACTTTTTGAAGAGACAACACCGATTTTCTTACAGAATGTCCCACATTCTAGATTTGTCTGCTTATTTCTTTGTGGTGAAGTTTAACTTGTAACTCTCCCCTTTGTTTCCATTAACTGGATGTGAGGTCCAAGGGCTTGTTTATGTTTCAGTTAAACATTTTCAGCAAAATAATCCACAGATGATGCTATGCCCTTTATATTGCACAATGCCAAGGGGTCCTATTAGTGATGCTAAATGGTCCAATGGGACCATGAGATATTTCTATAGTAAAGATACATTTTTCCCTTTGGATTGGCAAGTCATGTGTGAAATGATATATTTTTAAAAAATTTTTATTGGCATATAGTTGCTTTACAATATTGTGTTAGTTTCTACTGTACAGCAAAGTGAATCAGTTATATGTACACATATATCCCCTCATTTTTAGATTTCCTTCCCATTTAGATCATCACAGAGCACTGAGTAGAGTTCCCTGTGCTATACAGTAGGTTCTCATTAGTTATCTATTTTATACATAGTAGTGTATATATGTCAATCCCAATCTCCCAATTCATCCCACTCACTCTTCCCCCCTTGGTATCCGTAAATTTGTTTTATACATCTGTGTCTCTAGTTCCACTCTACAAATAAGTTCATCTGTACCATTTTTCTAGATTCCACATATAAGTAATATTATACGATATTTGTTTTTCTCTTTCTGACTTACTTCACTCTGTATAACTGGCTCTAGGTCTATCCATGTCTCTGCAAATGGCACAATTTTGTTCCTTTTTATGGCTGCATAATATTCCATTATATATCTACATATCTATATATCACATCATATATATATATACACATCACATCTTCTTTATCTATTCCTCTGTTGGTGGACTTTTAGGTTGCTTCCATGTCCTGGCTATTGTAAATAGTGTTGCAATGAACACTGGGGTGTAGGTATCTTTTTGAATTATGGTTTTCTCTGGGTACATGCCCAGTAGTGGGATTGCTGGGTCATATGGTAGTTCTATTTTTAGTTTTTTGAGGAACCTCCATACTGTTCTCTATAGTGGCTGTATCAATTTATATTCCCACCAACAGTGCAGGAGAGCTCCCTTTTCTCCACATTCTCTCCAGCATTTATTGTTTATAGATTTTTTGGTGATGGCCATTCTGACTGGTATGAGGTGATACCTCATTGTAGTTTTGATTTGCATTTCTCTAATAATTAGTGATGTTGAGCATCTTTTTATGTGTTTGTTGGCCATCTGTATGTCTTCTTTGGAGAAATGTCTATTTAGGTCTTCTGCCCATTTTTTCATTGGGTTGTTTTTTTGATATTGAGCTGCATGAGCTGTTTGTATATTTTGGAGATTAATCCCGTGTAATGATATTGACATTGTGAGACCATTTGGTTCCCCAGCAACATTCAATCTAATAGTTTTAGTAGCCTTTCTTGATCCTTGCACAATGGTGATTTTCTAATTCCGTCATTCCACCTACATTATTCTTTGTAAAGAAGCACTTTCTTTAAGCTTTATTTTATAAAAAAGAAAATGACAGAATAAATGCTTGATTCTCCCCTTTAGCTTTTGACCTTCAAGAAGGGGTATAGTAAATTGAATCACTTTGCCGTATACCTGAAACTAACACAACGTGGTTAATCAACTATACTCCAGTACAAAATAAAAAGTTAAAAAAAAGAAGGGGTATAATAAGGAAATGTTAAAAGTTGAAAAACACCTCTAAAGTGTTCAGAAATCCGGGATTTTTTCATAATCTGCAATTAGGTCAAAACAGCAGTGTTATTGTGGGCAAAGTTTAGAGATGCTCCATTAGAGATGCACAAAAGCCATCCAGAAGAGGGTTATTAACTACAGTCTACTTGCTTTAGGGGCCGTTTGGATCTAGGCAATCAAATAGTTTATCTTCCATTTGGGAAGATATTAAGGAGATGTGAAATCTAACATTATGCTTAAAAATAGAGAGACTAAAACTGTTTAAACATTGTAGAGAAATTCGGCCAAAAGTCACCGCTAAGTACAACTGGACCAGGTGGTGAGAACGTTTCCCCCATAGCTGGGTACTGGGGAAGGGACAGGAGAAGTAGCATCTGATGTAACAAGAAATGAAGTGACTTGAGATCTCTCTTACTCTCCACTGGACTCTGTCCTCACCATCTCCTTTTTTACTATTTAAGTAATTTTGATTCATGAAAAAAAACCAGTACGAAGGTTCCCAAAGAATAAAATAACTACAGATTTAATCTTCCTCTTTTTAATTTATTTGCTTTTACTGTAGGACATAAAAGGCCTTTATTTCAATGCAGCCCACAATCCAGTGAGTAATTTCCCAGGCCAGGGCAAAGTCATCGAAAGTTCTGCGATGCCTTAGAAGATATTTCAAGGCTTTCCTTGCCTTCTCTGCCCATCCCACTCCCCGTTGCTTCCTCCCCCTGAAGACTTGTACTCAAAGCTTAGAGAGCTAATAAAACCTACTGAACATTCTGTCTTCCTTTGGAAAGTGCCAGGCACTGATTTTGTTCAAAACACCATAGGTGGTGGCTACTTATTCCATGCTATTTGCCAGTCACTGGAATGGAAACCAGTGTGAGAAGAGAAAAACTGAAGAGACTACAGCGTAGGGCAGGCAGAAGGAGGTACAGCTGGTCTCTTGGCTATCACAGTCTGCTCCATCACAAAAAGGCAACCAGAACTGTGGTTTTCAAATTTACAGTTAAAACACACACACACACACACACACACACACACATACTGTAGAGAGAGTGCTATAACATTCTCTCCCTCCCTGTCTCATTTCTTTCACCTTTTTTTTCCCCCCCAAAGAAATGGTGAGTTGAAAATATCACACTGTGTCAGACCAAAGAGTCCAATCAAACTTAACTTCCATGGATGTGGGAAAGAGGCAGTGGAGGGGCAATCCAGGCGAGGCTGAAGGGGGGCAGTCTGACCAAGGAAAGACCACCTCAAGGTTTCACTGTGGCAACCCCACTTTGGAGAACAAGCAACAAATGAGAGCCAGCGCAAATGTTAATGTAACGGGATAAGTGGAGGGAAGCTGCCCTTGGCAAGAGAACTAAGCCTGTTCGTTTTTATAATATAAGAGAAAGCAGGAGAGGGAAATTGTGGGCTCGCTCACCAGGTGCATTTTGCAAGCTTTCCCAGTTCCCTTTTCATTAGTTCCTCTCATATTATTGCCAGAGGCTTCCAAGCTATATGGAACGAGGCTTGCCATCTTTCTGAACTCATTCTGACTTCTATTTGTATTGCGTGGTTTGCCTACTTAAAAAAAAATTTTTTTTTTGTCAGTGGAAAATAAGAAGCATCTCAGAAATTAGTGAGTTTCAGTTGACAGGGGCTAGATTCAATAGAAAAGTTCTGACGATATTTTTGAGAACCTCTGTGTGCTTGCATGCCTAATGGTCAAGTGTAATGTATTGAATCTGTGTGCTGTCAGCTTTTATTTACTATTGTTTAAAAAATTAAATAAAAGTTCCTTGGGAAGATGTTTAGAAGCACTTCACAGTTTCTTTTCATATCAATGTAGTGAGATAAGGTTTTTTTTTTTGTTTATTTTTTAATTTTTGGCCTTTGTCCTAAAGAATGTGGTTTCTCTCCAATATTTTTTGACACTTGCACCTTCGAACCTCACCGCATCCACAGACTGCTCCCTAACTGTCAACTTTACCCCAAATCAGGAATTAATCATTCTGCCTTCATTTCCTCAGGGAAGCCATGACACAAAAGAAATGTAAAAAGAAAGTCAGCCTATGGCTTTGGAGCCTAAAAATAAAGATTTCAAGTTCATGGAAAAAAAATGTATGATGTGAAAGTTCTAAAAGTTTGGGTTTGGGAGATATCTAAAGCATTTGCCCAAGGGTAATTGGGTATTAAATGATCAGAGTTTTAAAATCATCCTTTTTTTTTTTTCTTTTTTTTTTTTTGGTTCTTAGCGTACATAAAGTTTCCATGAGAAAAAGGACAGATGCAAGGAGTCATTAACAGAGTTGGAAGCTGGGATGGGTCCCTGAGAAGTAGACTTGTGTCCTGCTTTTCCCTCTTCTCCAGCAGTCCCCAGCTGGGGGAAATGAGAGTAGAGGCATGACTCTGCTCCATCTTCAGGTAAAGACAAAAGAGGCATCGAGACTCTAGCATCTCCCTGGTACACAGTTGTTCAGGAAGAGCAGATATATGCGGTAGGTCTGGTCAGAGAGGACTCAGGTAGCATGATATAGTTCCTTTCAAAAAATTATGGCCCAGACAGAGACCAGTGTTCTCTACAAACTCCACATGAGCACAGAATCAGCTGAGACAGTCAAGGTCAAAGACCTAGTAGTGAATTCTGTAGACCCAGGACTGAAGTTAGATGGTACCTAATTATATCAGCAACCTGTGAAGACCAGTGATTTGTAGGAATGTGTGTATCCTGATAAGAATTCCACAGTCATCTATGGGATTTAAAAGTCAATTGGATAGCAAAGAAAAAAGCACTCTCAAGTATTTAAAATTTCAAGAGCTTTAAAAACGATGGTACATTTTAGTTACACACACTCACACAAACACACACACACATACGTTGGTTGGGATGAGAAGCTACTAAACAAGTAAATACAACTGGAAATTTCCATCCATTCCATCCTTACCCTCACCTACCCTGTTTTCATTTTCAGGACATGTAGCTTTTGTGACAAGCAATTATACAGTTGATATTTACATGTTCTTGTATTACCTGGTCCAGTACTTATTCCAAACTAGGCTTTGCTGCTTCTAAGCTAAGACACAAAAACTCATGCCTGGACTTAGCAGAGGTAGACCACTAAGAGGACAATAAAAACATTTCTTCTGGAAGACAAAAATTGAGGGAGAAAACAGGTGATGGGTTGATGAGAAGTAACTCTGAGTTTGGGAGAACACATAATCAGCCTTCTAGTAAAGGTACCTAGAAATTTATTTTCATCCTGAACTTTAATTCAAAACAGAACAAACTATGTGTCTATATCTATATCTATATCTATGTCTATATCTATATCTATATCTATCTATCTGCATCTGCCGATCATCTATCCATCTATTTAATAGAGTGTTAAACCAGGTTACATTACCTGTAAATCTGCAAAACTTGGAACTGGCTTTCTCCACTATTAGTTGATGACCACACAGGAAAACTTATTTAATTTCAGAAACCTATAATTTTGAATGTAAACCTACTACCAAATGAGGGGGAGAAAACAATGCATTCTAAGGAAAAATAGTAAGTTTTTTGTTTTTAAAATCATCTCCTGTATCAGATTTACTGGACTGTCACTTGATTTTAATAGAGTATATAATAAAGTTGTATATTTCTTAAACTCTCTGAGTGTATAGGGTGATATAATGTGAGTGAAAAAATGTTATTTTTCTAATTGCATTTTGAACCAGGAACACGAAATGAGATTACATTACATTAAGATAGTTCTAGAATAGACTTTAGGATAGTTTGTAAAACCCTGGAAAGTGTTTTCAAACGAGGTCATGGGAATCATCAAGAAGGCAAATCCCTGAGATGGCAACAAAAATAGTAAAACTGAATAAACGTTAGATACACAACTTTCTGCGGGGATTAGAAAATCATTATCCTGGACAAAGAGAATTGAACAAATAACACCTCAAGACTCTAAGACTCCAGAATTTCCCAGAACTAGTCTTTGATGTGTTAGACCAGCCTTAATGGACAGAAGCCAATGACCTGGTGAGCCTGTGAAATCTTTTCTATCATCAAATCTGTGATTTATAAGATAATCCCAAATATTCTGAAAATATTTGCAATATTTGGCTATTTTTCCATCAATGAAACTTATGGTTGATCTTTTCACTAAATGAATGCCAAATAAGTTTAAAATAATGGAGATGTTAATGTTTTTACTCACTGTGTTCATAGAACCTCTTTTAATCTTAATTCTAAGACTTCCTTGTTCTTTGTAGAAAAATATTGTCTAGTAAAAATTTCAAAAACTAATATTCAAAATCAAGCTGACTTGAGAGAGTGAAATTCCTGTCCAACAACAATTTACTTTGCCTTTTTTTTCCTGCAGACATGTTGCTAGAAATGAGAAAGTTCAAATTGGCTGAAATTTATCATCAGACAAGAGTGCCAAACCTTGTGTTTCTAACTTCTGTGATCAGAATTACCTGGGGAGCTTTTTAAAAACTCAGATTCCTGGACCTCAATCCAGACCTCCAATCTGAATTTCTAGAGGGCTCAAGGCTCAATAATCTGCATTTAGAAAAAGATTGCCAGATGATTTTGCATATATTAAATTTATGAAAAAAAATCTAATAAAAATCAGGTTACAAAATTTTTAATCAGTCTCAGATCACATTTTAAGTGATAAAATTCTCTTTAATGTTTCAAGTCACATTACAAACACTAGGGAGAGATGGGATCATAGAATGGACTTTAGGATGGGATCATAGGTATTTGTATAAATGCAGAGTTGTCTTCAAACTATGTCTATTGTGTAAGAGTTTTACAATTTGTGCCCCAATCTTTAGAATTATCTTGCCCCCCTCTAATTTGTCAGGCTTTTCTTCTTCTTTTTCTTCACTCTATTTTTCTTACCGACTCACCTTTATAGTCTTTCCAAAGTATTCAATTTAAATTTCAAAAGTGTACAGTCTTAAATTATACTTATATTTTATTGGTTTATATAATAGTTAAAATAGATAAATACCTTAAAAACACAATGGGCATAACTGAGTTTGGAAACAAATACAACCGACCCTTGACAACTAAATTGGCAATACAGTAAGTCCCCTACATACAAACGAGTTCCATTCTGAGAGCATGTTTGTAAGTCCCATTTGTTTGTAAGTTCAACAAAGTTAGCCTAGGTACCCAATTAACACAATCGGCTATATAGTACTGTACTGTAATAGGTTTATGACACTTTTCACCCAAATAATACATAAAAAACAAAGAAACACAAAAAATAAACATTTTTAATCTTACAGTGCAGTAGTTGAAAAGTACCTTGAAAAGTACAGTAGTACAGTACAGCAGCTGGTATACAGGGGCTGGCATCGAGTGAACAGGCAAGAAGAGTTACTGACTGGAGGAGGGAGAGGAGGTGGGAGATGGTAGAGATGAAGGATCGTCAGCAATAGAAGACGGAGGGCGAGCTGCAATTTCACTCACGCCTGACATGGATGGAATGCAGGTTTGCATCTTTGAAAGTTTGAAACTTGAAGGTTTGTATGTAGGGGACTTACTTATGAGAAGTTGACCTTCAGGTGAAAAGCATTCACCCTACCAGTGAGTGTAGTTTGTAGAGAGAATCCTTAGAGAATTGGTTGAGCTGATCATTTAAGAGCCTATTGTATTATGATGCCCATTTAATACATGAGCGTACCATGGCACTTAGAATAATCATTAGGACACACATTCTCTGTGTGACAGAGACAGTTAACCAAGTCACTCTAAGAGCAAGCTCGTGCCCCTTTCCAATGCTCCTTCACATGATGTTTTCTCTAGTATTGGCTTTAGTGGTAGTTGGAATAAGACACTTGGAGCCTCTTGGGATCAGAGGCATCTTGCAATCCTTCCATCCATTATGTACCTTGTCCCGTGGGTTCTACAGGGCCTAAAATATTCACTTTCACTCAGTTGTCTGGTTCTGTGACCGAGTGTCTCAAATGAAGTGCAAAATACATTAGCTGAGAGGGTAAGCATACTAAATCTTCAAACATAAAATGCTTGACCAATCCACTAGGAGAAAGCAGAGTTCTATGAAAAAAGATATAAATTGTCAGCACATTTTGGTCACATGCAGCAGGCCTGGAAGCACAAGTGGTTGAAACCCTGAGCTAAGAGACATAAAAAGGAACCCAGGGGCCCAAGGAGGTGGGTGAGAAAGGGAGGTAAAGGAACAAAATCTCTTTTCTCCATTTCATGCTGAAAGTAGGGCCTGACCTTTCCAGCCTCAACAAGACCTGATGTCTAAGGATCCAAAACTTCTGCCATGAATTGGCCAAATTAAAGAAACATCTCTTGGCATAAAAACTCCATTGACTTTTTTTTTTAATTAATTTTTATTGGAGTATAGTTACTTTACAATGTTGTGTTAGTTTCTACTGCACCGCAAAGCGAATCAGCTATACATATACATATATCCCCTCTTTTTTTGGATTTTCTTCCCATTTAGGTCACCACAGAGCACTGAGTAGTGTTCCCTGAGCTATACTGTAGGTTCTTATTATCTGTTGACTTTAGGATAAGTCTAATCCTTTTGAACTGACCGAAAGTCTGCAGCAGCATCTAATGCTGTCTACCTCTTCAGCATCATCCTTCCCCAGATTCTCACCATTTCAGACATAAAACTGACCAAATAGTCCATAGATCTCAAGGAGTCTTCAAAAGAACTTGTTATAACTTCTACTAAAGAGCTGTTATCTTTGTAACTAAAGTCAGAAGTTCTTCTGGAAATCTTTTTTTTTTTTTTCCTGGATGCCCAGAACTTAAACTTAGGACATTCTAAGATATTATCAACTGTTCTTACTAGAAATTTAGCATCAGGTTAAAGAAGGATAAGAGCATATAAGTTCCTAGGTTTTGCTCTGTGCAAGGCACCTTTGTAAGCATTTTGCATACTCAATCCTCAGAATCACCCCAATGAAGAAAGTACTGGTATTATCCCCATTCTACAGATGAGATCAAAGAGGTTAAGCAAATCACTTAAGGCTACATAGTGGGTAAGTGGCAAAGATGGACTCCAGATGGGCTATTCAGTATGCTAATAATTCAATGTGGCATTATTTACAAGACTTCTTATAACTTAGATTTTCAACAAGAGAGGATGGAGTTGGTAGATGATAAACTGAGGCATATTAAAAATTTTAAGAGTTTATCTGAGCAAAAATTGATTTGAGTCGGGCAGTGCCAAACCAAAAGTGATTAGGAGAACTCAGCCTACAGGAGCCAGGGGAAAAAAACTTACACAGAGAAGGTACAAAAGCAAAGAAAGGAAATTACTTGATTGGCTGTTATAAAGCCTAGTTGTCTGTTTGTGACTGGTTGTCCTTAGCTATTGATTTCTGTAACCTTGAGGCATCTATAGGCTTAGATTTTGGTTTGTTTATGTAGGTTACCAGGACATTAGTGCCACCCCAGTCGAATGGCCTACTTGTTTAATTAATGTAACTGGGTACATAAATTATGGCTCATCTATACAGTTGAAAACCATATAGCCTGCCATCAAATAATGTAGAAGTGTTTTAGTTGACATGGAAAGATAAAAATAAGTTTCAAAGCCATAGAACAGTATGCATCGATCTTTATTAAAAAAGACACATAACATTGTGTAATGTATATATTTTAAGTGAAAATGTAAACATATAATCAATTTATAAATATTAATAAAATCTAAAAGCACATACACCTAAACGTTAACGGTGGTTATATGTAAATGATGGGAGAATGAGTATTTTTTACCTTTTTGTTTAACTGTATTTCCCAGTTGATTACAATAATCACAAAGTGTTTAATTGCAAAAGTTAAATAAAGTAAAAATAGAAAGGGTATCGCTAAAAATAAGTGGGTTTGTATTAAAAATGGAGTTCATTTGTGTTAAGGTGGTAATAAACTTGGAGTTTATATTACAGAATTGCAGACTAACAACCTTGACAGAAAATGCTCTTTATGTGCTCATGGGAAACCCCAGAGAGAGGCCTGGGAGTTGGGTGATATCCCCAGCTATGACTGAGTTTTACAGACTTGCTGGACCCTGGTATCCCATGTAGGCATTCACTTTCCTAGACATCATATCTCATAAGAGATGGAAACAATCGTTCTAAATTTAACTGATTGGAAAACAGGAAGAAACTTAGACAAGTCCATTGTATAAAGAACTGTAATCTATGAAAAGCACAAAAGCCCATTTTATTATGGAATGCCCACAGTGGAATTCTTTTAGGGCACAAAAGTATCCTTGTCACTGACCCTTTACAATACTCTGGAAAAAGTTTTTAATTTTCTCAACATTAAAAAAATAGAATCATGTGTTTTTTGTCTTGATACTTAAAGAGGGAAAAAATAATTAGAAAACATGGAAGAACCATTTATTTTTGTAGTATGTGAAAGGGTTGTTATTGTTTGGCTGCAGTTGTGATGTGGTCTTTGACTTTATAAGGAAACTTGGATATCCGTAGGGTCAAAAGAAATCCTCAGTGAGAGAACAATGAATAAGGGTTCTAGACTGAGTTTGAATCTAATCCCAGTTCCATTTGTAAATACCTTCCTTGAAAATGCTCATCCCTTTTAGATTTCCAGACATGGCACCATCCTGGTCTGATCCATTTTTGCCTGTTTTATTTTCTCTTTTTGCCCCATCCTCAACATGTCAGAATATCCCAAGGCCCTCTCTTCAGCCCCCTATTCCTTTAACTCCTCTGGGTTATATCTCACCTACGCTTTTGCCTTCACATGTGCACAAGTAATTGCCAAATTGATGTTGTTAGTCCTGAGACAGTCAAGGAAGGCTTCCTGGAAGAGGCAGGTTTTCAGAGATAGGAAGGATTTCAGTTGGGAGGACATGGACAGGGGAAAGGAACCTCAGATAAGGGGAACACTATTAACTGAAGCACAGAAGGAAAGAAATTCCAGGCATGTTAGGGGGACTGTAAGTTTGATAGGAAACTCATTCATTGACTCCTGGAAACATCACATTTTATTTTTTATTTATTTATCTTTTAAAATTTACTTTACTGTAATATAGTTTATTTACAATGTTGTGTTAATTTCTACTGCACAGCAAAGTGATTCAGTTATAATATATATACATTCTTTTTCATATTCTTTTCCATTATGGTTTATCACAGCCTATTGAATATAGTGCCCTGTGCTATAAATAAATAAGAGTAGGACCTTGTTATTTATCCATTCTATATATACCAGTTTACATCTGCTAATCCAAAACTCCCAATCTATCCCTCCCCCAGCCCCACTCATCCTTGGCAACCACAAATTTGTTCTCTATGTCTCTGAGTCTGTTTCTGGGTAACATCACATTTTAGGGCAAGGATTTTATTTCCTTTTATACCTCCTCGTTCCTTTCCTTGTTTCTTTGTCTCCAAGCACCTGCCTGGATAAATAAATGTTCCTGACCAATTTGAACTTCTTTTACACATCGGTTGTCTCTCTCACTTCTATGCACCTGAGGCTGGGCCATCAAGGACAAATCCTGATCTTTCCCTGCTGACTGTTCAGACAGAGCTCATTTCTTTTCCTGGTCCCTAATTAACCATTAGGATTAATTCACCATTTAGAGTCATTTGCTCTTATAACATGTTTTTTGTTTTGTTTTGTTTTTGTATAACATGCTCTTTTACTCACAATTTTTAAAACACAAAATTTAAAAATTTTTAAAAGAATAGATACATGCATATGTATAGCTGAATCACTTTGCTATACACCTGAAACTAACACATTGTTAATCAACTGTACTCCAATATAAAATAAAAATTAAAAAATAAGAATCTTACACATGGTTTTCTAGGCAATGGGAATGCCATTAATGCTGGTGAAGTGAATGAATGAATGGGCACGGTTGTCCTTTGTAGCCCTGGTACTTTGTCTCAGGATCTAGGGATGATGGAAGATGTGCTTATGGGACAATTACTGCAAGTGATTCCCAGCATCCCAGGAGACCCAGAGCAGATCTCTGAAGAAACCTGCTAGGATTAGTAAAAGAAAAGAAAGGCTGATGGAAAATTTCCCTGTTGAATGAATTTATAAACAGAATATACATTAAAAACTCTCAATATTTCTGTGTCTGGGCATCACATACCATCCCCACCCCATTACACTGAATAAATCTGTGGATGAAAAAAATTGAATGAATCTTAAAAAAAAAAAACCTGGAGCTAGCAATGCCCCAGTGACACATCATATATGGCCTTATATATAGTACTTACTTAGCTTATTTTAGCCCGTAGTTGAACCAACAGGATGCTTACATATTTCTCTTATTGTGTTGTTTTAGAACATAATAGTCAGGCCAAGTCAGTTTAACTTGCTTGGTGCAGTGTTCTATCTCAGTATATCTATATCAGGCTGAAATAGATACCTCATAGATGCTTTTTGACAATTTTGATAATGTATGATCAAATCTGCATAAAGAACTTTCAGTTTCATGGGGAAAAATATCATTTAACCTTGGAATCTCACACTTGGGAACTTATTTTAAGGACTTTTTTTGGGGGGGAGGGAGGAAGGAGGAGGGGGCGGGTGGGAAGGGGCTGGGATGGGAGGGGAGGAGAGGGAGATAAATTTCTTGAATGAAGATGTTCACTAAGGAGTTATACATTTTCCAAAAAAAATAATTTTTGAAAGCTAATATATATTGAGCTCTTCTTAAGTGCCAGACACTGTTTTAAATGCTTTATATGCATTAGCTCATTTAGTCTTCCACAATAACCGTGTGACGTCAGTATTATTAGTACCACTTTACAGATGAGGTAACTGGAGCACATAAAGTTAATGCAACATGCCCAGGGTCACACAGCTGGTAAATGTCCAACAATAGTTAAGTACATTGTTACATCAACTCGATGGAACTATTTTTAATGATCATTATAAAAACTAAAGAAACATTTAAAAATTCTCATAAGTTTAGTGAAAAATTCAACTATGATATTATATATACATAATGAGTTGTGACATTTAAAAATTGTAGACCTAAACTATGTGAGTCAAGGAAGGAGAAAAAAAATGATTGATATATTAGGATGGTGGATTTGGTGTTGTTTAGTTCTTTCAGTCCAAGTTATTTTTAATGTAATTTTGTGAGTTTTAAAAAGTAATTATAGGGCTTCCCTGGTGGCGCAGTGGTTGAGAGTCAACCTGCCGATGCAGGGGACACAGGTTCGTGCCCCGGTCCGGGAAGATCCCACATGCCGCGGAGCGGCTGGGCCTGTGAGCCATGGCCGCTGAGCCTGCGCGTCCGGAGCCTGTGCTCCGCAACGGAAGAGGCCACAACAGTGAGAGGCCCGCGTACCGCAAAAAATTAAAAAAAAAAAAAAGTAATTACATAGAAGTAGGATAAATGTAAAGGGCAGTTAGCTTATTCTATGGGAGAATACCTTGTGCTTCTGTAACAGTTCTTGAGAATGGTATGATAGCATTCTAGATCTATCTCTTCTTAATCACTATGTTTATCCACTATGCACTCCTCTAGATATCTATTCTCTCTTGGAAAATGGGAAAAAGAGATTGAAAAGACAAAGGTTTGATCCCAAATTTCATTTTTGTCTTTCTAATGTCTCTGAAAACTGTGTTGTTTACTGCTTTGTTTATTTGTTAGGAGATACAAGAACTTAGGCTATTACCTAAGGAACCAGGTTGAGGTAGCTAGCCAATGTAGGTCTTTGTCTAAAATGGACAGAAATACTGCTTCTATCAGCCACTTCGTTTTGCTCTGTGGATGCTTTGTTTGTTGTGAAAGGAGGGGGAAGAAACAACTTAGCTGTTGAAGCTTCATTGTCTGCCTGTTGGGAAGTTTGCTATGTAATATATCTGACATTCTTTGGGGCAGAGACAATTATGGCTTTCGTTCCCCTCCCCACACACACAAAGGGAAAAGTACCAACAAATAACAGGAAATAGATTTTATATGATGCCAGAAGGAAAGTCTTCACTTATTTGTATTACAACGAGGCATAATCCAAAATAATAGAAAAGCAACATCCATCAATTGAAATGGGCAAAGACTCTTAAAAAGATAATAGCCGTTTAATAATAGCCTTTAAAATAATTCAAGGGAACCGGGGTGCAAAAACAAACTCTACACCCACGGTTGCAAACCTCTGGTTCCACAGGAGAGGCAAACACATCTGTCTCCCCACACATCTGGACCTCTCTTACCCACGCCTCCATGCCTTAGACCAACACTCACAAAAGCTATGGGAATAACCTACCATCTAATAGGAGGCTTTCCCACTTGCAAGTCGTATGAAATCATAAATCCTCCATTATTTCAGATGAACAGTGAAAATGGAAACCTTTAAAGTTTGTACTTTCCACAGGAAGTCTCAATCCTCCGTGAACAGATGATTTTGATTTTGGAGTACACAATGGGCCTTTAACTTCAGCTTCAGGGAGATGTTAAATTCCAAGACTCCTTCACTATCCTAAAGAAACAGCAATAAAATGTGTTTCGGGATTCAATTCCTTCAGCTTCAGAGGCTGAGATGGATGAACTAGTTTGGGGGAAATGAGACATGACCCAACCCCTTGCCTAAACAAAAATGACTCCACATTGAACTTTTCACAAAGTTCACAATACCTTGCAATAGAAACTTTCTTAAAAAAGACATCTTGATTTTATGTTATACATTATCCTATTCCAATGGCGACTTGAAGTAGAAGACCTGAATTGAAGTTGAGAGAATGTTTGGATTCTTTTCCTCTTTCTTATACTGGTCAACAGTCCTGGAAGACCAACGAGGGACAACTACTGAAGTTGTGAGCTCTGAAATGTTGAACCAAACTGTTCATAAGCATTAATTCAGTTAAAAATGAATCATCAGAGATGTGTTTAAGCCTTTGTCATAATAGATCCAAGATATGTTCTGACTCAAGCTAGCTTAACATCAACGCATCTTAAAATTTCTTTTAATTTATAAAGTAACTCTTCAAGCCATGGGCATTGACCATATATGAATTGGAACTGACAATATAGAAGAAGTGGTCATTATCAAAATAAAGAAATGAAAACCTGCATAGATTATGCCCCCTTTTTTAATTTAATTAATTAATTATTTTATTTATTTATTTATTATTTTTTGGCTGTGTTGGGTCTTCGTTGCTGTGCGCAGGCTTTCTCTAGTTGTGGCAGGCTCTCTCTAGTTGCAGCGAGCCGGGGCTAGTCTTCGTTGTGGTGCGTGGGCTTCTCATTGTGATGGCTTCTCTCATTGTGGAGCACGAGCTCTAGGCAAGCAGGTTTCAGTAGATGTGGCTCGCGGGCTCTAGAGCGCAGGCTCTTTTTCAAGGAGTGAGTGATTATTTCATCATCCCTGCAGTCTGGTCTGTGAGCAAGAGCCTGAACTATAAGACAAGTGACCTCTGTTATTGTCTGTGACCATGGAAGAGATTTAACCCTTTCATTGAGGCAAAGACCACAGAACTGCCAGCTACTTGGGAGCTATCATTACACAGGAGAGAGCACACTTAGAGGCAGCTAGACTGGAGGTCAATTTCCAATGACATTTATATGAATCTGGTCAAGCTGCTTAATTTTTGAACCAATTTTCTCTCTCTCTCTTTAATCCATAGAAGTGTCAGGTATCTACTTCATTCTCTTGTAAAATGCCTACACACAATAGGTACTCAATACAGTACATGATAGCTCCATCAGATCCTGGTGGGCTAAATCAGCCAGACATTGACAGAAACAAGCAACCATTCCTGAATGGTAGTGTGAATTTTTAAGAGGATGTTTGAGCTTCATACAAGAAAGGCCTTACTTCCCTTGGTTGTTTTTAAAGGTCTGTCTCGTATATTCTTTGGCAAAAAAGAATTCAAAGCGTGCTCAGAAATGGTGGAGATAAGAAGAAAAATGGAGCCAGGGAGTGAAAGGGAGACACTCTTCAGGAATTGATGGGCTCACTGACAATGAGAATCTGTTTGTGGGTTGCAATTAGAGGGAGGAGAGGATGATTGAGTGCCTGTGAAGGGGAGACAGCAAAGGAAAGCCAGGGAGGATAGGGACAATTCTTTGTAGGCGTCAGCATGGGTTAGGATGTATTATGGCTCTTAGTAGTCTTAGCAGTGACTATCTCATTATGAGGGAAGGACGGTGTGGGAGAAGATGAGTGATTCATTGTAAGTAACAGAAGATAGTGTTTGATGTAGAGAGGATCAGAGAGACAAAGATGTAATACTGAGTTTCTAATTCAAAGAGACCATGTTATAGAAATCCCTAGTAAAGCTTCCCTTCCTTTCTTTTTAGAAAACAGAATGAGCTCACAGTGATTCCTCTAGAAAAAGGGAATCACAGAGAGGACAAAGGTATGCTGAACCCAAACCTGTAAATTCTATACTTTTTTTTTTTAATATAAAATTAACTTGTCTATTCAATATCTGGGACCAACCCGATACCTTCATCAATTCTTATGTCAGATGATCTGATAACAAATTTGACAAAAAGTAAATTTTAATAAAGCTGTGTAGTAGTTACAGTGCTGTTCAATAAATTATTCTCTGGACTTTTCTAAAAGTTTGAGCTATTTCAGATGTTTTTAAATATAAAGAAGAAAAGAAATGGTAAGTCTAAAAGACACACATGTTCTTGCAAGTTCAGATAATCCCACTGGGGAAGTGTTTAAGTAATTGATTTTGAGTAACTTTGGCCTGAAAGTGAAATCTTGCTGCTTTCCCAAGTAATCTGGGGACTGAATGGGAATGCAGACGGTGGGATGGAAAATTTTAAAGACTTCACCCAAAATGCTCTATTCTTTTATTTCACCTTGTTGACTTGAACAAAATAAATCTCCATGCCTGTAATTCCAAGAAGCATCTGTTTCTTGTGGATATACAAGGTCTAAAAATGTAGAGCATATGTTTGAGTTGCACCAAGAAATATGCCCACATGAACTCAGGTAAACCTCAGACCTATCTACCTCCAAGGGCTTATGCCTGCGAGTCTGCCTGCAAAGTGCTTAGGAAAGACCACGCTCATGCCAGATGTCATTAGTGTCGTAATTTCTACTCTATTGGATTTGGTTATGTTGTCCTTTCTCATTTTCATGAGGGAGTGAGGAAGGAAGAACTCATAGTTTGCTCTCAGTCAACGCTGCTTTCTCAACCTCCAACCAAGATTTTCACTGCGTTTCAAGTAATTGTTTTGCTGCTTTGCAGACAGTATATAGCAGCTTGTTTACTGTAACTCATACCTTCTTTTCCTTAATAAGTGACTTCTTGGTTCCCCCATTTCTGCACCTCATAAGAGATGACTCATAGTCTCCACTGGCCACATCATCAAAAAATTGTAATCAAAACCATATTATTGCAATGTGAGTCTTCTGGGTTAGTTAACTTTCTCAGCTTTATGTATCCCATTGGATGTAATTCTTACCTAAGTAACCTACTCTCTGTACATGTAGAGCTAACTGTGCATTTACCCTGCATGACTGTAGTCATCTTCATTACACCAGTTATATTTTACATCCAGAAAAAAAACATACTCCCTTTCAATCCCTATGTTATGAAAGACTGTTTTATTTTTTTTCAGAGGAAGTTCTTATCTCCCTCAAACTATTGAATGATGTCTTCAGAGAAAACTTTAGAAATGTATTCTAGTAGAATCTTCGCTGATGTCAGATGGATACAGGATTCAATACAACTCAGTTGAAATACATTTTCCATGTTGTACATCTCACGTTACTATCTGAGTTTTTAATGGTAGCCATCCTTCAAAATGTGGAACCACAGTAATAACACTGTTTATTTAATCTGTCCTGGGATTATTTAACAATTCCCAAAGTGGATTTTTAGGAATTCTTTTTTAAATTTTTTAATGTATTGATCCTTGATCTACTTAATGAACCATCTTTGAGAGAGATTCAGGGTAGAGGTGGGCATGTAGTTCTCCTTTTATTCTCTACTTCCCACTCCCAAATGAAGATTTTCCAACTTTATGTTCCAATCAGGACTGAAATTTCCCCAAGAACAGAGGCTGATGTGCCACTTTACGGAAAGAAAAATGTGCCAAGTGGAAATATTAGTCTATTGCTGTTGTAAAAAAAACAAATCACCATTTTAGTAGCTTAAAACAATACAAACTTAGTATCTTATTCTGTGGGTCAGAAGTCTGAGTGTCCTTGACTGATTTCTCTGCTCAAGTTCTCCCAAGGCCAAAATCAAGATGTTAGCTGGCTACTCTCTTACTAGGAGGTTCTGGGAAGAATCCACTTCCAAGATCATTCACACTGTTGGAAGAATTCAGTTGTAAGTGTTTGTAGTACTGAGGTCCCTATTTCCTAGCTGAATGTCATGCAGGAGTCATTCTAGAGAACAGCCATACCCTTGGTTTATGGCCCCCTTCTTCCATCTTCAAAGTCAGCAACAGTGGATGGAGACCTTCTCATACTCAATCTCTGTGACCTCCCCAGAGCTCCATCTCTCCTGCTTTGGCTGAGGCTGCATCTCTCTGATCCCAGCACAAGAAATCTCTTTGTCTGAAGGGCTCATATGATTGCTTACACCCACCTGGATAATCCAGGATAATCTCCTTATTTTAGGTCCATAACCTTAATTACACTGACGAAGTCCCTTTGGCCATGTAAGATACCATATTCTGAGGTTCCAGGTTTTAGGGAGTGGACATTTGGAAGGGGGTGTTATCTGCCCAACACATTGGGATAGTTTTCTCTTTCTGTGAGGAGTGTTGGCATCAGGATATGAGAACTTGAGAAAAATAGAATATTTTCTTTTGCTACTTTAGATGCCAAGAAAAACATCACCTAGGTAAACTCGTGAGTTTGAAGGTCCTGGGGAAATTCTCATGATGACATTCTAAGACACAGAAGTTCAAACTTGTGATTTTTTTGAAATCAAAATAATTTTCATAATGCCTTTCTTAATAATACCTCTTCATAAGATACTGTGTTAAGACATAGACATTTTCTGAGGTGTTAAGAGGGATTTGAATCAGGTCTGTGAGACCTTGGTAAATAACATACACTCTTTGTGTGAGGGGGTACTTTTTGATTCAAGAAAAGTCATTTTTAGGCACCAGATTTGGGACTGGAAGATGGTGGTATGTGTGTCTGAAGCTGAGATCTGAGAAAATTTGAACTGGTATTGAAGATGATGGAAAGGAAACAGGCACACTGGTCAGTTCTCCCTCAACTCGTATCAAGTTTCAAAAGATATGAATGTGGCTTAGCTGAAGGCAATAGCTGAGTGAACACTGGCCTGGTGTCCCTTGCATGGATGCATCAAGGGTGGAGATAAAGAACAGCAGACCTGAGGCTAGGCATTGGCCAGTTTTGAGGAGGAGTTTGGAGCTAGGAGTTACTTGCCTTTTTTTTTTTTTCTTTAGGCAATATCCAACTGACTTTTATTGAACCTTAAAAACAATGGTGGGCAATGAGAATATTGACGGAAATGCATTCCCTTCATAATTCTCAACTTCAAACATTTTGATATCCTACCACCATCTCCTATTTGTCGGGCTCACTCCCTCCAGTAGTTGGACTGCAATAAGAGCTCCTTGGCCTTTATCTTCCCCCAAACATCCCCTTCCCCCCATAGTAGTTGGATGCATGTTCAGGGTCTACATCTTGACCTTCTTATTGTTCATACTTAGGTAACTCCCCTTTATCTACTCCTGTACTGCAGGACCTCAGACTTTTCTATCCGTGTTCACTATGGGCTTCCCATGGACATGGTCTATGAGAAATCCCATTAGGGAACAGAAGTAACGATTATGTAGAACCTACCATAATGCATGAATTGTTAACATACATTATGAAACTTTATTTAGTTTTAAAAATCCTCCTATAAGGCTATGAGAAAGGAATTTTTAATTTCCTCATGATGAAATTGAAATTCAGAGAGGATCAATGTCTTGTTCAAAGGCACATACATGTCAAATGGAACTGGTATGATTTGAACTCAGAAATGTAAATGGTATGAGATTGTCTGGCATCCTTTCACATAAGTAATGTCTGAGTAAACCACAAGCTCTAGCTAGGTAAAGGAGCATTAATGACATTGTCTGTCTCATGCATAATTGACTTTTTTGTTCACTGGGAACATCACAGCAGATCACTTCCTCCTTACTAATTAGCTCCTTAGACTTTGTTCTTTGAGGTCTTTCTAAGATTCTGAGTTCTTTGTCCCCATAAGTGCTAAGATACTGGTTCTAGTTGAGGTCTATTCCTGGACACCTTTGGAACACCAGGGGTTAATCCAGTCCTTCGCCGGCCTGCACACCTTCCTGCAGGGCAGTGAGCTTCTGTCCCCTCCCCCACTAGGGGCCCCCTCCCCCCAGGAGAGAGACTTAGCAACCTTGAGATTAACTGGGAGCTAAATGCAGGCAAGTAGCCAAACCAAAGTGATAAGCATCCTGGTTTTGATGGAATACTTAGAAATCATTTCAACTTTTCCAGACCTAATGCAGTTAAAGGATGTGGGGGTGGAGGTCTTGTGGGTCATACAAATAGCTTCACTCGCAACTCCTTTTAAGCTAAGATTAGAAAGAGTTGCCCTAATTGGGGGAAGGGGTCCCAGTCATAACCAACTGACTATGAAATGAGCTGTCTTTACTCTTAAACTCGGTATCTTGTATTGGTTTGTTTTGGTCCTTATACAAACTGGCTTATTTCTGTTAATCTATTAGAAGAGACCCATTTCTCACAGAAAGGCTACTTGCCACAGTCTTTCCTGGTTTACTGTATGATCTTTGGCTGCTTTGTTAGGATACCGTCTTACATTGGTCTGTCCGTTTACGGACCGTGATAAGAAGTGAGGCTGACAGACTCCAGTCCATTTCCGCAGGTACGGAGGCTGAGGAGGAAACACTTTTGGAGAGGTCTTCATGACAAGAGTTTTCTGAGAAAGCTAAACTGATTGTGTCTTTTTTTTTTTTTTTTTTTTTAAGGATTATTAGCTTTGATTGCTGTTGTGGGTGGAATGAGCCTTAGCTAATGATGTCTGAAGGTACAAGGCTACTAGAAATCTGTGAAGGAGATCTGGAAGAGGGTGGTGGACCCAAGCCCTCATTTAAAAATAATTACTCAAGTTTCAGCCATTACTTTGAGGAATACTATGAAATTCTTCACACACAGGCAAAGTCCGGGCATGACTGTGATCAAAGCAACACTAACAGTGCTTGGTATCCCCAGATTTCTACAGTGCCTAGTAGCACAGGCATTTCTAGGAGACTGGATAAGGCAGGGAGGAAGGTGGAACTGGTATTTGGCTTACATCCTAGTACAGCCACAAGGCTTGTTAAAGCATCGTAGCTGGTCAACAGTTTCTGTGATGGGCCTTCTAAGTATCTTCCCTGAGCATCCTGCATCCTCCCATCATTACCCAGCACTGGTGTCAACTATTTTAAATGTTGTCACTGGAGAAGGGAAGGCCTTTCAAGGTCTGTGTGTACTCACTGAGTTAGAAACAGAATTCAAGAGGAGCAGGGCATGTCCACAAAGTGCTTTAAACCTGAGCTCTTCTCACCACTCTGAAGTAGTTGCAGAATTCTGAGAATTCTGAGAATCCTTATATCTCACTAGCAGTTGGAAAGGCCCAGTAGGTGGATAAGTCAGGTTTCAAAGAAAATTCCATTATGAAATTTAACCAGGTGGCCCAATATTAGGCCAACAATTCACATGTGAGTGCCTGAAGTCAGGTGCCTGGTTCAAACGCCAGAAGGACTGCATAGAGTTATTCTCTTGAGTGGAAGAGTATCTGCTTTGGAATCAGGCAGATTTTGGTTGGAAGTCTGGCCCTCTCCATCAGTAGCTCTGGGACCTCAGTCAGATTACAAAACTTCTCTGAGTCTTAGTCTCATTATATATATGAGAGAATAATACGTAGCTTGTAGGATTGTTTTAACGTGGCTGGGTTTTTGTTTTCTGTTTAAAATGGAAGAATCATAGAGAATTGGGCCATGCAACGCTCTGGTACTTACGCATCGCACAGCTCAAGTGACAGTAGCGAACGTAACTGGCCCATGAGTCTTCCTCCTAACTCACAGTCTTGCCCATTTTAGACCAGTCCCATGTGGGTCAGATCGTTCCATCACTCCCACCTTCTTCTTGGCATGTATGTGTTTAGCTCCACAGTTAAGTTAGTTATTCTACTTGAGCATATATCTCTTTAGTTCTTCTCTAACCTTTCATGTGATTGAGTTTCTTGCCTTTATGTTGGGAATTACCTAGGGCTGGGAGCATGAGGCTTCTACAGAGCTCAGAGTGCCCTTGGTCCTCAGTGTTGGTGACCAACAGAGCGATCCGTGTGCTCTGGTCTGAATGTTTGTGTCCCACGCCCCACCCCCCAAATTCATATGTTGAAATCTTAACCTCCAACATGATGGTTTTAGGAGTTAGGGCCTTGGAGGTGCTTAGGTCATGAGGGTGGAGCCCTCATGAATGGGACTAGTGCCCTTATAAAAGAGGTGCCAGAGAGATCCCTTGCCTCTTCCATCATGTGAGGATACGGTGAAAAGCCAGCAGTCCGCCACCCAGAAGAAGGCCTTCTCCAGAGCTCAACCTTGCTGGCACCCTGATCTTGAACTTCCAGTCTCCAGAACTGTGAGACATAAATTTCTGTTTCTTATAAACTACCCAATCTATGGTATTTCTGTTACAGCATCCCGAATGGACCAAAGCACTGTATATTCTGCCCAGCCTAGATACAGTTCACCATCCTCTCCCCAGAGAGCATTGGGCTGAGTACTAATATTGATCAGAGATGCCATTTATGGAACACCTCCCAGAGCCGGACCTCTGTTTACTCCATCTCATGCCCAACAGTGGAAGATGCTTCACAGATAGGAAACCTGAGCTCTGTGAGATTTGTCTCACTCAGCTAAGGACAGAAGACAGAGGTTTGGCCCCTGTTTCTCTTGTCTCCAAACACCAGGCTCATTTGAATGTGCATCTTGTGATCCCTAGAACCCCTAACACGCCCTTGTTCTCAAGTTGTCCAGATAAACCTTTGTTATTGGGGTCAAGCTCCAATGGATGAAATTGAAGCCAATTGTTAGGACAGCACAAAATCCCTCCTAGTCCAATCCTGAACAACTTGTTACCCAGAGTATTGCAAAAGATACCCTTGAGAAGGATAGTGATTAATGCACAGAGAGTATATGTGTAATGACACCCAGTGGGTGCAGCTGGGAAATGGGGAGGAATAAGGTGTTTCCAGGAAAACTTCAGATCACTTACATGTTATCAAATGATGGTTTTGTTTAAGAGTAGAATCTAACTGAGACACGAGAGTAACCGATTTTTGTAACAGATCTTTAAGCTCCCCAGCGAGGGTCCCGTGTGTGTCAGGTCCACACAGACAGACACAGACGGCAGTGAGGCAAGGAAAGCAGATGGAATGACCGTGCTCTATTCTCCGTATGGATCAGTGAAATGTCTGAAACTAAAGCAGTGAGGTCTGAGGGAGGAGACAACCTGTGACCGAATCCCAGCCAGTCATTCTTTAGGTGATGATCTTGACAGCGTTGCTTAAATGATCTGAGCCTCAGGGTTACTCATCTGTAAAATGGAACTAATAATAGCCACCACCTCCCTGAGTTATTATGAGTATTAAATGAGGTCCTATTTATAGAGCATGGTACATACTCTGCATGACTCAGGTGGTTCACCTCCCCTGCCCTTTATTCACACCCAGAGGCAAAAATGGACCGACCAAAGGCTCCGTGGAAAATGAATTGGAACCAAACTCAGGACGATTGGTATGATTTCCTTAAACATGCATACAGACAGATACTACACAGAGTGTATGACAGGATGGAGAGCTGAGAATCTGAATGAGATTTTGTCCAAGGATAACAAGCCCATTGTGAGCATGGATACAAAAAAGTGTGACAAAGCTACATTGTTTACTTCAGAAAGTCACTTAGGGCTTAAGTGTCACCACTACGGTCATAAATTTGTCTTGGGTCGTGAAGATCTGTACATGTGTATCTGAGGGGTCGAATTTTCCCTAGCAATGTTGGAAAAAAGATGCACAAATAAACGTGTTTCTCTGTTGCAGGCTGCAGCCGTCTCTGTTCAACAGAGCAAGAACGGTAAGCTTTAAATCTATATGTATATTACAGCTATTTTTCAGGAATAAGTGGTGAGGCGTTGGGGCCCAAAGCTGGCCTGCCTGCCAGACCAAGATCCTTCTCCCTACACCCGGCATTATAGGATTCTGCTTGAGTTAAAAATTTACATAACAGAAGAGGAAAACTAAACCTTAGCCAAAAACAGCCCCCCAAATCGACCCCACCTCTGCTGCCATAAAGCTGATATAGCAACTGGGATTAAAATGTAACTTGAACCAAGAGAGTTTTTGCAAATAAGCTGAAAGCTGCCATTTAAGGTTTTTCAATGGCACCAACCGGATTAGATCTGCTCCGGAGACAGGCGTCTTTTGACAATCCCTGGGAACTGTGTCCGCTTACTGGAAGGCAGAGCTGATGCATGCAAAGTCAATTAAAAAGCTAAATGCGTAAAAAGACAGTGGCTTGACACGATTCATGCTAGGCATTTTCCAAACAACCCAGGCTTTATTTATCAGGGTTTTATGCAGAGAAGTGGAGCTCCAGTAGTGGTTTGAAACTGAAGTCTGAAAAAGCAAGAAATAAAAACAACCAAATTAATGCCTGACTGTAGAAGCAGAGAAATTCTATACCTGCTATAGATGTTTCTATGAATAATAATTCAATCTTATGCAGGACTTCTTTTTTTTTTTAAATGAAGTACTTTATGTATTGACATTTGAGTGTGTGTGTGTATGTGTGTGTGTTAAATTTAGGTGCTTACAATCTTACAACTTGTGTCATTTCTCACAAGATACATCCCTTTTTCACAAATGCCAGGCAAGTAATACCTTTGTTGTCGGGGGAAACAGTGATGTTTGAGTTGAAGTTTCTAGACACGACACTGACGAGTTTTGTTTTTGAGGCTCTGATGCCTGCCTCTAGTCATCCATAGATTTAAGCCCGCAGACCATTTGTTCCCCAGTATTCTACACTTTTAGAGATTCCTCATAGGTAAAGCTTATTTAGCAGGAGCTGTAACATACTGCCCTTAAAAAGATGCCATTAGCTTTGTGGAAAGAAGAAAGTCTAGAATAAGTCAATTATTTACTGAGTGCTTTTTAAGTATCACGGAGGTAGGCCACTGCTTGTTCGTTTTCACATCTATTTTACAAATATCCTAGGGATAAACCATTACCTCTGAGTGACTAAGAACTTAAAATGATCTTAATTAGTTATTTTGCTTTCAAAGGATAATTTGGCAATGTTTTCGCTAGCATATTCAATTCATTTTTTAATTTATAATCTTCTACTTCTTACAATACTGCATATGCCATCTGAAGTAGATTGTAAAGTGTTTCTTCTAAAATCTCATCCTCCATGCTAAACTAAAATAAAACTTTGTAAACTGCAACACTACCTGAAACACTCCAATAAATCTTTTGGCTGATGTTTTATGATATTCCTGGTCATCTGTGATTTTCTGTAAATTAGTTCTCTTATCCCAGAGCCCACAGCTCACCTTTGTACCTCAAAGCCTAGAATGATGCAAAAGGCTCAGGAAGAAGATGATATTTCTATTCAGTTCCGTTTTTCCTGAGCTAGAGTCAGTTCACATTTTCTAGCTAGTTCTTTTCCTATCACTCAACATGGTTAGCAAATCGGAGACTACACAGTCATGTGGACTATATTATTTGGAAAGCTTTTTAGAACTCCTTCAGCAGATCTAACTTCATATACCATTGGTCAAATGTGTGTCGCATATTCATGTCTTAACCAATGTCTGGTAGAGAGAATGAGATCACCATGATTGGCTTAGACTGAGGTACTGTTACAGGGAAGGTGGACATTTGATCAGACTCAGAGTTCTTTCAACAAGGAGGAAGGGGCCAGATGTGTGTTGTATAAATGACCACCAGTGTCTGCTACAGGCTGCATATGACCTGCCCGGGTCTGGCCAATCAATATCTAATATTCAGGGATATGTATAAGTTCCTTCAGGGTCTGGAGATGCCGTAAAAATGTGCTCAGATTTCTGGGACCAGAAGTGGCCATTCTACTCTGTTAGGCAGGAATCTGAAAGGATCTAAGTTCTAAAGCTGCTGCCATCAACTTGCCTCAGGTGGTGCCTAAGGCCAAATAATACTACTGGCTCCCCCTCACTGAGCACAGAATATGTACTAAGGCAGAGTTCTAAGTGCTTTATGTGTCTTAACTCATTTAATCTTCATGATGCTCTATAAAGTATGTTCATACTGCTGCAGCTCTCATGCTGTGGTGGCTTTCTGATCCTGTACAGTGAAAGGAAGAACGGAGACAGAAACCAGGTCCTGATGCCATTATTTGAGCCCTAAACTTACTCATGCCTTCAGCGAGCACTTAGACTTTTCCATTACATGTGACAATAAATATTCTTTCCTTTGGGTAGGTTTTGGTTGATTTTTATGTCACTTGCAGCTGCAAAAGTCCTAAATGACACAGAAACCACTAACACAAGCCTTTCAACATGAAGCTAAGAAAACTGAGATGCACAAAGTTTAATTCACTTGCTCCAAATAACACACCTAATTTGTGAGATGGGAATACAAGTTCCAGACTTCTAGTCAAATGTTCTTTCCCTCTAAAAATGATAACTGGTATTTAACATTGATCACTTCCTATGGGCCACATAGGTGGACATGCCATTACTTATTCCATCCTCAGCAAGCCTGAGAAGAAGGGATCATTAGTGTCTCCATTTAACAGATAAGTAATTTGAGACTAACCAGGATACAAAACTTGCCTATGGTTACACAGAATCCAAGTGGAAGAGCTGGGAATCAGACCCAGCTGTGTGACCTGAGAGTCTGAGAGCTTCGTAGGGGCTCTCCAGCGTCTGACTACACCACACTGCCCACTATTGGTCCCTACATTTGGGGCATAAAGCAATGCCCTTGACATTGATTTCATGGGCTTGTCTGGAAGCATCCAGCCCTCTTTGGTCCTTTATTTGCATGTAGCAGATGGGCTTTACATTCTAACCTAATTTTATTTTTTTAATTTATTATAACCCCTCTAAAGGGTGCCTAATGTTGCATTCCTTGGATGTCTGGTGATAAGTGTTAATATAGTCTTTCCTGCAAGATTTTACTTAATTTTGACTCCTATTTTGCCAGAAACCAAACGCTTGAGAAGATAGCTGATGATACTGTTAGTCAGAACATATGGGCTTTAGTCTTAGTTTTCCC
Source organism: Orcinus orca (assembly GCF_937001465.1). NCBI lineage: Eukaryota > Metazoa > Chordata > Mammalia > Artiodactyla > Delphinidae > Orcinus > Orcinus orca. Next base: position 16,036,691 of record NC_064559.1, on the reverse strand, counting down.
AATTAACACCATTTTGATTTTCAGTTGCTACTGAAGTACTAAGACCTCTGAATAATGTGAATAATACAATGGTCTTATCTACTTCAGAGTTGTTGTAAGGTTATTTGAAGGCCTCACAGTGAGTTAATGTAAGAGATTATATTTTACTGGAAAATTGTTTTTCTATTTTCAGTTTTTACATTGGCATGTAAAGAGATTAATGCCTTATAGTTGTTTATGTAATGCCTATGATTTGGGAAGTAGAGAAAATTACATAAAAGAAAAAGGAAAAAAACACTTAATTTTTCCTAAGTTTAATGAATTACTAGAGCTCAGGCTTAGCATGTAACCTTATTCATGCCAAATTGGTGCAAAGAGACTAAACATAATCATTTGACATTTCTCATTGGCACCAACTGGATTCAAGCAACTCATCCAGCCCTAGATTTTTTTTTTTTTCCAGGATTGGGGTCTGCCTCTTTTAAACAAAACATGCAAATATAGAAAGTTTCAAATGACAGGGAGAAGCAAATCGGGAGATAATCAAAATGTCATTGATTAGCAACTCTGGAAGCTGTAGTTTCTCCTCATTTGCAGAAGGAAAACCAGTACCAGCTGGCAAGTACCCTCCATTGGTGTCCTCACCAGACACGGTGTCCTTGCCAGACATGGTGTCCTGGCAGAGACCCAACTGCGTAAATAACGGTAAAGACAGCACAGTCTAGGGGCTCATAGTCATGAAAACCTTTTTAATAGCATCGTCATCGGTGTGCTCATTGTAATCACATTTATCACCAGCCCATTCGTCATCATCGTTACCCCAGTATTCCCATAGTAGTCCTTGCTAGTTTAGGAAGTGTTTTCCTATGGAATGCTTACAACAAACTTGCATGGTGAGTAATGTTATTATCCCTGGTTTCATGCAAAGAGGCAAGGATTTCTTGTTAAAAGACCTTAGCTCAAGCTCTGGCTCAGCTCAGTTCAGTACATGTGAATTAACCACCTCTTTGTAACAGGAACCATGCTTGGTGCTGGGACTTCTCTGACCTGAAAAGCAGCTCCTGTCCCCGGAGAGTCCGTGAGCTGCCTCTCCTTCCTCTCACAAAGCTAATGGTTTCTGTGGTTAAACCAATGGTTTTCACCCTTGTGTCCCAGAACCTCAAGGTATTCACAGAGGTAGAAATAGGGTCCTTCAGGTTACTGTCAATATTTCAAAATCATAAGCTTTACCCTGGAAATTGAACCTTAACTCTGGAAAAGACTGTCCAGGCTAACTCACATATGGAAAAGATTGCAGAGGTTAACTCACATGTGAAATCAACTTCTCTGAAGTCTGATTTTGCAGGGAGAACTTCTATTTGGCCAGAGTAAAGAGCACTTCACATATCACAGGGCATAAGTCCGGAGCTCCCTTTAACATGCCTGTCTGATCTTTTGCTGCTGTTCCAACCAGCTCATTGCATCCATAGTGCTAAGATTCCCCAGGCAGCATTTTCCCAAACTGCCCCAAATCTTGGTGGTGTCATAAGTCTGCTTGCCGCAAACACACACCAGCTACATCATTCTCAATTTTGTTTTCAATTCCAACACAAACGTGTTTGCAGAGCTGAACACTAGCTCTTCAGAGCCTGCCAGGGATTTCTATTTAGGGAACATGAGAGGCTTCTGTAAACTGAAGAGTTAGTGAAAAAATTTCCTGGGAAGTCCACAAATACCCATTCTACAATGTCTCTTTAAGTGAGCAGTATTTTATTTGCAGAAATCTATAGTGTGATTGGTGGAGTACGGGGTGGGGATGGAATGGAGCATTTGGTCCAGGTTAAAAGAGCGGGACCGACTCAAGTATATCTGTGACTCTGGGGTGGAAAAGGGCCCCACTGCACCCCAGCTCCTAGCCCCCACTACAAACCTGGGTGAGCTCCAGCCATAGCACATGTGGTCGTCAAAAGAGATCACCTGCCCTTCCCCTGGGTTCCACGGCATGTCTTAACACTTAGTCACAGAGGTGAAGGATCCAGGTCCTGTGGACTCAAATTCCTTGCTCATTGGAGTAAAAAATTATTTCAGCCACAATTAAGTAAATTCCTTGTCAACTCTTAGTTAGTGGTTCACATAACTTGCAGTACAGTGCACCAGCGGAAAAAGAGATTCCCCCCGAGGGTGGCCTCGTCCCACCAATCCCAGGGTACTTATAACAGTTAATATAAGGCAGTGACAGCAAAGCTGGCTCACAAAGGACCCCACAAGGGGCTTTCTTCACTGCCTAGGCTGGTGGCCTGCGGGAGCTACCTCAGTGGCTGGACTTAGCTGGCTGCCTAAAGGTTTCTGAGTTCAGTACCCGACCCTTCATTGGCCGCCCTAGTGCTCACTGCAGAACAAGATGCCAAGAAAAATGGTACAGGAGGGCTTTCTGTGTCCCCAGGGCCTTGTGCAGTCTGATGACATTACTAGGCCCTTAATGTACAGTGTCATAGACTCTTTAATATTAAATGTTGTCTATTGTTGAACTAAATAATAAATAATTTTCCAGAGGCCTAATGAATTCCTGTGTCACTCTCTTATATAAGGCCAGAAAAAATAACACTTGCTCTCATTGATATGTAGGATGTTTTTGCTTCTGTTTCTTTAAAATATTAGAAAAATCCAAAATTTCATGAAATATAGAATAATATCCTGCAAGGAAAATAGTGCCCTTAATAACTTTTATTATTGATTTTTAAGATCTACTCTCTTAGAGGCTTTCAAATATACAATACGGTATTATTAACCATATTCACCATGCTATACATTACATTCCCATGACTTATTTTATTTTATAACTGAGAGTTTGTACCTTTTGACTACCTTTGCCCATTTTACCCACCACTCATCCCCCTGTCTCTAGCAACCACCAATGTGTGTTCTCTGTACCTATGAGTTCAGATTTCTTGTTGTTCTTTTGTTTTTCTTTCTTGTTTTTTTTCAATTCCATATGACAATGAGATCATATGGTGTTTTTCTCTGTCTGACATTTCACTTTGCATAATGCCTTCAAGTTTTTGTAGAAATGAAAACAATCTAAGTGTCCATCCATGTTGTCATAAATGATGAGATTTCCTTCTTTTTTATGGCTGGATATTTCATTGTGTATATATATATATATACGTCTATATATATACATACATATATATATACACATATATATACATATATATAGAGAGATGTATATATATGTGTGTATATATATATACAGATTTTCTGTATCCATTCAACCATCAATGGTCACTTAGGTTGCTTCTGTTTCTTGGCTATGGTAAATAATGCTGCAATGAACATGGAGCTGCATATATCTTTTCGAGTTAGTGTTCTCATTTCCTTTGGATCAATACCAAGAAGTGGAATTGCTGGATCATACGGTAGTTCTATTTTTAATTTTTTGAGGGACTTCCACACTGGGTACTTTTTTAGTAAGCAGAGAATTTTATAGATTTTTAAAAATTAATTAATTCATTTATTTATTTTTGGCTGCATTGGGTCTTCCTTGCTGTGTGCGGCCTTTCTCTAGTTGCAGTGAGCGGGGGCTACTCTTCGTTGCAGTGCACGGGCTTCTCATTGTGGTGGCTTCTCTTGTTGCAGAGCACAGGCTCTAGGTGCACAGGCTTCAGTAGTTGTGGCACGCGGGCTCAGTAGTTGTGGCTCGCAGGCTCTAGAGCACAGGCTCAGTAGTTGTGGTGCACAGGCTTAGGTGCTCCAGGCATGTGGGATCTTCCCAGACCAGGGCTCGAACCCATGTCCCCTGCATTGACAGGCAGATTCTTAACCACTGCACCACCAGGGAAGTCCAAGAATTTTATAGCTTTTGATGAATGTTAATTTACTAATTATTTGTTCTAGAAATCTTTGCCTAGATAAGTTTTCAAAGATACTTTCCTATTTTTTTCTAGAAGCTTCCAGAAATATTTAAATAACTAACCCCCCAAATTCAAGTCCAGAATACAGCCTCTTCTAACGCCTGAGATGCCAAGTGAAGTTTTAATGCACAAAGAGAATGTGGAGGGTTCAGTAGCTTTGTATGTCCTGAGAACCAGTCTCATCATTCCCAGCATGACCAGTGAGTGTGAGGAGTTTCAAGGCCCTAATTTTGGTGTTATTTTTGGAGATGACTTGGGTTTCTGTAGTTTTGGCTTCTTTGAGGATCAGAGTCATGCTTTGTAGCAAAGGCTGCCAAGCTAAACTTTTCTCTGGGTGAGAAAGCACGTGTTTACCCACGTGCAAACCTGAGCTTTAGTGTCTTGCTGTAATTGCATCTGTAAAACCTCTTCCTCAAATATTACTCTTTGCCTCCGTGGAAAAACAGCATCTTTAGCAAAAAAAGACAAGTGGGCAAAGGTTTCCCCCACACCACCAGCAAGGTAACATTTAAAAATGGAAGTGGCTTGTGTAACCTACTTTTCTTTGGTTTTAAAATAACAGCTCCGAGATTTGCATTTGTTTTTAATTCTTGGCCCTGTGACCCCTGCTCCTGTTTCACTTGATAAATTCCATCTCGCCTTCCATAGGCAACAGTTCAACCCTGAGCTTTTTCTAACTGTTTCATCAAAATGGTTTTAGGTAAGTTACCACTTCTCCAGACTGGGAACTTTGTATTGAGAAAAAGAAAAGTATCTCCCAGTAATACTTTACCACTTGGATTTCCCAGTTTAAATTATGTTTATTGCTGTCTAATGTTAATTACTATCCACAATTAGGTAATATGTAGAATATAACACAAAACAGAGGCTCTGGAGATTCACCTATTTTGTCCCTGTAAACATACGTGTGTACACATGTATATATATATGCATGCAGAAATCTCACAAGAATATAGAGAAAAGTCAGTGTTTGAAAACAAAGAAGTGATTATGTACATTGAGAATCACTGCCAGAAACACAAGAAGAGACATTGTTATGTTATTTGCATTAATGAGAAAAAGAAGAGCTCCATAGAAAGATTCTGGATCCCTGACAATGTGCAGGTGGATACATGACAGATAGAAATTAATATGCGTATATCACACAAACACTAATTAAACACATCTTATGTTATTTTTCAACACATGAGTTTTCATTAGTCCTATTTTTTCTTAATTACAAAAGTATGCATGCTTATTGTAACAGTTCAAGCAATATAGAAATGTATAAATTCAAACAGTTGGTGGCTCTTTTCCCCAATAGTTCCATTCCTGAGGAAAACAATGTCAATAGTCTGGTATGTATCACTTTATACAAACACATAAAAAGATGTACACACAGAACTTATTATGTTTTGCTTTTTCTTTAAAATAGAAATTGAATCGTACTATACATGTATTACACCAAAATTTGCTTTTGTCATTTATTAATGTACCAAAGACATTTTGTATGTGTGTGTGTGTAACTATACATTATATAATATATATTTATATTTATATATATATTTGAATTGTTCTTTTTAATAGCAGCATAAAAAATGATTTACTCGGGCTTCCCTGGTGGCACAGTGGTTGAGAGTCTGCCTGCCGATGCAGGGGTCACAGGTACGTGTCCCAGTCTGGGAAGATCCCACATGCCGCGGAGTGGCTGGGCCCGTGAGCCATGGCTGCTGAGCCTGCGCGTCCGGAGCCTGTGCTCCGCAACAGGAGAGGCCACAACAGTGAGAGGTCCGCGTACCAAAAAAAAAAAAAAAAAAATGATTTACTCACTGTGTTAGCCTGTTAGGGTTGCCATAACAAAGTACCACAAATTGGGTAGCTTAAACAACAGAATTTTATTTTTTCACAGTCCTGGAGGCTGAAAGTCCAAGATCAAAGTACTTGCAGGGTTGGGGTCTAGTAAGACCTCTCATTATATCCTCACATGGCCTTTCCTCTGAGCACTCCTATTCCTGGTATCTCTTCCTCTTCATATAAGGACACTAATCTTATTGGATTAGGGCCCCACACTTATGACCTTATTTAACCTGAATTACCTCTTTCAAGTCCCTATCTCTACAGTCACATTGGGAGTTATGAATGTTGAAGGGCACAATTCAGTTCGTAATACTCACAAATTCCTCTACTGCTTGGCACATTTGGTTGGGGTTTTAATCAATTTAACTGCACTTTTCAAAACCATAATTTTTTTAAAAATGGTTCACATTCATCATACAAATATATAACACAAAAAATACAATGGATAGAGGAGAAATGCAATGACCCAAATTCCTTCATGACAGAATAATCACTGTTAATCCCTGGTAAACATCATCCTAGATAGATACATGCAAATAGATAAAAGAACAGGTGGGTAGGTAGGTAGATAAATAATTGGATAGATAGAAAGATAGGCAGTTCTACACAAAAGCACATGTACTCTATTTTCATTGAAAAATGCTAAATTTACTATTATTCAAAGTTAATGAAAAAAAAACATGAAAATAAAGATATCAATGAAATTTGGAATGTTGTTTCTTCACATCAGGAATTAAGAGTTTCTAAAAATTTACTCAGATTTTTTACACTCTCTGAAAAACATTAAATGGCTATGGCCATTATGTTTAAGTATATATTTCAGCCTTACATGATATTTATCAATCTCCTATGAAAGAAAAAGAGAAAGTTCATGCTCTCTGACTTCCAACATTCATGTTCATTTAATGATATCATTAGATTTTCCTTATCAAAATTTATATAATTGATATCCATTTCTGAATCTATATTTCCCACATTCATTAAGGTCCAAAATAAAAACTTTCATCCATTGCTCACTAGCAATATTTTTGTTAGGGCGTCTCCAATCCTGAATTCTTTACTTGATTAACCTTTGAGAGCAGGAATTTATCTTCAAGTATGTTTATCAAGACATGCTCTGCATTCACTGAGTTCCTGCATGTCTGAGAATCTATGTCTTTTGATGAAAACTTGACTTGAGGTAAAAATTTCGGGGTCACACTTGCTTTCTTTATAAATTTGTAAATATTGTTCCCATATCTCTTGGCATCCAAAAGTCTGGTGAAGAATTTTTTCCTCCTTTTTACATACCCAGTTTGCTCTGCCTTGTTACTCCCATGCCTGCTTCAATGTTTACTCTTAAGATTTGTTAACTATACAAGCATATACATGTGTCAGGAAATATTTATTTTTCTCAGCTCATACTCCCTCCATAGTTTTTTTTTTTTAACATCTTTATTGGAGTATAATTGTTTTACAATGGTGTGTTAGTTTCTGCTGTATAACAAAGTGAATCAGCTATAGATATACATATATTCCCATATATCCGCCTTCTTGCATCTCCCTCCCATGCTCCCTATCTCACCTCTTTGGTGGACACAAAGCACAAAACTGATCTCTCTGTGCTATGCAACTGCTTCCCGCTAGCTATCTATTTTACGTTTGATAGTATATATATGTCCATGACACTCTCTCACTTTTCTCAGCTTACCCTTCCCCCTCCCCGTGTCCTCAAGTCCATTCTCTATGTCTGCATCTTTATTCCTGTCCTGCCCCTAGGTTCTTCAGAAACTTTTTTTCTTTTTAATTTCATATATATGTGTTAGCATACAGTATTTGTTTTTCTCTTTCTGACTTACTTCACTCTGTATGACAGTCGCTAGTTCCATCCACCTCACTACAAATAACTCAATTTTGTTTCTTTTTATGGAGGAGTAATAGTCCATTGTATATATGTGCCACATCTTCTTTATCCATTCATCTGTCAATGGACACTGGCTATTGTAAATAGAGTTGCAGTGAACATTGTGGTACATGCCTCTTTTTGAATTATGGTTTTCTCAGAGTATATGCCCAATAGTGGGATTTCTGGGTCATATGGTAGTTCTCTTTTTAGTTTTTTAAGGAAACTCCATACTGTTCTCCACAGTGGCTGTATCAATTTACAATCCCACCACCAGTGAAAGAAGGTTCCCTTTTCTCCACACTCTTTCCAGCATTTAAGGCTTATAGATTTTTTGATGATGGCCATTCTGACTGGTGTGAGGTGATATCTCATTGTAGGTTTGATTTGCATTTCTCTAACAATTAGTGATGTTAAGCATCCTTTCATGTGTTTGTTGGCAATGTGTATATCTTCTTCGGAGAAATGTCTATTTAGGTCTTCTGCCCATTCTTGTATTGGATTGTTGCTTTTTTTGATATTGAGCTGCAAGAGCTGCTTGTATATTTTGCAGATTAATCCTTTGTCAGTTGATTCGTTTGCAAATATTTTCTCCCATTCTGAGGGTTGTCCTTTCATCTTTTTTATGGTCTCCTTTGCTGTGCAAAAGCTTTTACGTTTCATTAGGTCCCATTTGTTTATTTTTGTTTTTATTTCCATTTCTCTAGGAGGTGGGTCAAAACAGGATCTTGCTGTGATTTATGTCATAGAGTGTTCTGCCTATGTTTTCCTCTAAGAATTTTATAAAGACTAGCTTTACATTTAGGTCTTTAATCCATTTTGAGTTTATTTTTGTGTATGGTGTTAGGGAGTGTTCTAATTTCATTCTTTTACAATTAGCTGTCCAGTTTTCCAGGCATCACTTATTGAAGAGGCTGTCTTTTCTCCACTGTATATTCTTGGCTCCTTTATCAAAGATAAGGTGACTATATGTGCGTGGGTTTATCTCTGGGCTTTCTATCCTCTTCCATTGATCTATATTTCTGTTTTTGTGCCTGTACCATACTTTCTTGATTACTTTAGCTTTGTTGTATAGTCTGAAGACATGGAGCCTGATTCCTCCAGCTCTGCTTTGTTTTCTCAAAATTGCTTTAGCTATTCGAGGTCTTTTGTGTTTCCATACAAATTGTGAAATTTTTGTTCTAGTTTTGTGAAAAATGCCATTGGTAGTTTGATAGGGATTGCACTGAATCTGTAGGTTGCCTTGGGTAGTGTAGTCATTTTCACGATGTTGATTCTTCCGATCCAAGAACATGGTATATCTCTCCATCTGTTTGTATCATCTTTAATTTCTTTCATCAGTGTCTTATAGTTTTCTGCACACAGGTCTTTTGTCTTGCTAGGTAGGTTTATTCCTAGGTATTATATTCTTTTTGTTGCAATGGTAAATGGGAGTGTTTCCTTAATTTCTCTTTCAGATTTTTCATCATTAGTGTAGAGGAATGCAAGAGATTTCTGTGCATTAATTTTGTACCCTGCTGCTTTGCCAAATTCATTGATTAGCTCTAGTAGTTTTCTGGTAGAATTTTTAGGGCTCTATATATATAGTACCATGTCATCTGTAAACAGTGACAGTTTTACTTCTTTGCCAATTTGTATTCCTTTTATTTCGTTTTCTTCTCTGATTGCTGTGGCTAGAACTTCCAAAACAATGTTGAATAATAGTGGTGAGAGTGGGCAACCTTCTCTTGTTCCTGAACTTAGTGGAAATGCTTTCAGTTTTTCACCATTGAGAAGCATGTTGGCTGTGGGTTTGTCATATATGGCCTTTATTATGTTGAGGTAAGTTCTCTCTATGCCTACTTTCTCAAGGGTCTTTTTTATCATAAGTGGGTGTTGAATTTTTTCAAAAGCTTTTTCTGCATCTATTGAGATTACCATATGGTTTTTCTCCTTCAATTTGTTAATATCGTGTATCACATTGATTGTTTTGCATATATTGGATAATCCTTGCATTTCTGGGATAAGCCCCACTTGATCATGGTGTATGATCCTTTTCATGTGCCATTGGATTCTTTTTGCTAGTATTCTGTTGAGGACTTTTGCCCCTTGTTTGTGATATTGGCCTCTTGTTTTCTTTTTTTTGTGACATCTTTGTCTGGTTTTAGTATCAGGTGATGGTGGCCTCGTAGAATGAGTTTGGGTGTGTTCCTCCCTCTGCTATATTTTGGAAGAGTTTGAGAAAGATGGTTGTTAGCTCTTCTCTAAATGTTTTATAGAGTTTGTCTGTGAAGCCATGTGGTCCTGGGCTTTTGTTTGTTGGAAGCTTTTTAATCACAGTCTCAATTTCAGTTCTTGTGATTGGCCTGTTTCTATTTTCAATTTCTTCCTGGTTCAGTCTCGGAAGGTTGTGTTTTTCTAAGAATTTGTCCATTTCTTCTGGGTTGTCCATTTTATTGGCATATAGTTGCTTCTAATAATCTCTCATGATCCTTTGTATTTCTGCACAGAAGTCAGTTGTTACTTCTCCTTTTTCATTTCTAATTCTATTGATTTGAGTCTTCTCCCTTTTTTTCTTGTTGAGTCTGGCTTACAATTTATCAATTTTTTTATCTTCTCAAAGAAGCAACTTTTATTTTTATTGATCTTTGCTATCATTTCCTTCATTTCTTTTTCAGTTTTTTCTGATTTGATCTTTATGATTTCTTTCCTTCTGCTAAATTTGGGGTTTTTTTGTTCTTCTTTCTCTAATTGCTTTAGGTGTAAGGTTTATTTGAGATGTTGCTTGTTTCTTGACGTAGGACTGTATTGCTATAAACTTCCCGTTAGAACTGCTTTTGCTGCATCCCATAGGTTTTGGGTTGCCGTGTTTTCATTGTCATTTATTTCTAGGCATTTTTTGATTTCCTCTTTTTTCCTTCAGTGATGTCTTGGTTATTAAGTAGTGTGTTGGTTAGCCTCCGTGTGTTTGTATTTTTTACAGATTTTTTTCCTGTAATTGATACCTAGTCTCATAGCATTGTGGTTGGAAAAGATACTTGATTTGATTTCAATTTTCTTAAATTTACTAAGCTTGATTTGTGACCCAAGATATGATCTATCCTGGAGAATGTTCTATGAGCACTTGAGAAGAAAGTGTATTGTGTTGTTTTTGGATGGAATGTTCTATAAATATCAATTAAGTCCATTGTGTTTAATAGGTCATTTAAAGCTTGTGTCTCCTTATTAATTTTCCTTTTGGATGATCTGTCCATTGGTGAAAGTGGGGTTTTAAAGTCCCCTACTATGATTGTGTTACTGTCGATTTCCCCTTTTATGGCTGTTAGTATTTGCCTTATATATTGAGGTGCTCCTACTTTGGGTACATAAATATTTGCAATGGTTTTATCTTCTTCTTGGATTGATCCATAGATCATTATGTAGTGCCCTTCTTTGTCTCTTGTAAAAGTCTTTAGTTTAAAGTCTATTTTGTCTGATATGAGAATTGCTACTCTAGCTTTCTTTTTATTTCTATTTGCATGGAATATCTTTTTCCATCCCCTCACTTTAAGTCTGTATGTGTCCCTAGGTCTGAAGTGGGCCTCTTGTTGACAGCATATATATGGGTCTTGTTTTTTTGTCCATTCAGCTGGTCTATGTCTTTTGGTTGGGACATTTAATCCATTTACATTTAAGGTAGTTATTGATATGTATTTCCTATTATCATTTTCTTAATTGTTTTGGGTGTGTTTTTGTAGGTCTTTTCCTTCTCTTGTATTTCCTAGGTAGAGACATTCCTTTGGCATTTGTTGTAAAGCTGGTTTGGTGGTGCTGAATTCTCTTAACTTTTGCTGTCTGTAAAGGTTTTAATTTCTCCATTCAATATGAATGAGATCCTTGCTGGGTAGAGTAATCCTGATTATAGGTTTTTCCCTTTTATCACTTTAAATATGTCTTGCCACTCCCTTCTGGCTTGCAGAGTTTCTGCTGAAAGATCAGCTGTTAACCTTATGGGGATTGCCTTGTATGTTATTTGTTGCTTTTCCCTTGCTGCTTTTAATATTTTTTCTTTGCATTTACCTTTTGATAGTTTGATTAATATGTGTCTTTGCGTGTGTCTCATTGGATTTATCCTGTATGGGACTCTCTGTGCTTCTTGGACTTGATTGAATATTTCATTTCCTTTCCTTTCAACTATAACCTCTTCAAATATTTTCTCAGTCCCTTTCTTTTTCTGTTCTTCTTCTGGGACCCCTATAATTTAAATATTTGTACGTTTAATGTTGTCCCAGAGGTCTCTGATACTGTCCTCAATTCTTTTCATTCTTTTTTCTTTATTCTGCTCTGTGGTAGTTTTTCCACTATTTTATCTTCCAGGTCACTTATCTGTTCTTCTGCCTCAGTTATTCTGTTATTGATTCCTTCTAGAGAATTTTTAATTTCATTTATGTGTTGTTCATCGTTGTTTGTTTGCTCTTTAGTTCTTCTAGGTCCTTGTTAAACGTTTCTTTTACTTTCTCCATTCTATTTCCGAGATTTTTGATCATCTTTACTATCATTACTCTGAATTCTTTTTCAGGTAGACTGCCTATTTCCTCTTCATTTGTTTGTTCTTGTGGGTTTTTACCTTGTTCCTTCATCCGCTGTGTATTTCTCTGTTTTCTCATTTTCCTTAACTTACTGTGTTTGGGATCTCCTTTTTGCAGGCTGCAGGTTTGTAGTTCCTGTTGTTCTTGGTGTCTGCCCCCAGTGGGTAAGATTGGTTTAGTGGGTTGTATATGCTTCCTGGTGGAGGGGACTGGTGCCTGTGTTCTGGTGGATGAGGCTGGATCTTGTCTTCCTGGTGGGCAGGACCACGTCCGGAGGTGTGTTTTGGGGTGCCTGTGAACTTATGATTTTAGGCAGCCTCTCTGCTAATGGGTGGGGTTGTGTTCCCGTCTTGCTATTTGTTTGGCATAAGGTGTCTAGGACTGTAACTTGCTGGTTGTTGAGTGGATCTGGTCTTAGCATTGGGATGGAGATCTCTGGGAGAGCTTTCGCCATTTGATAGTACATGGGGCTGGGAGGTGTCTGGTCAACCAGTGTCCTGAACTCAGCTCTCTCACATCAGAGGCACAGCTCTGACATGTGGCTGGAGCACCAAGACCCTGTCAGCCACACAGATTCTGTCCTAAAAGAATAAGTTCAGGGAGGCAGTGGAGCACTTGGCCCACAGAGTTTTCTCTTGCTGTCACCCGACTCCTGATAAACACATCTCGTTCTACAAGAATGAAGTCACTAGCATCTGTAGTCACTGTCCTTCAACACACTCTGAAAGAGTTTCAGGGCAGAGATCAGGAATGAGACACTCTGTGCTCTGGGAAAACCTCAGATCTCAAAGGCATGACAGCTCTGGGAATTTCTTCCCTGTGGAGCTTCACCATTAACTGTTTGCCACGTCGCCAAGGGAGTCCCGGAGGCAATGGGCACTGAGGCAGTGGAGGTGGGGCCTGCGGCAGAGGGCACTGCAGATTCCGGCCCTGGGAGGGCAGACCCCAGACTCTGTGTGCACCCTCCAGTTCCACCTGGCTCCACTGACAGCCCTCGGACAACGTGCTTTAAAAATTAAAAATAAGAGTTTTCAGTGGGGGAAGTGTTCTCAGCCATCAGAAGCTTTTCACGAACTCTCTCTTTGTGTAGCTCCCTACAACCTTCGAGAGATATGGAGTATAAATTTGTCTGTTGGACATGAGTGAACTGGAGGAAAAGAATGCAAACAGATTAATCAGGAACCTTCTGTATTATCATACATATAAGAAGAGAAGAATTGAAATTTCATAATGGCAGTAAACATGGAAATGAAGGGAGAAACAATCTGGAGAAGAAATTATTATTTTCTTGTCTGAGATAAATTTTAAGAATCTAATAAAGGATTTTATAGGGATATTTATTTATATTTTTGACTTTGAGTTTTTTCTTTTGCATGGCTCACTTTATTTCACATTCTCCAAATGTATCCTTCATTTGATATTTCTCTGACAAAAATTTAATAAAAGTCAAGTCCTTTTAAATAGATAGTCTTATGTAAATAAGGAGTTCACTATTAAAGGAGAGGGACCAGTTGTCATTATCTTTGTTATACTTTGCTCAAAAGAATAGCTTGTTCTCTTACCTCCTTGTTGCCTCTAAAAATGCTAGTGTGTGTGTGTGTGTGTGTGTGTGTGTGTGTGTGTGTGTGTGTGTCAGCCCTGGGGGTCAGAGTTGAAAGTTCCAAGCTTCTAATCATGGCTTGGTCTTTCTGGTGACGAACCCCCATCCAGGAGCCTACCAAGGATCACCTCATTAGAACAAAAAACACTCCCATCACCCAGAAAATTCCAAAGGATTTAGGAACTCTTTGTCAGACACCGGGGTCAAAGACCAAATATTTGAACAAAATGTTCTCCTAGTGTTCTTATCACTTAAGAAATTACAAGGGTTTTAGGAGCTCTGTGCAAGGGACCAGAGGTAAAGACCAATATATATATTTCCTATTATTTCACAGGATCCTCTATATTCAGTTACTGTGCGTTTTCTCTAATAATTCTCTGCATATTTTAAAATAAGTTTTTTATTTTAGAACAGTTTTAGATTTATAGAAAAATTATGAAAGTACCAAGAGTTCTCATGTAGCCCATACACCCAGTTTCAACTATGATTAGCATCTAACATTGGTATGGTACATTTGTCACAACTAATGAATAAGTAGTGATCCATTATTATTAACCAAAGTCCATACTTGATTCAGATTTCCTTATTTGTTACCTAAAGTCCTCTTTCTGTTTTGGGATCCCATCCTGGACACCACATTACCTGTAGTTGTCCTGTCTCCTTAGGCTCCTCTTGGCTATGACAGTTTCTTACTTTTTTTTTTTTTTTTTTTTTGCGGTGCGTGAGCCTCTCACTGTTGTGGCCTCTCCCGTTGCGGAGCACAGGCTCCGGATGCGCAGGCTCAGTGGCCATGGCTCACGGGCCCAGCCGCTCCGCGACATGCAGGATCTTCCCCGACCGGGGCAAGAACCCGTGTCCCCTGCATCGGCAGGAGGACTCTCAACCACTGCGCCACAAGGGAAACCCTCTTACTTGTTTTTGATGAACTTGACAGTTTTGAAGAGCACTGGTCAGGTATTTTGCAGAATGTTCCCAGTTGAGCTTTGTCTGATATTTTTCTCATGATTAGATTGGAGTTAAGACTGGAGAGGAAAAGTTCCATTTTCATCACACTACATTAGGAACATATACTATCAACATGACTTATCACTGTTGATATCACTTGATCACCTGGCTGAGGTGGTGTTTGTCAGATTTCTCCAAGTAAAGTTATTTTTCCCTTCCTCTCATACTGTCTTCTCTGGGAGGAAGTCATTATGTACAGGCCACAATTAAGGAGTAAGGACTTATTCCCCACCTCCCTGAGGGCCAAGTATCTACATAAATTATTTGGAATTCTTCTGCATAGGAGATTTTTCTATGTTCCCTATTTATTTTTTCAAGCATTTATTTATATCAGTATGGACTCATGGACATTTATACTTTAGGTTATGACTATACATTTTGTTTTTCTTAGTTAATTTTTTATTGGAATATAGTTGCTTTACAATGTTGTGTTAATTTCTGCTGTACACCAAAGTGAATCAGTTATACGTATGCATATATCCACCCTTTTTAGATGATTTTCCCATATAGGTCATGACAGAGTATTGAGTAGAATTCCCTGTGTGATTCAGTAGGTTCTTATTAATTATCTATTTATATATAGTAGTGTGTATATGTCAATCCCAATCTCCCAATTTATCCCTCCCCCCTTTCCTCACTGGTAACCATAAGATTGTTTTCTACATCTGTGACTCTACTTCTGTTTTGTAAATAAGTTCATTGGTGCCATTTTTTTTAGATTCCACATATGAGCGATATCATATGATACTTGTCTTTGTCTGACTTACTTCACTCAGTATGACAATCTCTAGGTCCATCCATGTTGCTGCAAATGGCATTATTTCATTCATTTTTAATGGCTGAGTAGTATTCCATTGTATGTTTGTACCACATCTTTATCCATTCATCTGTCAATGGACATTTAGGTTGCTATGCATTTTGAATCAAGCCAGCTGTTTTGCCCATGAGTCCTACATCATTCAGATTGAAGACCCTTGTCCCTTCTAGAAAATCTCAACTTACATATGACTCTAGGAGAAAAACTTGAACAACTCAGAAAGCAGCATATTACCCTAAAGGAAAACCCAGTCAGGGAGGGCAGATGAAGCTGAAGGACTTGTTATTTATGTGGGTGCTTGGCATCAAATTATTATTTGTCCCCATGGACTTTGTTGCTTCAGCTATAAAAACAATTGCTTTGTATTCTAATACAAAGTATTAGAATTTGCTATTTGGTATTTCTTTTGAGTAAGTGATTCCATTTTTAGAAAGTTCACCGTATTCTGTAATGATTTTTGTGCTTATATTTTCCCAAGGGAACATTTGCCCCAGCTCTATAAAGAAAATGTTCAGTTCTTAGGAGAGTGAGACATAACAGCATTCAAAAGTACATCCATAAATACGCTAGTAGTAATGTTCACATTTATGCACCCACAATTATTTTGAATTTTTGTGCACCTATAAGAAATACGCTAGGCAAGGGCTTCTTTAGGCTTCCAATGGCATATGTTTAGAGTCCTGTTACCCTTAAAATAAAAGATACTCTTGGTATTTATTCTTAAGTATACCACATTGTGTTGATGTGTATGGCTATCTGCCAGGCTACTAGAAAAAAAAAGTGCCAAGAGTTAAATTAATAGCTTTGTCATTGTTGAATTTATAACAATGAATTTATTTGCTTAATGCTTGTAGAGTACCTGGGTTAATTAGGGCCTAGTAACCTTAATTCTGGTAGAAGAGGCACCTAAGGCTATACCAGGGAAGTGGGCACAGCATCGGAAGGCAGTAGCACACCCAGGGCAGCCATGCCTGCTGCCCTTGCCTTTCATTCTTGACCTTCTGGATGCTCAAGTGTACCATCCTGCCTTTCCTCTCCATCCAGTACATGTCCTCATCTCTGACATTAAGCTCTTGGCTACTATCTTGGCTACTACTCCACTTCTTTACGAAGGTAACATCTTTAGGGACTACGGTGAGAATATCAAGATCGGCCAGGGAGCATCTTCCTTCATGCCTCCCACATCCCAACCTGTCTAAGCTGTGTGGGTGTAATCCACACAGGGCCCTCTTAATCTGATCTAGTATTACTGCTCATACTAATGAACCAAATGTCGGCCCATCGTATCTTTTGTTCATCATTATGCTACCTGCAAAAAACGGATTTCTGGGAACAGCTCACACCACAAGCTTTATTAGGTGATCTGATTCAGACTTTTCTCTCTCTCTTTTGTTTACTCTCATTCTGTGGACTTGCCTCTGATCTCTCTCTCTCCCTCTCTCTCTCTCTCTCTCTCACACACACACACACACACACACACACACACACACACACACACACATTCTTCCTTGGTTCACTAGGATGTGATCTTCAATAACAATGTTGATGGAAGTGGGAAAAAAAAATGGAAAGAAATGGAGTGAACTGGCACATGTGCTCATTCTTCTCATCCCTCAGCCTGGGAACTGGTTTCTCAGGTAACCTCTCTGGTCTTGGGCCCATTTCTTCCAACTCAAGTATTTTGGAAATTAAACTCAATCTTCCTTTATTCTTCATTCACTAAAAGACTACCCTAAAACAAATATAGACCTTTATCTTTCCCTACCAGATTTCAAAAAGTGAAAGTAGAGAGGTGAGAGGAACAGAGGAGAAAGTCTATCAGGTCTAAAAAACTTTATCAAGAAAACAATAAAAACCTTCTAAAAGTTAAGTACAAGAAACCTTTATAAAACACCTGTATGTGACTGTCAATGTTTGCCATGGAGTTTATGAAGATGAACAAAACATAGAATTTACTTTCAAGGTGCTCCTGGTCTACTGGGAGAGATGGTCCCATAAAACTAAAACACAAGTACTCATATTAAGGGGTGTAGCTTGAAGAACATATGTGATTCTGTAGAAATTCATGGGTCTGAAGCAAAAATTCTTTGTCCAACTGCCAGGGCTGTGTGTGTATTTGTGTGTTTTCAGGAAAAAGAGACCACAAAGTATCATGGAAAAAAAATTGGGGTTTTGGTTTGAATCTTAGCTTTGCTATAATCTGTAACTGTGGGAAAGTTACTTAAATTTTCTTAACTTCCATTTTCTTATATGTGAAATTAGGATAATAATACCCCATTTACATCTTACATAGTTATTACAAAAATATAAACAAATCATCTGAAACCATTTCTGAGACAAAATTGGAGCTTCACACATATTTGTTCAATTTAAAGGGATCATTTAAATTAATGCTCAAGATGAATTTTCTCATAGAAACATTGATATATTTTGTGGTTGATTAAAAAGGACAATTACTATGGCATATGTATGCCCATTAACTATGTCTTACATAGGCTTATAGAATGGATTAAGTACAATTAAAACTATTTTAACATTTTGGAAGGTTACTGTGTGTCCAATTTCTAAACACACAACTTAGAAATAAGTTTTTGAAAAATAAAATATCTCTGACTTGCATATATTTAAAGATTGCCTTGAAGTGTGATGTCTTCCTTTTTGGCAATATTATCTCTTTCAAAAGAAATTGGTTCTACATTTTTTTAAAAGACATATAGTCCATAGAAAAATAGGAAAAAAAAGTCTGTTGAAAGTTTCAGAAGTTTAAATTAATTCTTACTATAGGATATAACTAAGCCTTCAAACTAGAAGCATATATTTTTTAATTTTTATAATTAATTATTCCTTCTATAATCCTAGTGCCAGACACCAATTCTCAATTTAAATGTGAAATTGGTGCTGTTATCATTCCTATTTCACAGATGAGAAAACTGAGACCCATAGAGGTTAACTTGCCCTAAGAATCAATGCTATTTAGGAAAAGATTTGAGATGCTAAACTCAAGTATGTTATCAGAGTTTATGTTGTTCGTCACTATAGTGAATAGCCCAGAAGATGGAAAGTTTGAATTACAGTTGGTGCTCTCTCATTATTTTCTAGAACCTTATACATACAACAAAAGAAGAAGCTGGGATAAAATGTATTGTTTCTTCAAGTTTATAATTTTGTTACCTTTATAAAACAAATGATAGGATAGATGCTTTCCACCAAGAATTGTGTTTAGAAAATTATCTATAATATGAGCAAAATATGTAGATTATATTTAGTTTTTCAGCCTGCACCTCAGCCTCCTTGTTGGTATTCTGTACCCAATGATTAGACTGGTTGACCAGTTTGTTACTTAAGATCTGGCACCAGGACTTACTTCTTTTTGCTTCCCACACCTAGCACAATTCTTGAGCTATTACAGACATTTATTCTATAACACATTTAATGTGCCTTATACATAGAAGATGGACAATAAGTATAGGCTTAAGTTAAAAAACCCGGCAAAGGGCAAAGCATCCTATAAGCTGTATCACTTTCTGCCAGAACCTGGCCCTTCCACCTTACCTTGTGCCATCTGCTGGCACTGTTCCCTTCACAAACCACCATCCTGCCTTTGCTCTTCTCAGACAGCCTGTGTATTAGTTTCTTTTTGATGTCATAACAAATTACCACCAACTTCGTGGCTTGAAACAACAAAACTTTATTACTTTACAGTTCCCTGGTTGGGAAGTCCGAAATGGGTCTCACTGGGCTAAAGTCAAGATGTTGGCAGAACTCTGTTCCTCTTGGAGACTGTGGCAGAGAATCCAACTCTTTGCCTTTTGCAGCTTCTAAAGGCGGCTCACATACCTTGGTGCTTGGCCCCTTTCCTCCATCTTCGAAGCCAACAACCACATCACTCTGACTTTGCTTCTGTTATCACATCTCCTCTGATTCTGACTCAGCCTGGCTCTTCCCCTTTGAGTGACTCTTGTAATGAGGATGTGTGAGGACCACTGCCTCAGAGATAGAAGGTAACTTCTTTTATATCTAGGTGGAGTTTTCAGTAGTCCAGGGGAAAATTGATGACTAAAGAGACACATCTGGGGAGTCATCAGCAAGCAAATGACAACTGAAGCCATGACAAAGATATTACTTAAACCCAGGAATTTATACACTAACATTGAGTATGCCCACATACTCTAGAACTGATACTTTTTGTACACTATAGTACTTCTTGAAAAAGGCTGACTACAGCCTGAAATGATGGTCCTGTCTATTATTCATCTATGCTGATTTTTCTTTTCTCCAGGAATAATTTAGTGTGGAGAAAAGAAACACTGGGCAGAAAGAAGTGAAGGACGAGGCATAAGAAGGAAAACTTAGACTATTCTGTGTACATTTCTAATCTTTGATGATGCCTGTGTAGAGAGAAACTTTTACTTTGTCCACTAAATCATTTCCAGCATTAAAATAAACACCCGGCAGGTAGTGGCCTGTTTATGCAGTATTCCCAAATCCTTGTGATCCTATGCTCCAGTATCCCAAAAAGAAAATAAATTAACTGCCTCCTAAATGCAAAGAGGGAGAATTTAACACTTTGCTTTATCCCTCTATCAGGCTATAAGTATATTTTAAGCTTGTGAGCATCTAAAGGTCAGAGATGGCCTTTCATTCTTATCTGTATTTTACAGTCACCCTAGCCTTCCACTTTGCACACAGCGATGGTATCGTATGCCTGAATGAATGAATTGATAGTTTTTATCTGGATGCTGTGTAACCACTAGTTTGTTACCTTGGTAGATAAATAATTCCCTTTTTGTGGATTTTTAACTTTTCTGGGTTTTTTTCACAAACAATATAATATAATCTTCCATATCATTAAAAAAATTCCTTTTTAATCTTATATTCTGCCATTTAGATAGTCTCTCCTCCCATGTGTCTTACTTTCTTATAAAGATAAATAGTAACTGAATACCTATGTGCCTGGGTCTTCATTCCCAAACATTAGCATCTCCTATTCACTTCTCAGTCTCTTATGTTCCACCATTCCTTGGTCCAAGTCTCAATTATTTTTTTTTAAAGAATTTCTTCTGGCCTTCCCTGGTGGTGCAGTGGTTGGGAGTCCGCCTGCCAATGCAGGAGACACGGGTTCGTGCCCTGGTCTGGGAAGATCCCACATGCCGCGGAGCGGCTGGGCCCGTGAGCCATGGCCGCTGAGCCTGCGCGTCCGGAGCCTGTGCTCTGCAACGGGAAAGGCCACAACAGTGAGAGGCCTGCGTACCGCAAAAAAAAAAAAAAAGAATTTCTTCTTCCTCTTTCATATTGATTATATTCTTTCTTCAATTCTTTCTTTTTCAGTTTTTTGTTATTTATTTTATGAAATGCAAATTTATGGCATTAACTCAAAAAATCAAAATTTTATTTTATCAAAGTTATATTTATATATAGGTTAAGAAAAGAAAAATAGTTTTAAAGGTCTTATAATGTAAAACAGTGTTTTTCTATGTCCCTCCAGATCCTGGATATTTACTGCTCGTCAGAGGCAACCACTGTTGACTATTTTAGGTGTTTCCTTTGATACTTTTCTTTATATTTCTAAAAGATATGCATATTTGTTTATATGGCCATTTAATTTTTTAAAGTTTTTGATATCATCTTTTGGATCTCCAACTCTGAAAAATGAGGGATTAACTCTCTTATCCCATTTACACTCATATTTTCTCACCTATCATCTTCCCAAAAGTTACATGACAAATTTTATTATATGAATATTTGTGTTTACATTGAGTACCTAAATATTATTTACAGCTGATACGAGAGGTGTATTCTGATTGTATACCCTTAGCAATGTATCTTATTTTTTCTTGGAGTTAATAATTGCCTCTCGTTTTGGCTCGCTTACTGTTTTGTGTTCTACTCACTAATTTAATACCACACTTCCTGCCAGAAATTTAAATCTTCTTTCAAGATCTGCAAACAACTCAAGAAATCTTTCAGTTGCATTATTTTTCTTAAAAGACATACATCTCAGAGCCCTCAGTCCTTCTGTTCTAATATGTACTGGTTATTCTCTAGGCTGCCTGGGAAGGAAAGTGTTAACAGCCAGTTTATAACTTTCATTTCCCTCCTAGGGACACCTAAGGCAAGCCTGACCTTTGTCAGGTCAGAAAGACCTTGAAATAATGCCTGAAATATAAATGTAGCTAAAAGATATATGAGGGTTCTTCAAGAACCACCATATATATTGATTATCAATCTAGGAATGCTTTCAACAGGATATACCTAGAATTTTTATTGTAAATAAACCTGCAATTTATAAATTAATGGGCTACAGCTGCATTGAGGAATGGAAATTCATGTAATCATGTAATCAAAGTACAACTTTGTGATAAACAAGGTTTATAAACAGAGAAGACCCTGAAACCTGGCAGCTTGCCTGTGCTCAGAAGTTCCTTGTTACTATAAAACCAAAATGGAAAAGGAGCACAGGAATTTGTGTCTCAAAGATTTAGGGACTCCCAGATAAGGATACGATAAACCCCGTGAGTCCCTTTTTGGTGTTCCTTGCCAATCATTACTAATACTTGTTGCTGGGTAGCGCTCATGTTTCCTCTGAGTCTCATTAGCAATTCAGTTCTTTTTGATCACACACTGTTACACAGCCACTATCCTGTTCATTCTGTCAATGGGAATTCTCCTCATCTTTCTGTTGTGCTGAATTCCAGTTTCCTGATTCTTGTGTCTTTCTCTTGATGATTACTCCCTCATTCTGGAAATAGATTTCCTGGGCTTGAGTCTTACTATGTTCACTTAATAGGCGTTTGATCTTGGGCATGCTTCTTAATTTCTCTAGTCTCAAATTCCCTCATGTGTAAAATGGGGATAGTCATATTTTCTATCATAATAGACAGGTTGTGATAAATAAATGAAATATGTAAAGCATTGAGAAAAGTGCATGGAAAAATCGACCTGTATAAATGGTGGCTATTATTATTATTGATGGCACATATCCTGGAAAAAGGCATGTGGGAGGGCCATTTTTTAAACCATCATACTGAAAACTTTATTCTTCCTACTTGACATGGTGATTTAGTGGAGTAGGGAACTTCCAGTTGGAAAATATTTTCCCTCAGGTTTTTGAAGGTGTTTCTCCATTATTTCTAATTTCTGTTGATGCTTTTGAGAAGACTGAACCCATTTTGAACCTAAAAACCTAAAAAGATGAAAACTTTTTAAAAAAAATTTTAAAAAAATTTCTCTAGATACAGTAAAAAGTCTCTTTGTGTGCAGTGTTAGTGAATTTTGCAATGGTGTACCTTACTATGAATTTTTCTCTTTCATCTTTTGAGCATTTGGACAGAATTTTTTAATCTAGAACTTCATATTCTTCAATTTTAGAAAAATTTTTTGAATTATTCTTGAATTATTCCTGCTTCTCTTTTTGAATATTTCTTAAATTTGAATTAGTCATATATTGGCTTCCTAAACTGATCTCATTTTCTTCTCTGCCTTTTGTATTTTTCATCTGTTGTTTTCCTTTCTTAGAGTTCTACTTTAATTTCGTCTTTTTTTACAATTTTTATTTCTCCTAATATATTTTTAATTTCCAAGGGCTCCTTTTTAATTCTCTGAATGTTTTCTTAATTGCATCCTGTTCTTGCTTCATAGTTGCATAAAAAGTATGTGCTTGTATATATGTATATTTGTGTGTATATAATAAAATCCTCTGTATAAATACCTACACAAACATAGATTTTCAGGTTAAATGTTCTCCTCAAATATCTAATAATCTTTGGCCATCCATTTATATTTAAGAGGTAGGTGCTAAAAAACCAATTGGAACCTATGGCAATCAACCAATTGTGAGGATGGTAGCACCTCTGGGTTGGAAGTGGTTGGAAGAGGGCCTGCAGGAGCTTCTGAGATGCTGTTAATGCTTTATTATTTTTTGACCTGAGTGATAGTTGTATTAGTTTTTCCTTTGTTATAACTGCAAACTCATTTTGTGGGGGTTTTTTTCTGTATTATATTTCAATATTAAAAAACAAACAAACAAACAAACAAAAAACTTCTACCTGTTCTGGGTTTTGACCTCCCACTTTTCCCAGACTTCCATGATTCCATTCACAGTGTTGACTCCAGATTCCAGTCCTTTAGCTTGATCTCTCCAGAATCTCTGATTTGATGCTTCAACTTCCTTAGGCAGGGCTCCACATAAGTGAACCATGGTGCCATAAGTTCATCTTGACCAAAATAGAACCTATTATTTTACTTTTCCACTGCAAATGATTAACAGATATTTCACTTTTCAACTCCCACATTTCTTCCCATTTTAATCCATTACCGAACCCTATTAATTTGGCTGTCATAATTTCTGGAAATTTTGACTTCTTTCTTGCTACTTCTATTGTTCTGCCTTAGATCTGGGCAATCAAAATGGCCTCCTAAACTTCCAGACTATTCTAATATATCTATCATGTTTTGATTACTTTAACTTTATCATTATGGGTAGAATCAAATCCAAACATCCTGATAAACTGAGATCCTTTAGGATTTCACCCTAGTACACTTTTCTGATCTTATATTTTATGATACCTCTCTTAACTGACCCACAAGCTAGCTCTCACCATAGAACTTCTGTATCCACTGTAGTGGGTGTAACACTTACCCTCTGTTTTCTTAGTTGACTTCTGTTTTTCCTTCAGAGTGTACCTCAGTTGTCTAGGTCAGTTTGTTTTTTTTTTCAGTTTGTTTGTGTATTTTTGTTTTGTTTAGTTTTATGTTGATACAGGTTCTCCTAGAGATGGTTATTTCCTTTCCTT
Source organism: Orcinus orca (assembly GCF_937001465.1). Classification (NCBI taxonomy): domain Eukaryota; kingdom Metazoa; phylum Chordata; class Mammalia; order Artiodactyla; family Delphinidae; genus Orcinus; species Orcinus orca. Next base: position 16,012,343 of record NC_064559.1, on the reverse strand, counting down.
GAGAATACCTGTCTCCATTTGCCTTTTGAATACTCTAATTGTTGATACTCTGTTGGGGGTGAGGATTGAAGAGACAGTGATTACTGTTAAGTTATGATAACATTCCTCTAGCAGTAAATTTTTCTTCAGAGAAACAAGGTTTGTTGAACAATAAGGAGATACCTTACATTTAAACTTCAGATTTATGGGAGGGGGAAGGGTAAGCTGGGACGAAGTGAGAGAGTGGCATTGACATATATACACTACCAAATGTAAAATAGAGAGCTAGTGGGAAGCAGCCACATAGCACAGGGAGATCAGCTCTGTGCTTTGTGACCACATAGAGGGGGTGGGATAGGGAAGGTGGGAGGGAGACGCAAGAAGGAGGAGATATGGGAATATATGTATATGTATAGCTGATTCACTGTGTTATATAGCAGAAACTAACACACCATTGTAAAGCAATTATACTCCAATAAAGATGTTAAAAAAAAACCCAAAAAACTTCAGATTTATAAGTATCAGTGGCTAAAGAAGAGCGGTTGAAGAGAATGGCAAGTAACTAGTAAATGCTGTGATTAGAAATCCCCAGCTGGTTGTAGCCTTTTAAAGTGATGTAAAAACTCAGCATCTAAATCGTATGACTAAGAAATTACCATGAAAAAAATCTTCTGATGTCAAATCAAAAATACTCATACCTGAGTGGGATGAAAGTTTCTGAGAGAATAATCAAAACACGACTGGAAAATACCATACCACAAACTTGGTGTCATGATGCCTTTACAATTCTTTATAACTATAAACCATTTAACGTTGTCCAATAAAAGCTCAGAAAAGGCTGAATAACATGCAATTTTCTTTGGCAAAAATAAAAGCCTGGTTTAAACACAGTGAAAAGGTTTGTATGGGTTCAAAAGGGGTGACAAAGACACTGTTTTTTGCTATCATTGGCCTGCTATCAACTTTTGTGTCCAAAACAAATGAATCTGTATGGAAGTAGTTAAAAGACTGAAGTGAACTAGTCCAATTCCTTTTAAGATATTATTGCTACACTATCCTCCCCCATTTGAAATCTGTGTTGGGAGATAGAGACCACTTCAACTCAATGAGTCACTTCTACTTCCTAGCCAGAACAATTAAACTTCTTGTATAAAACATGACCTGAAGCCTGCCCTTCACCACATCATCCCACCTCAGAAATCCCAGGGGTCATCTCTGACATTTAACAGCTCTCAAATTCAATTTCTTAGCTGATGAGGCCAACTTCATGCTTTTACGAATGAATATTAGGTTATTGCAAATTTTCTTCTTCAACATTTTAGGTAATATATAAAATGTGTTGTCAGTTCGACTGCCAGCCTGAATAACATTACACACGCCTCTTTATCATGATGGAGATAGTATTTGTAAGTCAGCTGCATGGAGAATGAGAAAAATCTTCCATCCTCCACTCCCCCTTCTACATCCATCGACTCCCAAGGAAAGAAACAAAGAAAGGAAAAAAGAAAGAAAAACATAACCCAATAAGTACAGCTGTATGGTCAATCTAGCCAGTATTCCTGCACTATCTTACCAGTTACTGAAACAGTTAATGCATTTTGCAAATTTGTTGCTTCTTTATTGTTAGCAGCTGAGCAGCTTTTTCCCTCCTTCTCTCAATTGTTATTGATCTTGTGCCATAGTTTGCCTACAGTCCCCTAACAGCATTAGCTCATTTTTACTCCAGTTTTGCAGATTAGCTCATCTGGGTTATGTTCTTTGGTATGTTGGTGTTGAGTGTTGAATACATCTTAATTTTTCATTTGTAAAGGCATTCTCAAGCATAACAGGTATTTAGTGAGTTTGATCTTCTTGTACATCATGTGTTTGACCTTCATACCAGAAGGGACTCCCAGATTTTCATTTATTCATTTTTTGATATCTATAGCAGATGGACTTATATGGAAAGGGAGAGGGGGTTGTATATTACTTTCCTTTATTTCTCAATTGTTTCTGAAGGCCATTCTCTCCTGGAATGTATAGTTGACATTACTGTAATGAAGGTTCTATTTCCATCCAGTTTCCATGGAAACAATGCAGCTTCCTACCCCCAACCCATACCAATGTACACAGTGTTTATGTAGTCTAATTGCAATTTTAGTTGCCACTCCTTTTTCCCACTTATCTCAGTTTTAGATCTCAGAGTAAATAAGAAGTCTAGTGCCATCCTGTTTTTGAGCTTTTTCTTTTAGGTACTTGAAGCATCATCTCTAGATTTCTATCACTATTTCTGTTTGTATCTTTGTCTTTATGTCTTTATCTCCATCTGCGTCTACATCTACATTACCATTTATCTATCTACCTGCAGTATGGGCGTACAAGTGTACTAGCTACCTGTAAGGGACTGGGCAAAAAAACTGGAGCAGGACTCAGATCCTTTCCCTCAAGAAAAGCTGAGAGTAAGAGGCAGAGTTGTTAAAAAAAAAAAGACACATTTCAATCAAATGGAGTAAGAGTGGGAATAAACAAAGTGGTATGAGAGCCCATAGGAAAGACTGATTAGCTCTGCTTACGAATTGGGGAAGGTTTCAGAGTGGGTGAAACTTCCTGACAGATGAGTAGGAGTTTGCAAAACAGAAATAGGGGTGGTGGTATTAGAGGTAGAACAGTATGTGCAAAGGCGCACTTAGTTAAATGTTTGGTGTGTTTGGGGAACAGCAAGAGAGCTGGGGGGGCTGGAATTTGGGTTGTGTGGGATGTAATGGCACCAGCCCAGGCTACAGGGATGGAAAAGACCTATGAGCTCATAGGCCCTTTTCTCCATCTCTTCCTTCTCTATCTCAAAGCCAAAGTGTCCATGGTGTTCTCATCCATGGCTGGCCCAGGAAAATGGATTTAATCTCTTTGAACTAAAAGAAAGGAGGTCAAGAATGGAGACAGGCTAGAAGCCAGGTCACAACCTTTCTTCTCAATAGCCAAAAACACTGGTTTTACATGTGAAGGCCTGTGTGCTTTTTAAATTTGAGTTACTGAACGTTTAGGTAATGTGCTATTTTTAATCTGTTTGCTAAAGTCAGCCATTCCTCGTCCTTAAATCCATTTCTCTAGATCTAAAAAAGGATAAAATGTCATTTGATGCACCTTCATGAAATTGCACTTGACTTGTTTGAGATTCAGTTCTAGCATTAAGATGAGTGATGAAAAACAAATTATTTATTGAGTCTTTCCTCTTTCCCCATGCACACAGTCAAAACATTTTTCCCTCCCCCAGAGCAACTAAACAAGCTCTATTATACCTCCACTAGGGGACAATTTAATTTCTTATTCCATTTTGCCCAAGCATGACTGCATGCCTTTTAATTATAAAAGGTATTCCATTGCAGTGATGGCAGTGGAAATTACATAATTGGAATTCCAGATAATATTCACTAGATTTCTTGTTTACAAAAATATTAAAATTGTGCTTCAAGAGATAGCAAGAGATTAGTTCATGAGATTCTTTTACCAAGAGTCCTAGAAACTTTCAAGAGCCAAATACATTTTTTCTCTATTTGTAAATACTAAGTTAATTACTAAGTAGGTATTATACTTCGTGAGATATCAAAAAATGAAAGCCAAGTTACCCTTAAGAATTAAGAGCCACAGTTAGATTTCAAAGGTATGACAAAGAGTGTCACAGGAATAATCTAGTAATATGTAATGAAATAAGAAATCCAAAAGGAAAACTGGATTTTCGTTTCATTTTCTAATGAAAGCAAAATTAAAGATAACTTTTGGATTTCCAATTTCCTAGAAAGAGCATTTAAAATTATATAGTCTTTTCTCTTTTTCTAAGGAGATAAGAATAGAAAATTACTATACTCTTAGGCCATCAATTTGATTTTTTCTGTTTCTTAGTACCCTGGCTTCTACTGCTGATAACCCACTTAATATTGCCTATTTTTATTTTAAAATAAAAAACAAATTAAGACTACTGTGTGTATCAACTAAGGATTAAACTCCCGTCCCCTCAATGGCAGAGAGGTAATACACAGCAGTGATTAAGAGTTACAAACATTAACAGATATGTTCAGATTCAAACTTTGCTGCTTTGAACTTCAGCCGATTACTTAAAACTTTCTCTGGCTCAATTTCTCTTCTCTCTTATAAAATAGGATTAATGTTGCCTATCTCCTGGAGCTGTTTTAAAGCTTATATTGAATATATGCAATTGACAAAGTGCCTGGCACAAAGTAGTAACTCAGTAAATGATTGTAACATAAGTTATTACACACACACAAATATGTATATGTGTATTAAATCTCATACTATGAGGGACTAACAATGAATGAATCTATGTTTATTATGTTTTGTTTTTTCTTCTTTTTCTTCGTTATATAATTATATAAAATCTCTAAGGGAAAATGAACACAGGATAAGTAAAACATAATCCTTTAATAGAGTGTTATGAGCACTAATAATGATGAATTGCACTGTGTGTTACAATAATTTTGAATAGACAATTATATATCATGAAAAATACTTTTAAGATTTATATCTTCATCTTGATGTGAAAAATAAATTTTTATTTAAAAATAAATTTTATATTAAAATAAATATCAAGTCATAGAAGATTGTGAGTGAGAACACTTTAAAAGTTATATTTAAAAGGACTATATTCTGTTTCATATTTCTAGTTTTCTGCACTATATTATCTTATTTGGCTAGATATGCTTTATAAGAAGAATTTTGCTTCATGCCATGTGCATGAAACTCATTAGTGTTTCAGCTGATTAGCCATCTATTTCATACATAAAAGCCGAAAAATCGTCAATATTTTGTTGAAAACTTCAAGTGGATTACATATTTCCCCATCTTCAGAAAGATAATATTTTGAACTTCATTGAATGCTTTTGTGATTCAGAGCCATTGCAATAATATGCGATAATGACATCAGAAATGGACTATTTCGCATGCTCTGATAGTCCTAGATTTTTATACTTTTAAAATTTTAGTGTCTTCCTTTCACCATGTTTCTCTGTTCCTATCACTCCGTAGCCATGAACATTCTGTCTTGCTGTCATTGAGTATAAGAGATGAATTGCCCCACTTCTACTTCCAAAAGCTCTATTACCTATTTTATCTACTTATGCATCAACAGATTATTAGAAAAGAAAGGAATTAACCCTCAATAAATACCCCACATGTGTTATTCCATAGAATCCTAATTACCTACCTATGAAGTAGGGGTAATTAGCACTAATTTTCAGATGAGCAGAGACTGAAGTGGCTCAATCATCTGCATATGCGCATTTATGACCCTGTGAGAATGGTGTCTAAAGCCAATGTGTATGTGGTTCTCCTCTGTGTCAAGTATATGAGTACCACTAATTTCCTCAAGACCATTATTTTGCATTCTTCATGCTTCTGCTACGACCAAGATTGTTGATGTTGCTAGATGTGTAAATATTTCTCCCATAATGTGGTATATACAGTTCAGAACTCACCCTCATGTTTTATGAAACTGCTCCCTTTTTGAGAAAATAGGGATGGGCAGTGAAAACCTATGTACTTTTTTAATAGATTACTAACAAAAATAATAATGATACTAATAAAAATATAAGCACAGTATAAAAATAAATTTATATTAAATAAATGTCATGGAAAATATTGAACTTTAGCAATAAGATAAGAGGGAGCTTGATGGAGGGAATACTAAGGAAAAGATTGTAAAGAAGAAGGCTGCTGGGTTATAGAGACAAGGCTAAAAGGCATAAAAATCAGGGAGAACCACGCAATAAGCACTTCTTAGAGCATAGCCAAACTCAGCCAGGAGAAAATAAATGGGGGTGACTGGGCTTTGGGGGATCATGCTCTATTCCTTCATGCATTCAGCTGGGTTGGTGTGCTTTGCATTCTGTTGCTGTAACTATATGGCATGAAATATTAACACATTGGGAACAAATTGTACATGGACAGCAAAATTTCCACAGTATCCTGATATCATTCCCTTACTTCCTAATACTCTATCACTAAGTTATGTATCAGAAACATTTATTGTACTAGAGTTGACTGTAATGCTTTCATAAGTGAATGACATGGTATTGTCTTTTTTATATCAAATATCTGGTAGTATGACTGTGTGACCACCAAAAATATAAAAAGGCAATGCATTGGGAGAGTAAATTGGAAAGTCCTATGATTTGACAAAATACATACATCTTTCAAACAATCGTATTGATAGTGTTTTGCCCCAAATGGTTAGATTTATAAAAGTATTCCTGGGATGCTAAAAACAAAAATCCTGTGTGTGCCACATGCCGATTCCTTGGGCTTTCAGGAGTGTGAAGGGATCAGTGCATGGCATAGTCTCTCAGGAGGGGATTTCATTCAACACCTGCCATTAGAAAAGAAACTCCATGCTGTGCTCCAGCATTTACTAAGTCTTACTGAACATTCATTGCATTGAAGGCCCTTCTTGCTGCTGCCCCATGCTTTAATCATGTTGGCACCATGTTTCAGTGGAGATCAGGTGTGCTGAATAGAGTAGAACACATTTCTGTCCTCCAATGGGGATGGTAAGATCATGGCTAGTTTTTTAAGACTGTGTGATTTTAAGCAAGTTATTTTATATCTCCAAGCCTTACTTTCCTCAACTGCAATATGGGGACTAATAATTCCCTGTAATCCCTCATAGTTATTTCAAAGTTAATTTGTAAAAATGAATATGAAGTGCTTAGTGGAAAAATTCAAAACCACAACTTAATGAAAGGTGATGGTGGTGATTACTATTACTACCGTTAGAGTTTCTGATTATTACTTGGATTTTGATATGCCAGCTGTCCAATGATGTGCCCTGTATCAGAACTAATCCTCCCAAACCCTATGGCATCCTGTTTAGCTAAAGCAGACTTGTTCAACTAGTTTACAACTCCAAGGTCATAAACTTACCTCAACAAATTTATCGAATATTTACTAGGTGTGAGGCATTTTTGCTAATGCTGCATAGAGAATAATAAAACTTGTTTTTTACTCTGAATGAGCTGACTAATGAGTGGAGAATACTAAGTAGAAATTCATGCTAGAGAGCTACAAAAGTGAACATGGTAGAGAGAGCATGGATTGTAGAAGTTGATATATCTAGACTCAAAAATCTGCTCCATCGTTGACCCCTGAGAAAGTTGACTAAACTCTAGGCCTCAGTTTCTCTCACCTCAGGTAACATGGACCTACCTTTGGAGAATTAAAAGTAAAGTGTGTAAGGGGTAGGCACTTTTGCCACATCTGACATGTAGTGTCACTCAACAAATGTAACAATTCCATAAAGATGAAGCAGATAACTTTGATGGGAACAGATTAAGGAGGGATTTTTATGCAGAAGATGGGATTTGAAATTGGTCTTTAGCTGAAAGATCGTTCTAGTGTCATCTATATGTTAATGTTTCATTTTTTTTTACTTATTTCAGTGATTAGTTTTAAATAATTCAAGATTATTTAAGAGGTCAAAAGTAAGTCCATTCAAATTCGAAAAGTTCAGATCAAAAATTTAAGGTTGACTTCAAAAAAGAATCAAATAAATCTGAGATGTATACAGTCAGTGTAGATCCCTGTAGCCCTAACGTGCATTTAGGAGGCCTTAGCTCCTACATGCGGGAGCTCTGTGCTCAGCTCACTGGGAACCACATGTTTGCCCAGCTCCCTCTGGCTGTGTTAAGAGCATTTGGCCCTAGTCAGAGCACAGCTCTGCACTCCACGGAAAACAGACTGCAGGACAGGAGTTACAGGAGTACTGTGATTGATTTCTCCGTTTTCTTTCTTTCTTTTTTTCTTAAAGGGAGAAAAAAAAGAGTGTTCTAAGAGAGACACAAGGCTCAACAAGTTGCGTCTGGGATTTATTCCCGGTATTACTTGGATTTTCAAGAATTTTTGGAAATCTTGCCTTTCAGCCACAGCACTCCTCAGCAGTATGGATTATTTGCCAAATTCATTTCAAGCTCTTGAATTTACAGTTAAAAGAGAAATAAAAAAGTCTTTCATTTGTTCCTAAGCTGTTTATTTTGCTTGTAAAACCAATCATAATGTCTACCCAATAAAAAGAGAAATGCATGAAAGTTATAACTCCAGAAAAGTTAATGTTGAAGCCTGAAATTCCCCCAGGCAAAGCCAGAAGTCATTTTACTGAGACAGAGTTTTCTCTTTGAACTTGGGAGGGCACAAGCAACACGCTCGCTGAGAAAATTCTCCCTTTATCCTTCTTTAGAATTCTCCTCTTTAAGAAAGAGTGCGGTTAACCTCGGGATTGGAGTGGCTGGGCTTTTAGGGCTTGAGCCGTAGAAAACTGGTAGCAACCTTCTGTTACTTCCTAGCACCAGGAAACAACTTAGAGCCTAGCTTGGTGTGATGCTCTGTGGTGTGTCCCGGCCAGCGTGGTGGCTGGGTATCCACTGTGACTATGGCTGTGCTCTGGGCCCTTCCCCCTCTACCCCTCTGTCCCTGCCCTGTCCCACGATCACCCATCACCACCTTTCGGCGTGGCTCATACACACACCGCTACATGGCAGGCTGGCCAGCTGCGAGTTTGGAACCAGAGATACTAAAAATGTTATAAAATGGACTTTTTCCCCTACGAAACACCCAGAGCAAGGCTGATATACACGCTGAGAAGCAAAATCCTACAGGAAATGAGGCAAAACACAAAAGCCAAACCTAAAAACTACACCATCCAATTCGTTTCAGACCTACTAAGACCAGCACTGGCCATTTGGGATCCTGTTTTGCAGAAAATCTGGACACAAATCAGGGTTTTTGTTTCTTGGGTTTAAAAACTTTTCATCACTTTTTCCTTCTAGCATTGAAAATACAACACTAACTACTTTACCAGGAGAAGCAAAAGTGTTGGAAAAATAATTTCGCCCCTGCCAGCGCCTGCTATTGAGATCAGTGCCCGTTCCAATTTGTTCCTGACTCTCCGAATATATATTGTTTTCTCATTGGGAATTTTCTCCTTATGTGAAGATGAAGACAGAGCATCTGTGACAAAAACAAATCGGTAAATAAATTAACTTTACACGTGGAAGCTCTGCTCTTGAGGACTGCTTTCCCTCCTGACTTTCTAGTATCCTCTGTGGTTCCGGCGACCATTTTTCCCTGGTGGGAGAGCCCCTGGGGAAGGGGCTGGAGACTCCACGCCATCCCCTCCCTCAGATGGGGCCGAGCCCATACTTCTGACTTTATCATGAAATAAAACACATTAAGTACATTCTTTTCATCTTCAAAACACATCTTTAAGTCTTCATCCCTTAATTCTTCTTGTGGGGTGGGTCACTGTTTTTACAGCTCCAACCCCCCTCTCTGTAACTCTTTTTACTACCTACCCTTCACTTTTCTCACCTCCCCTTTTACTGAAGCTGAGGCATCAACTTGCAAAAAACAGAACACAACAAAAACTAAAAGACAGTCAAAAGGAAAATGCTCTCAATGCTGTCAGACACGTTCCTCTCAGCCCTTCTGTGTTGTGGAGACGTCTGGACCCCTCAACTTCTCTCTCACTGGTGGAAAGTGTAATCCTCACAGCACAGCAGAGGCATCAGAATGGAAATATGCTCTTGGAATGAGGAGGATGTATTTCTTCAGATAAGAATTTGGGGAAATATTTCAGGGCAGGACTGTGACCCCAGAAGGACCAATGTCCTATAATAGCAGAGGGCATCCAAGTCCAGACCTTGGTGCTTTCCACACCTGACTCAACCACTTGTTCAAGTGTGTCCTTGAGAAAGTTACTTAACTGCTCTAAGTCATAGTTTCCTCACGTGCAAAGTGAGCATAATAACACCCCCCTTACCTCATGGGTTTGTTGAAAAGATTTAGCGAGATCAAGGATGTAGAATGCTTGGCACCATGCCTGGCAGAGAGAAAGAGTCCAATAGATGTGAGCTGAGGTTGGACTATGGTGCTGAATTCATATGCTGGTTGGTGCCTTTTTGCAAGATAACCCTAGAATTCCTGAAGATTTATTTGCACTTTAACACAAGGCGGTGGGACAGAGTGCACTTAGCTTACGTTTCACAGAAGTCGATTTAATATCATTCCTTCATACATAGCAGGTCTACCGCCATGAACCAATATGGTTTTTGAGCTCTATCCCTCTCAGGGTTATTTGGGGACTGAATGAGATAACGTAATCAAATTGTTCAGCTGATAGTAGGCTCTCAGGAAATGTGACTTTCTACCCTACAGTTTTTGTCCCTATAAGCAGGGATAACTTAGAAAATCCCATGATTGAAAAAGTTCTTTTCTGTATTTGTTTCATGTCCTCTTTTTAAGAAACCTTTTTGATAAACCAGAGTATCAATGACAGAAATCAATCACTTGGTCAGTAACAGTGACAGATGTATCAGCACTCTGAAGCCTGAAATTCCCCAATTCCCCAATTCCCCAATGTGTCAATGTGATTTGCAAGGTGGGGACAACAAGGTTTACACATCATATTATTGTGAGAACTGAATGGGACAATATGTGACAGAAGCATAGAATAGCGCTTGATACATATTAAATTTTATCATAAGTGTTATTATTTTTATGATTAAACTAGAATATTAAAATTTTTAAAACTGTATTTCATTGCCTTGTTCAACCACATTATTCTTCTATAAAGTATTTTAGCACTTATTAGACAGTTTCTGATACATAATTATGTGATTTCTCCATCTACACTTGTTTTACCGTATATGGTGTGATAGTTAATTTTATGTTACCTTGGCTAGACTATGGTACCCACATATTTGCCCAAACGATAATCTAGACGTTGATGTCAAGGTACTTTTTAGATGTGATTAACATTTACCAACAGTCGACTTTAAGTAACGCAGATTATCCTCCATAATGGGTGGGCCTCAACCAATGCATTAAAGACCTTAAGAGCAATAACTGAGGTTTCCCCAGTGTAGAAGGAATTCTGCCTCAAGACTGTAGCATCACTTACCACTGGAGTTTCCAGCCCGCTGGCCTGCTGTTTGAATTTTGGACTGAAGACTGAGACACCAACTAATTACCTAAACTTCAAGCCTGCCAGAGAGCTAATACATACCAAACCCCACAGTCGTGTGAGCCAATTCCTTAAAATCTCTCTCTATATTTTTATAACTATCTCTCTATCTCTTTTTTTTAACATCTTTATTGGAGTATAATTCCTTTACAATGGTGTGTTAGTGCCTGCTTTATAAAAAAGTGAATCAGCTATACATATACATATATCCCCATATCTCCTCCTTCTTGCATCTCCCTCTCACCTTCCCTATCCCACCCCTCTAGGTGGTCACAAAGCACCGAGCTGATCTCCCTGTGCTATGTGGCTGCTTCCCACTAGCTATCTATTTTACATATGGTAGTATTTATAAGTCCATGCTACTCTCTCACTTCGTCCCAGCTTACCTTTCCCCCTGCCTGTGTCCTCAAGTCCATTCTCTACATCTGCATCTTTATTCCTGTCCTGCCCATAGGTTTTTCAGAACCTTTTTTTTAGATTCCATATATATGTGTTAGCATACTGTATTTGTTTTTCTCTTTCAACTAACTTCACTCTGTATGACAGACTCTAGGTCCATCCACCTCACTAGAATAACTCAATTTCGTTTCTTTGTATGGCTGAGTAATATTCTGTGTATCTATGTGCCACATCTTCTTTACCCACTCATCTGTTGATGGACACAGGTTGCTTCCATGTCCTGGCTATTGTAAACAGAGCTGCAATGAACATTGCAGAACATGACTCTTTGGGAATTATGGTTTTCGCAGGGTATATGCCCAGTAGTGGGATTGCTGGGTCGTATGGTAGTTCTATTTTTAGATTTTAAGGAACCTCCATACCGTTCTGCATAGTGGCTGTATCAATTTACATTCCCACCAACAGTGCAAGAGTGTTCCCTTTTCTCCACACCCTCTCCAGCATTTATTGCTTGGAGATTTTTTGACGATGGCCATTTTGAATGATGTGAAGTGATACCTCATTGTAGTTTTGACTTGCATTTCTCTAATGATTAGTGATGTTGAGCATCCTTTCATGTGTTTGTTGGCAACCTGTATATCTTCTTTGGAGAAATGTCTGTTTAGGTCTTCTGTCCATTTCTGGATTAGGTTGTTTGTTTTTTTGATATTGAGCTGCATGAGCTGCTTGTATATTTTGGAGATTAATCCTTTGTCAGTTGCTTCAATTGCTAATATTTCTCCCATTCTGAGGGTTGTCTTTTTGTCTTGTTTCTGCTTTCCTTTGCTGTGGAAAAGCTTTTAAGTTTCATTAGGCCCCATTTGTTTATTTCTGTTTTTATTTCCATTTCTCTAGGAGGTGGGTCAAAAAGGATCTTGCTGTGATTTATGTCATAGAGTGCTCTGCCTATGTTTTCCTCTAAGAGTTTTATAGTGTCTGGCCTTACATTTAGGTCTTTAATCCATTTTGAGTTTACTTTTGTGTATGGTGTTAGGGAATGTTCTAATTTCATTCTTTTACAATTAGCTGTCCAGTTTTCCAGGCATCACTTATTGAAGAGGCTGTCTTTTCTCCACTGTATATTCTTGCCTCCTTTATCAAAGATAAGGTGACTACATGTGCATGGGTTTATCCCTGGGCTTTCTATCCTGTTCTATTGATCTATATTTCTGTTTCTGTGCTTGTACCATACTGTTATGATTACTGTAGCTTTGTAGTATAGTCTGAAGACATGGAGCCTGATTCCTCCAGCTCTCCTTTTCGTTCTCAAGATTGCTGTGGCTATTCAAGGTCTTTTGTGTTTCCACACAAATTGTGGAATATTTTGCTCTAGTTCTGTGAAAAATGCCAGTGGTAGTTTGATAGGGATTGCATTGAATCTGTAGATTGCTTTGGGTAGCATAGTCATTTTCACATTGTTGATTCTTCCAAGCCAAGAACATGGTATATCTCTCCATCTGTTTGTATCATCTTTAATTTATTTCATCAGTGTCTTATAGTTTTCTGCATATAGGTCTTTTATCTTCCTAGGTAAGTTTATTCCTAGGTATTTTATTCTTTCTGTTGCAGTGGTAAATGGGAATGTTTTCTTAATTTCTCTATCAGATTTTTCATCATTCCTGTATAGGAATGCAAGAGATTTCTGTGCATTAATTTTTTATCCTGCTACATTACCAAACTCATTGATTAGCTCTAGTAGTTTTATGGTAGCATCTTTAGGATTCTCTACATAGAGCATCATGTCATCAGCAAACACTGACCGCTTTACTTCTTCTTTTCTGATTTGGATTCCTTTTATTTCCTGTTCTTCTCTGATTGCTGTGGCTAAAACTTCCAAAACAATGCTGAATAATAGTGGTGAGAGTGGACAACCTTGTCTTGTTCCTGATCTTAGAGGAAATGGTTTCAGTTTTTCACCATTGAGAAAGATGTTGGCTGTGGGTTTGTCATATATGGCCTTTATTGTGTTGAGGTAGGTTCCCTGTTTGCCTACTTTCTGGAGGGTTTTTATCATAAATGGGTGTTGAATTTTGTCAAAAGCTTTTTCTGCATCTACTGAGATGATCATATTTTTTTTCCTTCAGTTTGCTAATATGCTTTATCATATTGATTGATTTGTATATATTGAAGAATCCTTGCATTTCTGGGATAAACCCCACTTGATCATGGTGTATGATCCTTTTCATGTGCTGTTGGATTCTGTTTGCTAGTATTTTGTTGATGATTTTTACATCTACGTTCATCAGTGATATTGACCTGTAGTTTTCTTTCTTGGTGACATCTCTGTCTGCTGGTATCAGGGTGATGGTGGCCTTGTAGAATGAGTTTGGGAGTGTTCCTCCCTCTGTTATATTTTGGAAGAGTTTGAGAAGGATAGGTGTTAGCTCTTCTCTAAATGTTTGATAGAATTCACCTGTGAAGCCATGTGGTCCTGGGCTTTTGTTTGTGGAAGATTTTTAATCACATTTTCAACTTCAGTGCTTGTGATTGGTCTGTTCATATTTTCTATTTCTTCCTGGTTCAGTCTCAGAAGGTTGTGCTTTTCTAAGAATTTGTCCATTTCTTCTGGGTTGTCCATTTTATTGGCATATAGTTGCTTCTAGTAATCTCTCATGATCCTTTGTATTTCTGCACAGTCAGTTGTTACTTCTCCTTTTTCATTTCTAATTCTATTGATTTGAGTCTTCTCCCTTTTAATCTTGATGAGTCTGGCTAATGGTTTATCAATTTTTTTTATCTTCTCAGAGAACCCACTTTCAGTTTTATTGATCTTTGCTATCATTTCCTTCATTCCTTTTTCATTTATTTCTGATCTTATCTTTATGATTTCTTTCCTTTGGGTAACTTTGGGGATTTTTTATTCTTCTTTCTCTAATTGCTTTAGGTATAAGGTTAGGTTGTTTATTTGAGATGTTTCTTGTTTCTTGAGGGAGGATTGTATTGCTATAAACTTCCCTCTTGAACTGCTTTTGTTGCATCCCATAGATTTTGGGTCGTCGTGTTTTCATTGTCATTTGTCTCTAGGTATTCTTTGATTTCCTCTTTGATTTGTTCAGTGATCTCTTGGTTATTAAGTAGTTTATTTAGTCTCCATGTGTTTGTACTTTTTTCAGATTTTTTCCTCTTATTGATATCTAGTCCCATAGTGTTGTGGTCAGAAAAGATACTTGATACGATTTCAATTTTCTTAAATTTACCAAGGCTTGATTTGTGACCCAAGATATGATCTATCTTGGAGAAAGTTTCATAAGCAATTGAAAAGAAAGTGTATTGTGTTGTATTTCAATGGAATGTCCTAAAATATCAATTAAGTCCATCCTGTTTAATGGGTCATTTAAAGCTTGTGTTTCCTTATTAATTCTCCTTTTGGATGATCTGTCCATCAGTGAAATTGGGGTGTTAAAGTCCCCTACTAAGATGTGTTACTGTTGATTTCCTCTTTTATGGCTGTTAGTATTTGCCTTATATTTTGAGGTGCTCCTATGTTGGGTCCATAAATATTTACACTTGTTATATCTTCTTCTTGAATTGATCTCTTGATCATTATGTAGTGTCCTTCTTTGTCTCTTGCTACAGTCTTTATTTTAAAGTCTATTTTGTCTGGTATGAGAATTGCTACTCCAGCTCTCTTTTGATTTCCTTTTGCATGGAATAGCTTTTTCCATCCCCTCACTTTCAGTTTGTATGTGTCCCCAGGTCTGAAGTGGGTCTCTTGTTGACAGCATATATACAGGTCTTGTTTTTGTATCCACTCAGCCAGTCTATATCTTTTGGTGGGAGCATTTAATCCATTTACATTTAAGGTAACTATCGATATGTACGCTCCTATTAGCATTTTCTTAATTGTTTTGAATTTGTTTCTCTAGCACTTTTCCTTCTCTTGTGTTTCCTGCCTAAAAAAGTCCCTTTAGCATTTGTTATAAAGCTGGTTTGGTGGTGCTGAATTCTCTTAACTCTTGCTCGTCTGTAAAGTTTTTAATTTCTCCGTCAAATCTGAAGGAGATCCTTGCTGGGTAGAGTAATCTTCATTGTACGTTTTTCCCTTTCATCACTTTAAATATGTCTTGACACTCCCTTCTGGCTTGCAGAGTTTCTGCTTTAAGTTCAGCTGTTAACTTTATGGGGATTCCCTTGTATATTATTTGTTACTTTTCCCTTGCTGCTTTTAATACTTTTTCTTTGTATTTAATTTTTGATATTTTGATTTATATATGTCTTGGCGTATTCGACAGATGCAGGGTACATCAAGTTGATTGTGGAGATTTAATCTGCTGCTCCTGAGGCTGCTGGGAGAGATTTCCCTTTCTCTTCTTTGTTCGCATGGCTCCTGGGGTTCAGCTTTGGATTTGGCTCCACCTCTGAGTGTAGTTCACCTGAGGGCGTCTGTTTCTGCTCACACAGGAGGGGGTTAAAGCAGCAGCTGATTAGGGGGTCTGGCTCACTCAGGCCAGGGGGAGGGTGGGGTATGGAATGTGGAGCAAGTCTGCAGCTGCAGAACCTGGCATGATGTTGCAACAGCCTGAGGTGCGCCATGTGTTCTCCCAGGAAAGCTGTCCTTGGATCACAGGACCCTGGCAGTGGCAGGCTGCACATGTTCCCAGGAGGGGCAGTGTGGATAGTGACCTGTGCTTGCACACAGAATTCTTGGTGGCTGCAGCAGCAGCCTTAGTGTTTGATGCCCTCTCTGGTGTCCACACTGATAGCCGTGGCTCTCACCCATCTCTGGAGCTCATTTAGGTGGTGCTCTGAATCCACTCTCCTCGCGCACCTGGAAACAATGGTCTCTTGTCTCTTAGGCAGGTCCAGACTTTTTCCTGCACTCCCTTCCGGCTAGCAGTGGCACACTAACCCCTTCAGGCTGTGTTCACGCAGCCAACCCCAGTCCTCTCCCTGGGATCTGACCTCCGAAGCCCGAGCGTCAGCTCCCAGCCCCTGCCCGCCCCAACAGGGGAGCAGACAAGCCTCTCAGGCTGGTGAGTGCTGGTCGGCACCGATCCTCCGTGTGGGAATCTCTCCACTTTGTCCTCTGCACCCCTGTTGCTGCGCTCTCCTCTGTGGTGCCGAAGCTTCACCCCAACCCCGTCTCCTCCAGTGAAGGGGCTTCCTAGTGTGTGGAAACTTTTTCTCCTTCACAGCTCCCTCCCAGTGGTGCAGGTCCCATCCCTATTCTTTTGTCTCTGTTTTTTCTTTTTTCTTTTGTCCTACCCAGGTACGTGGGGAGTTTTTTGCCTTTTGGGAAGTCTGAGGTCTTCTGCCAGCATTCATTAGGTGTTCTGTAGGAGTTGTTCCACATGTAGATGTATTGCTGAAGTATTTGTGGGGAGGAAGGTGATCTCCACATCTTACTCCTCTGCCATCTTGAAGGTCTCCCCCTCTCTATCTATCTCTTATTGGTTCTGCTTCTCTGAAGAGCTCTAATTCATATATATGCCCTGTTTCCTTATTTCTTCAATTACGCAGGGTTGGCAAACTATGGCCTATCTGCTCCCTGACACCTGTGTTTGTACATAAGGTTTTACTGGAACATAGCCATGTCCATTCATTTACGTATTGTCTGTGGATGATTTTGTACTATAATTGAATAGCAGAATTAAGTAGTTGCAACAGGTAATAATGACCTACAAAGCTAAAATATTTACTATCTGGACCTTATAGAAAATGTTTACTGACACCCGAATTAGAGTGAAAGCTGCATGACATGAGGGGGTATGTCATCTTTTTGTAAGAAAAACTTTGTAGGTCTCAAGTATTGATATGATACCATAAGAACAACTAAGAAAATTATGGGATTTTGTTTCTGGAGAGAAAATGATAAAAAGGTTGATTTCTTTTCAATACTGATCAAGATGTTTACCTGTTTGTGGGCAAGTCAGCTAAAGAAAATATTCTGTTGAATGGATAATCCTATTATTTTTCTTGTCATATATCTCCTTCAGGAAACTACAATATTCTATACTACTCAAAATGTAATTTCCATTTAACCTTGTGTTGTTGTCCTTCTAGGAAATAATCCTAAGGCAATAAGCCTAAAAAAACCTTAATATTTCCAATCAGTATGGCAGGCTGAACTGATCTAAGGATCCTCTCTTTTGAGTAAATTCATATAAAAATGTTGGATAAAGAATAACAAAACAAAATATATCTTTAAGATTTAAAGCCAGAAAGAAAAATCACCCAGATGTAGAAACAAAAATCTTACAATCAGAGCACTGAATGGGAGTTAAAACTGAATGACTCTCAGGATCTCAAAACCTAGTCTAAGTTTCAATGCCCACTTGCAGGAAAGTACAGCACTGAGTCTGTGGAACTTATGCTCTTTGAGGAACTAGAATTGGGACTCTCTCCATCAGGCTGAGAGTTGGAAGGGTTTGGAAAACCTCCACAGAAAAACTCTGGGAGATATTTGAGAAGTGGCCACCTGCCTGTGGTCATGGGTTGGAAAAGAATTACCCCAAAGAAGTCAGAATTTTTACTTTAAACTGTGCACATGTCTCAAATTCTACTAACCAAGTGGGCATGGACATGGCCTGACCTGAGAAATTAACATAAATATTATTTGTAACAGAGGAAATCCATAGGTTTCTGGTTGGAGCAAACAAGAGTCTTCTCAGAGACTTTTTTCAGTGATTATTTCATAAGGATTGAGGTATAAAAGTTGCAATTGCAAACCCTCTTCTCTGCTTACAAAAGATTATATTTATTCTTCAAGGTCCAATCCAAATGTCATTCTATGACTTTCTGTCATATGCAAACCACCTCCTCACTCCCAACATTCTTTACCTATACAAGCTTTTGCTCCCACAGTCCTTTGTTCATCCCTTTATACTAGAATTTTCATATTGCGTTATATTTACCTTTGTACTCTTTCATCTCTCTTCTAGAGGTGAACTGCTTGAGGACAGGAATCATGCCTTATTTACATTTGTGTCCTCTGTAGGGAACTTTAAAATAGCTCTTGAAAGTCACAGAAATAATCATTTCCATTAACCTTTGTGAGGGATGCAAAGAAGCAAACAACATTGACATTGATTATTTTATGAATAATAAAATTTAATGAAGAACATTTAAGGTGTTTGGGCATCTAGCAAAAGAAATCAGATAAAAACTGATGTCTGAAAACTATGTTTGATTAATGATAGGAAAAAATAATATAGACAGTAAGTTCTGTAGGATTTCAGAAAATCAGTTTAGCTAGCTCACCGTGAGGGAGTGTTAGAAGGTAAGGCTAGAAAATTTGGAAGATTGAGTGGGGCCAGATTATGGATCACTCAGGAATTTGGACTTTAACTTGTAGCTAGTGGATGGGAAACCATGGAGGTTTTCTGTGCAGCAGAGTTAACACAAAGATCTGGTCTAGAATTATTTATTTATTTTTTAAAATTTATTTATTTTTGGCTGTGTTGGGTCTTCATTGCTGTACGCGGGCTTTCTCTAGTTGCGGCAAGTGGGGGCTACTCTGTTGAGGTGTTCAGGCTTCTCATTGTGGTGGCTTCTCTTGTTGCAGAGCACAGGCTCTAGGCACGCAGGCTTCAGTAACTGTGGCACGTGGGTTCAGTAGTTGTGGCTTGCAGGCTCAGTAATTGTGGCTTGTGGGCTCTAGAGCGCAGGCTCAGTAGTTGTGGTGCATGGGCTTAGCTGCTCCGTGGCATGTGGGATCTTCCTGGACCAGGGCTTGAACCCATGTCCCCTGCATTGGCAGGCAGATTCTTAACCACTGTGCCACCAGGGAAGCCCTGGTCTAGAATTATTAATCTGGCAGTGATGTGTAGGATGAATTGGTTAGGGATAGCAGCCTGAGGCAGAATAGCTTGGATGCAGTAATCTAGGAATGGGTGATAAGAGCTTGGATTGGGCAGTGAGGATGAAAAAAAAAGAGAGAGAGAGAAAAAGAATTTTAGCAGAGACTTCAAACACACTTTTTTATAAAAAAAAAAATAGAGAATTAAAATGTTAAAATTATTATTGGGAAATCATGATAATGTGAATTCTTCACAGGGCAAGAATACTGTTAGAGATCAAACATATTAAGAAATTTATGAGATATGATGAAATAATTTTCCTTAACACTCTGCATGCTTTAGTAAGTGACAAAATAGATGTTCACAGAGACCAAGTCAAAATTTTTCATAAACATCCGTGTAACATGATTTACCTGATGATTCTTAGCCAGCTATTTTAAAAGAATTCTTTTAGTGGGATAGAGTTCTGAAAATTGGGAAAGTATGGAGGTCACATATGGTTCCATTTCATAAATTCTAGGTTATAGGAAGTTCACATATTGCAAAAGAAACATTTAGAAGCTCTGAACAGAGCAACTAAATTGATTTGTGATGTTATTGTCATTGGTGTTAGATTAGCAACTGTCATAGTCAGGCAGAACTATCATATCATTAGGAAAGAATGCAAAAATCCTGAGTCTATGTAAGGAATATAACATTCACTCTGTAGAAGAACCTCAGGCTTAGCCAAATGGTTGTGATTTAAGTTAATATTTAACTTAGCTAGTTCCTTTCTTCCTTTAGTTCATTGCAAAGCTTTAGCTGTATCAAATACTGTTCTTTTCTTCTCTTTATCAGTTGGGCAATCCAAGAATACCATTCTTAGCCTTGAGTAAGTTCCCAGTCATCTACGGAAGCCAGAGTTCAAAAGCTTGGTACACTGTCATGAAATTCTATTTTTCTTCCCCTAATATAGTATAGCAATTTAAAACCTTTCTGCACTAATCATTGTCATCATGAGTTAAGAGATCATAATCAGTCTAGAATAGCAGCTCATCTAGTGGGGGAAGTTCTTGGTGTGACA
Source organism: Orcinus orca (assembly GCF_937001465.1). Classification (NCBI taxonomy): domain Eukaryota; kingdom Metazoa; phylum Chordata; class Mammalia; order Artiodactyla; family Delphinidae; genus Orcinus; species Orcinus orca. The sequence goes on along the minus strand of NC_064559.1, from coordinate 15,992,122 downwards.
CACTCCTTAGTTAGAGTGAGAGCCGTGATGATTCAGCCCATAGTTATTCTCCTCTTGCGTAGGGAGTGAAGAGGGCCTCAGGTAATGCATAGATTTTGGAGTCAGACTGGCCAGAGTCCCAATCAGGTCTAGACCATTTATGAGTCGTGTACTGTGTTAGTTTGCTAGGGCTGCCACAACAAAGCACTATAGCTTGAGCAGCTTAAACAACAGAAATTTATTTTCTCATAGTCCCACTGCTTAGAAGTCCTGGTGCAGGAAGCGGGGGGCCCTTCCAGGGCCCAAGAGTGGGCTCTTGTCTAACTTGGAAATGAATTGCCTGACACATGTACTGACAAAGCAAAAGAAATTGGACAGCAGCAGGGTAAATGAACCCAGGAGAACTGCTCTGCCATGTGGCTCGCAGTCTCAGATTTTATGGGGATGGGTTAGTTTTGGGGCCATCTCAGGCCAATCCTCTTGCTTGGCCCATAGTATGACTCACTGTCCTTCCTGGTGGCGTGTACATTTCTCAGCCAAAATGGATTCCAGCAAGAAGGACTCTGGGAGGTTGGTCGTCTCCTCCCTCTTTTGGCCCCTCCCAAATTCTGCAGGTTAGTTTTCAACAGCAGCATTTTGTTCCTTATTAGGACCTCCTGCTGTTAGACAGCTCAGGCAAGTGGGCTTGGCCAAGGTGGGTGGTTTTGGTCAGCAGTTCCCTAACAGTCCAAGGACAAGGTGGTCAGAGCTGGCTTCTCTGAGGCCTCTTTCCTTGGCTTATAGATGGTCATCTTCCCGTGTCTTCATATGGTCTTCCCTCTATAACTATCTGTGTCCAAATTTCCTCTTATAAAGACCACAGTCATATTGGATTAGAGCCACGCTCATGCTTTCATTTTAATTTGATCACCATTTTAAAGGTCCTATCCCCAAATGCTGAGGTCCTAGGAGTTAAAATTTTAACATATGAATTTAGAGGGGACACAATTCAGCTCATTATATATACCCTCAGGCAAATCACTTAGCCATTCTGTGACTTGTTTATTTGGAATAAACTTTAGTTGCAGTCAAGTCTGAAGAATTGCAGTTATTGATTGTGAGGTAAAGACCATGCCTGATATACTCAAAACAGAGATCACTGTTCCTGCATAAGTGTATTCATAGCAATCTTTTTTTTCACCTTTAAAACTAAGTTGTTGTTACTGTTGTTTTAATAACACTAGGCTCATGTGACATATTGATATTCAAGATAACAATTTTTTAAAAAATCTGTGTTTCTCAGAGGAACTGCCAAATCTAGCATATTACAAATACAGGAATATTTATCCAGGCTGAAGTATAAAGATGGGAAATTTATTTAGAATTCACATACCTGGAAGCTGCTGCTGGTATGGCACTGAGTCCCATCTTTCCCTGTATAATGATATTTACTGGTTATTTCATTCCTTCTTTACCTTTAACTTCCACATCAAAATAATCACTAGATCCATCAGCATCTACTTGCTAAATATCCTGATACTATATTCTTTCGTCTCCATCTTCATTGCCCGCAACATGGTTCAAGTCCCCAGCAATTTTTTTGTGGCTGGAGTATTTGGTCCAGACTGTTGGAATAGCTTTCTCAATGTTTTTTACTCCTTCCATCTTGCCCTGTCAAACATCTAAACATTACTGATAGGCTAATCTTTAAAAGTGCAAATGAGACTACATTTCCAATGTCTTCGTAATCTATCAATTGTTTGGTACTATATACAGCAGTTTATCGGAAACTTTTTTAGACTGGGACAAAAATTGAGGATAAAGTTCAATATGTGAAGCAATAACTAATGCTATCAGAGGTTATCCTGTAGGTAACACTGGAGTGATTGCCCCTTGCCATTCTTTTTTGTTGTGTGTGTGTGTGTGTGTGTTATGAATCATCTTTTTATTGACAAGAAAAATGAGGCTCAGAAAGATTAATTAATGTACTTAGGGTCATGTAAGTAAGTGGCTGGGCCAGGATTTGAACCAAGCCCTCCTGACTCCCCTGAATTACACTGAATGGAAAGGTGACATGACGAATTTATATTCTTATCTATCTATTTATTTATTTGAAGTATAATTGATTTACAATATAGTGTTACTTTCACGTGTATAGCACAGTGATTCAATTATACATATATGTGTGTGTGTGTATATATATATATATATATATATATATATATATATATATATACATATATTCCTTTTCAGATTCTTTTCCCTTATAGGTTATTACAAAATATTGAGTATCGTTCCCTGTGCTATACAGTAGATCCTTGTCGGTTATCTATTTTATATATAGTAGTGTGTATATGTTAATCCCAAACTCCTAATTTAACCCTCCCTCCCCCGACCTTCCCCCCCTTTGGTAACCATAAGTTTGTTTCTATGTCTGTGAGTCTATTTCTGTTTTGTAAATAAGTTCACTTGTATCATTTTTTTAGATTCCACATATAAGCAGTATCACCTGATATTTATCTCTCTCTGTTTGGCTTACTGCCATTCTGCCCTTTTATCTCACACTAATACCTGATCAGCCTAGGCCAGCACTGGCTCAGAGAATCAAGTCCAAGATCCTTGTCAGGATCTTCAATAACAGTGACTGAGATTCCTCAAGCCAGGCTGTGCCTCCCCTCCAATGGTTTGGAAATCTCTGGCATTCCCCTTGTTCCCTCTTGGAATTTCCTTCCTCTCCTTGTTCCTGGAAACATGCCACGAGCAGATAACTACCTTCCTGCCTTGCCATAGCGTTTCAATGGTACCTTTCACACCACAGATCACACCAAGCTCTAACGATTTGCTTGCCTGTCAGTCTCCCTCCTCGCCGAAGGTCTCCTCCATGGTGTTTACTTCACCCTGATGTCTCTAATGCATTCAGTAATGCTGATGCAATAACCACTTTAGATGAAAAACTCAGAAAGTAAGGATGAGAGATACTTCCTGTACCTAAATGTTTTTAATTTTCACCCTGTCTATGGATAGCTTCATGAAGAAAACACAATAAAGGAAGGAGAGAAAGAAAGCAAGAAACAAGCCTGGCAATGGAATAGGAAGGGAAATAGAAGGGAAATAGGAGGGAAAGGGAGGACTCCCCCTGAAGCCCACCCCAGGCTTCACCCACTGCACATCACCAAGCCTGCACCCCGAAAGCCGCGGTGCAGGCATCCCAGTTCCACTCACAACGAGTATGCTGACCATTAGGCTGTGTTCCTCATATCTTGCTCCATTTGAGAAGCTACCCTGCTCCAGATCTCTTCCCTTTTTCCTTCCTATTTTTGTCTCAATTCTGAATCGCGCCTAATCAAGCTCAGTCACTGAGAACCATACCTGCTATGGCAGCTCACCCATCACTCCAGAGAAGCCTTTGCCAGAAACTCCAAGAGAGTGGCTGGGAAGGGAGGGAATGAGGGAGAGAAAACAGAAGTAGATTATAGATTACATGAAAGAAAAGGGCTAAAAAGTCAAGGAAGAAGGACAAAAAGCAAAGAAAAAATGAAAAAGAAGGGGGGAAAAAAGGAGAGGAGAAGAAAAAGGCAAGGAAGAGGGAAATTCAACCATTTCATGGAGTGGATCTGCCATTCCTCTTTGCCTGCGAATTGTAATATTGCATGCTCTCCTATTTCTATTTCGATTATTCACTTAAATCCCATTCAGCATAAGAGCTGAAAGACTATTCCTTAAATGTTCCATAAGAATAGCTTTGATTCTGCACTTTTTGGAGAAATCACAACATCGTGACTCAAATGAACTTGACTAAAATTGTTCCAAACAAGAATTATTATTACAAAGTTCTTGGCTGTGAAAATGACAAAGGGAGTTTAGTCCAAACAAGGGTTTACTGGGAAAACCACACCCTTCTAATGTCTCTGAACCGAAAGGACACAGAAACTATGATGATAAGACAGGCCACACAACTTTTCGTGGAAGGTGGTTACCCAAAAGCTTAACAAATAAGAACAGTCTAGAACAGCTAGTCACAATGGGGTTCCTCATATGCAAAAAAAAAAAAAAAGAAAAGAAAAGATTTTAAGGACATTTTGCCAATTCTTCAGCCCTGGGTCAGAGTATTTAGATAATCACATGGTGAATAAAGTTCATATTTTCTGGTAAAATTTTAAAGAGGGTGTCAAAAGAAATTTTTCTTAATGATCCAGGCATTTACCTTCCCCAATACATCTTCCACTTAATAAAGTTATTATCTCCTCTCTGCTACATTTCACACAGAACTGACTGAGCAGATATTTATGTATAAGGAGAGGGACCTAAATTTAAACACTCCAACAAATCAAATTTTTATCTATTCCAAAGGTGGCTTTTTCAGACTCACAGACGTAAAAAACAAATTCATGGTTACCAAACGGGAAGGGGGAGAGATAAAATAGGCGTTTGGGATTAGCAGATACAGACTATAAATTAGCTAAACAACAAAGTCCTACACTATAGCACAGGGAACTATATTCAATATCCTGCAATAAGCCATAATGGAAAAGAAAATGAAGAACTATATATATATATATATATATATATATATATATATATATATACACACACATACACACACACACACACACACACACATATATATTACTGAATCACTTTTCTGTACACCAGAAACCAACACAACATTGCAAATCAACTATACATCAATAAAAAACAAAAAAACAAATATGGTTTTGTGGTCACAGTTTCAGCAAATGTGTATTAAGCACAAACCATATGATAAACCCTATGCTGGGAAGTAGAGAGAGTAGCCCTCTCTGAGACAACTAGAATAAAGTTAAAGTGTTGTCATTATTCCTTTTACTCCACTAGAGAACCTATGTTTTAAGAATCTGAAGTTTTTGTAATCAAGATCGATTTTACATTTAAGATTGGGCAAACACTCTCGAGTGCTTCTTAGAAAAACATTATCTTTAGCCTCCTGCCTAAGTCAACCCCCTGACTACCCAGCTGAAACGGCCTTTTCTTCAGTACTGGCGAATGTTCTGCATGCAACTTGATAACAATTTGAGGAGTCTACAGTTTTACTGCGGGAGGTACGAGATACTTCCAGTCACACATAAACAGGCTTTGAGGGCAGCTTCTTATTTGCCTGTTGTTGTAGAAGTTCTCTTAACTGAGTTCTATTTAACAAACTCATCAGATTAATGATTTCTCTCCACCCTCTTTGTAAATCATGCGGACTGATAGCCATAGTTCACAGCTCTTGGCTCTTCCGCAACATTTCTGTTTGTGCCTTTGCATTGTTATCTTACAGCGCTTGCGCTCAACTGCGTTTGTGCCAAATGCACTTGTTTCTGTAACTAAGTAGGGTGTAAAGCAATAAAATATGAGCCCAGAAGGAGAGTTACACTGAAAGCTACACTGAATACTTTGGAAAGTCTTGGAATACTTGGAAGAGGAGGGTCACTACAAATACTTCTGTTAACTTAGGTGTGGGTAAAATGATTGTAGAAGATCAGGAGAAATTATAAACATCTAGAAGGATTCTGGATTCAGAATATTTCGCACATCTCCGTAATTTCAGCCTCACTTTAAAGGAACCAAAATTGAGAAATCATAGATGATGGATGCGTGATGGGTGTGAGTCTATGAGAAGGACTAGGTGGAATTTTAATCAGTTGACCATGCATAACAAAAAGGCATGGGTCTACAAGAAAAAGACTGGAGAATAAATGTACCTTTATGAAATTGAAATAAATAGTTAGAGGTAAGCATGCATCACTTTTGTGATTCCCTCTTTATAGGGCTTCTTCAGTGAACCAGCCAACTACAGATACAATTACTCCCACAGTAAAATGTGGGAGTGACAGATGTTAAGTCTGTGGTACATGCAGCAAAAAGCACACTGGTTTCTACTCTCATCTCGACCACTTTGAGCAAGACACTCACTCTCAAAATTTTGATTTCCGTTTGCAAAATGCGAAAAACAATACCTGTCTTGCTTATTTCACAGGGTTTTGTTTTGTTTTTTAAGAATCAAATGAAGTAATAAATGAAAATATTTTATAAATTTTAAAATGCAAAAAATAAGGCAAATAGATCTAATCGTAGGTGGTATGTCTTGTACAACTTTGTATTCTGAAAAAGCCCATGGAGAGTTAAAACAATAAGCCTTTAATGAATAAGTTAATAAAAGAATGGACCCATTTTTCTGCCACAGGGCTGCACATGGAAACATAGCATTTGCAACATGGTATCAGGTTGGCTTGATGGACATTTTAGAATCTGTCCTCATTGTGGCCATTTGGGGCAATTTCTATAGATGAGGTATGTACCAGCCCTCTTGTATAGGTTTATGTGGTACTTGATAGGTGTTTATTTATTTTTTTTGTTAGGTGTTTATTGAATAGTATTTATTCAGAGTCAATTAATGAATGAGTGAATGAATGGAAATGTTTAGACCCTTTTTTGTCACTCTTTTTTTCTCACAACTTATTCCATCAAAGCAATAGGAATTGGTGGTTGTTCAGTTAATATAGTAGGCATTCAAAATGTTTGTTGAATGAATAAAGAAATAAATGTGTAAATGCAATGTATGAACATGGAGATAAGCCTGCCTCTTTTTTCCAGCTTTCTTGAGATATAATGGACATATAAAATTGTGTAAATTAAAGGTGTACAATGCACTGATTTGATACACATACACTGCAATATGATTACCACTGTAGCATTAGCTAACCCTCCATCATATCACATAATCACCTTTTTTTTTTTTTTTTCTGGTGAGAACATTTCAGGTCTATTCTCTTAGCAACTTTCAAGTATATACTAGAATAACGTGAAGTATAATCACACTGTTGTGCATTAGATCCCTAGAACTTATTCTTCTAACTGCAGAGTTGTACTCTGACCAACATTTCCCCGTTTCCACATACATATACATATATATGTATATACATGAATCTTCTTTATCCATTTATCTGTTTATCTGTTGATGGATACTTTAGTTGTTTTTATATCTTGGTTATTGTGAATAATGAAAGATCATGAGAGTGCAGATATGTCCTTGGCATCCCGTTGTCCTTTCCTTTGGATATATACTCAGAAGTGGGATTGCTGGATCATATGGTAGTTCTATTTTTAATTTTTTAAGGAACCTCCATACTGTTTTCCATAGTGGCTACACTAATTTACATTCCTACTAACAGCGCACAAGCATTCCCTTTTCTCTGCATCCTCACCAACACTTGTTACTTTTTGTGTGTTTTTTTTTCTTTTTTTTTTTGGTACGCGGGCCTCTCACTGTTGTGGCCTCTCCCGTTGCGGAGCACAGGCTCCAGACGCGCAGGCTCAGAGGCCATGGCTCACGGGCCCAGCCGCTCCACGGCACGTGGGATCTTCCCAGACCAGGGCACGAACCCGCATCGCCTGCATCGGCAGGCGGACTCTCAACCACTGCGCCACCAGGGAAGCCCACCTTTTGTGTTTTTGATGATAGCCATTCTAACAGGTGCTACGTCATTGTGGTTTTGACTTTCATTTCCCTGATTATTAGTGATGTTGAACATCTTTTCATGTGCCTATTGGTCAACTGTATGTCTTCTTTGGAAAAATGTCTATTCAGTTCCTCCATCCATTTTTTAATTGGATCGTTTGGGGTTTTATTGTTGTTGTCATTATTGTTATTGGGTTGTATAAGTTCTTTATTTTATTTTTGATATAACTCCTTATCAGATATATGGTTTGCAAATACTTTCTCCCATTCTTTAATTTGCCTTATCATTTCACTGATGATTTCCTTTGCTGTGAAGAAGCTTTTTTAATTTGACATAGTCCCGCTTATTTATTTTTGCCTTTGTTGCCTGTGCTTTTGGTGTCACAACCAAAATTTTATTGCCGAGATCAATGTAAAGGAGCTGTTCCCCTATCTTTATTACTAGGAGTTTTAAATTTCAGGTCTTTGTTTAAGTCATTAATCCATTTTAAGTTAATTTTTGTGAGTGGTATAACTACTACTGCAGGCAGTTATTCAGTTTTCCTAATACTATTTATTTATTTATTTTACTGCTGAACTTATTTTTTTTAACTTTTTATTTTATGTTGGAGTATAGCTGACTAACAATGTTGTGATAGTTTCAGATGCACAGCAAAATGACTCAGCCATACATAGGCATGTATCCATTCTCCCCCAGACTCCCCTCCCATTCAGGCTGCACACACACACACACACACAGATGGCATCTATAGAATGAATTCCTAGAGGTAGAACTGCTGGTTTAAAAGGGTTTTGCACCAGAAGGCAGAGAACTAGCTTATTGTATTTATTTTTTTGTGTTTTAACGATGTTTGAGAATATCAGCCCTATCCAGAAAAATAATCAATGGGTTTCTTTTTCCTTTAAAGTTAAAATTGGATATTAAAGGCACTCGGCTTTAAGATGGGATAATACTAGACAACTAGGCTCAGCTCTGTACATTAGAACTTTCTGATTTTCAACATAAGAAAGACTTTAAGAAAAATCTGAAAAACTACCTGGAATAAGAATATCAGGAGACCATCTTACTCTCTTTGGAGAATTTACCTTAGACATGACAGAACTGGTAGAAATGTGTTTCTTTCAGATGCATTTCATGTGCATTCTTTTGCTTTGGATGGGCTTTTTTCTTTTTCTTTGCAAAGAAAAATTGTTATTATTGATTTTCCTTAACTCTCCCTCTCTCCTTATTTTTGTAATGCTTTAAAATGATTGAAATTATGAGGAAATTTATAAATTTAACCTATTCAACAGAGAAGAAATATTCATACATGGGAACACTAATATGTATTGACAAATACAACTGATCAACAGCTAATGGTATGATTTCCACTTTGATTGAGTGAAAATAGCTACAAACATGTTAACAATCTGAGTTAAAATTGGTACAAAAACTAATCCTTCTCTAAACACAATAATAAGTCCTTGGTAGAATTCACGTGGGAGATTTTCTTAAAATTAATTTATAAGGAATAGTTTTTGGAGGGATTAGCCTAGAGTTCTGTCAACAAAAATAGAGGAAAAAAATCAATACAGAGCTATTTCATCCAAAACTGTTGGCTAAAGAGATAAATTGTCATTTGCTTATATCAGTTGTTCTCAGCCCTGATTGCATATTAAAATCAAGAGATTTTTAAAAAATACAAATGTTCACCTGGACCACTTAAATCAGAATCTCTGGCTGAGGGAGGGGAGTGGCAGATATCCACATTTTAAAAATCTTTGCTGGTGATTCTAATATGAATCAAGTTTCAGAACTGCTGGTTTCAGAAAGATAAGGAACAGAAATTTAGAATGAAACTCTTCCTGGTAAGTATCAGGACACCAAAGTGAGGTGAGACAGATCACCTCTCGTTGTATGCTGATTTACAAAGCAAAGCCTCCAAGAATCTATTACATTTTTCTGGAAGCTTCAACAAATTCAAGAATATAAAGATGGAACAGAGAGAAGATTTAAGGAGAACGTTATGGTGGAGACCTCTTCGGAGAGAGCTGATGCTATGCTGGCATCTTCATTTCCCTTCTGTAAAGGAGGCATGGCGAGTGCTCCCTTTTGCTTCAAACATAGAGAAAGGGGTTACACTCAGAGAGCTTGAGATACTGTCCTGCCATCAGGAGACACAAGACTGCTGTCTGATTCGTGCATAAGAAAGCTTTATCAAGCATAGATTGGAATCTGTTTTCTACCAGCCAACTGCTCTGTTGGTGGAATCAACAGTGTTATAGTTCGGGAATCACCCTGCCTCTCAGAGTTTGTCAAGGAAAGGGAGACATCAGTGTTTCCCTGTTGGAGAAAGGCAGTGACATAGGAGAGGGATCCTGCATGATTCCTGATCAACACGGTTGACAGGAGACATGAGCCAAACTCAGCAGAAAGAGGTCGAAGGGTGTATCCTCAGATAGAAAGTGGGAGTGGCAGGTGTTCACTTTCAATAGAGCTGTAATCCCCTGGGTCAGCATAAGAACAAAAATCTCAAAGAGCTCACAAAAGCCACCCATGAGAGGAAGAGTCAGCCAAAATTATCTTCCAGGATGACATTTTAACCAGCTGCCAGAGAGAAGGCATGAAGCACTCCAGCTCAAGTAAAGATCAGCCTATTCTTTGTCCTCATTTCCCTTCTGCTACAGCAGGACTGAAGAGTAGAAGAGTTAGCAAAAGAGCGGTAAGTGAGCAGGAAGAGGAGGGGGTAAAGCTGTCCACGCCCCCTTTCCCACTGCAGGTTGACATCCCGAAGCCTGCCCAAGCTGGGGGAGAAGAGTACAGTGTTAAATGGACATTGGAGTTGGATTAGCAGGCACACTCGCCCTACGATCCCTCAACTTGTAAGAGCACAGCAGAAAGTAAAGACTGAGTTTTAGTCACCTGACATATTCTAATTAATGATTTTGGTCTTGACATGACTTACTCACCCTTTTACCTACGAGACTCCCTGTGCCCTTGATCCCAAATGTCTTCTTGCTTCTTAATCTGTGGCTTCCATGCTAGAGCTTCTTCACCTGTATCTTGCTTACTTGTATTTGACATCTAGTAGCTGATCTCTTCTCAACTCTCTCTTAAGAACAGTAATTTCTCATTTGCTTCCCACTCTGATGAGCATAAATAATTCCCAGTGACCCCCATGAATACCCAAGTCTTCACCCTGTGCACTGCCAGCCTTCACCTGCAGCGAGGCATGTCTCATCATGGAATAAAACAGAACAGTTAATTAGGTATTTTACTTTCCAACTTGTTTGGTTAACATCTGGAGGTGTAGGCAAACAACAAAGAGCAACACAGTATATAAAGCTCATTAGTGAGGCATAACAGTACCCAACAGAATGGAGCTAGAGTAAACTGTGAGCTCATCCAAATTATAGAGTTGCAAATGTAGTTTTATTTGCATTTGATGAATTGTGTGTTAGTAATGCACTGTAAATCATGGGACCTATAAGGGTGGCGTAATTTTTGTTAAAGCTACACACAAATTTGGGCACCTTAACTTAGAGCTATTTACTTTGCTTTTAAAATGGAACAAAAAGTAGGTTTCAAAATGATAAAAACAGTCTGATCAATTTCTTGTTAAGGATTTGAATTTTGACAAAGTAGGGAACTCAGAAAATTATTGCAAAGATGACTTTTATATCCCTGATAATGTAATTCTTTAGTACTGGAAATTACTTTCTTTTTAGCTGCTATGATCTTTTCCAGTCTCTCTCACAAATTACTTTGGATTGGCTTTCTAAGCCAGTCTAGTATGAAACCTCTAGGGAAGGCTCAGTTGCAATATATAAAGCAGCAGTTTTGGTTCATTATTGCATTTTTCCTTCCTAAAATATAGAATACTAATAATAGAGGCATAGGGTGTCACATGTCCCTATGTTAATGAGAAAATTGGTAATGGTGACATTTAGTTAATTCACACAATCATTATTAAAAGTACACACAATTTAAAGTAATGAGGTATAGATTAACCTCCTTAACTGCCTTTCCATGAGTAAGATGATTCTTGTATTCCTGCCATTTTTGTTCATTAATTTATTCAACAATTATTTATTGATTGTCTAGAATGTGTCAGGCTTGGTGCTAGAGATATAAAGTAGGATAAGATACCATCCTGTGCCTGCTCCACAATCTTGATGTATTTGCAGAGAAAGGCTAATAAAAGATAATTTCAGTAGATAAGTGTTACAACAAGTGTGCACCAACTCCAGTGATGAAACTAAAAGAGGCACAATTAATTGATTGGGAGGATTTGAGAGGGGAACGTTTCAGAGAGGAGAAGATCTTTGAATTAATTTCCCAAATTAGAATAGGTATTCTAAGGCCACTCTGAGAATGGTGAAGGAAGGTGGTTTTGTGCTAAAATACTTGGGCATGAAGCAGCTTGGCACCTTCAGGAAGCTGTCAGTCATTTGATATGACAAGAGTGTAGGGTATGAGCAACAAAGTCCCAGGAAGTACACTGATAAATGAAGACAAGTCCTAGATCACAGAGTACAATCACTCTCCACATCTGTGGGTTCTGCATCCACAGATTCAATCAACCAAGGATCAAAAATACTTCTTAAAATCCTAGAAATTTCCAAAACCCAAAATATGAATTGGCTATGCACTGGTGACTATTTACACAGCATTCATATTGTATTAGGTGTGATAAGTAATCTAGAGATAATTTAAAGTATATGGGAGGACATGTGTAGGTTATCTGCAAATACTACATCACTTTATATAAGGGACTCGGGCATCCACAGATTTTTGTATCTATGGGAGGTCCTGGAATGAATCCCCCACGGATACTTAGGGACAACTGTACCTTGCAAGTATGCTGTAGAATTTGGTGTTCACTCTGTAGGCAATGGGAAGCTATTAGAATACACTTAGAAGGAAAATAGCATTGTCAGTTTTGTGGTTTTAGACAGCTTATTCTGGCAGCCATTTGAAGGATTAGTTAAAAACTCAAACTTGAATCTTTCAAATCTGTGATCATTTAACCTATAGGTTCAGAGGGTCTGTTAAACTCCTACAACTGCATACAAAATTTGTGTACCTATATACTATTTCTGGGGAGAAGGCCCATAACATACGTTTGACTTTCAGTCACTGAAAGAGGATGATATTGAAGGCTGGGAAGTAGGATGACCAACTTATCCCAGTTTGCCTGGGACTCTTCTGGTTTTAGTACGAAGAGTATTGCATCTGGGAAAGCTCTAAATTCCAAGCAAACTGTGATACATAATCATCTTACTAAGAAGTCAGAAGACTGTGGCAATAGTCCCGGTAAAAGGAAATGAGAACTTCAGTTAGAGGAGAAGGAATGACCTTGAGCAGTATAAGCTACAGAACTGAGTGGCTAATGGGTTTAAAGTATTGGAGAAAGGATGAACTGAGGATAAAACCTATGTATCTAGCTCTAGTTACTATATTTATCTGGTTGCCATAAAAGAAAGTGTGTGTGGGGTGTGTGTGTGTGTGTGTAAGGATGACTTCCATTTTGAACATGTTGATAATAAGTATTTATGAGGTTCTGATGGACATGCCTGATAGGAAGTTGGATATGTAGATTTAAAGTTGTAGAAAATATATCTAGGATGGATATGTAATTTGTAAGCCATTACATTATAAGTATTAATTGAAATTTGAATAAGCCTATTCAAAGTACCGTAAGCAGATTACCAAGAGAAACTTCACTCTAAGAAACTAAGGGAAGAAAGACTGTGATTTTTATTTATAAATTTAAAGTTTTAAATATTTTCATGGAAATATTAATGTAAACAGAAAGAAATTTGAATATAAAAATTGAAAAGGAGGAAATGAAATATTACTTGAAGCTTGTATAATTATACACTTAGAAATTATTTGAAAATATGATTGAAGACAAGAAGAGAATTTAATAAGCTGGCTAGATACAAAATATACACAGAAACCAATAGTTTCTGTTTATATGAACAATAAAGAGTTAGAAGATTTAATGGAAAAAGACAATCATCTACAATAGCGAGAATGACAGTTAATATTAAATGCTATTATTGATGAATACTGAATGTTATTATGTGCTAGGTACTCTTCTAAGGCTTTCATAGGCCTACTGCATTTAATCCTCAAAACAACTGTACTTTACAGATGAGACAATGGATGCAAAGAGAGTTTAAGGAACTTGCTTGTGTTTATACAGTTAATAAGTGACAGACCTACATTTTAAGTGTAGGGAGTCTTAATCCATAGGCTGTGGTTTTAACTGTTATACTATGTAGTTAGTACCCTTAAGAAAGAAAAGTAGTAAGGTAATACTCAGGAATATACTCAACAAGAAAGGCCCAAAATCTGTATAAAGGAAATGTTAACATGCTATCAATGGAGAAAGGAAGTGTTGGACAAATAGACTTGGATGGAAAAAAATATAAAAATACAAGTTCTAAAAAAAAAAAAAAAAAAAAAAATACAAGTTCTCCCTAAACTGATCTATAAATATAACTTGATTCCAATATAAATAACAATAATTTTTTCCTGTGAAACTAGTTTTAAAATTCATATAAAATTTTTAAAAGGAAAAACTTCAGAAATGAAGAGTATTGTTAAAGGGATAGCCCATCAGATATTTTAAAACTATTAAACTTTTCAACAATTAAAAAAAGGCAGCACTGGCACATGAGCAGACAGATAAATGGAATTCCAGAAATAAATAAGTGCATAAGGATTCACTATATAGTAAAGGTGGCATTATATAATATATATCATCTATCAGTGGAGGAGAAGATGGATGATTCAATAAATGGTTCTTGAACAAGAGGGAAGTCATCTGGAAAAAAATGAATTCATATCTTATCACTTAAAACAAGAGAATTTGAGAATTGAAGAGTCCACTGTAAAAATATTAAAGCATAAAATTAATAGAGAAAGAAATTATTTTATAATCCCAGTGTATGAGAGACCTTTATGTGTATGACACAAATGCAAAGGCCATAAGAAATTATGTTGATCTGCAAATCAGTGATACATCACATTAACAAAATGAGAAATAAAAATCATATATCATCTCAGTTGATGCAGAAAAAACGTTTGACAAAATTCAACATCCATTTATGAAAAAAACTCTCAACAAAGTGAATAGAGAGGGAATGTAACTTAACACAATAAAGGCCATATATGACAAACCCACAGTTAACATAACTAGTTCAATGGTGAAAAGCCTAATGTCTTTCTTCTAAGATCAGGAACAAGACAAGGATGTCTACTCTCACCACTGTTATTCAACATGGTTTGAAAGTCCTAGATGGACCAATTAAGCAAGAAAAAGAGCTCAAAGGTATCCAAATCAGAAAGAAAGAAGTAAAACCGTCATTATTTACAGATGACATGATACTATATATAAGAAAATCCCTAAAGACTCTGACAAAAAACTATTATAATTAATAAATGAATTCAGTAAAGTTGTAGGAGACAAAATTAATATACAGAAATATGTTGTGTTTCTATACACTAATAACAAATATCAGAAAGATATCCCATTCACAACTGCATCCAAAAGAATAAAATAGCTAGGAATAAGTCTAACCAAGGAGGTAAAAGATCTGTACACCAAAGACTATAAGACACTGATGAAAGAAATTGAAGACACAAATAAATGGAAAGATATTCCACATTCATGGAAGAATAAATATTGTTAAAATGTCCATACTCCCCAAGGCAATCTACAGAGTCAATGCAATCCCTATCAATATATCAATGGCATTTTTCACAGAAATAAAACAAATAATTCTAAAATTTATATGGAAACTCAAAAGATCTTGAATAGCCAAAGCAATCTTGAGAAAGCAAATCAAAACTGGAGGTATCACACTCCTTCATTTCAAACTGTATCAACAAAGCTACAGTAATCAAAACAATATGGTATGGCACAGAAACAGACAGGTAGATCAATGGACAGACTAGAAAGTCCAGAAATAAACCCACACATATATGGGCAATTGATCTATGACAAAGGAGCAAAGAACATGCACTGGAGAATGTACAGTCTCTTCAATAAATGGTGTTGGGAAAAATGGACAGCACACACAAAAGAATGAAATTAGACCACTATCTTACACCATACACAAAAATTAATCCAAAATGGAGTAAAGACCTGAATTTAAAACCTGAAACCATTAAATTTCTAGAGGAAAACATAGGCTCAACCTCACCGCTGCCCCTGATATCTGGACTCCAGTTGGTCTAGTTGTTTCTGTCATTTCCCACCCATGCACAGTGACACTGCACTGCTACCATGTTGAACAGAAAGGGTGCTGCCACAAGTGAGGTAAGAAGAAGAATTAATCCACCAACCAGAAGGCAGTTGTTGAGCAAAACTTGTGTTAGGTACAACGAAGGATATTGAAAATGCATAAGAAAATGAATATCTTTGTATGGTGACAGATGGCAACTAGATTTATCACGGTGATATTTTGAAATTCATAGAAATATCAAATCACTAGGTTGTGTGCCAGGAACTAACATAGTGTTGCAGGTCAATTATACTTTAAAAACAAACAAACTCATAAAGAAGAGATCAGATTTGTGGTTACCAGAGATGGGGGCTGGGAGGAGGGGGAATTGAATGAAGGCAGTCAAAAGTACAAACTTCCAGTTATAAGATAAATAAGTACTAGGGATGTACTGTACAACACAAAAAAGATAATTCACACTGCCGTATGTTATAAATGAAAGTTACTGAGAGAGTAAATCCTAAGGGTTCTCATCACAAGGAAAAAATTTTTTTCTATTTCTATAATGTTGCATCTATATGAGATGATGAATGTTCACTAGACCATTTCATGATGTATTAAGACAAATCATTATGTTGTACATTTAAACTTACACAGTACTGCATGTCAATTATATCTCAATAAAACTGGGAAAAAATGTTCATTCCCAGTGAGAAATTGTTTCACGTTAAGTAAAGCAGGCTTATGGGAACCCTTTCAAAGGCTTGTACTTCAGTTTATTAATTGTCAGTCTGTTCTCTTTGTTCCTGTGACTGTCATGAACCCTTGTGAAGTGAGGGATTCATTTATTCAAGTTTAACTGAATACATGAAAAAACACGAATGAAAAAAAAAGAAAATACCTAAGAAAAATTTAGCTTTAAGGATCTTACCTATTAGAGGAATAAGGCAAAACATTAACATTGAACAAATCTAGACATATATGAATAAGTGTCAGAGGAAGAAAAGATAGAGATTTCAGGGTGAGCTGGTGTGATTGGTATAGGCTACATGAGGGAAGAGAGATGTGATCTGAGAGATGAAGTTTCATTCAGAATTTTGACAGGTGACTACATTGAAATATCAAGTCGTCTTCATATTATCTCTTATCTCCCAATAAAAAGGTCAAAATAGCCAGTGTTGTCACTTGAAATATCTGCATTTAATCAAGTCACAATTATTTGTGTCAGGGAAAGAAATAACTCAAAAATAATTTACTTTGGAATTGGAATAGAATGTGTGATATTACTTGAAGTCTATCTGTCCTACTCATTTTGGTGTGTTTAGGTTAATGGTAAAATAAGCTTGTATTCTCTGAGCACACACAAGAGAGCAGAGAGACCTGACTCGGCACTGGATGGTGGTGAGCGAAGCCACCCTAGGATAAAAAAAATGGCAAACGCTCCTCAATCACTTTCATGTTGTTGTGGCCAAACACAAATAGCCTCAAAACATCTGGGATTTCCTCATTTTAGTTCCAAGTTGTCAAATTTTCACACATTCTTGCTTTTTAGTGCTCGGAGGTGAGGTCTTTTTTTCTAACTTGATTTGTGTCCTCTTGCAAAATTGTTAAGAATTCCCATCAAATGGGGGCCTTAGATTTTCCCACGTCAACTGTCTCTTACAATGGCAGCTGGTGTAGACAGAGGAAAAGAAAGACTAGAGAGGTGTAAAGAGAATTTCTGGGTAAAAAGACAACGACATCAACAGCAAACTAAATTATTAAAGAAAATTTCCTAAAATCTTTCCTTTAATTTCAAAGGGATCAGTAATTTGAAATTGAGGCACACAGTAGAATGAGAGCTTTCAGACATCTTTGATCCTCCCTAGAATTTCAACTTGCCTCACCCAACTTTCACACTTTTGTCTCTCTTCTCTGCTTTAGTTTTTTCCCTTAGCACTTTTCATTTTCTAAAGTACACTATACTTTACTTATTTTATCTTGTTTATACTTTGTCTTCACCACTAGAATGAATATTTCCATGTTTCTGCATGGTACAGGCTATCTGAGAATGCACACTAGTAAACTTGGTGAAAGGATGGATTGAATAAAAAGCAAGTCTTGGATGTGAAAGATAATGTATAATGAATATGATTTAAGACTTGTCTACCCCAGAGTCATTTGTTTACACCCCAGGCTAGTGAAAACCCAGGAAATTTCTCCTCCCCTCCTCAGGAATTTGTTTATATTCTAGACTGAAGGACTTTCTCTTTCTGGAAGGGAGGATGGGTTCATGTGCCAGCCACCCTATATAAGCTTTGAGTCTCATAATTTCCAGGCTCCTCTACTATGGTACGACCCTAATAAGTGTTCAAGAGAACATCTGCCCTTGTTGTGTTGCTCTACAGGGGACTGGAAAACTGATGCTAAAATGCTCTGTAGGTAATAAACAATCTGTTTTCTGATCCAGAGATTTGTGATTCCTGTCAGAATCTACCTATCTATCTATCTACCTATCAATCATTTATCTATCTATCTAAACTTAACAGACAAATGGAAGGAAGGAAGGAAAGAAGAGGGAGGGAGAAAAGGAGGAAAGGAGGGAGAGAGGAAGCAAGGTTGGTTGAATATTAACCTGTCAGAAATTCTTTATATTCCTGCATTGGATGGAAAATTTTACAGATAATAATGGAGGTCTATTCTATTCAACTTTTAGATATAAGTTGTTCTACATAAATATTTTTCAGATCACTCTTGGTAATTTTAAGTGATGTTTTCAGTTCCATGCCAACAAACAAGCCAAATAAAATTCAATTTTTGAGAAAAAAAATTAAGAAGACTAAAGAGGATTCAATATGTTTGTTTCCAAAGTATTTACTAGAAAGTATGTGATTTGCTAAGTGTAAAGAATGATTGATCATTTACCTCTGACAAAAGTCTTAGTGAAAAACTGTCCAAGAAAAGGAATGGTAGTTTGAGGCAAATTGGCTGAGGTAATAACAAAGAACTCCTTTTCTGAGATAACACATAAATCTATAAAGATGATCTATTAAAATGGCTAAAATGGGAAGAAGAATCATTTGGCCTACATTTTCCTTGGGACACGGTCAAAATATATAGAATTCTCCTCTGAACAGAAGAAATAACAAACTCTATTAAACCAAAGATTCCAGAAACTTTTAATTCGCTATTTTGCTGACATTTGGGGTATTGAGAAAAGCTTTAGCCAAATGAGCAACTCATCAATTTATCTATAGGCGTTCCAAGGTTTTTTTTTTTTTCCCCAAGTCCATTAGGGTATGAAGTGATTCATGAAAAACTTCAAAAGGATTGATTAATGCATGTCTAGTTTCTGTAGTTAAAATATTTGAAAGCTCTTTACTCCCCCCAAGTTTTACAGTGATTCACCTAAAAAAATCTCTTTCGTTGGCAGAAACACATGTTACTTACATTTCTACACTCAAGAGAAACACTGTAGAGACCAAAATATTATGTTACTAAGTTAATGATATGCATATCTCATAGAATTTTCTGTAATCGATATCTGTGACCAAGTTGGCAACAGATCAAACAGTTCCCCAGACTGTTTGATCCCTGCTAGGCCCCTCCTCTGACTGCTTCACCCACTGACCATTACACAGTTTATTATATGCGTCACCTTCAGACAATGATTCACTGCCAGTGTATGATCTTACTACAGCTGCTGCATATATATCTGGGGATTTCTATCTTTCTCAATGTCAATCATAATATTTACTTACTCATATGCTAACAAAAGCACTATGTTTCATATATTGCATAATTAGCTATATAGATATTCTTTTAGCTGTATATACAGATATCCTGTGACCTAGGCAAAAACTGTGTACCCCAACTTTGAGAGAAGACAGTACAAGGGGGGTATGACACATGCTCAACATAATACTCTATATTTGCCTGTCACGTCATTGGACAGTTTCAAAGCAGTTTCACTGGCATTTCATCTGATCTTCAGAACTACAAGGTGACCCACCTTCTGATTTTCAAGTCTGTCACATCAGACAGGTTTAGGCTCATTCTGAATGAGCCTAGAAGGTAGAACAAACCAACAGATGAAATCTGTAGGGAGTCACATTTTAACCCCCAATTAAGGCGCATTTTCTGCCTATTAGACCTCTATGGGTACACTAGTTTGTTTTGTAGTTAGTGTGTTTCTTAATGAAAATATCCAATACAGTGTGACAAAAAAGAAGTAAGGTATCCACTGAGTAGCCAGGTGAGATGACCTTTCAAATATCTTCAAATGTTGGAACCCTTGGGTAAGTGCTCTAGGATTGCTTTAGTTTAGGAGAGGTAGCAGCCTGCTGTCCTTCAGATCCTAAAAGGGAATCCATCACCCCTCTCTTCCCTGTCTATATTCTTCAGTGCTACTGGACACATGCCCAGTTAAGACGCAGAACAGTTCAGCCATGGGCTGCAGCTGCTGCGTGGCTAATGGAAAAGGCGGCCAGGAATGCATACTCTGTCTACTCCGTGCCAACAGGCTCGCCTGATCTGAACAAAAATCCAGTCAAGCTGCCTCTTTGGCACTATGCGAGCAACACATCTGGGTGCCTCACAAGATTTCTCACTGAAGTGAGGGGCTGATTTCAAACTATGTAGACCCAACATTAAATGCTCTCTTCCCCAGTGGGCTGTGCCACAAGCCAGTGAAAGTTGGGAAAAGAACCTAAAAAAAAAAAAAAGAGTGGATATACGCATAACTGAGTCACTTTGCTGTACACTTGAAACTAACACAACATTGTAAATCAACTATACTCCAATAAAAATTAGAAAAAAAAAAAGTTGGGACCATGAAATCCATGGGATCTTGGAGCAGCAAAGGGTCAGTGATCTTACCCTACATTTCTCAGAATATGTTCCATGGAAACATTGCTTTGTGAAAGGCTCCTTGGGAAGAAAATGATCTGATATTAAAGAAATTAAAGAAATATTGCACATTTGGATCTTTCTAGAAGATTCACAGTGCACATTAATTTATTAAATGTTTTGAGAAGTCCTACTGCAAAGAAGCTTCAGTAAACGCAGATCTGACAAACACAATTTTTCCCTTGCATAATGGTCATTAACATTCCATAGAAAATACACTAGGAGATAACGATATTTTAGTACCAAACCCTTCTTTCTACACATGAAGAAACTTAGGTCCAGAGAAATAAAGTGACTTGTCCCAGGCTGAATAAACTGACAGAGTTATGACTAGACTTGGGTTTCCTAATCTTAGTTTCTTTTTTTCTGAAAGATTTTCATGATCCCATTCTCGACTTTTCTACTTCATTTTATCATGCCTAGGTGTGGTGCTCATCTTTAGACTGATCAGCTCTGGCTACAGGGTAGAGTCTGGGAAAAGCCTTAGGATAAGTGACAGTTTGGCCAGTCTACTGGAGCCAAGAGCGGTCATGCTGTAAAAAACCAACAGCATGTCAGATTGTGGAGAGATATTCTACCAGATTTGGAATTATTCACAACTAAAAAGTTATGGCTGCTCTAACACATGCATTTCCTCATTTGCATACAAAATTCCTAATGAGCCCTTGCTTGACCTAATTCACCTGTTCCACACAGAACCTCAAGTCCATTCAACCCAACTCAAAATAAGACAGCTAGAGATTACATCCTGTTAATGTTCCATAAGTGATATGATCATTATAAGTTCAGAAACTCAGGATTCCTTCTCTAGCTGGCTCAGTCAGATTCAAATATGGCTCTTGAGATGCATAAAATCTATGGACTTAACATCCTCCCCAAATACAGCCCAGTATACAATGGTGTGTGGGGTGGGAAGGGGAAGAGGGCAGCAGTGAAAATTCCCATTTGAAAAATTAGAGAGAGGAGCACACCATACCTTGTACACTTATAGATGGTGGTAGCAAGATGGACATTGGGTGAGTGACTTACTTCTTTAACGATTAACTAAGCCTCATAAATGGTCAATATGGACCCCAAGATCAGACTTCTGGAAATATTTCCCCTGTGGTTTTCAGGACCATCCATGAAAAAGGCATTGTGGAATCCTCTGGTTGTCCCCTACCTGTTTAATTCTCTTGGTGGTCATTTTGGTGACTGTGAATTGCCTAAGATGCTGAGAAATGCAGTCATCTTTTTTTCAGCCCTAAGAATCTTTTTGATCATACAGTTACCCTAAGAATTTAAGTGGCTGTTGCTCAATATCACTATTGTAGACACTCTTTACTAATTAGCACTATAGGAAATCATATCGTCTAATATGGACTGAACTACAAACTCGAGACACTGTCCAGTTTCCTAATATTTACTTAAAGTTATCAGCCTTGGAGCATAAATAAAACACAGTAGGTTGACTTGGGGCAGCTAGATATTTTTTCCCATATATGAATTTATTTTAGATCAGAGCTATCCTATAAAATGTCCTGCAATGATGGAAATTTCTTATTTTGTGCTATCCAATACAGTAGGCACTAGGCACATATAGCTACTGAGCACTCGATAAGTGGTTAGAACCAATGAGGAACTAAATTTTAAAATTTTATTTAATTTTAATTCATTTAAATTTACATGGCCACATGTGGCTAATGGCTACCATATTGGACAGCACAGTTCTAGAATGATCCAATGCCAAGGTTAATTCCCAACCAGAACTACATATTATAGCAATTATCAAAAGGTGCTTTGATAGCAAGAGACTATGAAATTAGGGTTCTCTGATTCACCTCCTCTTTTTCTGTGTATTTATATTTTAAACTGTAACCCTGTGTTATCTTTAGCATCAGAAGCAGAGTCTATTAAAAAAACACTACACTAATATTGCAGCTCAGAAAGCCAATGATGATCTGATCTTAAGCACTTTAAGATCTTCCTTATAACAAAGTTATATACTTACCCTGTTATTTCCGATTCTATTTTTCAGCAAAGTAACCTTGGACAGGAACTTCTTGCCCTCTTGAAATATGTCTATGGAGGCCATGAGAAATATTCAGCAACTCTGATAATCTAATAATTTCCCACAAAATTCTTAAACTTTCAGCCTCAAAGAGCATACTATCCAATCCCAAGAGAGAAATCAGGTAATCGTTACCAAAAATTAATTGTTTTTCATTCTGATCCTAGAATGGGGAAATACTCACTGCTCCCAGCCCTCATGAGTTAGTTCCATATTTTCTCCGAAGTTCTGTTTTTCTTTAAATATTTGCCAATTTCAGTACTAGTATTCTTTTGGTTCCAAGTGACAGAAATCCATTTAAGGCACACAAAAAATAGGTAACTACGGATATAGGAAGGCCTCATAGAAGGCAAGACAGGAATAGTCAAACATATGTATAAATAGAAACTGTATTGCAGGTATTCAGTGGCACCTAGTGAAATGGATGGCATCTTTTAAACCCCAACCTGAACATAAACGGATAAATTGCTTTTTTTCTGTGAATAAATCTTCAGGAAGCTTCCTAAACTCTTTTTTTGTTTGTTTGTTTTTGATATAGACTGTCTATATTTTAATTTTTCTTAGTAGCTTCCAAGCAAGATTTTAAAATTTAGTTGTGCTCCATATTTATAGTTTACCAGGACCTCTTGAGGACTGAGTTTCCTCTGTCACACTGTGTTCTCACTGAGAGTCACTTTATCTCATGAATCCCATGCTTTGGATTCTCTGCTGTGACCTCCTCCATCAAATTACTTCTAGCTTCCCTTTGTAAGAAATGACTTTCTTTTTCTGCCTGCCTTTACACTCCTCCTTTTCTTTTTAGTATTTGTTAGTATTCCCTTCACATGCCCAGAACCAAAAGGACTGAAATAGAAAACATGTCAACAGCAGCCCCAAAACACTGAACAGTGGGCACAGCTTGGAAAATGAGGGAGAGAAGTGGGCAACATGAAGGGTGAATGGGCTCCAGTTTTCTGCTACTGGGGACTGTCTGACAAAGACCCACAGCAGAAGTACCAAAACACTTCAGTGAAACTTCATAAAATCTGAGGATAATATGTGGCAATTAGAACAAAAAAGCTGATGGATCTGTTCTTGGAGAACCATTTGCCTTCAGAAGAAATTGGTCATGATGGTGGATGGATATGAAACCAAGTTATCTGAAGAATGATTGAAGATACTGGAAATTTTAGCCTAGCATCAGAAAATTACATAACCTAAGAGTCAAAATATTACATAACCAAAAGTCACTTCATCCAATCTTCTGTAAAATGTTTAAATTTCCTACCAACTATTTGTCTAACCAATGCTTAAAATGAGGATTAGTTTCCTCATTCCTTAAATAAGCAAAGCAGCTTATTTAATAGATATATTTTTAAAGAGCCTTTTACCGAGTTTATAAAAACATACAAAAATTTCACAAATCATAAGTGTACAGCTTGATGAATGTTCAAAATATGAACTTTTTTTTGTTCCTAAGGATCATCTGTCTACTTGATTTATTTTAAAAAATTATTGAGGTACAATTGACATATAATATTAGTTTCAGGTGTACAATATGATTCAATACTTGTATATATTGTGAAATGATCACCACAAAGTCTAGTTAATATCCATCACCTCACATAGTTACAATTTTATTTTCTTCTGATGAGAACTTTTAAGATCTACTCTCCTAGCAACTTTAAAATATGCACTATAGTGTTATTAACTATAGTCACCATGCTGTACATTACATCTCCATGACATTTATTTTATAACTGGAAGTTTGTACTTTTTTTTTTTTTTTTTTGCGGTACACGGGCCTCTCACCGTCGTGGCCTCTCCCGTTGCGGAGCACAGGCTGCGGACGCGCAGGCTCAGCGGCCATGGCTCACGGGCCCAGCCGCTCCGCGGCATGTGCGATCTTCCCGGACCAGGGCATGAACCCGTATCCCCTGCATCGGCAGGCGGACTCTCAACCACTGCGCCACCAGGGAAGCCCTGTACTTTTTTATTGAAGTAGAGTTGATTTACAATATTGTGTTAGTTTCAGGAGTACAGCACAGTGATTCAGTTATTTCTTCTGATTATATTCCATTACAAGATATTGAATATAATTCCCTGTGCTGTACAGTAAATCCTTGTTGCTTAAGTATATTTTGATCCTCTTCACCCATTTTGCCCACCACGCACTCCCTGCCTGCAGCAAATACTAATCTGTTCTCTGTACCTATGACTTCAGTTTTGTTTTGCTTTGTTTTGTTTTAAGAATCCACATATAAGTGAGATCATACACTATTTGTCTTTCTCTCTCTGACTTACTTCACTTAGCATAATGCCCTCAAGTTTCATCCATGTTGTTGCACATGCCAGGATTTCCTTATTTTCAATGGCTGAATAATGTTCCATCATATATACATGATGGATCATAAATATGGTGGAATATTATATATATACATATATATCATTATATTTCACTGATGAATATAATTCATTATAATGAATATTCCATTATATTTATATATATGATGCATTTTCTTTATTCATTTATCCACTGATGGATGCTTAGGTGGTTTACTTGTCTTGGCTATTGTAAATAATGCTGCAAAAAGATGCAGCTATCTTTTTGAATTAGTGTTTTTGTTTCCTTAAGATAAATACGCAGAAGTGGAATTGCTGGATCATATGGTAGTTCTAATTTTTTATTTTTTTGAGGAATCTCCATACTTTTTTCCACAGTGGCTGCACCAATTTACATTCCCATCAAATGTGCACAAGGGTTCCTTTTCTCCACATACTGGCCAACAGTTGTTTTTTCTTGTCTTTCTAATAACAGCCACTCTAACAGGTGTGAGGTGACATTTCATTGTGGTTTTGATTTTTATTTCCTTGATGATTAGTGATATTATGCACTTTTTCATGTTTCTGTTGGTAACTTTATACATCTTCTTTTGGAAAAAATGTCTATTTAGTTCCTCTTCCCATTTTTTACTCAGATTGCTGGTTTTTCTCTTATTGAGTTGTATGAGTTCCTTATATATTTTGGATATTAACCCCTTATAAGATATATGTTTTGCAAATATTTTCTCCCATCCCACAGGCTGCCTTTTCATTTTATTGATGGTATCATTTGCTCTGCAGAGGCTTTTTAGTTTGATGTAGTACCAATTGTTTATTTTTGTTGCCTTTGCTTTTGGTGTCAAATTAAAAAAAAAAATCATCATTAACACAGCTGTCAAGGAGCTTACTGCCTAAATAGGAATTTAGTGGCTTCAAGTCTTATGTCCAAGCCCTTAATCTATTTTGAGTTGATTTTTG
The DNA here is from genome assembly GCF_937001465.1 of Orcinus orca. Taxonomy (NCBI): domain Eukaryota; kingdom Metazoa; phylum Chordata; class Mammalia; order Artiodactyla; family Delphinidae; genus Orcinus; species Orcinus orca. Next base: position 15,966,251 of record NC_064559.1, on the reverse strand, counting down.
TGTATAGTGTAAATTAATGGTCCAGTTTCATTCTTTTGCGTGTGGCTGTTCAGTTTTCCCAGCACTCTCTATTGAAGATTCTGTCCTTTCCCTGTTGTGTATTCTTGCCTCCTTTGTCATAAATTAATTGCCCATATATGCATGGGTTGAGTTTGGGGCTCTTTATTCTAATCCATTGATCTATGTGTCTGCTTTTATGCCAAAAAACAAACAAAATTGGCTTGATTACTCTAGCTTTGTAGTAGAGTTTGAAATCAGAGAGCAAGATGCTACCAGCTTTGTTCTTTCTCAAGACTGCTTTGGCTATTTGGGGTCTTTTGTGGTTCCATACAAATTTTAGGATTATTTCTCAATTTCTGTGAAAAATGCCATTGATATTTTGAAAGGGATTGCATTGAACCTGTAGATTGCTTTCGGTGGTATGGACAATTTTACCAATACTAATTCTTCTAATTCATGAACATGAAATATTTTTCCACTTATTTGTCTCTTCAATTTCTTTCATCAATGTCTTATAGTCCTTAGTGTACAGGTCTTTCACCTCCATGGCTAAATTTATCTCTAAGTATTTTATTCTTTTTGATGCAGTTGTAATGAACTCTCCATTTTAATTACCAAGAAATAGATCATTAATAGCATCCAAGAAACGCCCTTCAGTTTCTTTCCCCTTCAGTTCATTCCTGGAGATAACCACTATTCACTATCTGCCAACATCAGTTAGTTTTGCCTGGTTTTGAATTTTATATAAAATGAAGTCATACAGTATGTACTCTATTGTGCCTGGCTTCTTTCATCCTCATATAGTTTTTGTGGGAGTAAATATTGCTACAAATGTTTTGGAATATTGTTTGGTATTATCTAGTAAAAATAAACATAAACTCACCCTATGACCCAGAAATTGTACTCCTTCCTAAGCATATACCAAATCTAAATGTGTACATATGTGCACTAAAAGGCATGCTTAAGAATATCCATAACAGTCCTATTTATAATAGCCTTAAGTTGAAAATATCAAATGTCCATTTACAGTAGAATGGATACATAAATTATAATATATTCTCACAGTTGAATAAGAATGAATGAACTATTGTTTCACACAACAATAAGGATGGATGAATCTCATAGTCATTTGATATTTTGACAGCTTTGATTCTTGAATGATTTTTCATATTTGAGTGGATGTCTGACCCTAGCTCTTTGACCAAATTTAATTAAAGAACAAATACAATCTTGATTCCATGCTTCAGATAAGATTGTCATGTACTATTTATACTTAGATTGATCTAGAGCACGTTTAATATCTTAATGGGTAAAAGGAGATTTATAATGTACCCAATGACAAACTCTAGGATGAGTTGAAACACCACGTCACATAAGAAATATTTAAAGGGACTGGTAAGAAGTTACACAAGACCATAACTCTGTGGCTCTTCTTCATCTACTAGGCTCTTTCCCGCGCCAATGCCAAGTAACATTTAAAGGAGACAGACAGAAATAAAGAGACAAACGTAGAGAATGGACTTGAGGATATGGGGAGGGGGAAGGGTAAGTTGTGAGAGAGTGGCATGGACATATATACACTACCAAATGTAAAATAGATAGCTAGTGGGAAGCAGCCGCATAGCACAGGGAGATCAGTTCCGTGCTTTGTGACCACCTAGAGGGGTGGGATAGGGACGGAGGGAGGGAGACGCAAGATGGAAGAGATATGGGAACATATGTATATGTATAGCTGATTCACTTTGTTATAAAGCAGAAACTAACACACCATTGTAAAGCAATTATACTCCAATATAGATGTTAAAAAAAATAAAGGAGACACAATGGCTTATAACAGAAAGGGAGATAAATATTATTCTGTCCATTTAAAGATATTATTTTGTTCAGATAATCTCCCTGTTATCTAACTGGCCTTAGGTAACTGATACAAGTATTGTTTCTCAATTCCTCATGTATTATATCTCTGTCTCTACTTCCAAGATCTGGTTATACTCTACTAATCATTCAGATTGTCCAATGAGGCACTGCTTCTTCAGAATAGCCTTTTTGTTTTGTTTTTGCTTACCTAACATTTTACACAGGAAGCTGCTGGAAGAAGCATCCAGAACGTCCCTGACTCTGATCTTTTAAGGCATAATTTACTTCATTTGGGGGAGACGAGGAATTTCTCTCCTACCCTCAGTTTTCACCTAACTTCTCATAAGCTCTCCTTCAAACTTATCAACCTTAAGGGAAAAAAATCTCTCTCATAAAAAAAAAAAAAAGAAAAGAAAAGGAAAGAAAGAAGAAAAGACAATTTCAAATTAACCTGGGAAAAGATCAATATGACACCTAACATCTTACATCTGTTTGTAAAATGCTAATGTTATGAATAACTTCCCACCATACAAGTTGAACTATAATTCCATCATAATAACCAAGTCTCCCTGACATGATATAATTATGTTTAGACTTAAACTGGATTTACTATATTAGCATTTATTCATTAATTTAATCAATATTTACTGAGCATCTATCATGTGTCAGACACTGTTCTAGACACTGGAGATGCAGCACTGAATAAAATGGACAAGAAAAGTTAGATATTCATATATCTAAGAAAAAAACTAGATATTAATATATCTGAGAAAAAAGGTTAGAAATGAAGGAAAAGGGGGTTAAGGTTCAAAAACAGGATGGAATCTGCAGGACCCTGGGCAAGATAAATCAGGTTAACACGCTATTAGATTAAATATTTTCTACCTTCTATCTTGACAAAATACACCTTCATAAGGACCTCCAGGGTAGGTTTGAATTTATAATTCTGGTACCCCTAGGACTCCAAGCTGCAACTTGGCAGGGCAGGGAGATCTAGCTTCTCCTCCCCAGTCCTGAACCTATGACAGGACCACCACCCCGACCCCTTCTATTTCCAAATTTGCTCCAATTGCACCAAAAGAGGCCTCATGCACACCGGTGTGCGTGTCTCAGTCCACACTCTCTAAGCTCTGTTCACCCCTTGACTTCTTTGGGATCTAGTGCTGTGTGTAGCAGTGGCAGAGACCACCCTCAGGAGGACAGACCTAGGCAAGAGGCCCTTGCAAGACCTGGAAGTAGGCTCAGGGACAATTAGGCAGGGAAGTTGGGAGTTTTTAATACCGGGAGCGCTGTCTCGAACGTTGGGTGGGCATGAACTCCAGATGGCCTCACAGACTCCAAGCCCAATGAATATGGATAAGAAGTTCAGAATGGGGCCTTTTAAATTGAGGGCTCAGGGCAAAAGTCAGTCCTCCTCTTTCCCAAGTTTAAGTGTGCTACTGACTGCTAGTACTTTTCCAACCTCTACCCAAATGAAGGCAAGTTATTTGGCCCATAGATTCGATTCCATGTTCTGATCCTATGGAGATATATCTATCTCTACATATCTATTATCTATATCTAGATCATCTATATCTATGTCTATATCTACATCTATATCTATCTATCCACATGTGAATGTATGTGTATATATAATATATACTTATGTGTATAATACATATGAATGTGTGTATCTATATCTATCTATGTATATGTGTTTATCTGTCTGTCTATTCATTCCTCCATCCAACTATATATGTAACACTGTGGAAACAGATATATCTAATATTACTAGTTGGAAGGTATTAGCCCCTTGAGTCATACAGCTCATTTGCTATTTTCTGATCCCATGTTAATTAAGCACAATTCTGATAACAAATTTGGCTTTATATGTGTTTTGACTTCAGGGACAGAATGTGCCATCGTGTCACAGCATATATCTTGGTCCTTGGGTCCATGTGATAGTCACATTACTTGCTGTATTTAATAATTGGTAATATTTTAAAGCTTGTCTTGGAAGTTGTGTGAGCATTTGTCCATATCTCCTGAGTCCACTAAACTATGAAATATTAGCAAGATAACTTTTCTGATATTAAAAGTTTGAGGACCAGTTGCCTAGCAAAGGAGAATTCACTACCGGAAATGCTGGCCTAAGAAACCACTCAGCGGACAGCCAGCTGATCTTCCCCAGCAACATGACGAATGGAGCCTGAGCCAATCAAAACTTCCACAGTCTTTCTCTGTCTGACTTACTTCATTCACTATGACAATCTCTAGGTCCATCCATGTTGTTGCAAATAGCATTATTTCCGTTCTTTTTATCACTGAGTAATATTCCATGGTATATATGTACCACATCTTCTTTATCCATTCCTCTGTTGATGGACATTTAGGTTGCTTCCATGTCCTGGCTATTGTAAATAGTGCTGCAATGAACATTGGGATGCATGTATCTTTTCGAATTATAGTTTTCTCCAGATATATGCCCAGGAGCGGGATTGCTGGATCATACGGTAGCTCTATTTTTAGGTTTTTAGGGAACTCCACTCAATACTCTGTAATGGCCTATATGGGAAAAGAGTCTAAAAAAGAGTGGATATATGTATATGTATAACTGATTCACTTTGCTGTACACCTGAAACCAACACAACATTGTAAATCAACTATACTCTAATAAAAATTAAAACAAAAAACTTCCACAGTGAGCAGAGGGCCCACTCAGAGCGCTGAGTACTCTACTCACCTTGTCAGCTGCCAGATGTGTAGGTGGGCTTCCTGTGGTAGGATTAAGATGGGCAGGTCCCCTGCAAACAGACCCGCAGTAGGTGCAGGAAGAGAGTAGAGAGTGAGTTGCTCATGTCTTAGATTCCCTCCCCTCCTCAATCACCTAATTTTTTCATAACTAGATTCTTTTCCTTATTTCCTTCCAGTTGGTGGGACTGCCTTTACGGGCGTACATCTATGTCACAGAAAAATGATATAAGCATCGTTCTCAATCAATCTAGGATCTAAGCATGAAACCACCCTGAACACTGAAATTACGCAGTTACCTAGTGTTCAATAGTCAAAAAAGATGTACTCTTTTTTTTTTTTTTTTTGCGGTACGCGGGCCTCTCACTGTTGTGGCCTCTCCCGTTGCGGAGCACAGGCTCCAGACGCGCAGGCTCAGTGGCCATGGCTCACGGGCCCAGCCGCTCCGCGGCATGTGGGATCTTCCTAGACCGGGCCACGAACCCGTGTCCCCTGCATCGGCAGGCGGACTCTCAACCACTGTGCCACCAGGGAAGCCCAGATGTACTCCTTTTAAAGAAAAATTATTAAAAAGTGGCCTGAGGTAGTAAAGTTCAAATGCTCTGAACACCAAATTTTATGGAGCATGCAACAGCGAATCGGACAGGTAGATATTTGTTGGAATCTGATCTTTGAAATGGTGACTGGCTCCCTAGTTGCAGGTTGTTTGTTCTAGTCACCTTAAGAACAGGACATGTCAACCAACAACACAGGGAGAGATCTATGACTATTTGAGCTACACACAGTATTCAGTGTGACCACAATGTACACAGAACATAGAACCCTTCCTCCCTCTCTTCCTTTCATCCTTTTCTCCTCCTCTCTCCTTTCTGTGACTATTTATTGGGAGTTTACTATGAGACAGGCACTTAAGCGGGATACAGAAGTGAAACAATATGTCTCAGGTGATTGTTGGAGCTTAAAATCAAAGACAGCAAGTGTGAATTTGTCAAGGGAAAAGTCTTGTGGGAATAAACCTTGCAGACCAGCCTGGGTAGCAAGGTGGAGTTAGCTTATCGGGATGGGAGGAAGAGGAAAATGTCTTACCCTCTGTTCAATGCTAATTCACCACAGCTACCCACACACAGCAATTATTATGGAACAATCCACTGAAAACATAAAACAACACATCATAAATGTCTACATTTTTGTGCCATGAGAATACTATATAACTTTGTGACATCCTGTTTGCTAGAATATTTGAGTGAGTTACAAATGTACCAGCACATTGTCCTATGTTAACAAAGCTTCTAAGAATACACATGTTTATACATTGCTCAAGGGCAGGGATATTTTACCATGAACTCCTCCTTCACCTCATTTAGCCCAGTAACTATCCAATATATGCTGAGAACATGCAAGTCAAATGATACCCCAGTGCTGTCAACTAAATTGAGAAAGAATTCCAAATGAAACTGATCTCTTCTACCCTGAATGTTCTAAGTATATGTGAAATTTAGAGCTTAGGTATGTTTCTCATTTCCAGGCACCAGGATTCCAAAGAGTTTTTCTAGAACATTAGGGATACATTATCAAGTTGACCAAAATAAGAAGCACTTCTTTTTCATATAGGATAATATGTATCTGCAGTTTTAATCTCAAGTACACAGTCAATAAAATCATATGCTAATTACATTTTAAGAAGAATAATTCTGTGGAACAGATCAGAAGGTTTCCACCTTTGTTCTTGTGGCATATTTCATGGTAGAAGTGTTTTATCCTAGACCTTGACCCTGCCCACGTTACTCTCCTTAGCATCCCCATTTCTGGGAAAATCCAGCCAGCTCTACTTGTGTGGCATGGGAGAGACGAACATTCTTCAGTAGAATGAGTTATGCAACTGAACGGATCAGTGATAACTGTGGTTTAAACTAAATTGAAGAGTAGCCAAAAATTAAACTGACCAAACTTCAGTTCCATCTTGGCCTTATTTGAACTTATTTAATTTGTTTATGACTGTTTAACTTTCTGCCTCATAGATTGAAAATTAAAATTTTCTATAGTAGCACAGGGAACTATATTCAATATCCTGTGATAAAACATAATGGAAAAGAATATGAAAAAGAATGTATATATCTATGAGTCACTTTACTGTACAGAAGAAATTAACACAACGTTGTAAATCAACTGCACTTCAATAAAATTTTTTAAAGTTTTCTATACTAATAATCAGGGAAGACCCATAAAAACAAAACACTCTCCTAGATGAATTCAATGAATTATTATTTACTAACAATGACTATTCCTTCCTAACTAGATTTTGATGCAAATTTGTCATTTAAGGTCTAAAAGGTGCTTTAGGGTTTATATAAACATCGTATGTTATCATGGGGGCAAAAATTTGCAAAATTATACTCCAGTTCATTAGAGCAACAGAATACAAACGCAAAATACATCTGGAAAAGAAGATAAAAAAGAAAGCATGGGTGGTCACTTTCCTAACCTATACTCTCCTCAATAAATCAGAGTTTGCTTCTATACAAAAATAATATATCATCTCTCACATCTTGAAAGCTGCTAGAATCATTTCATGGAAAAGTGATCTAATGCCTAAACCATCTCAATCAGTCCTAGAGCTTCCTAAAATTCCCAATGAATGACACCTGTTTACAAAACTTTTATTTGCTCCCTTGAACAATGTGAGCTACTTCTCAGCTTCCTACCCAATCTTTGGTGTAGCCTGTAGATGACCACAGTCTTCAATTGTTTTTCCAGAACATTCTATGATCTCTCCCTTTTTTGTTTCTTTTGAATCTGATTTCTGCTATTATCTTTTAGATCTTTGGTTGAAATTCTTGAAAAATCCTCCTGGAAAGCTGTTTGTTCTTTTCACTCTCTTATTTGTGCCTTGGAGAGCAATACAAATAAGAGACGAAGAGCGAAAACAGAACCATTTTGAGTTGTGTGGCCACAATCAAAATCTCATTTGTGATACATAATCATGTAATATTTTATTTTACCTTGTCAAAGATGGAACACTTTCAAAACATCTTCACTGTCTGGCTTCATTTACTAGTGGTCATAATAGTGGAGTGGGGTGGAATGGAAAAGAGGGTGAGAAAATTGAAGTTCTTGTCCCCCTTCAAAAAAGCGAATTGTTTTGGAAACAGCAACTGAATTCATAGTCAAGATATGTACATCTAATGGGCCTGAGAAATAATCTTCATTTTTCAGAACAGAGAGAGAACTGATAGCAACTCATAAGAAACAACTGCCTGCCTCTCTCCAGACACATCCAATCCTTCCTAGATACGTCCCACTTGGTGAATTGCATTTGCAGTATTGGGAAAATGCTGATGTAATATGTACTTCAGAGCTTTTTCTTATGTGTCAAACAGTGCTGGAGAATTCACATGATTTTATGCACCTGTGTTGTTTGGTCATTTTGTGTGTGTGTGTGTGTGTGTGTGTCTGTGTGTCCTTTGAGTGGAATCAAATGGCTGCCTTGATCCAATTTGTATGCAGAAACCATGGGGAAAACAGTTCTTCCTAGGGGAATATACTGCATTTGAAAAACTGCACAAATAAAAACAATGTAAAATTTCTGGTAGGCTCACTGAGTGTGTGTTTGTGTTCCCGGACACCCATGAGCTTTTGTACACATAGATATGAATTAACTGCCCACTTCAGAATTAGTAACTGCTGGCTCTTTTGTATAGAGGACACGGTATCTTCCACTTGGAATACACATGGAAAATGTTCTTAAATTACTTTCTGTTTTTATCATTAAATGTGGGAATATACCTAAAAACCACAGCAAAACTATTCTTCATGTGTGGTCTGAATCATTTATCCATTTTTCCTATAGGAGTAAGGAAATTCTATATTTAGCCCTTTGTGGTAGAAGGTAATAAATGACTCTGAGATCTGAAAATTACTACAAGGTTTATCCTATTAATAAACTAATAATCTTGGTATTTAAGTTTTGCATGCTTAGGAACTTTTAATTAGCAATTTGGTCTTTGTACATTAAAAAAAACTAGATGAAAATTAACATATTATTCTATAGTTCACTATTAATGAAATTGTACTAGAAGGTTCAAGATTTTTCTTTTTATTGGCAAGAAAATGAAATCCTTCCTCTGACAAAATTTAGTTTTATTTTTTAGAAAAAAAAATAAGCATAAAGCATGGGAATAATGGAGGAAACTTAAAAAGGAAACTCAAGAGATTATAAATAAATATTGAGTGAAAGATACTTACTGGATATTCCATTCACACAAACTGTCACACCGAGATTTAGCAAAACCTGTACGGCTACTCAGGATTGAATATTGGTCCCTCCTGACCTGGCTTCCTCACTAACTCTTAGCCTCCTCCCTGGGCTCTCATCATAAATGCCTGATGCTCCAGTCGTATCAAACTAAAGGAGCCTTTCTGTCCAACAACAGAGGCTCCTCTTGTCCTTAAGTCCAGAGAGAATAAGATGGCTTTAAGCTCTTCCGTATGAAATATTAACACTTGAAAGCTTTTAAACCCACTATACTTCTTTCCTCCATGCTGACATATTGTCTACTGTGTAACTTTCTCTAAAATAGACCTTTTGTCTATTTTCGAAAACACTAGGTAGATTATTTCCCCTCTGATGAATTCTCCAAAGCTATAAAACTTCTCACATTCATTTTGCCCCTATAGAGCCACAGTTTGTAGTCCCAAGGGGCACCTGAAGCAGGTAGTAGCCCCAGGGTATTGGATGCTGGACAAGCTGACCAGTGGGCTTGCTCTCTGTCCATACACCAGTCCCTCCAGGTGAGAGAATGTCTCCCCCTCAAAATTTTCTTAAGGAACAGACTTAAGTGTGCCCTGACAGGAGATAAAGTAACTAAATTCTGCACGCAGTAGTTCATTATGATTGATGGGCCAAGTCTGCTAGGCTTCACCACCATGGTATTGTCTTTTCCATTTATCTGCTCAAAGGCAGACCCTCCTCTGGAGCGTGGGGGAGAGTAGGGAACAGAAGTAAGTTAAGTGAGCAAATAGTTTGCTGGGAAAGTCTGGGAATACCCATATGTGAATCATATCGTACTAACTATAAACTAAGTATAGACTCTTTTACATTTATACATTTTTATCATAATAAAGCCAAACTAAACTTTAAAAGTCTATTGTAAACACTAAAATGCAATAAAAATTCAAATTTACAACATTAATTTAATGTGAACATTAAAACTGTTCTGTTGAATCTAAGTTGGCATATCACATCTGTTACCTTAGCACACGATGGCTTTGTCTTTGGGTTTGGTGACTGGTGGTACTGACCTGGGAAGAACTGATGTGATCACCAACAGAGAGATATCCTGGCCCTTCGGATGTGGTTGATGTGAAAAATGTCAATGGTGACAGCTCTGCTAATCTGGATTTCCAACATTTTTGTTCTTAGCAAACACAACAAACCATGGATTTCTCTTAACCAAGGGAAAGGTGTCCACTTCACCATTGCTGTAGAGAGAAAGAGAATGGTGGCCAAACAGAGCAGTGGTTGAAATGATCTTTAAGTGATAGGGATGGAGAGCTCTTTGTGGCTAAGTAGAGATAATACAGCACAGAAAATGAAACAAAAACAAAACTTGAGAGATGTGGTATCTTGCCAGTTGTGTGGATTCAAACTCACTCTCCTTGAATTTATGTAACTTTTGTGATGAAAGTTTCCACCACAGCACTATCAACAAAGACTTCAAATTCTCAAACAAACTCCAAGCCTTTTCTTCAATTAATATTAGATCTGTGACTTTGATGCTAATCTTCTAGCCAGATACTTAAAACCTGACTTTCAGCCACAATCTTTGTCTGTCTTTGGCAGAAAAAAATTGTTGATTTCTTTTTTTTTTTTTTTTTGCGGTATGCGGGCCTCTCATTGTTGTGGCCTCTCCCGTTGCGGAGCACAGGCTCCAGACGCGCAGGCTCAGTGGCCATGGCTCACGGGCCCAGCCGCTCCACGGCATGCGGGATCCTCCCGGACTGGGGCACGAACCCATGTCCCCTGCATTGGCAGGCGGACTCTCAACCACTGTGCCACCAGGGAAGCCCTGTTGATTTTTTAAGTCCAGTCCTTTTTCCAGGCTAAGTTATTCTTTGTTGCTCAGAATCATTCCTTCTGTAAAATGATTCTTTCCATATTCCACGTATATTCCTGATTTTTCATCATTTTGTAATAGGGAAGAACCTTTGTATTTTATTACAAGTTGATCACTAAAGTGATGCTGCCTATAAGCTTAAATTATACATAATGACCCATCTCTGGGAACCCTTCCTTGCAGGTAATGAGTGTTTAACTAAAATACCTTTGTTTAGCTCACAGGAAACATCCTGACCAGGCCCACCTGTGAATGACTGCAGGAAGGAAAAAATTAACGCATCCCCTCTGGAGGCTGACCGGAACCAGGAAATGTTTGACTTTACTTCCTCCCTTTTTAATATAAAAGAAGGCTGAATTCTAATACAGGGATGTTCTTTGGGACACTAGTCCACCATCTTCTTGGTCTGTTGGCTTTTCAAATAAAGTTTCTATTCCTTGTCCCAACAACTTGTCTCAATTTATTGGCTTGTCGTGCAGTGAGCAGTGTGAGCTTGGACTCGGCAGTAATTTCATGTATTTGTAATCACATCTAATTTCATTTCTGTTGTAATTAGGTACTTTTTGCTGTTTTATACTTATTACCTATTACTATAGTAATATAGTTTCTTAATATATTACATGTACTTATAGCATTTTTAGTTTTTTTACCATATATCCAAACTGGGAGGGAGAAAAACAAAGTATGGATTTTTGATCACTGTCATTATACTTACTTAACCTCTCCTTTTCTTCATCCTTTTCTACATCTTATCCCAAAATGTCTATCTCCTTCTAAATCTCACCTCCTTTAGAAACCTTTAAAGACCTTGTTGATATAAGAGCATCCACTGGCCACAGGAATTGGCACCCCAGAGCTATTTTCCCCCTAGTTTTTTCCTCAACTATGCACTGCCCTTGCCTACCACACCAACTTACATTTCATCATGTATCATGTACCCAGGTGTGGAAGACTCATCATGAGGAAGGCAGAGTGACAGAAAAAGAGCTTGGATCCCTGATATTTCAAAACTGCCTTATCGGTCTTGGACTGCTTATCCCCAGACTATAAAAGGAGAGAGAAATAAAAATTGTAATACACAAGACCCACTAAGTTTAACAAAGCTATGCTAATCACTGTTTTTTGGTTCTTTGTTATAGCATCTGGAACCTATATCATAACCAATATACAAATGGAATGGGGTCTTGAAATAGAATAGAGAAGGAAATTGCATCCATTTATGGAAAATACAGCTATGATTCTTGCACTTTTGAACTTGTGACCTGAGGTTTGCATGTGCTACATGAATATGAAATTTAAAATTCTGGTAATTGCTAACATGGAAAAAAGCAAAATACTGCAATAAAAGATATTGAAGGGTAGACACTTTCCTTAGATATTGTTAACAAACAAAACCCGTCTGAAGAAGCGATATTGAAATAGTGATCTGAAGGGTGGGAAGGAACTGGTTGTGTGAGGAACAAAGAGAAAAACCTTCACAACAAGGTAATCTGCATGGGTGAAGAGCATGGGTGAAGATACTGGAAGAGAGAAACACTTAGATTGTTAGAGAAACTGAAATAATTCCAGGTGACTAGACTTTGTAGGTAGTTGGAAAGTGGCCTGAGATGAGGTTGGTGAGCTAGGCAGAGGCCAGAACATGCAGGATCTTGCAGGTGAAGGTTAGGAGTTGGATATTATTTTTGGTGCAATGGTAAGCTATTGAAGGATTTTAAGTAAGGGAGTGGATGGTCTAAGTTGTATTCTAAACAGATGAGTTTGGTTGCCGTGTAGCGGGTAGACTGAAGAGAAGGAAAATGTAAGAAGGGAAGCAGCAGAAGCAGTTATAGAATCCTGATGAGAAATAACGAGAAATGTAAGATCATGGAGGTGATACGGAAAAATGGAGAGATGTGGACAGATCTGATGTGTTTTCTCATATACTTTGAGAATAAGTTGGATAAGACTGCTGAAGCACTGGATTTGGGGAATGAAGGGGAAAAAGAAACAAGTGTCCAGTTTTGAATATAGTAAGGACAAGATGATTGTAAGTTACTTTTATGAGTCAACCTAGGCTTTTGTAGGACACGACCCCCGAGTTTTGTGATTTATCAAAATGAAAGTTTATTTCTCACTTATGCAACAGGTCACCATAGGTCTTCCAGGTCACATAAGTCTCCTGGGAAACTCTTCCCTAAGTGGTAGCTTGGGGACCCATCTTTTCATCTTATGGCACTGCCTTTCTCTAGGTCCTTAGGGTTTTATCTATTCAGGCTGCTAGTGAATAAAGAGAGTACGGGCAAGCAGGGAGATTTGAGCAAGAGAAATATACATATAGGCCCTTTCAGGCAATGGCATCATGTCTACCATATTGCATTGGCCAACATCAATCACATGACCTAGTCTAATTGCAAGAGATGCTACAAAATGTAGTCTAGCCATGTCCCCAGGAGGAAGGGACAAGGGTAGAGAAGGCTTGACATAATATTCAGTGGGAATGACAAATAATCTCTTGGATATAAAGTCTGGAGCTGTTTCCTCAAATAAATGTGAAGAAAAAAATAAATGTCATTGAGTCCCATTTCTAATGATCTAACTTAGGCATTTCAGAGGATGCACAGATGTACACCCCTTTCTTACTACCCACAAGGACTGTGTAAAGTAATTGAAAAAAGGAGATATAAACATCTGAAAAGGTTGTCAAAGAAAACTATGGGAGATTGTCAGAGAGCAGCAAATAATTACTAAATAAATGATGTAGACAAGGTCTATCACATAGTCAGGGGAGGGAAATCCATCACAGGCTAGAGTGATATAGGGAATTTTCCTAAATGAGGAAGAATTTGAGCATGAAGAATATGTAAGAGTTGTCCAGTAAAAAAAAAAAAAAAAAAAAGGCACAAGGAAATGCATCAGTAAAAGTAAAATTTTTTCACTATTTAAAATAACTGAATTTTTGTAATAATTAGCATTTTCTTAGAAACAACAGATTGAAATAAGTCAAATAACTATTTAGCAATCAGCTACTAAATAACCTTATTCAAAATAATGTTTATGTGGCTTAATGTAATTTTTCTTTCCAAACAGGCTTATGCATACAGGTACAGCCTCAACTGCTAAACCAAAGATGGGCTCATTCACACTTTGAGTTTGAATCTATGACTCACTGTCCTCGGTCTCAGTCCCCTGCTTTACACAATTAGAGGGATGAGATCTCAGGACTCCCAGGGGATCCAGGTCAGGTTGCTAAAGAGGGTTTCTACATATTGTATTATATACATAGACATGATTGTGTAAGGATCAGAAGAAAATTTGGGCAACTAGCAGCAGAAACAGAGTCAAGGAAGCGGAAGCTGGGGATGGTTTGTCTTTTCAGAGACAGACAACTTATTTCAATTGCTCTATTTCTAATTGCCTGCAGTTAGGGTCAGACTCTCAGATCAAGCAATCAAGCTTAGAAGATGGAGCCAGGCCTGAAGACAAGCACATGATTCACCTCTTGGAGACTGCCCTTGGCTACACGTGAAATAGAAGGAGGATGATGATGACAAGGCTAATAATGATAATAATTTGCACTTACTTAGTAGCTTCAATGCTACATTTTCAAAGATGTTATAAACCTTAATTAATTAAGCCCCACAGCAGCCCCTAAGGTAGCTATTACCTGTATCGTGCAAATAATTAACCAAAGCAAAGAAAGGTTAAGTGAGCAGCCTGAAGTTATACAGGAAATCAAAGCTAGGGAAACAGACTGACTTCTAGCCACAAAGTTGGCTCACCGCTGTTGTTTCTTTGGGAAAGGAAGTGAACAGTTTGTAAAGCACATTATGGGGGAAAAGAGCCGAGATCTGAGGTCCAGGGGTATCCAGGGGGCTCTCTCAGAACGTCTCAGAAAGTCAGTAATCCAATACGGATGTGGACTTCAAGGACTGATGCTCCTGCATGTTGCCAAGATTTGCCTTTCTGTTGGTGCGAGAGTCTGCACAGGCGCCTCACCACGGTGATCCGATTACACGCCTGGCTTTACCAGAATGCAGGAGAATTACATGTGGCAATGGAGTTATTTACTTTGATTCCACAGCATCTAACACAGCGCCTGGCATATCATGGATATGATATCATAAACATGTTTTGAGTAAATAAATGCATATATAAAAATTGTCTTTGTAAACTTAGCCTGAGGTAAATAAAAAGCACTGTAAAGTAAAATAATTCCAAAAAGCAATGCAATTACTGATTGAATTGAAAGGAAAGGAACCCTGATGTAGAAACCTAAGGCCTTCACAGTGATAGTAAACCCTGAGCTTGAAAGACGCGCCTGAATTTGCTCTGACAATTGGTCCTCTCTCGTTTTCAGTTTACTCATCTGGAAAAAGTAAGCAATACTATCAGCCTCAGACAGTTGTGATAAGGGCCAAATGACATAGTATATGAAGATCACCGATCTCCAGACTGTGCTAAGTCCACAATAAATATTCAGGTTCTTTCCTCCTTTTAAAAAGCAGAAGTGGGCTTCCCTGGTGGCGCAGTGGTTGAGAGTCCGCCTGCCAATGCAGGGGACACAGGATCGTGCCCCGGTCCGGGAAGATCCCACATGCCGCGGAGCGGCTGGTCCCGTGAGCCACGGCCGCTGAGCCTGCGCGTCCGGAGCCTGTGCTCCGCAACGGGAGAGGCCACAGCAGTGAGAGGCCGGCGTACCGCTAAGTAATCTGCTTGACTCTAGGTAAAAAAAGCACTTTCACAAGGAAAACCCTTTATCAGCAAGGTAAAAGATATTAAAATATTTCCCTCCCTAATGCAGTATGAGAAAGTAAAGTCTAATACCCAACAGGAATTCTACTTAAGCGGCACAATCTGAGGAACATCTAGGTAAATGAGAAATTTGGCAAGTAGCTAATCTGCCTGATACAGTCCCCAATTAATCTAAGGACCTCACATAGCTAGTATAGATAGCGATTACCTATACCAGCTCCGTTAAATGCATGATTACAAAATCACTGTCGTCTGATCCTGCAGAGTCAGTGTTTTACGACTCGACAAAAAGATAAAAAGAAATTATTTGGAGGAAGGGGTGTGGCAGGAAGGAGGAGGAGAAAGGGGAGGAGGAAGGTCAGGGGCAGCGGTGGGTGTAGGGTAGGAAGTCAGGGGCGGCAGGGACAGAGGGTGAAAAGAATAAGAGGTAACACAAGCTGTGTGCAAGCACACACCCACACACACACACACATTCCACCGCTTAACCATGTGTTTAATTTGTAGATACCTTTGGCCATTGTTAAGCCTACAGAAGGTGAGAAATGGGTCTTAATCACATCTTCCTTTGACTTGCTTTGATGAATAATCCTATAAAAGTTCATTTACTTTGCTATTCGCAACGGATTTGAAGATAAGCCTATTCAAAATTGAAAAAACACTGAAGTTAGCAGCTTCTGGAAAATTCCACTTGTGATAATAGTTTTTACCTTTAATTTGTATTGGGCTGGATGTTCGTAGCTTCCTCTCCTCAGCTGTCATGGGCCTAAGCTCAGTGGAGGTTCAGGAGAGGTAATGAAGGATAAACAGTGAGGGCACCCCAGAAAGCTTAGGAATCTAGAAGGCAGGTTTATATGCTGCCTTAGTGCTAGCTCTTCAAAAAATAGGAAAACAAAATATAATTAAGATTACACCTTTGATTTCTACAAGGTAAACTAATTATCTTGATTAGTTGTTGACTGACTTTGAAATCTATCTTTGGGCTTAATACAAATACAATGCGGTACGCATGCCTCTCACTGTTGTGGCCTCTCCCGTTGCGGAGCATAGGCTCCGGACGCGCAGGCTCAGCGGCCATGGCTCACGGGTCCAGCCGCTCCGCGGCATGTGGGATCTTCCTGGACCGGGGCACGAACCCGTGTCCCCTGCATCGGCAGGCGGACTCTCAACCACTGCGCCACCAGGGAAGCCCTGAGATCACTCTTAAAAGCTTAGCCAAGCACCATGTATTAGTATGTTTGACTCTTAAACATTTTGGAAAGAAGCAATAAAATCTTAGGCTTAAGTGGCAGACAGACACAATTTTATCATCTGTCACTGATGTGAAGACATAACATGGAATTGAGGGAAGTGAATGTTAAAACAGAATGATTATATTTTTGATACATCTTCAATGCAGCCAATGTTTTTACTGCATTAAACTTTTATTTTTTCTTGTTTGAAGTGGCAGTATCCAATTAGTAAGTTGACAGATAAAATGTGGACTTGTTAATCATCAAATATAAATAAGATAAAGACAATTGGGGCCAGAAAACCAAGAAAACGTGGTCTTTTTCTTGAAGCCAAATTGGTTCACACACCCACACCCTTCATTAGTTCGCTTGGTTAGCATGATTCAAATTCTGTTTTTAAAATTTAGGATTGTAACTTAACTGAGCCTTGTAACTATTCCCATTACCGCTGTGCAATGTGATGGTGGACTTGCAGTTAGCATCGATTCAAAGTGCCTGCACTGCTATTCTCATATTTTCCCCTTTTGCCTTCATATGATTGTATCTATCACTAAGGATCAGGTGCAAAAATCAACCCTTTACAAATGTACTTTGGTGTCACAAATACAAAAAGAGCTTAATTAAGAATTTTAAAATCAATGAAGTTTATTTCGGAAAGCAAGAGATTTATTGTTAAATGTAAAAGCAAGTGAATTTAAGAAAAATACAGGGGAAATAGGATGGGCTCAATAATTACATTTAAACTTATTTTTAATCAATAAAAGCATATTTTAAAAGTAACCTGCCCAATTCTTCTATAATGCCCTCCCCATTGACCAGTATACACAGCTGTATAACAATTCTTACTCAAATTCTGACTAAAAAATGACATCATTGTTCATGACTTTAGGATATATTAGGGTGACTAAAACCATTCAGCACTAACTAAAGTATCAACATATTTGAAAACAAATCTGTTAGAAATAAAGACATTAAGTTATCTGGACAATAAATGAAATAATGTCCATAATAAATGGAGTAGTGAGGCATTAAGTTTTTGAGAATTTGTTTTGATGACTTTTGAGCATTTTTTACCTACATGTCCCAGAGATTATTAATGGCCCTGAATAACTTCTGTCCCCATCAGGTGATCTGCAACTGCGACAATTTCCAGGGAGCCATTGTTCTGTGCACTGTGTGCACAAATCCTAAACTGAGTGCCTTACATTATCTCCAAGTTGTCACATGGCTGCATTTTGCTGGTGATCTTGTTTTGCTGTTTCTGTTATATGTGGGTTACAGATATCCTTTATAAAACTGTTTAGAATGCTAAATGTGTCAAGTGGGTGAGCCACAGTGGGTATTAAAAACAGTTACTTCTCTGGAATTGGTGCCAAATACTGTTGGTTGAAATAGGTTGTCTAAGAAGTTGAGCATTTTGTACAGAATATTTAGGGCAACCTTGCCTAAAGACATGGGGATGAGTTAAGTGAATTGTCCAGCTTTCTTCTGGTTTTATGAATTTCCAAAACAATGACCACTGTTGGCATTTTTTTCTTCCAATTTTTTTTTTTTGGTTTGTTTTTGCTATGACAACATTTAATTTTTAATTTAATTTTTATTTTATATGGGAGTATAGTTGATTTACAATGTTGTGTTAATTTCAGGTGTACAGCAAAGTGATTCAGTTATATATATATACATATATCCATTCTTTTTTCAGATTCTTTTCCCATAGAGGTTATTACAGTATATTGAGTAGGGTTCCCCACGCTATACAGTAGGTCCTTATTGATTATCTATTCTATATATAGTAGTGTGTATGTGTTAATCTCAAACTCCTAATTTATCCCCCCCACACACTTTTAATTTTTATATTGCTTAGTAGCATTTCCTTTTTCTGGATTGTTTGATAGTTGATGATATTTAATGTAGGCTAGGGGTAGGTCTGCTTTGAAACACTTCCAAATGTTTTTAAACTTGCTCTGGATTCTACTAAATGTAATTACATGTGGTTTGAGTGCCAAAAGTGTAAATCTGTTTCAAGGGAAAAATATCTTCAGTGGAATATGCTTAGAGAATAGTAAGAGACCTTTTCTATAACTTCCTTGCTAAAATGGATGTGCTGGATTCAATTAATTCAGCTTTGAAGGATCAGTGCAAGAAACTGAGGGTCCACAAATGATGAAATAGAGTTTGTGTTGACCACAGCAAGTTCAATGAAATTCAATGTTTCAACTGGGAAAAACATATAAGGCTAATGATGGTTTCACGGGTCTGAAACTTTGATTATATCACTCCTCTTATGAGAGATTTACTCCTAGGTGGGAAAATGACCACATGAATCAGAAAGTCAGGATCTAAAAGGACAAGATGACTCAGCATTTCCTGGGGTAACACACTTGATTTTCAGAGCCTGTTTGTTAGTTACCTCATATGTAAAAGATTTTCCTATTACTATACAGTCTCCAAATTCCCTTCCGGCTTGAAATACTATGATTCCAAATGGACTATTGGGAAAATAAAGAAATTTGAGTTCTATCAGGGTTTGGAATTTTTTATGTGAATGACCAAGTTGACTAAAATAGTTTTTCAAGGAAAAGGTACTATGCAATCAATAATGAGACAAAGGTCAGAATGATGTGAATACGAAGTATTTAACTGTCATAAAAATCCTTCTGGAACCTGTGTTGAGAGCTTGTGATTTCTGTGATCATGTCCACTTTTTCCAGCATTTCCTGAAGAATCAATTTATACTAATTAGCCCCTTGATGCTCATGTACAGGTGACAAAGTGGCATAACTCCCATTTGTTTTTTTCTTGCTGAAATATTGTAGGGGAGGGCAATCAGAAAAGGGGAAAATGGGTCTTACTGCTTCTCCAGAAGGCTCATTATCTGCTGTCACTGGTCTGTTGGTCCTATTGTCCTACCATCTCTGCCAAGAACCTTAGTCATTTCTCAAGGGGCTGGGACAGGGACCCTTGCAGTGATGTACACCAATGGTCACATTCCTTTCTCAAGAACTTCCCTGTCTTGCTGGTTTTCTTCACTCTTGGACATGAAGAAGTGCTTTTACTGAAAGAGTAGCTGTATCTCAAAACCAGCCCAAAGTAGGATGAAGAGACATTTCAACTTTATATAAATTGTTCTCTAGTAACATACATGGAAAAAAGCCTTGGAAACTTAAGCCTTCACAAAGAGTGACTCAAAAGGGAAAAGTCCCAAGGGATGTGTCCCAGTTTCCAGATGTGTCTCTCTACCTCATCATCCCCTCATTTTCCCAAAGACCCATGAAAGCTTCTAGTCTTGTATCAACCCCACCCCCTCCCATACGGAAATTCCTAACAAATTTTCTCCTCGTGTTCTTTTTTTTTAATTCTGTCAACCATAGCACTTTGGCTTTTGCCAAAATACTACTGAAAATATTCTTTGGCCTGGATATTGCTTGACTCCTGATGGCAAGGGGAGGATTCTGGTCCTATGGTCAATGGTGATGGTGGGCACTCTGATGCCAGTTCAGTCTCTCCATCATGGAGAGCTGTAGCTGATTTCCTCCTAGTTACAGAAGAAGCACCATGGACATTTGCCAAGGGGAGCATCACTTTTTTTGTTTTGGTAGTCATCATTCTAAGCTCATTGGAGAAAAGGATTGCTTAACATGACATTAACCCTGTACCTTGCAAAAAATGAACCTTGACACTATCATGCTAATGAATATTTTGTCCCCCTAGACCGGGGTCTCTCAACAGTGGTAGTATTGACATCTGGGACCAGACAGTTCTTTGCTGTGAGGGGCTGTCCTGTGTACTGTATGAAGTCTAGCAGCATCCCTGGCCTCTGCCCACTAGATGCCAGTAACAGTGCCCGGTTGTGATAATCGGAATGTCTCCAGACATTACCAAATGTCCCCTATGGGGAAAAATCTCCCCCATTGAGAACTACTGTCCTAGATATATCTTATAAGACTCCTCACAATAGCCATAAATGGTTTCCTCTTGTCTATGCCAAGTATCGACATTAATTAGACATTTTTGTTCCAAATTGCTCCACATCCCAAAAAAGTGTGGGATACTCTGTGTATTTAGAAGAAATAAATACATCACCCTTACAATTAAAAAACCCAAGATCTGATATTGAATTGGTTAAGTAAAGCCTATGAGAGTGCCTTACTGTTACCATCTTTTTTTCCTGAGGACTTCCCAAACTCCAGTTTACTTTAGCCTGATGGTAAGTTAACATTTAATTGCTCAGCTGTTCGACGTTCTCTTTTAAAGCTGGGGCTCATTCAGGGAACTGAGTTGCTCACAGAAAAGACCCAGTGAGGTATCTGTGGCCCCCTCGGCTCTGCCTCTGCCCTGAACCAAAGTCTCTATCAGGTTCATATTACCATTGCTGGAGAGCCCAGGAGAAGCAAGTTTCTGCCAGTGATATAAAAATAGTTACTGAATCATGGGTATAGTATTCTGTGAATGGATATATACATATTCTTTTAAAAATATATCCAGTGATTTATATTTAAAAACTAGGAGAAAGGAAAACTGGAATTTCCTTTGTCCTTCCTTCTCAACTCTGTCAATTTCTAATATTAATTTAAATGTGATCCACTTTTGTCTTTTCTTGGAAAGTAGGAATTTTAAAAATTCAGCTTTCAAATTTCCCCTTCAAATTTCACATAGTTAAATGCCCTTCAGGCTTCTCATAGAACAAAATATTCATTATTTTTTGTTTGTGACAGTCAAGGTGGGGAAAATGTTTTGGTCCTTTTAAGGGAGAAAAGGTTTCTGAAAAAACGCTAGCAAGTGTTTAAAAGATTATGATCACACACACATAAGATTAAGCATTCTTAGAAATGCATTATGGTGCCTTTTTTTTTTCACTGTAGGGTAAATAAGGAACAGATTTTTCATTTTTCATTTTTTTTTAGTTTTATTGGGGACATTTTATAAATCACAGCACAGTGAACTTCACCACATGAGTCGTGCTGGACACCTGCCATCACTCAGCTCCATAAAAGCACTCACTCTCCTTTGAATTCTGAGAACGGCTCTTGGCCCATGAGAACATCTGGGGCTCAAAGTTTTGGAAAGGAACTGTACAGGTCCCTTTAGAAAGGCTCTTTCTGCAGCAGGAAGAGCAGTGTACACACACTTAAAAAGGATTTTGCAGTACCCATTGGCCAGAGGCACTGGCTTAGAGCTTCAGGTCTCAGAGAGATCTATGTGGGCCTAAAAAAATCCACAAGAGCCCTCATGAAATCATTCAGTGGGACTCAGGGGATCAGAATATGCTTTGCATCTCTTTTCTGTTCTCCTTCTATGTGCGTGTGTGTGTATGTTTTAAGTGCAAACGAGTATCTGGTAGGTTGCCAGATCCTGGTGTCCTAAACTAGTGATGAGGGAAGGTGGGGCTGGAAAAGGCAGGGGCTGAGGACACTTACAGAGGATCCAAGACAAATCTGGTTCCACACATCAAGTGCTGCCTGGGGAGTTTTGACAGTGATTTTTGAGGCACAGAGTGTAGAGGTTCACAGGTGAAGAGGCTTGGCTAACAGTCATGTGAGAGGAAGAGATCTCATAAACACAGAACCAGCGGCTGTCTAATCTACCAGACAAGGGCCCCCTTCACGGCCTCTCTGTCTACCACCCAGGGAGCTCTGACTCATCCACGTCCAATAATGAAATCTCTTGTTCCTTGGAGGGGACAGGAGACAAAGGAAAAGGTGAGTAGAGGAGGGTGTGCCCAACCACAGACACAAGTATATTTATCTCCTGCAAGAATATTTCCTTTCTGACTCATTCAGGATGCCTTGAGATGAGAGATACATTATTCCTTCAACATAATTACCTGAATGATTTTAATTGCAAATCATTAAGGAGAGATAGCCTTGTGTTTTCTTAGAAAAGGAAGCACTTAAGAAATCGGGTTCCTCCTTTCTCTGATCTCTTGGTTTTATGGACGCATGTTAGGAGTGTTATTTGGATGACACTATGGAAGCTGTGAGATATAGAAAGTTAAATTATAGGACCAATGAAATCAGATTTCTTTGGCTCACACTTGTCCTCTGTTTTGAGACCAAAAGTCTGCTGCCAAGCGCCCCAGGCCATTATTTCTGAGACCCTTGTGTGGCTTAAGTCATTAACCCTTCCTCCGATCTGGGCCTTTTGCATCCCTCACTGGCCACTATCTTTGGTGTTTGATTACTTTGTGATTCCAAAGCCACCATGTTGCCTCAAGGCAACCTTCTCAATGCTATTGCCACTGTGGCCTGACTTCTGTCTCTTCTGTCTCAGGAGCTCAGAAAATGTCCAAATTCAGCTGCTAGAGACCCTAAAATGTGGTGACTCCTCCTTTTAATACTACAAAAAGAGGTCTGCCTTGCATTCCCAATAAGTCATGAAGATTTGAGTGAAAGCAGTTCTTCTCATTTTGTTCAACCTTCATTTTGGCCTAGGACTTCATGGGGCTTTGCTGAGTAACAAAGAAAACCATAGTCACTGGGCTCAGTGATCACTGTGGACTCATTCCCTCCTCCATTGAAGCACCTTATTCTCTGGATAAATCTTCAGAGAATCCTCACACACAGACTCATGCTAGGCTACCTCCCAGGCCTCCAAACAGATCAAGGTGACAGAATTTGGGTTCAAGCCTGGGCCCCACTTCCATATGTATTAGTTGTACCTTGAACATATTTTAATTCATTCTGTCTGCAAAACAGAACTAAGCAAAGCAATCAGACTATAATCTACACATGCAAAATGTGTATAACTTACAATAAGAAAAGTGGGTGAGCCAAGATTAACAATCACCTAACATTCTAATTTTGTTTTGCTCTGATCTGTTTTTTTGTTTTTAGTCAGTATTAATCAGGGTGTATGTTCTCTATTAATCCATATTAACTGGTATAATAATGTTTTGTTTCCAGTCAAATAACATCCTAATTATTGTTATTTTTCATTCGAAAAATTTATTGCATATAGTTAATTTACAATATTACATTAGTTTCAGGTGTACAACATATTTTCAATATTTTTATTTATTATACTCCATTTAAAGTTATTATAAAATACTGACTATAGTCCCTGTGCTGTACAATATATCCTGTAGCTTATTTATTTTATATATAGTAGTTTGTACTTCTTAATCCTCTACCCCTATATTTCCATTCCTTCCTTCCCTCTCCCTCTTGTAAACTACTTGTTTGTTCTCTATATGAGTCTGTTTCTGTTTTGTTATATTCACACTGGTTTCATTTTTTAGATTCCACATATGACTGATAACATACAGTATTAGTCTTTCTCTGTCTGACATATTTCACTAAGCATAATACCCCCCAGGTCCATCCATGTTGTTGCAAATGGCAAAATTTCATTCTTTTTTATGGCTGAGTACTATTCCATTTAATATATATATACCACATCTTCCTTATCCATTCATCTGTTGATGGACACTTAGGTTGCTACCATATCTTGGTTATTGTAAATAATGCTGCTATGAACATTGGGGTGCATATATCTTTTTGAATTAGTGTTTTTGTTTACTTTGGACACCTACCCAGTAGTGGAATTTCTGGGTCATATGGTGGCTCTATTTTTAGCTTTTTGAGGAACATACATACTGTTTGTATCAATTTACATTTCCACCAATAGTGTACTAGGGTTCCCTCTTCTTCACATCCTCACCAACATTTGTTATTTGTGTTCTTTTGATGATAGCCATTCTGACAGGTGTGAGGTGATATCTAATTATGGTTTTGATTTGCATTTCTCTAATGATTAGCAATGTTGAGCATCTTGTCATGTGCCTGTTGGCCATCTGTATATATTGTTTGGAAAAATGTCTATTCAGGTCTTCTGCCTGTTTTTCAATCAGGTTGTTTGGGGTCCATTTTGATGTTGAGTTGTATGAGCTATTTGTATATTTTGGATATTAACCCCTTATCAGTCATATCATTTACAAATATTTCTTCCATTCAGTATGTTGGCTTTTTGTTTTGTTAATGGTTTCCTTTGCTGTGCAAAAGCTCTTAAGTTTAATTAGTTTCCATTTGTTTATTTCTGCTTTTATTTCCTTTGCCTGAGACAGACCCAAAAAATATTGCTACAGTTTATGTCAAAGAGCATTCTGTGTTTTCTTCTAGGAGTTTTATGGTTTCCAATCTTCATTTAGGTCTTTAATCCATTTTGAGTTTTTTTTTTTTTCTTAATACGGTGTTGTTAGAAAATATTCTAATTTCATTCTTTTACATGTAGCTGTCCAGTTTTCCCAGCACCACTGATTGAAGAGACTGTCTTTTCTCTATTGTATATTCTTGCTTCATTTGTCATAGATTAATTGACCATAAGTGCATGGGTTTATTTCTGGGCTCTCTCTATGTGTCTGTTTTTGTGCCAGTATCATGCTGTTTTGATTATTGTAGCGTTGTAGTAGTCTAAAGTTAGGGGGTATGATACCTTCAGCTTTGTTCTTTTTTTTCTCAAGATGGCTTTAGCTATTCAGGGTCTTTTGTGGTTCCATATGAATTTTAGGATTAATTGTTCTATTTCTGTGAAAATGCCATGGGTATTTTGATAGAGATTGCATTAAATCTGTGGATTGCTTTAGGTATTATGGACATTTTAGAAATATTAATTCTTCCAGTCCATGAACATGGGATATCTTTCCATTTCTTTGTATCGTCTTCAATTTCCTTCATCAATGTTTTACAGTTTTTGGAGTATGATCTTTCATCTCCTTGGTTAAGTTTATTCCAAGGTATTCTATTTTTTTTGATGGGATTTTAAAGAGGATTGTTTTACTGCTTTCTCTTTCTAATAGTTTATTATTAGTGTATAGAAAAGGAACAGATTTATGTATATTAATCTTGTACCTGCAACTTTACTGAATTCATTTATTAGTTCTAATAGTTTTTTGGTGGAGACTTTAGAGTTTTCTACATACAGAATCACAAATAGTGACAGTTTTACTTCTTCCCTTCCACTAATTATTAATTGTTAACTAGACGAATTTGAAATTTCTAGTTGACAAAATTTATCTGCATTTCTTTCTTTCAAATTCACTTATGTGAGTCATGAAAGACCAAGTACTTCCTAAAGTTCATTGGTATTGTCGAATACTGTGCTTATTATGTAGCTAGATGCATAGATTTCAAGATCTATAGCAAATGTTGGATTATCTGGCATTCCATCATACAGAAAACAACTACTTTTGCCTATCTATAGAGTATAAGCTGAGTGAAATTTAAAATGAAGGCACTTCAGCCTTCAGTAGTTTCTAATTCAGTAATTTTAGATCTCTCAGTAACTTCTGAATCATCAATGAGTAAATCAGGTTTAACTGAGTTTTAGTGTATTTTTAGTGCACTTGTCTTCCTTAGAAATTGATAATGTCTGTATATTTTACACAGTAACTGGGTATTAAATGATCTCTTTGAATAGCATAGTCACTACCCATAAAATGCAACATAGGCTTTTCTGTGGTCTCCTTATCCGATTTCAAATGTGCTTTTGAACTGGGTATGGGTATACTGTAAATAACAAGATCTATTCACCGACTCTTGCTCCCTGCTTAGGAGTCTACTTTTGAAATTCAGTCTGTCAGTAACTAACCAGAGGCCCCTAGACAAGTAGAAAACTAAAATGCTTGCCTGCCAAAGTGGTTATGATACAATTTAAGACTGACTTGTTTGGAGTTGTCAGTGACAGTCCTGATCTTTTTACCTCCTGGGAAGAACAAGAGTAACACGTGAATGCTCTTACCTCCCATTCACCTGCAACCTTCACAAAAAATCAAAAGCCCTCCCAGCCTTTCAGAAATCTGAGAAGAGACTTAGAATTATGAGAGTCATCATACATCTGTGCTCATCACATTTGAGCCAGTTTTAAAAGCCAAAACTTGAGAGCATTATTCATGTCAATAGTGCCATTCACATGAAGCAGAGTGAGAGGATCACCCTGGCCTCTGTACTAATGACTGTGGGCCCTGGATAGAGGGAGAGACTTGAGATCTTTCCATACAATGCTACTAAATAAAGTCAATATGCTAACAGAATTCATTGGAATTCAACAGTTGTAAAGAGAAACAGCCAAACTAACAAATATTTACAGTTCCATGGTGTTACTTAAAAGGAAACTAGTGTGAATAAAGATAACTAACAGAAAGCATGGTGACTGGGCAGTCTGTGAGCTGTGTGGTAAGCCCGGGCATCAGGAGACATGCTGTCTCCATTTCTTTGCCAGCATTCACTCCTTGTGTTCTTAGAAATGTGTGTTTTGCTTAGTTAAATAATTCTCTATAGGAGTGTTCCATAAGATCAGATCTAAGGATTTTTCTGATCTGACTAAAACATAAGCCCCACAAGAGCAGGGACCCTTGTTTTTTTTACATGTTGGTATATCTCCAGCACTTTATTAGAATCTCTGGCACACAGTAGTACTCAATAGATGCTTATGATTGGACGAAGAAATGAATGAATTCCATGGTATATTTTAACCTCTCTGGAGCACTGCCACCCTTG
This sequence comes from Orcinus orca, assembly GCF_937001465.1. Taxonomy (NCBI): domain Eukaryota; kingdom Metazoa; phylum Chordata; class Mammalia; order Artiodactyla; family Delphinidae; genus Orcinus; species Orcinus orca. The sequence continues at coordinate 15,939,098 of NC_064559.1, read as the reverse complement.
CAGAAGACTTGAATTTGCTCCCTCAGCATCCATGTCACTGCAGGTTTCTGGTTTTCTTCTGAACCTCTCTGACTACAGTGTTTGGCTTTGTTTTGTTTTTTCTTTCCCAGATTTTCTTTCTCGCACTGCCTTCTTCTATTTATTTATTCTTACTCTTACACATCATATCTGTGCTCAAAATTTTCAAATTTTACCATAATAAGAACAAATTCCAGCTTGGTCCTCTGTCTCAGGACCTTCACTCTCTCTCTAAACTAATTTAAGGCATAAGAAAGCAGGAGGGGAGGATGCCTTGACTCAGTAAACTGAACACTACAGAAGTAGAGTTAGTTGAAAGCAGGGCTACAGATCCTTGGAGCTGGCTGTATCCTAAGACTATGTCGTGATCCCTGGGAGCTTCAGAATCACATTCTCATCATTCCCTGCCCAACCAGAGGGAGAAACTACTTCCCTGCTTGTTGTAAAACACAAACAGATTGAAATGAGAATGCATTGCTTGCCTTGGTATATGTTGCAGAATCTACCCAGCTGCCGTGAAAAGGAAATCATTCTCAACTGAAGTACATGGGCTAAAAGAGGGAAGCAATTATATCTTCAAAGCAAAATTCTGTAATACATGGATTCTCTGGTAACATCTTAAGAGATGCACGCCTTAAGTAGGCTATGTAGTTAAGGCCATGATAATGGCTAACTTGGGGTGGATGGGGGATTTGCAGTGTAATGTCTGAAGGACTTTTGGGATGCTAGTAACATTATATTTCTTGATGTAGGTGCTGGTTTCAGGTGAAAATTCTTCCAAATCTACTTATGATTTCAGCCTACTTCTATATGGATATTATACTTGAATAAAAAGTCCACTTAAAATTTATAAAAAAAGAAGGAAAATGTGTTAACACATTTTGGGAGGTAAATCCTCCCTCACACCTGATTTTTTTTTTTTTTAATCAATGGAGATTTACCAGTTAGTATAACCCTTACTTTTTATTACACTGATTCTAGAGTGAGGAGTAACTTATTTGATTAATGAGCTTGGAAGCAGGGCTATTATACTAAAAGTTCCTTGCGGTTAGAAAACATGTATATTTAGATATTCTTCACAGCCATAGGACTGTACTTTACTCAATAAATATTAAGAAATTTATGAGTGAATACATATAATGTATGAAAGTCAAGGGAAAGACAATAAAGCCAAGGATAGGATAACTGAGCCTCAGGACATTTTATCCCAGAAACCAGGGATTTGCTAATGGTGGTCAATGGGCCAAATACTGCCCAATGGCTGTTTTGATAAATAAAGTGTTATTGGAACACTCCATGCATATTTGTTTCTATATTGTCTATGGTTGTTTTGGCTACAATGGCAGAGGTGACTAGTTGTGACAGAGACCATATAGTGCAAAGACAAAAATATTTATTTTTTAGCCCATTATTGAAAATGTTTGCTGATCCCCGTTGTAAACCATCAACTTGGACTTGGCCATTGATTAAGTGATTTATTATTCATTGATTCATTCACTAGATCTTTGCTGAGAATGTAACATTATGCCAGATATTGTGCCAAGTAGCGAGGATTAGGGAATGAAGAACAAAGATGAGATTTCCACCATTGTGAAACTTACAGACTAGTGGGTTACTTTCAGTGAAGCAATATTTGAAAATGATTGCTGCTCTATCCTTCCCCCAATCCTCACGTATATGACTTAAAAATATCAAGTCTCCAAGTAACTAACACGAACTCAGAAATGAAGGTTTGCTTTGTAACTTTTAAAGGAATTTTGTTCTTGGGCAAAATACCTAAGAAAAATTGCAGGCACCGTGGGCTTTTGTTCTTTACTTTTCAACATTAACAGAAAGAGTGAATTATTGATTGGCACTGTTTTGTAATCAGAGAATGCTTTGGAAAAGAATCTGCAAACTCTTGGTCAGCACATCATGAAAATGAAGCAGTTAACCACATTTTCCTCTCTTGATTGTTAGTACAGTAGAACAAGTTAGACCTTAATCAATGTACTTTTCAAATGTAACTGTTTATAATGAAACATGGGGTTACAAAGTTCTCATTCTCTAAATCAAACCAAGCTGAAAAAAAAGTTTTGGGGTCAGTGAAAACGTGCTTCTTATGCACATTGTGGCATTCTGTTGGGGAAAAGGAGTTGTTCAGAGAAGGGATTTAGCCATTAATATTACTGCACAAATGTCCTAGAATTTACAATACAGCCAACTGAAGGACTATTTTGACTTTGTTCCTTTGCCCCTGCTACAGGTATGAAAGAAAGAATTTTGTAAACACCTGTACCCTTTCCCCTGTATTAGAAACATTTAATGATCCCAAAGTGAATGTGTGAGGCAGAATATTGCAGATTCCTTGGTCTTACCCTCTACAGGCTTCTAGTGTTTTCTATGGGCTCCAAGCACACCAGGTCAAACCAGGTTATAACGGAGCGTGCATGTCCTCAATACTTTCTCCCCACATTGCAACCTATATTCAGAAGCTTCTTTTAAAACTCTGCAAATCTGGATATTGCCACCATGACTGTTGGACAATCCTGGAAAATCTTGTACTATGATTTATGAAGACTCAACACCCATAGATATATGGCAGGAGAGAGGGTAATGACAAAAAGAATGAGTTCAAATGCCAAGGGGGTTATTTCCTGGACAGCAGAAAATAAATATTTCTTTCACTAACACTTGCACCTATGCTACTCCAAATGAAATTAGACTCAACAAATTTTGTCTGCTGCCTCATCGTTTAGATAGAGATTCACCGTGATAAGTGATGTCATCCCAGACTGATGGTGAGGAGAGACCAGAGACATCTCCTTAGAATCTGAAACACTCTTACAGTCTAATCAGAAAATTTCCAGAATATCTGAAAATGCACTGTGAAGCCTAACAAGTGATTTTAGAAAGAACTGGAAATTTGATCAAAAGAGGGAATGGCTCTGCAAAGGTTGTTAACCCATTTGACTTTTTAAGTTAATGGAAGATGTTGGGTATGTATTACATTTGCGTTACTGTATAAATATAAGTTACACCACACAAACAAATCAGGGCCTGGAGCATCCCGGCACCTAGGGTTGCTTCATGCGAACTGGCAGCTCTAAGCCAGAACTGCTTTTCTCTTTGAAGGTGATATTGCTCAGGGCTGAAGCCACTGCATAAACAAACTGACGGTTTGAAAAGAAACACCCCAGTTTTAATTCTATTTGGAGCTAAGTTTAGATCATAATTCATCTTGCAACAGACTTACATTTTTTAAACAGATGCTTTTGATTTAACCATTAGTATTTCTGTATATAACAGAGGCAGCCCAAACTGTGTCAAGTTCAAGTACTTTCTTCTACAGCAAAGAGACTGACAGCTGTCACTCACCCAATACAGGCAACAACGTCCAGGAAGGTTGAAGAATTCCAGTGGGAACCACTAGTGAGAGTCCTTTTGCTATTTTCTTTTCTATCACAATTAAATGCAGAGGCCACGGAGGATTATCTCCAACTCCTGTCTAAGCGAATAGCCCCCAATTAGAAGAACACATCCATTCATTCCTGCTGACATGTTTCTTAGATAAGCCAACAATGAAAGTGCTAAAAAATGGAACAAATATTTCATATGCAGACTGCTTCTCAAACTTCAAAGCACACCTAGACTGCCTAGTGAGCGCGTTTAATAAAGATTCTGACTGAGATCTGAGACAGGGCCTGAGAGTCTATGATTCTGACTGAGATCTGAGACAGGGCCTGAGAGTCTATGTTTCTAACAAGCTCTTGGGCAATGCTGCTGGTCTTCAGACGATACTCTGAGATGTAACGATCCAGAGCGCCAATTTTACAGTGGCTGCCTGGAATGCTATGTTGAAAAAGGAGATTCTGGGACTAAATCCTGACTTTTGGGGAAAGAGTGACCCCACTTACAAGTGAACTTTGTTGTGGTGGTGGTGGCTACAGTGATAGCAGTGTTTTGCCACCCCTAGGCAATTGTAACAGAATCTCACCACCCTGTTTTGGGGGATAGCAAGTCCTAGAGTTTACGGTATTCCTTTGTTTCCAGAAGAACTTCGAATTCCTGCATACTGATGAGATAATAAGGTGGTATAGTTACACAGAATTTTTTGCAGATGGAGGAAGTTCCAATAGAAAGGTTAAGTATGGTAGGGAAGGTTAAGTAGGAAATCAAGAATACACTTTAGATTTTCTGCCTCCTAAAATATTTCTATGATTACATTAGCCTGCAGCTCATTTGGGGTATCAAATATATGTGAAATTGAGGTAGAAGATAAATACGAGTTACATTTTTTTTAATCCTCTATATAAAAATTCATATTTTTGTTGCAAAAGATAAATTAGGGAGAAATGATTCACATTTGAAAAGGAATCTTCACAGTAAATTCAGTAAATACATTTTAGAATAAATTAGTCCTGTAAAATCTTATGCATACTTTTATGGCGCATATAATAATATCCATGTATATATCCATGTATATCCACTGGGGTACACCCATAATAATAATGCTGCTGAAAACTGGAAAGATATGTTATTGTAATGGAGAGAGCACTGGAATAGAATTTGATTTGAGTTCCTGCACTACCATTATCTAATTTCATGAACTTGGGCAAGATATTCTGTGTGTGTGCGTGCACACGCATGTCATGTGCATGTATACATGCGTGCACCCATATTCATGCATGTGAAGAATAATAAGATTTTCCCTCTGTATATTACTGGGTTATAGTGAGAATAAAATAAGGTGATGCAAAAGACTCTATAAACTGAAAATACCTGTATAAATGTAAGTCATTATTTTTACAATAACAATCTTCTCAAGATGTTCACCCATATACTATAGCGTGAAACATTTAACAATTTGTCTTGTGTGTGTTGGTGGTGGGAGCGCTTAAGATCATTAACACAGTGGTACCATCAGGCTCTGGGATTGTTGGCAATTAGTCATTAATTTCACAGTGTGTGTGTGTGTGTGTGTGTGTATGTGTGAGTGAGAAAGAGAGAGAGAGCGAGAGAGAGAGAGAGAATGAGAGAAAATGAGAGAGACAGAGACAGAGCAGTATTGCTGAAGGATGGTATCCTTATGACAAAAGTGAAGTTAATGACACTATCCAATGCTTGTTAATCAATAAAAACCTAAGCAGTAACAAGAGGAAATAAAAGTCAGCCACCAGGTTGGGATTATCCAAAGAAACAAGGTAAATAAATAGTCAATTGGCATCAATAAGACCAGTCAAATAGGAAATACTATTAGAAAACCATACAATTAGGGGGAAAATTCTTAGTATTTTAACTGCTAAACATCACAAATTGACAACCAAATTTAAAATACCAATGTTACACATCAGAAATTAATTTCCAGAATTAATCCAAATGCATCTGAAATGAATACAACTAAATTGAATTAATTGATCTACAGATTTTTATAAAATAATAATTAACTGAACTATAGACTAAAAAAATAGTTTCACACTATTTCCCCTTGCCATGACTATAGGGAGGACCACGAAGTCGTTTTCCGCACGATGCTTACGAATCTGCAAAAGTCCACACAGAAGCCCTCCGGAGATGGGAGGAGATACACAATCTCAGCACGTCTCAGAAACTAACAGGCAAGAGGGATACAGATGTCTGGACCTAGGTAGGCCCTCCAGTGTAAAGGTGTTTCCATAAATCTAACTTCAGAACAGTGTTAGATGTCAGAAGTAGGTGAGACAGTATAGGTAAGATTCACAGGAATAACAAGTGGCTAGTGGACACTAGGTTGAAATTCTCTGTGTGTTAGCATATTGTGAAGGACAAGGGCAACTCTGAAGATATAGTAAGTGGTAACTATGCCATTCTGGGAGTTCAGACATTACAAATTTAGAGATCAGGCAACAGAGAATTGAAACCCAGACAGAGAGTTTATTTAGGCCATATGAGTAAAAACACAGCTTCAAGAAAGAAAGCCCTTTATCTGAGCAAATATCCTCTGTAACCTATAATTTGCTTTCCCTTCGGTATGCTACTTGTTAGGATAGGAACTCTGTCCCAAGAATGGCTGGCTTCGAATTTATACATAGAATAAGCACAAGTAAGGTAGAAGAAAATGGATGTTGCATCCTGTCGATCTAGATCTCCTTAACGTCTTTCTGTTTAGTGACAAATTGACCCCTGAGTCCATGGTTGAGGAGCAAAGACAGGCAGAAGAGAACAGGGGATACATGCAATGCACTAAACAGGTAGGCTCCCAAAGAGATGGAAAATGGACCTCTCCTCACAAGCCACACAGAAAATCCACCACCTATTGGAAGAATAATTGACAGTTGCAGACTTATAATGTAGGGGATGGAAAGGAAGGAGAGGCGTTTTTGTACTGTTGACTCTCTGGGAACCCCTGATGCCATGGCACTCAGAAGGAAGCTTACTTGAGCCACATGTAAAGTTGCCTTGCATGTGAGTAGATTATACGTGCCAGGATGATGATCTAGGAGATTAGACACAGGAAATATGGCTACTGAAACATCATATAGGATTAGAAATGTACTTGAACACCAGAAGAAAAAGTAATAAATTTTACAATACTATTACCTAGACTTGTGATCTATTCAGACAATAAAGTAATGTTCAGTGAATTTATTAATAATCACATTAATACAAAACATTCAGGATTAGATAGTGTTTATTTTCTGTCATGAAAGAGTAGCAACTTTTCAACAGGGAAGTCATAAACACCCTACAGCCTATTTGAGATGCCTTCTGCAAGACAGTTCAACAATGACCAGGTGTGAACTGACAAATAAACTGAGTTTCTAAAGAGAAAATGACACATAAATGCTTACTTCTTGTCCATGTCAAATAATTAACTGCTACTGGAAAACAGTTTTAATTTCAAGGGATTTACTTTTTAAAACAGAGTCATCCCTTTGATATTACACCCTGAAATGTTCTGGAGGAACACACACCCACACGCACTTTGTTTAATTAGAGCATCCTGGGCTGTCATTTTTTATGAATAAACGTCTTTTAAAAACAGTCTTTACTAGTTCTCCATTTTATACATATTAGTGTATAAATGTCAATCCCAATCAGCCTGCTGTATAAAAAATAAATTAAATTTAAAAATTCCAAAAAAAACCCCAGTCTTTACTTTTCTATAATATGTGAAGAAAAAAGCCTGAGAATAAAGCTCGAGTATTTAAAATTCTTAAAAATGACAGCTTCCAGTAAGACAAAAGGAGTCACTTGCCCTACACATGTAGGTATATCTTTATTACATTCAATAAATAAAAAGAACGGTGGCAACTGTAATTCACAGCCACACAGATGTCCTCCAGAGATGTCCCAGGGCTGGGATCCTGTGACAAAGTCAAGGGCATACCTAGAGCTCTCTCTAGTTAAACTCGGTCATGGTTCCAGTACACTGAGTCACAGGCGGCGAGAATCAAGTCAGAAATTCTGACATATGTAAGTCAGTCAATTGGGGAAGCTTTTAAATTTCTGGTGGAGATAACATCAATCAGTTTATCTGGGGGAAAATATTACTCACTTTTTAGTTGTTCTGAGAGGAAAAGGAATTGGCATGGATTTAACTATGTTTAAGTAGAATCACTGGAGCTTTCCTTCACAGCTTTACTCATTTAATAAAAAGAATGAGAATTGTCTTTTCAACAGCCTCTACCATGGGTAGCTATCAAGGTCAATAACTTGAAGTATTCCCAAAGTTAGTGAGTGTATGTGAATTAGGTTATAGCTTTGAGCCTGCCTCTTCCCCCTTTGACAAAAACCAAAGGAAAACAGTGTTTGAAACATCCCGAACTCTTCTTTGACATTCTTCATGATCTCAGTTAAATCACTGAACAGTTTTAGATTCAAACCTTCCTTCCTAGAGAAATGATCCTCAGCTCTCTCTTTTTGTAAATTGTGGTGGTTTGTGAAAAGCCATCTCAGTTGTTTTAGTTTTAAAATATGGTACTAATGAGTGAAAGGCCACATAGTTAATCTCTGGGTGGGCTATTTAACTTTGCTCTGGTACATGACCACACACTTTATCTTAACAAGGACTTGGACCTAATAAAATATCAATTTGGTTCAAGTTTATTTCAGAAACTATTCTGATGCTCTAGTTTAATTCTGGTTCAGTGGCTTTCAAAAATATAGGGTTGGTTTCTGTGCAGAAGTTCTCACTGGATTTTAAAACAAAACAAAAATGTTGGCATTACTTCTTTGTAAGGATGCTCAGCTCAGCTCAGTGTTCATTTAATCAGTAATTCATTCCAACTTTGAGTATAAATTGAATTTATAGTTGGAAATGGTTCAACTCTCAGCTTCTAATCTTCAGTCAGATACCTCCCCAATAGACACTTTCCACCACAAGAGAAACAAGGTAGGTGAGGGTGGAAAGATTTGGTGCATTTCTTTAACCTGCGCTGTAAAGATAAATCCTACAGAAAGCTGGGAAATCACATCATGTTATACAATCAGGACTCCTGAGGACTCGATCATAAAAGCTACTTTATTTCTGTCTTCCGTAGTATCTTTAAACTGGCTCAGTGGGGATATCCTTCCCCTCACTTAGCATAAAATCTTGAGCAGCCTGGTTTCCTGGTCACTCTTAGGAAATAAGACAAAGGTAAAAACTATCTCAAGTCAGTAATTACTTGTGTCTAGTGACAACCCCTGTAATAATCAAAACTTCAAATTTGATTTCAATCTAAATGTTCTCCCCTCTCCCCACCCCCAGCTGGTACTGCTGCAGGTGAGCTCCTCATGCAGAAGAGGTCTGTCCCTTCCCCTCGCTCCCTGCTCGTATTCACCCTGTTTGTCCCCTTCAGCACAGCAGTGGAGAATGTAGGTTAGATGTTACTAACAGGTACTACATAAGATAGCCACCCACTCTCAACACCTGGCAGATTTTTAAAGCTGACTTTGTTGTGGAAATTTTTGTGAGCTTCAGAGAGCAGGGATCTCTTCTACTTGGTGCTTATACATAATATGAGCGGTAAACCCCACAGAATACTGTAATGGAGGTAACATAGGAATAAACATATGTAACTGAATGCATCTTTGTATGTAGTGGTAGAGAGACTGAGTGACAAAAGGGAATAATCTGACAAAGGTTTTGGAGATAATCAGCCTTGAGCAGAATTTTAGTTGACAGAGGATGAGAAAGGTCATTCCAGGCAGTGAGAACAGCATTAAATTGCCTGAGAGGGAAAGAGATATGACAGGTATGGGAGGATGATTGAGTGACTTTCCCAATGGGGGTAAATCATTCTCTAGCAGGAACTCAGAACCTGAGAGGTAAGAGAGTAATATTCATTATGAATGATCAGAAGATTTTAACTTGATTCAAGAGGGAATTGGAAACCCCCATGGGGATTTAAGGAAGAAAATTCGATGATTAAAATACTGAGGGATATGATTTTGAGAATGGGGGAAGGGGGGACCAGAGAGGAGGGTGTTGCCTGTAACACAGCTGAAGAACCAGGTCTGGTAAAAATAGAAGAATCTTGTGAGATCTAGACGGTCTCATTATTTTCCAACTCAAAGAGATAAACCACATTTCCTTCTGTATTTTTTTCATCATTTCTTATTTCTTCCTGTTCTCCCGTACTCTATGAATAGACCCTTTCCTAATGATTGCTGAAGTCAAAAAGGGTGAGGTATTTGACAATTTTGGTATATGGTCACATCATTTTTTCAAGTAGTGCATGAGCAAAATGTGACTTTATAGCAAAAAAGTAGTATTTGAATAATACAATTTTTAAAGTCCCAGTAGGAAGAGTTCATCGATGTTCTATAGAAATGAAGAGAGCTTTTCTTCTCACCTTGGGCAATGGACCCACTTCCCCTCTGATGGAGGGTGTGATGAGCATGAATGTGTGGATGTTTCATGGAGTGTTTGAAAGCACTGCACAGAGACCCTGCTCTCCAATCGCGGCTTACACAATTCCATCAGTCCTTCGCAGTATGCCTTCCATCGTCCAAATGGACCAACTGAAGTTCAGAGAGAATAAGCAACTTCCCCAAGTCACACAAATAAAACACTGGAAATGCAGGCACTCAAACCCAGGTCAGCTGACTCTACGTTCCAGGCTCTTTTTCGCGACACCAAACGATTGGCATAAACAACGATTCATGTGTTAGTCATTAATCTTACTCTGCTTCATTTTATTAAATCGTTACCCCATGTCCTGGGGACAATGCGTGACTACACTATTAAGGCAAATTTGTTAATATGGACATGCCATGTTAAGTCATGAGAAGGCTAACTCAATTACCCTTCCTTTGATCGATTTTTGGTAGAGATACAGTGGACTTTTCCTTGTGGTTAGTCTTATGACATGTTGTAAACATTAACACGCACTACATTAACTGTCTGAAAAGAACTGTAGTATTTTAAATGCTTGTTAAAGAATGAAAATATTAAGCTACATTAATATTAGTAGTTTAATTCCAATAGCCACAATCAGGACAACCACTAAACAGCTCCTTGAAGGACTTGGAAACTTATGAAAGAAAGACATAACTAGACAAGGAAACATCTAATAGGTAGAATATGGGATGGGCCACCAAAACTTTTACTTACGTCTTAGCAATTCAAAGTAAACCCAGATAAGGCAACACTCTATTAATAAGTGCCACTTATCTGATTTTTTTCCTTCTAGGTAGCAGAATCTTGATAGAAATTATTTAAGGAGAATGCAACCAACAGATTAAATACTATCTGATCAGTTATTTAGCTTGAGATCTTATAAATATTATAAATCAATTACTGGCAATGAGGAACATACACATTTTATGATGCAAAGTTGCATACAATTCTAGTGAGGTAAAAATTCGCTTACATTACTCTTACATATGCAAAGAAAATTTAACTTCTGTAATTTTCTCTAACTCTAATCTTCCTCAGGAGCCTCCATCTTATCGTCAATAGAGAAAAAGAGATGTCATCCAATCTCATAAATATGCTCTGTCCATAATTTAATTGCAGTGTTTCAGATGTCTCCTTCTGTCCTCTGCTCCTCCTGGGGGATGATGCTCGGTGTCAGTGGGGAAGCTTCATGGCACCCTGTTCCCTGGCTGTGGAAAAGGATAGAGGCCATAGATTTTGGATCCTCTCACTTTCAGAGTGACATAGCTATTCTGGTTGGTTCCCTAGACTAGTGATGGCTGAAGTAAAACTGGTCCTGCCTGACATGTTGGCACTCACCTCAGCAGGCTGTGGTCCCAGACATCTGTCCCAGCCATTGAGTCCCCAACACATGGCAGCCTCTTTTTTCCAAACTTAGGCCCCTGCTTGTCCATTGTGCCTCTCAACACTCTGCTCCCCTTCATAGGAGCAAATGGGGATTTCTAAATTTCTTACATGCTACACATTCCATGAGGAGCCAGGATACTGTATGGGGCTCATCTATGTAGACAGCACTACCTATCAGTTGTGCTATTTTCCCCATGGTGATGAAATAGTTCCATGGCTTGAAGCCTTCATGTATTTCACTCCCCTCTTACATCTGTTTTTGATCTCCTCCTTATTAATTTGTATATATCTACCATGGCCCCACTTTGGATTCCCATCTTAAGAAAGAGAAAGCAAAGGTGTAAGAATGCTTCCACATTCTACATTTAACTCCCATCTTTCCACAGATCACTTGGCTAGAAGAGTTAGTCTTTTCACTTTTTTCTCTTTGGCACAGATTTCTCTTTTGTAAAACTTTGTGATTAAATCAGCCAAGCTTTTGATATGAAAGACTCAAAAAATATTTAAGAATCCTCTTCTCTCCTCCCAAGACAACCGGGATTCCAAAGGCCAGTGCTGATGCCCAGAGGCTACTGATGACGTTGCCTTTGTTATAGGCGGTAAGACAGGGCTCAGCATTAGTGGCAAAGGTTATGAGGGAACATGGTTTAGTAGGGAAATGAAATACAATGGGTTTAAATCCCCCAAACCTTAAACTATAAACACATTAATGTGACGTTTTGATAGAAACTTCCAGATTCTTCTCACCAAATTTCTTGTGAAAATTATTTGGTCATATAATTCAGATGACTGCCTTCTTCTGATCTGGTCTGTCCTTCTGTTTTCTTAATTCTGATGACACTTTCCTGTCTTTCATGTAGTTTTTGTTTGTTGTCAGTCTGCACCAATCTAGAATCTCTCCCTTTCTTCCTTTATTTCCCTTTATAATCTTTCAGTTTTTTGTTTCTTCACTAATTTACATTAAAATGATATTTTATTTCCATTTATAAAAATAATGCATGCCACTTACGAGATATTCTTAATACAGAAAGATACAAAACAAACAAAAATCTCCATATTCTAATTGCTAATGTGTACTCTCCTTCTAAGCTGTATTTTCTTCACCCAGCAAGTAAAATCTAAACTGTTTTAAATCTTTTTAGAGAGAGGCATAAGCCAAGTGAAAATGGCTTCCATACATTGGGAGGCAACACAGATTTTTGACATTTCTTAGAAAACAGCATCAATGCAACATCAGCTCATTAAATGTTCCTCTCAATCCATTTCATGCTCTCTGGTACACATGTGAAAATTTGCAAGATGGATTATAATACTTAGAACTAGAAGCAATTTTTTTTTAAATATTATTACCCAACAAACACATTCATGTGTTTTAGCAAAAAATGATTCTCGCAACCTTGCATTGATTTATGTTCTTTCATAGATCTGTTGTACTTATGTGTATTGTTTTATATGCATGGACCTTAAAATCCCTAAGCAAACAACTCTTACACAGGTATTGAAAACTGAAGAGGCATAAAGTGAACACGAAGATACTATGGAGTTGATAACTGCAGGAAGTGGCTCCCCATACCCCTTCCTTGGAAAAGAAGCCCAGTGGAGCTGACAGTCGGACCTCTGAGAAGGGGGACCTGCCCAGCTGATATTGATGTCTCTAAAGAGGCATGATGAGGCTGATTCTGAGTTCTGAAAATGCTGCAAACTATCAATAGAATCAGTTACTGCAACTTGAACGAACTACTCCTTCCAGGATGAAGAAATGTTGCTAGAATAACACTGACCAGGCACAGGAAGCAAAATAAGAAACAGAAAGTAAACAAGAAACTATGTCCTCTCTTCCTTCTCCAGCCTTGGATGCTTTGTCTAGCACCCCCTAACGGCAGAGCCTACCAGGCAGCAGCTGGAAAAGCAGAACTGTGGTTTACAGAGTCCCAGCTCTTGCATCAAAGAGCTAGTATAGGAGAGTGGGTTGAAACTGAGAGACAACAAATAGCTTAACAATTGGCTCATTTGGCTAGACTATGAATTTCTGCAGAGCAAGAACAATTTTACATGTATAATGAATATATAATTTCCATTATAGTACATGTAATAGTATTAATGAAGACAGTGGGTGTTTAATTCTTAACAGATTAATTAATAACTGTCAAATGCTCTTTTTATTTTATACTGTACTTAAACATTTATTTTGTTCCAAGACTTTCTAAAGAGTTATCAGTGTTGATTAATTCATTTGTTAATATATCATCATCTAATTCTAAAAAATTAGCAATATTATATGCTTAACTGTGGTCTGAGGGACTATAAACTGATAGCCTAAGAGAAGTGCGGTTATTAAAGAAACCTGTTGCCGTGCAAAACTATATAATACACTGAAAGTCTGATACAAACAGTGTTAGGGGTTTTCTTGTGTTTTGTTTTCTGCTGCACTATCAATGTTATCATCCCTCCTATTCAACCTCCACTCCCTACAAAGAGGTAGATGGGTAAGATTTACTGAACAGTCAATGAAATGTCATGTGAAAGATGTGCCTAGGAAATTATTCCTAATCTAAGTCCAATACTTAGCTCAACAGTAACAAGTTATATAACTTTGACAAGTTATTTAACTTTCTAGAGTCTCAAATAAGGAGGCCTAATGAGCTCTTCCATTCATCTTCTTTCTGAGGCCATATTCTTATCAGTTCCATAGTAGAAAGCAGATAATATACAATCACATCATCAAAGGGTTAACACACCTTTATCCTCCTCACATCCATGCATGCATATGCAGTATATAAAAATGAGAAACACAATAAGCATCTTTTGGTAAATTAAGTAGCTTTTTTGACACCTGCATCTTCTGCATCTTCTCCTCCCTTCACAGTTTGCAGTGGCATACGCAACCTTTGAGTCAATAAAAATGAGCATGCTAACTTAGTGCAAGAGCCAGTTTACATCTTGCTGTTCTTCAGCTCATTCCCATCTCAGTGTTTTTGAACATGTTGTTCTGCCTGAAATGTTCATTTCCATACTTGTGTTAAGTCTCTGTCCAATCGTCACTTCTCAGAAAGACCTTTCAGTTCCACTCTACCTAAAACCCACCACCACCTCTCTCTGCCTCCTTCTACTGCTTTATTCTTCTCCATAACCTTAACAACACTAGCTGAAGCTATATTTATTTGTGTTTCCTTGTTTGTTGGGCGTCTCTCCACTAGAATCTGTGCTTACACAACAACAGGAATTTTGTCTGTTTATTGTGCTTCTGAGCTATCAGAGGGGTGACTGACACAAAGCAGGTGCTCAATAATATATGTGTTATGCCTTTTTCCCATTCTTTTATAGTTTAATTCTTGGGTTATTTAAATAAATTTTGATTGAATTATTATATATGCTTGGAACTGTACTAGGAAGTAACAATAAAAATGATAATGATATAGATTTTGCCACCTAAGAATTTATGACCTAGACATTAGATATATCATTTTGTCCTTAGAATAGCTTCCATTCCATACTCCAAAAAGAGTCACAAATAAGATCTGAAAGGGTATAGAGATGTACTAGAACTCTACTAGTTACAAGAGATAGACCAAACTCAAACTTGCTTAGGCAAAAAGGAGAGTTTGTTTGGTCATGTAACTGAAAAGTCCAGTCTTCCAACTGGATATGAATGCCCAGTTGATGTCATCAACAATATTTCTTCTTCTATTCCTGTCTGCACTTTTCTATGTGCATTCTTTAGCAGGTCTTCCCCCAGAGGTAACAAAGAGACCACCAGGAGCTCTAAGCTTATATTCTATTGGCAACAAGAGAGTGTGTTTTCCTCCCAACAATTCCGGGAATACACCCATTGGCAGGACTTAGATCATAAGTCATAAGCCCATCCCTGAACCCATTATATTGGCCAGTTTGGTCAGGTCTAGGTTTTGTGTTTCACCTTTGGCATGGGTTCATGTTCTGACTTGGCAAGAATCAATTCCATGGGAAGTCAGTGTTTTTCACTAAATAAGGATGCTGTGAGGGAAACAGAACACAGATCTCCACTACAAACTCTGTATTTACACCACAAGCTCTGTATTTTATGTGCCCACTTTTCCTTCAATTTATTAGTAGCATCTCAGAATAGCTATTAAAGAAAGAGTAATGTCACCTAAGTGGCCAAAGGGGAATGTAAGATTATTCCAACCACTATGATTTATAAAAGAGTAGAAAATTCTATACAAGCAGTTTGCCATTAGGAATAGATCACGGTTATCTAGTTAATAAAAACAATTACATATAAAATAAGATAAATAAAATAAAATAATGAATTTAGTAAAGAAGAATGAGATTACTAACATAAGTATAAAGAAGTAATTATTGATTAAAGACAGAAATTTGGGGGCAATGCATTTTTTGATGGCATAGGCAAGTTTAACATGTTGGTATGATGTCCAGTCCTGTCTACTTTTTATTGCTTACCTTTCCACCTCCCTAGTATACACCCTCTTTACCTATTCAAAGCAATACTAATAGCAAAGATACATTACACACTAATAATATTAAAAGCCAAAATAAACTACTAATAGCAAAAATGTATTAGTATGTACTATTGGAAATACTTTACATGTATTAAATCATTTAATCCTTAAAACAATGTCAGAAGCAGATAATATTATTACCCCATTTTATCCATGAGAACACTGAAACCAGAAAGGTTAAGTAACTTGTCCACGTTTAGACAACAAGTAAGTGCCAGAACCAGAATTTAAACCCACACTACCATTACCAAAGAATAGCTTACATCTGTATCATGATGAAAATATCTCTGATTTTTCCAGCCCACATTTATTACTTCATTCTCAGCCTCATGTTATACTTATTATTGTGTAATGCAATTAGCATTTTACAATGTGTTATCCTTAACCTGCAAAGTTCTACTTTGCTATACCTAATTTTCTTTTCTGATAGTTTAATGCTTGCTCATCTTGTCTCGTCAACTCGAGTGCTAAGGTAAGTAAAAAAGTAATACCTTCGGTTTTGAATTTATTCCCCTTTTCCAAGCAACTAACATATTGCTAGGTATAAAATAGCTATTCAATATACATACAGTAATTAACTTTGCTTACTGAAAAACTTTTTATTCTTAATCATAAAGATACAATTTGGTATTTTTCAGAAATGTAATGAATTCTTATTTTCCTTGTGTTAGAGTATCATCTTATCGGTGATCCCCCATGGTTTCTGATACTATGGAAGAATGAGGGACTAACGTCAAATAAGGCAGTGAGCATGGTTTATGTGACACAAGTACGAGCAGATATGCATAGGGATGTTGTGTTTTAAAGGTGGGCATTGATGTGAGAATGGATATATGGACCACAGATTGTATGCTCAGAGGGCTGAGACCATGTCTTTACTGTCAATGTCTAGTGCTGTGCCTCGTGCATAGCAGGTACTCAATATATATTTTTTGTCAGATGAATGAATAAATAAATAATTACTGCCCTAGGAGACAGAGGTGGTGTGCCGGTGGCAATGGTGTTGTATTTTAAAAGATGTTTGTATGCTTCCATGTAAACAAACACACATACATATCAGGGTACTTGGTTGCAAACAACAGAATCCATTCTGGCTATTTTTAACAGAAAATAAATGTATTAAATGATAGGGAATAGCTCAAAGAATGTCTGGGATGGTCACAGGATTGGGCTTGGGGGTTGGACAACCAAGAACATACCTAGAAAGCTCCAGTGGTGATCACTACCTGCATTATTAGAGTTGGAACTCCAGCTTTCCAAGCAGATGCTGGGTCAGGGATGTTCTTTTCAGACTTTTGCCACTACTGCCAGAAAAATCAGTTCCAGGGAGAATCTCCTTCACATTATTATCTTGTAAATTAAACTGTTGCACGGGTACATCTGAGTGGAAGAGCCTGCACCACAGCTGCAAGAGGGACTGGAAGAGTGAGTGTCTGGCTTTTACTTTAGTGAAGTGGGATTCAAACATAGATTTCCCATGTCTGAGAAAGCTTTCCAAAAGTTTCTGGGCTCTAAATTATGATGGATTTTTTTTTTTTTACTCTTTATAGAATTTTTAGAAAATAAAGAACAACTAAAGGAGAAGAAAATAATCATTCATATTTTAAGGTAGTAATGATTTTCAATGAATATTTATGACTTCTCAAAACTGACGAATGTCTTGAGAGAGTAGCCTGAAACATATACAGTTCAATCTGTGGAACTGACTTTATCCAAGGGTTGAACTCTGATTCTGAGGAAAGGTTTACAAAATAAAGCCAGACCAAATCAAATACAAAGGCAAAAACAAACCTGATAGTCCCTTAAAGTAAATATAATGGTGATGATGATGATAATATACTCTACTTAAAAACTTGATAAAAATCATAACTTCTGACTGTTGCAACATTTTTTAAAGAAAGAAAAATGTCTTAATAGTTTGCTTAACAGGTTTGAAGCTGCAGTCAGAGATTCGCTTCTTAATTTGGTGAGTTTTACATGCCAGGATCTGTCACCCAAAGGTAACAAAGAAATGTGGTTGAACACTAATTACAGGTATCTGTCAACACACCAGGGCCTTGGAAGAAATAACTTATGTGTAATTGACTATGTTTTATCCTCTAAGAAGTCTATGAAATAAAAGAAAAAAAAAATCCAATACCAAAACTTGGCTCAATCTAATTGCTCCAACTCCAAAACAATTCAAGTTTAATGCACACACAAAATTTTCTTTGTAGAATAAATTGTTAAAACTTTTCATTATTTTTTCAGGGGTTCTAGAACCACTATCCTGACTATTTGAGAACAAAAGTGAACACACAAAAATTTTACTTATCTTTTAGGAATTGAAATGAAAAATTTAAATCATCAAAATCACAGTATATCAAACATAATTTCTATGCCTATTAGACTTTGTTTAGAAGTGTGCTTTTATTATTAAAAAATATTGATTATAAATTTAATTATGTCCCATTTGTTTATTTTTTCCTTTTGTTTCCATTACTCTAGGAGACAGATCCAAACAAATATTGCTATGATTTAGGTCAAAGAGTGTTCTGCTTATGTGTGTGTTTTTTTTTTTTTTAGCAGTATGCGGGCCTCTCCCTGTTGTGGCCTCTCCCGTTGCGGAGCACAGGCTCCGGACGCACAGGCTCAGCGGCCATGGCTCACGGGCCCAGCCGCTCCATGGCATGTGGGATCTTCCCGGACCGGGGCACGAACCCATGTCCCCTGCATCGGCAGGTGGACTCTCAACCACTGTGCCACCAGGGAAGCCCCTGCTTATGTTTTCCTCTAGGGGTTTTATAGTATCTGGTCTTACATTTAGGTCTTAAATCCATTTTGAGTTTATTTTTGTGTATGGTGTTAGAGAAGGTTCTAATTTCATACCAGACATGTAGTTGTCCGGTTTTCCCTGCACCACTTCTTGAAGAGACTGTCTTTTCTCTATTTTATAGTCTTGCCTCCTTAGTCATAGATTAATTGACCATAAGTGCATGGGTTTACTTCTGGGCTCTCCATTCTGTTCCACTGACCTATGTGTCTCTTTTTGTGTCAGTACCATACTGTTGAGTACTGTAGCTTTGTAGTGTAGTCTGAGGTCAGGGAATGTGATCCTTCCAGCTCCATTCCTCTTTCTCAAGATTGTTTTGGCTATTTGGGGTCTTTTGTGTTTCCATACAAATTTTTAATTTTTTTTGTTCTAGTTCTATGAAAAATGCCATTGGTAATTTGACAAGGATTGCATTTAATCTGTAGATTACCTTGGTTAGTATGGTCATTTTCACAATATTGATTCTTCCAATCCAATTGGCATTCAATTTCTTTAATTGGCATCTTACAGTTTTCAGAGTACAGGCTTTTTGCTTCCTTAGGTGGGTTTATTCTTAGGTATTTTATTCTTTTTGATGTGGTGGTAAATGGGATTGTCCCCTTAATTTCTCTTTCTGATATTTCATTGTTAGTGTATAGAAATGCAACAGTTTTCTGTAGAATAATTTTGTATCTGCAACTTTACCGAATTAATTGATGAGCTCTAGTAGTTTTCTGGTGGCATCTTTAGGATTTTCTATGTATAGTATCATGTCATCTGCAAACAGTGACAGTTTTTCTTCTTCCTTTCCAACTTGGATTCCTCTTATTTACTCTTCTTCTCTGATTACTGTGGTTAGGACTTATAAAACTATGTTGAAAAGAAGTCATGAGAGTGGGCATCCTTATCTTGTCCCTGATCTTAGAGGGAAGGCTTTCAGCTTTTCACCATTGAGTATGATGTTAGCTGTGGGTTTGTCATGTATGGCCTTTATTATGTTGAGGTATGCTCCCTCTATGCCCACTTTCTAGGGAGTTTTTATCATAAACTGATATTGAATTTTAACAAAAGCTTTTTCTGCATCTATTGAGATGATCATATGTTTTTTATTCTTCAATTTGTTAATGTGGTGTGTCACAGTGATTGATTAGTGAATACTTAAAAATCCTTGCATCCCTGGGCTAAATCCCTGATTAAACGCAAAAGCTTTTGCACAGCAAAGGAAACCATCAACAAATGAAAAGAAAACCTATGGAATGGGAGAAAATATTTGCAAATGATGTGACCAACAAGGGATTAATTTCCAAAATATACAAACAGCTCATAAACTCAATATCAAAAAAACAAACAACCTAATCAAAAAATGGGCAGAAGCCCTAAATAGACATTTCTTCAAAGCAGACATACAGATGACCAATAGGCACATGAAAAGATGTTCAACATCACTAATTATTAGAGAAATGCAAATCAAAACTACAATGAGATATCACGTCACTCTGGTCTGAATGGTCATCATCAAGAAGTCTACAAATAATAAATGCTAGGGAGAGTGTGGAAAAAAGGGAACCCTCCTACACTGTTAGTGGGAATGTAAATTGGTGCAGCAACTATGGAAAACACTAAGGAAACTGTGGAGGTTCCTTAAAAATCTAAAAATAGAGTTTCCATATGATCTAGCAATCCCACTCCTAGGCATGTATCTGGAAAAGACAAAAACTCTTAATTTGAAAAGACACATGCACCCCAATGTTCAAAGAATCACTATTTACAATAGCCAAGACATGGAAGCAACCAAATGTCTATCGACAGATGAATGGATAAAGACGGTGCGGTATATATACGCAATGGAATACCATTCAGCCATAAAAAAGAATGAAATAATGCCATTTGTAGCAACATGGATGGATCTAGTGATTATCATACTAAGTGAAGTAACTCAGACAGAGAAAGACAAATATATGATATCACTTATATGTGGAATCTAAAAGAGTAATGCAAATGAATTTATTTACAAAACAGAAACAGACTCATAGACATAGAAAGAAAACCTATGGTTACCAAAAGGGAAAGGTGGGGGTGGGATAAATTAGGAGTTTGGGATTAATAGATACACACCAATATATATAAAATAGATAAACAACAAGGTCCTACTATATAGCACAGGGAACTATATTTAATATCTTGTAATAACCTATAATGGAAAAGACTCTGAAAAAGAATAGATATATATTAATATATACATATGCATGTATAACTGAATCACTTTGCTGTACACCTAAAACTAATAAAATGTTGTAAATCAACTATACTTGAATAAGAAATAGTATAAAAATTTAAAAAAATATATTGATTATAAGCATCCAAAATGTTTCTCTTGAGTCACATTTAATCATTTCATAATTTATTCAGTTATGTGATCTTGTAAAGTATATTTACACTTTTAAAGCATTTTAGGAAATTGGATGAGACATACCATGTTAGCTTGTATTTTTTTTAAATAAGCTTTGTTAAGACTTAAATGACCAGTTCATTTTTTTTAATATTTATTTATTTTCCTTACTTTTTATTGGCTGCATTGGGTCTTAGTTGCAGCACATGGGATCTCTGCTGAGGCATGCAGGATCTTTTCATTATGGCACACAATCTGCTCGGGCTTCTTGCTAGTTGTGGCACGCAGGGCTCCAGGGCACATGGGCTCTGTAGTCGTGGTATGTGGACTCCAGAGTGTGTGGGCTCTGTAGTTTGCAGCATGCCGGCTCTCTACTTGAGGTGCGTGGGCTCAGTAGTTGTGGCGTTCGGGCTTAGTTGCCTTGCAGCACGTGGGATCTTAGTTCCCCAATCAGGGATCAAACCCGCATCCCCTGCATTGGAAGGCAGATTCTTTACCACTGGACCACCAGGGAAGTCCCAGATGACCAGTTCTTAACATGAAGAATCCAAGACCTTTCTCTACTGTATCTTGTTAATTAGAATTAGATCTCTGGGGCTTCCCTGGTGGCACAGTAGTTAAGAATCCACCTGCTAATGCAGGGGACATGGGTTTGATCCCTGGTCTGGGAAGATCCCACATGCTGTGGAGCAACTAAGCCCATGAACCACAACTACTGAGACTGCACTCTAGAGTCCGCGAGTCACAACTACTGAAGCCCGCGTGCCTAGAGCCTATGCTCTGCAACAAGAGAAGCCACGGCAATGAGAAGCCTGCGCACCGCAACAAAGAGTAGCCCTCGCTCGCCACAACTGGAGAAAGCCCGCACACAGCAATGAAGACGCAATGCAACCAAAAATAAATAAATAAAAAATTTAAAAAAGAATCAGATCTCTGATCTTTTGGACGTGCCTACCCAGAGCCTCCAGACAATTACACTTTCAGTATAAACTCCATCCTACTGCCAGAATTATCTTTCTAAAATCAAATCCTTACATTTAACATCAAAATGTCAGCAACTTCCCCTTGTCTATAAGATGAAATTTAACATTTTAAAAGACTTTGAACATGCTTCAGTTTCAGATTACAGCTCCATTTCCTGATACTGCCAGTCATGCACATAATAGACTAGTAAACCCAACAGTCTTCTGGTCTCTGGAGCTTCTATTGCTCTTTGGTAGCAATTTTCCTTTGCATATGGCATTTTTTTCTGGCATGTTTTTAATAATTATGATAATAATAATAATAGTGACAAACATTAACTGGGCATTTTCTACCTACTGCTAACTGCTAAGCACTTCATATAGATCATCTCTTTTGATTTCATATCCTCTATGAATATCCCTCCTTCATAGATATGAAAAGAGGCCTGTAGAGAATACGTTGCATGAATGTTTGAAGGGTTTTTTCTCATATAAATGAACAAAATAATCTGTCATTTGGAGAGTATGCTTAAAATAAGAAGCCAAGAAACATGATTTTAATGCATTACTAAGGCATGCTTTTTGGTCTTCAGGAAGCCTATGGGCCTTGGCCTCTGCTGTTTTTCCATCTCTGAAGTAAAACAATCCTACTGTGGATCCTTCTACTTGGACTTCCTGCTACCCACTTACTAAGTGAAACTGGCCAGCTAACGAGGCAATGAGATTACAGCAGATTTGAAATATCGAGTGTAATGTAAAGACATGCAAAAAAATGCATGTCTATTTCACTCTACAAATACAACCATTCCACATTTAAGTGAGTTAAGGTAGAGAGAGGTTAAGAGTGTTACATTAGTAAAGATTCCACCATATAAAGAACAAACTTATGGTTACCAAGGGGGTAGGGTGAGGGGAAGTGATAGCCTGGGAGTTTGGGATTGACAGGTATACACTGCTATATTTAAAATAAATAACCAACAAGGTCCTACAGTACAGTACAGAGAACTCTGCTCAGTATTCTGTAATAACCAAAATGGGAAAAGAATTTGAAAAAGAATAGACACACATATATGTATAACAGAATCACTTTGCTGTACACCTAAAAGTAACAACAACATTGTTAATCAACTATACTCCAATATAAAATAAAAATTAGAAAAAATAAATTAGTTGTGATTCATAGTTGGAAAAAAAAAGGAAAACAAAAGAAATAAGTTTCCACCATATGGAAGGAGTGGGCAAAACTATCCCTCCTCCACCTCTTAGCTCCTGCAATACAGAAAGAGTTTCTTTCCTAACACTTGTGAATGCTATCTAGCCATAAGTAGCAGATGCTGCAGAGAAGAAAAGAAATAAGCTTTTATCAACTGCATGGGGCTGGGAAAATTTTTCCCATGACCTCTTGACGGAGTCTAGGGGAATCCATTCGAATTCTTCCGTTTGCTATAGGAACCCCCTATGGCAATTTAAAACACTTATGTGACCATATTTAGTGAAAGAAGATACCTTCTGTGAAAGAGATCCCTGAGTTACAGACATTGTATTAGAATTGTTAAACAACAATAACATTATTGTGGAATGAATGAATGGCAGATACATTTTACTGAGCTCTTACTATGTGTCAGGTTCTAGTGTAAGTATTTTTGCATGCATCAACTTTCTGAATTCTTATCATAGGTCTTTGGAGGTAAATATGATAACTAACCTCATTTTACTGACAAGGACTCAGACACAGAGAAGTTAAGCAACTCACTGGAAATCATAACTGCTAGTAAGTGGCAGAGCCAGAATTTTAACAAGGGCAGCTGGCTCCAAGTTTTCCTCTTCATCATGGAAGAAGATTAAGTGATCTAAGTTGGGCAAAGTGACTTCTTCAGACTCTCTATCTAACTACATAAAAAACTAACTGGCAGATTTTTTTTTTTCCTGAAAGCCCAGAAATCAAGCAATCATTAGCACAGAACTGCCTTATTGTCTTCCTATTAATCTGTTTAAGCATTAAACACTGGTTGTTTTGTTGAAATTTCCTGTTTACTTATTTTTCAGTGAATGGGACCCTCTTAGTAGGTCCTGGTTTTGCAGGAAATTGTATGAACTGAAATTTCTCAAAGAGAGTAGAATCATGTCATCATTATCACATACAGTGATACCATTATTAGTTATTTGAAATGACACATTAAACTAAAGAAATCTGTTTTATTTTCTTCTCAACAGAAAAATCCTTGTCTTCCAAACAGAATTTGACATATGACAGACTATAGTGGAAAAGAATGGAAGACTAATTAGAATTATTAAAACACTTAAACATGCAATCTAAAATCCACTCATTTCTCTACCATAACTAATAGAAAATATTGAAGAAGCTTGTATTTATAACTATGTAACTAACAAGTGTTCACACAGCAAACAGGGACAATTTTTATGGGGAACATAACTTGTTTAGATGCTACTTGCTACATGCTTCTCATGAAATATTTATCTTAACCAAAATAATACTACTACCCGGGACAGCTTAAGGTTAACAGAGAATAGAGAAAAGCAAGTAAGTTTATCCAGTATGAGGTATAAAAAAAAAAAATGCCATGTAGTCATGGCATAAAAAGAAAGAGTGAGAGGGACCTTCAAGATGGCAGAGGATTAAGATGTGGAGATCACCTTCCTCCCCACAAATACATCAGAAATACATCTACACGTGGGACAACTCCTATAGAACAACTACTGAA
Source organism: Orcinus orca (assembly GCF_937001465.1). NCBI lineage: Eukaryota > Metazoa > Chordata > Mammalia > Artiodactyla > Delphinidae > Orcinus > Orcinus orca. The sequence goes on along the minus strand of NC_064559.1, from coordinate 15,914,486 downwards.
CGCTGGCAGAAGACCTCACACTTCCCAAAAGGCAAGAAAATCCCCACGTACCTGGGTAGGGCAAAAGAAAAAAGAAAAAAAAGAGACAGAAGAATAGGGATGGGACCTGCACCTCTGGGAGGGAGCAGTGAAGGAGGAAAAGTTTCCACACACTAGGAAGTCCCTTCACTGGCGGATATGGGGGTGAACAGGGGGGAAGCTTCGGAGCCGCGGAGGAGAGCGCAGCAACAGGGGTGCGGAGGGCAAAGTGGAGAGATTCCTGCACAGAGGATCGGTGCCGACCAGCACTCACTAGCCTGAGAGGCTTGTCTGCTCACCCTCCAGGGCGGGTGGGGGCTGGAAGCTGAGGCTCGGGCTTCAGAGGTCAAATCCCAGGGAGAGGACTGGGGTTGGCTGCATGAACACACCCTGAAGGGGGCTAGTGTGCCACAGCTAGCCGGGAGGGAGCCTGGGAAAAAGTCTGGACCTGCTAAAGAGGCAAGAGACCATTGTTTCAGGGTGCGCAAGGAGAGGGGATTCAGAACACCGCCTAAACGAACTTCAGAGACGGGCGTGAGCCGTGGCTATCAGCGGAGACCCCAGAGACGGGCATAAAATGCTAACATTGCTGCTGCAGCCACCAAGAATCCTGTGTGCAAGCACAGGTCACTATCCACACTCCTCACTGCCCCAGGAGCCTGTGCATCCCGCCATTGCCAGGGTCCCGTGATCCAGGGACAGCTTCCCTGGGAGAACACATGGTGCACCCCAGGCTGTTGCAATGTCATGCCGGCCTCTGCCACTGCAGGCTCACCCTGCATTCGAATTATAACTACTGTACCCCTCCCTCCCTCCCTCCCTCCCTCCCTCCCACTGGCATGAGTGAGCAAGAGCCCCGTAATCGGCTGCTGCATTAACCCCCTCCTGTCTGGGTAGGGAATAGATGCCTGAGGGTGACCTACACACGGAGGAGGGACCAAAACCACAGCAGCACCCCAGGAGCTGCGCAAAGAAGAGAAAGGGAAATTTCTCTGTGCAGCCTCAGGAGCAGCAGATTAAATCCCAACAAGAAACCTGATGTATGCTGCATCTGGGGAATACCTGATTAGAAAACGAATCATCCCAAAATTGTGGCGGTGGACTTTGGGAGCAACTGTAGACTTGGGATTTGCTGCCTGCTACTGATTTATTTCTGATTTTTATGTTTACCTTAGTTTAGTGTTTAGCACTTGTTATCATTGGTGGATTTGTTTATGGGTTTGGTTGCTCTCTTCTTTTATTTATTATAATTATTTTAAAAATTATTTTAATAATTTTTTAAAATTTATTATTATTTTCTTTCATTTTTCTCCCTTTTCTTCTGAGCCATGTAGATGACAGGGTCTTGATGCTCTGGCCTGGTGTCAGGCCTGAGCCTCTGAGGTGGGAGAGCTGGGTTCAGGACATTGGACCCCCAGAGACCTCCTGGCCCCACATAAAACCAGTTGGTGAGAGCTCTCCCAGAGATCTCTGTCTCAATGCTAAGACCCAGCTCCACCAGAGGGCCAGCAAGGTCCAGTGCTGGATGTCTCATGCCAAACAAATAGCAAGACAGGAACACAACCTCACCCATTAGCAGACAGGCTGCCTAAAATCATACTGAGTTGACAGAGACCCCAAAACACACCACCAGACATGGCTCTGAACACCAGAAAGACAAGATCCAGCCTCATCCACTAGAACACAGGCACCAGACCCCTCCGCCAGGAAGCCTACACAAGCCACTGAACCAACCTCACCCACTGGGGCGCAAACACCAAAAACAATGGGAACTATGAACGTGGAACCTGTGAAAAGGAGACCCCAAACACAGTAAGTTAAATAAAATGAGAAGACAGAAAAATATGCAGCAGATGAAGGATCAAGGTAACAACCCACCAGACCAAAAAATGAAGAGGAAATAGGCAGTCTACCTGAAAAAGAATTCAGACTAATGATAGTAAAGATGATCTAAAATCTTGGAAATAGAATGGGGAAAATACAAGAAATGTTTAACAAGGAGCTAGAAGAACTAAAGAGCAAACAAACAATGATAAACAACACAATAAATGAAATTAAAAATTCTCTAGAAGGAATCAATAGCAGAATAACAGAGGCAGAAGAACAGATAAGTGACCTGGAAGATAAAATAGTGGAAATAACTATTGCAGAGCACAATAAAGAAAAAAGAATGAAAAGAATTGAGGACAGTCTCAGAGACCTCTGGGACAACATTAAATGCACCAACCTTTGAATTATAGGGGTCCCAGAAGAAGAAAAGAAAGGATTTGAGAAAATATTTGGAGAGATTATAGTTGAAAACTTCCCTAACATGGGAAAGGAAATAGTCAATCAAGTCCAGGAAGTGCAGAGAGTCCCATACAGGATAAATCCAAGGAGAAAAATGCCAAGACACATATTAATCAAATTACAAAAATTAAATACAAAGAAAAGATATTAAAAGCAGCAAGAGAAAAGCAACAAATAACATACAAGGGAATCCCCATAAGGTTATCAGCAGGTCTTTCAGCAGAAACTCTGCAGGCCAGAAGGGAGTGGCAGGCCATATTTAAAGTGATGAAAGGGAAAAACTTACAACCAAGATTACTCTACCTAGCAAGGATCTCATTCAGATTCAAAGGAGAAATAAAAACCTTTACAGACAAGCAAAAGTTAAGAGAATTCAGCACCACCAAACCAGCTTTACAACAAATACTAAAGGAACTTCTCTAGGCAGGAAACACAAGAGAAGGAAAAGTGCTACAGAAACAAATGCAAAACAATTAAGAAAATGATAATAGGAACATACATATTGATAATTACCTTAAATGTAATGGATTAAATGCTCCAAACAAAACACATAGACTGGCTGAATGGATACAAAAACAAGACCCATATATATGCTGTCTACAAGAGACCAACTTCAGACCTAGGGAGACATACAGACTGAAAGTGAGGGAATGGAAAAAGATATCCCATGCAAATGGAAATCAAAAGAAATCTGGAGTAGTAGTAATTCTCATATCAGACTAAATAGACTTTAAAGACTAGTATAAGAGACAAGGAAGGACAGTATATAATGTTCAAGGGATCAATCCAAGAAGAAGATATAACAATTGTAAATATTTATGCTCCCAACATAGGAGGACCTAAATATATAAGGCAAATGCTAACAGCCATAAAAGAGGAAATCGACAGTAACACAAACATAGTAGGGGACTTTAACACCCTACTTTCACCAATGGACAGGTCATCCAAAATGAAATAAGGAAACAGAAGCTTTAAATGACACATTAAATAAGATGGACTTAATTGATATTTATAGGACATTCCATTCAAAAACAACAGAATACACTTTCTTCTCAAGTGCTCATGGAACATTCTCCAGGATAGACCATATCTTGGGTCACAAACCAAGCCTTGGTAAATTTAAGAAAACTGAAATCGTATCAAGTATCTTTTCCAACCACAATGCTATGAGACTAGATATCAATTACAGGAAAGAAAACTGTAAAAAATACAAACACATGGAGGCTAAACAATACACTTCTAAATAAGTAAGACATCGCTGAAGAAATCAAAGAGGAAAAAAATTACCTAGAAACAAATGACAATGAAAACACGATGACCCAAAACCTATGGAAAGCGGCAAAAGCAGTTCTAAGAGGGAAGTTTATAGCAATACAATTCTACATCAAGAAACAAGAAACATCTCAAATAAACAACTTAACCTTACACCTAAAGCAGTTAGAGAAAGAAGAACAAAAAAAACAAAAGTAAGCAGAAGGAAAGAAATCATAAAGATCAGATCAGAAATAAATTCAAAAGAAGTGAAGGAAATAATAGCAAAGATCAATAAAACTAAAAGCTGTTTCTTTGAGAAGATAAACAAAATTGATAAACCATTTGCCAGATTCATCAAGAAGAAAACAGAGAAGACTCAAATCAACAGATTTAGAAATGAAAAAAGAGAATTAACAACTGACACTGTAGAAATACAAAGGATCATGAGAGACTACTACAAGCAACTATATGCCAATAACATGGACAAGCCAGAAGAAATGGACACATTCTTAGAAAAGCACAGCCTTGCCTGAGACTGAACCAGGAAAAAATAGAAAACATAAACAGACCAATCACAAGCCCTGAAATTGAAACTGTGATTAAAAATCTTCCAACAAACAAAAGCCCAGGACCAGATGGCTTCACAGGTGAATTTTATCAAACATTTAGAGTACAGCTAAAAACTATCCTTCTCAAACTTCCAAAATATAGCAGTGGGAGGAACAATTCCAAACTCATTCTATGAGGGCACAATCACCCTGATACCAAAACCAGACAAAGATATCACAAAAAATGAAAACTACAGGCCAATATCACTGATGAACATAGATGCAAAAATCCTCAACAAACTACTAGAAAACAGAATCCAACAGCACATTAAAAGGATCATACACCATGATCAAGTGGGGTTTATCCCAGGAATGCAAGGATTCTTCAACATATGCAAATCAATCAATCTGATACACCATATTAACAAACTGAAGGATAAAACCCATATGATAATCTCAATAGATGCATAAAAAGCTTTGGACAAAATTCAACAGCCATTTATGATAAAAACTCTCCAGAAGGTAGGCATAGAGGGAACCTACCTCAACGTAATTAAGGTCATATATGACAAACCCAAAGCCAACTTCGTTCTCAATGGTGAAAAACTGAAACCATTTTCTCTAAGATCAGGAACAAGACAAGGTTGCCCACTCTCACCACTGTTATTCAGCATAGTTTTGGAAGTTTTAGGCACAGCAATCAGAGAAGAAAAAGAAATAAAGGGAATCCAAATCGGAAAAGAAGAAGTAAAACTGTCACTGTTTGAAGATGACATGATACTATACATAGAGAATCCGAAAGATGCTACCAGAAAACTACTAGAGCTAATCAATGAATTTGGTAAAGTAGCAGGATACAAAATTAACGTACAGAAATCTCTTGCATTCCTCTACACTAATGATGAAAAATCTGAAAAAGAAATTAAGGAAACACTCCCATTTACCATTGCAACAAAAAGAATAAAATACCTAGGAATAAGCCTGCCTAAGGAGACAAAAGACCTGCATGCAGAAAACTATAAGACACTGATGAAATAAATTAAAGATGATACAAACAGATGGAGAGATATACCATGTTCTTGGCTTGGAAGAATCAACATTGTGAAAATGACTATACTACCCAAAGCAATTGACAGATTCAATGCAATCCCTATCAAACTACCACTGGCATTTTTCACAGAACTAGAACAAAAATTTTCACAATTTGTATGGAAACACAAAAGACCCTCAATAGCCAAAGCAATCTTGAGAAAGAAAAACAGAGCTGGAGGAATCAGGCTCCCTGACTTCAGACTATACTACAAAGCTACAATAATCAAGACAGTATGGTATTGGCACAAAAACAGAACTATAAAATATAGATCAATGGAACAGGACAGAAAGCCCAAAGACAAACCCACACACATATGGTCACCTTATCTTTGATTAAGGGGCAAGAATATATAATGGAGGAAAGACAGCCTCCTCAATAAGTGGTGCTGGCAAAACTGGACAGCTAAACATAAAAGAATGAAATTAGAACACTCCCTAACACCATACACAAAAATAAACTCAAAATGGATTAAAGACCTAAATGTAAGGCCAGACACTATAAAACTCTTAGAGGAAAACATAGGCAGAACACTCTATGACATAAATCACAGCACGTTCCTTTTTGGACCCACCTCCTAGAGAAATGGAAATAAAAACAAAAATAAAGAAATGGGATCTAATGAAACTTAAAAGCTTTTGCAGGGCAAAGGAAACCATAAACAAGAGGCAGGAAAAGGCAACCCTTAGAATGGGAGAAAATATTTGCAAATGAAGCAACTGACAAAGGATTAATCTCCAAAATACACAAGCAGCTCAATATCAAAAAAAACGAACAACTCAATCCAAAACTGGGCGGAAGGGCTTCCCTGGTGACACAGTGGTTAAGAATTCACCTGTCAATACATGGGACACGGGTTCAAGCCTCGGATTGGGAAGATCCCACATGCCACAGAGCTACTAAGCCTGCATGCCACAACTACTGAGCGGCATGCTACAGCTAATGAAGCCCGTGCACCTAGAGCCCATGCTCTGCAACAAGAGAAGCCACCACAATGAAAAGCACGCATATAGCAATGAAGAGTAGCCCCCACTCGCCGCAACTAGAGAAATCCTGTGCACAGCAACAAAGACCCAACACAGCCAAAATTAAATAAATAGATTTATAAAAAAAAACAAAAATGGGCAGAAGACCTAAATAGACATTTCTCTAAAGAAGATAAACAGATTGCCAACAAACTCATGAAAGGATGTTCAACATCACTAATCATTAGAGAAATGCAAATCAAAACCACAATGAGGTATCACCTCACACCAGTCAGAATGGCCATCATCAAAAAATCTAAAAACAATAAATGCTGGAGAGGGTGTGGAGAAAAGGGAACCCTCTTTCACTGTTGGTGGGAATGTAAATTGATACAGCCACTATGGAGGACAGTATGGATGTTCCTTAAAAAACTAAAAATAGAACTACCATACATCCTAGCAATCCCACTACTGGGAATATATCCAGAGAAAACCATAATTCAGAAAGACACATGTACTCCAATGTTCACTGCAGCACTATTTGCAATAGCCAGGACATGGAAGCAACCTAAGTGTCCATCAACAGATGAATGGATAAAGAAGGTGCAGCACATATATACAATGGAATATTACTCAGCCATAAAAAGAAACAAAATTGAGTTATTTGTAGGGAGGTGGATGGACCTAGAATCTGTCACACAGAGTGAAGTAAGTCAGAAAGAGAAAAACAAATACTGTATGCTAACACATATATATGGAATCAAAAAAAATGGTTCTGATGAACCTAGGGGCAGGACAGGAATAAAGATGCAGATGTAGAAAATGGACTTGAGGACACTGGGAGGGGGAAGGGTAAGCTGGGATGAAGTGAGAGAGTAGCATTGACCTATATACACTACCAAATGTAAAATAGATAGCTACTGCAAAGCAGCTGCATAGCACAGGGAGATCAGCTTCATGCTTTGTGACCACCTAGAGGGGTGGGATAGAGAGGGTGGGAGGGAGACGCAAGAGGGAGGGGGATATGTTGATATATGTATCCATATAGCTGATTCACTTTGTTATACAGCAGAAACGAACACAACATTGTAAAGCAATTATACTCCAATAAAGATGTTAAAAAGAAAAAAGAGTGATACTTTACTGTTCTACCTAAGCTTTTTCTTTAATGTGACTAAAGATAATAGGGTTCAGACTTCAGATACCATTCACTATTCTATTGTATAAGATTTGAATAATCCTCATGAAGAAATGTGTTCATGTTTGAATTATCTGTTTCAGATTCTTGTGTTTCTTTCTATATAGCAGAAAATATATATGTAAATATTACAGTGACAGTCTTTTCCTTGGTTTAAAGGTAAAAGTCTGTTTTATAAAGCAGCCTATGATATGTTATAATAGTCTACAAACATTATCTACCATATCTATGGAGTTAGGCATTGGGGTACAGTGGTGAAAATAAAACACAGCCTATGTCCTGATGTGGATTTCATTTGTTTTTATGCAATCAGGTATATAGATGTCTGCAAGAGCTGTTAAATGTGACAATGTTCGTATGAAGAGATGAAGATTATCCCTGTGTCTAAATACCCAGATAAAACACATAATTAACCGTTTTCACACAGACTTTCTCAAAGCCTACTTCCTCACTAGAATCAATATTTTTTCACTTGATATTTTGTCTAAAAAAGAATTCTGGAAAAATAAAATGAAACATAAAAGAAAATAAATTATGCAGCTGTGTCACATTATTAGTCAAGGTATAAAATAATTAGTTGTACCAGTACAGGAAGGTAAAGATCTAGTGTTATCTCAACCACTGAACACCACATCCTTCTGTTATGGCTCTTTTGGTTTCCTCTGTCCTTTGAAACTAGCAGGTACAATAGTTAGGGGATTTCTGATCAGTGAGAACTGGGTGAAAGTTCTAACTTCCTTTCTAGATGTGAGACCATGGTTAAATTGCTTTACTCCTCTGAGCCTCAGCTCTCGACTATGTAAAAATAAGGCTAATTATACCTCCATAATGGAGTTACCATAAAAAGTTAACACGACAATTTATTTTAAATCGCTTCACAAAATATATGGCACGGGCTTCCCTAGTGGCGCAGTGGTTGAGAGTCCGCCTGCCAATGCAGGGGACACGGGTTCGTGCCCCGGTCCGGGAAGATCCCACATGCCATGGAGTGGCTGGGCCCATGAGCCATGGCCGCTGAGCCTGGGTGTCCAGAGCCTCTGCTCCGCAATGGGAGAGGCCACAACAGTGAGAGGCCCGCGTACCGCAAAAAAAAAAAAAAAAAAAAAAAAAAACATATATATATATATATATATATATATATATATATGGCATTACATTAGGTGATCTGTATTTTTGTTTCAATGTGAATCTGAAGCATATGACAGAGATAGGTTTCACTTATTTTATTCAACAGATGTGTTAGTTATCTATTGCTGTGCAACAAACTAGCTCAAAACTTAGGAATTCAAGAGTGGCTTAGCTGGATGGATGTGGTCTGTCCAAGGGTCTGTCAAAAGGATTCAGTCAAGAAGTTGGCCAGGGTCATGGCACCTGAAGAATTCACTTCCAAGACAGCTCACTCACATGACTGGCAAGCAGTGCTGGCTGTTAGCAGGAGGTCTCAGTTTCTTGCCAGATGGACCTCAATATAGGGCTGTTCGTGTGTCCTCACAACATGACAGCTTGCTTCCTCCAAAACAGGCTATCCCAGAGTCGGGAAGGCAGCAACGATAATGAAATGACTTTTATGACCTTGCCTTGGAAATCATTCTCCATCACACTCCATGATATTCTATTGTTTACACAGATCAGTACTTTTTAATGTGGCAGGACACTGCACAAGGGAGGACGAAAAGTCACTGGGGGCCATCTTGGATGATAAATATCACAGTAGACTTCAGGGATTCAGGGGTAAATGGCTTAATATCAGGAGAACATGTATTATTAGGTATTGCCATCATGTGGGAACTTCTGAGGTCTTCAAGGACAGCTTTCTGGTCATTGAGGGATTCTTTACATGAGGGTTTCTGAGACTCTTGAAGAACACTGTTATTAAATTTTGCTGCTTCCAGAGACCCGTATTTCCACAAGATGCAAACATTCCTTCTTCAGCTAGTTTTCTTTCGTCAGCAGGTACTCATCAAATTCCTAGGTTTTGTTTCAATGCTTAATGGACCTGGCTTAGTAGTTTCTTGTAGGTTTATGGAACTCTGACTTATAGTTCCAAGAAGATTTACCTCCTGGTTTAGAACAGCCCAAATGTTCCCTGAATGCACCACATCTTTTAACCACCAGCAATTGGTAGGCCAGTCAAAGCGTCTTTACTGACCTTAATGTATTATGGAAATGCAGACTCTGGACTCTAGTCTGAGAAATCAGATTAATACAGAATTACTGAGTAATCTAGTTGAAGAGGCAGATGACTTTAATATCAAATAGCAACGTCAACGTCTATTACAGAGTGGGGAACAGCATGCTATGGAAGCACCAGTGAAGCATACAGAGTTCTCCAGAAAGACTTTCTGTATGAGAGAGTGTCTGAGACAAACCATGAGATCTAGGTTGTCTAGACGTTACCTAGATGTCTAATGAAAGGAAGGTAGTCAGACAAAGGGAAAAAAATGAGGAGATATGAAGGAATATGAGATTTCCAGGGAACTGTAAACAGTTCAGTCACTGGGAGTCTTAGGTCTGGTTCTCTGGGAAACAGACTCCGAGGCAGAGGTTTGTAAGTGGGAGGTTCATTGAGCACTGCTCCGGGAATATAACCTGGAAGAGAGTGAGGGAACAGGACTGGGCAGAGAGGGATGTTCAGTTGAGAAGCAGTGGTACCACAGAGACTTTGGTCAAACTTGAGGGGGACTCTAGAGCTGAGGTGGTCCTTCAGAGTCATCCCAAATTGATTACAATGGTCCAGGTCTTTGCACTGTTGCATTGATCAGTGGATGAGGGCTGCCCCAGGACAGGGGGCATAACCTAGGGAAGGCAGCACTCTCTGACTGAAGGATTCCTGGAAAAGAATTTTTTTTGTTCTTGTTCTTGTTTTTTTTTGTTGTTTGTTTTTTTGTTTTTTTTGCGGTACGCGGGCCTCTCACTGCTGTGGCCTCTCCCGTTGTGGAGCACAGGCTCCGGGCGCGCAGGCTCAGTGGCCATGGCTCATGGGCACAGCTGCTCCGCGGCATGTGGGATCTTCCCGGACCGGGGCACGAACCCGTGTCCCCTGCATTGGCAGGTGGACTCTCAACCACTGCGCCACCAGGGAAGCCCCCTGGAAAAGAATTTATCTGAGATTCATCAGCAGCCAACACTCCAAGCACCTGGGAAAGTGCATGTTCAGGCTTCAAGGATACATTCTACAGCCACCAGAGCATCCAGCAGAGTAGGGCACAAGATAAGCAGAGTGTGTCAGGAGAGAATGGAGGGACAGCCAGGATCCAGGTCCTAAAATCCTTGTATGCTGTTCTACAACGACGAGGGTCAAGTAGGAGAGTGGGCGCCACTGGCTGTGAACGGTTTGGAAGGATTGCTATATTGAATGGAGATTCACCTGGGTGTCCACAAGTTTCTTCCAATACTAAAACTCTGGTATTATCTCATGGCTACGGGCTGCTGTCAGCTGAACGTGAGTTTTGAGCTGAGTTCACAGTGGCAGGGGTGGATTTAAACCGTCTTTCTCCTAATCGTCCCTTCTTTACAATAGGTCCCTCACATTATAAGTTCATTGCCATATCATGCATAGCCATGGGGCAGAGGGAAGCTGGCCTACACAGAAACCCAAACCATGTCCCAGGCTACCCCAGCACTACCCTGACTGAAGTCACTTTCCATGTGGTCACACACAACTGCCTTTGGTATTTTCACTTTCTGATTCATGGTTTGAGTGGTCCCTGAAGACAAAGCCTGATGATCCTATTACTTTGTCACCTCTAGGTGTTGGTGATATTCTGGGGCAGTGATTTGTAAACTTTTTACAGATCTTTTTGGCAGATCAATGAAAGACATGGCCCTCTTCCTAGGAAATTTCATGCCCATACAGACACACAAAATTTTCCATGCAATTCCAAAACTCAACCAGTGACTTCCTCCTGTGGGGATTAATGTATCACAGTTCTAGAACCATTTTGCGGGGGGCGGGCAGTTACTTGGAAATTGAGCAGACGACACATCCACCAAATCCTCCGACTGTAAAGGAAACCAGGGGCCCACCAAGACACTCAATACTGTCTCCAATATAAACTTAAATTTCCAGGGAAATGGTCAAGGTCAGGTTGCAAGTGGGTCACTGTTCCTAAAGGAAGAATGACCACTGAAAAAATACTAGAGTTCATTCCCACCAGAGTTATCCTCACAGCTTTTGCCTTTTTTAGAAAAACAGGTGAGCATAACTGTACCCACTATTTTGATTTATGGCTCCTAGATTTGATACTCTGCATTTTTCTTTCCAGGATATTGATAACTAGCTTAGTTCATAGCCAGAACCAATTCCCTTAAACCAGATTGATTTTCATTGCCTTCGTTCACTTTTTCTTCTCTGCTTTGATGTTCTACATGCCGTTGAGCCAGAATGCTAAATCACAGGTATGTATATACGCACATGAGGGGCTTCTAGACAGGAGGCTTTAATGACCACCGAGCGCCCAGATAATTTGGCCTCATGATCAAAATCAGACGTTTAAAAAGTATTTCCAACCTGAGGCCATGTGCTTGCCTTTCCCCCCTCTGCATCAATGCACAGCCATGGTTTGCAAAAGATCCTATTTCTTTGATTTTATTTTGTGGTTTCAAAGGTAGGAAAGAATTCCACCTAGTTTGAAATTCCAGCTAACTGCAGGTAAAGAATGTTACTGTGTGTGCCTTGGTCCACTAGAGCCAAGGATAATACAAGGAACCAGCCCAAGACATTAAAATGTCTGCACCAATCGTGGCCATTGTGTCTGGGTTTGGTCTCATTAGGGAGTGAACCTGGTTGACGGGTCTTTGTGTGTGGGCCTCATGTCCCAAGTGAGAACCCTCAAGCTAGTGAGCGGACTGGCACTGCCAGAGGGTTTGGGTACAGCTGCTGAATCTGAAATCAGGTTCAGAAACTGAGTGTTAAACTTAATGGAACAGCTGTCTCCCTTTATTCTCAGTTCTTGAAACTCCAGAGAGAAGAAAGGCTTGGGTGGGGCAGGTGGGTGGAAAGCAGAAGCCAACGAACTCATTTCCCTTATGCCTGTGAATCATGATCTCCTGATCCTGGCGCTGAGTCCCAGGGTCCTAGAGACCTATGGTTTGTAAGGAGCAGGTTGCAATCCACTAGTTGATTAGTGAGTCACAATGATCCTTTGTAAAAATGCAAACAGACCTACATAGATTAGAAAAGTATCAGAGTGTATCACAGGTAACAAGAGTAGGAATGTTCTAGATAACTTGCATTTCAATTATGTTTATGCTTATATTTGTATATGTGTGTGTTTAATTGTAATGTGAATTTTTTTTTTTATCATGGAGTATTGGTCAATAAAGTTTGAAAGCCATCTCTTTAGGTACTCAATTAGAAGCGCAAATGCCTTTCTCAGCATCTTATGGCCTTCTCTGGTGTCAATAGGAGAACAGAATCACTCATTCTGCACTCACGTTGGTTCTTTTTAAGGAAGTTATTCCTTTTAACTTTTTCTCTTTTTGGCTGGGCCAGGTGGCATGTGGGATCTTTGTTCCCCTACTAGGGATTGAACCCATGACCCCTGCAGTGAAAGCATGGAGTCTTAAACACTGGACCACCAGGGAAGTTCCAAGGAAGTTATTCCTAAATTGAATAAATTCAAATGAACATCCCTACCCCTTCCTCCTTCCTTCCCTGAGACCACCTTTGTTCATTAAAATCCAGTCCCCACACCAGAGCCCTCGTCTGCTCCAACAATTCCCTTCATCCCTCCCTCCTTCTTTCACTTCCTTCCTTCCCTCCTTCCTTCCTCTGTTGGAAAACAGGAACGAATATTTCAGTCAGGAAGGTTTAATAGCCAAGGCAAACTGTGATTAGCAGTAGAAATTGTAGGAAACAAGCAATTAAGGTGGATACAATGCTCACCTCCTGCCCCAACTCCTTTCACAAACAACCCCATCCTGGAGCGGGTCTGCATCACCTCACACCTCAATTATTGCCATGGCTCCCAGCTTGCTCTCCAACTCCAGTCTCTCTTCACATGACTCCATCTCACCCACATATGCCAAATTAATGCTTTGAAAATAGTGTTATCATCATGTAATTTTCCTTCTCAAAGCCATTTAAGGCTCCCATCACCTCCAGGTCAGATCTGAATTCCACATATTCTGGACTCTCTTCTGGACAATCTTGCTTTGACCTGTTTGGCTAAATTTACCTCTGGATCCTTCTCAACCTGAAGCTGACTCCTTCCCCCCCCCTGCCAATCTCCTGATGGGTTGTCCAACTTCTCTTCATCCAGTGTCCCTATGTTAACCTACACAGACTGCTCCTCAATCTCAATACATGCCAAATGATCTGTATCATTCTTTTGAGTTCTTTCCATATAATCTCATCATTGTTTCTGATGGTTTCATACTAATGTATCTGATCTCTTCAAGTTACTCAAGAGCAAGTTAATCAAGGGCAAAATCTCCTTCCATGTCTCACTTGCCTATCAAGATGCTACATGATATCAACATATTAAAACAATAGCTAATACTTATTGAGCATTACCAAAAACTGATGAGATGGAGGAAAGAGTGGTTAAGAGGAAAAGCTGTGAGAAAAACCAAGAGTTGTCTATGTCTTTGAAGAGACAGGAGTTACCTGTTTCCTGGAGAGACAGCCTATGTTTTCACCTACTGCCTTACAGTCCTAGAACTTACAGAATATTGGTTCTTAAATATTTCAAGGCTTGCAGACTCACTCAAGAATCAGATAAAAGGGGCTTCCCTGGTGGCGCAGTGGTTAAGAACCCACCTGCCAATGCAGGGGACACGGGTTCGAGCCCTGGTCCGGGAAACCCCACATGCCGTGGAGCAACTAAGCCTGTGCACCACAACTACTGAGCCTGTGTTCTAGAGCCTGCAAGCCACAACTGCTGAGCCCACGTGCTACAACTACTGAAGCCTGCATGCCTAGAGCCTGTGCTCCACAAAAAGAGAAGCCACTGCAAGGAGAAGCCCGCACACCACAACGAAGAGTAGACCCGCTCGCCACAACTAGAGAAAGCCTGCACGCAGCAATGAAGACCCAATGCAGCCAAAAAGTAGATTAAAAAAAAGAATCAGATAAAAGCTATGGAATGTCTTTCCAGAAAAATGCTTGTATTGCAAATTAAATGTCTGCATTCAATTTCTAGGGGTGTGGACTTCTAAGTCCTTGGGTCTGCAGTGTCCATGGACCCAGGTTAGGAATTACTAGAACGAACGTTACATGATATGACATTTTCAAATCAAAGGTTTCTATGGTGTCCCCCCAAATCGACTCCCCTTATACAAGCAAACTTTTACAGTATTACCCTAGATATTGGAGACTTGGTGTAATGCGAACGGAAGATCTGGCTCTGTGTGTGTGTGTGTGTGTGTGTGTGTGTGTGTGTATGGTTTCACAGCTTACCTATAAGTACAAGTAAGCAAGTTTTCTTTAGTTTCAGCCTTATTCCTATTTTTAAAATGCTGATGCTTAGTAGGGGGATAGAGCAATTTATTATTATTTCCATTTGATCAATGAGGAAGGTAGCTCAGAGAGGTTATTTGATTTACCTATGATCACACAGCTAACTCAGTTCTCTGCTTCTTCTCTGGAACCTGTTGAAAATCAATGATCACTATAGAGAAATAAGAACCACTAAAGGCAGATTATTGAACTAGGGCTAAGCTGAAAGCAAAGAAATTGGAATTTGATGTTAAAAACCATTAACAATAAGAAGTAACAGTGGTGCCTTAACAAGGATTCCAGATGTGTGGTCTTCATGCTTTCACCTGCAGGCGACGGCTGTCAATTTCTGCAGCCCATACAGGAGAGCAAAAGTGCTTTTTGAGAATGTGTAATGGCTGTTATGATATCTATATGTGGTAAGTGAGTCCATAAATGTCAACATGCTTCTCAGCATAAACTGGATTTTCAGGTCAAAAATCACCTGGTTCACTCCACGTTAGCGTTCTGGTGTAGTAGGTGTATTTAACCACCAGAAAAAAACGAATATCAGCACAGTTTATTTATAGCTCACTTCTGGCCTTTCAAAGTCCCTGTTTCCAGAACTCCTTACATTTTCTGCTCCATGAATTTCTAATGAGTTCCAGTTGAAAGTGCTACAGTTCTACATTCAAGCTATTTAAAAAAAAAAAAAGAAGAAAAAGAGAAAAAAAGAAACCTGAAAAGTATGTTTCCTCCAACTACCAGGACTTGTAGCTGATATAGTCTACACTTTTTTCCTTCCTCTTGGCAAATGTTGGCAAATATGCTAGCAGTTGGACAGGCCAGCTATGTTTTTAAATCCTTTTAATTCTCTTTATAGTAACAGAAACATTTGAGGCTGATCTCTGAAGACTCTGTAGAGCACAGAACACCTGCAGCTCACCGTTTTGTGCTAACAAACACTCCATGTGAGCTTAACACAGTCAGGCAGGCTCAGAGCCGGCCCCCATAATCCTCCCAGAGTAATGAGGGTTTCTCTTCCCCTCTGACCTCACCTTCTCCAGCTTAAACCTGCTCTGGTAAATGGCACCCTTGCCCTCTGACCCTCTCCAAATGGCTCAATGAATCACATAAGGGCTCATAAAAATGATTTGACAATATGTCAGGAAGCAGAAAAAACTAAGTCAGTTCTACTTTGGAAATTGCTCAAATCACTAACAAACCCTCCTTCCTTCTATCCTGTTGCTAGAAAAGTTGATTATCCAGGATTAAAGCCAATGTTGATGACAGTCTCACAACCAAGTAGGAAAAAAAGGACATTATTCTCTCCCCTCTTTAGTCCTTCCCTCAAAGAATGAAACAAAACCAGTGTTGTTCACAACCTCTCTGATATCGGTTGAAATATCTTCACACATTATTAGATGTTTCTCTTAGAGTAGGGATTGTATTTGTTCCCTACCATTTATATCTATGCTCCTTTATATTAGTTGCTTTACTAGCAATATCTGAATGGGTTAAAAGAAATCTACTCCACTTCAAACCAACTATACTTAAAAAATTCGTATTTCTCCAAAGCATACATGTATGAATTAACACTGTTTAGTAAAGGGATTCACTATAATATTTTTAGATGGAAAAACACTCTATTCTGCTAAATATATGTGATGGAAAGAAACATGTGCAGAATTTTTTAGAAAAATACCCAGTATGTGAGAAACTTCTTAACTTTGGGTGTTGTCAGGTTATTCCACTTATCAGTTGAAAACAAAAAGACACACACGTTACTGACATCAATAGGGAAACCCAAGCATATATAGTGCCTCAGGTCACCTGAAAGACAAACCAAAAAATATATATTCTTCTTGAATTTTTCTCAGCCTAATTATGGTGTTTAAATTTAGTCAATTACCTCTAGTCTGGTCAGGTCTCTGGAGCCCAATCCAAACACTAAAGGTTTGGGCATGAACACTAAAAGTCCATCCCATCTACCTTTCAAACGCAACGTAAATGTTGCCTCTGCCTGAAATTTATCCTTCACCCCCTCTCCCAACTAAAAAACAGTTCTCTCTTCGGTTTGATTTGCTTTCATGTCTCCCACAGACATTCATAAGCCACCATCTGGAACACTTGCTGTCATTCACTGACATTGAGTTTAGGTGGTAGAGCATTTTTCAAAGTGAGTTGATGAACATTTTAAAATATGCATTTTGACACATTTAACAACTGGGTTTCCCCGTGCATTGCCCCATGCATTCGATATGTTGCTTCTCTGCTGGTTGGTTAATTTGTCCAGCCAAGAAAAGAAGCAGGGAACATAAGCAGATATGTGCTCACACCTAGTGCTTTTGTAACCGTATTACTGCTATGCTGAGGTGCTGCTGACATGTAAAAAATGCAAATGTTTTGTTTCTAAAACACACAGCCATTTTGTAGTTTATTCTTCTACCTAACAAAGGGCAAGGTTTGCACTGATACTGAAAATCATTAAGCAATTCCCAAATTTCATTAAAATATTTCTTTTCAGATTGTGCTACATCTCAGTGTTTTTATTCTACTTAACCAGGGGGATAAAATGACCAACTCTATTTTCTTTCATTTTCCATTCTCATGATCTCTTCCTTCCTGGGGTGATGGGTGGGATAAGCAATATGGTAAATTAAGAAGAATGTTTAACAGAAAACTAGAATTCTAAGTTTAGACCACTCAATATAACTGACTCTGTGAACCTGAATAAGCTACATAAATTCTTATTCTCAATTTTTGCATCTACAAAAGTATTATGGGGTTATGTTAGATTTTACCTGAAGCATTTTTGGGGCTTAAAATTCTATTACTCTATAAAACTAAAATTTGATTGAAAAAAGAGGAAAATAACTAATGTGGATACAATAGAGATTACAAATATAACTCATCTATCAATATTTATCCTGTATGTGTGGTGTGTGTGTGTGTGTGTGTATATATATATATATATATATATATATATATATATATATGTATTTATTTATTTACATCTTCACCACATTATAAAAGAGCAGTTGAGGTGGGTGGCTTACTTTGAGAGGAGGAAGAGGAGGAGGAGGAGGAGGAGGGGGAGGGGGAGGGGGGGGAGGGCAGGGGAGGGGGAGGGGGGAGGGGGAGGAGGGGAGGGGAGGAGGGGAGGGGAGGAGGGGAGGGGAGGAGGGGAGGAGGGGGAAGAGAGGGGGAGGGGGAGGAGGAAGAGAAGAAGGAGAAGGAAAAGGAGAATGAGGGAGGGGGGAAGGATGAGAAAGAGGAGGAGGAAGAGAAGGGGAAGAAGAAATCTAACCTAGAAATAAGATTAGCCAGGGAGGGCATATTCAGATTCACTAATAAAACAGTAGGAAAAAAAGTCTGGGCACTAAATGCAAGGCTTCAGACTTGATCTGTTAATGGTAAGAATAAGAACATACGTAATGTTCCCAGAGCTAGCATATGATGATGAAATAGTCTACCTAGGTCAATCCAGAAGTATCTGTTAGATGGATAAAGGGATAATACTGTCTTTCACTGCTTGGAAACCCCACCCAAGAATATAAGCATTGTGAAAAACTGAAAGACATTTGATATGAGGGTAGAAAGCATTTGCTATAGTAATATAGATGTTATTTTCATAAAAGTAGTCTATAAGCTGTTTGTCAGAAGGAGGACACATTATGCTTTCTTAATACAGAGCACGTGCAAGTAGAAATGGAGAACTTCAAATAGCTACACAGATTCTTGCCACCTCATCCCGATAAATACCTGAAACCTCTTTGATTTTTGCCTTGATGGACTTTTTACCTATCAGATGGTAAAAATAGTCAAGAATGATATACTCCAGAATGACTTCTGTTTGTAACAAATGGTACCAATAGTGAAAATGCCTTTTAAAATCACATTCAGAATAAAAGAAATAATTAAGAAGCATTAATACTAGGAGCATATATATATATATATAATATTAAGAGATAAATAAAAAGGCAGAATTTCTTAATTCCACTTTTGCTCTGTATTCTCTATTCAGGAGAACAATCTTCAAATTAAAAAGGCATACAAAATGCTGTGGTTAAAAGAACTGGATGAAGAAAGAACTTTCTCTACCACATATTCTTCTATCAGTGTAGAACTGACAGATCAATCAACAGAAGAAATAGATTATTCTAAAAGACGAAAAGTATATATGATAAAGGAGCCATTGAACACAAATGGTGAAAGAATAGATTATTAAATTAGGGATGGGATGATGATTTTCTATATAGTTTACACACACGCATACACACACACACACACACACACTCACACACAGGGAGGCTAAGCAAGGGCATGTTTTCAGGCATGGAGGCTGCTTTGCAGGGGGCTCTGAGCAGGGGGCTCTGAGCAGTAGAGGTCACACCTCAGAGGTGGTTGCATTAAGTACAAGAGAGCTGGGGTATTTATACTCCAGTGTATTCAATGGTCATTGGTTAAGGGCTACCCCTAGGAAAACATTTTGTTTTATTTTATTTTTATTACCCATCTCAAGTCTTTTTTTAAAAATTTTTTTTACTGGAGTATAGTTGATTTACAATGTTGTGTTAGTTTCAGGTGTACAGCAAAGTGAATCAGCGATACGTATACATATATCCACTCTTTTTTAGATTCTTTTCCCATATAGGTCATTACAGAGTATTGAGTAGAGTTCCCTGTGCTATATGGTAAGTCCTTATTAGTTTATCTATTTTATATATAGCAGTCCGTATATGTCAATACCAGTCTCCCAGTTTATCCCTCCCCCCCACCTCTTCTCCCTTGGTTAACCATAAGTTTGTTTTCTACATCTGTGACTCTATTTCTTTTTTGTAAATAAGTTCATTTGTACCATATTTTTAGATTTCACAGGAAAACATTAATTCCCAGAAAAGCTCGCCATGAGCACAGGCAACATGGGCTCTGATAGCCTGAGGACACAGCCCTCCAGCAAAGAGATGGCTGCTGGCTGAGAGAGGAAAAGCCTACCCGCCACCAGTATATAGGAAGAAGAAAGGGGATTTGGGGGGATTTGGGAGGAGTAGCGACAGCTGCCATTCCACTCCCTCGAAGGACATCTTCACTCACATGTATAGGGACCCTGTTTTTTTCAGCATTCTTGCCAGCCAACTGAAGATATATATTGAAAGCAGATATCATATCTGTGGAATGACTCAAAAACATAGGAGGTATGGCTAATAAACTAGATCAATACTGGGAAAAAGCTTGAATGATAGGTGCAAACTAACAATGAAATTTGAAGAAAATAAAAATAAAGATCTCCCACTTAGCCTCAAAAAAATCATCTGGATAAGGTGTAACATGAGGGAGAGGTTTATTACAGCAAAGAATCTGGAAAAGACAAAGGCCTTATAGTTGACTTCAAGTTCAGTATAAGTCAAGTGTGCCAAACTGGACAACCCACTGGACTTTCCACAGAGAGACAGTGGAAGAACTGAGGCTGCTTAATCCAGATGAGGAAAGAATTAGGAGAAATTGAGTGTGAAAGAAGGATTATATTTATTCCATGCTGCTCTAGAGGGAGAACTAAGAATAAGTGAAAAATCATAGGAATGCAGATTCTGGCTCAAGATGAAGAAGAACTTTCTCATCATTAGAGCTAGACAAACATGTCTTAGAAGGGTGTGAACTCCCAGTGCTTGGAGTTGTCTGAGCTGAGGCTGAATGAAATTCTGCAGAGATGGCATGGTGGGGATTGTTATATGGGGTGAGGGAAAGAAGGAGTTTGGACTGAGGACTCCACATCCCCTTCCAACTTAATTATTCTATGATTCCATAAATTTAGTTGGTGATTTTTCAATGAAATGGCTAATAGAAACGCCATGGGGCCTGGATACCCTCTTAATGGATGTATAAGTCTCTGAATTATGGAAACTGGCAACACTTACTGAGCATCATTCAAAATTCTAGCTCAATTGTGACAGCTTGGAAGGTAATGAGAAAGATTTGCTATCCTGGACACACCTATGATTATGACTAAGCAAAGAAAGCCAAGGAGAGAAAAGACTCGGAAAATCTCCTTACAGAGAAAAAGGGGAAACTTGGACAAGTATGAGGAAAGGAAACACAAGGATCCCAAAGGAAAGACATTGTGCATCTACTCACCTTTGCTCACCCCTATTTCCTACTCACTGTTGTTTTGGATGCCT
The DNA here is from genome assembly GCF_937001465.1 of Orcinus orca. NCBI lineage: Eukaryota > Metazoa > Chordata > Mammalia > Artiodactyla > Delphinidae > Orcinus > Orcinus orca. The sequence goes on along the minus strand of NC_064559.1, from coordinate 15,893,525 downwards.
TTAATTTCTTCTCCTCTGGGCCCAATCAACAGCTGACCACATCTGTTCAATTGGAAGTATACATCATCTTGGTTTTGGAATATAGGCAAGTATGCACTTAGTTTTTCTCCAAGCCAGAAGGTTGCTCAATGTTGAAGGCGTCTGCCGGTGGAGAGCCAGAAAACAGGGAAAAATGGTATTGGGACAGGGAGCTGTGCAAGAGGGGAGCTTAGATTGTTGTCATTTCACATGTCTGTGAGCCCCTTCTGTGACCTTTCAAAACAGGGGGACACCCATCCATAAAGCAGAACCTCACGTAAATTATAAAGATATCCTTACGCTTTATGAAACCTTCTTCTAAGATCTCAAAGTACTTCACCTAATTAACAATATAATCTTTACAGATTTCCTAGGGGGAGACTGCCACAACTATTATTATGTTCCCTTTATGTATGAAGAGATTTGGAGGTTAATATTTAAAGCATAAATGGAAGAATCTAGAGAGGAGAATAGAAGTCTCCTGAAACCCAATTCAAAAGCGATGTAATAGGTCATAGAGACTTTCCTGAACACAGTTTTGTAGGACTGATAACCCCAAAACAAATATGTTGCAAGTCTTGGGTAATAAGTTAGTCACCTGGAAAGATTTTGGAATGACAGTAGAATTACATAATGCCTGTTAGATTTGGCAGGGGAAACTTTAAAACTTGCTACAATATAAGCTCCAAATGCTCTAGCCTCTTAGAAAAAGGACATTTAAAACTGGACTATTATCTTCTTTGGGTGTAAATTTCCAACCCTAGTAAGCACTTAGGTCCAGGGTATTTACAAACATCATTGTTTGAGGCACTACGACTGTTTTTACATTTAAACAGACACACTCACACGCAGAGAGGAATTAGTTGTTGGAAGGAAAAAGTCAACTAATCTTTTCATTTTTATGATTTTTTCCAAGAACAATCTGGAGAATTTTGAGGTTAAATATTTTTTTCATTATTAAGACACTGCCTGGGGGCTTCCCTGGTGGCGCAGTGGTTGAGAGTCCGCCTGCCGATGCAGGGGACACGGGTTCGTGCCCTGGTCCAGGAAGATCCCACATGCCGCGGAGTGGTTGGGTCCGTGAGCCATGGCCGCTGGGCCTGCGCATCCGGAGCCTGTGCTCCGCAACGGGAGAGGCTGCAACAGTGAGAGGCCCGTGTACCGCAAAAAAAAAAAAAAAAAAAAAAAAAAGACACTGCCTGTACATTAAATAGTTCCTTTTTTTCACTTCAGGTGCAGTGGCAAGATAAACACGCAAATGATTTAGATTGAATCCATTTAGAATATTCTTGCACCAGAAGAGTGGAGATGTACTTTGAGAATGAAATCAATGGATGGGAAAAGTGCACATGTCCAAATGTTTGCTGCTTGTTTCTGTGGTTCCTGGTGGATATGGTGCTTTGAGGCAAAGGAGACTGAATGATAGAATAACTTTTTCAGGTTGACGAGCATAATAAAAATGTAGTGGGCCAACAAGTTCACTAAACTATCTGCAAGGCTAAGAAAAATAGGAATAAATTAATGTTCATGAAACTTTAAAACCATTTTATTAGGTAAGGATGAACAAAAATGCTTGGAATCCAATGCTTGTTTGCTCTTTTGCTGTCTTCCATGTGGAACAGAATGAGGAATGTTCTATATGAAAAAGTGCAGACTCTGAAATAACCTATCTGGTTATGAACCAGGACAAAATCTGGAGCCAAACTATTAAAATAAAATTGATTCACAACAATGAAAACCAGTGGACAACAGAAACTCCTAAAAATTTACTTTGTCTCTTTAGAGGTTTGGGATTGTAGAGGTCATTTGCATTTAATATTATTGCTGGGAGCTTGTTTTATGACAATAAAAGCTCTTTGCTTTTTGTTACAAATAATATGTACACATAGGCAGTAAAGAATGCAAACTAAAGAATTTATGAATCCAAGATGGAGAAATCCTAGATATATAGGATTTCTATATATCTAGGACTTCCCTGGTGGCACAGTGGTTAAGAATCTGCCTGCCAACACAGGGGACACGGGTTCGAGCCCTGGTCCAGGAAGATCCCACATACTGCAGAGCAACTAAGCCCGTGTGCCACAACTACTGAACCTGTGCTCTAGAGCCCATGCTCCACAACAAGAGAAGCCACCACAGTGAGAAGCCCACGCACTGCAAGAAAGAGTAGGCCCCGCTCACCACAACTAGAGAAAGCCTGTGCATTCAGCAATGAAGACCCAATGCAGCCAAAAATAAAATAAATAAATTTTAAAAAATAAATAAATAAAAAATTTAAAAAGGTCTCCCAGACCATTGAGAATCCATCATGGCCAAATTTAAAAGGAAAAAAATATATGTATTTTTTATAGATATATAAAGTTGGACTGTAAGAGGAACAATTCCCATCCAAAGTTCAGATGGAAAACATGTAAATATGTGCAGTCAGTTGCTAATTAGTGGGCATTTGTTCAGTGTTGACTATGCCTTGGGTACTATCTGCAACTGCAGTTCTTAAACTGTAGAGCTAATTAGAAATCACCTGAAGAATGTGTCAAAAATTCAGATTCCCAAGGCCCATCCTTAGAAATTCTTATTAGTAGGTCTGGGATGAGGCTAATATATCTGCATGTTAATAAAACACCATAGATTATTCTGATGCATGCATTCTTTTGACCAAATTCTAAGATTCACTGGGTAGATCAAAAGCACAGCCTTTGAGTCATGTTGTGCCTCTTACTATTCATATTGGGCTCAAACTTGGTTTCCTCTTTTCTGAAGTGGATTTGTCACAAAATGACTCCTACCTTCTAAAATTGTTATGAGGTCATATATGTAAGGCCCAGACACATAGCTGATGCTCAATTAATGTTGACTCTGTTGCTCTGTTGAGAATCTGTTGACTCTGTTGCTCTATTGAGAATCAAATGAGGCAGCAGGTGCCAATTCCTATCTTTAAGGTAGTCCTGATATGTTTAGTGGAACAAATTATTTGCCCCAAAGACATGAGGATCTTTTTTCACTTATTTCAATTAGATTGCATTAATCTCATCAGAAGACAAGGGACTGATATTCAGAATGAAATACCTTTAGGGCACTGTCAATAAATTGCATCTCTAAAACCTCCAGATATTAGTCAAAGAAGCTACCCTTTCTGTTCTTTGGTTATACAAAGTGACATAGAGCAGTAGAAAGTTGCACCTATATGCATATTTTCCCCCCAAAATCCATGAGGCTACATTATTGAGGAAGTGGTCCAATTTTTCAATGAATTTTATTGGAGTATAATTTTTCTAGAAAGAAATCAGACCATTTTAAAGTATACAGTTCAGTGAATTTTGACAAATGTATACATTCAAATAATCAACAATCTAACTAAGATATAGAACATTCCCAATATCCTATAAGTTTCCCCTATGCCCCCTTGCAGCTAATCTACACATCAGAGAGATATGCTGCTCTGATCTCTATAACCATAGATTAATGTTGCCTATTTTATTTTTTACTTTTTTTGTGGTACGCAGGCCTCTCACTGTTGTGGCCTCTCCCGTTGCAGAGCACAGGCTCCGGATGCGCAGGCTCAGCAGCCATGGCTCACGGGCCCAGCCGCTCCACGGCCTGTGGGATCTTCCCAGACCGGGGCACGAACCCATGTCCCCTGCATCGGCAGGCGGACTCTCAACCACTGCGCCACCAGGGAAGCCCTAATGTTGCCTATTTTAGACTTAGTTTCTTTTGCCCAACATAAGGTCAGTGAAATTCATCCTTATTTTTGCAGGTATCAGCAGTTCATACATTGTTGTTGCTAGGTAGTATTCTGTTGTGTAACTATATCACAATTTGTTTATTCATTAACCTGTTGGTGGATATTTGGGTTACTTTAATTTGAAACTTTAAGGGGGCAGGCTTGAAGATGGTGGAAGAGTAAGACATGGAGATCACCTTCCTCCACACAAATACATCAAAAATACATCTACATGTGGAACAACTCCTACCGAATACCTACTGAATGCTGGCAGAAGACCTCAGACTTCCAAAAAGGCAAGAAAATCTGCATATAACTGGGTAGGGCAAAAAGAAAAAAGAAAAAAGAAAAAAAAAAGAGACAAAGGAATTGGGACAGAACCTGTGCCTCTGGGAGGGATCTGTGAAGAAGGAAAAGTTTCCACACACTAGGAACAGCCCTCACTGGTGGGGATGGGCGGCGGGGCGGGGGGGAGCTTCGGAGCCTCAGAGAAAAGAACAGCAACAGGGGTGCAGAGGGCAAAGCAGAGAGATTACCACACAGAGGATCGGTGCAACCAGCACTCCCCAGCCCGAGACACTTATCTGTCCGCTGGGGAGGGTGGGGGCTGGGAGCTGAGGCTCGGGCTTTGGAGGTCAGACCCCAGGGAGAGGACTGGGGCTCACTGCATGAAGACAGCCTGAGGGGGCTAATGCACCACAGCTGAGGGAGTCCAAGAAGAAGCCTAGGCCTGCCAGACAGGCAAGGGACCACCATTATGGGATGCGCGAGGAGAGGGGTGGGCCCGCCATAGGAGCTTCTTTCTCTGTGCACTCACAGACAGCAGGACACCTCCTACACGAGCTCCAGGGGCAGGTGCAAGCGGCAGCTGTTATCTTGGACCCCAGAGGTGGGCATGACAGCTACCGCTGACGCCGCTGCCACCAAGGGTCCTGTGAGGAAGCGCAGGTCACTGCCCACACCTTCCTGGAAGCCTGTGCAGCCTCCCGCTGCCGAGGGTCCCACAACCTGGGGCCAACTTCCCTGGGAGAGTGCACAGTGTGCCTCAGGCTGTTGCAACTTCCTGCCAGCCTCTGCCACTGCAGGCATTCCTCGCACATCCCAATTGTGACTGCCGTATCCCTCCCTCTCCGCGGCCTGAGTGAGCAAGTGAAAACTAATCAGCTGCTGCTTTTGGCCCCACTTGCCTGGGTGGGGAACAGACGCCTGAGGGTGGCCCACATGCAGAGGCAGGCCAAAACCAAAGCTAAACCCCAGGGGCATTGCGAACACACAAGAGGAAGGGAAATCTCTCTGTGCGGCCACAGGAGCAGTGGGTTAAATCCCTGCAATCGGCTTGGTAAACCCTGCATGTATGGAATATCTGAATAGACAACGAGTGTTCCCACAATTGATACCGTGGACTTTGGGGGCAAGTACACGCAGGAGTTGGGCCAGGTCAGCGTCTGAGCTGGCCCCACAGTGCCCACAGCAGGTCCAGAGACCTACCTAGAGTTTGCTTTCTGCTTCTGATTTGTGTTTGGTTTTTTGTTTTTGTTAGTTTAGTTTTTAGTGTCTGTTTCCATTTTTGTGTTCGTTCATTTGCTTGGTTTCTCTCTTCTTTTGGTTTTCTCTTCTCTTTGTGTGTGTGTGGGGGGGTGAGTGGGTGGATGTATGTGCTTCTTGGTGTGTTTTTGTCTGTTTGGTTTTGCTTTCACCATTTGTCTTGCTGTTTTGTTTGTCTGTTCATTTTCTTTTTCTTTTCTTCCACGCTTTGTGGCTTACAGGGTCTTGGTGCTCCAGATAGGGGTTGGGGCTGAGACTCTGAGGTGGGAGAGTGAGTCCAGGACACTGATTCACCAGAGAATTCCCAGCACCAGGGAATACTAATCAGCAAGAGCTCTCCTAGAGGTCTGCATCTCAACCCCAAGACCTGGCTCCACCCAACGGCCAGCAAGCTCCACTGCTGGATGCCTCATGCCAAACAACTAGCAAGACAGGAACACAACCCCACCCATTAACAGACAGGCTACCTGAGGTCATACTAAGCCCACAGACACCACAAAACACACTACGGGATGTGGCCCTGCCCACCAGAGGGACAAGATCCAGCTCTACCCACCAGAACACAGGCACCAGTCCCCCCCACCAGGAAGCCTACACAGCCACTGGACCAACCTCACCCACTGGGGGCGATACCAGAAGTAAGAGGAACTATGACCCTGCAGCCTGCAGAAAGGAGAAGCCAAACACAGTAAGTTAAACAAAATGAGAAGACAGAGAAATATGCTGCAAATGAAGGAGCAAGGTAAAAACCTACAAGACCGAACAAACAAAGAGGAAATAGGCAGTCCACCTGAAAAGAATTCAGAGTAATGATAGTAAAGATGATCCAAAATCTCAAAAATAGAATGAAGAAAATACAAGAAATGTTTAACAAGGATCTAAAGGAACTGAAGAACAAACGAACAGTGATGAACAACACAATAAATGAAATTAAAAATAGTCTAAAAGGAATAAATAGCAGAGAAACTGAGGCAGAAGAATGGATCAGTGAGCTAGAAGATAGAATGGTGGAAATAACTACTGCAGAGCAGAGTAAAGATAAAAGAATGAAATGAATTGAGGATAGTCTCAGAGACCTCTGGGGAAACATTAAATGCACCAACATTCAACATTCAAATTATAGGGGTCCGAGAAGAACAAGAGAAAGAGAAAGTGCCTGAGAAAATATGTGAAGAGATTTAGTCAAAAACTTCCCTAAATGGGAAAGGAAATAGTTAATCAAATGCAGGAAGCACAGAGAATCCCATACAGGAAAAAACCAAAGAGAAACACACTGAGACACATATTAATCAAACTATCAAAAGTTAAATGCAAAGAAAAAAATATTAAAAGCAGCAAGGGAAAAGCAACAAATAACATAGAAGGGAATCCCCATAAGATTATCAGCTGATCTTTCAGCAGAAACTCTGCAGGCCAGAAGGAAGTGGCAGGATATATTTAAAGTGATGAAAGGGAAAAACCTACAACCAAGATTACTCTAACCAGCAAGGATCTCATTCAGATTTGACACAGAAATCAAAGGCTTTACAGACAAGCAAAAGCTAAGAGAATTGAGCACCACCAAACCAGCCCTACAACAAATGCTAAAGGAACTTCTCTAAGCAGGAAACACAAGAGAAGAAAAAGACCTTAAAAACAAACCCAAAACAATTAAGAAAATGGTAATAGGAACATACATATCAACAATTACCCTAAATGTGAATGGATTAAATGCTCCAACCAAAAGACGCAGACTGGCTGAAAGGATACAAAAACAAGACCCATATATATGCTGTCTATAAGAGACCAACTTCAGACCTAGGGACACATACAGACTGAAAGTGAGGGAATGCAAAAAGATATTCCATGCAAATGGAATCACAAGAAAGCTAGAGTAGCAATACTCATATCAGATAAAATAGACTTTAAAATAAAGACTGTCAAAAGAGACAAGGGGGGCCCTGAACCAAGATGGCAGGGTAGAAGGACATGCTGTCACTTCCTCTTGTGAGAACACCAGAATCAAAACTAGTTGCTGGACAATCATTGATGGGAAGACACTGGAACTCACCAAGAAAGATACCCCACATCCAAAGAAAAGGAGAAGCCACAATGAGACAGTAGGAGGGGCACAATCACAGTAAAATCAAATCCCATAACTGCTGGGTGGGTGACTCACAGACTGGAGAACACTTATACCACAGAAGTCAACCCACTGGAGTGAAAGTTCTGAGCCACACGTCAAGGTTCCGAACTTGGGGTCCAGCAACAAGAGGAGGAATTCCTAGAAAATCAGATTTTGAAGGTTACTGGGATTTGATTGCAGGACTTTGGCAGGACTGGGGGAAATAGAGACTAAACTCTTGGAGAGCACACACAAAATAGTGTGTGCATTGGGACACAGGGGAAGGAGCAGTGACCCCAGGGGAGACTGAACCAGACCTACCTGCTAGTGTTGGAGGGTCTCCTGCAGAGGCAGGGGGTGGCTGTGGCTCACTGTGGGGACAAGGACACTGGCAGCAGAAGTTCTGGGAAGTACTCCTTGGTGTGAGCCATCCCAGAGTCTGCCATCAGGCCCACCAAAGAGCCCAGGTAGGCTCCAGCGTTGGGTTGCCTCAGGCGAAACAACCAACAGGGAGGGAACCCAGCCCCACCCATCAGCAGTCAAGTGGATTAAAGTTTTACTGAGCTCTGCTCTAATATGTATAAAATAGATAACTAATGAGAACCTGCTGTATAGCACAGGGAACTCCACTGTACAGTAGAAACTAACACAACATTGTAAAACAACTATACCCCAATTAAAAAGAAGAAACTTTTATGAATAAAACTGCTATGAACATTCATGTACAAGCCTTTTTATGTATCTATGCAGTCATCTCTCTTGGAATAAATTACTCCGTTGTATGGGTATATATGCATTCATTTACCTGGGAAATGAAATTCCTGGGCCATATGATACTGACATGTTTATATGAAACTCTTCTCCAAACATTTTACCATTTTATAACTCTCTTCATTAATGTATGAGAGTTCCAGTTACTTCACTGCATAACCATTGGACTTATCAGACCTTTGAATTTTAGCCATTCTAAGGAGTATGAAATGGTATCTCAGTGTGCTTTTAATCTGTGTTTCCCTGATGACTTTTGACTCAATAATGTTGTGTCATTGTTAAATGTTAATCATCTTTTCATGTTCTTATTCCTCTGTTTCTAAAGTGTCTATTCAAATATTTTGCCCATATTTTAAATGGAGATGGTTGTATACTTATTGTTGAGTCTTTATTATACCCTGAGTGGAAATCTTTTGTCATATACATATCACAAATAATTTCTCACAGTCTGTGGTTTGTTTTCTCATTTTCTTAACAGTGTCCTTGGAGAGTAAAAGTTTTAATTATGATGAAGTTAAATTTTCCAACTTTTTCTTATATAGTTTATGCTATTATTATTATTATCATTATTATTAGTCCTGTTTAAGAAACCTTTGTTTACCCCAAGAACCTAAAGCGTTTAGCCAACGGTTTCTACTAAAATGTTTAGCATTTTAGCTTTTATATTTTGGTCTGTGACCCATTTGTATTAGTCTGGGTTCTCCAGAGAAACAGAACCAGTGGGACAGATAGAGACTGAGACATAATATACATCTTGATCTCTATCTGTATAAAGAGATTGATTATAAGGAATTAGTTTACACAATTATGGAAGCTGAGAAGTCCCAAGAACAGCAGTTGGTAAGCTGGAGACCTGGCAACACCAATGGTGTAGTACCATCTGAGCCTGAAGGCCTGAGAACCAGGAGAACCAATGGTGTAAGTTCCAATCCAAGTTTGAGTCCAAAGGCAGGAGGCCCATGTCTCAACTTGAAGACAATCAGGTAGAGAGAGCAAACACTCCCTTATTCAGGCTTTTGTTCTATTCTGGCCTTCATTGACTGAATGAAGCCCATCCACAATAGGGAAGGCAATTTATTTTACTCAGACTAACAATTCATAGGGTAATTTAATCTAGATACATTCTCACAGGCACACCTAGAATAATATTTCACCAAATATCTGGGCCCTCCATAGACAAGTCAAGCTTACACAGGAGATCAACTATCACACTGTTTCTGATTAATTTTTTCTTATAGTGTTACGTAGGAATACAGACTCATTTTTTCCCCAAATAGATGTCTGGTGTCATTTGTTGAATGAATTTGATGCCTTAGTCAATAATAAATTGACCATATACCTGTGGGTCAATTTTTAGGCTATTAATTCTGTTCCAATGATCTTTTTTGTCTTTTTTCCCCCAATATAATATTGTTTGGATTGCTACAGTTTTATAGTAAGTATGGAAATCAGGTTTATCTTTTTCAAAATTGTTTTGGCTATTCTAGGATTAATTGCATTTCCACATAAATTTTTTAATTAGCTTGTCAATTTCTATGCAAAAAGCATGGAGGTCTTGTACAACTTTTATTAAATATACTCCTAAGTATTTTATGTTTTGTGATACATTTATGAATGATATTTTAAATATATTTCTACATTATTACTCATGTATAGTGATGCTAATGTATAGTGTGATATAACTGATTCTTTTCATATTAACCTTGTGTCCTGAAACTTTCCTAAAATTCATTTAATTCCAATAGGCTTTCAAAAAATAGGTTCTTTTTAATGTACTATGTATACAATAATTTGTCATTGTACAAAGACAGTTTTATTTCTTCTGTCCAATGTGTGCTTATTTCTTTCCTTGCCTTATTGCACTGGTTAGAACCTCCAGTACAATGTTGAATAGAAATGGTGAAAATGAATGTCCCTCCCTTGCTTAAATCTCAAGGGGAAAGTATTCTATATATCTTCATTTATCCTTATGTTATGTGTATTTTTCTTTAGATGTCCTTCATTAAATTAAAGATATTCCCTGCTATTCTTAGTTTTCTTAGAGCTTTACCATAAGTGGGTATTGAATTTTACCAAATCTTTTTCTATACTTATTAATAAAATTGTATGACAATTCTCCTTTATCCTACATGATAAGCTACATTTGAATGTTGAGACAACCTTGTATTCCTGGAATAAGCCATATTTAGTCATGATATATTCTTTTTAAAAGCATATTACTGGATTTGATTTACTAATATTTTGCTGACTTTTTTGTATCTATGTTTATAAGGGGTACTATTCTATAATATCGTTTAATTTCTTTGTCAAGTTTTGCAACCAGAGTTATGCTAGTCTTAAAAATTAGTTGGGAAATATTACCTCATCCTCTATATTTTTAAAGAGTTTGGGTAAGGTGATGTTATTTTCTCTTTAAATATTATAAATCATTTAATAGCTTTGAGGCTATTCAGATTTTTCATATAATTTTCAACCAGGTACCAAACCTGTTGTGTTATTCAAAGAATTCATCTAGTTTATTGAATTTGATTAATTTATTAGCAAAAAGGTTTTTTCTAATATTCCCTATTGCATTTTAAAAATCTACAGGATCTGTAATAATAGTGCATCTTTCAAACTTGATATTGGTAAATTTTGTCATCTCTTTTTCTTGATCAGTCTTCCTAGAGATTTACTAATTTTACTCCTCTTCAAAAGAATCAGTGTTGGCTTCCTTAGTTTTCTTTCTATTGCCTATCATCTCATTAACATTTTTTAAATTTATTTAGTTAGTTATATTATTTCCATCCTTCTACTTACTCTGGGTATAATTTGTTCTTTTTCTTTTTTTTTCTAGATTTTTCTAGTTTCTTTAGCTGGAAATTTGGGTCATTGAAATTGTCTTTTTTTTTTCCTTTATAATAGCTATTTTTCCTATAAATTTCTTTTAAAGCACTTCTTTTGCTTGCATACCACAAAACTGTAAATGTTTTATTTTCATTACCATTTGGTTTGAATTTTTTTCCTGATTCACCTTTTCACTTCTCCTTTAACTCACATTATTTAGAAATGTGGTTTTGAATTTCAATATATCTGAGGGATTTCTAAATAGTTCATGATTTTTTAAATTTAATTCCATCATGGTTCTCCTGAACAACTAATGGATCAAAGAAGAAATTAAAGAAGAAATAAAAATGTTTCTGGAGGCAAGTGAAAATGAAAACACATATACCAGAACTTGTGGGATGCAGCAAAACAGTTTTAAGAGGGGAATTCATAGCAGTATATACCTACATTAAGAAGCAAGAAAGATTCCAAGTAAACAATCTAACCCTTCACCTTAAGGAATCACAGAAAAGAAGAACAAACTGAGCCCAAAGTTAGTAGAAGAAAGGAAATAATAAAGAGCAGCAATAAATGAAATAGAGAACAGAGGAACAAGAGAAAAAAAATAATCTAATTAAGAGTTGGTTCTTTGAAAAGATAAACAAAATCAACAAATCCTTAACTACATCAACCAAGGAAAAAACAGAAAGAATCCTAATCAACAAAATTATAAATGAAAAAGGAGACATCACAATGGCTACCACAGAAATTGAAAGTATCATGAGAGGCTACCATGAACAACTATACACCAATGAACTGGACAACCAAGAAGAAATGAAAAAATATTTAGAAACATACAACTTACCAAGACTGAATCAGGAAGGAATAGAAAATCTGATTAGACCAACTGCTAGAAGAACATTTAATCAGTAAGCAAAAATCTCCCAACAAAGAAAAGCCCAGGACCAGATAGCTTCACCAGTGAATTCTACTAAACATTTAAAAAATTAACACCAATCCTTCTCAAACTCTTTGAAAAACTGAAAAGGAAGAAACATTCCCAAACTCACTTTATTTTCTTTTATTCTTTTTTCATTTTTTTTAAATCAAAGTATAGTTGATTTACAATGCTGTCCAAGTTCTTAGTAAACAGCAAAGTGACTCAACTATACATATATTTTTATTTTTCAGATTCTTTTCCCTTACCGGTTATTACAAAATATTGAGTGTAATTCCCTGTGCTGTACAGGAGGTCTTTGTTGGTTATCTATTTTATATATAGTAGTGTCCAAACTCATTTTATAAGGCCAGCATTATCCCAATACCAAAACCAGAAAAGAACACTACTGGAAAAGAGAACGACAGGTGAATATCCCTGATGAACATAGATGCAAAAATTCTCAATCAAGTACTAGCAAACCAAATTTGGCAGCACATTAAAAGGTTCATATGTCATGGTCAAGTGGGATTTATCCCTGGCGTGCAAGGATCTTTCAACATACACAATCTATCAATGTGATACATCACGTTAATAGAATGAAGGAAAATAATCATGATCATTTCAACAGACACAGAAAAAGCATTTGATAAATTCAACATCTATCAAAGATAAAAACTCTTAACAAATTAGGCATAGAAGAAATATATTTCAACATAAAAAAGGCCATTTTTCACAAGTCCATGGCTAACATACTCAATGATGAATGACTGAAAGCTTTTCCTCTAAGATCAGGAACAAGACAAGGGTGCCCACTTTCACCAGTCCTATTCAAAACAGTACTAGAAGTCCTAGTTAGAGCAATCAGGCAAGAAAAAGAAATAAAATGTTTCAGAATTGGAAAGAAGAAGTGTCTCTGTTTTCAGATGACATGATTTTATATATAGAAAATCTGAAAGACTCAACCAAAAAACTATTAGATCTAATCAATGAATTAAGTGATGTTGCAGGATACAAACTTAACATACAAAAATTAGTAGTGTTTCTACACACTAACAACAAATTTTCTGAAAAGGAAGTCAAGAAATTTATCAAAAAACAATAAAATACTTTGGAATAAATTTAAGTAAGGAGGTGAAAGATCTTTACTCTAAAAACTACCAGACATTGTTGAAAGAAATCAAAGAAGACACAAATAAATGGAAAGGTATCCTGTATTCATGAATGGGAAGAATTAACATTGTTAAAATGTCAGCACTACCAAAAGACATCTATAGATTATATGCAATCCCTATCAACATTCCAGTGGCATTTTTTACAGGGTTAGAAAAAACACTCCTAAAATTTATATGGAACCATAAAAGATCCCAAATAGCCAAAGAAATCCTAAGAAAGAAGAACAAAGCAGGAGGATCACATTTCCTGATTTCAAGCTATATTCTTAAGTTATAATCATCAAAACAGTATAATACTAGCATAAAAACAGACAAATAGACCAATGCAATAGAATCGAGAGCCCAGAAATAAGCCTTAGCATGTATAATCAACTAATATTTGACAAGGGAGCCAAGCATACTCATTGGAGAAAGGACAATCTTTTCAATAAATGGTGCTAGGATAATTGGATATTCACACGTAAAAGAATGAAACTGGACCCATATCTTAACACTACTAACAACAATTCACTCAAAGTAGATTAAAGACTTAAATGTAAGATCTGAAACCAGAAAACTTCTGGAAGAAAACACAGGAATAAGGATCCTTGACATGGATCTTGGTAATGCTTTTTTGAATACAACACTTAAAAAAATAAAAAATAAACAAGTGTGATGCGTCAAACTAAAAAACTTTTGCACAGCAAAAGAAATCAACAGCAAAGTTAAAAGACAACCTACAGAATGGGAAAAAATTTGCAAATCACATATCTAATAAGGGGTTAATATCCAAAATATTTAAAGAACTCATACAACCCAATAGCAAAAAAAACCCATTTAAAAATGGGCAAAGGACCTGAATAGACATTTCTCCAAAGAAGATATATGAAAGACCAACAGATACATGAAAAGATGTTCAATATCACTAGTCTTTAGGAAAATGCAAACTAAAACCACAATGAGATGTCACCTCACCCCTGTAAGAATGGTTATTATCAAAAATACAAAAGATATTAAGTGCTGGCATGGATGTGGAGAAAAGGGAACTATTGTGCACTGTTGGTGGGATTGTAAATTGGTACAGTAGCTATGGAAAACAGTATGGAGGATGCTCAAAAGTTAAAAACAGAACTACCATATGATTCAGCAATTCCACTTCTTGGTATTTATCCAAAGGAAACAAAAACACTAACTCGAAAAGTTGTCTGCACCTCCATGTTCATAGCAGCATTAGTTACAATAGCTAAGACGTGGAAACAACCTAAGTGTCCATCAATGGACAAATGGATAAAGAAGTTGGGATATATATATACACATACACACATACATATATGCTTATGCATGTGTATATACATACATAACTGGTATAAATGTATAAAACATACATATATATGTATACGTATCACAACTTTATCCATTTACATATATAAAAATAAATATATATATGGATTTTCTTGTTTTTTATGGCTTAGTAATATACCATTTTATATACACATATATACCATTTGTGACAACATGGATGGACCTTGAGGGCATTATGCTAAGTGAAATAAGTCAGACAGAGAAAGACAAATATCTTTATGATCTCACTTATATGTGGAGTCCAAAAACAAAAAACAAACAAACAAGAAAACAAACTCATAGAAATAGACGTCAGACTTTCTTGTGGCTACCAAAGGCACAGGGTATGGGGGACGGGTAATTTGAGGAAGGTGGTCAAAAGGTACAAATTTCCAGTTATAAGACAAATAAGTATTAGAGATGTAATGTACTACACATTGACTATAGCTAACACTGTTGTATGATATACTGGAAAGTTGTTAAGAGAGTACAGGCATACCTTGTTTCACTGCACTTTGCTTTATTAAGCTTCACAGACACTACATTTTTTATAAATTGAAGGTTTGTGGCAAGACTGCATTCGAGCAAGTCTGTTGTATCCATTTTTCCAATAGCATTTGCTCACTTCATGTGTCTTTGTCATATTTTGGTAATTCTTGCAATATTTCAAACTTTTTCATTGTTATTTTATTTGTTATGGTGATCTGTGATCAATGATCTTTGATGTTATTACTACAATTTATTGAAGGCTCAGATAATGGTTAGCATTTTTTAGCAATAAGTATTTTTTAATTGAGATATGTACTTTATTTAGACATGTTATTGCACACTTAATAGACTATGGTATAGTGTAAATATAACTTTTATATGCACTGGGAAATCAAAAATTCATGTAATATGTTTTGTTGAAATATCTGATGTGTGTGTGTATTTGTGTGTATCTGTACAATTACATAATTTCATTAGTTTTATGCTGATAGGGCTTATGAGCAATGACATACCATTAGTAATGAGCATATCTAGCACCTAAATTCTGGCTTTAAATATCAATGCAAAAACTTCTAAAAATAATAAGAAAGGTAGGATATAAATTTAACTAGAGTAATTAGTCTGTATTCTATATAAAAATATAATCATAAAAATCAATTACATACAATTGAATCAAATTCCTCATTTACAATAATAACACAGACACACAAAATACCTAGAAAAAATAAAACAAGAAGTGTTAAAAACCATATAATAAAAAACTTTAAAACCATATGGAAAGACACAAAAATAGACTTGAATTAATGGAAAGCCATACCAGGGTCTTGGATAGGAAAATTCAACATAAAAAAGATGCAAATCTCCTTGAGTTATGTTTTTAAATATTATAAGATCACAATTAAAATACTAACTCTTTTGCAGCTAGTCAAGATCTTTCTAAAATTAATAAAGAGAAAACAATCAAAGAGGAGCAGTCAAAGTCAAGAATGGAGTTCTAATGTATTTTTCCCCAAGAACAGCATGAATCATCATCCTCACAAATGCCACATTTAATAACATCCTTCACTTTACCTTAAAATCATTAGGTGGGCTTACTTTTTAAAGCCCACAGTAGCAGGACTCTAAGGAAAAAACATATTTTAAAAGGAGTTGGGAAAAGGAAGAGAAATAATATATATTATTGTATTGATTTGATATGTTTCTGTGAACTACTGGTGATATGCTTTGAAGTAGAGGTAGAAGTAAATCTGATTAAATTAATGTAGGTGTATAAGTGAGCCAGAAACTGAAGGCAAAGGGAGAGGAGTTCTATTAGGTTCATTGAATTGATTATGACTTGCCTACAGAGGCAATTTAAGAACTGGATATCTACATGTGGGACTTTGAGTCACCAAAGGGAACATGGTGATGGCCCTAGGACTGAGTTGGAAATAGATATTTCCAAATGGCCAGAAAAGGAAATAGGAAGGTAGCAGGGGACCTTTACTCTCTCATGACCTGAAGTCAGCCAAGTTCCATATTTCACTACTCTCTTCCACCAGCATTTTCTCATTGTACTATCATGCTTCCTTCTGCAAGCGTTGAGTGTGGAGTAGTGAAAAAATAGAAAATTTCAGTGAAAGAATAATCAAATAATATCATTAACAATTCAATGCACTTTAACAGTGAATAATGTACTGAACTATTTTTAAGCATTTGACAGTAAACTGAAGTTTAACTTATTGAAGACCACAACAGCTAAAAGTTATTTATGATTTGGAAAACACTTTTTCTAAATCGAAAATGTAATTTGCCTTTCCTTTTTTTTTTTTTTTTTAAGACACAAAGAAATCTTCATCAAAAAGCAGAAACCCTGAAGATTTATTTAAGGAGAAAACTCTGGACAGTTTCAGTACATCACAGGACTGATTTTAGCCAAATGATTCCATTTGTACCTAATGTCAACTTTATTTACAAGTCATGAGCCAAGGATACCAAAGAGCAGTCCATGTTTTGTCCTCTTTACGTTTTGTTCATCTCTCCAGTGAAGGGAGTCTGGACTACTATTCAGCAATGGGCAGGAGGCCAGAGTTCAGGGGTTGACCAGGAAGGATGGGAACCCTCCTTAGATCAAGGGCTCCCAGTAACAGGCAAATGAAAACAAAGGAAGATGAGAAAAGGGTGGAGGCTCGATGTGAGTTGCTGACTTTCTGAGTTTCTATTTTAAATCCCTTGCACAGAATCCCTAGGGCGGATGCCGTTCCTACACTATTATGGTCACCAGAAATGGGATTTGGCAACTTGGTTCTCTTTCCACCTCAGAAAGTCCAACACTGAAGCTTAACCAGGAAAAGTGCTTTAGCTCTTATTGTGAAAACATTATCTAAAGGTGTAGCCTTACACTGCACTTTGCCAACAAACACAAAAATGAGTATAATAAAACTAGATTCCTCAAGAACATTCAGTGCTCCATTGCAGAAAATATTTATCATATTAAAGCCACTGCTATAGAATGTTAAGTTCCTTCTCTCCTGACTTAACTGGAACTACATTTTGCACTCCTATTGTTTGTCCTCTTCTTTGATGTTTTCTCTGTCTTCTTGCTGTTTCCAGATGCTAGGTCTATGTATCCCCCAAAGGACATCATTCTGTTTTCTTTCTCTATCTGACCTTCCCTATATATATCAGTGAATCTCAGCTCCACCTTCTACATAAATAGTTCCCCAATTCACATTCTGACCCTGACTCCTCCTCTAAGATTCAGACTCATATCTCCAATTAGCCAATATTTCAGTACCCTGTCTACCTAGATGAACCTGTTCAAAACACCTTAGATGAAACATTCAGGTAATATTCCTTGTATAAAAAGCATGTGTATATAGCTATAGATGTCCTATATTGGCTTTTATAATCATAACCTAAGTAGGTGCATCCTGAATGCCCCCAAACACTCAGACACCTGGAATTCTTTAATGATTAAAAGAGGAAAAAAAAGGCTGAAAGCCTCATCCCATACAATGTTCCTCTTGATCTTTTGAAGGATTCTTGAAGAAGAGGGAACAGGTGTGACAGAATGGGGGCTTATATTTCTACTAGTCACTTCTCTAGTCATCCTGTGCTCCAATTTCCTGCTTTGGTTAAATTCTGAGTCTTAAGGGCTGCTCTCTTCTTTATGATGCACATGTGCCAATGACTCCCAGATCCGATCTCTCCCTTGAGTGCTGGAATAAATTTCTTAAATGCCTCTTCAATACTCAACTTGGGTATCTCACACTTCAAGTACACAAAGCTGGACTGTCCCCCTCCACACACCTGTTTCTGTGATTTTCCCCATCTCAGAAAATGGCAAGACCATTCATCTAATTCCTTGAGCTAAAAATCTAGAAGTCATCTTCGATTTTTCTCTTTCCCACACATCGAGCAATCTCTCTGCTCTATTTTCAAAATATATCCTGAATCCAAGCATTTCCCACCCCTTCTGATATTTTCACATTCTCTCACCTGGACAACAGCAATTTTATTGACTATTGTTTTACTCTTTTCAGGCTTGCCACTCCACATTCTAATCGCTTCACAAAAGCCACCATGACCCTCCAAAACATAAGAACAAATTATCACTCCTTAATTCTAAACTGTCCAGTGGCACCTCCTCCAAACCCTTAAGCATAAAGTCCTCTGTGATCGTGCAGACACCTATTTCTCCATCTTCATCTCCAATCACGTTCTTCATTGTTTCTTAAAGCTCCAGCCACCAGTACTTTCTTATTCTTCCTTGAACACAACAAGCTCTTTGCATTTCAGGGCATTTGTACTTGATATTAGTTTCTACATGGAATGCTCTTTCACCAGATTTTTTATTCTCTATGATTTAGTTTAGATTTCTTCAACCTAACATGATTATTTGTGATTAATTTTAATCCATACTGTGAGGGTTCTTAGTGGTTGAAATGCTCTAAACTAGAATGTGCACTCCTTACCCAGGTTCTGTTTATTCCCTTAGGCCTTAATTTCTTTCTTTATAGCATTTATGATAACTATAAATTCTATTACATATTTACTTGTTTACTTTTTCATTGTCTGGTCCCCCATCACTCCATAGAGCATAAGTTCCACAAAGGTAGAATCCCTTGGACTGGCACACAACAGGCAACCAATACATGTTTGTAGATTGAACATGTGGGACTCATCATTCAACTTTTTTAAACTTCACTTTTCTCATTTGTAAAATACAATAAGTGATTAAAAGGTTGAGGGAAGTATACCCCTGAATACTTGATATTCCCTTTTCTATTTGTCTGTAGAGTAATTCAGCTCTATTTTCATCTGGCCCATTTTGGCTACACTCTGGGGGAGCATCACCATTCATATCAAGGATCCTATCAGTGTGTCTCAATAAACTAAAGACAGCTTTATATGTTAAAGAAATTTTGATATTTTTACAATTTTTTAATCTATGTATTTATTCTATCTACATATATATATTTATATGGGGTTATCTATGTATGCTCTATATGTATGTATTCATGTACTCTATATTATATTTTACAGCACAACTAAAGTTTAGTGGATATTGTTCACTTGCATATTATTTATTTCAAACTTTTCTCCAGTAAGATTAGGGGTGGCAATAACAGTACTAACTGAAGTCTTCTCTTTTGCATTATAAAGACAGTTGTGGGCTTATACGGTGCTTACTGTTTCATGTGATGCCTCAGATTAACTTGAGAAATATCAAGCTGTGTAATTCAACATCAGCAACTCTGTTAGTGCCTCCTCAGCATAAGGATGCTACTTTTTTCTCCCCTCAGCCTCCCTCATCTTATTTAATTTTCCAGAAGAAATGTCAAGATATAGCCTGGAAAAAGCCAAGTAGGTGCAGCAGGACTTGACCAAACACTTTGGTAGCTAACCCCAAACCATTTTATTTTGCAGATTCATCAACTATGTAATATCTGTATTTTTTGAATCTTCTCTATTGCTAGTTTCACTTTTTAATTTTTTTAGCCTGAATCAAGACTGGTTGACTAATTCCCCTTGGAAATCCCCTGATAATTAATTTTTTACAGGTTAATCATTTTTATGAATTCGGCTGGGCACACTCCTGTTCTTTGAAAAGATCACTTCCTTTCACTGGATACCATTTCTCCTTTGCAATGAACGTTTTAGGAAATCATTTTCCATGGCTACGGTTATATATTATTTCCTATGAGTGAGTGGCATATCCCATGATAACTTGCATAATTAGGAAGTAGAGAGTAACCTTCATTGAAACAAGGGTCACAACCTTCAGTTTGAGACAGAGTTATTGATTACCAAAGTATAGTTTGATATACTGTGGGGATCAGGATGGGGATCCACCCAAACTCAACATGGAAGAACTGTTATCCACCAGTCATCTAAGCATGATAAGAATTTTGATGATGACAATAATAATAGTTTGATAACTATATATAGATGTCTATATTTATATATTTTATTCCAAACACCCTCCCCACTCCAAACTGGATGGTAAAGCAGGCAAGAGAGCATTCACTGAGGCCAAGATGAGGAAAATATCTAGTAATAGATACTAGAGAAGGAGGAACACAGGGCTTCCTGCCCTGGCATATCCCACCTGGCTGTGAGACCACTTTATTACTTTGGATACTCTCAGTACCTCTAAAAAGTTTTTGTGTTATGTTTCAATTATTAATACCATCTTTCAATCCTTAAGTCAAGACATTTGTGGGTATTAACCCATTAATCATCACCAACATCCTTGAGGAATTAGAAGAAACCTCATTTTGCAGATGAGAAAATATATAGAGGCTGAAATCAATTAAATAACTTGCTCAAAGTCACCCAGGTTTGCAAACCCAGGTCAGGTCCGTCTTATTCCAAAGTCCAACCTCTTAAATCCTAGGCTACAGAGCTCACCTTGTCCCCACTCCACTACAATATGCTGCAGTACATGGCGTGATTGGTAGACAGTGGTGAAAGCCCCGGACCCAAAGTCACCGGACCTAGTTCCAAGCCTGGCCTGACACTTGCCAGCTATGGTCACGTCGCCTACTTTCCCTCATATGTAAAATGGATTTTGATAACATTAGCTTTACCTTCCTTATCAGCATCAAATTCAATAACACATAGGAAATGCTTGTACAACTGCAATGCACTGTTTCAATACATGCCATTGTGTTTCTTTGGAAGCATTCTTTTTTTCAGATTTTTAAAAACTGAAGTATAGTTAATTTACAATGTTGTGTTAGTTTCAAGTGTACGGCAAAGTGATTAAGTTATACGTATACACGTATTCTTTTTCAGATTCTTTTCCATGATAGGTTATTACAAGATACTGAGCATAGTTCCCTGTGCTATATACAGTAGGTCTTTGTTTATCTATTGGAAGCATTCTTAAGTCACTTTTTAATGCAGATATTCTTTGTCTGAAAATGGATAGTTTGCTCCTCAAGGGTAGTAATTAGGCTATCATTTCTTGGGGCTGTTTGCTCCCAGAATTCATCTTGTGCTTGACAGAAAAGCCCCTCCCATCCCACTCCACTCAGGTTCCCATATTTATTTTACCTGATTAATCACACCCTCTGTCCCTTGGAGACAGAAGGCAGAGGGGAACTGCTGAGAGCCCATGACTGCTGGGTACTGATGCTGAGTTCTAGGATGTGCAGTGAGGTGCATATGTATTGGGGGAGGCATGGATTGAAGGAGGGGGAAGCTCAAACAGATCTAACTTGTGTAGCTTTGGCTTATGTCTCTTAAAATAAAACTATTAGCAGACTTCCCTTCTTTGATGTAATTTCCATCCCTCTCTCTTAGTCAATTTACCTGGCCACGTTCCTGAGATATCTAACCATAACCATGGGAGAGACCATTTTTTCTGATTTATTTATGTATTCCCCACTTCACACACTCTGCATTGATCATCATCTGTCCTCGTGAATTGCCCATAGTGATCAGTTCAATAAGTATGTGTGAAATAATCCCTTGGGCACCTGGACATTTTCCTGATCTCCTTGCTGGCTTCACTCCAGTTAGAAGCTAGGTGAAATACTACTTCAAAAAAATTCCTTGTAGTAAAAATATCACCAGTGTCTTGGTGTGCCTCGAGACCCTTTTTCTTCCTGTTAGAGGGAAATGCACTCCCAGTTTCTCTCTCATACACACTTACATGTATGTGTACAAATATATGTATAATTTTTTGCTTAAATAAACATATAGATAGATAATATTAATTGCGCTGGGATTAGTGAGACCACTCTCCTTGTGCAGCTGATCACAGAATAATAGTGAAGAAGGATTTTATCCCACACAATACAGGAAATGGTTTCTTTCTCTCCTAAGTGCTAACCTTAGGATTCTCTGTTAATTTCCCAGGACTACCATAACAAAGTATCCCACATTACATCCTTTAAGCAAGAGAAATGTATTTTCTCACGGTTTTGGAAATCAGAAATCCAAAATCAAGGTGTCAGCAGGCCTATCCTCTCCCCAGAGGTCTGGTGGGGGGGGATGCGTCCAATACCTTTCTCTTAGCTTCTGGTGCTACTAGCAATCCTTGCCTTGTAGCTGCACAGCTCCAATCACTGCTTCTGTGGTCATACGGCCGTCTCCCTGTGTCTCCACACTGTCTTCCCTTGGTGCGTGCCTGTCTCTGTGACTCTTCTATTCTTATAAGGATACTAATCATATTGGATTAAGGGCCCAAGCTATTCCAATATGACCTCATCTAACACATTACATCTGCAATTACTCCATTTCCAAATAAGGTCACATTCTGAGGTTCTGGGAAAGACAAGAATTGGAGGGGCCCCGATTCGACCCAGTACAGATTCCCTATGATGCGGCAGCCAGAAATCAAAACCTGCCATTTCTTTGTTGTTTTGAAGGAATATTTGCAAATAGCTAAGTGAACCTGCAGAGGCTTCAGGAGTAGGTTCTGGTGGAAAGAACAGGGTGATCAGGGCTGACCCTTCTGGCCCTACATCAGAACTCTTTTTGCACATACCTTCTACCTAAGACCTCTTCAGTCAGGTATATAGTGCTGATATATAATACTTGAGCTCTAGAACACAGAGTTTTATAATTACATTCACAATCCTTTATCCTCAATTCTAGAATCTATAAAGAACTGAAAGCTGAATTTTTTATTTTTTTCTAAATTGAGTACCAATTCTCTTCTGGTAGCAAAACCTGACCTGAATTGACATAGGCCTCTTTATAATGTGAATATTTACATGTTTCACTGAAAAATTACTGTATTATATTAAGGGGTGCTGTCCAGACACCCCTTAACACTAGGAGTTTTATGTTATATACTGTATATGCTCCCTATTACTTTTCTTAATTCTGAAAAAATTTCTAAATATGAATTCCCAAATGCATCTGGCTCGAAGGATTTTGGAAAAGAAAATACAGGCCTATTCTTTCAATTATTTTTAATCCAATCAAGTAGAAAAGCTGCCACCATTAGCTTTGAGCTCTTCTAGTTCAGTGGTTCTTAGACCTGCCTGTGTACTGCAGTCACCTGGGGAGCTTTGGGACGAAGTGAGAGAGTAGCATTGACATATACACACTCCCAAATGTAAAACAGATAGCTAGTGGGAAGCAGCCGCATAGCACAGGGAGATCAGCTTGGTGCTTTGTGACCACCTAGAGGGGTGGGATAGGGAGGGTGGGAGGGAGACGCAAGAGGGAGGAGATATGGGGATATACGTTTACGTATAGCTGATTCACTTTGTTACACAGCAGAAACTAACACACCATTGTAAAGCAATTATACTCCAATAAAGATGTTAAAAAAAAAAAAATCCTAAGGCCTGGGTTTACCGGAGGCCAATTTAATCGGAATCACTGCAGGCAGGACTTAGGCATCATCATTTCTGAATCTCCCCAGCTACTTCCAATGTCTAACCAAGTTTAAGAACAATGGCTCATCCTAACCCAGTCATTCCCACAGTCCTTTCCGGTTGAGCCAATCCGAAGTCCATTCCACACCCTCCCATGACGGGATCCTGACAACACCCCCCCACCACCACCACGAGGCACAAACAGCTGCAGACAGCAACTGAAATTGGTAAAAACAAAAGGAGTTCAGAGGTTATGGGCTGAATTGTGTTCTCCTGCCACTGTCACCAAAATATATGTCCTAACCCTGAGGACCTTATTTGGAAATATGGTCATTGCCAGTGTAGTTAGTTAAGATGAGGTCATAGTGGAATGGGGGGGGGTGTCTTTAATCAGATACGACTAGCATTCTTGTAAGAAGAGTAGAAGAAAGACACACAGAGAGGAGAAGGCCGTGTGAAGACACAGAGATTCCCGGGACAGCCATGTGACAACAGAGGCAGGTATTGGAGTGATGCACCTAAAAGCCAAGGATTTCTGGCAAACACCGGAAGCTAGAAAGAGGTAAGGAAGGATTCTAGATTTCAGAGGGAGCATGGCCCCAGCTAAAACCTTGATTTCAAACTACGAGGATAAATTTCTGTTATTTTAAGCCACCTAGTCTGTGGTACTTTGCTCCAGCTGTCCTATGAAATGAATACACCCCGTTCGTGGGAATGAAGCACAGCCCCGTGTTGGAATGTCCCCAAAGCTCTCAAGCTCCACCATGAACAGCAAGTCATGGATGTCAAAGCACTGTAACTAGAGGTGATTGAAGGGGACAGCTGCTTCGCCATGAGAAATGGAAATAATCGTAACTAACGTTTATCGAGGGCTTCATACCTTCCAGGCACACATGACCTACACTAGCTCATTTAATCCCAAACAACTCTTTGAGTTAAATACTATTTCAATCCTCATTTTAGAAAAGAGAAAGCTGAGGCTCCCAGAGAGGAAATAATTTGCCCAATGTATTACAATAATGAGAAGAAGAGCCAGGATTTGAACCCAGTGGTACCTGACCCTAAAGCGCCTGCTCTCCATGTCAGCTTGGGAGAAGAGTCTTGGTGAGCCCAGGGATCTCATCAAGGGCTGACTCTTTCTTTAAGAGTCAGAGGCTTAGTTCAGTCCGTTGCCGCTGCAAGAGTGGGAACCATGGCTCTGCAGTGACAAACACAGGAGTCTGGCATTTGCTCTTGCAGCTGCCAAAAAGAATTAAACCAAGTGAATGAAAGCGCAGGAAAGGCAACAACAAAAATGCCAGCACCAGCAGCAGCAGGAGGGAGGGCCCAATTACTACTGGTTGAAGTGTGAGGAAAATTAAAGTTGGTGATGGTTCAAGGTTCTGTTGAAATTCCAAAGCAGTGGGCTTGCATAACCATGAAACATGGAAATTAAAGTATTACTGATGCTCACACTGTTTATTTCAGGACTTCATTTTCTGTCTCGCTTTGTCTCAACAAGTCTCAATTCAGTCACGCACTAACCACCACAGAGAAAGGAAAAAAGATCGAGATGTGTGTGAATGTGTGTGTGTGTAAAAATGTAAATAAATTAGGAACAGGGAAAACTACAAAAAGCATAATCTACTTTGCTTCTGGCTATGCCCATGAATATTAGGAGAACTGAAACAAATTGCAACCATGATAAGGTCCCAACAAATTAAAAACATTTTTCAGGCAAAAGCTTTCTGAATTCACCAACCAAAGCATTGATAACTTCTGAATCTTTGACAATAAGTCACTAGATACACTGAGCATTTCTTATGTCCCAGATGCAGACACAGTTAATCCCCAAACGAACCTTCCAAAGAAAGCACGATTATCACCATTTTGGAGAGGGAGAAACTGAGCTTACAGAACTGGAATAACTGGCACCAGGTAATAAAGCTACTAAGAGGAAGAAACAAGAATTGAAACCGGGGTTGATTGTCTGATCTGAAAGTTAGATCTCTAAGTCACTGTGTCATTTTTCTCCCGCTGTACTTCTGCCCTCTAGCTGACACTACCCACCCTGCATTGTTCAATGCCTTCCCTCCCCTTGGCACTTCTCATAGTTCTGTAAGTGCTACGTGTGTGTTGATGACTAATTGCACAGCTCTATTTTTCTCAGACTAAAGATTTGAAGTTATCAAATCAGCAAAAGCAACCCAAGCTTACCTTCCCACACACTTGATGACAATGCCTTCTTCAGTGTGTTTGTACTATACTTGAGGCAAACAATGGTTTTTCCCATAGCCTTTTCAGAGCAGAGTGACTGCACAAAATTTCAACTAAGGCTCCTGTTCAATTTTCCTAACACAGTACTCACTAGCCAAATTGTAGTTTGAAAATTAAAAAAAAAAAAAACTATATCTGCACACCAAAATTTGATTTCAATTAGTTCCCTTAAACAAAAGAACAGGCCAAAGATGGTTGTTGCTTACCCTACCCTTCCCCATCACAGAGCAACAGCAGTATAACACAGTAGGTCCCGGGGAGTATGGCAAAAGTAAATTGTTTTTATGCCTCGTCCTTTCAGAATATGGATAAAAGACTAAAAGATCAAATTCAGCAAAAGAAATGCCCTTAAGTAATAAGATCATCTTTTTAAAAGTTCAGAAACTTTGTAAAGATTTAAAAAAATGAAAAAAGTAAGAACGTGAATTGAAAAACTTAATATACAGATTCTCAAGTTCAGTCTGAATAAACAATATTTGGAGAAAATTTTGCCTCACTGATCATACTTTCTGATCAATTGACAAGGATGGTTATAGAAAAAGAGTTCTGGGTCAGAGATGGTGCTAAATGTTCACCATATCCTGTTTCATATTCCTCATTCCTGAAAATAATAAAAAGCTGTATTTTCCCACCCCTCGAAGGGTGGTGAAGGCATAGGATGAGTTCTAGCCAACAAATTGTGAACAGAAGTGACAAGTCACTTCCAGGATGAGGCGCCACATGGAGGAAATTCAATTCTCTATCGCTCTCCCTCAGTGATCAAGGAGGTCTCTTACCGAGATGCTAGAGACATAAAATCCCCTGCATTGTTGAGTTCTGGAAATGTTGCCCTGGAGAGTCACCAGAACCTGTAGCAGATTTCATGCAAGTGAGGAGTATAATTCAACAGGAAAACCATTTGAGCCTGGTGTTTTCTTTGTGGAAAGGGTTTTAATAAGGAACTTTGTTTCTTTAATAAGTGGAGTGATATCTTGAAATTAAAGTATTACTGATGCTCACAATGTGTATTTCAGGATGCCGTTCTCTATCTCACTTTCTCACAACAAATCTTGATTCAGTCATGCACTTACCACCATATTTATACAGGAAACGTTGTCCATTTTTCTCTATTTTTAATCTTTTTGTATTTCATTGACTATTTTACTCTTGTATTTATTGTTTCCTTCTTTCTACCTCTTTTGGATTTGCATTATTTTTTTTCCAGCTCCCTAAGGTGGAAAGGTGTTAATGACTTCTTGGGTCATTGATATTAGACCTTTCTTTTTCAATGTGAGTATTTAATATTCCATGTGTATTTGAAAAAAAGTACATTCTCCACCTGTTGGCTGGAGTGTTTTCTGACAATTAGGTAAAGATGATTGATGGCATTGTTTATTGAAATCTATATCTGTAATATCTTTTTCCTTCAGTTGTCCCATTGATTGCTTAGAAGAGGGAATTAAGAATCTTTCACTATAATTGTGGATTTTTCTATCTTTCCCTTTGATTCTGTCAATTTTTGTTTCAGGCGTTTTGAAGTGCTGTTATTGATATTAGGTACACATATATGTCTTCCTGATGAATTGGTCCTTTCATCATTATGAAATATCCCTCTATCTCTGGGAATCTCTTGTCCTGACATATTCTTTGTCTGATATTGATAGTCACTCTAGCCTTCCATTTGCTTTCAACTTATTTGTGTTTTATATTTAAAGTACCTATCTTACAGACAGAATATAGTTGGGTCTTTTAAAAAATCTAATATGACAATGCCTTTTAACTGGAGTGTTTAGAGCATCTACACTTAATATCAGTTTTGAGATAGTTGGATTTAGATCTACCATTTTACTATATGCTTTTTGGTTGTCCCCTCAATTTTTGTTCCTTAGTTCCTCCTTTTCTGCCTTCTTCTAGATTAACTGAATATTTTTAGAATTCAATTATAATGTATGCATTGAATTTTTATCAATATCTCTCTAAATTTTTTTGTTGTTGAGATTACAACAAACCTTTGACTTTTTAGAGTCTACTTAGTGTTAATATTGCATTACTTCCCCAAAAATGTAAGAGGCTTGCAAATATGTATGGCCATTTACTTCTTTTCTTTGTCCTTTATGCTAAATTTGTCACATGCATTACATCTATATACATTGCAAAACTCCATAATAAATTATTGTTATTTTTACTTTAAAATCTTCTTTTAACTAAGAGGAAAATATTGTCTATTATATTTGACATTATATTTATGAAGTCCAGGGCTCTTCATTTCTTCCTGAAGACCTGAGTTCCCATCTGGCATCATTTCTTTTCATCTTGAAGAACTCCCTTTAGCACTTTTTATAGTGTGGGTTTGCTGGTGACAAACTCTCCTACTTTCTTTTTATCTGAAAATGTTTTTGTTTTGATTTCATTCATTTTTTTCAGCTTTATTAAGGCATAATTCATTCTTGAAGAATATTTTTACTCGATATAAAGTTCTGCTTTGAGAGTTTTTTCTATGTGGCCCTTAGAAATGTTGTTCCACTCTTTTCTGGCCTTCGCTGTGACTTATGAGAAGTCACAAATGGTTTTAATCAAATTGTTCACCTGAATGACTGTGTCTTTTTTCCTCTGCCTGCTTTCCAGATTTTCTCTTTATCTTTACTTTTAGCAGTTTGACTGTGATATGCATAGTTGATTTTCTTTGCATTTATATCTTTCTCATTCACAGAACTTTTTGAATCTAAAATTAATTTTTAAAAAATTTTTATTAATTTGGGTAATTTCAGTAATTGTTTCCTCAAACTTTTTTCTCTATTATCTGTCTCCTCTTTTTATGAGGCTACAATTAGGCTTTTTGAAATTGTCCCACTGGGCCCAAAGACTTTGTTCTTTCTTTTTAAAAAACTGTTTTTTCCTCTGTTGTTTAGATTGAATAATTTAAACTCATCTATTTCTATGCTTACTATCTTTTTGTTCTATCATTTCCAACCTGCTCTTAAGCCCATCCAGTGATTTTTTTTATTCCAGATATTTTATTTTTCAGTTCTAGAAGCTTATATTGATTTCTTATAGCTTATATTTCTCTGTTAGGATTTCATATCTTTTCAATAATAATGAACATACTTTTCTTTTCATTTTAATTTTTTTGCCTGCGTCAGGTCTTAGTTGTGGCACTTGGGATCTTCGTTGAGGCATGCAGGCTCTTTCATTGTGGCACAAGGACTTCCCTCTAGTTGTGGCGTGTGGGCTCCAGGGCACATGGGCTCTATAGTTTGCAGCAGGAGGGCTCTCTAGTTGAGGCATGCGGGCTCAGTAGTTGTGGTGTGCAGGCTTAGTTGGCCCGCAGCATGTGGGATCTTAGCTCCCTGACCAGGGACAGAACGCACACCCCTGCATTGGAAGGTGGATTCTTTACCACTGGACCACCAGGGACGTCCCTGAACATAGTTTTCTTTCTTTTTTTTTCTTTTTTTTTTTTAGCATAGTTGTAATAGTTGCTTTAAAATCCTTGCCTGCTAATTTCAAACTTAATTTTTTTTCTGGATATTGTGATTTTTATTTTTTTGTGGTACGCGGGCCGCTCACTGTTGTGGCCTTTCCCGTTGCAGATCACAGGCTCCGGACGCGCAGGCTCAGTGGCCATGGCTCACGGGCCCAGCCACTCCGCGGCATGTGGGATCCTCCCGGACCGGGGCACGAACCCGTGTCTCCTGCATCGGCAGACGGACTCTCAACCACTGCGCCACCAGGGAAGCCCTATTGTGATTTTTTTTTTTATTGTGGAGACTCTGGATTATGTTATTTCCTTCAAAGAGTATTAATCATTTTATAGCAGATAGTTAAACTGGCTGGAACTCAAACTACAAATTCTCTCTACCCTGCACTCGACAGCAGCAGACTCCCTTTTCCATTCTTTTAGCCTTTGTTATGTTGTTTGGAGTCTGTTCTTGAAGCCAGAAGTCTGATGATTTTCTAGCTAAGTCTGATGATTTTCAGCCCTACAGAGTTTACACTGGGGACTGCTGTCACCTTAAGAGTATTTAAAGATTTGGAAACTCACTCAGCGTTCTTCCCTTCTTCTAAGTGTTGACTCCACTCTAGTATTTTCCTGGTTTGGTCATTTTCATGAGCCTTCAGGTATTAGTTCTTTAAATTTCATCCAGTGTTTACAAGTATTACTTGCTGTAGGGTTAGTCCAATAGGACCTACTTGGCTATTTTGAGAAGTAATACCTCCCATGAGTGAGGAATAAGCTTTGTGTTACCTACAGGTATTAGGAAGCAACTTGTACTGCAGCATGATTTAGGCTGTCTTGACTACTACCAGGTACCAACTACAGTATTTTTGTTTTTATTTTAAAAAAATTCAGTTTGTTTTGGAAGCAGAGCTTCTTGAGTTTTTATATAAGGTGTTTAAAAGTATAATGTCATTTTTATTGGCTTTCATAAATTTGCTGTGGGACATTGATCTTGCAAAATAAAATTTGTTAGTCATGGTACTTTTCACAAGAGTAACCCTGGCAAAGTTAATTGATTATTTTATTCAACACTGATTTTCTTAATATTAGTACCATACCTTCCTGCCCATTGAGACATCCTTAATTTTTTTCCTTGCAATTTAAATTATTCTAGACATTTTATATTTTTAAAATGTAAAGCTTTAAACCAAACCAGCTAATTCTTCATGTAAGTATTTTATTTTGTTATAGAATGATGCTGCACTTCTTTCCCTCTCTATAATCTATTTCTACTCCTTCCCGTCACAGGAGCCTGCATTGATAAAGTTAATTTCATTTCAAACAATCAATAGAATTATAATAGTAATTAAATCGCTTTTGCTTTGAGCTTTTATTTAACATTCACTGATAATATCAATGCCCCACTATTCACAAATCTATCATTTCCCTCCAATCTTTGATAGGTGAGGGTAGGGCTACCTGTGGTTCACATATTCACTGTTAGTAAATAAAACATGCACTGTCTAGGAAATTATATAATATTGTCCAACTTCACACATTGGGATCATATACTTTAAGTTATAAAAAAATTCTCAAGACAAGTTGGGGATTTAGGTAATTGCCCAAATTCTCTACTGGATTCAAGAATCTCAATTCTCCATTCTTAAATATCTTCCTGTAATTTAAGAAAAACAGAGAAGTTTTGCTCCCATTTATTGCCTATCTCTTCTTCCATTCATTCATTTACTCTATGTCCTTTTTGTTTCTCACCCCTGTGGTCCCACCTTTTCTGGTTGGTTGTCAGTGTTGTTCCCAATGGCTCCCTACTTCAATGGCACAGGTTATTATAGGTTCTTTTTTTTTTTAATAGGAAAAGAGTAGAAGAGAAAGGAAACTTATTCTGCCCTCAGGGTGTGGGGTCAGTGAGAACATTTTTTTCACACTGCCTTGATTAATTATTCTATTAGCATTATGCAAGCAAGTCTGCACCCTTCTCATATTCTCACCTGGTATGCCTTCTAACCTGACAGAAGAAAGGAGAAGGGGAAAAAACTAAAACATTATAACACCTACACCAGGTGTTGCAATAGGTACATTGAAGCAGTGGTGAATGAAAGCTCGGTCTAGTGGAAAGTCAAGTATATATACAAATAATTCTAACATAATGTGGAATAGATCAGGGCTGCAGGATTTACAACATTATCAAGAACTGGGAAAGGAGTATAACTCTGTTACTTTGCCTAGAGGGTTTCAGAAAGTTTTAAACACAGGATATGACATTTGAACTGAATTGAACTGAATCACACCATTAGCCCTTAGTATGACAATTCTTTCTACCTGCAGCATCCTTTCTCAACTCTTTCTGACACTACTGACTGACACTGTTCTTCAGGCATTTGCCTAAGTGTTACCCAGTTACAAGAATCTTCATGATCATACCTTCAGTGATGATGAACTCTACCACTCTCTATCACAGCTCCCTCTTAATTTTCTTCCTACAGTTAATCACCTTCTTTATTGATGATATATTTAATCATTTTTTGCATTCATTCATTTACTGTCTGTTTCATCAACTTGAATGTAGGCTCCCTGAGGGTAGGAATCTGCATCTTAGTCACTATTATATTCCTGGTGCCTAGCCTCATGTCTGGCACATAGCAAGTGCTGGATAAATTTGATCAAATTAATTTTAATCTAGCTGTGTGTTTTTATGTCTATCATCTCCATTAGATTGTGAACCTCTAAATAGAAGCCAGTTGTAATCATTTTGCAATTTCTTTTTTGTACAGCAATTCCTCCTGTCCTCTCATACGTGGTAGGAGCTCAAGAAGTTCTTTGTGCATAAATAAATACACAGATTATTCCATTATCCACTACTTTTATTGGAAGGAAGGTTAAAAAAAAATTCTAGGCTGGAATTTTAAAAAATTTATCAGAAAGTTTAAAGAAAAAATAAGTTGTGTTACTCCAACTTAAGCAAAAACGGTTCTGCCATCTCACAGGAAGAAAAACAGAGACAATCTCTGAGACCACTTTCTATATTTTATTGGGGATAAGATAGTGACAAGATGAAATATTCAAGAATGTGACCAATAAATAGAACGCTGTTGAAAATGTTTTGATTTTTATCCTTGGACATATCTTGGTATATTAGCAGTTTACAAGGTGACAAGAGATGACATTTCCTCCCTGCCAATGTTTGTACATTCTCTTTGCCTGAAATGTGGCAAACATCTTGAATTTATTCCTTGATGTCTCAATTTTAACTTCACGAGGCCCTTCAAGTGGCAATTCTACCAGCATGAAGATGAGTCAGAGCCAACAGAAGTATAAACTTTTAAGAGTAAGCACTGTCTGATTTTAAAACCTATACTTGCCCGTAATAAAACTGTTTTTTAGTTTTATGCCTTAGTAGGACTTTTTAAAGTCTAGTACCCATTTCCTATCATAATAATCTTGGAGTCCTTGACCAGGGTTAAAGAAACCGCTATAAAGGTCAACTGAATGATAATTAAACATCTGGCCAGAGCCTTTGCTGTTGAGTCCATTCAAAATGAACAAATATTGAATACCTACTACGGGCACAGCCGGAATCAAATAGATATCACTGGTTCTGTCATTGTGTGCAGTCTGGTGGGAGATGCTGGCATCAAAGCAGGCAATTACAGTTCCAACATGGTGAAGGCTAGAACAGGATATACGTGTGATGCCATGATAGCTCTTAGGAGGGGCACCTAATCTACACGCAACCAGGAAGAGCATTCCCCAGCTGCATGTCAAATGCTATAAAAGATATCTTGATCCTGGTTTATTTTTTTCCAGAATAATCTGTATCTTCAGAGTAGCTTTTCTTTAAGCACTGCCATCACACTCTTATTTATTGAATTTTATCCTTAGAATACTCAGTGGTAATTGATACTCAATCTATCCTATGTCTAAATTAAGCTGGTGCTCACATAACAAAGCCACCTCTGAACTCCAGGTTATGAGAGTTCCCTGCTGCTAAAAAGACACATGTTTAGGCTAGTTTTGTCGCTCAGTAACTAATCTTCAGTGTGTGAGAACCAAGACTGATCTGCTTTATATCTCCAGAGTAATTATAGCAAGTATCTGGTGCATCAAAATTTTTGAATTGGTGGGGTCTGAATTTATGAGATGAACTAAACTCGATACAGAAAAGCAATTAAATTTTGTAAAGCATAGGTAAGAGAGAAAAGCTTAAACCACATCAGAATAATACCAAACTCTTATGTGGCACATCTGGAGAAGTTGCAAGGTAGAGATCTCATGGAGATACTGGCCATTGGAGATAATATGGTCAGATTAAAAAATTCTATCTACCCTACTCACATGACCCACTAGTACTGAGCACTTACTCTCTCCCAGCAACCAGGGCAATTATAGTTTATTGTATGTATTGGCTTAGATGTTTTTCTTTACTATTAGACTGAGAGTTTCTTGACAGTTGGGATCAACTGGTGGTGCAGTTGAATCCTAACACCTAACATAGTAGTAACATGACTGTGGTACAT
The DNA here is from genome assembly GCF_937001465.1 of Orcinus orca. Lineage (NCBI taxonomy): Eukaryota > Metazoa > Chordata > Mammalia > Artiodactyla > Delphinidae > Orcinus > Orcinus orca. The sequence goes on along the minus strand of NC_064559.1, from coordinate 15,859,609 downwards.
AAGGCAGGTTCGATCAACCTGTATTTGACAGTATTAATTATACTGTCAAATAATTAATTGATTGGTTGAACAATTAATTAAAAATGCTGAACATTAAGCAAATTGAATAGCTCCCTGAAGACAGCTATCTCTGTGGACTGTTTTGTTCACGTTTGATTCCAGAGCACTTAAAGACACTCAATACATTTTTGTTGAATGAGTGAGCAGAGTCACTCATGTCTAAGTACAGTAATGTAGATGTGTCTCTACAGACAAAAGTTTATCAACAGAGTGAGAATCCTGCAGATATCTAAAAGATGCTTAGAGTTGCAGGAAGAACCCATAGAGGCTACTTAATTCAAATTCTCATGTGTCAGTTGAAGAAGAAGAAGCTTCCTTAACCTGGATATTCCCTTTGCTTGTCCACTCTGGTGCTGAACTTCAGGAACAAGCAGTGGAAAGTACATCTTGCATAGGCAGAAGAATAAGAAATAGGGTTTTTCAGCCTCCAACCGAGAAACATAGTTTACTTATTTAGGATGGAATTTTATTTGCACGTCAAGATCTATCCAGCTAGGATTAGAGCCATGTGAGAAAGAAAAAAAAAGTCCCAGCCATCACAGCACTGGCAAAAAAACACATTTTCACAGGTTAGCAATAAAGCAAAACATTTTTCATTCTTGCCTCAAATTTTTGGCACAGTCAGGGGACAATTTTCTCAAATAGACGGGAAGAGCAAAGGGGATGGCAATATGTAAGTGGAGTGATCATAAACACTGGAAAAGGACAAATATTCTAGATGCTGGTCAAAGGCCTGATTTTTTGAGGCGTCCTTAGCAGGGTTTCTTGCTTGCTTTCCACGTCTGTTTCTTTCTTTCCTTTTTACTGAAAGGCATATTTTCCTATCCATTAAGATTTATAGTTTTCTGCCAACTACTTCACTGGAACAAGTTTTCCCTTTAATTTAACAATGCACATATTAGACTGTAATGTACCCATAAAAACTTCTTCTCAGATAGTGCACTTCTTTAGGACTCAAGACAAATAGAAGTGCAGTATATGCCATTTGAAAGCAAGTATCCCTCCCACTTATTTATTAGGCGAGTGTGTTGGTGCCACCGTCGTTTCACCAGGAGGTCAAATTCAATAAATTAAACATCTCCAGGTTGGGACCAGCATATAATCTAATGGTTTTCCAGAAAAATAGGACTGTCATTGACTTCTCTGGCTCATTTGCTCTTCTGTATGGCTTACCCGTTAGCTGGGCTCCAAGAAATCCATCTTCATTTTCCTATCGTTGCCAGACCCGTGGACTTGGTGGCATTCACCACAGCACTCTAAAAAAAATGAAGGTTTAAAGAAGGGATTTAAAAGGAGAGAAAATTTCTTAATCATGCTTTCATAACTTTTGGTGAACAGTTGGTTTAAATTTCCAAATCACTCTTTTCAAAAGGATAGTATCAAAACACATGCAAAAAATAAAAGTCTAAATAAAGCACAATAAATTATTTCACTGCTAAGGTATTAGATTTCAAAGAGAGAAAAGAGTATACATAAGGATATTAGAGTGGACTCTATTGGATCTTTGGGAATTGCTGTCAGATATTGATGAAAACAGAGAGACTGTAGGAGATCAGATAAAAGAGAGAAATGATTACATTTGGAAGAACAATGTGGACTACGTGGCCAACAGAGATTTCAAATGTAAGCTAATAGCAACCCACGAAAGAACAAAGTTGGAGCCAGTCCCACATCTTTAACCACATTTACAATCATTCAGCATCTGTAAAAATTTTTACATAGCATTTTTCCTCATTTCAAAATTTTCAAAATACATATTTAATAGGTTTAGCATGTCAGTCAGTCATTTCATCCACGGGCAGTGAAAAGGATTTGTGTTTTTTAAAAATGATCTGGGTTTTGATGCCGCTGCCCTTTCAGCTCTGCCCCAGCCAGCTGGAATCACGGCTGATTCACAGCCCAGTGATGCTGTAAACAATGTGTTCTGTACATTTCAGCATCCACGCTGCTGAGAAAACCCATCATCTTATACTTTCATCTTCTTTCTCCCAAGTTTCACACCCCAGCAACCTGGAACAGAGGGAGTGCATTTTCAAACTGCTTACTGTTCTCCTTACCTTACCAAAAATCACCAAAGAGAAAAAAAAGGTAAAGATTTTCCCAAAACATGTTCTCCTATCTGATAGGAATATTAACCGTTATATCCAAAATGATCAAAGATGACTCAAACTGAAACAAAATTTGAGAAAATAATAATTGAAAAGCCAGCTGGGACAGTAATTGGGAAATTGAGCTGGGTCGGCCAGTTCTGCAAAAGCAGGGTTGTCAAGTACACCTGGACTGAAAGCCCCATTTGTGATGATCTCATTATACTGAGACAACTTGAAGTGGTCACAGCACGAGTGGCTGTCTGTTTTATTTCAACTATATAGATGTTACTTCATCACAAGATGCAAGCTTTCCAAAGTACCCCCAGTTGCATTCCATCCTTTCTTTCTATCCCTAGTTGTCTGTATTTACACCAAGTCAACAATTGAAAAGAAGAAAGATAGTATTAACAGATGTCAAAGGCACGCAGAAGGGCATTCTGAACCAATTAATTAATAGCATAGATCCTACTCCTCCTATAGCCTAGGATCAATTACAACAGAGATTTGCTTCTGGATGGAGCATCAGTACTTCTATTATGGGGTAAAAGCACCTCAACTAATAGCTGATTGTCTTTGAATTGGAGAGCTTTCCTATCTTTGTGGGCAATAGAAAAGAAATACAAGAGAAATTTGTAGGTGAAAACCTCTCAATGCTACCCAAATTTTACTATCATTTATAAACCCTAAACTGATTTGATATCAAAACTTTGGTGTTGCATAAACAGAGTTTTGGAAAGTTTTTCTACTCAGCTCATTTCATCTGCCATCTGTAACAACTCCATATTGACTCCATATTTATGTGACTCTATATTCCAGAGGTTTATAACAGAATACTGTGACTTGCCATTGAATTACAAAAAGAATTATGCAAATATGGTATAACACAGAGCATTTCCTTAGTGGAGATAGTTTAGGAAGGGGGTTTATTTTCCTGATTTTCTTTCTCAGATATAAAGTCTTCCCAATTTTACTGGAAGTAGAAAACGTAGCTCAGGGTAGTACAGCATTATTAGAAAATTTACATCTGTTGGTACTTTTCAGTAATATCCCTGGGACAGATTTTGGAATTTGTTTCAATCTTGATTAGAGTTGACAAAATGAACAACAACAAAAAATATTTCTACACAATGGCAAATCCTTATTGAAAATAATACTGTTTTAGTTTGAAAAAAAAAATTTCAAGGATAGCCTTCCACTTCGTATTTTGAAAGAAAAAAAAAAAGTACTAGCGAGAATTAATGTCTTCCTCATAAGAAGTTACATTTTCTTCTGAGATGATTTAGATGTCATGATGGTAGGGATATGGGCAAAATAACCTTTTAGTTAAAATGTCTTGCAATTCTATAATGAATTGATGTCATGGCTCTTTGGGTGTTTTTCTTCCCGGGGTCTCTTATCACCTTCTAATTTCTAGATAACAATCTAATATTGTGATTAAGTAAAAGTGCTCTGGGGTGAGACATCCTGGGCCTGAGATCTCAACCAATTCCTTACTAACTGTGAAATTAACAAGTTACTCAACTTTCCTTAGCCTCAGTTTCCTTAACTATAAAATAGTGGCCATATTTCTTCCATCATAAAATTGTTGTGAAATTGAGACAATGTGTAAAAAATGTTTCACTCACTGCCAAGTATATAGTAATTGTACTATATGTAATATTAAATTGGCAAAATTTTTATAAGAAGAGGGTGATTATCTGCTGCTTAGCAATCTGGCTAAGGAAAACTATAAGACTTGTAAAGTATGGAAGCTCTTTTCCCCCCAGGACAAGACCCTCAGCCTTCCAGCACGTGGTTACTGCTCATGACCTCTTCCTACACCCAGTCAATATGTTATTACTATTTTATCAAGTAAGTTAAAACTTCTCTCCTCTTAAACCCACACACTCCGCAATGGTCTAAGTTCTCCATACCTTAATGGGCAGAAGGACTTTCTCCTAATGTTTTATTTTGTTTTCACTCTACCCTAATGACCACTCCTCAAATCCAAGTTTATTATCCTGGAACTATTATTGTTGTAAATCAAATTCCAAAGAAAAACAATATCAGTAGATTTCTTTTCACTTCATGTATTATCGAACAATATGAAACATAGATCTAACAAAAACACAGGTCCTCAATCTGTGAAGAAATGCCCCTAGGTTGACCTGCAGATTTGGTTTCATATCACTGACTCCTCTAAGAAAAAGAAACAAAATAAGAACAGAGTGCCCCTGCTGATTATCTTTGAAGAACCTCCCTCATGTGATGGAGATGTGTTCGGCTGTAAGAGGTTTTTCAAATGGCTGTTGTTTAGTTGGTTTCTTATTATTAAATTGTCTTTTATTCACTTTAAGGGTGTGACAGATAAAAATATTCAGTTTTCAAAAGCTAAAAGGTATCAGTTATCTATTGCTATATAAAAAAACTACCTCAAAACATACTGACTTACAGGAGTGACCATTTTATTTGCTTATTGTTCTATATGTCAGCCATTTGGGCTAGGCTCGACTGGGAGGTTCTTCTGCTTCTGTTACCTAGGGTCACTTATGCAGCTGTAGTCATCCAGTGACGAAACTGGAGCGTTATGGGCTACGTTGGCCTCACTGACATTTCTGGAGATTAGTGGTAACCATTGCCTGGGACACATGTCTCCAGTAGGAGAGCTGGGCTGGTGGTTAGTTTCCAGAGTACAAGAGCACACGCTGCAAGACCTCCTGAGAATTAGGTTCACACACCATCCCTTCTACTGCATTCTGTTGGTCAAGGCAAGTCATGTGGCCAAGACCAGGGGCATGTATACACAGAGAGGAATCATAGCAGCTATGCTGCAAATACCCTACCATGCCACATAAACTTTTGTAAGAATAAATTAAGCCATGTTTAATTTCTACTCAGCTTCCTGATTCATTTAGCTGATTTTTTTTCTTACTATACTCTGTGTTCCAGGTGCTACTAACACATCTCTTGCTCTAAGTGATTGCACCGCTGCCAGAGACGGAAGTTTAGTAGATTTCCTGGATGGTGAGTGGCCCAATGACCACGTGATGCGATTAGTTGTGTTCAGCTGAACTGCTGAACCCGGCCAGTCATTGCAGAGATGTGTGCCATTCATCACAAAATGGACTGGGCAAGAAAGATTACACGTGTTGTTTATAAACTCGACCTCATTACTTCATGACAACAAATGACTAGAATCAAGCAAATCACGAAATACTTTTTTTTTTTTTTTTTTTTGCTAAGACTGAGTTAATTATATTGTCATCACACTTGAATGGCAGAACAGGTTTTTGATCCCCATTTGAAGCAGATTAGGGTGGTAGTTAAGAACTTGACTATACAAAAGAAAAAATATATATATATAATGTCTCCATATTCTCACCATAAAATACAGGCTGTACTAAAATCTATCTCGTACAATTATATTGTGGAATAGAGAAAAGAAAATGCGAAGTGTATAAAAATCTTCATCTTCATTTATAACTATTATTTTATAACTAATGAAGAAAAACAACTCCCTTTTAGAACTGTTTGCAGAAAGATCCAGAATCTAAACTACTTACGTGTCCACAGTTTCTCTCCTTTACCCCCTACCTTTCAAGGATCTTGGAAAACCAAACAAAAATTAATAGAAGAAGGTAGTAGATGCAGTATACTGGTTTGAATTGGGAATCAACTTTCTTTTCTTGAAACATTTTTTTACTGGATGCAACATGAAGAAAAAAGTGTGTGGTGTGTGTGTGTGTGTGTGTATTTACTACCGATGGTAGAAAATGACTTCTGATTTTCTTTCTTTCTGATAGAAACTCTGCTTTCTTGTAATAGATGTTTTTTTTTAATCCCTTACTCCGCAAGATGTATTGAGCATGGGATAATAGAAAGAAAGAATACTCACTTGACATAGTCTAAATTCATTCCAGGGTCAAGAACTGCCAATTCAGAAACAAGGACTAAAATTCATGACATAAGAAGGAAGGTCATATTTCTGTGTTTTCAGTAAAGATATGCCAGGAGCCTGTTATTTAGGCCTAAATTTCCAATTTAAGAAATTAGTTTTCACCTATTCCAAAGTTGTGACGTTGTACAAATTAAAGAATAAACCATCTCTCTTCATCCTGGACACTACCAACCAATGCCAGAAAATTCTTGCAGCTGACAATGCCTGACTCTAGGTTGTGATTTTTGGACTTTGGTTGGTTATGTCATCACTTAAGCATTATTTAAATATGTTTCTCCTTTTAATTCAATTTCCTGTTTTGTTTTCTCAAAACCATAAATTGTCTCTTAAGAAATTTTACAAAATGCATATTGTTCTCCCATGAGACCTGTGCTATTCTTCAGCTGGGCACTGCCTGCCAAATGACATTTTTTTAAAAAGTTTTCCCTTTATTGGTTTTGCATAATGGTTGCAACAATTTTCAAGTAATGGAAAAAATGAAGAATGTATGTCCTTTCCAGCACACAGCCACAATGTTAATGTTAAAACAAAGCAAAACAAAACAAAACAAAACAAATCCCCACCCTCTAAGTGGTCTTGGACACCCAGCCGCCCTCTTTCCAGCTTCCTTATTTGGATATAAGATGTTTCCTATCTTTTTTCTTCTTCTTGTTCAAAATAAACTATTTATGCTCAAAGAAAATCTGTCATGTAGGACATCTGTGGTAATGTTCTTGTGGTCTGGGTTGGACCCTAGCTCCACTACCAACTAGTGTAGAATCCATGCGGCACCTGTCTTAACTTTTCTGAGCCTATATTGCGTCATTTGTAAACGAGGAATAATGGAGTTTACTTCACTACATTGTTTTGAAGATTAAAGATAAGGCATGAGAGAGTACCTCACACAGTATGAGTTGAAGCTAAATGTGAATCTGTTGTCTGTTTTAGGGATGAAATAACCATCTTCTGCCCTCAAGGCACACTGGGCAGATGGAGTGGGAGAAGGACACAGGAGAGGGGCAGTGATGAAAGGCAAGTACACTGCGGAGGCACACGGAAAGCGAGGGACCAGATCCCACCCTGCTGGATGGCAGAAAATGATAATGGATCTGCATAAAATGGGGTCTTAACTCAGTTTCGTATCTACAACAGCACATAATAGGCACTAATGATTGTCTGCTGAATTTTTTATTGTCCACACATGTATTACCATGCATAGTAACCTACAATAGAAGTCCATAAGCTACAGCTTGTGAGCCAAATCTGGCTCACTGCCTATTTTTGTAAATAAAGTTTTATTGGGATAGAGCCACACCTATTTATTTAAGTATTGTTTATGCTGCTTTTGTGCTACAATGGAGAGTTAAGTCTTTGCTGCAGAGACCTTTTTTTTTTTTTTTTTTTTTGCGGTACTCGGGCCTCTCACTATTGTGGCCTCTCCAATTGCGGAGCACAGGCTCCGGACGCGCAGGCTCAGCGGCCATGGCTCACGGGCCCAGCCGCTCCGCGGCATGTGGGATCTTCCCGGACTGGGGCACGAACCCGTGTCCCCTGCAACGGCAGGCGGACTCTCAACCACTGCGCCACCAGGGAAGCCCTGCAGAGACCTTTTATGGTCCACAAAGCCAAAAATAGTTACCCTCTGGCCCTGGTCCTGTACAGAAATTTTACCACTCTGGCCTATGGAATTGAGTTACCTATTCACTCCTGCCTGAATAGAGGTCTCCTGAGGAACCCCTAATTCATGTGCCATGTGCTTCTTTGAAGATTATGTTTTAATGTAAAGGGTTCATTTTCCCATGGGAATTATTGGCTTACTGCTTTTTAAAAGGAGAATCTAAGTTATTTAAAAAAAAAAAAAGAAAAAAAAAGAATGCCTATGATGTGCAGATCCACATCACTAGCCACAGCAGGCATCTTGGAAAGATGAAGGAAGGGTACCATAATGCAGAGGATGAACCAAGGGCCCCGGTGTGGGCCGCTCCATGCTGTCAGCATAATGGCAATGCTATGGTTACCACAGGAAGATAAATGAATACCACTGACTTCATTTTCATTCCCAGCCTTCCCCTGGGTCTGTGTGTCTACCTGGACTCATGGGAAATGTCACCACATGGAGACACTGGACAACCATGTGACAAAAGACACAGGTTCATGGAAACCTGACTTGTAGATCAGAGACCCAGTTCCATTATTCATTCTATGCCAGGGCTGACACTTCTGCCTTGGCAGAATATTGTGTACATGTGCCCCTCATTCTCCATGGTCACATTCTGGGTGCTAGAATACAATGTGCAACTGTGGTTGGCTGACCTAAGGAAGGAGGAGCTAAAGCAATCAATAATTGACTTGGGGTCGTATCCTCTCTAAATGGCAGTTACATATACTGTACTTACTGAACAAAAGAGGCCAAGTTGGCATGGCTTTTTTGACTATCTCTGCAAAATCCATTTGGTTCCATTTATTTTACTACCGTCAACCTGGGGGGCAAAGGAAAAATCAGCTCTAGGAGTGCAGAAACCACTGTACTTAAAACTATGTACTTTGGTTATTCATTTTAAGTAGAAGGCCACACAGACACAGAAAAGCAGCAGGCTCATGAAATGAGATTTAAGGTCCATTCTGGCTAAAGGGTCCTCCCTGATGGGTCAATCCTAGAGGCGGTACTCCTCAATCTTGAAGACTTTCCAAAACTCCCATGCCCAGGAGAGTTTCTCATGTTGAAAGACTGCAGGATGGGACCCCATAACAAACCCCAGAAAGTTCAGGCTGAAATTACATTCAGGCCAAGTCTGTATGGTGCACTGCTCTGTAATTGTTGGGTTTCTTCCAGAAGGCTCTCAACACATGGGACTCCGATGAAGTTCAGCATGTGGAAAGGGCTGAAGCCTGAAGCCTGTGTGTTTGTAATGGAAACACAGCAGTGACCCCGTGATCCAGGTCTGTATCTTTGCTGCAATAAATTGTGTTTCTCTCAACAGAGCCGCAAAAGTGCCCGTGATGGGTGGGGCCGGGGAGGATCAGTTAAAGGCTCCCTCAGGTAGGGAGGTAGCAGGGCCTCCTAATAAGAAAACCGTGAATTTACGTAGGACTTTATAGTTTGCAAAAGTACTTTCACATTTAAGATTCTCAGAACAAGGCTCTGAAGTGGGTAAGGCAAGCATTCTTTTCCTCCTTTTATACATGAAGCACCCGAAAGAGAGAAGTCAAGGTCTTTCTCAAGGTTCATAGCCAGAATCAGAGCTAATGTCCTTTGATACCTAGTTTAATATTCTTTCTAATGAACTATTCTCTGATCTTTGTTTCTGTGTGACTGTCTAAAGCTAGCACAGATATTCAAACACAATACCTGTCCATAAAGTGAATCTGATGCAAACCCTCTCAAAGACTTGACCAACCTGAGACAAGAGTGAAGTACAGGAAACATTTGCCAGTCTTAATGATTATAGTAATAAATGCCTTGAGAACGTAAAGCTTCTTTTATAAAACATAATCTAGTATAACTAAAAGTTTGGAATGGTCCCTTCGATCTTGAATAGGGATGATTTCATCTTTATTGATGAGTACGGAACAAAACTAATCAGGCACCACTAACCAGTAATTCTGCCATCAGCCAGGGTTCAAAGAACTGTGAGTTACCTAAAGGACCCACAGGCAGCCATAAAGACATCAGTGAGCAGAATAAGGTTAAGACCAAATGTGAGGGCCATGGGAAATTCCACTTGGTCAGAGGAGCAGACATGGCTCTCATCTTGGCACACACACCCAACTGAGTCCTACCATGACAAAGCAAGTAAGCCCTTTAGCTTGCTCCCCATGACTAGTTTATCAAAAATCCAGTGCATTCCACTCCCTGATCCTCCCCAAGGTGCTCAGGTGGCCTGGGACCCACAGATCTCCTTTGTGTCTGGCCCACCTGACTGTACGCTCTCTCTGCCGCATTAACAAATCCAAAGACATGGAAGAGGAAATTGGAGAGATGCAGAGTATCTTGTTTCCATAAATACTTACCAAGTGTTTCATATGGTCCCAAAAAACAAAGTCTAGCCAAATCACAAGTCAAAGAGATATGGTAGCAATCAGGCATCACGGAAATTCACGCTAAATTAAGGCAACTCAGGAGCCAGACCCTGCTCCAGGCTAGCTGGGTATTTTCTACCAGTCTTAGGTGCATTCTCTCCACAGATACTTGTGTAACCACGGTGCTCCATGTATCTCCCTTAGAGAGCGGGAATAGGAACATTTTTATTGTCTTTTTGTACTTTTTAACATGAATGGAGTTGTAATTGACATAGCACTAATTAAAAATAAATGTAGACTTTTTCAGTCTCCCAATATAAAAGCATATCAAAAATTGTTTTGATACAGGTGAAACAAAACAAAAATTATACTATGTTAACCAGAAACTTCTTTTTAAAAAAATTATGTATTTGAGGAAGAGGAAGACCCAAGTGGCATAGCTTGTTTTTTTAATGATGATTTCATTCGTTCAGAGTATCAGCCTTCTTTGCAAGAATAAAATGCCCCAAATTTTTGATCAGAGCCATGGTTCATCCAGCTCAAGAAATTAGCACGGTGGCTTCATGATGAATCTGGTGGTTGCCCCCCATGTTGCCACTTTTCAACTTCATGTTCTCCACTTAAGTAGGAGGCATCGAGATCCCTGCCAATCTGTACAACTGTTTAGGGTGTGCCCTGCGAAAGAGAGCCTGGCCTAGAGGCTGAGATCTCACTCCTGCACTCAAGGAATTCACCTGGCATCCACCTCTAAGAGGGGCAATTCTTTAAAAAATTAGATCAAAGGTGCTAGGTGAGCTAGCTGGGGGCTTGGCCATCAGTAAACTCAACTTTGAATACAACAAAACCAGGAAAGCTTATAAAACACGACAAGAAACTTATTGTCAAAAATCTTCCTTTGAGAATAGGGTAATAAGTGACATTGTAAGAGAATAAGAGTGAAAGAGGCTTTAGTTCATGATGTAATATGCAGAGTTTCTGAGCATTACCATTTCATCAAAGGTGGTGTTAAATTACCATCACCTGCTGTGCAGGAACAGTAGCTTTACTTTGTGATAGCAACAAAAATTATTACTAAATCTGTATCTGTAGACTTCTTCCTTCTCAACTTTTTCCTCTCTTTTTCTCTCAGGATTTCCATCTCTCTGCTTACATCATCCATCTTTTCTAACACGCTGTCCACTTCATCTCTTAAAGCTCTTAGCCTATTTATCATAGTTGTTTAAAATCCCCCGTCTGATAATTCCAGCATCCATGCCATGCCTGGTCCTTATGCTTGTTCTGCCTCCTCGAATTGTGTCTGCTACCTTTAGATATGCTTTGTAATTTTTTCGTTGATAGCCAGACATAAGGTACAGGGTAAAAGGAACTATACTAAACAGGCCTTAGTCACATGGTGGTGACCTGGGGGGAGAAGCGATCTATAGGTCTATGATTAGGTCTCAGTCTTTTAGTGAGCCTGTGCCCCTGGACTGTGACCTTCACAAGAGTTGCTCAGGTTTTCTCCTCCCACTTAGTTGGGGCAGGATGGCTAGAGATGGGTGGAGTTGGGTTATTTCCCTTCCCCCAGGTCAGTTAGGCTCTGATAATAATACCCCAGCAGGGTAGGCTCTGGTTAACTAGTTTCCCCTCAGGGCAGACCTTGTTAAGAAGAACCAAGTGCTCTGGTGTATTTCAAAACGGTTCTTCTTCCCCCTCCCCCTGCAGGAGGCACTAGGAGATTTTCCCCTGGTATTTACTGTGGGAATCTGGTGGAGCTCTTGGAGGTGAATCTCACAATGCTGTGGGGACCATCCTATGACCGGACCCCCCTGGAGTTTTTGACTCTTAGAGTTGTCCATGCTGAGCCTCCAGCAATCCATCAATTGCCCATTCAGGATTTTGATTCCTGCAGTGGTTTCTGCCTGTGAGTCTCTGCTCTGGAGAGCCTGGACTCCCTGTACTGACTTGTCTGTCTCTCCAACCTTGGGAGAGACAGTTGGTAGTGTGCCTTGTGTCCGCCCTCTCTTACGGATCCAAGAAGAGTTGCTGCTTTTTCACTCTCTTCAGCTTTTTACTTGTTGTTAGGATGGAGTGGAAACTTCCAAGCATCTTATGTGCAGAACCAGAAACTGGAATTCTTCCTCTACTTTCTAAAAGGAAAGGATTCTGGATTTCTATGTCACCTTTCATGCTCTTTATCACACTGAAATCTGGATAACAGGCAAGTTCTCCAGACAGTCAGTGAGAGGCAGAGTGGAAATTTTATTCTCTAGCACCTAGTCTCAGAGGGGCAGGGATAAGACAATTGTGAAATAGTGAGTAGAAGGGATTATTTGAATGAGAACAACTGTGGTAAATATTTGTTACCTGTCACTCTGCGTGGGGAATTTTGGGCAAAGGGGAAACTATCCAGAGAGTATTTCTAGGAAGCTTTCCTCATGCCATTCAGAGTAAAACCCTTGCCTCACACCCTTTAAGAAAAACTGTAGGAAAAAGTTGACATTATTTCTCAAGGCTTCTGTGAAGTGACTCCATGCAAAGAGGAAGTCAAGTGGGGACAACAGTGATACTTATTAGAGTTATTCCTCTTTTGAATTTAGGGCCAACAGAAAGACATTCCAGTACGGAGTCCTTATCATCATGACATTTGCAGATTAGCAAGCTTGGAAATATAAATATTCAACTGTACAAATTACATTATTTGAGGCAAGAAATTAATTAAAGCTCTTGAAACAATATTTTGTTGAATTCAGTGAGCTGGGATAATTTTAAAATTAAGCCATTAAAAGAAAATAAGATAAGAACTGACACTAGTAGAGAAGGGCTTTCTAAGCATAAAGCAAAAACCAGAAAGGAAAACGATATATTGATACTTGAGAAAAAAGTTAAAATTCTCTCTATATCAAAAACACTATAAATAATATACTAGGGATGCAATATTTATAAAATATATGGTGGACAAAGGGTTACTATCCTTAATTTATAGAAAAAGAATAGTTCTTTTACATCAACAGGAAAAAGAGGAGTTCTTAAGTGAAAAAATATGCAAAGGACACAAAGACGCAAATTACAAAAGAAAAATAAACAAATGAGTTTATGTTCAGTTTCACCAGCATCACACAATGAGTTCCATTTTTGACTATCAAATTGGCAAAGGTTAAAAACCAAAATGAATTCCCTGTGGTGGTAAGATTATGGGAAAGCACGTGCTCTTATATGCTGCCAGTTCAATGGTACTTCTGTGTAGCAGATATAAAAGTGAGTAAGAAAGACAGACTCAGCCCCTATGGAACTCTAGGTCTGTGGGGAAAACATTACAAACAGAGACAAGCATTAAATAGTCAAAGCACTTGAAGACTTTAAGTGTAGCTGCAGAGTAGGACACACATATATTATTCCACTGCTCACCTAACCCTGTGGTTTGGGCATGGGCTAGCAAGGCTGGCATCCAATCATTTGGGGGTGCCTGTGATGTATAAGGTATACCTTGGCGTAAAGATGCAATGTTACATAGTAGAGCATCTCTCTATGACATCCCCAGAGGCGGGGAGGGGGCAAGGTCAGGAAATGGCTAGTCAACATTAAAAATGAGCAAAGAAACAAACAAGCATAAAACTATTTCCTCTTCTTAGAAGAAAAGGAAACTGTTAATATTTATAATTTAACATAAAGGTTGACCTGACACATTGAATGCTTTAATTCCGGCATCCCAAGCCAATTCTTATCTTTAAGAATGGCTTTCCTCCCACCCACTGTTATTAGCAATTCTCTCATCTTGTGTAAAAGGGTATTTTCCTCCCTGTGAGGGCCTCCAAGCACTTCCAGAAATGCTTCAATAGCAATTAAATGGCTTCCAGGCCTTGGGGGTCTTTATTTCTAACTTAGGTCAATAGCACATCCTGGGATGTTTATTGTAATCTGGAAAATAACTCTGTCAAAGGCAAAGGGATAGAAGATCCCTGTCCTGTGTTCCATTTTCTTCAGAAATGGTATCGTGAGAAGTTGTCAGCTCTGGTGACTGTCAAACTTGATTTCTGCCATCTGCAAAACTGAGGTGGGAAGATTTTTCCAATCATTCTTTCTGATCAGTAATGAAGCTCTGTAACAACATACAATTATCATAGCTCTTTTATTTCCTCTTCATATCTGAATACAAAGTACAAAAGTGTGCAGAAATCAAAGTAGAATCTCTAGGGTTTCTTCCTTCAAGGTACTTAGCATGGGATGGGTAAAACTGTATGTATTCAACAAGGATGGGTGTATCAGCAGATACAGTCTATCAGAAGGAAAACAAAAGTGGTAATATGTGTAAATACCTTTAAACTGCCTACATATTGACCCAGTAACCCTAATTCTGGAATTTAACCTAAGAAAACAATTAAAGAGATGCTTGAAGTTTCATATGCAAACATGATCTTCTCTGTATTATTTATGATAGTAAAATTTAATCAAAAATACAACAACCTGAAAATTATTTAATAAAAGATTACTATGAAATACCATTTTTGTTTTCAAGACTTTTCTGATACAGAAAAATGTTCTGAGGATATTTTAAATCAAAACTAGTTTGTAAAACAGTATGTTTACTAAATCTAAATATCATTAAAATGTAAGTGAAAATGACCAAAATTATATGCACTAAAATGTTAATAACAATTTTCCCTGAGTGGTAAAAGTACGGATGGTTTGGCTTATATTTTGAAATTTTCTGTACTTTATAAATTTTTAACAGGAATAATTGGTGAAAATAGATAATCATTTCAAGCATTACTTTTTTGGATATATACATGCCATTTTATTTCTCAAAATGAGGAAATGTATCAATGATTAGGATTTTCCTTTTTATGACCATGAGTTATCAGGAAATAACTGTAAAACTTCAGTCTTTCAAAAAAAATGCCTTTGGTTCTTAGAAAATTGCAACCTGACTCTAGTAGTTTCTGTTATTTTCATTTAGGGAAGATAAAAGAGTAGAATTACATCCCAGACTGTATGAAAAGATCCACATTTTAGTGTTTAAGTAAGTTACTCCCAGGTGTGGTTTTGTGATGCCCCGTCCTGTTATTTCCAATGAATATTTCTGATAGTATTTCATATTTCTCAAAGAATTATCAAAATCTGTGGACCACCTTTTGCCTCACCCACTCTTTAATCTTTTGTATGTAATCTGATGAGAGTCCTCCTTGATGCCTCTTTTTAAAATGGAATGGTTATTTTGGACAATTTTTTATAACATTTAAACTATATTTTAAAATTTAAATGATTTTTAGTTGCAAAAGCAGCTCCTGATCAGTGTGGGAAAGTTAGAAAATACAGGTAAACCAAAAGAGGAAAAAAATCATAACCCGTAGTCCAGAGAAGATCACTCTAAAACCCATGGTATGTGTTTTCTCAGGGCTTGTCACATGCATATGTTTTCACATACATATAACACAAACACTTTTTTTTATAAAAATAGGATAAAGTTATATATCATTTTTGTTGTTCAGTCTTTTCACCTAACAATATATGGTAAACATATTTCCAAGTCAATAAAAATGTATCTATAATATTATTTTGAAGTGTAAAACACAGTCAATTGTGTAATGTTTCTCATTCAATTAATCCTGTAATGATAAAAGTTTAAATTGTTTCTAATAGTTACCATCATAAAGAGCATCACAGTGGACACCTCTGTAGTTAAATTAAAATGAATCATCTGGACTAAGCTACATTAATTTTATAAATGTTGGAGTCACAGTCCTGATGCTACAAAGCTACCAAAGAATATTAACATTTCTTTCCTTTATATGTGATGTACATTTTAAATCAATGTTTCTTAAATTTGAGAAATGTGTGAATCTCTTTTAAAGGAAAATATTTCTGAAGAACCCAATTTGAATTTAAATTTTTTTATCAAGTGCTTCCTTAATATATACAAACATAAAATAGGTATAAATTCCTAAAATGATAGTAATCTAATCAAACAAACATATAGGTAAAACTTCAGGACTGATACAATTTGAATGAATGGCTATTTAATATGTCAAATGGTGCTGCTTTTGTTGAAATTAAATACCATGGCACAGGTTACCTTCTATTAAGCATACATGGAAAACTGTGGGTATTCTGGGATGGCTCTGTTCTCCCCACACTTTCTCAACTTAAAATACTAAAAATCGTCCATTCCTTTAGATTACCTTAATATCACTTAGCCTTCGTTTGCTAGTGACCATCATTTGAGTGCTGGCTGCCACTCATTCCCCACCTCCCTTAGCTCAACAATAAAATAGCCCAGCTTGGCTTGAGCACCATAAAAATCCTAGACATACATACTAATATAGACACTAAATTCACAAGGGGTCAGACAATGTAGTAGACACTGAATTCAAAAGGTCAGATAATCCAGGATATGGTATTATTTAGGATAGCACTCAAACGAACATGTAAAATTTTACGTATTTTATAGAAAATTCCTCAAATCCCAAGAATACTCCAGTGACAAAAGCAAAGAAATTGGGTTTCATTGATTCAGAGCAGGTTTCCTTCACCTTCTCGTGTGGAGGAGGAACATTTGATTTTTGCCAAGGAGAAGGGACAGATCTAGACCACCAGGGATGCTTAAGCGATTGAGGAGTACTTGTAATGCTGAATATGAGAGGCATAACATACATTTAGGCACATTTAAGGGCTTGACAGCATTCTGGAGGCAGGGTTTCCAGGTGGTTACCTGAATAGCAGGATTTGGAGACAACCAGAATGAGGATATAATCTGGATTCTGGGTCTTTTGATTTTGTACTTTGGGGTACAGCCCTCTGAGCCTAGTTCTCTTCATGTGAAACTACAAATATACTAACACCTTTCACGTCTGTTGTGACAATCAAATGAAGTTTTACGTGTAAGGAAACTGTCATGTAGTTTAAAGTCCAAACTCTTTGCTATGTATGCGCCTTGAGTCACTGTCTCTCTGATACCATCTAATCCCATTGTTTTTATAACTTATGCTGGAACTTATTCAACTCTTTGAACATTCCAAGCTCCTTTCTGCCTCAAGAACTTTACATGGGCTGCTCCCTTCTACCAGAATTAACAGAATGTACTCATTGTCTCTCCAGCCTCTGCTCAGACATCACACTTGCCTCAAATAGTCCCCTTCTCTCACCAAATGAGTCCTTCCTGTCTTAACTTTGCTTTATTTTTTTTTGCCATAGAAGTTATTACTCCCTGAAATTATATTATGTGTTTATTTGCTCATTTGTCTGTCTCTGTTGGCTGCATGTTAAGTGTCCTGACAGTAGAAACTTCATTTTGTTCCTACCATATTTCCAGCCACAACTGTTTTCTGTAAGAGAACACTCAACATTTATTACTACCCATGAATAAAGCTTGGCATCTTTTGGAAGATTGGGATCTATTGTTTTGGTATCTAGATCCAGAAAATATAAATCTTCCATATGGACAATTACAAGATAAATTAATGTCAACTACTAAACTTCTCTCACACGCTTACCTCTGTGATAAGAGTCTTGAAGAATGGACAAAACATATGTCAAGTAGCTCAAGCACAGAACATTTGAGATATTATAAGACCAATATAACTTACTACCATATACAAGACCCAAGCATTCTTCATGTAAATTATACTAATAAAAGGAATATAAATAACAAGTGGAAAGAAGAAAATTATAAAACAATAAAACACAACCATAACAACAGTTTGATATCTTACCTCTGTTTTTGTAGGTACTTATGTCTGTAAGGATAAGAGAGCTTTAGAAAGCTTTAGAAAGCTTTAGAAAATTTCAGTGGCTTAACTCAATAACAGTTTAATGATGGACTCTGTTTCATACAGTCATTAAAGGACAAAGTTTCCTTACATCTTGAGGCTCTTTCCTCTTCTATAACCTTGGATTCCTCTCTATTCAGCCAATGAGTGAGGACAAAAAAAAAAAAAAAGCAAAGACTGCATGTTTTACATGGACCAGACTTAGAACTGTTGTATATTATTTCTGCTCTAATGCTATTGCTGGAATCCAGTCATATGGCCAAAGCAAATGCTAGGTAGCCTGGAACTAGTCTAGCTGTGTGACTGTAAAGAGAATGGCATAGATCTGGTGAGCAATACAATCTCTGCCACAGCATTAAAAAAAAATAGTTGTCATGCTATCTGATAATATTAATATTAACTGAAGCTTTGATACATTGAGATACATTGAGATACTCTGATACATTGAGATACACTGAGATACTCTGAGATACATTCTGCCTAAGAGAGGTTCCTGTCAGAGTAGGGATGAATGTGTCTAATCACCAGTTTATTTTCATAAGGTAAAGAACATGCAATGAAATTGCTTCAGTTTAATCTTCACCCAGGTCCAACAACGAAAGGCATTACCATGCTGTAAATTTCTTTACAGATTCATTTTTGTGGTCAGTTCAGTTATCTGTGATGCTGAGGTACAAACTGTTATCATAACTCCTGCAGTGACAGTTTATCATGGCTTGTGACAGTCTTGTAGGTAGATCTATCAGTCCTTTTATAGTATTACTCCTCCTAACTTGAGCATTCGTTTTTCACTCATAGCATAGTTAAGATGGACTGTATCTCTAGGAAATTTTTCAAAATGTTCATGAGCAATTTATTTTCTGAACCCTTGTGTATCTGACGATATTTTTCTATTGCTTTCACATATGAAGACTAATTGGCTGTAAATAAAATGCTTATATCACCAAATTTCCTCCTCAAAAATTGTCAATATGGCAGAGAAGTGAAAAGCCAGACTGATTTTGTTTCTTCATGCTGTCTTATATTTTTACCCAAATAACAGTCACATTTTTTTTAAGAATGTGAAGTTTTGCCAAGAATGCATTGAGGCTTTTGAATTTCATAAATAAATATTTTTCAGCTCCACAAAATTTTCTTTAATTATGCTATTTCTTCTGTTCCAATTATTTTGATTTCTTGTTCTGGAAAACCCATAATCCTCACGTTAGATGCGTGTTCTCTGTCTTTCATGTCTTCTATATTCTCTTTTCATTACTTTCATCTCTTTTTTCCTTTTCTTTTGTATTCTTGGAAAGCTTCTCAGGTTGACTGCATCCCTGTTTTTATGGAACTATGGAAAATAATGACATGAAGGAAGCACTGAAAGCATAAAGTGTGATGTGAATTATGATAGAACTCTACATAGTATGTGTAGAACCAGAAATGCAAGAGTATTTAATTCTTCCAGAAGTGTAAGTCTGGGAAGACTTCAGAGAGGAGGCACATGTGGCAGAGATCTGGAAGGATGAGTAAATTTTCATCAGGTGAGCAAAGCAGCAAGGGTCATCTTAGGCAGAAGAAAGAACATATTTAAGGGCATCTTGTGTCACTGCATAAGGTAATGTTTTCAGGGGCCACAGACAGGTTCATTGGGATAAACACATACACTCTGTGGAGAGGGCAGTGGAGAAGGAGGGCAATGGGGAAGGAAACTGTGACGTGGAGTGAGGTCAGACTGTGGGTTGGGAGTGTGATGAGGTTGGAGCAAGGCAGTGGGTGAGAGCAATCAAGGGGAGGAGGAAGACTCTAGCATTCTAATGTAGAAGATTGGCTAGATCTTTTCTTTATTAATTAAGAGAAATAAAGATAGAGGATCATATTTTCTGGAAGATAGCCGGCTCAGTTTTAAAATATTAGGTCTGTAAGACATGGGGGTCACAATGTCAGAAAGCGCCTAGAACTATGAGCATTGAACTAAGAAGAGAGCTGAGGGCAGGGGATGGGAATCTGAAGGGGTATGTGGTAGTTACATCTCTGTTTGAGATTACCCAGAGTCAGCACTTAAAGTGAGAGAGGAACGAGTGTTGGACCACTCAGGAATACCTCTACTTAAGTCACAGAAGTCAAATAAACAGAATTTCATGAAGGAGAAAGCGGTCGATGGTGCAAGTGCCTCAGAGTGATCGAGTAAGAGGAAGAATACAAAATGTCATTTTCCCAACTTGATAGTCAGAGGCAACTGAGATCAGGATGAGAGCAGCTAGAGCATCGACAATTTCTGATTTCTGCGGAAGGCAGAACGCTCTGGACAGAGCAGTGAAGGGGCGACGAGGAAGGGGAGGCGGTGAAGCTCTTCCTTAGCCATAACAAAGCCCATGACATCTTTCCTGATGTATCATGTCACACTCCAAACCTTTACCATTTTGCTTCCAGCAGAGTGTTTGCATAACACTTTCACTTTTTGTTGATGAACCATGGTGCTGCCCACAAGAGAATGAAGCTGCCAGTTTCCCCAGATTCATCTATACATACAGACTCCTGCCTGGAGACCATGTTGTACGCAGAACTATAATTAGAGTAGAGAAGCACAGTGGTGTTTTTCAAATGGAGTGCCTAAAGTTTTAGAAAAACACCAGTGGAGACTATTTGCAAACTACTTTTTACAAGAATAGACTAACACCGTAGCACGTCTCACAGTCCCCCTAGGATCGCAGTCCCCACAGACCATTCTGTAGCTCTCATTCTGTCCCATATTTTCACTTTTCACTCCCATCTGTTTGTCCTTCTTCAGTCCTCTGTCCTGACTCTAGTAGGTTTGTTCCAGCAGTCAACAAAGAGCTCAGAGTTCCTTAAGAGCTGCTGGTCCACCAGAGGTGCAGAGGTACCAATCTGAATCAAGCTACAAAATTGTTTTTCCCAACCTCTTCTCCCCATTAGCTCTCCATCCTTCAATAGAGCCCATAGAGATTTCTCACGCTTTGTTGTTTTCAAGAACTTACCCTATTAATTTTAGTTGTCAAGGTACCACAGTCTCAAGTATAAAAATGGCCTCCTCTTTCCCTTGTGCTGCTTTCTCCCCTCCTCCCGAGGAATTACAACCCACGGCTCAGGTAAATTGCTCTGTATGAAAGATATATGTCTCCACTGATATTATCTTTTTACTTATTTTATATCTTTTGAGTCTTAGTACAATGTAACATTGCTCATTGAGAAAGTTGGAAAATACCATAAAAGCATAATGAGGAAAAAAATTCTACAGCAATTCTACAAAGCAGAAAAATATAAATTAGTGCAGAGTTTTCAAATTTGGCTTTCATTCTTCAAATATTACACATAGAGAAAATTACACATATACACAGGTGAATTCTACCAAACATTTAGAGAAAAGTTAACATCTATCCTTCTCACACTATTCCAAAAAATTTCAGAGGAAGGAACACTTCCAAACTCATTCCATGAGGCCAGCATCATGCTGATACCAACACCAGAAAAAGATATCACGAAAAGAAGAAAATTATAGGCCAATATCACTCATGAACATAGATGCAAAAATCCTTAACAAAATACTAGCAAACTGAATCCAACTATACATTAAAAGGATCATACACCATGATCAAGTGGGATTTATCTCAGGGATGCAAGGATTTTTCAACATCCACAAATCAATCAATGTGATACACCACATTAACAAATCGAAGAATAAAAACCGTATGATCATCTCAATAGATGTTGAGAAAGCTTTTGATAAAATTCAACATCCACTTTTAGTTAGCTTTTTAAAATTAAAAAGAATATGCATGGATAAAGTACCAACTACATAAAAAGTTACACCTTGAAAGTCATCCTTTTTCTCCTGTTCCAAATCCCCGGTCCTTTTTCCCAGAGGCATCCACTTTTGCAGTTCATTCTTTACCCTTCCAAAATATATTCATTTTTAAGTAAGCTTAGTATCATACTGTCATACAAAATTTTCCGGCCTTTTCACTTAGCTTTTTAACTTCGCTAAAATATTTTCAGAGAAAATGACTTTTATTATTGCATATTATTTATTTATTCAACAGGCACTTTCTTTGCACTTGTGATACAGGAGTGAACAAGACAGAAGAAAATTCCACCTCTAACAGAAATCTCTAATTGTACATTTTAGGTTGTTTCCAACTTTCCACAATGTAACTGTGAATCTTTGTGTGTTTATCATTATTTCCTTCTATATTTCTAGAAATGCTTTAATTGCATAAAGAGTATAAGCATATTTAAGGTTTTTGACAATAATGCCAAAATACCTCCCTAAAGCTTATAAAATTTATATCACACACCATAAATGTACAATCACGACTATTTCAATACTCCCTGACAAACAGGATCTCTCTTTCCATTAAGACAAAATTCACCTTAAACCAAGCTAGGAAAATAAAAGTACACAGGTTATTTCAGATATGTAACCAAAGCCACAAACAAACAAACAAAAACCTCTTAGTTTTCGGCCTAGGTACATTTCTATTCAACGCGAGAAATTTAAACCTACTCTTAATCACAAACAATCTTAAGCATTATTTCTAAAGAGTATCCCTATAAACTTCAGATAATCCTGCTATACAAAGACCTCATTAAAAATAATACAAATAAAGTAATAATAATAATAAGGGAACAAAATATCTTGGCCAAGATTAAGTCATTCTCATATTTTGGGAAAACTGGAAACCTGGCTGTGTCCTACCAGCAGTGATTCATTAATACTAATTGGTGCTTTTTTCCAGGCAAGGGAGAAAACTGTTTCAGATCCTAATCATTCCTCATTACAGTAACAGCAGGCTGTATTTAATCTCAACTTTTCAGTTACAGAATCAACTTTTCAGTTACAGAATCAGTTGACCTATAATTAAAAGACATTTAGGTCTTAGAGGGAAAGAAAAACAGTTCTTAATGACAAACAGATAGCAGTGATTTAAAACCATCCCTGCCTTGCCTGGGTCTGCCCACCTCTGCAATCCTGCTGTCCACTTGACTCAATTCTGTTCTTGGAAATGGAAAAACTACTCCTTCTCCACTCTAAAATTAAAGTCTAAGAATCAGCATGTGGCATTCAGAATGACGCAGATATCCAAATATGTTATACTGGAATTATACTTTTTATATTTAATATGATTTTTTCTTAAATATAAAAATAATACATATTCATATAAGAATTTTTGAAAAATATAAAAGATGTAGAAAGAAATTAAAAATCTTGCCCCAGGAGATAACCACGATTAGCAGTCCTGTGCGTTTCCTTTCACTCTTTTCTCTATTTACATTTATTTTTAGTAAACATACACATAGAGTTTTGTTAATGGTTAGACAATCGAGCAGAGACAGGGCTAAGAGTTGTTAAGCATGCAGGCTCTACTGGAAGATTGTAGGATAGAACCCTGATTCTGTCTCTTTCTATATGTGCACCTTGGGGCAAGTTAATTAACCTCCCTGAACCTCAGTTTCCTCAACTGCAAAATGGTGATAAAACATAGCACAGACCTCATGTGGTAATTTTGGATATTAAATGAGATAAATAAGTATCTGGCATGCAATAAGTATTCAATAAATGTCAGCTATAGTAAACCTTTTAACCTGATTTTTTTTCATTTAAACTTGTATCATTATCATTGTCTCTGTAGCTAAAAAGTGTCAAAAACCTCACTTTATTTTTTAAAATTTTTATTGGAGTATAGTTGATTTACAATGCTATGTTAGTTTCAAGTGTGCAGCAAAGTGAATCAGTAATACATATACATATATCCACTCTTTTTTAGATTCTTTTCCCATAGAGGCCGTTACAGAATATTGAGCAGAGTTCCCTGTGCTATACAGTGGGTCCTTATTAGTTATCTATTTTATATATAGTAGTGTGTATATGTCGATCCTAATCTCCCTATTTATCCCTCCCCCCACTTACCCCCTGGTAACCATAAGTTTGTTTTCTATATCTGTGACCCTATTTCTGTTTTGTAAATGAGTTCATTTGTACCATTTTTTTTAGATTCCACATATAAGCAATATCATATGATATTTGTCTTTGTCTGACTTCACTCAGTATGACAATCTCTAAGTTTATCCATGTCACTGCAAATGGCATTATTTTGTTCTTTTATGGCTGAGTAATATTCCATTGTATATATGTACCACATCTTCTTTATCCATTCTTCTGTTGATGTACACTTAGGTTGTTTCCATGTCTTGGCTATTGTAAATAGTGCTGCAATGAACATTGGAGTGCATGTATCAAAAACCTCACTTTAAATACCTCTATGATATTTTATTAGATGGGTGTACTATATTGAAGAATTTCTTTACTATTGGGCACTTATACAGTTTCCAATTTTTCATTATAAATAGTATTGTTGTGAACAATGTTATCTCATATTATTTCTTTTTTTTTTTTTTTAACATCTTTATTGGGGTACAATTGCTTTACAATGGTGTGTTAGTTTCTGCTTTATAACAAAGTGAATCAGTTATACATATACATATGTTCCCATATCTCTTCCCTCTTGCGTCTCCCTCCTTCCCACCCTCCCTATCCCACTCCCCCAGGCTGTCACAAAGCACTGAGCCAATATCCCTGTGCCATGCGGCTGCTTCCCACTAGCTATCTACCTTACTACGTTTGTTAGTGTGTATATGTCCATGATCTCATATTATTTCTAAGGAGACATTTAGATTTTGAAATACTGAGGCAAAAGGACTGAACTTTTAAAGCTTCTTGACAAACAGTCCCCAGTGGCTCTCAACAGTTGTAAGGCATCCCTCCTTACAGCAGGGCATGGCAGTCTCTGGTTATCCACACACTTACCAACATGGGTACTATCATATATATTTTTTTAATTTATTCATTGGACATGTAAAAAAATGAATCTCATGTTCATTCAATTGAAAATTCTTTTATTAAAGGAGCTGAACATTTTAAATCACATTATAGTCCTTTTCTGTCACTGTTTTATGAATCTTCCACTCACAATTTTTGCCCATTTTTCTTTGGGGTATTAAGTTTTATCTTATTGATTGGTAGGTGAGATTTATTTATCAAGTTTCTAGTTCTTAATTAAACATTATAAATGTCTATTTCAGTGCTTTTTGTCTTTAAACTGTGATATTGGTCTTTTTGAGGTACTGAGTTTTATGTTTTCAAGGAGTTAAAATTTTCTGTTTTTCCCTTCATGGTTTCTCCATATTTTTCATGTTTAACAGTTAGAGGGTCTTTTTCATGAAATATTTTTAACCACTGGTCGAAAACAATCAACACAATAAATTAGTACCACATTGATTTGTATCTCATGTAACAAGTATAACAACAAAGAAATTCTCCTTTTAATACGCACAAGAAAGTATATGTACATTTTTTATTAGTAAGTGGGTATCTGCCAAGGCTGATCCAGGATTTCTCTGATCAGGTTAGTGTCTTCATGGTGTATACTACTGATAGTTACGGCAGCCAATTTGAGCAAACTAGGCCAATTACCAAAAATGAATTTCTTCATAGAATTTCTCTTTTGAGAATTTTTATAATAAAGAAAGTGACTTAATTTTGGTTTTCTAATAACGCTGCAGATGAGGTTGATACATATGTGACTTAGAATAGGTCAGGAGTGAAAGAATGGCGCAGATTAAAAACACAAGTCCACTTGTGAGCACCCACAGACGTGTAGTAAATTTATGGAATGAGTGTTCACTGTAAAGCACTTTGAGGCTTAGCAAGAGCACAGTGGTCGAAAAGACTGACTGACTGACTGACTGGCGAAGTCTGTTCTGGGAGTGTGAGGTAAGAGAGCCAGAGGTATGCAAAATGGACACACTCATATCGGTTCCTCTGAGCGTCTGTTCTATTTCTATGGCTTTATAAAGAAAACTGTCCTGTTTTCTTTATAATGAACTCATGCTTTAAAAAATCCTAGCCAAAAAAACAAACAAAAGTTTCTCACTGAAGTACAATCCTCTTCTACCAGCACTGGAGTACTCAAAATGTGCTTTTTAGAGAGGAACACACTTCCCCTAAGCCTCCTTCTGCATTCTTTTCAGGTCTTGTTAAAATAGGGACTTTAGAGGGTTAACTTCTGTCAAACCGGCAAATGAAGTTTCTCAATTGACTTTAGTAGTTATGAGATTATAGATCATAGTCAAAATGATGCTATGTTAGTCTAGGGCACATGTACTTGAAAAGCAGCTATGGATGCATCCTTTGGTGAAAAGGAAGCAGAAAGAAATAGATTGGGGGACTTCCCTGGTGGCACAGTGATTAAGAATCTGCCTGCCCATGCAGGGGACATGGGTTCGATTCCCTGGTCCGGGAAGATCCCACATGCTGCAGAGCAACTAAGCCCGAGCGCTACAACTACCAAGCCTCCACTCTAGAGCCCGCAAGCCACAACTACTGAGCCCGCATGCCACAGCTACTGAAGCCCGCCCGCCTACAGCCTGTGCTCTGCAACAAGAGAAGCCACCGCAATGAGAAGACCACACACCACAGCGAAGAGTAGCCCCTGCTCGACACAACTAGAGAAAAGCCCATGCACGGCAATGAAGACCCAATGCAATCAAACATAAATAAATAAATAAATAATTTTTTAAAAAAAGAAAAGAAATAGATTGGTGTTGGAAGGAGCCTTGAAATCATCAAGTCCAGGTACCCAGATGCTGAGGCTAACATTACAATACTTCCACCAGGTAATGAGCTCACTGAGGCTTAAACACCATTGGTTGCTGGGAGCTCTTGTGCCGTCAGAGAACTTGCATTTACTGAGTGCCTGTTAATTTTCAGGTATTACATTAGACTCTTTACACAGCAACCTCGCAAAGGTGATATTTTTTCCTACTTACACATGGGAAAATCAGTGCAGAGTGGTTAAACAGATGAGTAATCAGATATACAACTTTTTTTCTATGATGTCATAACTCCTAGCCTTACCCAAAACCCAAACCTCAAAAGTTATAAAAGAAAGAATAGACCTCTATTTGTTTAAGTACCTTATTTGATAAGTCAAAATCAATTTCACTGTTTTGAAGAAACTAAATGGTAGATGGACAGTGTTTCATAAAAAGTATCAAATTCCCCACCATCCTCCCAAGCTCAGGGTCAGTCTCTATTTTCCTCCCCAATATACTAAATAATTCGATCTGTACTATTCTTGCCAAACTGAAGGCTTAATTGGCTTACTTTAATGACTAAACTACATTAACTGAGTTACTCTACCGATTGCCCATGTATTGATAAAAGCTGCTAAAAGATTTGAAAAGCATTTTGAACTTTTAAATAAATGAAATATTTATAACTCCTATTCTTTTAATTAGCATGGAAAACTCTATAAAGACAGAAAAATTCAGTTTCTTCTTTTTTTTTAATTTTATTTATTTATTTATTTTGGCTGCATTGTGTCTTCGTTGCTGTGCACGGGCTTTCTCTAGTTGCGGAGAGCGGGGGCTACTCTTTTTTTATTTTATTTTATTATTTATTTATTTATTTTTGGCTGTGTTGGGTCTTCGTTTCTGTGTGAGGGCTTTCTCTAGTTGAGGCAAGCAGGGGCCACTCTTCATCGCGGTGCGCGGGCCTCTCACTATCGCCACCTCTCTTGTTGCGGAGCACAGGCTCCAGACGCACAGGCTTAGTAGTTGTGGCTCATGGGCCTAGCTGCTCCCCGGCATGTGGGATCTTCCCAGACCAGGGCTCGAACCTGTGTCCCCTGAATTGGCAGGCAGATTCTCAACCACTGCGCCACCAGGGAAGCCCGGGGGCTACTCTTCGTTGCGGTGCGCAAGTTTCTCACTGCGGTGGCTTCTCCTGCTGTGGGGCACGGGCTCTAGGCACAAGGGCTTCAGTAGTGGCGTGCAGGCTTCAGTAGTTGTGGCGCACGGGCTTAGCTGCTCCGCGGCATGTGGGATCTTCCCGGACCAGGGCTTGAACCCGTGTCCCCTGCATTGGCAGGCAGATTCTTTACCACTGCGCTTCCAGGGAAGCCCTCTTACTGTTTCTTTACAAACTAGAACTTACATCTTTTTCATCCCAGGTTAGCTGATAAACTCATTCCATGGTTTGTACCTCTAATTCTTGTTTTCTGAAATACTATAGTTTGGCTCACAGCTAGATACAAGCACAAGCAAACTGGGCAGTAAGGCTTGAAATTACTAGTTCACACAAGAAACTGCTTATTTGTAGTTAACAGATGAAGATTTCCTACAAGTGATTTAGGGCAGGATTTGCCAAGTTCAGAACCCAATCAAAACTTCACTGGTTTCAAGTTTTGAACCAAACATTAGTCCTTGGGCTTATATATAGGTGTTTTTCTCTTCTACTATTGGCAAAATAGGACTTTCTGTTTCTAAGAAAATCAGTAATAAAAATTTTGGACATTTAAATTGCTTTACTAAACAATTTTGATGAGTTAAGTATAAATGAAAAAGAAACATAAGGCTTACATTTCCCTTAAACACACAAGGGATTGTAAATAACGGGAGAATATTCATGGAAACAAGTTTGGGAATATGCTCAAACTTTGAAAAACAGTTAGGGACATCTGATGAGCCCCAGTGCAGCTGGGTCTTTGCTCATCCATGACGCTATTTTAAAGGTAATGAATTATAAATAAAAACATATATTAATAATTCACATACAGGATGATAGCAATGGAAGAGAAAAATCCCTCTGCATTAGTCATCCAGATGGAAAAATTCTCCACGACAGATTTGAAAAAACAAAACATGAGAAAACTGCGAAGTTTCATCTCTCACATAACACAGTTGCTTTTCCTACAAAACACAACAGAATTACAAAATCCAGATGATTAAAATGTTGAGGATTAACGGAGTATCAGGTATGACTGTCAAATTGAATTGGTTCCTGTTCTCAAGTGGTTCCATCTGAGCACTAGAACTTTTCCCGTTAGAAAATGTGAGATTACACACACACACACACACACACACACACACACACACACACACATTTGTATCTAGATTTTACAACCTTTAGGGAAAATGCAATTAAGAGCTCTCAAAATGTACCTGTGCCATTAAAAAAGCAATGAAGAAAACTGACGTTTGGACTTTATTCCAGATGGTCTCCTACTTTAGTCAGCGCAAGATTCATGCTTTCATGTAACTATAGACTTGATACGTTACAATGAAAGCTTTGATCAAAAGATCACATTGGCGTTTCTTAAATCAAGACTTCAGGTCTGTGGACTGCAGGGCTTTGGAATAACCTGCACTTTGGGGAGGTCCTGGAGGGAATTTAATGAATTAGCACTACCAAATAACACGTGCAAAGGCAAGTTCAAGTTTCCTTCCCGAAATAAAGCACAGCCTTACTAACTGACACGAACACAGCTTATTCACTCTTGTCTTCACTAATTTAATATATAATGATTGTAAACCTACTACTGGTGCTAGGCAGAATACTAGCTAGGCACTAAAGAAATATACAGTATTCTCCCAGTAGTATAATAATAAAAAAAATGTATTTGGTCTTTGCCCCACATTCTTGGCACCAGAGCTCCTAAAACCCATAGAATTTCCTGAGAGATAAGGGTGTCTTTTGTTATTCACAATGAGCCCCACTTTACCATACCTGAGTTTACACTGACTAGGTGATGCACGGGGTGGGCTCTTAGTTTCTAGGGAGAGGCTGGCTGTCTAGAAATGATACCCAAGCGCCTGATTAGAAGGCCAGACCTTTCAACCTCCCTCCCTGACTTCTGGGGAAAGGAAAGGGGCTAGAGATTGTGCTTAATCATGTGGCCAGTGATTTAATCAAGCAAGCTTTAGTAAGGAATGTCCAGATAAACACTCTGAAAACAAAGAGGCTCTCAGAGCTTCTGGGGTGTGGGCACATCAGGGTGCTGGGAGGGTGGCATGCCTGGAGAGGGCAGAGAAGCTCTGCACCCAGCTCCAGCTTCCATTTGGCTGCATTCTTTATAATAAAACTATAACTGTAAGTATAATGCTTTCAGTGAATTCTGTGAGTGGTTCTAGAAAAATACCAAACCTTAAGAGGGGTCATGGGATCCCCTGAACTTGTAGTAAAGACAGTTGGTCAGAATTATAAGTAGACTGAGGACCTGGGACTTGCTCCTGGAATCTCAAATGGGGACAGTATTATGAGACTGAGCTCCTTAACCTGTGGGGTTTAATTCTAGGTAGTTATACATAATATACTATTATTGCTAGTATTGAACTGACTCACTGGACACCAAATTGATGTCATAAAACTGCTGTTGGAATACACCCCCAAGAGCTTCCAGCTTAGGTGAGGACAGAAATTCACTGCTAGATGAAATGAATTTTTTGTTCTGAAAATTACAACTTGCCAAAATAGTCCTCAGTTGAGGCAGAAACTTTAAATAATCTCATACAATTATGAGGGATGAACGAGAAGGAGTAAAGAAGCACAAGCCCTAGAAGGTTACACAGGGAAATTTCATCTAAGCTTTAAAGAACAGAAAATTTCAATTCTACTTAAAACTATTCCAGAGGATAGAGAAAAAGGAAAAAATACTTCTAAATTTATTTTATAAAATAAATAGAACATTGATTCCAAAAACATGTCAAAGACTGCACTGAAAAAGAAAACTACAAACCAATCTCACGTGTGAATATCAATGCAAAAATCTTAAATAAAATATTAGCAAAGAGTAACAAGTAGCACATCAAAAATAACATTATATTCAAGAAGTATTCACTTCAAGAAAGCAGGGATGATTTGAAATAAGGAAATCTATTAAGGTAATCTGTTATATTAATAGATATAAAGATCATATCCTTATATGGAGAAAAGACACTGACAAAATTCCATACTCACTTATGTTAAAAAACATTCAAATATTCCTATATATATCAATGCAAAATATATACTGAGTTTAACATAAACATTCATTCATGTAAAAAAGGTCCAAATATATTATAAAAATGGTTATGTTATTGTAATCTAGATCCACTGAGAACACCAAAATGACCTGCGTATATAACTCCTAATGGATTAGTATAATATAAATGTATTTATATTTTATTTTTATGTTTTTGAATTTTTAAATTTTATTTATTTTTTTATACAACAGGTTCTTATTAGTTATCCACTTTATACATATTAGTGTATATATGTCAATCCTAATCTCCAGATTCATCCCACCACCACCATCAACCCCCCGCCACTTTCCCCCCTGGGTGTCCATACGTTTGTTCTCTACATCTGTGTCTCAATTTCTGCCCTGCAAACCGGTTCATCTACACCATTTTTCTAGGTTCCACATATATGCGTTAATATACGATATTTGTTTTTCTCTTTCTGACTTACTTCACTCTGTATGACAGTCTCTAGATCCATCCACATCTCTACAAATGACCCAATTTCATTCCTTTTTATGGCTAATATTCCATTGTATACATGTACCACATCTTTAACCATTCGTCTGTCGATGGGCATTTAGGTTGCTTCCATGACTTCGCTATTGTAAATAGTTCTGCAATGAACATTGGGGTGAATCTGTCTTTTTGAATTATGGTTTTCTCTAGGTATATGCCCAGTAATGGGATTGCTGGGTCATACGGTAATTCTATTTTTAGTTTTTTAAGGAACCTCCATACTGTTCTCCATAGTGGCTGTATCAAATTACATTCCCACCACCAGTGAAAGAAGGTTCCCTTTTCTCCACACCCTTTCCAGCATTTAAGGCTTATAGATTTTTTGATGATGGCCATTCTGACTGGTGTGAGGTGATACCTCATTGTAGTTTTGGTTTGCATTTCTCTAATAATTAGTGATGTTGAGCAGGTTTTCATGCATTTCTTGGCCACCTGTATGTCTTCTTTCCAGAGATGTCTACTTAGGTCTTCTGCCCATGTTTTGATTGGGTTGCTTGTTTTTTTAATATTGAGGTGCATGAGCTGTTTATATATTTTGGAGATTAATCCTTTCTCCATTGATTCATTTGCAAATATTTTCTCCCATTCTGAGGGTTGTCTTTTGGTCTTGTTTATACTTTCCTTTGCTGTGCAAAAGTTTTTAAGTTTCATTAGGTCCCATTTGTTTATTTTTGTTTTTATTTCCATTACTCTAGGAGGTAGAACAAAAAAGATCTTGCTGTGATTAATGTCAAAGAGTGTTCTTCCTATGTTTTCCTCTAAGAGTTTCATAGTGTCCAGTCTTACACTTAGGTCTCTAATCCATTTTGAGCTTATTCTTGTGTATGGTGTTAGGGAGTGTTCTAATTTCATTCTTTTACATGTAGCTGTCCAGTTTTCCCAGCACCACTTATTGAAGAAACTGTCTTTTCTCCATTGTATATCCTTGCCTCTTTTGTCACAGATTAGTTGACCATAGGTGTGTGGGTTTATCTCTGGGTTTTCTATCCTGTTCCATTGATCTATATATTTGTTTTTGTGCCAGTACCATATTGTCTTGATTACTGTAGCTTTGTAGTATAGCCTGAAGTCAGGGAGTCTGATTCCTCCAGCTCCATTTTTTTCCCTCAAGACTGTTTTGGCTATTCGGGGTCTCTTGTGTCTCCATAAAAATTTTAAGATTTTTTGTTCTAGTTCCGTAAAAAATGCCACTGATAATTTGATAGGGACTGCATTGTATCTGTAGATTGCTTTGGATAGTCACTTTCACAATGCTGATTCTTCCAATCCAAGAACATGGTATATCTCTCTATCTGCTGGTATCAACTTTAATTTCTTTCATCCGTGTCTTATACTTTTCTGCATACAGGTCTTTTTTTTCCATAGGTAGGTTTATTCCTAGGTATTTTAGTCTTTTCGTTGCAAGAGTAAATGGGAGTGGTTTCATAATTTCTCCTTCAGATTTTTCATCATTAGCATACAAGAATGCAAGAGATTTCTGTGCATTAATTTTGTATCCTGCAACTTTACCAAATTCATTGATTAGCTCTCGAAGTTTTCTGGTGGCATCTTTAGGATTCTCTACGTATAGTATCATGTCATCTGCAAACAGTGAGAGCTTTACTTCTTCCTTCCCAATTTGTATTCCTTTTATTTCTTTTTCTTCTCTGATTGCCGTGGCTAGGACTTCCAAAACTATGTTGAATAATAGTGGTGAGAGTGGTCATCCTTGTCTTGTTCCTGATCTTAGACGAAACGCTTTCAGTTCTTCACCACTGAGAATGAGGTTTGCTGTGGGTTTGTCATATATGGTCTTTAGTATGTTGAGTTAGTTCCCTCTATGCCCACTTTCTGGAGAGTTTTTCTCAATCGGTGTTGAATTTTGTCAAAAGCTTTTTCTGCATCTATTGAGATGATCATATGGTTTTTATTCTTCAATTTGTTAATATGGTGTATCACATTGATTGATTTGCATATATTGAAGAATCCTTGCATCCCTGGGATAAATCCCGCTTAATCATGTTGTAGTATCCTTTTAATGTGTTGTTGGATTCTGTTGGCTAGTATTTTGTTGAGGATTTTTGCATCTATATTCAAGAGTGATATTAGTCTGTAATTTTCTGTTTTTGTAGTATCTTTGTCTGGTTTTGGAATCAGGGTGATGGTGGCCTCGTAGAATGAGTTTGGGAGTGTTCCTCCCTCTGCTATATTTTGGAAGAGTTTGAAAGGATAGGTGTTAGCTTTTCTCTAAATGTTTGATAGAATTCACCTGTGAAGCCATCTGGTCCTGGACTTTTGTTCACTGGAAGATTTTTAATCACAGTTTCAATTTCAGTGTTTGAGATTAGTCTCTTCATATTTTCTATTTCTTCCTGGTTCAGTGTAGGAAGGATATACCTTTCTAAGAATTTGTCCATTTCTTCCCACTTGTCCATTTTATCGGCATAGCGTTGCTTGTAGTAGTCTCTTAGGATGCTTTGTATTTCTCCAGTGTCTGTTCTAACTTCTTCTTTTTCATTTCTAATTTTATTGATTTGAGTCCTCTCCCTGTTTTTCTTGATGAGTCTGGCTAATGGTTTATCAATATTGTTTATCTTCTCAAAGAACAAGCTTTCAGTTTTATTTATCTTTGCTATTCTTTTCTTTGTTTCTATTTCATTTATTTCTGCTCTGATCTTTATGATTTCTTTCCTCCTGCTAACTTTGGGCTTTGTTTGTGCTTCTTTCTCTAGTTCCTTTAGGTGTAAGGTTAGATTGATTATTTGAGATTTTTCTTGTTTCTTGAGGTAGGCATGTATTGCTATAAACTTCCCTCTTAGAAATACTTTTGCTACAGCTCATAGGTTTTGGATCATCATGTTTTCAATGTAATTTGTCTCTAGGTATTTTTTGATTTCCTCTTTGATTTCTTCAGTGATCTCTTGATTATTTAGTAACATATTGTTTAGCCTCCATGTGTTTATGTTATTTATGTTTTTTCCCCTGTAATTGATTTCTAATCTCATAGCATTGTGGTCAGGAAAGATGCTTGATATGATTTCAATCTTCTTAAATTTACTGAAGCTTGATTTGTGACCCAAGATGTGATCTGTCCTGGAGAATGTTCCATGTGCACTGGAGAACAAAGTGTAACCTGCTGTTTTGGGATGGAATGTCCTGTAAATATCAATTAAATCTATGTGGTCTATTGTGTCACTTAAACCTTGTGCTTCCTTATTAATTTTCTGTCTGGATGATCTGTCCACGGTTGTAAGTGAGGTGTTAAAGTCCCCCACTATTATTGTGTTACTGTTGATTTCCTCTTTTATAGCTGTTAGCAGTTGCCTTGTGTATTGAGGTGCTCCTATGCTGGTTGCATATATATTTATAACTGTTACATCTTCTTCTTGGATTGGTCCCTTGATCATTATGTAGTGTCCTTCCTTGTCTCTTGTAACATTCTTTATTTTAAAATCTATTTTGTCTGATATGAGAACTGCTACTCCAGCTTTCTTTTGATTTCCATTTGCATGGAATATCTTTTTCCATCCCCTCACTTTCAGTCTGTATGTGTCCCTAGGTCTGAAATGAGTCTCATGTAGACAGCATACAGATGGGTCTTGTTTTTGTATCCATTCAGCGAGCCTGTGTCTTTTGGTTGGAGCATTTAATCCATTCACATTTAAGGTAATTATTGATATGTATGATCCTATGACCATTTTCTTTTTTTTTTTTTTTTGCGGTACGTGGTCCTCTCACTGCTGTGGCCTCTCCTGCCGCGGAGCACAGGCTCCGGACGTGCAGGCTCAGTGGCCATGGCTCATGGGCCCAGCCGCTCTGCGGCATGCGGGATCCTCCCGGACCCGGGCACGAACCCGCGTCCCCTGCATCAGCAGGCGGACTCTCAACCACTGCGCCACCAGGGAAGCCCCCTATGATCATTTTCTTAATTGTTATGGGTTTGTTTTTGTAGGTCCTTTTCTTCTCTTGTATTTCCCACTTAGAGAAGTTCCTTTAGCTTGTTGTAGAGCTGGTTTGGTGGTGCTGAATTCTCTTAGCTTTTGCTTGTCTGTAAAGTTTTTGATTTCTCTGCCGAATCTGAATGAGATCTTTCCAAGTAGAGTAATCTTGGTTGTAGTTTCTTCCCTTTCATTACTTTAAATATATCATGCCAGTCTCTTCTGGCTTGTAGAGTTTCTGCTGAGAAATCAGCTGTTAATCTCTTGGGAGTTCCCTTGTATGTTACTTTTCATTATTCGCTTGTTGCTTTCAATAATTTTTCTTTAATTTTTGTCAGTTTGATTACTGTGTGTCTCAGCGTGTTTCTTCTTGGGTTTATCCTGCCTGGGACTCTCTGGGCTTCCTGGACTTGGGTGGCTATTTCCTTTCCTATGTTAGGGAAGTTTTCAACTATAATCACTTCAAATATTTTCTTGGGTCATTTCTCTCTCTCTTCTCCTTCTGGGACCCCTATAATGCAAATGTTGGTGCATTTAATGTTGTCCCAGAGGTCTGTTAGGCTGTCTTCATTTCTCATCATTTTTTTTTCTTTATTCTGTTCTGCGGCAGTGAATTCCACCATTCTGTCTTCCAGGTCACTTATCCGTTCTTCTGCCTCAGTTATTCTGCTGATTCCTTCTAGTGTATTTTTCATTTCAGTTATTTTGTTGTTCATCTCTGTTTGTTTGTTCTTTAATTCTTCTAGGTCTTTGTTAACCATTTCTTGCATCTTCTTGATCTTTGCCTCCATTCTTTTTCCGAGGTCCTGGATCATCTTCACTGTCATTATTCTGAATTCTTTTTCTGGAAGGTTTCCCATCTCCACTTCGTTTAGTTGTTTTTCTGGGGTTTTATCTTGTTCCTTCATCTGGTACATAGCGCTCTGACTTTTCATCTTGTCTATCTTTCTGTGAATGTGGTTTTTGTTCCACAGGGTGCAGGACTGTAGTTCTTGCTTCTGCTGTCTGCCCTCTGGTGGATGAGGCTATCTAAGAGGCTTCTGCAAGCGTCCTGATGGGAGGGACTGGTGGTGGGTAGAGCTGGGTGTTTCTCTGGTGGGCAGAGGTCAGTAAAACTTTAATCCCCTTGTCTGCTGATGGGTGCGACTGGGTTCCCTCCTTGTTGGTTGTTTGGCCTGTGGCAACCGAACACTGGCGCCTACCTGGCTCTTTGGTGGGGCTAATGGTGGACTCTGGGAGGGTTCACGCCAAGGAGTACTTCCCAGAACTTCTGCTGCCAGTGTCCTTGTCCTCACATTGAGCCAAAGCCACCCCTCCACCTCTGCAGGGGACCCTCCAACACCAGCAGGTAGGTTTGGTTCAGTCTCCTTTGGGGTCACTCCTTCTCCTGCATTCCAATGCACACACTACTTTGTGTGTGCTTTCCAAGAGTGGAGTCTCTGTTTCCTCCAGTCCTGCCGAAGTCCTGCAATCAAATCCCACTAGCTTTCAAAGTCTGATTCTCTAGGAAATTCTCCTCCCGTTGCTGGACCCCCAGGTTGGGAAGCCTGATGTAGGGCTCAGAACCTTCACTCCAGTGGGCGGACTTCTGTGGTATAAGTGTTCTCCAGCTTGTGAGTCACCCACTCAGCAGTTATGGGATTTGTTTTTATTGTGATTGCACCCCTCCTACCATCTGATATAGGTTTCTCCTTTGTCTTTGTATACAGGGTATCTTTTTTGGTGAGTTCTAGTGTCTTCCTGTTGATGACTGTTCAGCAGTGAGTTGTGCTTCTGGTGCTCTCGCAAGAGGGAGTGAGTGCACGTCCTTCTACTCCGCCATCTTGAACCGATCTCCCTACATTTTATTTTTAAAAGCTCAATTTACTTAAAATACTAAGATCCCTTTATAATTTTTGTTCTTATTTTTAAATGGACTTTTAAAATTTTATAATAGATTTCAATTTACAGAAGAATTGCAAAGATAGTACAGAGGATTCCCATGTACCTCATGCCCTGTTCCCCTTATTATTAATGTCTTATATTGTATACTTGTTACAATGAACCTATTTTAATACATTAACTAAAGTACATAATTTATTCAGCTTTCCTTTGTTTTTTTCCTAATGTCCTTTTTTTCCCCCCTGTTTCAGGATCCCAGTCAGGATGCTACATTACATTTAGTTGACATATCCTTAGGCTTCTAGAGTTTCTGAGACTTCCCTTATTTTTGATGACCTTGACAGTTTTGAGAAGTACTGATCAAATATTTGGAGATTATCCCTCAGTTGGGATTTATCTGATGTTTAACTAATGTTAAGACTGAGGTTATGTGGTCTGGAGGGGGGGAAACCACAGAGGTGATGTGCCTTCTGTTTTACTTTGTTTTTTTTTTTTCTTTGTTTTTCAGATTGAAAAAGTCTCTATTGACCTGTCTTTAAGGTCACTGATTCTTCTTTGATTATGTGTAGTTCATATATGAGCCCATAAAGGCATTCTTTCTGTTAAAATGTTTCTGACGTCTTGCATTTCCTTTTAATTCTTTGAGTTTCCACCTTTCTGCTTACATTGCTCATCTGTTCTTGAATGATGTGTACTTTTTCTGTTAGATCTTTTAACATATTATTCACAGTTATTTTAATCCATTCCTAAGTATGGTTCTGATGTATGTTTTCTCTTCAGACTTTTTTCCTTATCTTTGGGCATGATTATTATTATTTTTTTGAAAACTGGATATATTATACCAAGAATAGGGACTGTTAACAGGCCTTTAGTGTGAGGATGTATGTTAATCTGCTTAGGAGTTGTGCTATATTTAATTTTTACTGGAGTGTCCCAAGGCTTCAAATTACTCTGGTGTTCTTAGAGTTTTCTCTGATGACTTTGGGTTTCCCTAAAAAGTGCTCATCAAAGAGAATCTGCACGATGCAGCTGTTTCAGCTGTAATCCACTGGAGTTTACTGCAGCTTTGTTGGTGGAGGGTGGTAAGATATGTGAACGGGAAAGCATTTTATAGTCTTATGACTGTCTTAATTTTTAAGTGGACCTGCATCTGCAGACAGAGACATCAGTCTTCACAAATATTTCTCCAATGGTACAGATTTGTCCTTCTCTTTCTAGGTGAGAGACAAGAAGCCTAGAAACAGTTTGAATAGGAAGAATGCCTTTCAACTAGGTAACATTCTAGAAAAATCTTGTCCTCTGAAGAGTAACCCTTTCTTATAAAGAACTCTCTGGGAATATTTTATAATGGTTATTCTTCCCATTATTCTGTAAGGGCTATAAGAGGATCTTTCTCAGAAACTTAACATCAGAACCTGGTATGGGTTCCTGGAGGTATAGCCCACAGCAGTGAGGAATTTGACAATTCACCAAAATTACTATTTAAGAGTTCCTACCAGTTTATGGCTCCAGTGGCTTCCAAACAAGCAGAACTCAGCTGTGACTTTTTAGATTCTCCTGTCTCTACATATTTCAGGGTGGTTATTTGCCCAGCAACCTCAGTTCTCTCATGGGTCTAAAAAATTTCACTGATCTTCAGTTTGTGCAGATTTTCTTGTAGTAAGAACGAGAGTGATGACTTCTGATCTCTTTATATATCAGAGCTAAAAATCAGAAGTCAGATTCATTTTTTATACCGTACAAAAGAATAAATTCAAAATGAAACAGAGATTTATGTGTAAAAATAAAACCAAGATTTAAAAAATAATGATAGGTGAACTCCTTTATAACTTTGGAGTAGTAATAAACAGTCCTAATGATGAGTCAAAATCTAGAAGCAATAAGAATAAAGTATATACATTTAATTACAATTTTTTGTATACAGAATGGTCCTTCACAAAATAAAATGAGAAAATGAGCAAAATATTTAAAATTATATCATAGTTAGAGAGTTTATGTTCCTAATATATAAAGAATTTTTGAAAATAGAAAAGAAACAAAATCTCACTCCCCTATGGAACAAATTAGCTAGCAAACAGTTCAGAGAAGAAAAATGGTTCTTAATAATAGGAAAAGATGACTAATTTCATTAATAATAAGAAGAATGCATATTAAAACTACCCTGTGCTACCATTTCTCACCAGATGATTGGTAACAAAATATAAAAGTATGACAACATACTCTGTGAGGCTGTGGGGAAACAGGAACTTTCATATATTGCTGGGATAAATGTTAAAAGATACATTCCCTGTGGAAGGCAATATGGCATATCTAGCAAAATTATAGGTAAATAAATAAATATATGTTTATCTATTAATCCAGAAATCATGTTCTGTAATCTTCCTCATATACAGTAGCAAAACCATAAAAATATATATGAACAAAGATATTCATTGCAGGATGTTTTATAAAAAAAACAGACTGAAAACAATTCAAGAGGACGAGGGGAAGATGGCAGAAGAGTAAGACGCGGAGATCACCTTCCTCCCCACAGATACACCAGAAATACATCTACACGTGGAACAACTCCTACAGAACACCAACTGAATGCTGGCAGAAGATCTCAGACCTTCCAAAAGGCAAGGAACTCCCCACGTAAATGGGTAGGGCAAAAGAAAAAAGAATAAAAGGAGGCATAGGGATAGGGACGGGACCTGCACCTCGGGAGGGAGCTGTGAAGGAGGAAAGGTTTCCACACACTAGGAAGCCCCTTCAGGGTCGGAGACTGCGGGTGGCGGAGGGGGGAATCTTTGAAGCCACAGAGGACAGCACAGCAACAGGGGTGCGGAGGGCAAAGTGGAGAGAGTCCTGCACAGAGGATTGGTGCAGACTGACACTCACCAGCCTAAGAGGCTTGTCTGCTCACCTGCTGGGGCAGGCGGGTCAGGGAGCTGAGGCTCGGGCTTCGGTCGGAGCACAGGGAGAGGACTGGTGTTGGCTGCATGAACACAGCCTGCAGGGCGTTAGTGCACCACGGCTAGCCAGGAGGGAGTCCGGGGAAAAGTCTGGACCTGCCGAAGAGGCAAGAGACTTTTTCTTCCCTCTTTCTTTCCTGGTGTGCGAGGAGAGGAGATTAAGAGCGCTGCTTAAAGGAGCTCCAGAGACGGGCACTAGCCGCGGCTAAAAGCGCGGACCCCAGAGACGGGCATGAGACGCTAGGGCTGCTGCTGCCGCCACCAAGAAGCCTTTGCGCGAGCACAGGTCACTATCCACACCCCCCTTCTGGGGAGCCTGTGCAGCCCGCCACTGCCAGGGTCCCGGGATCCAGGGACAACTTCCCCGGGAGAACACACAGCACGCCTCAGGCTGGTGCAACGTCACACTGGCCTCTACCGCCGCAGGCTCGCCCTGCACTCCGTGCCCCTCCCTCCCCCCAGCCTGAGTGAGCCAGAGCCCCTGAATCAGAGGCTCCTTTAACCCCGTCCTGTCTGAGCGAAGAACAGACGACCTCAGGCGACCTACATGCAGAGGCGGGGCCAAATCGAAAGCTGAGCCCCAGGAGCTGTGAGAACAAAGAAGAGAAGGGAAATCCCTCCCAGCAGCCTCAGAAGCAGCGGATTAAAGCTCCACAATCAACGTGATGTACCCTGCATCTGTGGTATACATGAATAGACAACAAATCATCCCAAATTAAGGAGGTGGTCTTTGAGAGCAAGATTTATGATTTTTTCCTCTTTTCCTCTTTTTGTGAGTGTGTATGTGTATGCTTCTGTGTGAGATTTTCTCTGTATAGCTTTGCTTCCACCATTTGTCCTAGGGTTCTATCCATCCGTCTTGTTCTTTTTTCTTAATAATTATTTTTTATTTCAATAACTTTATTTTATCTTTATTTTACTTTATCTTCTTTCTTTCTATCTTTCTTTCTTACTTATATTTCTCCCTTTTATTCTGAGCCGTGTGGATGAAAGGCTCTTGGTGCTCCAGCCAGGAGTCAGTGCTGTGCCTCTGAGGTGGGAGAGCCAACTTCAGGACACTGGTCCACAAGAGACCTCCCAGCTCCACATAATATCAAATGGCGAAAATCTCCCAGAGATTTCCATCTCAACACCAGCACCCAGCTTCACTCAACGACCAGCAAGCTACAGTGCTGGACACCCTATGCCAAAATACTAGCAAGACAGGAACACAACCCCACCCATTAACAGCGAGGCTGCCTAAAATCATAAGTCCACAGACACCCCAAAACACACCACCAGACGTGGACCTGCCCACCAGAAAGAAAAGATCCAGCCTCATCCACCAGAACACAGGCACTAGTCCCCTCCAGCAGGAAGCCTACACAACCCACTGAACCAAATTTAGCCACTGGGGACAGACACCAAAAACAACGGGAACTACGAACCTGCAGCCTGCAAAAAGGAGACCCCAAACACAGTAAGATAAGCAAAATGAGAAGACAGAAAAACACACAGCAGATGAAGGAGCAAGATAAAAACCCACCAAACCTAACAAACGAAGAGGAAATAGGCAGTCTACCTGAAAAAGAATTCAGAATAATGATAGTAAAGATGATCCAAAATCTTGGAAATAGAATAGACAAAATGCAAGAAACATTTAACAAGGACCCAGAAGAACTAAAGATGAAACGATGAACAACACAATAAATGAAATTAAAAATACTCAAGATGGGATCAATAGCAGAATAACTGAGGCAGAAGAACGGGTAAGTGACCTGGAAGATAAAATAGTGGAAATAACTACTGCAGAGCAGAATAAAGAAAAAATAATGAAAAGAATTGAGGACAGTCTCAGAGACCTCTGGGACAACATTAAATGCACCAACATTCTAATTATAGGGGTTCCAGAAGAAGAAGAGAAAAAGAAAGGGACTGAGAAAATATTTGAAGAGATTATAGTTGAAAACTTCCCTAATATGGGAAAGGAAATAGTTAATCAAGTCCAGGAAGCATAGAGAGTCCCATACAGGATAAATCCAAGGAGAAATACGCCAAGACACATATTAATCAAACTGTCAAAAATTAAATACAAAGAAAACATATTAAAAGCGGCAGGGGAAAAACAACAAACAAGGGAATCCCCATAAGGTTAACAGCTGATCTTTCAGCAGAAACTCTGCAAGCCAGAAGGTACTGGCAGGACATAATTAAAGTGATGAAGGAGAAAAACCTGCAACCAAGATTACTCTACCCAGCAAGGATCTCACTCAGATTTGATGGAGAAATTAAAAACTTTACAGACAAGCAAAAGCTGAGAGAGTTCAGCACCACCAAACCAGCTTTACAACAACTTCTAAAGGAACTTCTCTAGGCAAGAAACACAAGAGAAGGAAAAGATGTACAATAACAAAGCCATAACAATAAAGAAAATGGGAATGGGAACATACATATCGATAACTGCCTTAAAAGTAAATGGACTAAATGCTCCCACCAAAAGACACAGATTGGCTGAATGGATACAAAAACAAGACCCATGTACTTGCTGTCTACAAGAGACCCACTTCAGACCTAGAGACACATACAGACTGAAAGTAAGGGGATGGAAAAAGATATTCCATGAAAATGGAAACCAAAAGAAAGCTGGAGTAGCAATTCTCATATAAGACAAAATAGATTTTAAAATAAAGAATGCTACATGAGACAAAGAAGGACAATACATAATGATCAAGGGATCGATCC
This sequence comes from Orcinus orca, assembly GCF_937001465.1. NCBI lineage: Eukaryota > Metazoa > Chordata > Mammalia > Artiodactyla > Delphinidae > Orcinus > Orcinus orca. Next base: position 15,816,949 of record NC_064559.1, on the reverse strand, counting down.
AAGAAGAAGATATAACAATTGTAAATATTTATGCACCCAACATAGGAGCACCTCAATACATAAGGCAAATACTAACAGCCATAAAAGGGGAAATCGACAGTAACATATTCGTAGTAGGGGACGTTAACACCCCACTTTCACCAATGGACAGATCATCCAAAATGAAAATAAATAAGGAAACACAAGCTTTAAATGACACATTAAACAAGATGGACTTAATTGATATTTATAGGACATTCGATCCAAAAACAACAGAATACACATTTTTCTCAAGTGCTCATGGAACATTCTTCAGGATAGATCATATCTTGGGTCACAAGTCAAGCCTTGGTAAATTTAGGAAAATTGAAATTGTTTCAAGTATCTCTTCTGACCACAACGCTATGAGACTAGATATCAATTACAGGAAAAGATCTGTAAAAAATACAAACACACGGAGGCTAAACAATACACTACTTAATAACGAAGTGATCACTGAAGAAATCAAACAGGAAATTAAAAAATACCTAGAAACAAATGACAATGGAGACACGATGACCCAAAACATATGGGATGCAGCAAAAGCAGTTTTAAGAGGGAAGTTTATAGCAATACAATCCTACCTTAAGAAACAAGAAACATCTTATATAAAAAACCTAATGTTGCACCTAAAGCAATTAGAGAAAGAAGAACCAAAAACCCAAAATTTAGCAGAAGGAAAGAAATCATGAAGATCAGATCAGAAATAAATGAAAAAGAAATGAAGGAAATGATAGCAAAGATCAATAAAACTAAAAGCTGGTTCTTTGAAAAGATAAACAAAATTGATAAACCATTAGCCAGACTCATCAAGAAGAAAAGGGAGATTACTCAAATCAATAGAATTAGAAATGAAAAAGGAGAAGTAACAACTGACACTGCAGAAATACAAAAGATCATGAGAGATTACTACAAGCAATCTATGCCAATAAAATGGACAACCTGGAAGAAATGGACAAATTCGTAGAAATGCACAACCTGCCAAGACTGAATCAGGAAGAAATAGAAAATATAAACAGACCAATCACAAGCACTGAAATAGAAACTGTGATTAAAAATCTTCCAACAAACAAAAGCCCAGGACCAGATGGCTTCACAGGTGAATTCTATCAAACATTTAGAGAAGAGCTAACACCTATCCTTCTCAAACTCTTCCAAAATATAGCAGAGGGAGGAACACTCCCAAACTCATTCTATGAGGCCACCATCACCTTGATACCAAAACCAGACAAGGGTGTCACAAAGAAAGAAAGCTACAGGTCAATATCACTGATGAACATAGATGCAAAAATCCTCAACAAAATACTAGCAAACAGAATCCAACAGCACATGAAAAGGATCATACACCATGATCAAGTGGGGTTTATTCCAGGAATGCTAGGATTCTTCAATATATGCAAATCAACCAACGTGATACACCATATTAACAAATTGAAGGAGAAAAACCATATGATCATCTCAATAGATGCAGAGAATGCTTTCAACAAAATTCAACACACATTTATGATAAAAACCCTGCAGAAAGTAGGCATAGAGGGAACTTTCCTCAACATAATAAACGACATATATGACAAACCCACAGCCAACATCATCCTCAACGGTGAAAAACTGAAAGCATTTCCACAAAGATCAGGAACAAGACAAGGTTGCTCCCACCACTTTTATTCAAAATAGTTTTGCAAGTTTTAGCCACAGCAATCAGAGAAGAAAAGGAAATAAAAGGAATCCAAATCGGAAAAGAAGTAGTAAAGCTGTCACTGTTTGCAGGTGACATGATACTATACATAGAGAATCCTAAAGATGCTACCAGAAAACTACTAGAGCTAATCAATGAATTTGGTAAAGTAGCAGGATACAAAATTAATGCACAGAAATCTCTTGCATTCCTATACACTAATGATGAAATATGTGAAAGTGAAATCAAGAAAACACTCCCGTTTACCATTGCAACAAAAAGAATAAAATATGTAGGAATAAACCTACCTAAGGAGACAAAAGACCTGTATGCAGAAAATTATAAGACACTGATGAAAGAAATTAAAGATGATACAAATAGATGGAGAGATATACCATGTTCTTGGATTGGAAGAATCAGCATTGTGAAAATGACTCTACTACCCAAAGCAATCTACAGATTCAATGCAATTCCCATCAAACTACCACTGGCATTTTTCACAGAACTAGAACCAAAAATTTCACAATTTGTATGGAAACACAAAAGACCCCAAATAGCCAAAGCAATCTTGAAAACGAAAAATGGAGCTGGAGGAATCAGGCTCCCTGACTTCAGACTATACTACAAAGCTACAGTCATCAAGACAGTATGGTACTGACACAAAAACAGAAAGATAGCTCAATGGAACAGGATAGAAAGCCCAGAGATAAACCCACGTATATATGGTCACCTTATCTTTGATAAAGGAGGCAGGAATGTACAGTGGAGAAAGGACAGCCTCTTCAGTAAGTGGTGCTGGGGAAACTGCACAGGTACATGTAAAAGTATGAGATTAGATCACTCCCTAACACCATACACACAAAAAAAGCTCAAAATGGATTGAAGACCTAAATGTAAAGCCAGAAACTATCAAACTCTTAGAGGAAAACATAGGCAGAACACTCTATGACATAAATCACAGCAAGATCCTTTTTGACCCACCTCCTAGAGAAATGGAAATAAAAACAAAAATAAACAAATGGGACCTAATGAAACTTCAAAGCTTTTGCACTGCAAAGGAAACCATAAACAAGACCAAAAGACAACCCTCAGAATGGGAGAAAATATTTGCAAATGAAGCAACTGACAAAGGATTAATCTCCAAAGTTTACAAGCAGCTCATGCAGCTCAATAACAAAAAAATAAACAACCCAATCCCAAAATGGGCAGAAGACCTAAATAGACATTTCTCCAAAGAAGATATACAGACTGCCAACAAACACATGAAAGAATGCTCAACATCATTAATCATTAGAGAAATGCAAATCAAAACTACAATGAGATATCTTCTCACAACAGTCAGAATGGCCATCATCAAAAAATCTACAAGCAATAAATGCTGGATAGGGTGTGGAGAAAAGGGAACCCTCTTGCACTGCTGGTGGGAATGTGAATTGGTACAGCCACTATGGAGAACAGTATGGAGCTTCCTTAAAAAACTACAAATAAAACTACCATATGACTCAGCAATCCCACTACTGGGCATATATCCTGAGAAAACCATAATTCAAAAAGAGTCATGTACTAAAATGTTCATTGCAGCTCTATTTACAATAGCCCGGAAATGGAAACAATGTAAGTGCCCATCATCGGATGAATGGATAAAGAAGATGTGGCACATATATACAATGGAATATTAGCCTTAAAAAGAAATGAAATTGAGCTATTTGTAATGAGGTGGATGGACCTAGAGTCTGTCATACAGAGTGAAGTAAGTCAGAAAGCGAAAGACAAGTACTATATGCTAACACATATATATGGAATTTAAGGGGAAAGAAAGTCATGAAGAACCTAGGGGTAAGACAAGAATAAAGACACAGACCTACTAGAGAATGGACTTGAGGACATGGGGAGGGGGAAGGGTAAGCTGTGACAAAGTGAGAGAGTGGCATAGACATATATACACTACCAAATGTAAAATAGATAGCTAGTGGGGGGCAGCCACATAGCACAGGGAGATCAGCTCGCTGATTTGTGACCACCTAGAGGGGTGGGATAGGGAGGGTGGGAGGGAGGGAGACGCCGGAGGGAAGAGATATGGGAACATATGTATATGTATAACTGATTCACTTTGTTAGGGAGCAGAAACTAACCCACCATTGTGGAGCAGTTGTACTCCAATAAAGATGTAAAAAAAATAAAATTCAAATATTCTTCTATATGGGGCTGATTAGAATAAACTATAGTACACAGTGGAGTACTATACAGTAATAAATATGGATATGATGTCTCTATGTATTACTATGGAATCATTTCAAAGACGTGTTGTAGAATGCAAATAGAAAGATGGAAAAAAGTATGTATTGTGTCCTCTATGTTAGAAATGGAGAAATTGAAAACAAATTTATATGGTAAGATAATGGTTAAAAGAGGGAGGAAATGTGGTGGAGAGTATAGGGATAGAAGCTTGATTTCTTTTAATATACATAATTTATTTTGTAGATTTAATTTTGGATTCAGGTAAATATTTTATATAATTATGAAACTAACCAAGAAAAAAAATCGAAGTATCATTAAATAGTGAAATAGTCACTCCTTCCCACTTAACCAGGCTTACACTGAGCCTAGTGGTCAGGCCAAGGTGAAGAAAACTCAAGGGCTTTGCAGGTCTCTATTCCAAGCACGTGCCTTGCCCTGATCATGAGCGTGGCTTTCTAAATTCCCCTTTATACAAGGGTGCTTTTGAATGTCCTAATTTCCCAAAGAATCCCCCACCCCCAGCTTTCCTCTCAGGCCTCAGGTAGTTTATGGTAAATCTGTACCTGTAATCTTTTGCCACAAAAACCTAGGGCTGGTTACTCTGCCTTGCTCTTTTTTTCCAGCAATGCACAGTGCTTTTCTGGCCTGAGATCTGAGTTAGGCAAAACTACCTTGTGTCGGTTCTTTAGAGAGCCCCTAGACCAGTGAGAATGGGCATAACACAATAATTTGCAAATAAGATCAGCTCTGCTTCCTCCAGAACCAGGGACCAGGGTCCCACACTGTGAACACCGGCTGCAGGAGAGGGATGCAGTGAGAGCCAGTAAAAATGCCACAAAGCTTTCCTACCATTTTCAAATTCCCTCTGCCTTTATTCAGCATTCACTTGTTGGCTCTAAACCTCTGTTTTCCAGAGTTCTGTAAGTTGCCTTGACAGTTTCTGCTTGTTTTTTGATCTGTGGGGGAATGAGAACATGGAGCCATTTACTCTGCCATTTTACTGAGATCACTCTACAATTGTATTTGTATATAGATTTCTTTTCTGCAGATTGTGAGTTATTGGAAGGCAGGGATCTCGTTGGCTTTTTAAATTTTTTTTGTATTTTGCCTCAGTGACCTGTAACCTTGCTAAATGCATTTATTCATTCTTGTCGTTCTTAATTAAAATCCTAAGTAAATTACTTAGGATTGTCTATATACACAAGCATCTTGTCTAGAAATAAAAACAGTTTGAATTCTTTATTTCCAATTTTTTATGCTTTTGAAAGTATTGTTCTTGGCTTTAGTGCACTAAGATCTCCAATACATGATGAACAGAATTCCCTAAAAAGAAAGCTGCATTTTCCTCAATTTCTTAACATTAGGCAGGTTCATTGTATAGAGGCCCTTTTTTCATAGATGTACTTTATCAGATTGAGGAAGCTCCTTTCTATCCTTAGTTTGATGAGAGAGTTTTTATCATGACAATGTTTAATAAGAAACAAATGTTTTTGCTTCATTTATTGAAAGGATATAGTTTCTCATTTATTTCATTAATGTGGTGAAATACATATTGGGTTTTACAATAGGAAACCAACCTTGTTCCCTATGATAAACCTCAATCAATAGTCATGATGAACTATCCTTTTATATATTGAGGAATTTGATTAATTTTTTTTTGCCAAGGATTTTCTTCATCTAAGTTCATCTAAGTTCATGAGGGCTATGTGCTGTAAATTTCTTTTCTTGCAATATCCCTCTTTTATTTTGGTATCAGGGTTATGCTGGCCTCATGAGTTGGCCTCTATTTTCAGAAAGAGTTTGTTGTAGATTGAATTGTGTCCCCCCAAAAGATATGTTGAAGTCCTAACCCCTGGTACCTCTGATTGTGACCTTATTTGGAAATCAGGCATGATTTGCATATGTAATCAAGTTACATCTAATGTGGGCATTAGGATGGGCCTTAATTCAGTATGACTGCTGTATTTTTTAAGAAGAGAGAAGAGACACAGGGAGAGACACACAGAGAGAGTGCCATGTGACAACAAGGTGGAGATTGGAGTGATGCTTCTACTGGCCAAGGAACACCAAGTGTTGCTGGCAACACCAGAGGCTAAGAGAAAGGCACAAAACCGATTTTCCCCTAGAGCCTGCAGGAAGAACATGGCTTGGGTGATAGCTTAATTTCAGACTTCCAGCCTCCAGAACCGTGGGAGATTAAATTTCTGTTGTTTATAACCACTCTGTTTGTGGTAATATTTGTTCCCAGCAGCACTAGGAAACTAATGCAGGTTTTATTTAAATTGATACAATTTCTTCCATAATTATGTAAAATAATTCACTGGTAAAGTAATCTGGGCCTGAACTTTTCTCTGTAGGAAAGTTTTAAACTACAAATTTTAATTTTAAAATAGATATACAGATATTCTTCTATTAATTAACCAGTGAGCTTTGGTACTTTGTCAATTTTTCTAAGTTGCTGAATTTATTGGCCTAAAATTATTCATAATATTTCCTTATTATTCTCTTAATATCTGTAGGCTCTGTAATGTGTTATCCTTCATTATTAATATTAGTAACTTCTGTTGTCTATTTTTGTTTTCTTGATCAGAGTTACTAAAGGTTTACCAAATTTATTTATTTTTACAAAGAACAAATCTTTTGACTTTATTTTCTTTCTCTATCATTTGTCTTCTATTTTATTGATACCTTCCCTTATTTTTTCATTTCCTTCTTTCTACTTACTCTGAGTTTAATTTGTTCCTCTTTTTCTAGTGTAAGTTGGAAGCTTATGTCATTGATTTTAAACCTTTTTTCTTTTCAAACTTATACACCTATAAATTTCCTTCTCATTAATAATTTTGTGATATTTTGCAAATGTAGGCAAAATTTTATCATCCAGTTCAAAACATTCTTTTAACTTCCTTAACTGATTCTTCTTTGAACTGTAGGTTGTTTAGAAATCTGTTGCTTAATTTGCAAAGATTTGAAGTTTTCTATACTCTTCTTCCTATTAATTTCTAGTTCAATTCTAGAGTGATCAGAGAACTCACTCTATGATTTAAATCCTTTGAATGTACCTGAGACATTTTACAGCTACACGTGGTCTCTCTTGGTGAACATTGCATATGCACATGAAGACTGCAGTAGTGTTTTGGAACTGTCAATTGGTTGATAATGTTGCTCAAATCTTCTATATCTTTACCATTTTTTCTCCCCTTCCTTTTCTGTTAGAGAGAGGGATGCCAAAACCTTTTATTGATATGGTTGATTTGTCAAATTGTCCTTTTAGATCTGTCAATTTTTGCTTCACATATTTTTCAGTTTTGATTTTTTAATGTTCATAAGATTGCAATAAGTTTTGGATGAATTGACCTTTCAACATTATGAAATAATCCTCTTTATCTCTGATAATACTTTTGTCTTAAAACCTTTGTTTTTGGGTTTTTTATGGTTATTCTTTTACTATCTTTTTACTTCAACCTGTATATGTCTTTGTATCTCTTATAGACAGCATATAGTTGGATGTTGCTTTTATATTCAGTCTGGCAACCTCTGCTTTTTAATTGTAGTACTTATTCAATTATGTTTAATGTATTTATTGATATGATTGTGGTTAAGTTTACACATTGTTATTGGTTGACTTTTTAAATATATCTCTGTGCATTATATTTTCATTTGTTTCCTAGGGATAGAAATAGGCAGACAAAAGTTACCACAGCCTGCCTAGTATTAATATTACACTATTTTGCAAAAACTTAAAAAACATCAAAACAATAAAACTCCATTTACAACCCCTTTTGTCCTTTTTATTGTTGTTATATATTTTGCTACTATACATATTGATAGAGATGTATAAATACATGTGCATACATATAAACATATTTATCTATCTGTTTATATATGTATTAACAATACATTGTTATTATTTCTGCATTAAACATCCAATTGACTTTTAAGAAGTTTAACAAAAAAGGTTTTTAAAAGTAATTACTCATGTTTTCCTTTACCAGTATTCATTTTTTCCTTTACAGTTGACTCTTGAACAACACATGTCTGAATTATGTAGTTCCACTTACAGTTAGAGTTTTTTCCAATAAATACAGTACCTGTATTTTTATTTTAAACATTTTTAAAGTAACTAAGTGTGGGAAAAACTTTGTGTTCAATTAGAGATCACGCTATGAGCCCTGATTCTATCAGGGCTTCCTGCCCTTGGGTGAGTCCTTTACTAATTCCTTTTTCTGTTTTTTTTTTTGGAGGCAGAGATAGCAGTACACACATTTTTGACTGCATGGAGGGTAAGCATCCCTAACTCTGAGTTCTTCAAGGGTAAACTGTAAATTCATCTGCTATAATTTCCCTTAAGCTTAAAATTTCCTTTTAGTACAGATCTGCAACAATTCTCCAACCTTGCTATTGTTTTTCGTATTCTTTTCAATTTCAAAGATGGCTTTAATTTACCTTCAGTTTAGAAAGGTAAATGGCTAGATACAGAATTCCAGGTTGATAGGGAGTTTTCTCTTCATAGCTCAAAAATAGTTACATTTCCTTCTGACGTGTTATTTCTCATAAGAGATCAACTGTCCTTCGCATCCTTGTTCCCCCATATGCAGTCTCTTACATGTAGTCCCCTGTAACGGATAACTATCAATGTCTCTGTCTACTTTTAACAACTTCTTTTAACAATTTTTTAAAAATCTTTTTTTTTATGTGTGGTTTTTAGCAGTTTGCCTATGATTTGACTAGGTGGGATTTTTTTATCCTGCTTGGTGATTGCTTTGTTTCCTGGATTTCTGGGTTACTGATATTAGTGAAATCTGGAAATTTTTCTATTATTTCTCCTAACGTTCTTTCTGCCCTATTTTCTACCTCCTCTACTTCTATGACTCTAATCATGTGCTTTCTAGAGCACATGATACTGTTGCATGGATCATGAAGTGTTGTTCACTTGCAAACGTTGTTTCTTTATGCTTCAGTTTGGACAGCTTCTATTTAACTGTCTTTAAGTTCGGTGACTCTTTCTTCTATAAGTTCAGATACGTATTTTAGTTCTATGATTTCCATTTCACTCTTTTTGAGTTTCTGTATCGCTACTGAAATTACCCATCTCTTCACTGACTGTATTCATGTTTCCCTTTAGATTCTCTAGCACAGTTAACATAGTTACTTTAAATTCCTTGTCATCTAATTTCAACATCTATTGATTATTTTTATTCTTGATTATAGATTACATTTTCTGCTTCTTCACATGTCTATTAATTTTTTAATGTTATACTTGGCATACCTCACTTTTTAGAGACCATGAATGCTTTAATCATTCTATGAAAAGCATTATGTTTTATTTTCCTGCTTAAATTATTGGTATGTCATCTTAATTCTGAAGAGAAGCTTATTTTCCTTTCTGATAGGGAGTATCTATCAATATTTCCCTTACTCTTAGCACAAAAGCCTAAGAGTGAACATTATTCTCACCCCTAAGGCATAACTGTAAAAGTGTGAGGTGCTTTCCAAGTCTAACTTGGTAAGACTTGAACCCAAAACCATTTCACTGTTGTATCCAAACCACTGCCATCTCTGCTTACCCCTTTCAATATTTCAGCTGTTGTTTGTGCTCTCAGGTGCTTGGAGTATTGTACCATGCACTCACTGTTCAGTGGTCAAGGCAAAACTTTGAGGGAATTCACTTGTAGATCTTTGGGTCTCTCACCTTTATGAATTCCTCTTCACAGGGCTTTTCTTCCTCAGTTCCCAGATATTCTGGCAGCCTCTAATTCCAATTTCTGACTAGTCAGCCAGTAAGAATGACACTTTCTTGTTGACCTCTATTCCTCATATACAGCACACACTGGGAGTGTCCTCATTCAGAAACTGGTCAAATGTGGATCTCATCCAGCATGACTTTCTTCCTTCAAGCTTCTGCTTTCTTTAGTCATTCTCCCATGCCCTTAAAGAGTTATTTTCATTTTACTGCATTTTGTTTTGTCCAGACTCTATAATTTTGTCATCAAGATTAGTTTTATATAAGCTCCTGTATCATTACTAGAAGCTGGGGATCCTCTTTTGATCTTGATTTTTATAGTGCCTACCATGATGCTTGGTACATATAAGAGGTTAATAAATGAATAAATAAATGAAGAGAGGAATACATACAAATGTTCAGAGGGATACCTACATGGACTATGATACAAGCTTTCTATTTTTAGGCATTTGTTTTTCTGTTGAAGTGAGAAATTCATATTTTGTGTTAAAATAGAGAATGAGTCATCTTCCCTTGGTCATAGATATTACCCTCCCAGGTAAATAAGGATGGCACCAACTAAATTTTTTTGGTTGCATTTGCTTTTGGTTTAGAGATACAATACATGATTTATTATTTTTCTTTGAAAATCAAAGAAAATAGCTACATACTTTAATATACATTTGAAGAGTATGACAATTTCAAGTGGAATTAATTTGGATTTGAAAGTGTAGTGTTTCCGATTAATCCACAACTTGATGTAAGTGACAAAAGTCAGCTTGCTTCATTAAGACTATAATAATCATATAGAATATATTCATGTGCATTTAAAAGTAATTCTTGGCTGAAATTCATGTCACCTAAAAGAAAGGTTAATGTTCTACTATGTTTAAATTCCAGTGTGACTTTTAGCCTTTTGAACAAATTGAAAAGTATACAGCCACAGTCAAAAACAACATTAAATTTTTCTGATGATTTTAATTGTGACCCATATAAAACATATCAACCTTTGCTTTTCCAGAGTAAATGAAACTTGAATTACTCATATGTTTAATCCAGGACTTACTAGTGCTTCTTTTATGTAGTTAGTATGACAGATTTCAGCCATGGAGTGTTGTTAATAATGGTAAACAGATTAAATGCTTACTATGTTTTATTTGAAACATAATGTATTTAACTCTTGAGGATTATACTGACTTACTACAAAAGTTATATTAAATGAACAAAATAAATGTTAGTATAATTTACAAGTTACTATATACATTTGACAGCTATTTTTGGCTTTGACCATTTTTGAGCATATGAAAACACTCACGGAACCATGCTGTATTGAGAACTTGGGGAGAGAAAGTGATGAACCCATTTATATAAACTCTGCTACAGTTTTTGTTTTAAAATGTTTCTCAAAATGTAATGGTCTGTGGTGAAAGATATAATTTCTTTCAAAAAGGATTTCATCAATTTGTAAAATTACAGGATGCCAGGAGCAACCTCAACTTCTAAATGTGCCATTTAATTTATGTTTCAATTAACTCTTAGTAGAAGAGTTACAATCTATAAATAATTGTCAGAAGAGGGAATGCTTCTTATTTATTTAGAGTGGAAAATTAGTTCTTTTCCTGAAACTACAAAGAATTATCTATTATATTCTTTGAAGCTACAAAGAATATCTATTGGATGTCAGTTGTTGTGATGTATATTGTCTTTCTACTTCTGTTCAGTCATTTAGTGACAATTTAGTCAACATAAGAAAAATTACTGGGCTTCCCTGGTGGCGCAGTGGTTGAGAGTCCGCCTGCCGATGCAGGGGACACGGGTTCGTACCCCGGTCCGGGAAGATCCCACATGCTGCAGAGCAGCTGGGCCCGTGAGCCATGACCGCTGAGCCTGCTTATCCGGAGCCTGTGCTCCGCAATGGGAGAGGCCACAAAAGTGAGAGACCCGTGTACCGCAAAAAAAAAAAAAGAAAAATTGCTGTTTGTCTTTTCCTGTTTGAAAGTTTCTTCCTTTTGCTTGTTAAGAGGAAGAGAGAAAGTCACTAGGAAGATAGAAAATTGAGTGCCTAAAAACAACTGATAAAGAAAGTATTGTAGAATCTCTTTGGGACACTAAAAGCTTTCTAATATATATAGTTGACCTGCAATCTTAGATTTGTATAAAAGAGAATGGAATGGATATTTCTGATGTCTGAATGGAAAAAAAAAGAAAAAGTTACAACTGACAAGTTGGTGATACTAAAATAAATATGAAATAAAAACTGGAAGGCTGCTCAAAATGCAAATAAATCCTTGTTGTTGTGTATAGTTGCAATTCTTCTATTTTGATTACTCATTAGATTTCTATTTTTTCTCATTTGGGGGGGGGTCTTTTCATTCTGTTTTTCTTTTTGGCTCCTTTCATCCAAGGACATATCTGTCAACACATTTGTTGAACCTGAGAAAGGAAAACAGACTTCAGTGACCACAGGACAACGAATATAGATCTTGTAAAAATAGTTTAGAAGAGTATCTGAACTAATGGACCACAGTCTTCAACAATCAAATAAAACAAAACCTAGGGAAGGGGGAGAATCTGATCACAGAGTTATCACATAATATTTAGATGTCCAGTTTCCAACAACAACCAAAAAGTCACAAAGCATACAAATAAACAGAAAGTATACTCCATTAAAAGGAACAAAATAAGTGGACAGAAACCATCCCTTAGGAAGCCCAGAGTTATCAAAGTAACTAGACAAGGATTTAAACTGTTATAAACATGTTCAAAGGGCTAATGGAAGTCATAAGGAAAGAACTAAAGGAAATCAGGAAAATGATGTTTGAGAAAAGTGTGAATAAAAAAAAGAAAGTGTAGAAAGGAACCAGACATAAATTCTGGAGCTAAGATATACAATACTTGAAATAAAAAACAAATTCAACAGAGGAATTTAATAGAAGATTTGAACAGGCAGAAAAAAGAATCAGCAAACTTGAAGTCAGGGTGATTGAAATCATCGAGCATGCGTAACAGAAAAAAAATGAGTAGAAGTGAATGTAGCCTAAGAGATTTGCAGGATACCATCAAGCAGACCATCACACACCTTATGAGTCCAGAAGGAGAAGAAAGAGAAAATTGTAGAAAGAATGTTTCAAGATATAATTGCTAAAAATTTCCCAAATTTGATAAAAGACATGATTCTACAAATATAAGAAATGAAGTGAACTCCAAGTTGTATAAAAGCAAAGATACCTCACTGAGGCACATTATAATCAAACTTTTAAAAGCCAAAGATAGAGAATCTTGAAAGTAGCAAGAAAGAAGTGAGTCATCATTTATGAGGGATCCTCAATAAAATTAACAGCCAATTTCTCATCAGGAACCACAGTGGTGAAAAGACAGGAGGATATCATATTTAAAGTGCTGAAAGGAAAAAAAAAAAAACTTCCAATCAAGATTTTGACAAAACTGTCCTTCAAAAAATGACAGAGATTAATCCCTTGTCAGTTGCATCATTTGCAAATATTTCCTCCCATTCTGTAGTTTGTCTTTTCATTTCATTTATAGTTTCTTTTGCTGTGCAAAAGCTTTTACGTTTAATTAGGTTCCATTTGGATTTTGTTTTGTTTTGTTTTTATTTCCATTACTCTAGGAGACGGATCCAAAAAGATATTGCTGCGATTTATGTCAGAGTGTTCTGCCTATGTTTTCCTCTAGGAATTTTATAGTATCCAGTTTTACTTTTAGGTTTTTATTTAAGTTTGAGTTTATTTTGTGTGTGGTGTTAGAGAATGTCCCAATTTCATTCTTTTACATGTAGCTGTCAGTTTTCCTGGCACCACTTATTGAAGAGACTGCATTTAATCTCTAAAACATACAAACAGCTCATATAGCTCAATATCAAAAAAACAAACCAATAAAAAAATGGGCAGAAGATCTAAATAGACATTTCTCCAATTAGTACATACAGATGGTCAAAAGGCACATGAAAAGATGCTCAACATTGCTAATTATTAGAGAAATGTAAATCAAAACTACAATGAGATATCACCTCACACCTATTTCTCTATTTTCCTACTGATCGCTCCACTATGTGTATGATACACTCTTTATAGTTGTCCCTCAGTTCTTGGATACTCTATCCCATTTTTTTCACTCTTTTTATCTCATTGCTTTTCAGTTTTGTAAGTTTCTATTGACATATCCTCAGAGATGCCATACTTTTGCCTTGTCTATTAAGGGGATCGTTGAAGGCATTCTTTACTCTGTCTGATATTTTGATCTCTGGCATTTCTTTTTTATTCTTTCTTAAAATTTCCATCTTACATTACCTATCTATTCTCGCACGTTTTCTGCTTTTTCCATTAGAGTCCTTAGCATGTTAATCATAGTTACTTTAAATTCCTGGTCTGGTAATTCCAACATCCCTGCCATATATGAGTCTGTTTCTGATGTTTGCTCCATCTCTTTAGGCTGTATTTTATTCTTTTCATATGCCTTGTAATTTTTTGGTAAAAACTGGGTATCATGTCCTGGGTAAAAGGAACTGCAGTAAATAGGCCTTTAGTAATGTGTCAGTAAGTTATGGGGGGATGGAAAGTATTCTGTAGTTCTATAATTAGGTCTCAGTTTTTTTCATAATTCTGCACCCTTGGATTGAGAACTTCACCAGTGCTTCTCAGTTTCCCTCCCTTAGGTAGGACAGAATGGCTAGAACAGGATGAAACTTGGTATTGCTCTTCTCCAGATGTGGAAGGCTAGAGGGAACTGGAGTGGGATATTTCCCTTCCCATACATAGAAGGCAAGACTGGGCTGTATTTGTGTATTTTCCTTCCCCAAGGTTGATTAGGCTCTGGAAAAAAAAAATCCAGTATATTAGACTCTGCTAAAATAGTTTCTCTTGAGCCCAGGCCTTCTTAAGAAGAAAAAAATGCTCTGGAATATTTCAAAATGGCTACTTTTCCCTCCCCCTGCTGTTGTACAAGGGAATTTTTTCCCTCTAATATTCATTGTGAGATCCTAGTTGAACTGGTGGTAAAACCCACAAAAGTGTGGGGATTCCCCTATGACTGGGACCCCCCTGGGGTTTTAAATTATCTAATTTGTCTACACTGAGCCTACAGCAATTGATTACAGTTTAGTTTCTCCTAACCCAGCATTGCTTCATCGGGCGATTCCTGTGCATGAGTGTCTGCTCCAGTTAAGCTGTGGTTCTCTGTGTTCTCCTATGTGTCTCTCCAAGTTCTGGGGCAGCAGCTTGCCCTGTGATCTCACTTCTCTAAGTGATCTAAGAAAAACTGATGATTTTTACGTTTGTTCAGTTTTTTACTTCTTGTTAGGATGGAGTAGTGACTTCCAAGCTCCCTACATGTCAGACTGGAAACCAGTAGTAGGAATCCTTCATATAATCCCAGCATTGATATTTTATGCATATTTTGTGCATATTTTCTAAATTAAGCCTCTTTCTGCACTCACTGCCTAGTTCTCATAAAAAATGTAATGCTAACATTTATTGCTACCTGAACTTCTGCTCTCTTCCAAATTATTTTATTTAGGGAATTTTAGCCCTGTCCTCACCTTACCCCTCAGGATGTGATATGCTCAAATTAGTGTCTTCACAAGTGTTCTATGACAGGTGAGTCTTAAGAGAGAAGAAGTAGAGAGAAGGTACTCGGGTTAGCTGAAAAGCTGGTTCCTCGAAAAAGAAACTGCTGCCCAGTTTTCTGTTTAAGTGTAGACCTTAGGGCCTCTGTGGAAAAATTATGCAAAATGAAAAAAAAAATAGAATATCATCCCAGAGCCTCACAAGAATATACATGAAGATTATTTATTAGAAAAAAGAAGAAAGTTTTTTTTTTAATGTTTACCATTATCAGTGGGATTCAAGAAGAAACAATACCTTGAAAGAGGAGAAGAAATTCCATCAGAAGAAAATAAGATGCCAGCAGGAAGATTTTTGGAGAGGGAAAATTGTCCCCTTTAATGCCTGGCAACTAAAACTGTTCTTAGCAAAAGAGCATGAAAGGAGTCTTCTGCCAAGCAGACATTTCTCTCAGATCCTAGAAGTAAACTGATGCTCAGTCCAAGTGTTTGATGTTGAGGAATTTTCATTATTTTTCACAGTCTGCATAAATATTTTAATGGGAATTTGGGGGAGGCTGAGTTAGGGACTGCTAGCCAGTTGACTGTATCCATAAAATTTCTCTTTTAGTTCTGAACAGTATCTTCAGGCAAAAGCAAATGTTTTCGTCCAGTGCAGAACATGGATAAGAGTCCAGAAGTTTCAGGGTCAGTGGTATTTGGTCTCTCGCTTCCTCCCTAACACCATTATTGTCAACTGAGACCAGACTGGGGCCCAGACTCTGTAGACTATCAACTTGGATAAATAAGAACGATTCAGTTATTTGTTTATTTATTAAACATATTAAGAATTAAGATGCATTCTTCTCTTTAGGTTAGTGGGAAAAACTCTGAGGGGGAGGAACTTTAGGCCAACTATATTGGGTCTTAGATATTGTATCTATGAAATTATAATAGTACAAGCCTTGCCATACCTATTGTCAAGGGTGTTGTGAACACAAACTGAGATACTAATAATTTGGGGGAAAAAAGTGAAACACAAAGTATCTTTCTCTGGAACTTAGAATATGATGTTACAGTCAATTATAGGAAGATGCTCAGCCTATGAATTCAAAGTTCCAGATTATGCAATCTGGTAAACAATCAAACATCAGAAGTAAACAGGAAACATTTTTCTTCTCTAAATCTAAGTAACTCTAATATTAAAATTCTGATTACTGAATGAAAAAAAATACATGCTGAATCAACTGTGTACTCTCATCAATGAGAAAAAATTAAACCAAAAGGAAATAAAAAACAAAACATTTTTCTCTAGTATTGACTACATTTTCCCATTGCTTAATAGGTGATCATTTCTAGGATATGGCTTGCTTTGCTTTGTGAATTTGATTATTACAGGACACATTGTGATAAAAGAAGTGCAGCACAAGGACTATCAGACCAAAGCAGACAGCTTGAAAACCCATCTCTTCTATAACTGCCTTTGACGGAGAACAGCTGTCAATACAGTAAAAATGATATCTGAAGCCTCTAAATGAAGTTTATTATTCTCACATCTTCATTTCACAACTTATTTGGTTAAATTGGGTAAAACTGGCTATTGTGAATTTGTTATAATTATGTCCATGCTTTGACTCCAAACAAACATTTTTAAAGGATGAGTAAATTCAACTATTGTCGTTGCTCTCAGAGAAATTAAGTAGTAATAACTCACACACATTCTCAAAAACCATCCCTTTATTAATTTTTTTCGGACCTTTTCAGAAAACAGACTTAGTTATCAGGAGTATTAGCTATCATCAAAATGGAAACCTCAGTTTCAAGCATTTATTTTATTTCCATGATCACTTATTTTCTCATTATTTATTTAATAATCAAGCTAAACCTTCAGGCAAGGAGATAGCAATTATTTCTAATTTAAAATGTAAGGCTATAAGATGAGATCTTGTTGAGGTAATATAATACTTTACTGACAAAATGCAACTCAGTTTTCCAGTATAAATCAGTCCCTTATCCATCTGCAATCATCGTATCTAAACTTACGACAAGTTCAACATTCAACCATATAACTATATTCCCCATCTTTCTTTTTATTTTTTCCTGATTTTCTCCTTTAGAATTTAGTCCTGACATATAGACTGCAACCCATAGTTTTCTCTTGAATGGGATTCTTCAATCTTTCCATTTTCTTGGTTTCATTTTTAAAGTAAGACTTTAAAATTTTTCATGTGGTATACTATACTTAGGTCTTTACTGGTTTTCCCTATGCACCAGGATTTTCTTTTATAATCTACATTTAAGTTTTTAATTTTGTTTTTATTGCTCTTATTTTGTTCCTATTTGGATGTGTATGTGTGTTTCCTTTTAGTAGGGAAAACAAAAAGAGGGGTGCAGTGAAAGTGCATGTTTATGAAGCCTCAGTTTATAGGGATGTACAGAGAGGGGAATTATTAATAGCGACATGATATGCACACACTTTTTGTAAGGAGGACCACTGACCATAGACCTCATATTTTTATAAGTAAAGAATAAGTCTAATGTTACCTAGGTAGGAAGTGGTGGGGACAGGTTTAATGTCTTGTTAAAGTCTCGGTTGTTCTAACTGTCCATCAACAGATAAATGGATAAAGACGATGGGCAGCAACACTGATGGGCCTAGAGATTACCATACTAAGTGAAGTCAGAAAGAGAAAGACAAATACCATATGATACCACTTATATGTGTAATCTAAAATATGACACAAATGAACTTATCTGTGAAACAGAAACAGATTCACAGACATAGAGAACAGACTCGTGGTTGCCAAGAGGGAGGGGAGGTGGGGAGGGATGGATTGGGAGTTTGGGATCAGCAGATGCAAACTATTATATATGGAATGGATAAACAACAAGGTCCTACTGTATAGCACAGGGAACTATATTCAATATCCTGTGATAAACCATATGGAAAATAATATGAAAAACAACATATATATATGTATAATGGAATCACTCTGCTGTACACCAGAAACCAATACCACATTATAAATCAACTATACTTCAATAAAAATAAATTTTTAAAAATCTTGGTTGTCAAAATATTAATAGTTCAGAGTTGGGCTATCAACCACATTGCTGTGCTACCTCCAGTTTGGGTGAACAAGGTTGAATGACTACTGATGATTTTTTTTTTTTTTAATGAAATGAGCCTAATGGTATGCTTGCCTCTTTTTCTGAGCTCAAATGTTTCAGGGTGTAAGCCAGTTTCCTTCCTGGTTATGAGGTAAATATTTTCTTAACTCCCTCCCAGCCCTTCTCATTGGAAATAAGGTTCTCTAGACAGGAGTGAGTATGAAGGCAAAAGCAATGGGGTAATGATGTAACAAAATCACAGCCCCAGAGTTCAGAACATCAAAGACCTGTACAGGGACAAAAATCATGTATCAGCAATGAGGCTATTAGGAATCTAACTTTTCCTGGATCTGTAAAATTATTGCAATGATACCTATCTCAATGAAAAGGAAAATAAAATATTAAGTACTGAGGGGAAAAGCTGAAGAAATAAAATAAACAGGTCTTCTGATCTGGTTTCTTTGTATTGTATCAAAACCACCAGGGAAATGACTACCGTGGCTCTAATAGAACCTGAAAGCTTGCCAGATGAGGGTGCAATAAAAGTGAGACAAATGAACATTTTCTGCAAGACTGATCTATGGCAATTGGAGGAGGAAATATAAGCAACATTTTGAAAAGTTCATGAACATAATATGAACATATAAAGAAACTAATGATCCTCTTACATTGTTGAATATTTTAAAAATATTCATTCATCATTTATTTGAAAACAACACTAGATGCTTTACAAAAAGAATTGAATGAAGCTTTGATTCTCTGCCTGAATCAGAAATAACACAGATAAAATATGAGAGGGTATGAAGACATGCAATTATCTTGGGAAAATATAAACAAAATGATATTGAACATTAAAAAGCCCAGTTCTTCTATTGCAACATCTCTTGGTGCAAAATCTGTCCATTTGCTCCTCGTCAGAGTAGAAAGGAACTGAAACCTCCATGTACTCAAAAAAATCCCTCTCTTGGTTTAAAACTATTTCATTTCCAAGCCACGAGTAATTCTTCTAGTGTTTGTGCCTAAATTAGAATAACACTTATTTTTTTTTCCTATGATCTTATCATGCTAAAAAGATATACAGCATATCCTCTTGGTGAAAAGATACTATACCTAAACAAAACCAGAATTCATTAATAGCCTTGCAATTTAATTTCATTTCCTCCCCCTACACCAGACGTTATAGTTATAAAATTAAAAAGTTCTCTCACTGAGTAAGTTTTCTTCCTAGTCACTGTTTACTTTGCACATAACCCGGAAAAGATTGCTGGCTGCAATTCTTGCAGTGTTACTAAAATATTTCTTTAACGTCCCAAGCTAATATAGTGTATAATGAACAGATGACTAAGACAGAAGCTTAATTTTCATATTGTGCTTTATCACATGGTATACAGGGATTCAAAATTTGGCAGGTTTTGGTAAATAATAGAATGGTGTAAGAGTTTTGGTTCTCTTTACCTCCCTATTCACAATTTCCCCATTGTTCCACATTTAATTAAATTTCCTAATTCAAGTTCATGTTTGTTCCAA
Organism: Orcinus orca; assembly: GCF_937001465.1. Classification (NCBI taxonomy): domain Eukaryota; kingdom Metazoa; phylum Chordata; class Mammalia; order Artiodactyla; family Delphinidae; genus Orcinus; species Orcinus orca. The sequence continues at coordinate 15,797,104 of NC_064559.1, read as the reverse complement.
ACCATAGAATTCCAGTTATAATTCACATATTTTGGTAAGAAAATAGAACACATGATCCACAAACACATTTTCCATCAATTATGTTTGTCAACAGCTATTGAATTAAGTATTAACTTACCTGAATTTGAAAATCTAACTCATTCCTACTCAAGCTCTTAGAAACTGAAGTTCTAAGTAATTATTCTTTTTTTTCGTCTCAGTCTAAACCTTTAAGAGGTTCCAAAATATTTTTGAAGTAAAAGAATAACTTAGAAAATTCATGTGGGAATTAGTCACTGGAGGCTTTTAATCATATCAAGGTGCTCCGCTTCAGTGAATAAGATAAGTCTTGAATAAGTATCTAAAATTTTGCTTCTGAGCTCAAAGTAAATCCTACAATAATTTTCCATCAACAGCTTTCAAATTTTATAGTCTTTGCAGTGAGAAAATTAAGGTGTTTCTAAAGACCTAAAGCAAACACTGAGAACTGCAACATAAATAAGTCCAAGGATTACCCTTGGTTGCAAGGAATCATTTCTTATGATAATTCTAAATAAATTTTCAATAATCATGCTTGATTTGTAACCTATAAATGTAGATAACCACACATTATCTGTAGGCTTTACTGATTTAGAATTTAGTTCACCCCTTACTTTCATGAGAGGAAAAAAGAGAATGTTTTAACAATCTAGACTCATACATTTTGTGTGTGTAAAGTGGATTCTGTTTAAGCACTGGTATACTTCATTCACAAAAAGATTCATTTTATACATTCACTCAACAAATGCCAGGCAGTGGCTGAACCACACAACTTTCATAGAAATGCTCTATATAGAACTTACCTTCTGATGGAGGGTATGGTGGTCATACAACCAGCCAATAAACCAATAAATAAATAAGTAATACATCTTAAAGAATGCTCTGAGGAAACCTAACAAGATTCTGAGGTAAAATAATAATAAAAAGAAGAAGAAGAAACAGGAGGAAGGTCCACTTATATTGTGTGATCAGGGACTGCCTCTCTGGTGAGGTGACTTAAGCTATGACCTGGGAAGATGAAATGTCAGCCGTGTGAAGAACTTAGATGGAAGTGTTTTAGGTGGAGGAAACTGTTTCTTCATTTGAGGTGGGTAAGAGCTTGGCATTTTCAAGGATTCAAGAAACATTACAAACATGTAGAGGAACAGAATGAGCTAGGGGTTAAGTGTTAAAATAAGTGTTAATAGCTAGTCAAAGAATGTCTTGTACAGATGATATATTGAATTCATGTTTTGACTCACTTCCTTCACCACAAATACGATTAGTTAATGAAATAGAAAAAAACAGGAGAAAAAGAAGCACATAGGGCAGTTCAAAGGGAACATAAACATCTTCATAAAACTAGAAATGTTGGTGAGGTTGGAAGGCCACCTCATAAGACCATAAATGATGGTCTTCGGGTCTGGAATTGGAGGCGACAACTGAGAATTTGGCCATGTCAGGTAAAGGAAACTCACTCAAAAGTCTATGTGCAAGTCAGGATCCCAAAATAAGGGTCACAGTTTGTATCAAGAAACTGTTATGTTCCCCATATCATAAAAAGAGGACCAGAACAAAAGGCGTTGACCATTGCCTCAGGTTACAGCTTTTAATAAGTTGCATATCTAAGACTGCAGAGAACACACAAAGCATCCCACCCAGGAGCTGAACAGTGCCCTATTGTCTTGGAAACTGAATTTTTAACATATTCAATATCACCAGGGAGGAGTTGTGAGCTGCCTTTATATTACCGAGTTTGAACTGGGAGCACAGGGAGCTGAGAGAAGGTAGTTACAAAGTTGCTAGACAGAATACTCAGAGAAAGAGAATATAAGACATCTCACATAGGAAATAAATACGCAAACTAAAAATCCAAAACACTCGAAGAAATGAAAAAAAATTAAAGTGAAATGGACACCCAAAATCAAAAATTAAACAATATTTTACCTCAGATGAAGCTGATTTGTAGAAGTCTAATAAATAATTAGAAATAAATTGATTAATGTGTTCAAAGACATGAATGAAAGCATAATTTCTATACAAAAGGAACAAACATTTAATATGAAGCAAAAGTAGAACAGAAGCAAAAACTAGAAAAAATTGGGACTTCCCTGGTGGCACAGTGGTTAAGAGACCACCTGCCAATGCAGGGGACACGGGTTCAAGCCCTGGTCCGAGAAGATCCCACATGCCATGGAGCAACTAGGCCCATGTGCCACAACTACTGAGCCTGTGCTCTAGAGTCCGCGAGCCACAACTGCTGAGCCCACGAGCTACAACTACTAAAGCCTGCACTCCTAGAGCCCGTGTTCTGCAACAAGAGAAGCCACTGCAATGAGAAGTCCGTGCACCGCAACGAAAAGTAGCCCCCGCTTGCCGCAACTAGAGAAAGCCCACGCACAGCAAAGAAGACCCAACACGGTGAAAAATTAATTAATTAATTTTTAAAAAACTAGAAAAAAAATCAGTATGAGATTTTTTAAACATTATTTTTTAGAGCAGTTTAGGTTCAGTAAAATTGAACAGAGGTACAGAGATTTCCCATATACTCCACGCCCCTACACATGCATAGCCTTTCCCATTAACAACATCTCCCATGAGAGATATTTGTTAAAACTGATGACCTAAATTGACACATCACTATCATCCAAAGACCACAGTTTACATAAGGGTTCACTCCTGGAGTTGTACATTCTATGAATTTGACAAATTTACAATGGTATGTATCCACAATTATAATATCATAGAGAGTAGTTTCACTGTGCTAAAAATCTGTGTTCTACCTATTCATTCCTTCTCCTCTCCCAACACTTGGCAACCACATTTTTTAAATTATATCCATAGTTTTGCCTTTTTCAGAATATCATATATTTGAAATCATACAGTAGGTAGTCTTTTCAGATTGGCTTCATGCATTTAGTAAATATGCATTTAAGGTTCCTTCAATTGTTTTTATGGGTTGATAGTTCATTTCTTTTTCACACTGAATAATATTCCATTGTCTATATGTACCACAGCTGTTTATCCATTCATCTACTGAAAGACATTTTGGTTGCTTCCAAGTTTTGGCAATTATGAATGAAACTGCTATCAACATCCATATGCAGATTTTTGTGTGGACATAATTTTCAACTCTTTGGGTAAATACCATGGGGCATGATTGCTGGATAGTACGGTAAGAGTATGTTTAGCTTTTAAAAGAAAGTGCCAAACTGTCCTCCAAATTGCTGTGTCATTTTGCATTGCCACCAGTAATAAATGAGAGCTCCTGTCCTCACCAACATTTAGTGTTGGCAGTGTTCTGGATTTTACCCATTCTCATAGGTATGTAGTCATATCTCATTGCTGTTTTAACTTGCATTTCCCTAATGACTAATGATATGGAGTACTTTTTCATATTTTTTTTGCCTATCTGGGTATCATTTATGATAAGGTCTGTTCAGGTCTTTAGTGCATTTTTTTTTTTTTTTTCCCGATACGCGGGCCTCTCACTGTTGTGGCCTCTCCCGTTGCGGAGCACAGGCTCCGGACACGCAGGCTCAGCGGCCATGGCTCACGGGCCCAGCCGCTCCGTGGCATGTGGGATCTTCCTGGACCGGGTCACGAACCCACGTCCCCTGCATCGGCAGGCGGACTCTCAACCACTGCGCCACCAGGGAAACCCTTTAGTGCATTTGTTAATCAGGTTTTTCATTTTCTTATTATTGACTTTTAAGAGTTCTGTGAATAATTTGAATAACAGTCCTTTATCAGATAGAGCTTTTACAAACATATTCGCCCAGTTTATGGCTTGTCTTCTCCCTCTTTTGACAGTCTATTTGCAGGGCATAATTTTTAAATTTTAATGAAGCAGAGCTATTCAATTATTTTTTTTCAAGGATCATACCTCTGGTGTTGTATCTAAAATGTCATCACCATACTCTAGGCCATCTAGATTTTATCCTATATTATCACCTAAGAGTTTTATACTTTTGAGTTTTACATTTAAGTCTATGATCCATTTTGACTTAATTTTTGTGAAGGGTGTAAGGTCTGTGTATAGAGTAATACTTTTGTTTTGTTTGTGTGTATGTCCAGTTGTCCCAGTACTATTTGATGAGAAGACTACCTATTCTCTATTGTATTGCCTTTGTTCCTTTGTCAAATGTTAGTTGACTGTATCTATGTGGGTATATTTCTGTTCTATTTGTCTATTCTCTCACCAAACCATACTGTCTTGATTGCTGTTGTTTTACAGTAAGTCTTGTCAGCCTTCCAATTATTCTTTCAATACTCTGTAGGCTATTCTGGCTGTTCTTTTGCCTCTCCATATAAATTTAAGAATCAGTTTGTTGATAAAAACAAAATAGCCTGCTGGAATTTTGAGAGGGATTGCACTGAATATAGAAATCGAGTTGAGAAGAACCCACACCTTCAGGATGTTGAGTCTTCTATCTATGAACCTGGACCCACATGAAATATTGAAAATGTGAGTTATTATTAAAATTAAAAAGAAAAACTTCTGGTTTGGGACTAGCATATAAGAATCTTCAGAGTTACCATGTAATTGGGAAGAACAAATCTGACTCCACATTGGATCTGTTCCTTTCACTTAAAATTTTGTGTTCTACTGCTTTTGCTACAAGCCAATCACTAAAGGGATGTTGTCTATAACTTAAAGTACACATAATGGTCCCCCTCCAGGAACTCTGCCTCCCATGACTAAGTGTTAAGCTAAAATACCTTTGTTTAGCTCACAGGAAACACCCTGACCAGGCCCACCTGTGAATGGTTGCAGGAAGGAAGAAATAAACACATCCTCTCTGGAATCTGGCTGGAACCAGGAAATACTTGCAGCAACTTAGCACCTTTTTTACTTTACCTCCTCACCTCCCCCACTTTGTTCTATAAGCAACTAGCATCCAAACCCAGGCAAGGACTGGGACACCAGTCCACCATATTCTCAGTCTACTGGTTTTCCAAATAAAGTCACTATTCCTTGCCCCAACAGCTCATCTCTTATTTATTTAATTGGCCTGTCATGCAGCAAGCAGTACAAGCTTGGACTCGGTAACAGCCACTCTGTCCTAATAATAAATAAAAAGTTAAACGAATTGAAAAATCAACTACTCATCTTAGATCCCTCAGAGAAGTAAGGTCACAGGGGAAACCATTACCCGCCAAGGTGGAGAGATGGACAGGCAAATACACAGAATCACAACTTACCTGAGCAGAAACTCACAGGCAGAAAACTATGGGAACCAGTACTGAGGTAGGAAAATCTGAATTATAATTCATGAATATCGGAAAGCTCAGGGTGTACAAGACTGAGAGTTAAAAACTCCAGAGGGAACCAGCTGTAAGAGGGCCTCCACACTCTTCTGAGCTTTACCTCTAGGAGCTCAATGAGGCTATCACAATGAATATTGGAAGAGAATCCCCTCAGATTATAGGTAGGATAAGGGGAAAAGTAACAATTTTGAAATATACCAGAGTATCTGTTCTTCAAACAAGGTGTGTGCTCAAGTGAAATCCCTTTACCAGAGTCTAAACAACCTGGGTGAAGGAAAATATCCAACTCCAGCCTGCTCTATCCTTTCAAGAGAAATATTCAACTTCAGCTCTGCCTAGTTTTCCATGAGGGAAGAGAAACACCTGATTCCAACCTACCTACTGTAGCCATCCTGTCCCACCAAAGGGTGGGGGTACTAGAAGCATAGGTAAAGTTCACAGTCCAGAGGCACAGGATCACCAAAACTGAAACTTAATCACAGGACTACAGAACACTTCTCATTCCTCCACAATCTATCATCACATTACTAAAGGCCTATTTACTGTTGTGCTTACTACCCAATACATCATGTCCAGCTATAACTAAAAATTACAAGGCACACCGAACAGTAAAAAGACACAGTTGGAACAGATAGTTCATACATCAGAAACAGACTCAAATATGGCAGGGATGTTGGAATTATCAGATCAGAAATTTAAAATAACTATGATTCATATGCTAAGAGTTCTTAGCATATTTGCACATTGTCTACTAATGGGAAAAGTAAACAAGATACAAGAACAAATAGGTAATATAAGCAGAAAGATGGAAATTCTAAGAAAGAATCAAAGAGAAATACTAGAGGTAAAAACACTGTAACAGAAATGAAAAATGCCTTTGATAGACTCAGTTACTAGAGAGGACATGGATATGGAAGAATATGTGAGGATATGTCAATAGGAAATTGCAAAACTGAAAAGCAAAGAGAAGATGATTGAAAAAAATGATAAAATATCAGAGCTGTTGGACAACTAAAAAGGTGTATCATATGTGTGATGAGAAAACCAGTAAGAGAATAAAGAGATAAAGGAACAAAATAAATATCTGAAGCAATAATGACTGAGGATTTCCCCCAAATTAATGTCTGATAGCAAACTACATATATGGGAAACTCAAAGAAGCCCAAACATGATAAATGCCCAAAAAAGCCCTAAAACTAGAAACATCATATTCAAAATGGAGAAAATCAAAACTGAGAAAAAAATCTTAGAGGATGCTGGAGGAAAAAAACACTTTACCTAGGGGCTTCCCTGGTGGCGCAGTGGTTGAGAGTCCGCCTGCCGATGCAGGGGACACAGGTTCGTGCCCCAGTCCGGGAAGATCCCACATGCCGCGGAGCGGCTGGGCCCGTGAGCCATGGCCGCTGAGCCTGCGCGTCCAGAGACTGTGCTCCGCAACGGGAGAGGCCACAACAGTGAGAGGCCCGCGTACTACAAAAAAAAAAAAAAAAACACTTTACTTAAAAATAAAAACTTCATTTTTTAAGTTCTTAATTAATCTAACACATAACAGTTTCATAGTCTTAATTCATCTAAAAGATAACAATGAGTTCAAATAATAGCAAAAATGTATTCAATTACGTATGCTTCTGTATTATATGCTTGATTATGCTTTTGTACTATATGCATGATTATATCTCATGTATAAGTGAAATGAATGAAATCAATAATATAAGAAACAGATGGGAAGACTTAGGAATAGTTTGTTGATACAAAGTATTTGTACTACTGGTGTAGTGATATATATATATACTGTTACTTGAATGTGGACTGGGATTAGTTGTAAATATATATTGCAAAATCTAGAGTAATCACTAAAAAGAGCAAAAAAAGAAATATTACTGATATGCTAGAAAAGAGAGAAAATAGAATTGTATAAAAAGCTCAATTAAAACCACAAAAGGCATACAAAGAGCACATGATGAAACAGGAAGTAAGAACAATGTCAGTGAATAGAAAACTGTGACAACTTTGGTAATTTTCATCCAAATATATCAATAATCACTTTAATGTCACGGGCTAAATATGCCAATTAAAAGGCAGATAGTGTCAGAATGAATCAAAAATTAAGGCCAACTTATACACTGTCTACAAGAAACCCATTTTAAATATAAAGACACATACAAATCTATACTAAAGAAATGGTGAAACATAAACCATACTAACACTAATCCAAAGAAATTTGGGGAAAAAAAGAAAAGGAAAGAAATGTGAAGTAGCTTTACTTCAGTAGCTTTACTTTAATTTCAGACAGAGCAGCCTTAAGAATAAGAAAAATTAACAGAGAAAAAGAAGAGCATTGCATAAATTTAAAAAAGGGACAATCAACTGGATATAATGGATATCTATAGACTAATTTATCCAACAACAGCAAAATCAACATTTTTTTCAAGTTCACATGGATTATTTACCAAGATAGACCAGTTCTGGGACATAAAATCACCTTAACTAATTAAAAAAAAAATCCCATAAAGTCTGCTCTTAGACCACAATGGAATTAAATTAGAAATAAATAACAGAAAGGAAAATCACAAATTACTTGGAGATTTAAAAGCATACTTCTAAATAACATGAGTCGTAGAAGAAATCACAAGAGAAATTTAATTTTTTTGAACTAAATGAACTAAATAAAAATATAATTTATCAACGTTTGATGCATACGGTGAAAGCAGTGTTTAGAGAGAAATTTACAGCAATAAGTGCTTAAACTGGAAAAGAAGAAAGATTGAAGATCAAAAATCTAAGCTTCTACCTTCAGAAACTGGAAAAAGGAGAGCAAATTAAATCTAAAGTAAGCAGAATGAAAGAAATAAGAACCATTAGAGTAAAAATCAATACATTTGAAAAGAAGAAATAAAAAAATCAACAAAATCAAAAGCTGATTCTTTGAAAAGATCAATAAAATTGATGAGCCTCTAGCCTAGAAAATACTCAAAGGACCTGAATAAATGTTTCTCTAAAATAAGATATACAAATGGAAAATATGCACATGAAAAGATGATCTAAATCATTATTCATTAAAAAAATTCAAATCAAAACCATTGTGAGATCCTACTTCACACAAACTAAGATGGCCATATTTTTTTAAAGAAAAATAATAAATATTGGTAAAAAAGTAAAGAAATTGGACCCCTCACATATTAACACTAGCAATGTAAAATGGTGTAGCCTCTTTGGAGAACAGTTTGGCAATTCCTCAAAAATTTAAATGAAGTGTTACCACATAATCTAGTAATTCTACTCCTAGGTATATACCCAAGATAACTGAAAACACATGTTAATATAAAAATACACAAATGTTCATAGCAGCATTATTTTTTAATAGCCCAAATGTAGAAACAATCCAATTGTCAATCAACTGAATGAACAAAAGTGATATAGCCGCACGATGGAATATTATTCAGCCATAAATAAGGAATGTAGTAAAGATACATGCTACAAGTTTTGGATTAACCTTGAAAATATTATGCTAAGTGAAAATGGCCAAATACAAAAGGCAAATATTGTATGATTCCACTGATATGAAATGTCTAGAATAGGTAAATCCAAAAGGACAAAAAGGAGGTCAGTTGCCAGCAGCTGCAGAAAGGGGAGATAGAAAGTGACAGCTAACAGGCATGGGGTATCTTTGGGGGATTATGAAAATCTTCTGGAATTAGTGGTGTTTGCACAACATTGTGAATAGACAAACAAATGTTGAATTTTCTACTTTCAAATGGTGATTTTGTGGTATGTGAATCATATTTCAATTCAAAAAATAAAGACTCCAAAACCTAAATATCATCACTACCCTCAGGGAGATAAAGAGAAATATATTGCATCCATAGAAATATTTTAAATTACTATAAAAACAACTGGTAAAAAAATTAAAAAACCTTTTAGAAAGTAAAATTTCACAGCAAATTAGGGAAAAACTCAATAAAAAACAGGGAAGATACAGGTAAAAATATTCACACAAAGTAGAGCAGTAATACAGAGATGGAAAATAAAAGGGAAAATGAAAAGATATAAATAAAAAGAAAGAAAATGAAAAGACAAGACCAGAGGACATCATCCAGAGAGCACACATGAGAAAATGGCTTAGTAACCTCATTGTCAATGAAATGATTCCAAACAATTTCAAACTGAGGGACAGGGGTTTAAAATCATAATTCCCACTAATATTGGGAGCAAAGAGTAGAACCTATGAAATTCTATGTTGGAGATGGATGATATAGTAGTTCTAACAATACTAGGAATCTGATTTTTTTTTTTTAATTTTGACCAACATTACTAAAAACTAGAGATGACTGAGTAAGGTGTTCAAAACTCTGAAGGAAAATATTTTCTAACCTAGAATTCTAGAGCTAGCTCAGCTAAAACTTAAGTGTGATGGTAAAATAACGACATTTTTAAACAGGGAAAAAACTTTTTGACATTCCTCAAAAAGTATATTTCTATTGCAACTTTTCTCAGGAATTTACTAGAGAATGTTATCTACTAAAATGAGAAAGTAAACCAAGAAGGAAAACATGGATAAAGAAATGGGAGATCCAATACAGGAGAAAGAGTGAAAAGGAATCTCAGGAGGGCATTGAAGAAGATCACAAGTGACAGCTTCATACCAGGTTAGACAGAAGGAAATTAGTTCATATTGGAGCAGATGAGAAACCTCCAATAAAGGTTTCTTCAAGATTATATTGGTAGAACAACTGTCTATTCTGAATGCACTGCAAAAAGATGTAGACTATTCGTATTAGGATGATTTTGTAATTTAAAAATACATAGAAAAATAAGCAAATAAAAATGTTAGTTATTAATTACAGGAAAAACAAGCTGTATAGAAAAGAGAGTACTCAAAGAATGCTAAATGATGTAGCCATGAAACACATATACATAGCTGTATGGCTGTTAGCATAACTGACACCATATTGGGGCCTTACAACTTCTCCTTTCACTGACTCTACCCAGGACTGTACTCAGCAAATCACTTCTCTGTTATCAAGTGCTTTGTAGTTAATAGACATTGTTTAATAATCTTTAGGACCTGGTAGCCTCTATGCTCTGTTAGTCCTTAGGAAAACCTTCTGAGGAAAACCTTCCCTGATGTGTTCCTGGCACCCATGAGACTAGTACCCATTCATAAATCTTAAGTTAGGAATGCACATCCTGTTTCCAAGCACCTATACCTTACCCCATACCCTGTGTTAACTAAAAAATTGTCCTAATGGCCCCTCAGCAGTGTGAGTGCAGTTGTCAATGTTTCCGGATCATTGTCTACCCAATCCAGATCCCACCCTGTAAGTTACCCTATCATAAACTGATCCATTGATTGTATGGAGCTGTCAGCCTCATGTTTTTTAGTCTCAAGATGTCTTCTCAGTTCAGTGGGCACTCTTCGTTCCCTCTGTCCTCCAACAATAGTCATAAAAATGTTAACAATATTTACCTCACCAAAATTATGATCTAACTAGAATAATAAATGGGAGGCTGGGGAGATTGGAAGAGTGTGTGTTACTTGGCCAGGACAAAGTAACATCTCTGGATACTGCTGGTACGTTAAGGTGCACCTGTTTATTTGTCTTGTTTTGTGTAGATAAAAGCTGTTGCTAATGGGAATCTCAGAAGCCAAAATGCTACAAAAATTAGTGGGCACTGATTGAGCACTTAAAAGCTATTAAGGTACTTTCCACCTAAGCCAAAGACTCCCATGTCAGGGTAAGTTGGTCACCACCAATCTCAAGAAAATATCCATACAATGAGATATACCATAAAATGTCACACATTTCCCAACCCAGTGACACAACCTTTTAGGTATTAGTTTGCCTCCAAGAGACCCAAAGACTTAGCTAAAAAAAATTAATAGATAATAATAAGAAATGTGACCTTTAAGCTCTAAAGAGTCAAAGCATGACACCTCCAGCACACCTGCCTATTTTATGTCTAAGAACTATGGTTCCAGAAATTATAAATATCTTAGAAAATGACAAATTCTTACTAAAAAACAACCTGGAATTACAATGGCCATTGTGAGGAATGTTCCAATTAGACAAGATCATTTATTTAAGAAGCACACTTTAAAGCAAGGGTTCCCAAATCAAACAAACGGAATGGGATACCTATTTGAAATGGCATGCAGAAGCCTCCAAAAGGTTTCAAAAATTCCAAAATGGTTTCATTGGAAGATCTGTTGTGAAAGGCTAATGAAAAATTAAAGACAAAAGTGGGATCTACAAGACTGTCTTGTACTGTTCCTCCCTACCCTCCCTTATATGAGTTCTCTTTCTAGTAATCCTCTGTCTGAATTTTCTTTCCACTCTAAAGAGACTGCAAGACTGTAAGCAAAAGTCCACTGAGTTAGTGGCCTTATAGGAATGTCCATATCACCCTCAAAGGTGGGCCACCATTTAGGCATCTCCCAGAGCTGAAGGAATTCTGAGGGTTTTTCTGGTAAACTGCTACATTATTCCCTTAAACAGCCAAGGGAATTTTAATTAAATTAATTTTAACTACGATTAAAATTAATGAAAATCTTTCCAGATTCTGGTAGATACCAGAGCAACACTCTACTTTTAACTGGCAGAAGCTGGCTAGGGGTGAGAATTCTCACCATAGTCAACTCTCCTGGATCTGTGTCTGTAGAAAGAGGAAAATCTTTGGGCACACTTCTTGAGTCTAAGGGATAACGCAATACTGTTGCAGGAAAGGGGGACTCTTCCAGGGCCAGAGTGTGCGCTCTTACCTAACACTCGAAAATGAACTGTCCGAGGAGACACACATGCTGACAAAGCCAGAGACTTGATTGGGAAGGGGTGCCCTGGAGGAGAGCAGCAGGGTAAGGGAGCCCAGGAGAACTGCTTTGCCATGGGGCTCAGTCTCAGATTTTATGGTAATGGGGTTCGTTTCCGGGTTGTCTCTGGCCAATCATTCTGACTCAGGGCCCTTCCTGGTGCCAAGAGCATCACTCAGCCAAGATGGATTCCAGCAAGGATTCTGGGAGGTTGGTGGGACATGTGGACTCGCATCTCCTCTCTCCTTTTGACCTTTCCCGAATTCTTCCCCTTGGTGGTAGCCTGTTAGTTCCGCATTCCTGACCAGGACCTCCTGTTGTAAGAGAACTCATGTAAGTGGCTACTATCTTGCCTGGCCAGGGCGGTGGTTTCGGTCAGTGATTCCCCTAACAATACTGTCAGAAACGTTTACTGTTTGTCCCTGCTGAAAACTGACAAGATATTTAAAAGTATTTTTTTTAAGTAGTTGGTCAAATTAAAGGCTGATATTCTGTTTCAGAGCCTAACAAATTTTTTTAGGCTTTCTTCCTGAAGCTAAAATAAAACTATGTACCCAGAGGGAAAGAAAAGCGTTCTAAAGCCTTTGTGGAAGGATTTACTAAAACATTCCAAAGACAAACAGCTCTAAACCCAGAACATAAAAATCTTTCGATTTCCATCTTAGTTGGAAATCTTCTCCCTTATATAAAAAGCAAATTAAAGACAATGTGGCTAAATGGGTGGAACAACATGTGATGTCATATAAGCTGCAACCCAATTATTTGAGGAATTAAAAGCAACTGTCTTTATCATACAAATCTTTGCAAAGCCAGAAATGTTGCTCTAGAAACAATTCAGAGTCAGCTATCCTTTTAAACAATTACCCTCACCCATTCATCTCAAAAGGCTTATAGGTACTGTAAAAATTCTGGCCTTAGGAAACAAGAGTCCTTCTTAGAGGAATTTGCATTCTTTCCCTGTGCCTTTGAGATGTAAATGTTCTTCTTGATCCCTCCAAGAACTCTTATCTAGTTCATCTCTTTAAAATACAAACTTCAGGGCTTCCCTGGTGGCGCAGAGGTTGAGAGTCCCCCTGCTGATGCAGGGGACACTGGTTCGTGTCCCAGTCCAGGATGATCCCACATGCCGCGGAGCGGCTGGGCCCGTGAGCCATGGCTGCTGAGCCTGCGCGTCAGGAGCCTGTGCTCCGCAAAGGGAGAGGCCACAACAGTGAGAGGCCTGCATACCGCAAAAAAGAAAAAAAAAAAGCAAACTTAAGGGAGGTAATTCTTATCAGAAGAAAAACAAAAGGAGGAAAAGGTTATTTTAAAACTTAGACAAATGAAAAATCTTAAGTGTCTTCTCTACAAATATTAATTAAAAACTTTAGCCATCTGAGCAGGTAACCTTAAGTTACTCCACCTGTAAGAAACGTAACTTGGATTCAAGTTGTCTTATAACTAGTGAGTTTTGTATTATTGCACCTGATTGATGACTACAATTTTAAAATGAAAGCCTTAAGGTTTCTGTGTCTGTACGTTTATGTGTGTCTATGTATATGTGAGGTAGATATGTGATATTTTCTACCTATGAATGGTATTACTAAAATTAATTTGTAAAAGAGCTCTATTTTATTGGCTTAAAGATTAAGGGCTTACATGAATTAAGAATTCTTAAAACTCTCAGAAATATAAAAGTAACTAATCCAAAAGCCTTTCAAATCTATGTGATCTGGGAATTTATTTGGTATTAAAGCTAGTTTGGGGGGTTTAATTAAAACAGGCATGTCATTAGAGTTTTCAGCATTAAATATAATATTTTATTCTACCTTGGTTTAGGAAAGGTCAAATGAGTTCATGTTATCTCTTACAACATTTGTCAGCAAGAAAAATAGCTTGGGATGATAGCTGATTTTGTCTAGTATCTCATGAAGTTTTTATTGGTAGTCTATATATAATTATTAGGAGCAGTGAATTACATAGATGCAAGTGGTACAAAAGTATAGAAATCAACTTTTCAGCGATAATGAGGCTTTAGAAAACGTTTACTTAAAAGTAGTTTCTAAAATATTTTGGTAACTTGAAAACAGGGTTCTGCTGATAAAAAGTCACTTAATATCTAGATCATTTCTAAATAAGATAAAATACTAAATCATTAATTGCTAAACACAGGTTTATCCACTTTTGGCTTCCTTTTTCAGAGAAACTAATTATATTGATGTCTATTAGTAAATATGTTTTGTGCCACACTAAAAAGTTTAGTATGGAAAGCATATGTTTCTTGAAATTATAAGGACTTATAAATGTGCCAAGTTAAAGAATGCTAACATAAAAGATGATTCATAGTTGCTTACTTAATTTTCATTAGAAATTAAGGTTTTTAAGGGTTAAGAATTCTGACATATGTAATTAAAGCTACTAGAAATAATAAGGGAACATCTCCTTATACAAGGAAAACAGGATGCATGTTTTTCAGTAAAAGAAGGGATGAAGAATGGAGATGCATTTTGTTGTCATTGTTGAGGGAAAAGGAAGCAGTTTTGCCCTAAAATGAGGCTGTTTGTTTCAGAAGGCGAAAGAGAAAAAAACAGAAAATCTGAATGTAAAAAAAAAAAAAATTGTTGGGCTTCCCTGGTGGCGCAGTGGTTGAGAGTCCGCCTGCCGATGCAGGGGACGCGGGTTCGTGCCCCGGTCCGGGAGGATCCCACATGCCGCGGAGCGGCTGGGCCCGTGAGCCATGGCCGCTGAGCCTGCGCGTCTGGAGCCTGTGCTCCGCAACGGGAGAGGCCACAGCAGTGAGAGGCCCGTGTACCGAAAACAAACAAACAAAAAACAAACAAACAAACAAAAATTGCAGAAATGGTGTAGAAATCTTTTCAAAAGATATTTTAACATGTGGTCAAACTGGCTGAGATTACATTTAATTAAGGTAAATAAACTTTAATATCAAAAATAATCTGGTACAAAACTAGATTGGAGTTTTTCTGTTAAAGACAAACTCTCCCAAATGAAAATATAAACGAAGACTTTTTTGACCTGGAAATACTTTGGGATTTCCAGAGAGCCTCTGGAACATCTCAGAAGATTTGTTCTCACCCCTTATATTGGGTTGGCCAAATATTCCATTCGGGTTATGGAAAAACTGGAACAAACTTTTTGGCCAACCCAATAAAAAAGAGATGCTGAACAAATTAGGCTTATTTGATATGTTAAATTATATGGGAAGCATTGTCAAATAAGAAATAATATTAAGTCTCTATGTTGTATTTCCATATGTTATAAGTATTCCAGAAATTGTGTAAAATTCCTGGAAATCTCATATGTCCTGGTATAACGGTATCATTTGTAATTCTAATTATTATCTTAAAATGTTATATGTCAAAGATATAACTACATTTCCTTTTCAAGTAAACTCTCATTAGGTCTGTAACAATGAACATTTTTAACATCTTTTGTCATTTTTCAGACAGTTATTGTTTTTGCAAAAGTGTTCTTTCAATAGTGCATCCTCTTCTGGAGATTCATAGGAAGAACTGTGACAAGTACAGGTTTCTGAAGTACACCTTTGTAAACAAAGATGGAACATTTACTTTTTCTCTGGAAAAGAAACATTTACTTGATTCCTCCAGAATTCAGAAATTCTTGAGTATTCTTTTCATAGCAACTTAGTTATTTGCATAAGTTCAATTAGAATCTATTCTTCGTGTAATAGGACACAATTGGAAACATTGGCTATATTATCAAAGCTTTGACTGCAGTGTCACATTTGAGACAGATGTGCATAGACTCAGATACGACCAGACAGTTTTAAGAAAGTAAGGCTGACTTTATGGAGCCAGTGAAGCCGCTTGTTTCAGGTCCCAGAAAAGCAGTCTTGAAAGGGTCTTAAATGGTTGATCATTGTTCTTGCTGCATTTGTGATAATCAGGCCAAGTTTAATGCAAACAGATTAGTTTCACTGTAATTATCTTTTGTTAAAAAAAAAAAATTGGAGGTAATGGTAGAGAGAAAAATTGTGTTTGCACTTTTGTCTATGTGGAATTCTGGCCACGTTGTTTGCCTTTGAGGTTTTGTTATATACCTATGGCTGGATTGGGTCCTGAATTCTTCTAGATTCCTCAGATGTCTGTCTACAGCTCTCCAAACGAATGCTTCCAATTTTCTCCCGTTCTTTGGATTTGTAATCACTAAGAATGACTTCCCTTGAATCTCCTTGCAAGAGAATCTCCTCACTAACCAGATGGAAGCTAAACTTCAGGGACTTGAACCTCGGGTACACATCTCGCAGTTAAAGAAGGGTCTGCTTGACATCTGGTCCTGTGCAGATACTGGAGACCTTTGAATCAAATTGACGAGGAAGAGAAGTAGCTGACGCTGATGTAGATTGCTTCCACTCATGACACTGGGTCAAGACTTCCCACTTTAACTAAACAGAAAACCTTTTCTTTTCTTTCTTCCCTTTACTCTGGCATTGGCCTGGAAAGATAATGGCATCATCCATATATCTCCGGCCACTCCTAAGGGGGGGGGGGTAATCTTTCAGACTGCTGGATTTGTCAGAAACTCTGATCTGTCCATAATGCTAGAGATGCCCTGGTCCTCCCTGTGACCAATTTTCCTTCTATTCTCAATGTTACCATAATACTGTAGTTCTTCCCATCATAACTTTCGCCCTTATTTCCAATGCCTCAGTTTCTCTGGAATAAACTCGGTCCCCTTTCTATTGTGTTAGACTCTCTAACCCTGGGGGTATGTTTTCCTGTTTCTGGTTAACAGTCCCAAACCTAGGGAACCTTGCATCCAGATTCTATACCAGAAAGGGACACAAAGCAAGGGTAGCCAAAATAAAACTACCTGTGTGGTCTCTGACCCTTAAATTTTACTGGCCTCCTTGTCTGTCACCTTTCAGCCCTGAGCCACAGACTTAAATGGGAATACCAAGAGGTAATCATGATTCAAAATTTGCTTCCTTTGTAAGATCACTGATCCCCTGACTAGGAGAAAGTACAAATGAAGCTATGATGGGAACCTCTCCTTAACTCTTTTTTTTTAAAACTTGCTTTTAATTCTTTCTTTCTTTCTTTATTATTTTTTTAACATCTTTATTGGAGTATAATTGCTTTACAATGGTGTGTTAGTTTCTGCTTTATAACGAAGTGAATCAGCCATACATATACATATATCCCCATATCTCCTCCCTCTTGCATCTCCCTCCCACCCTCCCTATCCCACTCCTCTAGGTGGTCACAAAGCCACCTCCTAGAGAGATGGAAATCTCCTTAACTCCTGAAGATATTGCTGAATCTGCTGCTAAAGCAAGAGCTGCCCAACAAAAATCCTTATACTCTCTGGCCAAAGTTGTTCCTGATAACAGGATAGCCCTTGATTATCTATCTTTTAACTCCTTCCCTCCTTCTTCTACCTACAAAAGCTTTCCATTTGGTACAGCTCCTTGGAGCGCCTTTCTATCTGATAGATTGGATGCTGCCCGGTTCACGAATCATTGAATAATGCCAATTAGACCTTCAAATTTACTCAGTTTTGTTTTTTAACACAAATCAAACAGTAAGATATACACACATAATAGTAATAATTACCACGATTAAAAGATAAAACAAGATATCACCTGAGAATTTTTCAGAATTGAATTGAAAAATGACTTGAGTCCTCGCATTGAAAGTCCAAATATCAAGGAGGTAGTTTTTGTTTTTTGAGCTGTTTCAACAGTTTTCTAAATGATTATGCCTCCTTCAAGTGACCCCTATTGGTCTCCTTAAATTTTGTAAACCACTTAATTTTCTATCATCTCGTATTTTCTTAGCATCTTTTAGCTTCTCATAATCTTGAATCAAACTCTTCTCCATTATGTTACTTTGATCTCTTCATTTTTCCTATTTAGTTTCCTTGGTCCTTTGTAGTTTTCTGGAGGACTTTTCACTGTTGTATGCGACAGACCATATCACAGAAAGAACACTGAATAAATTAGAGTTATCGAAAGGTAGAGTTGGGAGCATGTGATAGATATATTTAAATATTTCTTATAAATATCATCAATAATAACCAACTTTGGCTATTGATTATCACTGCACTATCTAGCTATGAAGCAGAGCTATCAGAGTATTTTGAATACTTCAGGAGAAATATGAAGCTCAGGCCTTCAGCTAACCCTAAAGTTCTTTTCTCCATTTACATTAGTGACATTCTCTAATCCTTAATCCTCAGACATGTATGTTCAGTAAACTCACAGAACCATGTCTTGATTAAATACAGCTGTGTAACTACCCAAAGCACAGGTTTAACAGCAATCTTCTTGTCATCGCTCAAAAATAGTTTAAAACCTTAACACAAAAGGTTACAAATTAATTATTTGTAATGTCCTAAATCCCTTTATTGCATCTCTAAAGCTCCCACATTTTTTTAGCTCTCACTTCCTAACAAGCACTTAAAAAAAATCTTAGAAACACATCATTAATTAGAAGAATCCTCAGCCTTGTTTTCTTTTCTTAGCTGATTTACGCAACCTCCTCTCTGCAATCCTCTTCTTTTCCAGGCCTTTCCTTAACCTTCCCTATGATGCCCTTTCTCCCCTAAGATCCTTTGAAACGGAACTTTCACTAGAGCAGAGAGAGGAAGTGGAGCCTTAGCCCTTCCCTGACCTTTTGGGGACAAACTACCCTTCACTGAAGGCTCTTCTCTTCCATTAGACCGAATAATGCCCTTGCCTGTAATCCTAATTGCTTAGTTTGTCTATAACTGGGATGTTAGCCTCTGAAGAACCGAAATAAAAAGCTTCCTAGAGAGTGTAGAAAGTAGAGTAATCCTGTTTTAGGGGACATCTCTTCTAGGTTTGGGTTTCTGCCAGAGGTCTCCCCTTGCTTTTGTAATATAATCTAATTCAAGATAGAAGAGTGTTTTTAGAACCTAATGCCTTGGTAATCAATTTAGGTTTGAATATTTCATAAATTTAGAACTTAAGGTTTCAGTTGTGGGTGTTCCTTATGAAAGTGGCTTCTTAAGAAAACTGGACCTGTTGACTTTCTGGACAGTGCATAGACTTTATGAGGTATGATGATGAATTAGCTATAAAAGCAGAAGGATTTACAGATTCTATTTCCGGTTAAATGTCCATCTGTTAAAAAAGGGGAGATAATTGTGCTGTACAATTTATATTTCAAATTTTGCCTCACCTAGATATTTGAAAACTGGTTTAAGGTGTTAGCCAAACCAAAAATGCAGTTAAATTCACCCAATTCTGATTTATACCGTGTATTTAAGCCCATTTCCCATTGGGCTGCTTCCCGGAGTGCACACTATCTGTCAACTGCTTTAAATATAAATGAAGTTCAGCAAAACATTATATAAACAGAAGGGAAGTATTCTGTTTTCCTGCATCAGACTGAAATGCAATCCAACATATGACTTATACTCCATATTATTGGCCTTGTTTTTTAGTGTAGGTCAAAAAGAAATATCTTTTAAGAAAACAAACTTATGGTTACCAAAGGGGACGGGAGGGGGGAGATAAATTAGGAATTTGGTATTAACAGATACTACTATATATAAAATAAACAACAAGGACCTACTGTATAGCACAGGGAACAATATTTAATGTCTTGTAATAACCTAAAATGGAAAAGAATCTGAAAAAGAATATATATATATATGTATAAATATATATGTCTGAATCACTTTGCTGTACACCTAAAAATAACACAACACTGTATATTAACTATATTTCAAATTAAAAATGGTTAAAAAGTATCTTTTAGGTATATAAAGATAAATTGTGAGCCATTATTTTGTACTATAATCAAAACTCTCATTGATCTGCACCTGGGAGAGATTTAAAGTTATTCTCAATGTTGTCTTAATACCTCTGATATTACTTTCAAATTTCATGAGAATATTATTTTAAAACTAAGATGTACATAAACATGTTAGTTCATTAAAAACTGGGCAAACACAGATTAACATGATTATTTAATTTCACCTCTAACAAATATAATGATAGCACAAAATCTATGTATTTTCTCCATTTCGACTTTATTATAAAGAGCAAATATGAAAGGTTAGTAACTAAACATGTGGTATGAATACCATTACGGTTAGTGTTCTCAAATGAATTTTTAGTCTTTAGGAGATGAACTGCTGCATATTGTATTCAGTTTGGTTTAAATAACCACCCCCAAAGTTCAGATAAGTATCTGAACTTTATCCGAACTATCCAAACTTCCTTTAGTTTGTGATTCAAGTCTGAAAATCTCATGAGAACAGATGCTCTTGCAACTTTCCCTTACTTCCTGCTTCATTGTGAGAACCAGGTTTCCAAAGAAATTCTTACATGCATAAGAAGTCTGAATGCATGATGCTTGTTGGGGACTTTTTCTCCCATTTAAGTTAAAATCTGTTATGGCTTTTATCCAAGTGAAATTTCAGGTCTTTTCCTTCTTATTATCTCCATGATGTTCTGATAGCTTTGACCACTATTTTCAGCTTGAAACTCTTCCTCCTTAATCCTCCATGACATTAGTTTCTCTTGATGCTCCATCTATCTTTCTGGTCTCCCCTCAGTTTTTGCTTTGACATTTGCTTAATCTAAATACCCCTTCATTGTCTCGGATTTCCCATGCTCTTAATTCATACAATAAGTAAACATTGAGCACTTTCTATATGCCTAACACTGTTGTAGGTACCAGGTTTATAGCAATAAACAAAGCAGGAAAAAACAAAATCTTGCTCTCATGGAATGCAACTTTTAGTGGGGGTAAACTGATAGGCAAAACAAACAAAAAGAAATAAAATATTTAATGTTCTAGATACTTTTAAGTACTATGGGGGGAATAAAGAAGGGTAATAGGGGAAGTCCCAAGAAGGGGTAGAGTAGAAATGGGGTTGTTATGGTACATCTCACTGAGAAGATGCCATTTGAACAACAAGACCTGAAGGAGGAGAGGTCATGGGCTATCTGGACGAAGGTCACTCCAGGCAAAGGGAACAGCATCTGAAAAAGCTTGGAGACTAGCATATGTTTGGTCTCCCTGCTGTCTTCCTTTTCTTCTCACGCTACACATTGTCTATTTCCATGGACTAAGTTATCAACAAAATGGTCATCACTCCAAAATCTGTATCTCTATTCTGAGTGCCATACTCTAACTTCCTGCCAGACACCTGAATGTGTTATGAGCATTACAAATTCAATATATCCCCAAACTTAACATGTTTCTTCCCTCTGATTTCTTCTATTATCACAAAAATATCCACATAATGATCAAAGTCAGAAACCTAGGAATCCTTTTAAGTTTCTCCTTTTCCCCTACTTTCCACATCAAACTTGCTTTTCCATTTAACACTATTTATTAAGAAACTGTCTCTGTGCTATATGCTGTGGTGGAAAAGATTAATCAGTGTGCAAAATACCTACTAAATGTTTTTTTCTTTATTTTCCTTTATATTTGTCTACCTCTCCACAGCTACAGCCTAAGTGTGTCATCAGGTTACAGTAACAATCTCCCAACTGATGTCCTGTCTCAAAGTGCTCCCATTTTCCTTCCTAGGGTCTTTGCTTTCAAAGTTATCCTTTAAATATAAAAATTATAAACAATCAAGGACAATGAAGAAAGGAAAATCTTGTATTGTGACATCTAGGAAACAATTCCATTTTAACTTTGAAATAAAATGCAATTTTTTGGGGGGGGGAATCAGCAAAAAAACAATGGATGCTGCTAACAAGACAGAGGAGTGTGTCACATAGTAAACGCTCAGGAAGTGTTCCACATTATTATTTAAGTATTGACAACTTCTTATCATGCTTACTGCATATCAGAGGAGCTGGACAGGTAACGCCAACAATGATGACCACACAGACATCTGCCTATCATTGGAAATAATTACAATACTCAGAGGAGTAGAGCAACTGATTAAATACTTACGTAAACTAAGAAATCACATAAGGTGATTCCACTTGAAAACTTAAAGACCAGAGCGATAGATAGATAAATGGACAGCAGCCATTTCTTTTAGAAAGTGCCCTCTACGCCAGTATCACAATCCAATTACCAAAAACTTCCTAAGAAGAAAGAGAATCACTGAAAGGTTAGGAAAACCCTGGGAAATTTTAAACCCCATTTCTCTTTCGAGAATTATTAAGGAATTTATGGAAGATTCATGGTAGTCATAAAAAATATTTAGAAACTTTTTTTCTAATTTTTCTATTGAAGCTAAAAGAATTACAAATTCCAAAATTTATATGTCTACCCATACCCTCTCCCCTAAACTCCATCTCTACTCTGCTGTGTACTAAATATCTCAAAGTTAGTGTATCAAATATAATTCCTGGTTTCCTTTGCCGCTGCCCCTCCCAGCAATCTGCTCCTTTCCCTGTTTCCTCCATCTCAGTGAATGGCACCACTGAGTACCAAACTTCTCAGGCAAACAATCTAGGAGTAATCCTTGATCACTCTCCTTCCCTCACTTCCATGTGCAGAGCCAGAGAAAACTCACTGAATTCATCTCCTTCTCCACTGCCACCATCATAGTCACATCCACCTTCATCTTTTCCCTTGACTATTACAACAGCTTCCTAACTTGCCTCTCTGCTTCTTCTGTCTCCCTGTAGTCTACCTATATCCTAGTTATATCAGAGTAACCTTTTCATTTAAAAAAACCATAATTCTGATAACAGGGATTTTCTGCTTAAGCCCTTAGGATAAAATCTAAATCCCTTATCATTATCTACAAAGGCCTACATGATTTGGCCCCTTCCTATTTCTCAGCCCTTGTGTTCACTCACTATTCTACACTATTCTACTACCTCTACTGTTACAAATGGGTAGGAATGCTTTTAGCTGCAAGCAATAGAATATCTGATAAACAATGGCTTAAACCATAAGGACATTTATAATTTACTTACCCAAAATCCCAGAAATAGGTAAACTCAGAATTGGTCCAAAAGTCAATGTGATCAAGGACCCAGGCTAATTTTCAGTTTCTATTTTACCATCCTTAGCATGTTGGATTGTAGTCCCTAGGCTTATTGCCTCATGTTTACAGTGTGGCTGCTATCATGCCATTCTTCACATCTGCATTCTAGGCAGGAAGAAGAGGGAAGGGAGAGAAGTTGTAGCTATCTTTTTACTTGGAAGGTAAAAGCTTTACCAGAATTTTCCCTATGCCTCATTAACCACAAATAGACTTCTCTGTAAATATCATTGTTTCAAAGTAGGTTAATGATCAATCTTGGCAATAAGAGGTGTTGGGAAAGCTACTAACTTTCAAACACCATATTGGCAAGAGGCAGGTGAGAAAGGAATTGTCTACTGAATGAGCCAAATAATATTATTTGCCACACCAGCCTTTCTATTCCATAAATACACCAAGGTAATTCCTCCTTTAGGGCCTTTCCATGAGCTATCCCCACTGGTAGGAATGCTTTTCCCACATAACTTTTCATGACTTCCTCCTTCTGGTCATCCAGGTCTTACTTCAAATGTCATCCCCTAAAAGAGACTCTCTCTGATCACCCTGTCTGCAACTGTCCTCCGCAAACCTAAGTTACTCTTTAGTCCATTATGCTATTAAACTTTTAAAGCACTTAGAATGAGGAGGGTGGAAGAATGGAAAAGCAACTACTTCCCTATTTTCCAAAGATGGAGAAGTAAAAAAAGAAAATTACACATTAGCTGGGAAAGAAAAAAAAGAACAAAAATGAAAAAGTAAAATTTAGTTAGCTTCCCTTTTATCAAATAACCACGCTGTCCATGTCCACTAACCTGCCCACCCCATTCACATTATCCAATTTCCACTCCAGAGCTAGAAGTAACTGACCACTCTGGGAGTGCTGAGCAGATGACACAGAAACCGCCTGTAAAGGAGGTGTTGTGTGCTGACCCACTGCCAGGGAGTAATTGTTTCAAAAGGACAGCTTGCTTCTGGCATTAAATACTAAAATTAAGACTTGACTTTTCAGCCTTCAAAGCCTAAACGTTTGGCATCAATAGTAGAAACCTAGCATTTTCAGTGCTCATATGTCCAAAAGCTGGAGAGCTGGAAAACACTAGGAGTCCCAAATTGGTGTACACTTTGGATTATTTGGCCCAGGAAAATGTATATCCTCATGCTGCAGGAAGTTGGTTTGCAAAAGAAGGCTGAATTGGGGCCAAAAAGCAAGCACCATTTGCCAGAGTATAGATGAAATATGATAGTTTCCTGCACAAAGTTTCTTTTTAGAAGTTATTTGCAGCTGCCATGACACATCTTTAAAGCTGTAATAGGCAGAACTGTTATTTAGGAATTCCGACGCAGGAAAACAAAACTCAATTGTTTACATTTAAACATGATATAGTGAAATACTAAGGGATAAATGTAAACATCACAGATTGGACAAAGCAATGCATGTGATGCGTGGCTCAAATCACAGCATAGACTTAATTGGTCCAGATCAAAAGCAGGAATTTTCATTTTCATAGAAAAGCTGTATTTACTATTATCCTACTTAATAGACTTTATGATGCTGTGTTGAGAGAAAAAAACATTGCCTTAGAAAGTGTTTAAAGTCAAAGTAATATGATGATGGAGCTCCACTGCTTTTAAAAGAAAGTTTTAATTCTTAATAGATAACAGTACTGTTAATCATACTTTTTATTCCCTTTGAAGAAAGAAGCATAATTATAGAAATTCACTATGCAAAATTTACTGGTTAACGAAAAGCATTCAGTGTCTGATTTGAAAAGTTAGAAACTATGTGTAACCAAGACTGGACTATTAAAATAGATTAAAATTTGGCAAGCGGATAGGAAACAGAGGATGTCTGCAGCAATGAAGAGTTCAAAACAAAAAGAATGAAAAAGATAAATTAATAAGGAGAGAAACGCAGAAGACAAAGGGGAGAGATTTTTAATATTATTTTTCAGTTTATTCTATTCAAGAATAACTTTGAGAGTATCAAGAGGCAATTTCCAATGAATTTTCTATTCTCTGGTGACATTAGTAGTAATTTAAGGTGCAAAGCACAGATGTAAAATATCTAAGGAAATGGGTCATTCTAATAAAAAAAAAAATTGGTTTTGAGATCCTTGCTGAATCCATACTCTTAGTTGCAGAGATGGTTGCTAATGGTAGAAATGCCTTTAGTATTCTTCATTCCCTATCTGGCCACCACCCACACAAACCTGTCCACTGATCTGTTGCTGTTTCTATGAGATACTGTTAACTGCAGAAACACAATCCTTTAGTGAGAATAAAGCCACAGACCTGGGCTGATTTGTTTTGTTTTGTTTTGTTTTTAGTGGCTTTATATTGATCTTCACCTTAAAACACAAAAGCAAAGTTCCTAGGTCTGGAGCCTGACTTCCTGGATTCAAAATTGGCTCTACCACTTATTTACCAGGTGACCTTAGGCCGGTCATTGACCATCTCTTGCCACAGTCTCCTCACCTGTACAATAGAGGTAATACTAATAATGCCTAACATAAGGGCATAGATAAGGATTGCATAAGATAACGCAGATATAGTGCTTAGAATGGTTTCTGGAATTTAGTAAGTCAGAGCTATTATTATGATTATCTTATGCCATGTAATTGGTTGGGGAACAAATATTAATAAATAAACCTCGATTGAATCTGCTTCCCCTGTACCCATATGAACAAAGCACACTATCCTACTCTCTAATTCCAGTCTGAGATTGTGGCAGAGACATTTAGTCCTTACCAAATAGTCCATACAACAGACCAGATGTATTCCCTACATTTATTTGCCAGTCACCCTTGCTGTTAATTAAAACCATATAGCTATCATCTGGCCAATGCATGAGAGAAAGTGGTAGATACCTCTTCCAGGCCTACCCAGCTCTCTTCCTCAGCCACAGTTCAAGACCATGAGCTCTGCATGGTGAAGTTGCCAGATGAAGGACGGAATCCCAACATGCATCAGAATTTTCATGAATGAGAAATAAACTGTAGTGGACACTGAGATTATTGTTTGTTTGTTACCATAACATTGCCTGGCATAATACTCACTACGACAGAGATCAAAATCATGCACAGCTCCTTAGTAAAGGAATTACAAAAACAAAACGTTGTTATTCCAATCCCTTAATAATGACCGGTGAAATCTGCTTTCTCAATTAAAGAAAATTCAGTACCTTTTTCTCTTCTTAATTTCCCACTGGCACAGTAGCCAATCTGATACATAGTACTTTTATTTTATATCCAACTTAGTGTTATTTCAAATCTGAGGGGCATATTTACTACGGCCTCAACTCTCTAGACTGTGTTTTTGAAGCTAAAAATTTAAATATAAATAAAATTAGTGTATTTCTGCTGATTCCTCTCACTGTAGGGTACAGAACACATAGCAACCATTCGAGATATTAGCAATAGTTCACATAGAAATGGTGATGCAAGAGTGTGGCACTTGCATCCTTCAGGGACTCTCTCTTCCCCCTTAGTGTTGTCTCACTGGTTTACATTTATCTCAGTATTTCTTCCTTTTATAATCACTAGGCAAGATATTACCCTATTATTTCATATGTTTATTTGAGTCACTAGTGGATTTATGTTTAGTGAAAAGATGGATGTGCTGTGATAAAGCTCAATTGTTAACTTCATTTGAAAAATTCTTTAAGGATGTCTTGCTCTTCAGAGTTCTAAAAAGTGATCAAATACAAATACAAAATCTCTCAGAAAGACCAAAGTTCTCCCTTGCCCTACCCAAAAGGCTTAGCACATACTTAAAAACAAAAACAAAACAAAACAGTGGACTGGAAAATGAGAAGTCAAGGACTAAAGCTATAATGATGACATGAAGTTTGATTTGTATGTCCTGAGGTTTTTAAGGGCAGACATTGATAAATCAGAGATCTGCCTTAGGGACCATAACGGTCCTATAATCTAAAGTACAGGAACTCGTTTAGGGAAAGAAAATACATAAAAGAAATTAGCCTGAAAGTCTCATTGGATAAGGTGTTTTGAGTATTCAAGACTAAATTTTTGAAAATGAGTTTCTGTTGCCAGGTCTATTTTTATAACTTTATTCAATTAAAAGTTTTAAGAGACATATTTGCAAAGTTCTAATAGAACCCAGGCAGCTAAGAACTCTGGCTTCTGATATTTTAGTGAAAAGCCCAAGGTACAGTCATCATTTATTCATATTAAATTGTGGATTTTATAAACAGAAATAAAAAGGACAAAATATTTTTGAAGTAATGCATTTTGAATGATAAAAAAACTGTTCTATGCTGTTCTCTTAAGCATTCATACTACTTAATAAACATAGGAAAATGTGTCACCAGAAAAGTTTCACAGTCCTTTTCTACCTGAATAACAATAATCTTCTTAAAATATGTAAAAATAATTGCTTATTTGTTTGTCTGTTTTTAGGTTAAATATGCTTTGATGACATGTCAATGAGAAATATATTAGCAAAATGAAGTGGAGCAATTGAGTGGTTGTGCAGATAATTTTGTTTTTATAACTGTTTTCATCTAAAATATTAAAGTGATTTAGTCTAAAATATTTTTAAAACACCTTCAAAAAATGAATTGTAGATCTAAGTTCAGCTGTTACCTAGACAGGAGGTATCTTGTGTGGTAAGCTACCACAAAACAAAGGATAAAGGAATTTTTATTGCTGATATAAATTATCTAGTTTTCCTGCTGACATAGTTTTTTTTCATTTTACCTCTGAGGATACAAGTTACAGGAAATTATAGCTCTTTGGGGATATTCTAAACACTGTGACTTTCTCATGAGGTATATACTTTACTCATGTTCTCTTTGCTTAGTTATTTCTTATTCTTGGTAATCCCCCTGAACACTAGTCTATACTAGGACATTCTTTGCAAAATCAGTCATTCATTTCATATTTGTTTTGTCTTCTATATGTGAATCTGGGAAACAAAATTATCCTGAGGCTTGCTTGGGTACTGTGATGGTTAATTTTATGTGTCAAATTGTCTGGGCCATGGGGTGCCCAATATTTGGTCAAACATTATTCTGAATACTTCTGTGAGGGTGTTTTTTGATAAGATTAACACTTAAATTGGTGGACTTTGCTTAAAGCAGATTGCCCTCCCTAACGTAGGTGGACCTCATCCAATCAGTTGAAGACTTGAATAGAACAAAAACACTGCTCTTCCCTGAGCAAGCGAGATTCTACAGCATACTGCCCTCCAATTGGAACTGCAGCATCAGTTCTCCTGGGTGTCCAGCCTTCCACCAATCCTGCAGATTTTGAATTTGAGAACTTGACAGCCTCCATAATCATGTCAGCCAATTTTTTATATTTAATTTTTATTTTTATATCTCTATTAAGCTATATATATATATATAGACAAAGATATAGATATGTGTATCCTATTGGTTATGTTTCTCTGGGAAAACCCAACTAATACAGCACTAAGTACAGAAGTAAATAAAGGTTATCCTCAACTATCTCTTGAGGGGAATATGTTAACAGGACAATTCAGATCAGTTCAAATCATGGCCAGCAGCTTCCCCATGGCATTACTATATTTTTATAAGAAACACCAGATAATCAAAACCATGTACAATTTTTTTAAAATTTCATGTCCTTTTTTTACCAGGTGCCTTAGATTATTCTCTTCTCTAACCATGGGGAACACTTCCTTGTTTTGCTTCAATCTCAACTACCTAGAAAAACAATAAGAAAAGAAGTTTCTGTTCTACATATCTGATAAACCATCAGAGTATAAACCATCAGAGTATAAACTTCTAGAAGATCAATCTACTTCTATTCAGCTCTCTTGGAAGTGAGCCCCATCCGTAATCATATGAGACTTGATTCTTTTTTTTAACTGAAGTATAGTTGATTTACAATGTTGTGTCAGTTTCTGGTGTACAGAAAAGTGATTCTGCTACGTATGTGTGTGTGTGTACGTGTATATATATTTTATTCTCATATATATATATATTCTTTTACAGATTCTTTTTCATTATAGTTTATTATAAGATGTTGAATATATGTCCCTTTGCTATACAGTAGGACCTTGTTATCTGTTTTCTATGTAGTAGTTTGTATCTGCTAATCCCAAACTCCTAATTTACACTCCCCCTCCCCCTTTAGTAACCATACGCTTTTTTTCTATGTCTGTGAGTCTGATTCTGTTTTGTAAATAAGTTCATTTGCATCATTTTTTTAGGATTCCACATGTAAGTGATATCATATGATATTTCCTTTCTGTCTGCCTTACTTCACTTAGTATGATAATCTCTAGGTCCATCCATGTTGCTGTAAATGGCATTATTTCATTCTCTTTTATGGCTAGGAGAGTTGATTCTTAATAAATGCTCCTGAGGACACAAAGTCGAGAGCACAAAACAAACCAACTAACTAAATGTTCATCTTCACAGCACACACTTTTCCTTCCATGCATTTCTTTAATTTATAAAAGGTGGAGGAGATGAAGTTAGAAGGTGAGGCTCTGTAGTACTGTTTGAACGAACAATGTAAAAATACTTAGAGGATCATGGAACCATGACAGGCGCCTCTTCTCTTGAAAAGCTTCAGAATGTCAACCAAGGGGATATTTCAAAGGTGAGATTCAAACAAATACAAATCTTTAGGAAATTAGACAGAATGAATGCGGTGACTGAATATGCTAGAGATGGAAGAAAAATCTTAGAGTTGAGATGTATTTTTTTCATTCAACAGACATTTATTAAACACAGACTGTGTGTCAAGTGCTATGTTATTTGCTAAAGTATATCAGTTTTGAGCTTGGATTGAAATGCCTGATGCTAGGCAAACGGAGGTGTAGTTTTTCTCTTCATTTGCTACCCGCAAGTTCTCCAGTCACAACTAGCACTCAATGTTTAAAAGCACATACTTTACTCAGACTCTCATACATAAGAATGAAATATGTGTTTTAAAAGTATTTTTCCCATCTAAATGTTTGTTTTTGAAGGAACAGTAACTTAAGCCAAAGAAAAGATTGGAAAAGAATGATAAGTTTAGAGGAAGGAAAATGGAGACAGAGAAAAGGGAGACAGAGAATGAACAAAACAGGGTAGAGAAAAATGATTACGGGAGAATATTTAGACTTTCTTGTTCGCCTTAAACACACCCAGCACATACTTAGCTATTCTACCCAATAGGCCAAAAGGCACAGGGATTGGCTTCCCAAGTTCTGTATGAAAGGCTCACGTGAACAACTGTTTTTTTGATTTTTGGGGTGTGTGTGTGCGCATCCGCATGTATCTATAGCAATTAAATTCTGATTTTATTTGTGAGTGCTAAGATTTAACTTTACATGAAGACATCTAAATAACAAAAATGGGGCAATAATGAAATTCGAATTGCTTTTAAGTTTAAATTTTTCTCCTAAAGAACTCTTACATCAAGAAGAAAACCAAAACACAACTGAAATATTTAGAAAATCACAACAATGAAAAACCAAAGGCTGTTAAATAAACCAATGTTTTACTAAAATGAAAACTGATTGCCTTGTTTAAGGCTTGTTTACAGACATAAACATGTTTATTTCCCAGCAAGGAAAAACAAATAAATTAATAATTTAAATGAGAAGTTAGAAAAATGACAATATGGGCATAAGGGAACAATATAAGGAACTTCATAAAGACAAAAATGTAAATTATTTTTTTAACTATAAACAGTAAAGATAAATCTAAATGTTAGTGCTTTAAAAATTACTGGTGCATAAGGCTATACTAATATTCTAATAAAATACTTAAATAAAATACAAAATTTCCTAGAATACAAATTACCAAAACTGACAAAATAAGACCAAAGACGGCAAAAAGCAAAACACCAAAAACCAAGTCAAAGATGAATAATAAACTAGAAAAAAACTGCAGTAAATAAGACAAAGCATTAATGCTCCTAAAATATAAAGAACTATTTACAAATCATATTGGGAAGACAATCTAATTAAAAAATGATCGAAGGACATTCACAAGCATATGAAAAATATGTTTTAACTCACTAGTAATTAAAGAAGCACATATTAAAACAGTAGATTTTTTTACCATTAGCAATTTTAATGAATTATACCCACTATTGATATAAATGTAATTTTTTACAACCTTTTAGGAGGGTAATCAGGCAGCAGCTATTAACATCTTATGCCTGCATATATTTTGGTCTAGTAGTTTTACTTCTAAGGAATTTATCCTACAGAATAAAGGTGCACATGTGCACAAAGATATATATGTAAGAATGCTCATCAAAATGTTCCCAATAGTAAGAAGTTGGAAATTACTTAAATATTCATTAATATGTGGATAAAATTATAGTACATCTCTATAATGGACTACTACACAGTCTTTAAAAAGAATGAAGTAGGCTTATATGATATAATAGAACATGGAACAGTATTCAAGATACACTGTTAATTTTTCTTTCAAAGCAAGTAATGGAATATTATGGAAATAGTAATCCAATTTTTAAATAATAAGTTCAGAATAGAAAAATATTCATAGATGTAAAGAAAAAAAGCCAGAAGAATATATACCAAACATTAACAGGGATATTTCCAAAGGGCAACATTACAAGAGTTTTGTACTTTGTATTATTTATATATTCCTAATCATTAAATTTTGCATAACATTTTTAAAATGGCACCAAAAAAAATCTAGTAATACAAAACTAAATTTTAGTAAAACTTCTTTGTAGAAAAAATGAACAGTTACCCTAATTATCTTAACTGCTTACGGGCAAATGAAGATACCTGGTTGGCAATACCTGGATTTATTACTATGAAGAGCTAATCTAGATTTTTGTTTGTTTGTTTTGACTATTGTAAGAAGTGAGATACTTAAACTAGAATAGGCCCTGCATTCTGAAAGGGAGATGCTTTCTGGGACTGCAGATGGCCAATGAATTGACTACTGCATGTACCACGCCATAATGAATCATGAAGTGATTCTTATTTAGGGCACTATAAAGACAAGTAAATGAAATCATCCACTGATTTGAAACCATACTATGAAAAATTTAGTAGATATGTTATATTTACAAAAGGAATGGTACATAGCTCTAATTACAAAGTAATTCTAAAGTACTTATGACAGAAAAGGTCAGTTGCCCAATGTCCATTCTCCCTTTCTTCCTTATTAAGAGAATTCAAGATTTTTTCTGGGACAGATAAACTCCACAGCTGAGCCTTCACTTTGTAACCTTCTTTGCAGTCAGGAATGGTTAATGAGACATAAGCAAAAGTCACTGAGTAGGATTCTTAGGAAAGTTCTTTAAAGGAACTACTTTATCTATGAGGTGGTGTACTCTTTTACCCTTGACGCCTTCTTCCTCTTCCTGCCTGGAATGTGGTGTTGATGGCTGAAGCTCCAGCAACCATCTTATAAAATGAGGTGATAATGAAGAGGGATGAGAATAGGGATATTGGAACAGAAAGACAGCAGGAGACTTGGAAAATAAGTGAAATCTTAAAGTTACCATATCAACCCTAGACTGCCTACTTATGGGCTTCTTTTTCATGCAGTACTGTTACTTCATAGCCTAAGTATTTAACTGCATTTTAATGAAGTATTGTTACTTCATGGAAAAGTTACTGTTACTAGCAAATACCTATAATTACCAATGCTTCTTTATTAGTTGAAACCAATGTGCTTACAAATGTTTAACAACCAACTTTCAGAAAAGAAAGAAAGGTAAGTAAAAGTCACCATGGACAACTACAGCTTATCAACATGAAGTCACTGAACTGACAGGAGAGTTGTTCACATACTGTAATTAAAATGGGAAAAATTAAAGCTAAGGGAAGACTATTAAAAGCAGTAAGGGAAAAGCAACAAGTTATGTATAAGAGACTTCCCATAAGGTTGTCAGCTGACTTTTCAGCAGAAACTCTGCAGGGCAGAAATGAGTAGCACAATATGTTTAAAGTGATGGGAGGAAAAAACCTACAACTAAGAATATGCTATCTGGCAAAAACTTGTATTAGACAGAATAGCCTTTAAGTCAAAAACTAACAAGAGACAAAGAAGGGTATTATATAATATATGACATTACAAAGTAATAAAAGAACTAATGTACTATGAAGATATAACAACTGTAAACATATATGCACCCAACAATAGAGAACCAAAATATATGAAGCAAAAATTGAAAGAAAAAAATTGAAGGTAGAAATACACAGCATCACAGTAATAGTAGAATATTTCAATTTCATTTCAACAATAGATAGAATAACTAGGCAGAAGATAAATAAGGAAACAGACTATTTGAACAACACTATAGAACAAACGGACCTAACAGAACATGCCACCCAACAGCAATAGAATACACAGTCTTCTCAAGTGCATAAGGAACATTCTCAAGGATATATTACATGATAGGTCACAAAACAAGTCTTAACAAATTTTAAAACATTGAAATTATACCAAGTATTTTTTCTGACCACAATGGGAGGAAACTAGAAACAAAAGCAGAAGGAAAACTGCAAAATTCACAAATATATGGAAATTAAACAATGTAATCCTGAACAACCAATGAGTCAAAGAAAAAAATCAAAAGGGAAATCAAAAATTATCTTCAAACAAAAACAAAAACACAACATGCCAAAAAAATGGGATGCAGCAGAAGCAGTACTAACAGAGAAGTGTATAGTGGTAAATGCCTACATTCAAAAATGAATAAAGATCTCAAATAAACAACCTAACTTTATACCTCAAGGAACAAGAAAAAGAAGAACAAATTAAGCCCAAAATTATCAGGAAGAATATGAAGAAAATAATAAACATGAGTGTATAAATAAATGGAATAGAGAATAGAAAAATGATAAAAAATAATCAAAGAAACTTAAAAGTCAGTTTTTGAAAAGATAAACAAAATTGGCAAGCCCTTAGCTAGGATACAGAGAGAAGATTCAAATAAACAAAATCAGAAATGAAAGAGGAGACATTAAAACTGATGCCAAAGAAATAAAAAAAAGGATTATAAGCAACTACTATGAACAATCAAATGCCAACAAACCCAGAAGAAATAAATAAATCCCTAGAAATGTACAACCTACTAAGACTGAATCATGAAGAAACAGAAAATCTGAACAGATTTATAATTAATAAGGAGATTAAATCATTAACAAAAATCCTCCCAACAAAGAAAAGCCCAGGACCAGATGACTCCACTGGAGAAACCTGTGACATTTACAGAAGAATTAACACCAATCCTTCTCAAACTCTTCCAAAAAAATAGAAGGGAAGGGAATGTTTCCAAACTCATTTTATAAGGCCACATTACTCTGTTACCAAAGCTAGACAAATACACTACAAGAAAACTACAAACCAATATCCCCGATGAACACAGATGTAAGAATTCTTAATTAAATATTACCAAACTGAAATCAATAGCACATTAAAAGGCTCATACACCACGACTAAGTGGGATTTATCCTTGGTATGCAAGGATAGTTCAACTTATGAAAATCAATCAGTATGATATACTGTATTAGAGAACAAAGGATAAAAATCACATAACCATCTCAATAGATTCAGAGAAAGCACTCAACATCCTTTCATGATAAAAACACTCAATAAACTAGGAACAGAAGAAAATTGCCTCATCAAAATAAAGGCCACATATAAAAAGCCACAGCTAGGGCTTCCCTGGTGGCGCAATGGTTGAGAGTCCGCCTGCCGATGCAGGGGACACGGGTTCATGCCCCAGTCCGGGAAGATCCTACATGCCGTGGAGCGGCTGGGCCCGTGAGCCATGGCCGCTGAGCCTGTGCGTCTGGAGCCTGTGCTCTGCAACGGGAGAGTCCACAACAGTGAGAGGCCCACATACCGCAAAAAAAAAAAAAAAAAGTCACAGCTAACATCACATATAATGGTGAAAATGTGGAAGCTTTCCCTCTAAGATCAGGAACAAGACAAGGGTGCCCTTTCTCACCTCAACTACTCAACATAGTACTGGAAGCCTTAGAGCAATTAAACAAGAAAAATAAATAAAAGACATCCAAATTGGAAAGGAAGAAGTAAAATTATCTGTACTCATAAATGACATGATCTTATACATAAGAATACCTAAAGATGATACTCACAAAAAAACTGTTAGAACTAATAATCAAACAGTAAAGTTTCAACAAAATCAACACTCAGAAATCAGTTGCATTTCTATACACTAGCAATGAGCAATCTAACAAGGAAATTAAGAAAACAGCCTCATTTACAACAGCAAAAAAGAATAAAATACTTGTGAATAAACTTAACCAAAGAGGTGAAGGACTTGTACAATGAAAACTACAAACCATTGCTGAAAGAAATTAAAGACACAAATAAATGAAAAGACATCCTATGTTCATGGATTAGAAGACAATACTTTTAAAATGTTCATACTACTCAAAGTGATCTATACATTTAATAGAATCTCTATCAAATTCCCAATGACATTTTTTTTTTTTGCAGAAATAAAAAATAATCCAGAAGTTCACATGGAAACACAAAGCACCACAATGAGTCAAAAAAAGTCTTGGGAAAGAAGAAAAAAGCTGGAGGCTTCACACTTGCTGACTGATAAAAACATTACAAAGCTGCAGTAACCAGAACTTTATAGTACAGGCATAAAGACAAACATACAGATCAATGGAACAGAATGGAGAGCCCAGAAATAAATTCGTGCATATATGGTCAAGTGATCTTCAATAAAGATGCCAAGATTATACAATGGGGAAAGGATAGTCCCTTCATCAAATTGCCTTGGAAAAACTATACATCTACATGCAAAAAAAAAAAAAAATTGGATCTGTATCCTATACCATATACAATAACAAACTCAAAATGGATTCAAAACTTAAATAGAATATCTAAAACTATTAACCCCCTAGAAGTAAATATAGGGGGAAATCTTCATAACATTGGTCTTAGCAATAATTTCCTGGATATGACACCAAAAGCATAGGCAACAAAAGCAATACACAAGTGGGACTACATCAAATTAAAAAGTTTCTGTGCAGCAAAGGAAATAATCAAGAGTAAAAAGGCAACGTACAGAAAGGTAAAAATATGTGCAAGTCACATATCTGGTAAGCATTTAATACCCAAATGTATATGGAACACTTAAAGTCAATAACAAAAAATATATATAAATAGCCCAATTAAAAAATGGGCAAAGAACCTGAATAGACATTTCTTCAAAGAAGGCACACAAATGGCCAATAGGTATATGAAAAGATGTTCAACATCACTATTTGGAAATGCAAATCAAAACTATAATGAGATATCACCTTTCACGTATCAGGATGATGATTAAAAAAAGGAAAGAAAATAACAAGTGTTAGTAAGGATGTGAAGAAACTGGAACCTTTGTACACTATTGGTGGGACTGTAAAATGATGTCACTGCTATGTAAAACAAAATGGAGTTTCTTCAAAAAAGTATAAAGTAGAACTGTGATATGATCCAGCAATCCCACTTCTGGGTTTTTATCCAAAAGAATTGAAAACAGGATCTTGAAGAGATACTTCTGCTCCCTTGTTCCTTGCAGGATTATTCATAATAATCAAGATATGGACACAACCTAAGCATTTGTCAGCAGATGAATGGATAAAGATAATGTGGTAGCATGGGCTATATATGTGTACAATGGAATGTTATTTAATCATCAAGGAAAAAAAAAAAAGGAAATCTTGCTATTTGTGATGACACAGATGAACCTGAAGGACCTTATGCTAAGTGAAATAAGCCAGTTACAGGAAGGCAAATACTGCACCATTATTATTTATATAAGATATTTAAAGTAGTCAAATTCATGGAGCAGAAAGTGGAATAGTGGCTGCCAAGGCCTGGGTGGGAGGAGCAATTCCTGTACAATGGGTTTGTTTTGTTTCAGTCAGGCAAGATGAAAAAGTTCTAAGAGATCTGCTATACAGAAATGTGTCTATAGTTAGTAATACAGTACTATACACGTAAAATTTTGTTAATAAGGTAGATTTTATGTTATATGTTTTTACCACCTTAGAAAAGATGGAAATCATATAAAGCATGATCTGTGACCACAACAAAATTAAACTAGAATTCAATAACATTAAGTTATCCCCCAAATCCATGAAAATAAAACAATGTTCTTTTAACCTTATAGGTCAAAGAAGAAATTACAAGGGAAATTAGAAAATAGTTTGAACTGAAAGAAGATAACAACACAAGTGTATCAGGTCAGGTTCTAATCAGTAGCTAGAAATTGCAGCAACAGACAAAAGTAAAGGTTAAGAATTATTAACTAGTAAAAGGTAATTAACTATAGGAATAGCAAATACTAGAAACCATCTACTATTTCTACAGCTAAAGAAGAACACACAAGGAAGGAGCTTAGAATGGGGAAGAAATCCCCCTCACGCAACTAGTGTAATTTTAAGATCTCATTGGAGAGAATATGACTTCTACAGGAAACTTCAACCTGCCTGTGACAAACAAATTTGCCAGAGGTTGAAGCCAGTAAGAGGACCCCACTGAGTGTCTGAAAAACTCAACAGAGGGTGCAGGCAGGATGGAGCTATTCTACAGAAATTACATGCAGGGTGACCATAAAGCAAGCTGAATTGTGCTGGCTAGCCAGGGTTGATCCAAATAAACAGTCCTTACGCTGGCCAAGAACTTTATTGTAGAGTGCCAATGGGCCAGAGTTGATCCACTGCCAGCAGACCAAGACTAGCTCTCTGGGGTGATGGAGTATCTCAGCTTCTCTGTAGAAAGTGGCCTCCATTGGGTGCTGGCAGTCTGGAGCTGTTCCACCAGAAACAATCCACTAGAGTGCTGAAGAAATTCACTAGTGATTGAGCATTTCAAGGCCTCCTTCACAGCACTGGTTGCAATGGGAGAAAACTAAACATCACATCAGAAAGATGGCTCTTTTGTTGCTGTCATTTAGTGTTCTTCTAGAACCCACTATTGACTCATGCCAGCATTACTACAGTAACTGGCCAACAGGAAATTTTTACAGGACCCATCTTCAGTTTCTCAAAGTAGGACAAAGAAGGGTAAATATAAGATGAGAAACAACAAATTAGTAATCAGCATGATAACGTACCAAATTTGTGGACTACAGAAAAGCAGGGTTTAAAGAGATTTATAGCAAAAACAAAACAAAAGTATGTATTATAAAAGAGAACAAGGTCTCAAATCAGTGGTATAATATTCCACCTTAAAAAAGGGCAAATTAAACCAAAGTGAGAACAAGAAAATGTGAATAAGGTCACACATTTTGTTATACCCATATAGGAGGAGATTATTGTTCAATACTAAAAATGGTTGAACTACTGATAAATGAATTTCAAAAGCATTATGCTAAGTGAAAGAAACCCAACACTAACAACTTCATAGTGATATACCCCCTGATCTGTATGAGTCCATTTATATGAAATTTAAGAAATGACACAAAATTACAGTAACAAAAGGAAATGAGTATCTACTGAGGGCTGAGGGTTTGGAAGGACATGAAGGAAAATTGGGGGATGATGGAAATGTTTTATACCCTGATGGTGGTGGTGGTTACATAACTGAATTTGTCAAAACTCTTCAAAATCTATTATTCAAGTTGGTACATTTTTTGTATGTATATTATATTTCAATAAAAGCTAATGAAATGAAAAAAATCAGAGTAAGCCCATAGCCTCACCATCTCCTATTTATTTTTAAACCCCCAAGTGAGAGGCAGCTTCTTGATTCTCCTCTCCTTGAGTAATGAAGTTTGAGGTGCTCTGGAGTTGAGGTTAAATCTTAAAGTGTTCCTGACACCTTCAGAATGCACATTCTACCTTCAAACTCCAGTGGCCTTAAAGAAACAAAAGGAGCTGTGAGGGTACAAAGAAATTCAATAGATAATATGGTCA
The DNA here is from genome assembly GCF_937001465.1 of Orcinus orca. Classification (NCBI taxonomy): domain Eukaryota; kingdom Metazoa; phylum Chordata; class Mammalia; order Artiodactyla; family Delphinidae; genus Orcinus; species Orcinus orca. The sequence goes on along the minus strand of NC_064559.1, from coordinate 15,758,232 downwards.
TTATGTCTAGAGTAATGTTACAAATGAATGTTCCTAGAAAGTGTTACAATTCTGTAGACTGAAAATGTATTATCATGAATAATGTTTAAAAATAATATCAATATTTTTTTTGTTGACATACTTAATTGTTGGTCACTGGTTTCCCTGCAAAAGCATTTGATTTTCAAGTTATTTTCACTCTTTTTCACTAGGGATCCTTGAAAACTTACTCTGTTGATTGAGAAATCTAATCCCCACATCTATCTACCAAAGCCTGGAATTTTTCATGCTAGAAAATCCTACACATTACAGATATTTTTGCCTGTCATGCTTATTAAGCTTTATATTTAATCTGTTTTGTGGTTGTATAAAATTTCAAATCACATACCATACTGGTGTTTAGATTTTCTGTGATTTAAAAATAATTTGTAATTAAATCATATTTTGAGTTAAAAAAAATGATCATCAAGACATTTAAGATGAGCTGTATGATTTAGTTTCTTAAACATTGTGTTAAAATAAAAATGAAACATGGAATTCATTAAAAAATCTTTAGAATACACTACATCAGAATTTCTATTTCTTTCATTTTACTCTTCTAATACAAGAAGGAGAGTAATTCTAAGAGTAACTGAAAATGCATACTGAATGAAGACACCTATGAAATTAGGTTAAGTATTTCCAATTAAAATTGCTACTTGGATAATATGTTTTCCATATTCACATGTGCTATAACACTGTAAGTATTTTTATGCCTAAAATTTGCATCTTCATGAAGAAAAATAATGAGTTATGCGGAGGAATAAAACAGATCTTACTAGTCCCCGGTGTCTTAACGACCAGCTTATCTCTTTCTCTTGAATGTCTGACTGCATTTTGGTATGGAAAGTTTTGTATCAAGGGAATATCTGAGGCTCAAGCTGTACACAGATGTTCACGTTATAACTGTAGTTTTATTCCCATACTCAGGGCCTCGTCCATCCTCTTTCCTATTTGCAAACTAATTTGCTCAAGTCCTGCCTTTCGGGCAGGATAATCCACGTTCATCACATTTACAGACCCCCGACTAATAAATGTTTTGTCATTGTACCCAGCCCTGCGGCACAAATGCCACACCTTTCTTGTACCTTGGCCTGGCTTGGTGTGTGGGAGGCCTGAGGTCCACTCAGGGAAGAGCACTCATTGTTGGAATGGACCGCATCAGACCACAGAGGAAAGGAGCTCAGTAAACAAGCAGAACTGGCCCATCACAGGAGGAGTGGAGATGTGGCACGGTCCAAGAGAGGGTTGGGGTGGGGGGACTATTTTGCAGTGGAAACAAAGCCAAATGGACTGACGGAGTTCACTCAGGAGCCTGCAGGAAGGTGTAACTGAAGTGCCAGCAGGTGATGCCTAAGATTGAAAGTGTGGAATTGGGCTGAAGCTGTCCAAAGCAACAGCAGTGGTTTCTTTATTTCTCTTGGAGAGGCAACAAGGTCAATTGTATAAGAACCATTTTGCCATTTTAAACAAATCGCTCACAAATCGTATCCCTCCCTGCCCCGTGGTTCATCTGCCTTGTATAATCCTTTGGCTACAAAAAGCACCTCAGAACAAAAAATGCAGGCTGGTTGTAAAGCCTTCTTTCACCAAGGCCCGGCCTCAGGGCTAAATGGGAGAGTTCTGCCAGCCATCAAACTTAACAGCCTTTAAACATGTGCAACATTTCTCTAAGCAAATTGGTTCCTTAATATGGTAAAATGTGCGGCACCCAAGGGGAAATGCTGGTGATCTCATAGCCCAAAACTGATGGAGTCACAGCACTGTATTCCTGAAAAGCACTCATACTTTCCACTTTGATAAAACCAGAAGCAAATACGAGAGTCAGTAGGTTTTGACATCCATTGTTTATTCTCACTGAACTTTTCCTCCTATATATCACAGCACAGTGGTTTAATTCATAGCTTATGGGATTTTTTTTTAATATAAACCATTCAAATTTTTTCTATATTAATCAGTGGTTTCTAAAGATCCACAGGGATAAATAAACCCTGCAAGCTGGCAGGGGTTTTCCGTGGCATAACCACTGGTAGTTATAAACAGTAAACAAAACATAGTAACCATTTTTAAGCACAAGAGATTGCTGTATCACAGGGGGCATAAATCATTAGTTTAATAATTTCAGCAGCAGTGTCTCCAAAGCAAAATTAAGCCAACAGTTCCCCCTGTGGCAATAATGAAGTACTGTAATGTGAAAAGAGAAAAACAACTCAGAGAAGGCATGATTGTGCCTTGGAAATGACTGAAAATCCAAGTTCAACAAATAACTGTAGAACTCTTGTTGCTGTGCTGCTCTTTTGAGAGGTGGGAAGGGGGTTGCCTCCAAACCCCAAGTCTATTCTTGTAGACATTTTGACAAGCACAAGTGTACTTTCGGTCAAGCCCCCCATGGCTAGCATGTGCTGGAGGTAGGGAATGAATGCAATGACATATTACAATTGAGAAGATGACAAATTTCTCTCAGCTGCATAGGCAGACATTATTCACAGATTTCAAGACAGCCAAAAGAATGCAAGGCCCAGGATAGGACAGACAGATGGCAAAGCTCCCCTCCCAGGGGCTCTCAAGCTACATGGCCAACAATCTGATAGAAAACACTTTGCAGTTTTGAGCTGGGCCACTGGAATCAGCCACAAGAGTAAATCTGACATGTCTTTCCCATGAATTTCACGAAGTACCCAAATTCATTAAAAAAAAAAAACTGGCTAATAATTTGTTCATTTTGGATAAGTATACTTGACAATGAGACATCATCAAACAAAAGGAGTTCAGGGAGACCTTCTTGATCCCTCTGCTGTGTTGAGTCAATACTACAGAACCTTCATTTTTTCACCCTGATTTCATCTTTTTTATGAAATCAGTATAGTCTTGTCATTATCCTTACAAAAGAAAGTTCTGATTGGAGACAGTTTTTTTTTTCCCCCTCAATAATACCATTTCTTTAATGTAGCCCTTTGCCTACTAACAACATTCCCTATGCTTTCAGAATACTGATTATGGACAAAAATCTTTTAAGAATGTATTTGGTTTGAAAGGTGTATGATTCAATCAAGCAGAAGCTGTATTATTTGCACAAAGCTGACTTCTAGCCTGACGACCTTATTCAGTGGATTAAAGTGGTGACTTTTTTTTATAATATAGGGATACAGATTGTCAACTGTGACACTGTAGATGAAGTTGTCATAAAGAACCCAATTACTATCCTTAGTAGGTTTAATTATAGATATAATAGCTTTCTTTACTTTGGATATACACATCCTTCTCTATTAATCTGAAATGAGAAAATTAGATGGACAGATGGCTCTCTCTACACCTATAGGAAAAAGCTTTTCTCCACAAGCGAAATAAATTACTGCATCTTTTAGATCTCTCTAAATAAGTAAGAGACAAATCTAGCATAATCACTATATTATACTATGTACTGTAAGTGTGTCATGGAAATAATCTTGCATACAAAGTGGTGAACAGTACATCTCATTTATGCTCAAAGGAAGGTTAAAGCTGGATCCTAAGTAAAATTGTGAGGGAAGTGTGTTTGTCCTTCTTTCTGCTCCTTTCTCCCTTCTCCAGGCCCTTCCGCTCTCCTTAGCTCCTCCATGTTCCACCTTATGTCTTCAAGGACTCTATTGATTAATGTCACCATTCTTATTTAAATTTGGTGGCTCCCAAAGGTTTCTCATACTTAAGATCAGGACAAGGGCAATAATAGGATATACATAATTAGGATTTCACAAATCTTAACTCTGGTGGCCAGAGGTACAAAACACATAGAAGAGATACCCATCTGATACAAAGTGAAAGAACAGGCTAAGAATGAACCTATCCAAAGGCAATTAGTTAGAATGCACTACTTATCCTCTACTCTAACAGGCCACAAAGATCTCCCAACCTGTATACCCATCAAAATTGACTTGCTGCACCAACAGAATGAGAGAACATATTTCAAATCATACACCTGATAAGAGTCTAGTATCCAAATATATAAAGAAACCTTACAACTCAACAATAAAAAGACAATCTAATTAAAAGATGGGTGAATGATTTGAACAGACATTTCTCCAAAGAAGATACACAAATGACATAAGTACTTGAAAAGATGCTCAACATCATTCAGCATTCAGAAAGAAAATGCAAATCAAAAACAATGAGATGCCACTTCACACCTACTAGAAAGGCTATAATCAAAAGACATACAATAGCAAGCATTGCGGAGGATGCAGAGAAATTTAAACTTTTGTATCTTGATGGTGGGAATGCAAATGTTGCAACTGCTTTGGAAAACCATTTGCCAGTTCCTCAAAAAGCTAAACATAGAGTTACCATATGTCTGAGCAATTCCACTCCTAGGCATATGCCCAAGAGAACTAAAAACATATGTCCGACAAGAACTCGTACACAATTCTTAATAGCAGCATTATTCATAATAGCCAAAAAAATGGAAATGACCCAAATATCTGTCAACTGATGAATGGATATACAAAATACAGTATATCCATACAATGGAATAAAAGCGATAAAAAGAAATGAAGCATCGATACATGCTACAACATGGATGAGCTTTAAAGTATACTAAGGAAAAGAAATCATTCATAGTAGGCCACATAATGTATGCTCCATTTATATGAAATGTCCAGAACAGATAAATCCACAGAGACAGAAAATAGATTAGTAGTTTTCAGGGACTTCGTGGAGGAGATAATGAGGTCTGACTGCTAATAGGTACACAGTTTCTTTTGAGGGTAATGAAAATGTTCTGGCATTAGTGGTGATGTTTGTACAATTTTGTGAATATGCCAAAAACCACTGAAATGTACACTTTTAAAGGAAGAATTTTATGGTATGTGAATTGTATCTCAATTTTTTTAAGTATTAAAGAAAAAGTACTAGTTGACATTCCTATGTTTCAGCCCCCCTAGACTAAAGCTAGCAATTCCTCTTTTTTCCAGCTCTGATTTCAATGCAAAATAGGGTTTTAATTAAGCTGTATCTTTCTCTCCTGCCTTGTCTATAAATGCCTCATATACCTGAGAAGTCAAATTGACTAGAAAGTGTTTCTAGAAAACAATCTGGATGGTACATACCAATGTACTCAATCCTCCTTTTTTTCCTAATTCAGTGGTCACTCTTCTGGAAACCCATCCCATCATTCCTTCCTTCACTTACTTTGCTTGATTTTTCTTCTGAGAATTAATAAAGATGAGACAAATCATGTATTTATTCATTTTTTGTTTATTGCTATCTTCCTCTCTAGAATTTAAGTCCCAAGAAATGGCTTTGGTTCACTGCTGTATCCCGACAACCTGGAACAGTAGAGTGCCTGGCACAGAGCAAGGTAGGCACTGAAGAAATGTTAGATGAGAGAGAAAAGATTGGAGTAAAAAATTTTTTTTCCCCATTAGACGATAGGGAAGAAAAATAACAGTAGAGTTATGCAATACTTAAAGTCAAGAATGTCAAGTCCTCCCCTAAGCCCTCCCTTTTTGATGGTGACTTGCCCGTAACCCTGTGAACTTCGAAACTGAGCTCTTAGGCATCCCCTGGCCCTAAATGCTCCAAATGTCAGAGTTTCTGTTTTACTCAAGGATCCCTTCAAGTGTTTCTGAACCCAGTCTAAAATCCTAGCCCTTATTCCCAACTGAACTATTTGCTTGATAGTTTGGCTTGAGAATCTAAGGTCTGACCTGGAAATAAATGCTGATTACTCGTGATTTTGTGGCCAAACCAGAAGGCCAAAGGTCTTTTCCCTTTCTACTACTGTGAATTCAAAATCATATTTTGGCCAAACAAAACATTCTATTATGCACTATAAGGGGCACGTAAGTCATAGCCTTTGGCCTTAGGAACAAGTTAAACTGGTCACAGAGATCCTCTCAGAAAGACTCTGCGGCCTCATTTCTGGTGATATGCTTGTTTTGTCCTAAGTTTGATCTTAAAATTCATTTTTAAATATCACATTGTATAGGTCTGTGTTGAATTATTCCTATATTTCTCCTGCCATTATGTATTTAAACTTATTTAAATTTTCTTTCAGAAAGTAGGATTTAAAGAACTAGATAAAATTTACCTTTCAAAATTATTTACCTTTAAAAATTAATTATTCAATTATTTCTAACTTACAATTTTATCACTAGCATCAAACAACTTGAAGCTACTAAGGCAAAGAGCAATAACTACTCCCCACCTTTACACAAGCTCCTCACAGGCTGTATGTGCAGGGCAATTTTATGACTTATTTCTATTTAAACCTCTATTTCAGTATGATTTCAACTGAATAAAAGTATCTGGGGGGAGTGTGGGAAGACTGATATTTGCCTAACCCCACATACCCCTTAGTGATGGCCCTGATGACAACGCACATCTGGATGTTCTGAATCATCCCAGTGATTGATTCGATTTTTCCACTCTTCACCTAGACTTTTGGCACTGCATAGACAGAGCTGTATCACTTTGGGCTTTAGTCCGCAACTTGCTTGCAGCTGCATGCCTTGCACTACACTCTGCTTCACCTTTCTTCTTGGCTACACTCATCCCGGCCTCCGTAGGTTTTTTGTTTTTTTGTTTGTTTTCCCCCCATATGTCATCCCAGCCTAATGGAGCACCAAGCCTCCTCTGCTTCCTGTCCAAGACACACTTCTTTCTTGAATCCTGCTGAGTCATAAGTCACTGGGTGTCTAAGTATTCTTTTACAGCTTTACAGGAGCTCGCAGTGGGTAAGGTGTGATTACAAATGCCCACCCCCCTCATCCAGCAATCAAAAGCATTTATTGAACTCTTCCTTTATGTTTAGCATGTAGCTGGGCCCTGAAGTCTGAGGGCCTAAATTATGAATTTCCACTCTCTAATCCTACCTCCTCCCAGTGTGAGCTGCATGGAACAATTCAATTTCATTTAGACAAAGCTGACTTCAATGTCTATTTCTTGAAAGGCATACTGCAAAGATGCCTCAGGGGTTACAAAGATAAACTGCATATATCCCCTGACCTCAGGCCAGTTTCACAATACATATAAATGGCATTCTAAATTATGAAAAACTTGAAACTATGGGATTAAAGAAATGGCTGTGCCTACTTTGAACTGATGAGAAATTTGAACTGATGAGAAATTCAATTTACTTATTTCTTGAAAACTGAGTTAATTGCAAACTGTGTTTATGTGATTGCCATCACCAACAGCACTAGTGAAAGGAAACACAAGCCCTCCTTTGTCAGTATCATGAGACCCACTCTTGATTACTTGCCTTTGAATTTCTGAAAGTGACTTTTGGTTTTATAGCCTAAGCAAACACTGTTATTATCATTTCAAATCTCATTTTTTATAGCCTTTCACAATGTTATCCAACTTCATTCAATGGTGCTGCCAAAGCTGGTGCTGCCAAAGCTAGTGCTGAAAACAAACCAAAAATCAATAACTCTGGAATAGAAGTAAGATGGGATAAACCACTAGAAGAAGGAGAGCAAGCAATCACCAACAATAATTTAGAAAAGAGCCCCCAGCAAAATAATAAAGAAAATGTAAAAAGTAACTTCAAAGCAAATACACACTAAAATAATTATGAATTTTTATAAGTTCCAAAATGCATTTTCCCTTTGGGAAAATTTGTTTTGAATTACTTGAGTTTTAAGTTATACAAAGTCTCCAGTAATAACATTTCTCTTATATGAAAAGCAAGCGCCCTGTACTTAAATTTTATTTCCCACTGCTCCACCTTACAATTCCTACAGTTTAGTTAGAAAAGTCTCCTTATTATTCCACACATCCTCTGCCAAGGAAACCAGTATTATTCCTTTCACTATTTCTTTTATTATTTTTATTATGTTCCTCTTCCTGTTTTAAATATCTTCACTCTTCCTACCCACTAATCCAAATATATGGCCCAGCTTCAAAGGCCCACGCAAGCTCCACCTCATCTGCAAAGTTGTACCTGACTTAGGAGAGTCATAGGATTTTATAGTTGGAATGGATCTTAGAGATTATCTAGTTCAAATATTTTCCAACTGTGCAACAGAGAGACACTTAGGAACATTTCAAAAGAGAGTCAAAAATGGAAAGAGAAGTATAAGTGGGCAGCAGACTCTTAGGGCCCTCACCCTTTTTAATCCAACATTGCTTTCATCACTTTAATTATTTTACCTTTCCAAGAAAGGAATTGTATGAGCAATAGATTCCACAGCTTTGGGGAGGGAAACCCCACGGTCTAACATGATAAAGAAACCAAGCCTGTTAATTAAATATCTTATCCTGGTTTACAATCAGTCTAGGAACAAAATGAGGCTAAAATCCTAGGATCTTCGAACTCCCAGCCCAGCTACACTGATCTATTTTATCACTAAAATACTGAGAATTTCCTATTAAGAATTCTATGGTGTCTTCTGTTATTTATACATTTGTGTTTTGTCTGTCCAATAACACTGAGTGAGGCTGTAGCTGTCCCATGCCAAGGTATAATTTTTATTCTTCTATTCTTCTTTTAGAAGATCTCTAGGTTCAGAGAGTACACTGTCTGTCTTGCCTTCCCAGCATACATTCTTGATTCACATATAAACTTAGGCAAAACAGCATTAAGACTCAACGTTAGACTATTGACTGAAATGCCACTAGCTCCATCCTTCATAGAAACCTCTCTTCTATTTCCAAACTTCATTCATTAAAGTTGGCATAAATGGTATTCACTAGAGCTTTTTTCCATAAAAAGTAATGGATATCCCTGGCCTCATTTATATTTTTACCCTCTTGTGTTTAGAAATCTAAACTTAATCAGCTAAACTCCTTGTTATAAATGCACTCTTGTTTTTAATGCTTGAATCTCATTTTGGTGATCTTTTACAATTGCAACAAGACACTTTAAAACTGACCTCTACTCTTATAAAAAAGTTTTTTAAATGTTTAAATAATTTTAAAATATCCTTGATTCTTCACCCTTTGTAAGCTCTTCCTCCAGCTTGTCCTTTCTTCTGATAAATCTCTTGAAAGGATGCTCTGCCTGTGCTATCTTTGTTTCCTCTCCTCTCAGCTTCATCTTCGGGTCCTATACTATTTACCTCTTAAATGTAGGTTCTGTTGCTCCATCTCTGTTTTCTATACACTCTATTTCCCTCCCTTGAATGTGCTGGACTAGGAAATCTACTAGGAGTGTCTTCTCATTTCTGCCTTTAGACTAGAGCAAGAGGAGCCCTCTCCTGCAATTCAGGCTGCAGACACCTGCTCTGCCCTCCACAAGCTAAGCAGTCTGCAGGCTCAACAGGATGTGCTCAACTGGAGCCTACACCCTCCCATCCAAACCACACTCTGGTATCCAGGACCTCATAGTTCCTTACCTGAGTCTCACTGAGTCTGCTTCCAGAGCCTGCCTGTCTTCTTCTTGAATTTGGGTTACACTTCTGATGTGTAAAATGTATCCCGAGGTCCGAGAGGCGGCCAAGGAGTGGCTGTTTGTGAGAATGGGGGATTGCAGGCAGTGGGGGTATGGACAGGGCTTGAGCCTGCAGGTTGGGGCTTCCCATAAGTGCACCTGAGGCCTGTGCCAGGGTGGGAAGAAACAGGGATGGGGAAAGCTCTTCCTAAGGTACTGTCTCCACATTTTCACACAAAATTCTAATTTAAACCTGGCCTTCAAGTTGATATGAGGCAATTTTGTGATGAAAGGAGGCTAGACTATATTTTATTTAACAATCTGTGGATTGATTTATAACTTTTAAGTATTTAACATGGTACGGTATGTGGTCCTCCATTTTTACTCTTACATGAGGACCCACAAATGTTAGGGAAAGACACGAGTCTTTTCTATCGAAGTCATCATGAATTTCTGACTTCACACTGGTCTTCTTTTTAAAGGTGCACAGGCAAGCTGAAATATCAAAAGCTAAGTCAATATCTTCCTTCTCATCCTATACCTGCCAGTCCATGTTTGTGTCTTTTCTTAGTTAATAGCATCATCACCCACTCAGTTACCAGCTAAAGGTCTTAGAGTCATCTTCAACTTTTTCCTTCCCTAACCCTCATGATTTAATCAGAGATATGATATATCCCATGTCTGAAATATCTGACTTCATCTTTTTCCAAGCCCCATGAGTTGATTCATTATACTAGCCATTCAACTGCTCTATTTCTATCCTTCTCTCCTTAATCCAGTAACCACATTTCTACCAGAATCATCATGTTCACTTTAACACCTGTCCTCCATCCCTGCCCCATTTTCTACAAAATGGAAAACAAATTCTTTTTCAGTTTCAGGGTCTTCACCATCTGACCCCTGCCTACCCTTCCAACCTTACTTAATTCCCACAATCACTCCTGTCTCTTAACTTTCACATTCATCCATACAGCCATACACATATGCTTTATAATCTAGTCAATCAGACAATTTACTAATCCCAGATGATTTGCTAATTTATAAATCTGTCATAAACTTTCACATACATGTACATTTACTTAAGCTACTCCTTCTGTCTTCACTGCTTCCTTCCTCCTTCCTTCCTCCTGAACATCCAATTAACTATCCCATTGCCATTCACTCTATGAAGGCTTCCACAATGACTCCACCAAAATTACTGTCTTTTAGCTCACTTAACATTTATTTATACCACTAGTACAATGCTTACATTTTTTGCAAGTTATAAATGGACGCTTTTCTATCCCTTAAATACAAATTCCTTTTATGCAGGTACTAGTCGGTACTCACTTCTGTATATTCCTCAGGCCTTGCATATTGTCCCCCACATAGTAAGTGCTTTGTAAATGTTTGTTTAATTCCTAAGCCAAATTTAAACAGATTGGTTTTGATAAAAATACGAAGCAAACCACCCACCAGATTCACGGAAAGAGGACTATCAGGAGGCCTCTGTTTTATTCCAATTTACTGTGCGACCCTCAAACATTGACTTTGTCACAAGATCCTAAGACTTCTCTCTCCAGAATGGCTTTAACATCTCCTCTAAAAGCTGGTGTGTCTGCGAAGCTTGCCAGGGAGCCCTGATGAAAAGCAACGCGGAGCTGCAAGCATTACTACAAAGACAGGTGTAGTGCTCAGCCCAGCGCCATCCACCAGTGTGCCCTGGGTTTCCAGACATGACTCGCACATGTCGGCCACAGGTTCTCCCAAGTCCCGTATGACTGTGCACAATGCTCACTGGATGGACGCCGTCTGGGATTGCAGAGTTTTCCATCCTAAACTTCTCTAATTTTTCAATCACCCGCTCTGACATAAGCCTCGTTGTGTTTTGTGTTTATAGCGTGTCTCCTGGGCAGTTTATGGATCTGTTTCTGCCATTTTCCCTCAAATCATCTTGGGAATCACAGAATGCAGTTAGACGGGCAAAAATTCAAGTCAGGGTGTTTAATTTTCTGTCTTGGGATTTCTATATCCTTCTGGTTTGTAGAACTAGTGACAATAAAATGCTGTGATTTTATTCAGTCAATCAATATGCAAATGAAAACCAATTGAGTCTATCAAGTATCTAGATATTAGTGACAGTATTACAAACCACTTGACAGTTCCAAACTGACTTTCATGTACATTATCTAATGTAATTCTTATTACAGTACTGTGAAGTATGTGCCCTGTTTCACAGATTGGAAACAATGGTTCACAGAATTTTTTTTTTTCCTTTCTTGGGATCACAGAGCTAGAAAGTGGTTGAGCTAGGATAAAAGTCTTCTGAACCCAAATCCCATGAAGTTTAGCACAGTACGACATACAGGAAATAGCCAAATAATTAAAAAATATATCAGCCATCTTCCAGATAAACAATGTAATGCTTTATTTATTTGCAGAACTAAGTTATTTATAGCATAGTAAATGCTCATTCATATGTCACAAAGTGTGCTTGAGAAAAAGCACAGTTCAGTGAGGGAAAAAAGTCTAAATTGCACTGTATTAAGGCAGTTTTATGACTGATCAGCATGGTTTGTATGATAAACTAAAAAGTAGATGAATAGTAAGTAAAATATGATAAGTAAAAGACAAACGATACTTTTCACCAGGCCATTATTATTGCCTTACAATTACCAAAGTCAAACATTATAATTATTCAAACTATTTTACATATTCTATGGAAAAACTGTCATAGATTTTATAGTGCTAAAGAAAGCTCATTACAGGCTGTGTTTTGTTCAGCCTCCCATAATATGATATTTGGTTTTTCTCAGTGCAGTTATTATTTATAGTATTTCAAATATTGTTCACTATGATGCACTAAAGAATCTGACCTTTAAATATCAATTTATCAATACTAAGCCCAATTTTTAGAGACTGAGGTAATTTCAATGGTAATGATAGCAGTAATATCAATTTCTGGTATTACCTTCTTGACTTTGGGTAATAATCTGGGGTCTTTTTGTGCCTCTATTGTTTTTTCCACATGAGTATCAGCAATAAAGTATGATTTCATTTTTCCCTGTGGGTGATAAAGAAAACGTAGAAGTGGAGAATACCCACAGTCTGTTTACATTTCCTGTGTTATGATCGTTTCCTAATTAACTGAGGGTCTATTGATGTCTGTTAATCAAATGAAGTTATTTCACCTTCCCTCTACTTTATAATAATTTACTGTTTAAATTTTTGTGGTTTATACTTGAAATTAATCTTAGCTTCTTTTCAGTATATTTTCCTTTCTAACATAAATACCTAAGGATGTAAATCAATACATTGCTTTAGCAGTATTTCACAAGTTTTGGTATGTAGTATTTTCATTGACATTCAGTATTAAATACTGAATGATTGCCATTATGACTTATTTCACTCATAAATTATTTAGACATGTGTCTTCTGATGTTTAAATATACGGGAAGGGAGTAAAGCTATATATTTTTATTGATTTCTATTTTTATTTCAGTGTGATCAATGAGTATCATCTACCTAGATACTGTCTGGTATTTGTGGAGACTTGTGTTCCAATAAAGGTTTAGGTTCTTCATATTTTAAAAACAAGTCAGGAGCTTGGGATTTACATACACACACTACTATATATTTAAGATAGATAACCAACAGGACCTACTGTACAGCACAGGGAACTCTAGTCAATATTCTGTGATAACCTATATGAGAAAAGAATCTGAAAAAGAATGAATATATGTATATGTATAGCTGAACCACTTTGCTGTACACCTGAAACTAACACAACATTGTAAATCAACTATAATCCAATAAAATTTAAAAAAAATAGAAACACAGGCGTGCTTTTAAGAACTGTGTATTGCCAAATTATACATGGTACTATACATGTTCATTAGATTGGACTTGTTAACTATATTGTTCAAATCTCTTCTAACTTTACTAATTTTTATTTGCCTGATCTATCAGTTTCTGGGAGAGTTATTTAAAATCTTCTACTATCATTCCTTTTAATGGCCTTTACTATTATTTATTTCTATTTTGAGACTATTTTCCAGGCATGTGGACATTTAAGATTATTCTATTTTCCTAGAGAAACATTGCTTTTATCATGTATGAAAGTCTTTATTTATGAGAATGCTTTAAGCCTTGAGGTCTATCAATCTTTTTTTGATATTAGTATTGCTATACCAGCTTTCTTTTAGTTAGCATTTGCCTGAAAGATGTTTTTCCATCCTTTCACCTTCAGCTTTTCTGTGCCATTATGCTTTAAAAAGTTCTCTAGAAATATTTTTTGTTATTTATTCAATATCAGAATTTCTATTTTTTAAAAGACAAGTTTAGATGATTTACATATTTTTGTGAATTACTTATATATTTGGATTTATGACGTTTTTCTTTGCTTTTTCATTTTTTCCTTTTCTACCTTCTATTAATTCAGTTCTAGTCATTTCTTCTCCTTCCAGCTACTGGTTTATGTTAAATATTTCTGTTTCTATTCTTAATTGTTGCTCTCAAAAATTTAGCATGCATGCTTAACAGTCTAAAATTAATCAGTATTAATTCTTCTGTTCCTATGGGGAACAAAATTATTTTTATAAAATCTTTCCCCTAAATATTCCATGTTCATGTCTATAATTTAATTACTAACATTTTTCACAGATTTATTGAGATATAATCCACATATCATACAATTGCCCATGTAAAGTATACAATTCAAAGTGCTTGTAATATATTTATATACTTAGAGCTCTGCAACCATTACTACAATACATTTTAGAACACTTTTATCACCCCCCAAAAGACTTCCCACATTCCTTAGACATAAATCCACATCCCCCAACTCTTAGCCCTAGGAAACCACTAACCTGATTTCTGTTTCTATAGATTTGCCCACTCTGCACACTTCATATAAATGAAATTCTACAACACGTGGTCCTTTGTGTCTCTCAACATGATGTATTTCAGATTTATGCAGGTTGTAGCATGTATTAGAACTTCATTTCTCTTAGTTTGCTGAATCATATTCCATTATATGGCTATACCCTATTTTATTTATCATGATGGACACTTAGGTCATTTCTCCTTTTTGGCTATTATGAAAAATGCTGCTACGAAGATTTGTGTACAAGTTTTTGTGTAGACATAGGCTTTCATTTCTCTTAGGTGTATATCCAGGTAGGAGTAGAATTGCTGGGTCACACATATAACTGTATGTTTAGCCTTTTAAGGAACTGAGACTATTTCCAAAAGCAGAAAAGCCATTTTACATTCCTGCCAGCAGTTTACACTCTTACCACATCCGCTCTAACACTTGAAACTAATTGTCTTTTTGATTACAGCCTTCCTAGTAGGTGTGAAGTAGCATTTCATTTTGATTTTGATTTGCATTTCCCAGATAACTAATGACTTGAAGCATCTTTTCACGTACTTAGTCATTTGTATACGTTCTCTGGAGAAATCTCTATTCAGATCCTCTGCCCATTTTTAATTGTGTAATTTTTCTTTCTATAATTGAGTTGTAAGAACTCTTTGTAAATTCTAGATACATGTACTTAATTAGATATATGATTTGTGTATAAAATAGACAACTGATGGGAACATACTGTACAGTCCAGGGAACTCTACTTAATGCACTGTAGTGTCCTAAATGGAGGGGATATATTTATATGTATAGCTGATTCATTTTGCTGTGCAGTAGAAGCTAACACAACATTGTAAAGCAACTATACTCCAATAAAAATTAATTTTAAAAAAAGAAACCAGAAAAAAAAAGATATATGATTTGCAGATATTTTCTCCCATTCTGTGGGCTGTTTTTGTTTGTTTCACTTTTTGGTAGTGTCCTTGAAACACAAAAGTTTTAATTTTGGTGAGACTAATTTAAATTAATCTAATTTTAATTTTTTTGTTTGTGCTTTTGTGTCATATCTAATATTCTATTATTAAATATGAGATTTACTCCTATATTTTCTTCTATGAGTTTTACAGTTTTAGATTCTATATTTAGATCTTTGATTCATTTTGAATTAATTTTTATATATGGTATGAAGAATCCAAATGTATATTTTTGCATGTGGCTATCCAGTTAAGCCATTACCATTTACTGAAAGACTATGCCTTCTTAATTGAATGGTCTTGGCCCACTAGCTGAAAATCAGTTGACTATAAACACATGGTTTTATTTTATTTTTCATTCTATCCCATTGATCTATAGTCTATCCTTATGTAAGTACTATACTCTCTTGATTAACACTGTTTTATTGTATGTTTTGAAATTGGGAAGTGTGAATCCTCCTACCATGTTCTTCTCTTTCAAGATTATTTTCCCTATTTTTGGTTCCCTGAATTTCCATGTGAATTTTAGGACCAATCTGTTAATTTTTGCAAAGAATCCAGATGGGAGTTTAACAGGAACTGCATCAAGTCTAGATGTACTCACTCTGATAGTATTGTCATCCCAACAATATTGTCCTCCAATCCATGAACATGGGATATCTTACCATTTATTTACAGGCTCCTTAATTTAGCAATGTTTCATAGTTTTCCAAATGTGTTTTACAGTTCTTTTGTTCATTTCATTCCTATTTCATGCTTTTTGATTCTATTGCAAATGGGACGTTTTTCTTAATTTCATTTTTACTTTGTTTATTGCTACTGTATAGGAATACAATTGATTTTTGTATTCTGATCTTGTATCTGGACGCCTTGCTGAACTTGCTTATTACTGCTAAAAGTATTTTCTGGATTTGACAGTATTTTTCATATATAAGAAAATGTCATGTGCAAATGGAGACAATTTTACTTCTTTTCCCATCTGGATGCCTCATATGTCTTTTTTTCCCCCCCTAATTTCCATGGATAGAACCTCCAATACAATGCAGAATATAAGTGGTGAGAGTGGACATCCTCATCTTATTTGTGATCTCTGGAGAAAGCTCTCAGAGTTTCACCACTAAGCATAATGTTAGTTGTGGAGTTTTTTTGTTGATAGCCTTTATTAGGTTGAGGAAGTTCTTTTCTGGTCCTTGTTTTTTGAGTCTGTTTTAATCATGAAAGGGTATGGAATATTGTCAACTGCCTTTCTAATTTGTTTTTAAAACCATCTAAAAATAATCACTATAATTTTAAGTGTTTTACAGTCAAGCATATTTATATTCACTGACTTGTTTACAAATTTTCAAACTTACCACTGCTTCTTGCTTTGGCATTCTTTCTCTTTGGGTTTAATCTTGCTGATGTTCCTAATAGAGAAGATCTTTCAACAACATTTTATGAGTTGCAAGCTTTCTCATTCTTTAAGAATTTTTAAAGTCTTTTCTTTTCCCTATCACTCTTAAATAATTGTTTAATTGGATATAGAGCTCTAGGTTAACATCTCATTTTCCTCAGAATTTTAAAGATATCATTCCACTGTCTTCTTGTTCCTCTTACTGCTTATGAGATAAGTTGTCATCATTCTTTATTGGTAACTTTATTTTTCTTTTTATTATTTTTAAGATTTTCTCTTTGAAGTTGATATACTGCACCAAATTCAACTGTTGTGTGTCTTTATGTGGATTTGTTTTGTTTGTCCTACTTGGTAGCTAATTTCCTTCCACAATCTGAGAAGTCAAGTCTTTCTTCAATTCTAAATAACTATATCTCTCTGTACTTCTTGAATATTGTGCCTCATCAATTCTACTAATTCTTTCTTCATTTATGTTCAATTTTACACATCCATGGAAAAATTTTGTTTTTGCAATGATCATATTTTTATTTCTAATAGTTCTGTTCTTTTTCAAAAAACTTTCTTAGTATTAAAACCTGTCATTACATTAGGTTACTATTTCTTCCTCAAGTATTTTAATAATTTTATATTTAAAGAACTATAAAAATACTTATTAATATCTTTTTCAAATTATTCTATTATTACTGTTTCTTAGTATCTTATAGTCATGCTTGCCTCTGCTAACTCTCCCTTGAAATTATTTCTTTGTATAAAAAAAAGTATATATATGTATTTTAGGTATCATCTTCAGTGGGAGATTGCTTGCTTGCCTCTGTTAACTCACTGCAAAGATTGTGTTTGTAAACGAAAAATTATATATATAATATAAATACAGATATATGTGTAATATAAATACAGATATATATATGTGTGTGTGTATATATATATATAAAATATATACAAACACAACACACACACAGAAAGAGATTAACTTCAGTGGGTAACTTACTTTTTCCTTTTTGTGTCCCATGCATCCAGGGGTACAGAATTGTCCTCATGGAGTAACTGAGGTTTTTGTTTGTTTGTTTCCTTAAGCATCAGTCCCACAGGATTCTTTTGGTCTCTGACAAGTTTTTTACTAATTTCAAAGCTTGTTATTTCTGCTTCATGTAGTTACTATAAGTTTTGACCACACACTTGTTTTTGATGGAGACTTGGGTTCTTGATTTTTCTCTCATACAATTACTTAATTCTGTCTAGGGCTTGGCAAGTCAGCAACATTTCTTTGCACTTGCCTGGATCTATCTACAGGGATTTCTCTTCTAATGCCCTATCCTGAAGACACTCAAGGCTGTATCTGATAGTCCTTTGGGCATCCCTTCAAGGTTCCGTTTGGATTTGAGTCATCTATTAATTTCTGGCATTTAGACTTAGAGATTCCCTTTTCTATGTGTTTGGCTATGTGTTTTCTTAATTATTTATATGGTACTATATCTAGTATTGCTCCATATATACAGATGGAGTGATCACAAAAGAGGATTCATGCAAAAATAAATTCCGTTTGTTCTGTAGTGATTTAAATTTGAGCATTAAATAGGAGTAATGGCTTCAACAACTATTTCACTCTCTGATTTTATAGTTTCAAGTACATTTTCTACAGTGCCTAACTCCCTATGGTGGCAAAATATGCACAATATTTTAAAAATACATATTTAATTATATAAAATCTATTATCCAGTATAAATCATTTTTCACATGCTTCTTTTATTCAACAATAGATTTCTGTTTGTTTCAACCTTATAAAATACTACACAGTATTCTAACATATGAGTATGTCAGTTTAGAAATTACCTTAATTTTTTTGTTTTTTTCTTTACTTCAGTAAAAATCCTTTCAGATTTTGTTGCATTTATATGTGAATACTTTTCTAAGAATTTTCTTTTTTTTAATGATTATAATTTTTATATTAATAATATTAATTGATATAAACAGTTGACATTTTCTTAATCTTAAACATAAAAGCCTCTAAGAATTTTTGCTACATTTGTCTGTAACATAAAATATAAGTAAATCACAGGGATCAAGTACGACTTAAAGGAAAGTCCTCTAGCCTCCTACTTCCAATAATTCCAACCAGTTTGTGCCCCTAATCCCTTTGGTACAGAAATCTAGAGCCTCCACTGTTCTTGGAGAAGAGGATATGGTTCCACATCACTTTCGTAAAGTCTCTGAGGAGCAAAGGGATAGGAGACAAGTCAGTTTGCTTTCTAACATAGCATGCTACACTAGTTTTGTTTTTGTTTTTTTTTCTGTCACTATATATATATTTTTTAACACCTTTATTGGACTATAATAGCTTTACAATGGTGTGTTAGTTACTGCTTTATAACAAGTGAATCAGTTATACATATACATATGTCCCCATATGTCTTCCCTCTTGCATCTCCTTCCCTCCCACCCTCCCTACCTCACCACTCTAGGTGGTCACAAAGCACCAAGCTGATCTCCCTGTGCTACGCGGCTGCTTCCCACTAGCTATCTATTTTACATTTGGTAGTGTATATATGTCCAGGCGACTCTCTCACTTTGTCCCAGCTTACCCTTCCCCCTCCCCATATACTTAAGTCCATTCTCTAGTAGATCTGCATTTTTCTTTTGTTTTTTTTTCTTAGATTCCATATATATGTGTTAGCATACGGTATTTGTTTTTCTCTTTCTGACTTACTTCACTCTGTATGAAAGACTCTAGGTTCATCCACCTCACTACAAATATCTCAATTTCGTTTCTTTTTATGGCTGAGCAATATTCCATTGTATATATGTGCCACATCTTCTTTATCCATTCATCTGTGGATGGACACTCAGGTTGCTTCCATGTCCTGGCTATTGTAAATAGAGCTGCAATGAACATTTTGGTACATGACTCTTTTTGAATTATGGTTTTCTCAGGGTATATGCCCAGTAGTGGGATTACTGGGTCGTATGGCACTGCTATTTTTAGTTTTTTAAGGAACACCCATACTGTTCTCCATAGTGGCTGTATCAATTTACATTCCCACCAACAGTGCAAGAGGGTTCCGTTTTCTCCACACCCTCTCCAGCATTTATTGCTTGTAGATTTTTTGATGATGGCCATTCTGACTGGTGTGAGATGATACCTCATTGTAGTTTTGATTTGCATTTCTCTAATGATTAATGATGCTGAGCATTCTTTCATGTGTTTGTTGGCAATCTGTATATCTTCTTTGGAGAAATGTCTATTTAGGTCTTCTGCCCATTTTTGGATTGGGTTGTTTGTTTTTTTGATATTGAGCTGCACGAGCTGCTTGTATGTTTTGGAGATTACTCCATTGTCAGTTGCTTCATTTGCAAATATTTTCTCCCATTCTGAGCATTGCCTTTTGGTCTTGTTTATGGTTTCCTTTGCTGTGCAAAAGCTTTGAAGTTTCATTAGGTCCCATTTGTTTATTTTTGTTTTTATTTCCATTTCTCTAGGAGGTGGGTCAAAAAGGATCTTGCTGTGATTTACATCAGAGTGTTCTATGTTTTCCTCTAAGAGTTTGATGGTGTCTGGCCTTACATTTAGGTCTTTAATCCATTTTGAGTTTATTTTTGTGTATGGTGTTAGGGAGTGTGCTAATTTCATTCTTTTACATGTAGCTGTCCAGTTTTTCCAGCACCACTTATTGAAGAAGCTGTCTTTTCTCCACTGTATATTCCTGCCTCCTTTATCAAAGATAAGGTGACCATATGTGCGTGGGTTTATCTCTGGGCTTTCTATCCTGTTCCATTGATCTATATTTCTGTTTTTGTGCCAGTATCATACTCTCTTGATTACTGTAGCTTTGTAGTATAGCCTGAAGTCAGGGAGCCTGATTCCTCCAGCTCCATTTTTCGTTCTCAAGATTGCTTTGGCTATTCAGTGTCTTTTGTGTTTCCATACAAATTGTGAAATTTTTTGTTCTAGTTCTGTGGAAAATGCCAGTTGTAGTTTGATAGGGATTGCATTGAATCTGTAGATTGCTTTGGATAGTAGAGTCATTTTCACAATGCTGATTCTTCCAATCCAAGAACATGGTATATCTCTCCAACTATTTGTATCATCTTTAATTTCTTTCATTAGTGTCATAATTTTCTGCATACATGTCTTTTGTCTCCTTAGGTAAGTTTATTCCTTGATATTTTATTCTTTTCATTGCAATGGTAAATGGAAGTGTTTTCTTAATTTCACTTTCAGATTTTTCATCATTAGTGTATAGGAATGCAAGAGATTTCTGTGCATTAATTTTGTATCCTGCTACTTTACCAAATTCATTGATTAGCTCTAGTAGTTTTCTGGTAGCATCTTTCAGATTCTCTATGTATAGTATCATGCCATCTGCAAACAGTGACAGCTTTACTTCTTCTTTTCCAATTTGGATTCCTTTTATTTCTTTTTCTTCTCTGATTGTTGTGGCTAAAACTTCCAAAACTATGTTGAATAATAGCGGTGAGAGTTGGCAACCTTGTCTTGTTCCTGATCTTAGTGGAAATGGTTTCAGTTTTTCACCATTCAGGACGATGATGGCTGTGGGTTTGTCATAGATGGCCTTTATCATGTTGAGGAAAGTTCCCTCTGTGCCTACTTTCTGGAGGGTTTTTATCATAAATTTGTGTTGAATTTTGTTGAAAGCTTTCTCTGCATCTATTGAGATGGTTTTACTCCTTCAATTTGTTAATATGGTATATCACCTTGATTGAAGATATGTACAATTTATTCAATTTTGATTAAATTCATTCTCCTGCCTTGTTTTTGAACCAAAAGCCTATTATTTTCACTATGTATGTGAAAAATCAGCAAGAGGTGTCTAAATAAGAAAAAAAACTTCACTTCAGTATTATGCCCCAAACTTTTGCTTTTGCTTTCTTGTATGCACAAGAGATGGAGACCACAAAGAGTATTTTTATGGACCATAGTCTCTCAAACTGAGTGAACAATTTCACTACTTTCCTTCCTACTACAACCAGCCAGCATGCCTGTCTTAAAATTTAAATCAGGGGCTTCCCTGGTGGCGCAGTGGTTGAGAATCCGCCTGCCGATGCACGGGACACGGGTTCATGCCCTGGTCCGGGAAGATCCCACGTGCCACGGAGCAGCTGGGCCTGTGAGCCATGGCCGCTGGGCCTGCATGTCTGGAGCTTGTGCTTTGCAGCGGGAGAGGCCACAACAGTGAGAGGCCCACGTAACGCAAAAGAAAAAAAAAATTTATATCAGATCATTTCTCCCTCAATGGTTTCCCATCTCAGCAAACATAAAACCTAGTCCTTCCTATGAGCCTGAAATGGCCTGCAAATCTAGTCCCTTAATACTTCTTTCTTCTCATCTCTTATTACCATCCTAGCTCATGTCACTACAGCCACTTTGAATGGACTGAATGAGCCATTCACTCCCTAACTTTCCTCAGTACTCTGATCAGAAGTTCCCTTCCATGGCAACCCAACATAAAATAGAAATCAACACACAGTCCCCATTCCCCTGACCCTGTTTTATTTATTTATTTTTTCTCTTTCACAACCCTTGTTAGCATCTGACACTGGATCTATATACTTGGTTATTTGTTTATTGTCTGCCCTCTTCCCATAGAATACACAATCCAGGGGGACAGATTTGGTTTTTCGAGTACTTTTTTCTCTGCTCCTGTAATCTTCAGTGCCCAGAAAATTGCCTAACATATAAAAAGGTTTAATCTGAGAGTTAATAAAGGAATACTATAATAAACACTTTTGAAAAACAAAAACATGTATGTAAACAAAATTTCTTTATTGAGACTATTTACAGGATATATATACATATATATTAAAATTTATATGTACATTTAAATATATTTATCTCATTTAAATACATAAATATATATTTAATATATTAAAATTTTATATATGCATATATACATATATATGTATACATATTATATATACATACACACACATATATATGCTCATTATGTGATCCAGAAGTATGGGCTTATGAATTCAACTGATTAAAAATTCCTAAGTTAAATAATAATGGAGAAAAAGAGCTCTTTCTTCACAATAATTTCTCCAAAGCACGTTCCATCTTCATCTAATACACGGAGGAAACACAAATAGCCACAATAAAGTCTCATTATCTGAGCCATGCTAATACCCTCTCAGAATATGGAAGACAATGGTCCAGGGCAATGATCTCAGTGTAATCCCAGGAAGGAGAATCTATAGGAAGGGAGTATTACTGCATTGAATACTCCAATAAACTAGTCCATGCTGTCTGTGAGTCAGAATAAGAATTAAAATGAAGATCAGATGTTAAATATTCTGAAGGTTTTAAGTGATGACGGTTGAGGAAAATAGACATTCTCATGCCTTAATACATCTCTCAGCTATGAGTTATTATTAAGTGTTAGGGGAAAATGCTGTTGAAATACCAGCTGTACTGCCAAAGCATTAAAACTTAAACAACAATAAACAGCAGCAGATGCAAGGAGAAAAATGTAGAAATAAAGTGATTTTTAAACCCCTGATTAGCTAAGAGCTTATAACCTTTATTTAGCATTAATTAGAAAGTAGTACTTTTAAATAAATGGTAGTGTTTTCTGTTTGTTTTGTTCTTTTACATCTTTATTGGAGTAAAATTGCTTTACAATGTTGTGTTACTTTCTGCTGTATAACAAAGTGAATCAGCTATACGTATACATATATCCCCATATCCCATCCCTCTTGTGTCTCCCTCCCACCCTCCCTATCCCACCCCTCTAGGTGGTCACAAAGCACTGAGCTGATCTCCCTGTGCTATGTGGCTGCTTCCCACTAGCTATCTATTTTACATTTGGTAGTGTATATATGTCCATGCTACTCTCTTACTTTGTCCCATCTTACCCTTCCCCCTCCCCATGTCCTCAAGTCCATTCTCTACATCTGAGTCTTTATTCCTGTGCTTCCCATAGGTTCATCAGAACCACTGTTTTTTTTTTTGATTCCATATATATGCGTTAGCATAATGTATTTGTTTTTTTCTTTCTGACTTACTTCACTCTGTATGACAGACTCTAGGTTCATCCACCTTACTACAAATAACTCTATTTCATTTCTTTTTATGGCTGAGTAATATTCCATTGTATATATATGCCACATCTTCTTTATCCATTCATCTGTTGATGGACACTTAGGTTGCTTCCATGTCCTGGCTATTGTAAATAGTGCTGCAATAAACATTGTGGTACATGTCTCTTTTTGAATTATAGTTTTTTCAGGGTATATGCCCAGTAGTGGGATTGCTGGTCATACGGTAGTTATTTTTTTAGTTTTTTAAGGAACCTCCATACTGTTCTCCATAGTGGCTGTATCAATTTACATTCCCACCAACAGTGCAAGAGGGTTCCCTTTTCTCCACATCCTCTCCAGCATTTACTGTTTGTAGATTTTTTTGATGATGGTTATTCTGACTAGTGTGAGGTGATATAAATGGTAGGTTTTTGAGTGAGAAAAATTTTTTTAAAAACTGAAAGAAGAGGTGCATTTTGATAACCAGCTCCCCCAACTCAGGTGGATTATCAATGGCATATGATGGAAAAACACGGAACTTGGAGAGGTAGGTTCACCACTTTCTAGTGCAGGGACTTTAGTTATGAATATATCACACAGTATATCAGGTCAGTATATTAAGCTTGAACTATAAGAAAAATCAGTGGATAACTGCACCTTTCCTCTTTTCTTCAGTTATTTTCATATAAATGTATCAGCAATCTTTGTACTCCTCCCTCACTTGATTAATCTGGTTGTTGACACAAGCCAGAGAACAGCTAATCTATTACTTAGTTTGTCTTCAAGAAAAACAGAGTCTAAGCCAGAGTGAAACAATGAATAAGCAATCAGGTTGCCTTCAGAGGCCATTTAAAAAAAAATAATAAAGATTCTTGCTGCTCCCTCTTTTGCATATCCACTCCCTACCCTTATCTACTTCACTTCCTACACATTTAGGATAGATAAGCTATACTACAGACAAGTTCAACAAACTGTCTCTTTTATCTCCAAGGGAATAACAGTCAGAATGAAAAATTCTTGGTTTTCATCTCAAAATGAATTTCCCTAGGTCACTCCTGTGACACTTCTCCCTCTGTTTCTACAGATTTATACTTTGTGTGCCTAATTTTCATGGCTCTTGTTTCTATAGATTTATACTTTGTGTGCCTAATTTTCATGGCTCTTTAGGTCACGTGGAAAACACTAGTATTTTCAACAAGAATAATTCAACTGGTACATGGCAGCTGCAATGAACAATTCTCCGTTAACTCTCTTTTATCATTGTACTCTCAAAAAACAAATCCCTGTTGACAGAGAAGTTTAATTTGATTTGGGCACCTGGCTACCATTTAAAGAACCCTTGTTATTCCTCTCTTCTGACAGAGTTTGAATTGCTGTGGCTTGGTAAATGTCTCCATCGACTACAAGAGAGATGAATACGAATAACTAATACTTATCTAAATTGCTTCTTGTCAAAATGTTCTTGTCAGAATGTCCTCACAGCTCTATTTCACTTAAATTTGAATGGACCACTTAAGGCACTGAAGTATTCTGCTGTGGGAAAAGCCAAGAAATAAATAAAAATGCCAGTAATGTTTGATTTGACACCAAACATATTAAAAATTAGATTAATATATAGATATAGATATGCATTATTGGTAGAGTAAACTTGCTACATCAACAAGAGTACAGTTTTTCCATTGCAAATTAATAGATTATAAAATCAGTAGGCTTTTCATGAAAGCAATTAAGAGAAATGGGGACAGAAACAACTTCAATATTTTAAGAATACTTTGTCTTTAAAACAACTTTCTGTAAAATCACCTAAAATGAAATATAAGTTAACTCTGAGTCCATGAGTTCCGTGGAGTCAAATTCAACTTGAAAACATCTTTCATTTCTATAGCTACTTTATTATATTTATACAAGGCTACAAAAAATTAATTGGGTGATTTAAATGAGGCAACTGTCACATATATTATGAGGTCTGCATGTATGTGTTATGAAGCAATACTGACTATGAGTTTAGCCTTTTACCAATTTATTTAGCCAAGGTTGCTAGCAGTTACTTAATGAGCATGAACACACAAACTCTCAGTAAACCTACAGAAGGAAAAGTGGCCCATGACCTAAAAGGACCCCTCTGTTAGGCCAGGGAGATGATGAAGGATGTTAAGTCACTGGTCCCTGTGTGTGATGCTTGTTTAGGCTGCCAAGGCACGTGTGGCAAATGTGCAGAGTTGGAGTGGGGGTAGTGAAGGTGGCTAGGAAAAAATCAGTTTTTAAAAAGTCATCTCACAGCATGTATTTTTTAAAAAGGCTGGGAGAAGTACTTTTTCCCAATTAAAATTTAAGAATGTATTCATATCTGCAGCATCTAGTCTTTGACCTCTCAGAACCTGACCTATTCTTTGGCAATCAGTATTAATTCTTTCAGTTTATAGACTATTAGAGTCAGGGGGAAAAAAGGTTAAAAATTATCTGTTGGCTATATGGAACGGTTAAGAGGTAGCAGTTCAAGAATCAGGCGAAGCTGGCTTGCATCCTGGCTCCACCATTAACAAGCTCTGTAGCTTTGGGCAAGCTATTTAAACCCTTGAAGCCCCAGTTTCTTTATCTGTTAAATAAAAATAAATAATGCCTACTGAGGAAAGACTTGTAAGGTTAAGTGAAATAAAATAGACATTAATATACTGTAACTCCCTCAGAAGTATTACCTTTTTACACTTGTCAGGGTTTTCAGTTTTAAGCAAATAGAAACTGACTTTGGTTAAATTAAATAGAAAAGAACTGATTTAGCAAGATACCAATAACTTAGAAAATCAACTGAAACAGTAGAGAGCAAGGCTCTGGCAGAAAATCAAGAGAAGCTGGTTATACACACATAGTCTGCTTAGGACACAGGAACTGAGTCTGCTGCTATTGGATTCTTGATGCCACACCACTGGCCTCTCAACAACTCCATATTGGCTGAGAAAAATCTCTAACTGACCCCACTCCTGCATTATTCAAAGCCACAGGCAAGAGAATCCTACTAGGTAAACGTAAGACTTGTACACACATCTACAGACTAGAAAGTAAATAGAGACCCCTTGTGTTTCTATAGTGGGAGATGGGCCTGTCTCCCCATCTTATAACTCCTCCAAAGAGGAACAGAATGGGATATGGGGCACACCACTGGACAGTAAAGCAAGACTCAAAAAATTTCGAAGAATCAATATCAAGTAGAATGTATTCTCTGACCACAATTCCAATTCCATTAAATTAGAACTCAGTAAATAAAAAATAATTTTTAAATAACTTCATGTATCTGTAATTTTTTAAATGTGCAGGTAAAAATAATTCAGCCAAAAAAGAAATCATGATGGAAATTATCAAATTCTTAGAAATGAATGAGAATGAAAATATCAAAACAGGGGATGCAACAAAACTAGTATTTTGAGGGAAATTTATAGCCTTAAAATGCTTATTTTAGAAATAAAGTCTGAATATTAGTGATCTAACTGTCCCGTTAAGAAGTTAAGAAAAAATTGGTAGAATAAACACACTAATGGCAGTCAATGACTAGAAACGATATAACAGGGAATAAGAATAAACTAAAACTTGGCTACTTGAAATAATTAATAAAATAGACTTCTGATAATATTTATCAACAAGGGAAAGAAAACTCTTAAATAAACAATTTTTAGGAGTGAAAATGTAGATATGTCACAAAATAATAGGGATTTAAAAAAATAAGAAAACAAAATCAATAATGTAAAGCTAATAAATTTAATAATTTAGATAAAAGAAATCAATTCCTAAATATTAATACCTTCCCAAATGGACTCAAGAAAGGAACTGAGAGCCAATAAAGTCCTATTCATATTAAAGAAATTGAATCAGGGGTTGAAACTCCTCCTACAAAGAAAATACCATACTCAGAGGATATAACTGATTTTCAAGGAGCAGGCCACTCTACTGTGTTGCAACTCCTCTAGAATACAGGAAAAGAGGGCCTATTCCCCAACTCATTCTATGAGTCCAGTATCTCGTTAGTACTCAAAGCATAACAAACACAATAGGAAAGCCAATTACGAGATTTTCTCACTCACAATGAGATTTAAACTTCTGTTAAAAAAAACTACCAAATTGAATGCAGCAAAATACAAAAAGACAATCACCCATAACCAAGTTGAGTTCACCAAATAAACAGAAAAAGTTGAAGTATATCTTCTATGAAGAAAACAACTTATAAAATTTAACTCATATTCATGATAATGCCTTCTACCAAACAAGAATGGAAAAGGACTCCTTCGTCTTAGAAAATGTGTCTACCAAAAATAAGACATCATTCAGTGTGGGAAAGCATTGGAAAAATTCCATTTAGAATCAAGATAAGTATATCCTATATCACAACTTTCGTTCAACACTTTCCTGGAGGTACTAGCCAGCACATAATACAAGAAATTTCAAAGAAATGCATACAGATTAGAAAGAAAAACAATACAAATTTATCATGATTTTTAAATGATATAATTATGTGCTCTCAAAATCTCAAAAAATCCACAAATTATTAGAAATCATGAGAACTTAGGAAGAGAGCTAACTATGAGATCAATAAGCAAAAAGTCAATTTTATTTGTACATATCCCTCAAGAGTTAGGAAGTGTAATTTGAAAAGGTGACAGCTTTCACAACAGCAATGAAAACCGTATGACACCTGAGAATAACCTAATAAAAGATATGTGAGACCTGTATGCAGAAAATGATAGAAATCTATTAAAAATATATTTTAGAAAACATTGGAGAGACACCAGTTTTGGGATAAGAAGACTTAAAACTGTAAAAACATTAATTCTTGCCAAATATAGAGTCAAGTCAAGTGGAATTTGACAAGCTAATTCTAAACGTGATGTGGAAGAATAAAAGATTGAAAATAGCCAAGACATTCTGAAACAAAAGAAGATAAGAAAATTTCTGCATTAGATATTTAGAAATATTTCTATAAAACTATGAAGTAAGACACTGGGGCAAAGAGAGATAAATTTACCAGTAAAGAAAAGGAAGATGGGACCTCAATATTTATGAAACACTGATATATGAGAGATATATATTGCAGATCAGCAGAGAAAGGTGGGACTTTTCAGTACGGGGTACTATGACAAATCATTACCCATAAAGGAAAAAATATAGAAAACAATTCTAGGTAGGCCAAAAATTCAATGTAAAAAGCAAAGCATTTCATTGAAAATATAGGATAATATTTTTATGACTTAGTTAAGAAAGGCTTTTTACATACAATACAAATTCACTAATCTTAAAATAAAAAATATAAAAATTAACTATGTTAAAATAATGAATACATGTTCATCAAAAGATATAGAATAGAAAAAAAAAAACTAGCCACAAACTGAGAGAAAATATTTGTAACACATACGCTTTTCTTGACAAACAATTAGAGTCCAAAATCCATAAAGAACCCCTACAAATTAATAATAAAAATAAACAACTAGAAAGTCAAAAGAAAAACTGATATGAACATACATTTCACAGATAAGAAATGGCTAAATATATGAAAAGATGCTTAACCTCATTAGGGAGCAGGGAAATAAATATTCACACCAGAATGAGAAATCTTACGTTCAACAGATGGGCAAAAATTAGGAAGTGTGACCATACCAGGTGTTGGAGAGTATTCATATAAATAGCTCTGGGGAGTGTAAATTGGTAACTTGTTTAGCATTATCTTCCAAAGTTGAGCACTGCACACTCCATTACCCAAGGATTCCACTCTTTGGCTTATATCCTAGAGCATCTCCTGCACATGAATACCAGGTGACTGTGCAACAATGTTTATAGAAGCACTCTTTATAGTATCAGAAAACTGAAGGTCACCCAGTGTCCAAAAGAAAAAGAGATATAAAATTGTGGTAGAGTCACATATTTGAATATCACATTAACAATGAAAATGAAAGAAATGTAACTGCATGCAATAACATAGATGAATCATAGAAGCATAATGTTGGACACAAAAGCAAGGCCCAGAAGACCACATACAATATGATACCTTGCTTGTAAAACTGTAAGGCTAAAGTAAAAAAAAAAAAAAAAGATAGTTTAGGCATACATATTAATGCGATAAAAGTATTTTTAAAAGGAAGAATAAACACAAAATTCACAGGGAAC
This sequence comes from Orcinus orca, assembly GCF_937001465.1. NCBI lineage: Eukaryota > Metazoa > Chordata > Mammalia > Artiodactyla > Delphinidae > Orcinus > Orcinus orca. Next base: position 15,728,473 of record NC_064559.1, on the reverse strand, counting down.
ATTGGGAAAGCACAGAAGCTATGAAAGAGACTCAGACATATTCAAGATATGATTTTAAAGCTCCATTATGATTTCTCTAAATTAAGTGGCATTATCCAGTAAAAATGTTTCATAATCAAGCAATATTCCTATAACACATTCTTCCCATGCACCCAGTGTCCTCTCTCTCCTTTTCAGGCTATTGTTGCACCAGGGAGCTGAGGCTGAGACAAAGGTGAATATAACTTTAAATGCTGGAAAACAGTAAGCAAGAAACAAAGAGTTAAAAGAAATATAGTTGGCAAATAAACCATCTGGCATGTGGCTGACTTTGGGCGAATTGTCCTGGAACCATGTAAGAGAAGAAGTAGAGTTATCAGTCAGGGAGCTACTGCAATGTTCCAGGCAAGAAATGACGGTAGCCTGGAAGAGTATAGAAGGGTGGACATGGAGAAAAATGATCAGATTCAAGAGGTGTTTTGTAGTTGTCATCATCTTTGTCATCATTATCACAGTGGTAGCGGTAATAAAAGTAGAAGTATTCTCATCATTGTAATCATCTGATTCAACGGACAGTCCTCAGGTACTGATAGAGCCTAGATCAGGTGAACAGCAGTTTACATCACCCCGGCAACAGGATGCTTAAGTCATTTGGTCTTTGGATCCTGTACTCAATCTCCACAAAGCTGCTGTGACCTCAAAGTTCCTTATACCTTTTTTTCTTCAGTTGCCCCCCTCTCACCATGCTCCCCCATATTTAACTGACTTTCCTGACCCTGACCCTGTCCTCAATGTCCCTACTCAGCTCTGAAACCTCAGAACTGCTGCTTTGCGGTCAACCAACTCTCTTAATCCTCTACCTTTGTTCAGAATATGCCCTTTAACTCTTTACCTTAATGGAATGATTCCCAGTCCTGGTTACATACGTGAACTATTCAGGTAAGTTTAATATACTATTGTCTGAGTCCTAACCCTAGACTGTACAGTCATTGGAATTTCATTAAGCATCTTCTGAATTTCTAATGGGCAACCATAGGTGAGAACTATTGTCTTAATTGAAACCTGGATGGATCTCTCTTGCAAACTTCTAGATGACTATCGATCCTTTCACGTCTTCATACCTCAAGGTTGTATTCTTGACCTCCTTGCTTTTCATTGCCTCTTTGAAACCACTACTGATCCTAAACATCCCTGCCCCCAATAAGGCTCAATCCATAGATTTCTTAAGACATGACATCAAAAGCATGATTTACAAAAGAAAAATGGTAATTTGGACTTCATCAAAATCTAAAATTTCCACTCTTCAAAAGACACTATTAAGTACATAAAAAGACAAGCCACAGAGTATGAGAAGGTATTTGAAAATGAAATATCTGATAAAGAATTTATATCCAGAATATATAAACTCAACATCAAATATGTAACTCAACATTATAATAAACAATAAAATGACCCAATTTTTTAAATGGGCAGAGGATTTTAACAAATATTTTACCAAAGAAGAGATATACTTATTAAATGAAAACAGAAATATACGCAAAATCATTAGTCATTAGGAAAATGCAAATCAAAACCTCCACAAGATACCACTACACACCTATAAAAATGGCTGGAATTAAAAAGACAGACCATACCACAAATTTTTAGTGAAGATGTGAAGAGATTTGTGGGAACAAAAACTGGAAAATCACTTTGGAAAACAGATTGGCAGTTTCTTAAAAAATTAAAACAAGTATACAGTTACATGTGACCTAGACATTTCACTCCTACGTATTTTCCCAAGAGAAAAGAAGGCATATCTCCATGCAAACACTGGTACAACAATGTTTGTAGCAGCTTTATTCATAATAAATCCAAACTAGAAATAACTATATGTTCATTAACAGGTGAATAAATAAATTACAGAATATCCATACAAATATCAATAAATATTATTCAGCAATAAAAAGAATGGCTAACCATACATGAAACAACATGGTTGAATCTCTAAATAACTATGCTGAGTGAAAGAAACCAGAAAGAAAAGAGAATAGATACTAAATATATTTGTGTGTGTGTGTGTGTGTGTGTGTGTGTGTGTGTGTATAATCCAAATGACTCTATAGTGACAGACAACATAGAGCTGGTTGCCTGGGGAGCATGGGACAGAGATTACAAAGGGTCATAAAGCGACATTTGGGGATAACGCATATGCTGTATTCATATCCTGTTTGTGGTAATAATGGTTTCATAAGTGTACACATATGTCAAACCTTATAAAATTATACCCTTTCAACTTCTTCAGTTTATTGTATTTTCGTTACACTTCAATGATGCTATTAAAAATAGTAATTATAGGGCTTCCCTGGTGGCGCACTGGTTGAGAGTCCGCCTGCCGATGCAGGGGACGCGGGTTCGTGCCCCAGTCCGGGAGGATCCCGCATGCCGCAGAGCAGCTGGGCCCGTGAGCCATGGCCACTGGGCCTGCGTGTCCGGAGCCTGTGCTCCGCGGCGGGAGAGGCCGCAACGGTGAGAGGCCCGTGGACCACAAAAAAAAAAAAAAAAGTAATTATATAAGAAAATGACAAGTAGTTCCATTTTAGATATTGGTAAAGATAACCTCAAACTCTAAGTTACCCAATATCCATTAAAACTCAGCTAAAGATATGATGGCTGCCTTTTTCATTTTCCATTCATTCAATCAAGAAATATTTATCAAGGATCCAACATAGAACTGGGGATATAACACTTAACAAAACAAGTTGCTTGCCTTCATGGAGTTTACATTTTTGTGTAGTGAGTTTGACAGCAAATGAATAAATGTGTGCTATGTCATGGTGACAAGTGCTAAAAAGAAAAATAAAGTAGAATCATTATTCCTGATACCATCAAATTTCCTCTGAATTCATTTATTTGCATTCTTTTTACCCTTAGTTGAATTGCTTTTTCAATGCACTTTTGGAATGATGTGATGAACACATACTAAAGGATCCATAAGAAACAATTTCACAGAAGTCATATATAGAAGAAAAATAGGACATAAGTTCACTTCTAATTGATTTTTACAGTATAAAAAATTTATTTACCAAATACTTATATGGTACTTCATATGTGCCAGACATTGTTCTATATGCTTTATAAAAATGTTCTCATCATGGCCTTATGAGATAGATACTACCATTATCCTCATTTTGAAATGGGTTAAGTTGAAGTGCAGAAAGATTGAGTAACTTGTCCAAACCCCCCATACCTAGTAAATGCTGGAGGTAGACAGCTGCCTACAGAGCCCATGCTCTAAACCATTATTTTGTGGTACCTTCCTTGAAACAAGAAAGTTTTGATAGGGATGACCACATTTTCGATAGATTTCAGCTGTGATGTGTAGAAATAGGCATATTCCAGGAAAAGTGATAAAGAGGAATAATGAAGGTTAAGAAGAAAGGCTGTTGCACAGAAAAAGAACAGTTTGAGCAAAGAACACAAATAGGAATTGCCAACAACATTTGATTTTTCAAACAATATTTAGTAAAAGGGGATAAAACCCATGTGCCAGAGGCAAATCTGGCATGCAGACAGGGGCAGCTTCTCACATTTATGTTACCTGCCTGGCCATTGAAGGCATTACCTTCTCAGTACCTGACGAGGAAGACCATTAACTGCTGGGAATAAAATGAAAAAAGATCCAGTCCCTGTCCCCAAAAAGCTCCTCTAGGTTCATTCATTCATTCATTCATTCATTCTTCTATCCATCAAACCTCTAGGTTCATTCATTCATTCATTCATTCATTCTTCTATCCATCAAATTTGTTTCAAGTGTCTATTATGTGAAGGATCAGAACAGGCACAGGGCTATGTGGTAAACTAGGCAAACAGTCTCTGCCTTCCTGAGGGTTACATTCAACAACTTTCTACTAGGAGAAGCAAACTCTAATCTATTAATTTAATAATTACTAAATTATATTTCTTATAAATTGTCATATAAGTTCAATTGCTGAGGAGACACAAACACGATCACAATTTAAAGAGTTAAACACTAAGTGTATTAAACATAGGGGATTGAGGGAGCACAGAAAAGAGTCACCAAACCCAACCTTTGTAAGACTGGGGAGATTTGGTGATTGGCAGGAGGGCAGGTGAAAGTCAGGGAAGAAATTTCAAAGAAGCGATCCATCTTAAACAAGTTATCGAGATAAAGAAGGAAAGGGATTGTGGCTTCCATTTTCCTCTCTCCATATTGGCTACAGGGAGAATTATAAAAACAAAAAACAATTATTTTCTACCCCAAATTATTTTGTTTTCCTGACATATAGGTTTGTCCCAATTTTTATATTCCATTCATCTCCATGTGAATTCGGAAGGGCGTGCAGCTAAATGTGCAGTAATGACACCACCCTTGCACCATCTGTTTCTAATTAGGTAATTCCAGCTCTCCCTGGGTGAATGACTTAGCATGACTCTGCACCCTAATTTTTTAAAGGAGCCTGATTATTGTATGACACAACCAAGCTATACTAAACAAAGCTAACCCATACTCTGTTGATGAAACTATATACCTCTTAGCCATGAACAGTAAGGTTAAATGACTGATGCAAAGTGCATGCACTGACAGCTGGATTCTAGATTTTTTAATTTACCTTTAAACTAAGAGCATGCTCTTTGATAAGTCAAGTCAGAGTTTGCATTTTTGGAGGCCTCTTCCTGTAGAACGATTTCTTTCAGCAGCCTCCACTGTTCATTTTTATGAGTTAAATCCAAGTTGCAAATAAATGGATCTGTCATCATTTCTCAGAATGTGTTGTTTTCAACGTGACCTGCTGATTTTCCCAAGTGCTCACTGTTACTGCGGAGTCATGGTAGCATGGCCCATCAACCCCTTTCGCTTGCTTTTTGGCCACTGAATCCCTTGCCTTTCCTTTGACCTCCACCCAAGTATATAGTCTTGCACCACTCTCTTCTCCAGATGTCTCTACTTTTTTTTTGATTCAAGTCCAAAGTATTTTAACTTGAATTTCTTGACTTATCCCAAGAATAAAAACGCTGCTGGAAAAAAGCCCAATCTTGCACAATGAAATCTAGGTAGCAGCACTCCCTCACGTGCACAGCAACCTCATTGTCATATTTCTGAAAACAGCCCCTCCAATGTTCTTTTACTCCCCGTGGTGCTGTTGAGAGAGTCAAATGAGATCAAGTATGTGAAACTTCTTTGTACGCTGTAAAGATATTTGGAGGGATAACTTTCTATGGCTTTATTCTTTGAATTAGCTCTATTAATCTCGTAAACAATAAATTCAATGAATGGCTTAGCTTGTTAGATTGATATGGATCAACTGATGGATTGTGACACCTGCTTTATCTACTTGTGTCTCAAGCTATCACCTCCTCTAGGAGCCTACTGTGAACCTTGATTCTCAACGGAGCTGCACAGTAGAATCAGCAGGGAGATTTTTAAAATCCTGACAGCCAAGCCACACATCTCAGAGCAACACATTAGACGTTCTGGAAGCAGGATCCAGGCATCAGGGTTTTGTTTTTAAGCATCCCAAGTGATTCCAGTGTGTGGTGAAACATGAGAGGCATTAGTTTACGTGCCTAAACACCATATGCAGACCTTGTCATAGCCCTTAGCACATTGTATCAAATCTGTCTGTCCTTGTGTCCATCTGCCCTCCTGGATAATAGCCTCCTCCTTTATTTTATTTACGTCACTTCCTTTCATGTCTAGAGCCTAGCACCATGACTGGTACACACTAAGTGTTCAGTAAATGTTAAATTAAATGGACGAGAACTATAAATTGCTCCAGATTCCTCTGGATGATTTTCCTATTATACTGACCAGGAAAAGGCTCAAAAGTGGTTAGGAAAAGATGACTGGGTAACAGTTGAATTTTTGTTTGTTTTGAATATTTAAACTATTGGCTGTGACTTTTAGAAGATAGTTGGAAAAACTATTAAAATTTCATCTCTGACAGAACAACATCTTTTTGATATGCAGTCAGTGTTTAACTTTTAGAGTGAAAGTTATTGAACTGAAAACCACGTGGTGAATTTATTAATAAATTTTAACAATTTTAACAAAAATTTATTAGAGTTCTCTAAAAATAATTTTCTTTCAGTATTCTAAAACACTGGTCCTAGTACGTTAGTATACTTAAGAATAAACTTGCAACTTTGTTAAAAATTCAGTGTCCTTGGCATTAATCTCAGAATTTCAGATTCAGGAGGTCTGGGACGGAATAAAATGTTTGTTTAGATAGTTTTGGTTTTTTACTGTGCCTGAAGAATATTTTATTCTCTACCCAAATTTATACTATCTCAGTCTCTAGTCAATATGTTAGAGAAGCCATATCAGTCAGAGATTACCATTTCAAAAAATAACATACCACTATCAAAATAATAATGTCAGAATATCTCTATAGTAAAATATTTTCATGAGCAGAATCACAACAGGGGCCTTATTTTATAAGAAATTAATAAAAGACATCATCATTCAGATGCTCAAATCATATTGTTGGCCATATAAGATTAAATTAATACAGTCATAACTAGTTAGATCTCTGTCTCCTTTAAAAGCATTTCCCTTCATGCCTATGCTCTTGTTATTATATGATCTGGTTTACTCCTAGTTGAAACTGGCTGCCAATGTTGTCAATCCTACAAAAGCAATTATCAGATATACTAATATTCTAAGTTGTGATAACAGAATCCACTCTGCTTACTTTAAGCAGAAAGGCTTTTATTACGAGATTTGGGTGGCTCACAGAATCATCCAGAGGCCAAGGAAACAGATTTTAGGCTAAATTCCAGGAATAACTCCCAGGATCACACTCCCAACCGGCCCACCCAGGAAGCTGATGTGTCTGCCAAAATAAAGAAGCTAGAGATTCAGGAAGCCACTATTAACAGCTCTGTCACAGTCCACTCTGAGAAATGGAGGCATCATATCCACCGGTTGTCAGGTCCAAACCAAAATCTTTCCCAGGTGCATTTGATTTCTAGAAACCAAATTCAATGTTTGTTCCCAGCAGGAAGGGATTCTACCTTGGAAAGTGGGATTTACATTGTAGGGAACTACACAAGTATAGACATGGTGTACCAAAGTTTTGAGGTAGCTGATGCCCCTGTACCAGATAGGCCATTAAAATAATTAACTTCTTGCATCCCAAAACACTCATATATGCTTTTTGCTTTTTGTTGCAATATCCTCAAATAAAACATAAAAATTTCTAGTGTTCCTCTAAGCATCTCGCCTGCTTCAAAATCAATGATTGCAATATTTCTAGTTTCACTTGGACTATTCATTTCACCCGTAGAGATGCATTTATCTTCTGGTTTTATATGGGTAACGAAATGGATTTTGATAGAAATGTTTGAGTCAGAGGCTCCATGTAGATACAGTTTAGGCTGATACTTCACCTTTGAAAGTATACAGATTTTTTTTCTTATTTCGTGAGTATACTAAAATGTTTAGTTCTTGGGAGGAAGTAGGAGACAAAAAACTTGCCTAGGGGCTGGGCTGGAAATAGAATAGTCAATGTCATTTAATTTAATAATGTATACCTATGGAAAGAAGAAAAAACTATGTCAAATGTGACATGATTACCAACATTATCCTATGTTCACCAGCATACAAGTATGATCCATAAATAAAAACATGAAAGAAACAGAGAGAAAGAGAGAGAGGAAGGAAGGAAGGAAGGAAGGAAGGGAAGAAGGAAGGAAGGAAGGGAGGGAGGGAGGGAGGGAGGGAGGAAGAAAACAAAGAAAAGGCTATTTACCTTAGTTTAGATAAAGCCACCTGACATTTGGGATGGATGCCAAATAAAGCAGTAGACAAAATTCAGCCAAATTTGACAATTACATAAAGCAGCAAGAGTTTCCTTTAAACAAAAAGGGAGGTGGCTTGAAATTAATACTGGGCTTATTAGCTCATTGCCTCTCTCTCGTGTGAATTATCTAGTACAAATACAATGCATGTGCAGAGCTTCTAGGAGTCCATTATCACTTGCTATTGGAATCTCTGCATGTGCACTTAATGAAAACTTTCCAAATCATCTCATGAAACACAATTTGCTCAATCTTCATTTTTGGTGAAAGTTTTTTTTTTTTTCCTTCTTCTTTGTTGTATCATCTGGTCAAGACTTTAAAGAAGCCAAAAATCTTTATTCTCAGTAATCTTAGTCTCCCTATCTGGGAGCATAACTAGCCTCTTTGCTCTTACCTAGGGGACCAGGATCTTTATACAGTTACCTTATCTCTCATTACAAATGTATTACATAATTTAATTCATGCTAAGGAAAAAAAAATGACTGATAGCTGATGGTTCGATATCCTATCAGGAGCTAACAGAGCCAAGTCTTACACTTAAAAAAAAAAAAAGGACACTAATGGTAGTCCAGGGCATCACACAATAAACAGAAGGATTTTAATATGGGTTAGGAGAAAGATGGATATACACGTATAAAGAATACATCTCTCCATTTACATGTGAAGCTGAATGTGTCTGTAAAAGAATACATGTAATGCAATTGCCCTTTCAAAAAGTCTTAAACTGCATCTTTTTAATAACAAATAATTCATAAAGTAACCCCCTATTTCCACACCCGCCCCCCAGTCACTAACTCAATTCAAACCAATACTACATATAATAGTAAGACAAAAAGCCTCCAGATGGGATTCCAAGTTTCCAGGGCTTCCATATCACCACCACAGTCATCTTCTAAAAATAAATATTATGTTTGGTCACTTCTCAAAATTCTTTAAAGATTCCCAGTTACCCAAAGGATAAAGCCCAGATTTCTTACAATGAAATAGCAGACTCTAATTAATATAACCACCACCTATGCAGGCCCTATTCAGCCACAGGTCGTAGGGATTTTTCACTCCAAAGATTCAGCCCTGCCCAGGTTTAGAACTGATCCTGCATGAGCCAGTTATGCCTTTTAGGAGGACAGGACTGTTAGGGTCTGGAACTAGTCCTGCTGCCCTAAGATTGGTGTTCTGCTCTGTTCCCTCCAATAGGTCAGATTCTTTAGCATGTTGACTCCAACTCAGATAACACCAACTGAGCCTTGTGAAGCCAACAGTATGGGTAATTTCCTGAATCCTAGCCCTACCTGTTCCAAGATTACTCCAACTTTACTAGTTTGTACCTAAGCGATCCTAATATGCTTTTGGCGTACGCCACATCAGTTATGGCTCCACAGTCTAGCCACTGATTCTTTAATACAACATGATGCTCTTTTGTACATCAACCCTGGCCCCTGTTACATGCACTTCTTAGGTTTTCCTTACATTTGGCCAATCATCCAACCTCTACCAACCTTTCAAATGCCACTCCTATGAAGTCTTCATTAAAACCCTAAAGCTTGCTCCCACTTGGCACACGTTTTGATTATAGAACTTCTCAGGCTGCGTTGTAATTTTTTTGTTCTCACATATGTTTACCCCAAGAAGACTGAGACCTCCTTAAGGACTAGCTTAGCCCTTAACAGCTCCTTCCTCACTCACAGCTGAGACCATATGTGCCCTATAAAAATGTCCCTGGGGCGCCTCCAACATTTCATGGACTATGTCCAGGATCCACTCCCACTCTTTTGTCCAAATCCCTTGTCCTAGTCTAGTACTCACTTGCCTCATATCCAAATGCCTTATTCTTGGATTAAATGGTGGGTTCTTCCCCTCTGCTTTGCCTCCTAAGGTTGAGCCCTTAAACTGTCTTCCTGGCTTTTGGTTTTGGTTCCAACCTTGGAGCTACTTGAGCAACTTGCTCTTGCACCCACTGGCCAGAAACACACCAGACTGTGTCCAGTCCAGCCTCTAGAGACTCTAACTTAGGTCCTGCTTGTTCAAGTAGAGAGTTTGGACAAAATAAATTAAGATGTTTGAGTTTTACTGAAGCAGCTCCTAATGAAAGAGAACAAAAGCTTCCTCCTCACAAGGAGCAATTATTGATTAATGTCTTGAAAAGTAGGGATGAAAAGATATCTGCACTGCAACTCATGATTTCAAGCCAAGCCAAGGGCTCTAGAGGTTCCACAGATGAAACCTGAAGTGACATGAGGTAAAAACAAAGGCCATATCAAATATTTATTTATTAAGTGAAAAAGAGGACCACAATATGAACAGTCATAGAAATACTTTAATCATCACTTCATCCTTCATACCTCCCACCCCTTCATACTGACTTTTCTAAGTTTCTCAAGCATATTATGGTTTTCTCATGCTGTTGAGTCTACTTTAAACTCTACTTCATAGGGTCTTGCTTCTACTTCTTTTTCCCCCATCATCATTTTCACCTTTCAGGTTTTAGATAAATACCATCTCCTCCTGGAATCCTTTTCTGACTTCCTTATTGCACACAGGACTCCTCTCATTAAAGACATTTCTTATTAGTTTGTTTGCAACTCCCATTAGACTTTAAACTCAGTTAAGACAGGGATTGTGAATCTAGGTACCAGAGTATCTAATATAGGATGTTCATTTAATTTATGTTCAGTAAAGTATTCATTCCGTGAATGAATGGACAACAACCCTTGCTATCTCTTTATATATGATGTGGCTGGTTACAGGCGGAAGGATGGCATGTGTACAGATGAAGCTAAAACAGATTGGAGGAACAATGGGAAGGTGGGGGAGAATAGGCAAAGACCACTGATCTGGTGAAGACACTAAGCAGAGACTGATGAGTGGCAGAAGACGTCATGGCCGGAAGAAATTGTTGATATCAAAAGGTATAGCTGAGAGAACAGAAGGTACTAGTAGATTGGAACACAGCAATAATGAACCTTGGATCAGGCAATGTTCATGAATGTAGTTAGGTAGTTAACCTTAGAGGTATCTTTGGGAAAGCAACAGGTCCAAAGTAATGAAAGTGGAAAGTCAGGACACTTCAGTAATCCTGTAGGGAGCCCACAGGTGCAATACAGAAAGACTGGGAAATTACACAGATCAGCAGTGTCTGTGTACAGGAATGGGAGGGGGAAAGGAAAACATCCAGTTATAATAACTCTGTCATAAGATAGTGATTTCATGTTAAGAGCAAGTTAGAAGTCCAGTCATTAGTGTTGTACAGAGGCAACACCATGGAAACTCATCTTCCTGCTTTTCCGCTTTTCCTTAGTATATGCTGGACACAGAAGCCTGAATTATCCTTTTAAAATGTAAATCATATCCCATTACTTTCCTGCCTAAATGCTTCTAATGGCTTCCCATCATACCTAAGACAAAGTCCAAAAACTTACTAGGGCATACAAGACCCTTCATGATCTGACTCTTGCCTACTTCTCTGACTTTATCTTATAATACACTTCCTCTTCCAATCTCAGCTCCCTCCAGTCATCCTTACTCTCCTCTCTTCCTCAGAAACATCAAGTTGGTTCCTGCCTCAGGGCCATAACACATACTGTTTTCTCTATCTAAAATTCTTTTCCCTAAAACTATCTGAATGACTTGCTTTCTAACTTCCTTCATGTCTTCAAGGAAAAGTCCTCTCCTCAGAGAGAGCCCTGCTAAACTAAATATCATGCCACACTTACTCTTTATCCCCTATCATGCTTAATTTTTATAGTCCTTAACATTTCTTAACATCACACTATGTATTTATTTTGTATCTATTCTCCCAGTAGAATGTAAGCTAATGAGAGCACAGACCTTGTCTATTTAGATTACTCTATCTTCAGTACCCGGTACTGTAGGTACTCAATAAATATTTATTAAACACCGATATAAGTTTTCCTACTTCTTCCATTGCCAATTTGGTTGTTTTCCTTTTCTTCCAATGCTGCATTTGGAAAGGGATAATCATGATTTTTTAAAAACTCATTTCTCACTTTAAAGAGATTCCACAGGAAAACAGCAGCATCCTAAATCCAAATATTTGCACAAACTCTCCCCAAAAATCTATAAGGTCGGGGCTTCCCTGGTGGCGCAGTGGTTGAGAGTCCGCCTGCCGATGCAGGGGACACGGGTTCGTGCCCCGGTCTGAGAAGATCCCACATGCCGCGGAGCGGCTGGGCCCGTGAGCCATGGCCGCTGAGCCTGTGCGTCTGGAGCCTGTGCTCCGCAACGGGAGAGGCCACAACAGTGAGAGGCCCGCGTACCACAAAAAAAAAAAAACAAAAAAAACAAAAAAAAACTATAAGGTCAAAATAAAGAGCACAAATAAAACCACACATGAGCTGTGCTTTCAGCCATATTAGGAGATGGCAAAGACCATGAATTTTAAATCCCTGTAAATAGAGACATAAAACTGATATTCCAACAGAACTCCCACTGGAATGCCCACCATGGCTTCCAGCCTGTGGATGCAAACACTGGCAGAGGGAGTTTTAAGAAGTTGTAGAAAAGAAGAGAGGAAGCAGTTGTAGAGAAATGGAAAGCACAAAAAATCCTTGCTATGAAAAGAAAGACTATCACTATGTAGTAAACTACAGGTCTGGTTTGACAGTTTACAGCAACAGCTATAGGGAGGCATCCTGAAAGGGAGCAAGACCCAGAGGAGGCAGCACTGAGGATAGGGGGCTTATAAGGGATAAGGAGGCAAAGACAGAAGGGTACCTTCGTGCAAGCAGCAGTAAGACGAAAATAAAGAAATAAGAGAAATATTAAGGATCCTATAGAAACAAAATAGAATCACAAAACATGCCAAACTCTACCCACTCCTACCACCAACAGTGTCATCCATTAAAGAAATTATGCTTCACTATTCTGAGAGAAAGGTTGCTATTGAACTAGGATGTCTATTTATAACATTGCTATTAGTACAGAAAAAAAAAAAAGCAGTCAAACTGCATGCAAAACTACTGTTGGAATAACTCAGAAAACGTGAATCAAATTATTTTACTGGATAAAAATTTCTAAAGCAAGCAAAAAAACATGAAGTATTGTACCACAACTCTCCAAGCTGAATTAAAGAAACTCAAACAACCATTTAGAGACTTAAGCCAGAAATATAAAAACCAATGGCAATATCAACAAAATATCAGAAAAACATGTAACATCAGTTGTATGGTTTCCTAAAAGACATTAAGGTAAAAGACAAAATGATTTCACAAATTGAGAATAAATTCAAGTACCAAAGGAAGATTTGAATGGAATTTGAAGGAAGATATAATAAGGAGCACTGACGAAAAACAAAACAAAACAAAGAAGTACAAGAGAATGAAAATAAAACATGGAAAGCATAAAAATGGTCCAGTGAAAAAGTGGCTGAAATGGAAGACAGCAAAAGAGAAAAAACACGCATGCAACAAATTCATGGACCATACCAACATTTAATATAATAATATGAGAAAACTTTCTACAAATAAGAGAAAACCTGTATCTATCTATTGAAAGAGCTAACCATGAAGATATCAGGAAAATTGATCCGGAATGATCAACTGTAAAACAGATTCCAGTAAACTCTAAAACTTATTTAAAGAAAAAGAAATTCTTCAGGACCTTCAGGACAAAAGAAAAAAAGAATACTTACATGGGCAATAAAATTACACTGGCAGAAGGCTTCTCAAAAACAACATGCAAAGCATAACACTAATGGTACAGCATTTTTAGGAATTCATGAAACAAAAATGTGAACCAAGAATGTTTTCAATTATAGCAGAACTCTGCTTCAAGTATCACAGAGACAGAAAACAATTTGAATATGTAAGAGACAAGGTAATACTTTATTCACAAATTCTTTCTGAAAAATCTATGGGAGAAACGGCTTTATCTAACTAAAATATGATTGGAGAAACTTTGTAAAAGGAGTGAAAGTGAGAATTAAATATGTATAAATGCAGATCTAGAATGAAAACAAGGATGAGTCCATGGCTGCAAGAACAGTATAAAACTGTTATATGTTCTAATAAAGTAGCAAGTAGAATATGATCATTGAGTGGGAGCCAAATATATAAGTTAAAATTTATAAACTAAACGATAAAATGAGGAGTAAGTCTACTATAAAAGATATGGATAAAAAACTAGCCATTAGGAAAATAAAACAAAAATTCTTCTTAAAATATTTTTAAAAAGATAAAAAAGACATCCTTCATAGAGAAAGAAACACAGTACAATATATGTGCTGAAATTAAAACAAAATTAGGATATACAAGAGGAATTGAGACCTAATATTATCAGTCAAATCAATACATGTGAAAAGGATTAACTCACCTATTAAAAGAAAAGTGTTTTCAATTTGACTCATTAAGTAAAACTGACCTCTATGATATATAAAAATGACACTCATAGGGATTCCAAAAGGCTAAGAGATGAGCAAAGTACAAACAAATGAAGTATAAATAGAAAGAAACACACAAATCATAGAAGACTTTAATATATCACTCCCAGGACATGACAGGTGAAGTGGACACAAAATAAGAAATTTAAACAACATAACCAATAAAGTAGATTCTATTAATATATAAAGAATATGTCTTCTTCTACCACCTAGTAATACAAATATCCCTTCTTCTCAATGACACAGGATATATTTACAAATATTGATCATGTATTAGATCACAAAGAAAACATCTATAAATTCATAAAATAAAAAATTAGCAATAACACTCTAATGCAATAAAATTAAAAATTATAAACAAATTCAAAATCAAAAGGACCTTCACCTGTAAATTTTAAAACCTATTAGAAAAGATTTTGAGTAGAAAATGAAATACAAATAGAAATTATAGATATTCTGAAAAATAATGAAGATAAAATTACAACATATCAGAATCTATGAGTTACAATTTAAAAAGTGATGAAAGCAAAATGTATCACCTTAAACATCTTTAACAATAAAATGAAAGAATGAAAATGAAATAAACTCAACTCAAAAAGCTAGAAAGGACAAGTCAAAGTAAACAAAGAAAGCTCAAGAAGAGAAGATTGGTTTGATATAGGGGAGTAGAAGGACATGGGCTCACTCCCTCTTGTGAGATCACCAGAATCACAACTAACTGCTGAATGGTCTTTGACAGGAAGAAACTGGAATTCACCAAAAAAGATATCCCACATCCAAAGACAAAGGAGAATCCACAAAGAGATGGTAGAAGGGGTGCAATCACAAAAAAGTCAAATCCCATAACCGCTGGGTAGGTGACTCACAAACTGGAGAACACTCATACAACAGAAGTCCACCCACTGGAGTGAAGATTCTGAGTCTCATGTCAGGCTTCCCAACCTGTGGGTCTGACAACAGGAGGAAGGAGGAATTCCTAGATAATCAGACTTTGAAGGTTAGTGGGATTTGATAACAGGATTTTGATAGGACTGGGGGAAACAGAGACTCCAACTCTTGAAGGCACGCACAAAATGGTGTGCACATCAGGACCCAGGGGAAGGAGCAGTGACCCCATAGGAGACTGAACCAGACCTACCTGCTAGTGTTGGAGGGTCTCCTGCAGAGGCAGGGGGTGATTGTGGCTCACCATGGGGACAAGGACACTGGCAGAAGAAGTTCTGGGAAGAACTCCTTGGAATGAGCCCTCAGAGAGTCCACCATTAGCCCCACCAAAGAGCCAGATAGGCTCCAGTGTTGGGTCGCCTCATGCCAAACAACCAACAGGAAGGGAACCCAGCCCCACCCATCAGCAGACAAGCAGATTAAACTTTTACTGAGCTCTGCCCATCAGAGCAACACCCAGCTCTACCCACCACCAGTCCCTCCCATCAGGAAGCTTGCAGAAGCCTCTTAGATAGCCTCATCCACAGGGACAGACAGCAGAAGCAAGAAGAACTACAATTCTGCAGGATGTGGAACGAAAACCACATTAACATAAAGACAGACAAAATGAAAAGACAGAGGACTATGTACCAAATAAAGGAACAAGATAAAACCCAAGAAAAAAAACTAAATGAAGTGGAGATAGGCAACCTTACAGAAAAAGAATTCAAAATAATGATAGTGAAGATGATCCAGGACCTCGGAAAAAGAATGGAGGCAAAGATCAAGAAGATGAAAGAAATGTTTAACAAAGACCTGGAAGAATTAAAGAACAAACACCTAGAAGAATTGAAGAACAAAGAGAGATGAACAATACAATAACTGAAATGAAAAATACACTAGAAGAAATCAATAGCAGAATAAATGAGGCAGAAGAAGGGGTAAGTAACCTAGAAGACAGAATGGTAGAATTCACTGCCGTGGAACATAATAAAGAAAAAAGAATGAAAAGAAAAGAAGACAGCCTAAGAGACCTGTGGGACAACATTAAGTGCAACAACACTGGCATTATAGGGGTCCCAGAAGAAGAAGAGAGAGAGGAAAAGGACCTGAGAAAATACTTGAAGAGATTATAGTCAAAAACGTCCTTAACATGGCAGAGGAAATAGCCACCCAAGTCCAGGAAGCGCAGAGAGTCCAAGGCAGGATAAACCCAAGAAGTAACACGCTGAGAAACACAGTAATCAAACTGAAAAAATTAAAGACAAAGAAAAATTAGTAAAAGCAACAAGGGGAAAATGACAAATAAGATAAAAGGGAACTCCCATGAAGTTAACAGCTGATTTCTCAGCAGAAACTCTATAGGCCAGAAGGGAGTGGCACAATATCTTTAAAGTGATGAAAGGGAAGAACCTACAACAAAGACTACTCTACAGAGCAAGGATCTCATTCAGATTCCACAGAGAAATCAAAAGCTTTACAAACAAGCAAAAGCTAAGACAATTCTGCACTACCAAACCAGCTCTATAACAAATGCTTCCCTAAGTGGGAAACACAAGAGAAGAAAAGGACCTACAAACACAAACCCAAAACAATTAAGAAAATGGTAATAGGAATATACATATCGATAATTACATTAAATGTGAATGGATTAAATGCTCCAACCAAAAGAAACAGGCTCACTGAATGGATACAAGAACAAGACATGTATATATGCTGTCTACAAGAAACCCATTTCAGACCTAAGGACATGTATAGACTGAAAGTGAGGGGATGGAAAAAGATATTACATGTAAATGGAAATCAAAAGAAAGCTGGAGTAGCAATACTCATATCAGATAAAATAGACTTTAGGGCTTCATTGGTGGTGCAGTGGTTGAGAGTCCGCCTGCCAATGCAGGGGACATGGGTTCATGCCCTGGTCCGGGAAGATCCCACATGCCACAGAGCACCTGGGCCTGTGAGCCATGGCCGCTGAGCATGCATGTCCGGAGCCTGTGCACCGCAATGGGAGAGGCCACGACAGTGAGAGGCCCGCGTACCGCAAGAAAAAATAAAATAGACTTTAAAATAAAGACTGTTACAAGACACAAGGAAGGACACTATATAATGCTCAAGGGATCAATCCAAGAAGATATAACAATTATAAATATATATGAACCCAACACAGGAGCACCTCAATACATAAGGCAAACACTAACAGCTATAAAAGGGGAAATCGACAGTAACACAGTAATAGTGGGGGCCTTTAACACCTCACTTACACCAATGGACAGATCATCCAGAGAGAAAATTAATAAGGAAACACAAGGTTTAAATGACACAATAGATCAGATAGATTTAATTGATATTTATAGGACATTCCTCCTGAAAGTGGCAGAATACACTTTCTTCTCAAGTGCTAATGAAACATTCTCCAGGATAGATCACATCTTCGGTCACAAATCAAGCCTCAGTAAATTTAAGAAAACTGAAATCATATCAAGTATATTTTCCGACCACAAAGCTATGAGATTAGAAATCAATTACAGGGAAACAATGTAAGAAACACAAACACATGGAGGCTAAACAATACGTTACTAAATAACCAACAGATCACTGAAAAAATCAAAGAGGAAATCAAAAACTACCTAGAGACAAATAACAATGAAAACACAGTGAACCAAAACCTATGGGATGCAGCAAAAGCAGTTCTAAGAGGGAAGTTTATAGCAATACAATCCTACCTCAAGAAACAAGAAAAATCTCAAATACACAATCTAACCATACACCTGAAGGAACTAGAGAAAGAAGAACAAAACCCAAAAGTAGTAGAAGAAAAGAAATCATCAAGATCAGACCAGAAATAAATGAAATAGAAACAAAGAAAACAATAGCAAATATCAATAAATCTAAAAGCTGGTTCTCAGAGAAGATAAACAAAATTGATAAACCTTTAGTGAGATTCATCAAGAAAAAAGAGGGAGAGGACTCAAATCAATAAAATGAGAAATGAAAAAGGAGAAGTGACAATGGACACTAAAGAAATACAAAGCATCATAAGAAAGTACTGCAAGCAACTCTATGCCAATAAAATGGACAACCTGTAAGATATGGACACATTCTTAGAAAGGTATAACCTTTCAAGACTGAACCAGGAAGAAACAGAAAATAGGAACAGACCAATCACAAGCACTGAGATTGAAACAGTGATTAAAAATCTTCCAACAGGGCTTCCCTGGTGGCGCAGTGGTTGAGAGTCTGCCTGCCGATGCAGGGGACGTGGGTTTGCACCCTGGTCTGGGAAGATCCCACATGCCATGGAGCGGCTGGGCCCGTGAGCCATGGCCGCTGAGCCTGTGCATCCGGAGCCTGTGCTCTGCAACGGGAGAGGCCAAAACAGTGAGAGGCCCGCGTAGCGCCAAAAAAAAAAAAAAAAAAACTTCCAACAAACAAAAAACCAGGACCAGATGGCTTCAAAGGTGAATTCTATCAAACATTTAGAGAAGAGCTAACACCTACCCTTCTGAAACTCTTCCAAAAAATTACAGAGGAAGGAACACTCCCAAACTCATTCTATGAGGCCACCATCACCTTGATACCAAAACCAGACAAAGATGCTACAAAAAAAGAAAATTACAGATCAATATCACTGATGAAGATAGATGCAGAAATCCTCAACAAAATACTAGCAAGCAGAATCCTACAACACATTAAAAGGATCATACACCATCATCAAGCAGGATTTACCCCAGGGATGCAAGGATTCTTCAATATACGCCAATCAATGTGATACACCATACTGATCTGAAGAATAAAAACCGTATGATCATCTCAATAGATGCAGAAAAAGCTTTTGACAAAATTCAACACCCGTTGATGATAAAAACTCTCAAGAAAGTGGGCATAGAGGGAACCTACCTCAACAGAATACAGGCCATATATGACAAAACCACAGCAAACCTCATTCTCAATGGTGAAAACCTGAAAGCATTTCCTCTAAGATCAGCAACAGGACAAGGATGTCCACTCTCGCCACTATTATTCAACCTAGTTTTATAAGCCCTAGCCATGGAAATCAGACAAGAAAATGAAATAAAAGGAATACAAATTGGAAAAGAAGAAGTAAAACAGTCACTGTTTGTAGATGATATGATACTATACATAGAATACCCTAAAGATGCCACCAGAAAACTACTAGAGCTAATCAATGAATGTGGTAAAGTTGCTGGATACAAAATTAATACACAGAAATCTCTTGCATTCGTATACACTAACAACGAAAGATCAGAAAATTAAGGAAACAGTCCCATTCTCCACTGCAACAAAAAGAATAAAATACCTAGGAATAAACCTATCTAAGGAGGTAAAAGACCTGTACTCAGAAAACTATAAGACAGTTGATGAAAGAAATCAAAGGTGACACAAACAGATGGAGAGGTATACCATGTTCTTGCATTGGAAGAATCAATATTTTGAAAATAACTATACTACAGATTATAGTTAAGCAATCTACAGATTCAATGCAATCCCTATCAAATTACCAATGGCATTTTTTACAGAACTAGAACAAAAAAAATCTTAAAATTTGTCCGGAGACACAAGAGACTGGGAATAGCGAAAGCAATCTTGAGGGGAAAAAAAACAGAGCTGGAGGAAACAGACTCCCTGACTTCAGGCTATACTACAAAGCTACAGTAATCAAGGCAATATGGTACTGGCACAAAAACAGAAATATAGGTCAATGGAACAGGATAGAAAGCCCAGAGATAAACCCACACACCTATGGTCAACTAATCTATGACAAAGGAAGCAAGGATATACAATGGAGAAAAGACAATCTCTTTGATAAGTGGTGCTGGAAAAACTGGACAGCTACATGTAAAAGAATGAAATTAGAACACTCCTTAACACCATACATAAAAATATATCTCAAAATGGATTAAAGACCTAAATGTAAGACTGGACCCTATAAAACTCTTAGAGTAAAACACAGGAAGAACACTCTCTGACATAAATCTCAGCAAGATCTTTTCTGACCCACCTTCTAGAGTAATGGAAATAAAAACAAAAATAAACAAATGGGACCTAATGAAACTTAAAAGCTTTTGCACAGCAAAGGAAACTATAAACAAGACGAAAAGACAACCCTCAGAATGGGAGAAAATATTTGCAAATGAATCAATGGACAAAGGATTAATCTCCAAAATATATAAACAGCTCATGAAGCTCAATATTAAAAAAACAAACAACCCAATCAAAGAATGGGCAGAAGACCTAAATAGACATCTTTCCAAGAACACATACAGATGGCGAAGAGGCACATGAAAAGATGCTCGACATCACTATTATTAAAGAAATGCAAATCAAAACTACAATGAGGTATCACCTCACACCGGTTATAATGGGCATCATAAGAAAATCTACAAACAACAAATGCTGGAGATGGTGTGGACAAAAGGAACTCTCTTACACTGTTGGTGGGAATGTAAATTGATACAGCCACTATGGAGAACAGTTTGGAGGTTCCTTAAAAAACTAAAAATAGAATTACCATATGACCCAGCAATCCCACTACTGGGCATATACCCAGAGAAAACCATTTTTCAAAAAAGACACATGCACCCCAATGTTCACTGCAGCACTATTTACAACAGCCAGGTCATGGAAGCAACCTAAATGCCCATCGACAGATGAATGTATAAAGAAGATGTGGTACATATATACAATGGAATATTACTCAGCCATAAAAAGAAATGAAATTGGGTCAGTTGCAGAGACATGGATGGACCTAGAGACTATCATACAGAGTGAAGTCAGAAAGAGAAAAACAAATATCATATATTAATGCATATATGTGGAATCTAGAAAAATGGTATAGATGAACCAGTTTGCAAGGCAGAAATAGAGACACAGATGTAGAGAACAAAGCAGGGAAAGTCGGGCGGGGGGTGGTGGTGGGATGAATTGGGAGATTGGGATTGACATATATACACTAATATGTATAAAATAGATAACTAATAAGAACCTGCTGCATACAAAGTAAATAAATAAAATTAAATTAAAAAAAGAAAGCTCAAGAAAAGACATAATAATAAAGCAAAAATTAATGAGATGATAAGGAAAGGGGAGAAATAGAGTAATGTAGATTAAATTACAAACAAAAACCTGATTGTTAAGGGAAAAGATATAAAATAAGCACATCACTAGCAAATTAAACTAAGGGAAAGGGAGAGAACACCCATACACAAACTAAGAAATTCCATTTGAAAAAAAATTTTTGATACAGAGAAAAGTTTAAAAAGTCATGGCAGACTATTTTTTATATGTCAATGCAAATAATTAGAAAACCTAGATGAAACAGATAATTTCTTAGGAAAATACAGTTTATGAAAAGTATCTCCAGGACATAATAAAAGATTAATATGGTCAATTTGCATAGAAGAAATAAGAAAGCTGTCAAAGAATGACTCCACAAAAATGTAACAGGATTGGATAGTTTCCTAAGAAAATTGTACCAACCATTTAAGAGAACGGTATTGAGCAAAGCATTCTGCCAAGAGCCCTGCACTTTATTGCTGGGTGTGCCAAGAATATAAGACTCTGACCACTCTTTACCTGGGCCATTTCTCATGACTGTGTCTGGAGTGACCAACTTTGATGAAAGAAGTAACTTCTTCTAGACAAAGAACAGGTTTGTTTCTGCTTAATTATAAAAGCGATGGATCTACCTAGCTCAGTGTTTGTCTCCTATAACCTAACCCACTGTGATTGCAGGCATCCATCTGAACCCATCAGCATTGCCCTGTGGGACTTATATAACACTGATGGGAAAATGAAACTCTAGCTGCTGCTTCTAGCAATAAAGTCCTTTGTCTCTGACTCAGGAATCTCATCTACTAGTATCCATGAGATGATAACAGGCTAACTTGTTAGCTTATAAATATGGAAAATCTCAGACTTATACACTGTTGATAGATAGCGCCAATACTACATAAATTATTTTATAGCATGGAAAATGAAATAAAACTTCTGAATTATTTTTATGAAACAAATATAATGTCAATCGGTAAACGTATCAATAACAAACAGCACAAAAATGAAAATTACAGACCAATACACATTAATATCAATGCAAAAATAATAAATGAAAATTTTACCAAGACTGCAACACCAAATTAAGAAGATATTCCAGTGGAACCAATTTATGGGATTTATATCAGAAGTGTAAAAATTGTTCAATATATGTAAATATAATAATTTAATTTAGTAAACTAATAGATCCAAGGAGAAACATCATATAATTATTTCCATACATGATGAAAAGTCTTTAATAACATTCAATATCCATTCCTAATAAAACAGTATTGGTTGGCTATTTCCTTGACATGAAAGAACGTATATGCCTCTTTCCTAAACCCAGCATATTTCTTAAAAGGAAAAGCAAAAAACAAAAACAAAAACTAGAGGTATTATTATTACGGATAAAAAAAAAGGTAAGGATATCCACTATCTCTACAACTATTTAAAAATGGTATTAGAAGTACTAGCCAATGCAACTAGATAAGAGGAAACAGCTAGAAACATAAAAATTGGGGAAAAACTATTTTCAGATAACATGAGAGTACAGAAAATGGATAATATAGCTAACTACAATAAAATAAGTTAGTCACATAGCAGAATATAAAATAAACATGCAGACAGTAAAATTCTTCTTGTACACAGATAATAACTAGACAGAAGATATAATGGAAGAGACAATTCCACTTAAAATATTTATATAAAAATGAATAATCAGTAATGAACTTACAAGAAATGTGTAAAACTGACATGAAGAAAATCATAAAACAGTTCTGAAGGACCAAAAACAGACATGAACACATGGAAGGCTCTCCTATGTCCTTTTTTTTTTTTTTAAGATGTTAGGGGTAGGAGTTTATTAATTAATTAATTTTTGCTGTGTTGGGTCTTCGTTTCTGTGCAATGGCTTTCTCTAGTTGTGGCAAGCGGGGGCCACTCTTCATCGCAGTGCACAGGCCTTTCACCATCGCAGCCTTTCTTGTTGCGGAGCACAGGCTCCAGACACGCAGGCTCACTAGTTGTGGCTCACGGGCCTAGTTTCTCCGCGGCATGTGGGATCCTCCCAGACCACGGCTCAAACCCGTGTCGCCTGCAGTAGCAGGCAGATGCTCAACCACTTTGCAACCAGGGAAGCCCCCCCTTTTTTTTTACACCTTTATTGGAGTATAATTACTTTACAATGGTGTGTTAGTTTCTGCTTTATAACAAAGTGAATCAGTTATGTATATACATATGCTCCCATATCTCTTCCCTCTTGCATCTCCCTCCCTCCCACCCTCCCTATCCCACCCCTCTAGGTGGTCACAAAGCACTGAGATGATCTCCCTGTGCTATGCGGCTGCTTCCCACTAGCTATTTTACGTTTGGTAGTGTATATATGTCCATGCCACTCTCTCACTTTGTCACAGCTTACCCTTTCCACTCCCCATATCCTGAAGTCCATTCTCTAGTAGGTCTGTGTTTTTATTCCCATCTTACCCCTAGGTTCTTCATGACTTTTTTTCCCCCCATATATTCCATATATATGTGTTAGCACATGGTATTTGTTTTTCTCTTTCTGACTTACTTCACTCTGTATGACAGACTCTAGGTCCATCCAACTCACTACAAATAACTCAATTTCGTTACTTTTCATGGCTGAGTAATACTCCATTGTGTATATGTGTAATATCTTCTTTATCCATTCATCCGATGATGGACATTTGGTTGCTTCCATCTCCTGGCTATTGTAAATAGAGCTGCAATGAACATTTTGGTACATGACTCTTTTTGAATTATGGTTTTCACAGGGTATATGCTCAGTAGTGGGATTGGTGGGTCGTATGGTAGTTCTATTTGTAGTTTTTTAAGGAACCTCCAAACTGTTCTCCATAGTGGCTGTATCAATTTACATTCCCACCAGCAGTGCAAGAGTGATCCCTTTTCTCCACACTCTCTCCAGGATTTACTGTTTGTAGATTCTTTGATGATGGCCATTCTGACCGGTCTGAGATGATATCTCATTGTAGTTTTGAACTGCATTTCTCCAGTGATTAATGATATTGAGCATTCTTTCATGTGTTTGTTGGAAATCTGTATATCTTCTTTGGAGAAATGTCTATTTAGGTCTTCTGCCCATTTTTGGATTGTGTCTTTTACTTTTTTGTTATTGAGCTGAATGAGTTGCTTGTAAATTTTGGAGATTAATCCTTTGTCAGTGGCTACATTTGTAAATATTTTCTCCCATTATGAGGGTTGTCTTTTTGTCTTATGGTTTCCTTTGCTGTGCAAAAGCTTTGAAGTTTCATTAGTTCCATTTGTTTATTTTTGTTTTTCTTTCCATTTCTCTAGGAGGTGGGTCAAAAAGGATCTTGCTGTGACTTATGTAATAGAGTGTTCTGCCTATGTTTTCCTCTAAGAGTTTGATAGTTTCTGGCCTTACATTTAGGTCTTTAATCCATTTTGAGCTTATTTTTGTGTATGGTGTTACGGAATGATCTACTCTCATACTTTTACATGTACCTGTCCAGTTTTCCCAGCACCACTTATTGAAGAGGCTATCTTTTCTCCACTGTATATTCTTGCCTCCTTTATCAAAGATAAGGTGACCATATGTGTGTGGGTTTATCTCTGGGCTTTCTATCCTGTTCCATTGATCTATATTTCTGTTTTTGTGCCAGCACCATAGAGGCTTGATTACTGTAGCTTTGTAGTGTAGTCTGAAGTTAGGGAGCCTGATTCCTCCAGCTCCAGTTTTCGTTCTCAAGATTGCTTTGATTATTCGGGGTCTTTTGTGTTTCCATACAAATAGTGAAATTTTTTGTTCTAGTTCTGTGAAAAATGCCAGTGGTAGTTTGATAGGGATTGCATTGAATCTGTA
This sequence comes from Orcinus orca, assembly GCF_937001465.1. Lineage (NCBI taxonomy): Eukaryota > Metazoa > Chordata > Mammalia > Artiodactyla > Delphinidae > Orcinus > Orcinus orca. The sequence continues at coordinate 15,703,454 of NC_064559.1, read as the reverse complement.
GATTGTTTTCTGTAGTACAGTCATTTTCACAATGTTGATTCTTCCAATCCAAGAACATGGTATATCTCTCCATCTATTTGTATCACCTTTAATTTCTTTCATCAGTGTCTTATAATTTTCTGCATACAGGTCTTTTGTCTCCTTAGGTAGGTTTATTCCTAGATATTTTATTCTTTTTGTTGCAATGGTAAATGGGAGTGTTTTCTTGATTCCACTTTCAGATTTTTCATCATTAGTGTATAGGAATGCAAGAGATTTCTGTGCATTAATTTTGCATCCTTCTAATTTACCAAATTCATTGATTAGTTCTAGTAGTTTTCTGGTATTTCTAGTATTTTCTGGTACATTATATATGTATAGTGTCATGTTATCTGGAAACAAGTCACAGCTTTACTTCTTCTTTTCTGATTTGGATTCCTTTTATTTCTTTTACTTCTCTGATTGCTGTGGCTAAAACTTCCAAAATTATGTTGAATAATAGTGGTGAGAGTGGGCAGCCTTGTCTTGTTCCTGAACTTAGTGGAAATGGTTCCAGTTTTTCACCATTGAGGACGATGTTGGCTGGGGGTTTGTCATATATGGCCTTTATTATGTTGAGGAAAGTTCCCTCTATGCCTACTTTCTGCAGGGTTTTTATCATAAATGGGTATTGAATTTTGTTAAAAGCTTTCTCTGCATCTATTGAGATGATCATATGATTTTTCTCCTTCGATTTGTTAACATGGTGTATCAAGTTGATTGATTTGCGTATACTGAAGATTCCTTGCATTCCTGGAAAAAACCCCACTTGATCATGGTGCATGACCTTTTAATGTGCTGTTGGATTCTGTTTGCTAGTATGTTGTTGAGGATTTTTGCATCTATGTTCATCAGTGATATTGACCTGTAGTTTTCTTTCTTTGTGACATCCTTGTCTGGTTTTGCTATCAGGGTGATGGTGGCCACGTAGAATGAGTTTGGGAGTGTTCCTCCCTCTGCTATATTTTGGAAGAGTTTGAGAAGTGTAGGTGTTAGCTCTTCTCTAAATGTTTGATAGAATTCACCTGTGAAGCCATCTGGTCCTGGGCTTCTGTTTGTTGGAAAATTTTTAATCACAGTTTCGATTTCAGTGCTCGTGATAGGTCTGCTCATATTTTCTATTTCTTCCTGATTCATTCTTGGCAGGTTGTGCTTTTCTAAGAAATTGTCCATTTCTTCCAGATTGTCTATTTTATTGGCATGGAGTTGCTTATAGTAATCTCTCATGATCTTTTGTATTTCTGCAGTGTCAGTTGTTACTTCTCCTTTTTCATTTCTAAGTCTATTGATTTGAGTCTTCTCCATTTTTTTCTTGATGAGTCTGGCTAATGGTTTATCAATTTTGTTTATCTTTTCAAAGAACCAGCTTTTAGTTTTATTGATCTTTGCTATCGTTTCCTTCATTTCTTTTTCATTTATTTCTGATATGATCTTTATGATTTCTTTCCTTCTCCTAACTTTGGGGTTTTTTTGTTCTTCTTTCTCTAATTGCTTTAGATGCAAGGTTAGGTTGTTTATTTGAGATGTTTCTTGTTTCTTACGGTAGGATTGTATTGCTATAAACTTCCCTCTTAGAACTGCTTTTGCTGCATCCCATAGGTTTTCGGTCGTCGTGTCTCCATTGTCATTTGTTTCTAGGTATTTTTGAGTTCCTCTTTGATTTCTGCAGTGATCACTTCGTTATTAAGTAGTGTATTGTTTAGCCTCCATGTGTTTGTATTTTTTACAGATCTTTTCCTGTAATTGATATCTAGTCTCATAGTTTTGTGGTCGGAAAAGATACTTGATACGATTTCAATTTTCTTAAATTAACCAAGACTTGATTTGTGACCCAAGATATGATCTATCCTGGAGAATGTTCCATGAGCACTTGAGAAAAATGTGTATTCTGTTGTCTGTGGAGGGAATGTCCTATAACTATCAATTAAGTCCATCATGTTTAATGTATCATTTCAAGCTTGTGTTTCCTTATTTATTTTCATTTTGGATGATCTGTCCATTGGTGAAAGTGGGGTGTTAAAGTCCCCTACTATGACTGTGTTACTGTCGATTTCCCCTTTTATGGCTGTTAGTATTTGCCTTATGTACTGAGGTGCTCCTATGTTGGGTGCATAAATATTTACAATTGTTATATCTTTTTCTTGGATCAATCCCTTGATCACTATGTATTCTCCTTCTTTGTCTCTTGTAATAGTCTTTATTTTAAAGTCTATTTGGTCTGATATGAGAATTGCTACTCCAGCTTTCTTTTGGTTTCCATTTGCATGGAATATCTTTTTCCATCCCCTCACTCTCAGTCTGTATGTGTCTCTAGGTCTGAAGTGGGTCTCTTGTAGACAGCATATATATGGGTCTTGTTTTTGTATCCATTCAGCCAGTCTGTGTCTTTTGGTGGGAGCATTTAGTCCGTTTACATTTAAGGTAATTATCGATATGTATGTTCCTATTCCCATTTTCTTTATTGTTATGGCTTTGTTATTGTACATCTTTTCCTTCTCTTGTGTTTCTTGCCTAGAGAAGTTCCTTTAGCATTTGTTGGAAAGCTGGTTTGGTGGTGCTGAACTCTCTCAGCTTTTGCCTGTCTGTAAAGGTTTTAATTTCTCCATCAAATCTGAATGAGATCCTTGCTGGGTAGAGTAATCTTGGTTGTAGGTTTTTCTCCTTCATCACTTTAAATATGTCCTGCCACTCCCTTCTGGCTTGCAGAGTTTCTGCTGAAAGATCAGCTGTAAACCTTATGGGGATTCCCTTGTGTGTTATTTGTTGTTTTTCCCTTGCTGCTTTTAATATGTTTTCTTTGTATTCAATTTTTGACGGTTTGATTAATATGTGTCTTGGTGTATTTCTCCTTGGATTTATCCTGTATGGGACTCTCTGTGCTTCTGGACTTCATTAACTATTTCTTTTCCCAAATTAGGGAAGTTTTCAACTATAATCTCTTCAAATATTTTCTCAATCCCTTTCTTTTTCTCTTCTTCTTCTGGCATCCCTAGAATTCGAATGTTGGTGCATTTAATGGTGTCCCAGAGATCTCTGAGACTGTCCTCAGTTCTTTTCATTCTTTTTTATTTATTGTGTTCTGCAGTAGTTATTTCCACTATTTCTATCTTCCAGGTCACTGATCCGTTCTTCTGCCTCAGTTATTCTGCTATTGATTCCTTCTAGAGTATTTTTAATTTCATATTTTGTGTTGTTCATTGTTGCTTGTTTCCTCTTTAGTTCTTGTAGGTCCTTGTTAAATGTTTCTTGCATTTTATCTATTCTATTTCCACGATTTTGGATCACCTTTACTATCATGATTTTAAATTCTTTTTCAGGTGGATTGCCTATCTCCCTCTTCATTTGTTAGTTCTGGTCGGTTTTTACCTTGCTCCTTCATCTGCTGTGTGTTTTTCTGTCTTCTCATTTTGCTTATCTTACTGTGTTTGGGGTCTCCTTTTTGCAGGCTGCAGGTTCGTAGTTCCCGTTGTTTTTGGTGCCTGTCCCCAGTGGCTAAGGTTGGTTCAGTGGGTTGTGTAGGCTTCCTGGTGGAGGGGACTAGTGCCTGTGTTCTGGTGGATGAGGCTGGATCTTGTCTTTCTGATGGGCTGGTCCACGTCTGGTGGTGTGTTTTGGGTGTCTGTGTCCTTAATATGGTTTTAGGCAGCCTCTCTGCTAATGGGTGGGGTTGTGTTCCTGTCTTGCTAGTTGTTTGGCATAGGGTGTCCAGCACTGTAGCTTGCTGGTTGTTGAGTGAAGATGGGTCTTGGTGTTGAGGTGGAGATCTCTGAGAGATTTTCGCCATTTGATATTACATGGAGCTGGGAGGTCTCTTGTGGACCAGTGTCCTGAAGTTGGCTCTCCCTCCTCAGAGGCACAGCACTGACTCCTGGCTGCCGCACCAAGACCCTTTCATCTACGCGGCTCAGAATAAAAGGGAGAAAAAGTAGAAAGAAAGAGGATAAAATAAAATTTAAAAAGTTAGATAAAATAAAGTTATTAAAAGAAAAAAGAACAAAAAATTATTAAGAATAAAAGTATTTTAAAAAGTAAAAAACACAAAAACAAAAAACGGATGGACAGAACCCTAGGACAAATGGTGAGAGCAAAGCTATACAGACAAAATCTCACACAGAAGCATACCCATACACACTCACAAAAAGAAGAAAAGGGGAAAAAATAATATATCTTGCTCTCAAAGTCCACGTCCTCAATTTGGGATGATTCGTTGTCTATTGAGGTATTCCACAGATGCAGGGTACATCAAGTTGATTGTGGAGATGTAATCCGCTGCTCCTGATGCTGTTGGGAGAAATTTCCCTTTCTCTTTTTTGTTTGCACAGCTCCTGGGGTTCAGCTTTGCATTTGGCCCCGCCTCTGCATGTAGGTCACCGGAGGGCGTCTGTTCTTCGCTCAGACAGGACGGGGTTAAAGGAGCAAGTGATTTGGGGGCTCTGGCTCACTCAGGCCAGGGGGATCGAGGGTACAGAATGAGGGGCGGGCCTGCGGCGTTAGAGGCCGGCGTGACGTTGCACCGGCCTGAGTAGTGCCATGTATTCTCCCGGGGAAGTTGTCCCTGGATCATGAGACCCTGGCAGTGGCGGGCTGCACAGGCTCCCAGGAGGGGAGGTGTGGGTAGTGACCTGTGCTTGCACACAGGCTTTTTGGTGGCGGCAGCAGCAGCCTTAGTGTCTCATGCCCGTCTCTGGGGTCCACGCTGTTAGCCGCGGCTCGTGCTCATCTCTGGAGCTCCTTTAAGCAGCGCTCTTAATCTCCTCTCCTCGCGCACCAGAAAACAAAGAGGGAAGAAAACGTCCCTTGCCTTTTCGGCAGCTCCAGACCTTTTCCCAGACTCCCTCCCGGGTAGCTGTGGCGCACTAGCCCCTTTGGGCTGTGTGCATGCCGCCAGTCCTCTCCCTGCAATCCGACCAAAGCCCGAGCCTCAGCTCCCAGCCCCCGCCCGCCCCGGCGCGTGAGCAGACAAGCCTCTCGGTCTGGTGAGTGCTGGTCAGCACCGATCCTCTGTGAGGGAATCTCTCCCCTTTGCCCTCTGCACCCCTGTTGCTGCGCTCTCCCTCGCAGCTCCGAAGCTTCCCCACTCCGCCACCCACAGTCTCAGCCCGCGAAGGGGCTTCTTAGTATGTGGAAACCTTTCCTCCTTCACAGCTCCCTCCCACTGGTGCAGGTCCCGTCCCTATTCTTTTGTCTCTGTTTTTTCTTTTTTCTTTTGTCCTATCCAGGTACGTGGGGAGTTTCTTGTCTTTTGGGAGGTCTGAGGTCTTCTGCCAGTGTTCAGTGGGTGTTCTATAGGAGCAGTTGCACATGTAGATGTATTTCTGATGTATCTCTGGGGAGGAAGGTGATCTCCGCATCTTACTCTTCCGCCATCTTCCTCAACTCCTCCTCTCCTTTGTTCTTACACAATACATCTCAACATCATCGACTGCATTAAGTTCTTCCAAAATTAATTTATAAATTAAATGTTATCCTATTAAAATATCCATGGTCTTTTTCCTTGAGCTAGGCAAGGTGATAATAAAATTCATATGGAAAAATAAGCACATAAGAATAGCCAGGAAAACATTTAAAAGGAAGAGAGATGAGGGAGAACTAGCCATAACAGACATTAGAATATACTCTTGTACAAAGCTTCTTTAATAGCACTGTCCAATAGAATTTTCTGTGATGATGGAAATTTTCTATATCTGAACTGTCCAATATCATAGCTACTACCCATGTATAGCGAAATGATCACATAAAATGTAGCTAGTGTAACTAAAGAACTGGATTTTTAATTTAATTGTTGTAAATTTAAACTTACATAGCCACATGTGGCTAATGACTACTGAATTAAATAAACATAGCTTTATAAACAATTTATTATGGCACTGGTGCATGAATAAACAGACCAGTCCAGTAGAATATAATGCCTAGAAATAGATTCTCTCTTGCTCTTTTATTATATATATATGAAAATTTGCTATATGAAAGACATGATGTCAAATCAATGGGGAAAAGATGACCTTAAAATGGTGCCAGAACAAGTGGAGAGTCATTTAGAAAACGATAAAACTGCATTTATTCCTCACACCATAATCAAGAATAAGTCCAAATGTATCAGTGATTTAAATGTAATAAATGAAACCGTAAGTGATCAATAAGGAAATGGGTGAATTCTTTATTAACTTTGGTATAGAGGAAAACTTTCTAACTATGACTCAAAATCCAGATGCAATAAAAGATTGATAAATTTGATTATACAAAAATAATTTTTTAACTTTTGAACGGCAAAAAAATTATCTTAAGCAAAATCAAAGACAAATGAAAATAGGAAAAACTTGCAACAAATACCAGAAAAATACTAATACTCCTCTTATATAAAAGGCTTTTAAAATTGGGGAAAAAAATTTATAAACACTATGGAAAAAGGGCAAAAATATAAAAATATGATTAACCAAAAAGTGGCTCTTAAATGTATGATAGATGTTCCATTTTATTCATAGGAAGAGAAATGAACATTAAAACACAGTGTGATAACCTTTCTCGTCTCCTGTATTGGCATAATGTCAAAAGCTTACAATACAGTGTCAGTAAGATCTGCCCAGATGTTGCTGATGAGAAGGCAAAATGTCACAACTCTTTGGTGGGGGGACAGATTTGGCAATATTTAACAAACTGTATATGTACTTGTCTTTTGACGCAGCAATCCCACTTCCTGGAATTTGCCCTTTGCATACGAAGATATATGCAAGAGATTATTCATTGCCGCAGTATCTGTAATTGCAAAATATTGGAAACTACCTCAGTGTTCAAAAATAGGAGACTGGTTGAACACACTGTTACATACACACAATGCAGCAGCGTAGGAATGTATGGCTGCAAAAAGAGAATGCGGAAAACCTCAGTGAAGCAATAGTGGATTAAATTGCAGACTATATGAAGTGAAAAGAGCAAAGCGTAGGAGTATATACTATAGCAGTTGAACATTTCCTAAATTTGATCATTTTAATGTGGCTATATGAGATGTATCTTTGTTCTTAGGAAATGCGCAGTGTATTAAAGAGTAGAAGGCAATGATGTATCAACCTACTAACAAGTAGTTCAGAAAAAGTAACGAGAAAGAGAGAGAAAGAAAGGAGGAAAGCAAATGTAACATGATGTTAAAATTGGTGAATCTGGGTCAAGCTTATAAGAGTTATAGGAGAGAGTCACCACATCTCTTAATCACTCCTAGAGCATCCTCTGTTAGTTTCCATCTTTGTTCATCATCGCTTGTTGAGTAGCTGAATTCTCACTCACCTTTGTCTTCCCATTACTTCCAGCAGGATCTGGTACAAGGGAAGCTCTTGGTTATTGTGTGAATGACTAATAAGGAATTAGAAGAGAGAGATCATGGGAATTGGCTTCTCCAGAGAAGGTATTTCACCTCATAGGAGGTGAAACTTAAAAACGTATTTTAAAAATTGCTAAAACTGGAGGGAAAACAGAGGGTGAATATGGGCAAGGGGAACAACTTCTCCTGCCCAGAAGGAGTGATCGGATAGGGCTGGAGACAGGGCCATTATGACAGAATGGAGGCCTTGGAATGGAATGAGCGGGAAATAAGTTTGGAGAGCTACTGAAGAAAATCAGACTACAGAGACCACAGATGGAGGCAGGAAGTTTAGGGAGGCACTAGAAACTCCCCTTGGGCTCCTGGATAACAAACAACACAATATCCAAGATACATAGCTCCTCCCGTTGGCCGGTTCACACTGGGGATAAAACAGGCCAATGGTGAGGACTCTTGCTGTTTCCCTCTCCAATGCTGGTCACTGATCAAGCAGACTTCCCAGCTGTTCAGATCCCTCCTTTTGAATTTTAAGACAGGAATCTAGACAGATGGCAGCTTAGTTTGACTTTGCCATTACATAGCCACAGGAAAATGCTGCCATGTTTTCTAGTTCTGTATTTTTTTTTAATCCGCTGCCCTAACCGCATTGTTTCATGCTCTGAGAGTTTTGCTTTGATGAAACAGTATGAAAAAAGAAAAGATAATCTTAAATAGGTTTGGGCTTTAAAGGGGAGAAAGTAAGAATTTCAGCTCCCAGGATTAACTAGGCACAGCCTATACTCCATGAGGTGCCAAAGCTTAGCTTGAAAGATGTTAAACACTTCAAGCTGTGCAAGCATGTGTTTCCTCAAATGGGCAGAAGTGATGATCATGAACACTGGCAAAACTTTAATTGAGGGATATACACAGTTGCCTCAGTTACACAGGTGTTACCAGGTCTACAAATTATGCATTCACTCATTTTATTTTTCCTGTAAATATCACCATTAATCCATGGTAGGTATATGTCTATAAGAGATTAAAGATATAAAAATATAACTATAAAATACAGCCAGGGCTTCCCTGGTGGTGCAGTGGTTGAGGGTCTGCCTGCCAATGCAGGGGACACAGGTTCGTGCCCCAGTCCGGGAAGATCCCACATGCTGCAGAGCGGCTGGGCCCGTGAGCCATGGCTGCTGAGCATGCGCGTCCTGAGCCTGTGCTCCGCAACGGGAGAGGCCGGAACAGTGAGAGGCCCGTGTACCGCAAAACAAACAAACAAACAAAAAATACAGCCAGTATTCAGACTGACTTCACATTGGGTAATCATTTAGAAATAAGACAGCAAACTGCTACCCTTTACTCTTGCAGGCCCAGGCAGGGGAGAAAAAAGATGAGTTGAAATTCAGAAAAAGATCATCTATATGTGGAATCTAAAATATGACAAAAATGAGCATATCTACAAAACAGAAACAGACTCACAGACATAGAGAACAGACTTGCAGTTGCCAGGGCAGAGGGAAGGGGGAGGGAAAGATTGGGAGTTTGGGATTAGCAGAGGCAAACTAGTATACATACGATGGATAAACAGCAAGGTCCTACTGTATAGCACAGGGAACTACATTCAATATACTATGATAAATCATAATGTAAAAGAATATGAAAAAGAATATATATATGTATAACTGATTCACTTTGTTGTACAGCAGACATTAACACAACATTGTAAAACAACTCTACTTCAGTAAATTTTTTTGAAAAGACACAGCCATTCATTCTTTCATTCGATGCCTGGTTATCAGCTTAACAAGGTGCTTATTTTTAAGCATGTATAGAAAAATATATCCTCAAAATATCAATAAGCATCTCTCCAAAAATTCCCATATACTCAGTTGTCTACATGCCAATGCATTTGTAAATTAATTATATAATTGCTCATTCAAAAAATATTTATTAAATACTTAGGAAGTATCAAATACTTTTCTGTGCACCCAGGATATAAGTAGGGGGATAGAAGGCAAAGACAGAATCCCAGCCCTCCAAAGCTTACATTCTAGAAGGGAGAGATAGACGTGGAACAACATAACTAAGTATAAAATACAATGTGCTGCTGGAGTTAAAGGAAAATGAAGCACAGGAGGACAGACCGTGGTGAGGAGGTAGCAAATTCAGGCTTTTGAGAAAGTCTCTCTGAGAAGATATTTGAGAAAGAACATGAAGGATGTGAGGCGATGTGAGCCACGGAGACAGCTGAGGAAAAGCATCAGGAAAGGCAGGGAACACCCAGGACCCGCCTGGCGCGTCCTCAGAGAGCAGGAGGGTGGTGTGCTTGGAGCAGAAGGTTCAACTGAGAAGTCAGCGAGGAGCCTGACCAGAGCCCTGGGCGTTTCAGGTAAGGATGTTGGCTTTTACTCTGAATAAAATGAGGACCCAAGAAGGATTTCGAGTAGAAGAATGACCACTTGACTTAACTAGAAAATCACCCTGGTGGCTGCAAAGAGAACAGATCACAGGGAGACAAAAACAGAAAAAAAAGAGACCAGTTAGGTACTGAAATCGTCCATGAAGGAGACGATGCTGTCTGCATAAAAAGATGTGCAGTGAAGTGGATGTGTTTTGAAACTAGACAGATTTTTTTAAATCAGTTTGCTTTCCTCTTAGATAAAATATTTACACTGAGGGAAGAGGTGTTTTTATGAAGTAATGGAAAGGAAGGTAGGTTCTAAGTAGCGTACTTCAGGAAAAGGATGGGTTTGGATGAGCTAAAGTTAGGAGGAAATGTGGATATAGGGCAAAATAAAATCCTAGGCTGCCTAAAAGACAGCCTAAAATGGAGCATCCTAGAAGGGAAAAGCTATGAAGAGATAAACGCACTTCAAAGATAAACTGGACTTTGTATAGTTCTTCCTAGAGCCTGTGTGGATTTTTCCACCGTCTGGATATAAGCACCCCAACTTAGCACCAACTTAAATCCTCTGGGAGACCATAACTAGGTACTAGGTTCATTGGAGCTCTAAGTAAATCAAGGAAAAAGAGAGAAGCCAAGAGAAAAGAAATAGATAGAGGAGAGAGAAAGGAAGGAAAATGTTCAATAAAAAAAACAAAAGTGACTACAGAAAATACTTTAATAGTGTCACAAGCCATTGCCCCAGCCACTGTTCTGCAACACTCATGGTCCCAGCAGCAGACATACGATCAAGGACATGCTAGAATATCACTGAGCAAGGAGAAAAGATTTCTTACTACATGGATTTGATGAACTTTGTGTATCTAGCGGACACACTGTCTGGGTATATTTCAAATACAATCACTGACTTTTTTTGTAACTGTTATGCTTTATGTTATCACTAAATCATCTCAGATTGTTTTAATTCCCTTTGTACTATTATTTTCAGCTGGAGATGTAGAAAATAATTTATTATAAAAATCAGAACTGGACGAAATTCCAACAAAAATTTCATTGGATTGGATTAATCTGATCAAGTTAGACAGCTAAACTAGAAAATTCAAGCCTCTGAGTGGATTTTTTGGATCAAGTAATCATAAAAAAATGAGTAATCCAGTTTGGCTGTCTGAATTGATCAAGCAAACCAGGTAATTGCAAAACTTCTCCCTTGTTTGTGCTATGTAGATACGGTTCAATTGCAGAAAGGCAGCTTTGAAAAAATTCTAAGGGGATCATATTGGCCGTGGAGTTTTCCATGTTTTAATTCTCAGCGTCTTCTCCTAACAGCTTGTTTGAACAGAAATGTGGTTTGTGATCCAGGGTTGAGGACAAACGGTGCTGGACTGTTTATTATTATTTTGTGGGCTCTTTCAGCTTTTTTATCACAGTTCATGTCCCTGTCATGATCCTAACGTCAGGTTGCTGGGTCATTACTTTCCTTCCTCCTCTTCCTGACACACATCTGGAAACTCACCAGCCCTTTTTCCTATCCAACCGCTGAGTAGGCCTATTTAGAAAGTCAGCACCAAGCAGCAATTTTGAGGAACCGCCCTTCTCCCTGTTCTTTAATTTCTCCCCCTCCCCGGCCCCAGCACAAGCTGTGCACTCCTCCACCTGGCAGCACTTTGGCTTAGCAGAAGTGCACGCCATCAAGGCCATGCAAAGCAGCGTCAGGAACAATGGTGCCTCTACACATCCGACTACCTTACACTCTCCCCCTCTACCACCTCTTTTCTATTTCATAGGGTCTTACACCCTAAATCCCATTTGATTCCTCCTCCCCCTTAGATAAATAGTTGCCTTATGGTAATAATAATAATAATAGCCAACACATAATGCATAATAATTGCCAGGCACTGTTTTAGCCACTGTGTATATATAAACAAAGTAGCTACATACACACACACACACACAGACTCATTTGATCCTCATTCAAGCATTATGCAATAGACACTATTAATGACACATTTCATAAACAAAAGGAACAGAAGTACCGTTAAGTAACTTGCCCGAAGTCACACTGCTCACAAGTAGGAACTCAAGGCCAGGAGGTCTGGCTGCAGAGACCAGGCTCGTAAGTGCTCTGCCCCAACTGCCTCCAAGCAGAGCCTGCTACAGCAATGTACACGTCTCCTGGCCTGGCAAACAGTTGAGGGGTTTTCCTCTGCTGGTTTTCCTTTAATGGTAGAATAGCACTCATCCACTGCATTGAGGGAACGTGAAGGTTTCCTCTCTTCCCAAGGCTGGGGGGCGGTCACAAGTATCGGCACCCCCCCCCCGGAGCTGTGGCTGCAGAATTAGGACCAGTATTGTTATTGCTGAGCCCCTACTTCCACTAAGTTCTTCTCTCCCTCTATTCTCAAAGGCTGTGGAAGCACCAGAGGAACTAAAAGCAATTATAAATTGCTAAATTCCCATTCTAGTGGCCAAAAAAGTCACTCGTTGATGTGTGGATGCAGATTCAGAGGTCTAGTTAAAAGGAGGCTTACAGAGCTCATAGGTTCATTCAACAGCACTGACTGATGTGCCAGGTGCTGGACCAGCTGCGGTGTTCAGTACACCTGTATGTTTCATTCCATGACAATCATTAGTCCTTCTTTCATTTACCTTGTTTTATTCACTTATTAATTTGTTTGACCTTCATTAAACACCTATTGGATAGCATCAAATAATTTTCTACATTGGAGGATTTAAAGTTGAAATATAATCTCTGGGCTGCATTTCCTCACGTCAACTGAGGAATCACTGCGTGATGACTCTCACCTTACTCTATATCCTTTTTCATGGTAAGGCATGTGTCTTTGTTCAAACAGGGTCAAAAAATGTTAACTTCCTGAGTACCAAACCTTTGACCGTTAAGAGGTCCTTTTAATACTAAACTATAGCCAATACTTGTATGTTTTTTTTCATTTTGGGGCTTTCATCTCTGACTTTTTACAGACTTCTCCACTTTATTGTTGTTGAAGCACGAGAGAAAATAGAGGGTATCTGTGGATATATATGTCTTAGTGTTTGTCCCAATCTAGTTTCTATCTGAATCAGTTTGAGAAACTAACTTTTGAAGTCTCCATTTCCTAACTTGAAAAATGGTATAATGTCTAATTTGAAGATTATAGTGAAATTTAAATGAAATAATGTGTGTAAGGTGCCTATATGTAATAGATACTAAAACGGCAGTGGAGGAAGAAGAGAGAGAGGAGGAGGGAAGGTAAGTTTATGCCATGTGATTTTTGCAGGAGTAAAATAATGTAAGAGTAGAGAGTAACCTACATGACAAATACAGTACCAGGATGATGACCTTCTTAAGAAACAAAGTTTTTTGTTGTTGTTTTGTTTATTTATTTGTTGTGTTTACTTCAGAGATCTTTTTAGTGAAGTACAAGAATCTTTATTATATTTTTGAGTTCTTAAGTTATGCTCTTTCTTGGCTTCCTTTTTTCTTTTAGCCTAAATCTGATTCCGCCCTGCCTGTTACTTGGGAAATTTTCTGTAGTCATTGCCCTCCCAATTCCCTCACAATATAAGTGCTTCATTTTAGCATGTGATGATTTTTTTTTCATTTTAAAATATCCCTGGAATAAGAGATGAGCCTACATATTTCTGCTCACTAAAAAAGCATTTCAAAAAGCCATGGTGGGGGCTTCCCTGGTGGCACTAGTTGTTGAGAGTCCGCCTGCCGATGCAGGGGACTCGAGTTCGTGTCCCGGTCAGGGAAGATCCCACATGCCGCGGAACAACTGGGCCTGTGAGCCATGGCCGCTGAGCCTGCGCGTCTGGAGCCTGTGCTCCGCAACGGGAGAGACCACAACAGTGAGAGGCCAGCGCACCGCAAAAAAAAAAAAAAAAAAAAAAAAAAAGCCACGGTGTTTATAGCAATACATTCCTACCTTAAGAAACAGGAAACATCTCGAATAAACAACCTAACCTTGCACCTAAAGCAATTAGAGAAAGAAGAGCAAAAAAAACCCAAAGTTAGCAGAAGGAAAGAAATCATAAAGATCAGATAAGAAATAAATGAAAAAGAAACGAAGGAAACGATAGCAAAGATCAATAAAACTAAAAGCTGGTTCTTTGAAAAGATAAACAAAATTGATAAACCATTAGCCAGACTCATCAAGAAAAAAAGAGAGGAGACTCAAATCCATAGAATTAGAAATGAAAAAGGAGAAGTAACAACTGACACTGCAGAAATACAAAAGATCATGAGAGATTACTACAAGCAACTCTAGGCCAATAAAATGGACAACCTGGAAGAAATGGACAAATTCTTAGAAAAGCACAACCTGCCAAGAATGAATCAGGAAAAAATAGAAAATATGAACAGACCAATCACAAGCACTGAAATTGAAACTGTGATTAAAAATCTTCCAACAAACAAAAGCCCAGGACCAGATGGCTCACAGGCGAATTCTATCAAACATTTAGAGAAGAGCTAACACCTACACTTCTCAAACTCTTCCAAAATATAGCAGAGGGAGGAATACTACAAACTCATTCTACAAGGCCACCAGCACCCTGATACCAAAACCAGACAAGGATGTCACATAGAAAGAAAACTACAGGCCAATATCACTGATTAACATACATGCAAAAATCCTCAACGAAATACTGGCAAACAGAATCCAACAGCACATTAAAAGGATCATACACCATGATCAAGTGGGGTTTATCCCAGGAATGTAAGGATTCTTCAATAGATGCACATCAATCAATGTGATACACCATAATAACAAACTGAAGGAGAAAAACCATATGATCATCTCAATAGACGCAGAGAGAGCTTTCGACAAAATTCCACACCCATTTATGATAAAAACCCTGCAGAAAGTAGGCATAGAGGGAACTTTCCTCAACATAATAAAGGCCATGTATGACAAACCCACAGCAAACATCATCCTCAATGGTGAAAAACTGAAAGCATTTCCACTAAGTTCAGGAACAAGACAAGGTTGCCCACTCTCACCACTCTTATTCAACATAGTTTTGGAAGTTTTAGCCACAGCAATCAGAGAAGAAAAGGAAATAAAAGGAATCCAAATCGGAAAAGAAGAAGTAAAGCTGTCACTGTTTGCAGATGACATGATACTATACATAGAGAATCCTAAAGATGCTACCAGAAAACTACTAGAGCTAATCAACAAATTTGGTAAAGTATCAGGATACAAAATTAATGCACAGAAATCTCTGGCATTCGTATACACTAATGATGAAAAATCTGAATGTGAAATCAAGAAAACACTCCCATTTACCACTGCAACAAAAAGAATAAAATATCTAGGAATAAACCTACCTAAGGAGACAAAAGACCTGTATGCAGAAAATTATAAGACACTGATGAAAGAAATTAAAGGTGATACAAATAGATGGAGAGATATACCATGTTCTTGGATTGGAAGAATCAACATTGTGAAAATGACTGTACTAGCCAAAGCAATCTACAGAATCAATGCAATCCCTATAAACTACCACTGGCATTTTCCACAGAACTAGAACAAAAAATTTCACAATTTGTATGGAAACACAAAAGACCCCGAATAGCCAAAGCAATCTTGAGAACGAAAAACAGAGGTGGAGGAATCAGGCTCCCTGACTTCAGACTATACTACAAAGCTACAGTAATCAAGACAGTATGGTACTGGCACAAAAACAGAAATACAGATCAATGGAACAGGATAGAAAGCTCAGAGATAAACCCATGCCCATATGGTCACCTTCTCTTTGATAAAGGAGGCAGGAATGTACAGTGGAGAAAGGACAGCCTCTTCAATAGTGGTGCTGGGAAAACTGGACAGGTACATGTAAAAGTATGAGATTAGATCACTCCCTAACACCATATACAAAAATAAGCTCAAAATGGATTAAAGACCTAAATGTAAGGCCAGAAACTATCAAACTCTTAGAGGAAAACATAGGCAGAACACTCTATGATATAAATCACAGCAAGATCCTTTTTGACCCACCTCCCAGAGAAATGGTAATAAAAACAAAAATAAACAAATGGGACCTAATGAAACTTCAAAGCTTTTGCACAGCAAAGGAAACCAGAAACAAGACCAAAAGACAACCCCCAGAATGGGAGAAAATATTTGCAAATGAAGCAACTGACAATAGATTAATCTCCAAAATTTACGAGCAGCTCATGCAGCTCAATAACAAAAAAACAAACAACCCAATCCAAAAATGGGCAGAAGACCTAAATAGACATTTCTCCAAAGAAGATATACAATCTGCCAACAAACACATGAAAGAATGTTCAACATCATTAATCATTAGAGAAATGCAAATCAAAACAATGAGATATCATCTCACACCAGTCAGAATAGCCATCATCAAAAAATCTAGAAACAATAAATGCTGAAGAGGGTGTGGAGAAAAGGGAACACTCTTGCACTGCTGGTGGGAATGTGAATTGATACAGCCACTGTGGAGAACAGTATGGAGGTTCCTTAAAAAACCATAAATAGAACTACCATATGACCCAGCAATCCCACTACTGGGCATATACCCTGAGAAAACCATAATTCAAAAAGAGTCATGTACCAAAATGTTCATTGCAGCACTATTTACAACAGCCAGGAGATGGAAACAACCTACGTGTCCATCATCGGATAAATGGATAAAGAAGATGTGGCACATATATACAATGGAATATTACTCAGCCATAAAAAGAAATGAAATTGAGCCATTTGTAATGAGGTGGATAGACCTGGAGTCTGTCATACAGAGTGAAGTAAGTCAGAAAAAGAAAAACAAATACAGTATGGTAATACATATATATGAAATTTAAGAAAAAAAAATGTCATGAAGAACCTCAGGGTAAGACAGGAATAAAGACACAAACCTACTAGAGAATGGACTTGAGGACATGGGGAGGGGGAAGGGTAAGCTGTGACAAAGCGAGAGAGTGGCATGGACATATACACACTACCAAACGTAAAACAGATAGCTAGTGGGAAGCAGCCGCATAGCACAGGGAGATCAGCTCAGTGCTTTGTGACCACCTAGAGGGGTGGGATAGGGAAGGTGGGAGGGAGGGAGACGCAAGAGGGAAGAGATATGGGAACATATGTATATGTGTAACTGATGCACTTTGTTATAAAGCAGAAACTAGCACACCATTGTAAAGCAATTATACTCCAATAAAGATGTAAAAAAAAAAAAAAAAGCCATGGTAACAGCTACATGGAGAAAATGCAAGTTTCAGAGGCCCAATTTTATATTATGTAAAAAGTATCTGAGGTCAAGAAAACACAAGGAAAAAGAGAAACATAAATATATTTTATCCAACTTTTAGGAAAATATACATAAGATAACTAAGTATGTGTCCAGCAGCCAGCTCCAAACATGATGGGAATAATCAGAGAAGTGACTTTGAAAGAAAGACAAAAGACCCTGATCTGGTTGTCTGAGGACTCCTGGGAAGCCTACTAAACAAAGATTAAATACAAACTGTTCAAGATCCAGCATTTGAAAATGTATCAAGTTAAAACTAACCAGAGTAAGAATAATATAGGCCACTACAGTAAAGTGGGAAAAGGGATATAAAATTTTTACATGCAGAAAGCCTTCAAAAAATATATAGAAATCTAGGACAGGGGGCTTGGAGGTGCCAGGCTTCCACTTAAAAATAAGTAGGAACAAGGCAAGAGATTTTAGCTTTAGCAATGAGTAAAAGGATTATATGCCAAACCACAGGAAAATATTTCAGTGAAAAATAATGGGCTTTTGAAATATATTTTCAGAATAAAGGAGCAAAGGTAAAAGCTGTTCTACTGACAAAATACTAATGAGAAATTAAAGACGGGGGGAAAAAAATGACATGAATACCAACCCCAGTGGTTGTTACTTCCTTGAGAAGGAGTATCAAGAAAAGGGGAGCTGGCCAGTGCTGGGAACCCATTTCCTGGAATAACTGGAAAAATGGTTTAAAGTGAGATGGTGGAAATTAAAACAGCAGTGAAAAGGCTAGAAACAGATAAGACAAAATATACACCAGGTCTCAAAAATATATCATTATTATTACTAGATTGATAGCATACTGTTCCACTATATCAAAACCTTTTGTAGCAAAGGGATCATATAAAAGGATCAATAAAACAACCCTTTTAAACAATAAAGTAAACATATTCCACATGTTTTAGAGGAAATGAAGAAAAAATTAGTTAAGATTTAAGCTTGTTTATGTATCTTATGCCAGCTTAGATTAGTAAAAATTCAAACCAGAAATAAACATTATTTTTCTAAAGGTTGAGAATTTACAATCAAAGGAGGAGCCCAGGCAACTGTGTACTGAAGATCTGGCAATTTTCTAGTTAATTTGTTTAATGTGGATAGCATCCAAGTCTTTTTTTTTTTAACATGTACTATTAAAATTATCTTTCTATAGTATTAATTATGTATTACTAGGTTCCCTCTTTGTGCTTTCTGAATATAGCACAAGAAGTATAGGTATATAATTAAGATTTTAGTAATATTTATACCAATAAATTATAAAATAAATTATACAAATATTATGTATTAAATTCTGTAGATACAATAATGAATAAGAGAAACTACATACAAATCTAAGTCTTTACATATATATTAATTCATTTATTCCTTACAAAAAGCCTGTAAGGTAAATTTATTATCATCGACATCTTATAAGTGAGAACACAAAGGTCCCAAGATTTGAGTGACTTGCCAAAGATCACAGAGCCAGTTGCTCTGATTTGAATCTAGGTTATCTGGGGCCATGGTCTCTCAGCACTATATTATGCAGCCATCAAATAAACAGAGAGGTATATATCCTTATGAAACTGTACTATTAAAAGTATGAAAAACATGGTGTGAGAGCAAAGGAAGGCATATCTAATTGTGTGGTGGAAGGCAGGGTTAGGAAAGTCTTCTTTGAAATGTAAGTAGGAATCCACTTAGGTAGTAAATTGGAGGCCATCGCTTGCAGAGATACTAATACATCGTGTGAAAGAACATTCATTTGGGGAACGGGGATATAACTAACAGTTAAATGTCACTAGTACACAAAACAGAAGCATGTGTTATACATTCACTAACTCTTGCTAATTTATTTTTGCAAGTTCACTGCAAAGTAATTCTTCATATGCTAAATGTATCCTCCTTAATCTGTAGCCAACAATTTATTCCCTTCAAGTAAAGTAAACTTCCATATTAACTTCGAGAGATAATAACTAAGCAGTTGATTGGTGTGCTAGAGGTAGATTACATTTCATCAGGATGGCTAAAGGGACTGGCTGATCATTTCAAATTCCAAGTATTGTGGTTTTACTGAAAAGCAAAATAGATACAATATTTGATTCAGTTGTTGGTCAGTCTAAACTGTATAGAAACAGATAATTCAAAAAAATCATTTTTTACACCCTTATCTGTGGAATCCAATCTTAGAAATATTCTTCCTACAGAACATAGGTCTCTTTGTTTCCACTAGCATTAACTGGTTTTACAATCCCTGTTTTAAAGTTATTTGAGAAATTTTTAAAATACCACACTATGGTCTGTTTTCTCACAGAATCTTTAGTGAAGTAAGTAAGAATGCAAATATAGACAATGCCATAATGAAGTGGCTTCACCTATTATAAAGACAGACTAGCCTGTTAACAATTTTAAAATCTTTCTGGTAGTCCCTCCCATCCTAAAAATCATTGGGGTCTTCTTTTTTTTTTAATATTGTATTCTCAATGAAATAGGTTTCTTAAAATGCTTTAGAATTTTCTCTGAGTTAATATTTAACTAATGCTTTAGTGCATAATTGGTGTCTTAAATAAACAGAATTAGACAATTGAGACTGACCAAATTTCATGTCCACTTCTCACTACTATCCCAATACTCTATTCCTATTTGAATTCCTTGCCATTTTCCTGGAATGAAACTGGACCTTAATGTTGAAACTATGATTGGGCCTCTTTGTTCCCACCACTATTTCCACCACTCCCCCAATCCTACCCCACCACAACAACTATTTTGCTTGCAATGATTCACACAGGTCTTCCTGATTGATAACACCCAGGCTTGCACTTCTGCCAAGAACCAAAGCTCCTTGAAGATCCAGCTGCTGCACTTACTCATACCCACTGATGAGATCTCAGTACTGATGCCAGACAAACCAGAATCAGAGTTAGTCATGCTCTTTAAAGAGCCCACAGTTTCTGCTACACAGTTCATTCCCCACAACTGCCCCTACACGTCAATTTCACAAAGCCCATTTCAAATGACACGCTTTGTAGCTGAAAACATACTAATCATGAAAAAACCCCAACACCCTGCATGATTCCCACCATAGACTGGGAGCTCTGGGACTCCACTCCTCTACTCTTCAGGGCCACCCACAGCACTGTAGCTGCTCCCTAACTTCCTAGTATACAAGTGGTCCCAGCTGCCAGCCATGACAATGAAGTTTTCATGTCATGACCATCTCTCCAATGGGGCTGGACTCAATCAGAACACCTATTTCAGGGACCCTAACTGCCTAGACACCATCTAATGGCAGGGACCCTAAACTACGAACACCCCAGGAGAAGCTCAGATGGAAGGAGCTGCCTTTATCAAGGACCACTTGTAAGAGGGAAGAAGAAATCTGACTCCATATTAGATATGTTCCTTTTGCTTTAACCTTTGTGCTTTGCTGCCGGTGCTTAGTCATGCTGGCTCTGCAACTTTTGTAAAAGAATGTTGCCTATAGCCTGAAATATACAGGACAGTCTATTCTTGGGGCTCTGACCTTTAAGAGTCCATTCCTATAGAGATAAGAAGTTGCAGAATGGAGAATAACATTTGTCTTGTTGAAAGTTTACAGGAACATCATGACCTGACCTGCACAGACAGCTGCAAGAACAGAGGATTCCCACACCAAGAAGTTTGCAACAGCTAACCACGCCCCTCCCTCACCTTGCTTTTAAAAATGCTTTGCTGAAACCCTTCAGAGAGTTTGGGGTTTTTTGGGCACAAGCCACCTGTCTCCTTGCATGGCCCTGCAATAAACCTTTAAACTCTGATATTTCCATTTGTTTGGCCTCACTGTGCATGGGGCACACAAACTTGCATTCAGTAACACACTTACTGATGGATATTGTCAGCCTAGGATGTTTCCTTTTCAAAAAAAAAAAAAAAGGTAAGAAGGAAAACAGTCTTTCCAGGGCAACTGGAAAGTCTGAAAATGATAAACACCATGATAACTGTATTTTTACATTGAGGTAAGTCCTTCAGTGGATATACCAACATAAGGTTTAAATCAAAAATATAGCTTGATGAGATGCTTTTTTAGAGTTATCTTGTATTAATTTCTGACACCTAAGTGCGGATTTCCTCTTCTGTCTTTTTATGATTTGCATAAAACATGGTTCTGAGTGATTTTACATTAATATTAAAAAACAGATAAGAAGTTAAGTTGCCCTCTTTTCAGTATGTATTCACTTCTGCATAATATTCTTTAGTGGATTTAGGGACTATCATTTAGGAGTACTCTAAAATGCCAACGACAAAAACGAAATTAATTAATTAATCCAAACTTCTCTTTCACTCAGGTGACTATTAATTAAAAAGTCACACTATCTTTAAGAATTTCCTATAGAGGATAATGTCCACTTATTTCTAGAGTGAGAAAAGATTATCTTCTGTAACATGCTAAATTACAAAAATATTAGCTATATGCAATTTTGTCACTTCCGCACATGCTTCTTTTGGGCAATAGACCCTTCCCCACTTTAGAAGAGTCACTTACAAAGAAATCCTATAATCTTGTTTTAAGCTGTGTAGCAGGAATACCATATCTCTGAGTTCGTGACAATTTAGTATAGGCCAAGTCTTGTCTATTCCTTGAGCGCATGATCCATGTCTGATTTACTTACTTTTTAAAATTTTCCTGGCCCCAAAACACCTAGGGACAGTGCTTTAATACTAAATACTGATGCTGAATTAAAACAGTTAAGGTACTTGAAATGATTTAAGTTCAATATATTACTTTGACTTCCCCAGTTCACAAGGTAGCCTCTTTGTAATTGACCCAAATTCCCTAGAGCTTTCAATATATTTGAATTATGTCAAACTGCTGCATCATTAGCTGAGATAAATTTTATTACATGGGATTAATATAAGGAAGTAGATGGGTAAATTCACTGTAAGATATTTATTTATGGATCTATCACATCACATGAAAATGTGAGTTTAAAGCAATTGAGAAAATCTACTATTAAAGAAGAATAAACTCGAACAGACTCACCAGAAAATGTTAAACTATTTTGGTGGATTTTGGTTTTGTCAAATTCTTAAATATGTTTGGCCTAACACATTTCCCTTTAATTCCCTTAATATACCCTGTGGATTTCCACAAAAATGTGAACCGTATGTTTCTGATTCATTTATACTTAACTCATCAACATGTTTGGTAAGAATGATTTCAAGCACAAAGCCTCATGAACAGTTTCTGTGGGCTCTTTTATTTTGGTTAGTAAACAACGAGAACCTGAACCCAGAAATCTTGGGGCCTCATTTAATACTCAAATTCCATAAAGAATGAGAGAGTTCTTAACTGGATCAGGCACACTTTGCCTTTGACGGCTCCTCGCTCCAAATCTTGCAGCTGGGAGGAATTATTTTGATATTTCCCTCTATTTCTCGTCACTTTTCTTTTAGAGAGTGTAAGCCTTTGATGGTGCAAAACTTGTTTGAGTTGGGACCAGCTGACACCCCATCAGCTCTGTTTGTTTGTGCAGGATGAGGCTCTAACTGCCAGGGCAGCCTGCTCAACCAGGGAGTCTGAAGAGAAGGCTCTTCTCTCCCAGTAGTAAATTAAAGAGGATCAAGTGGTGTAATTCTGTAATCTCTCACGACCCACCCGCTACAATTTGCTTATCTATATATAGAGAGAAATTTTTACCTGACTCTCTCCAGGATATGAGTGAACAAGTACAAAATTATCTGTTTAATGACTCTTCATCAAGCTGATAATTCCTCGGGTTTCTCATCTAATCCCAGTATATTTGATAAAGCATGGGGACACATGCATTTCCTTTCTCTACAAACTTGGGAAAGCATACACTAAAGGTCTATGTCTGAGTATTTAATGAAAGGTATTTTGTTCCCACATTCGGCTAGAACCTCTCTGCCATTAGCCTACCATCACGTGGGATTTTATATTTCTCATTAAAATGGCTGACATCTCGGTTTAGGAAATTAGCAACAATACCTCCGGTTCCTCCTCCTTCTTCGTGGGCATTCCTCCAACAGCTGTCATTTTCTAGTTTCCCTGTGGTTTGTATTTATAAAGACCCTTAATGCTCTGTAATACATTTGAGATAATCTGCTTATACCGATGTCTACTTTTCCCTCCACCCACCCCTGCCATGTCCTTCATCACCAAACCCCACTCCTTCCCTGTTACTTCTAAGGACTCCTTTGGTGACAAAATCTTAGGGCTAGAGGCATTCCTTTCTTCTGCTCCTCACTGAAAAACAGAAATAAAAATCCTCTGGCTATGAGATATATGTAATTTCTGTAGAAGAAACTTAAAAACAGAGGATTAGCATACTGAAATAAGAATAATCCAAAGGAAATTCCTAGGGAGAAAAACAGCGCTCTTTCATCAACCTTCTCTGGAATTAAAGAGAGATGAAACAGATATGTGTGGTATTTGCAGAAAAGAAAAAAAAAGTGTGGTTTTCAATACAGCACATAAAATGTACCTTCTGAGTTTCATAAATGAAGGCCCTGAGCTTTTCTTTTATCAAACGAGAGTGGAAAAAAATTTTATCAGGAAAAATACACAGTGAAAGAAAACCATGCGGAAATTGGGTCCTGAGCCACTCGTTTAATAAACATTCCTGGACCAAGGTGTTGTGGAAAATAAGGCACTAGGGATGGAAGTGTTTTACCCCTCATTTATAATCATTAAGGACTTTTTATTTCCTTGCTTACATAAATCATTCTGCCCTATTAAGATAAAAGTCTGAATGGCCTCACTCCAAAGTGGGGAGGAGAAGAAATTCCTAGGGCTTCTATATATTATTTATTTTTAACTTCCTCCTTTAAATTTTCTTTTAAAAATATAGTGTATAATGTGAACAATATACTAGTTGAATAGTACATGTATACATTTTACAGATAAATACACAGATATTGGAAGAACAGGCTCAAAATGCCCCTTTGTTTTGTTTTAGTAATAGGGATGCAGAATCAGAAACAGGTTTGGAGCCCACTGACCTATTAAAACAAATCTTGTCAGACAGAGAAAGATAAATACTGTAAGATAATCACTTATATGTAGAATCTAAAAAATGCAACAAACTAGTAAATATAACAAAAAGAAGCAGGGTCACAGAGATAGAGAACGAACTAGTGGTTACCAGTGAGAAGGGGGGGGAGGGCAATATAGGGGTAGGGGAGTAAAAGGTACAAAGTATTAGGTATAAAATAAGCTACAAGGATATATTATACAACACGGGGAATACAGCCAATATTTTATAATAACTATAAATGGAGTCTAACCTATAAAAATTGTGACTCACTATATTGTACACCTGTAGCTTATATAATATTGTACAGCAACTATATTTCAATCAATCAATCAATCAATTGAATCGAATCCTGAGCTGGTAATTCTGGACCCGACGCACAGCTCCTGACCTGTGACTATTCAGCTGCTTTCCCTTGGACAACTCACTCAGTTCTCTGAATCTCCATTTCAAGGTCCAAAATTAAATTAGATACTGCCTGTGGCAAAATGCCAATGGTACACTGTACACGTGCTTATTAAAACCAGGAACTTGAAATTCATAGTGACTTGCAACTGAACAGGTTATAAGGGTGAATAAGACTGTCATCGAAGAGCTGGGAGTCTAAGAGTAGAAGAAAATTTAAAAGCTTATTCTGTTGTAATCTTTATAATGAGGGCACCAAGAAGGGCTGTCCTACTATCCTAGACAGTTATATGTCGGATATGACACTGTCTCCTCAGGATTTTCCTGTTTTTGAATTTAAAGGCATAGTTGATGCACACAGTGGAGTAAAGTTCTTAATGGCTATAAACTGAAAGCAAATAAAGGCTCAACTATTAAAACTGAAGAAAGAAAATAGTTAACATAATTTAGAGTCAGCTTTGGTTAAGTATTCTTCTAAAACTTCCTTAGTTACATCCTCATATTTCTACCACAGAAAACTTTCTGGGTTGTATGGTTTATTCAAGGCCCATTTTCTTAAAATATTATGATTCATGTTCTTAAATTAAGATTCTTGGATGTGTCCCTTTGGAGTTCGGAGAGTCAGTTCTTATGTTCACCCAACTGACAAGTTCAACCCTCTAATTACACTGCTCAGCTATAAATAATATGGAGTATTTTTCATTCCTTTCCTTTCAAAATTAAAAGATCTTTATGTGACATACCTCCCTTACTATATTTTTGATCTCTTGAAAAAACAAAAACAGTTTTTAATTCATCTTGGATTCCCCAAAGCACCAAGCATGATTTTTTTGCACAGAGCATGTGCTCAAAACATATATTGAATGAGTGAATGAATGTGAGAGAGGAAAGTAGTAGTACCTTACCAAAATCTAGAAGAGCTTTCCCCAAATGTAATCCTTGTACCGTTTACATCATTCACTCTTCTGAGACTTTGTTTAAACACACTGTAGCGGACTCCACTTCAAAGGTGTTGAGTCTCTCATATATTAGTAAACTCACCAAGAGTTTCTGGGCACGCAAAGTTTGAGAAACACTGACCGGGAGGAACGTCAATTCCTCACCCTTTTCAGTTTCCAGTGAATATCAGGGGCGTGAAGGATGGTTTCAATTCTGAAATTTTTTGAGACCTAAACTTTCCCTTTGCTTCTGAGTTTGTTTTGTTTAGAATCCCACCTGGATGCCCAAGACTGCAGTTTGTCGTAACTTGACAGTAGCGATCTTATTGTAGGGGTGGGGGTTAGGGGCCCACTGAAAGTAGTGACTATTAATGATTACGATGTATTGAGTACTTATGACATGCCAGGTTCTGTTTCAAGCATGTTTTATATAGATGTCTTTATTTAATCTTCATATTAGCCCTTATTTACTAGGTACTATTATTAGGTCCATTTTACAGGTAAGAAAACTGAGGCACCTAAACAGGTAAGTAACATACCCTTGGTCACACAATTAGTAAATGGTAGAGCTTGGGTTCAAACGCAGGCAATGTGGTTCTAAAGCCTGCACACTTAGCCACTAGGCTAAACTGCCTGACAAGAAAAGGTGATAAAGAACAAAGTTCTAAGGAGTTCAAGAAAGAAAGAGACGATCATGCTGCCATAAAAAGAAGACTTCTGAGAAAAAATGAATGCTGTGTGTTTGTGACTCTGAGTGGTTAAAGCCACTGTGAAGGTATGATCTGACAATTTTTCCTGAACAGCAGTGGCTTAGCTGCTCTCATACCCACTATACCCCAGCCACAAATGTCATTCTTGGAGCTGGTGCCTCTGGTTGATCTCAGTATGAGCTGTCACTCAGGGAACTTGGGTTCTCGATGTAGGGGAAGTCTCAGAGCTATAGGGAAGCTTAGACAAAGGAACAGATGTCCAAGTGGAACTGGAGATTCCATATACAGCATAAATAAAAATATAATTTTAGGGGAACATAAATTTATATATCTTCACTGTGGACACACCAGAAAGTGGAAGCAAGGAATTTCTTACATGCCTTGATGCCAGCCCAGATTATATGAGACTTAAAAAAATTAAAGGAATATAGAAAGACTCCAGACCAAGTCATTCTCACCAGCCTCAAGTCATAGTCCTGGAGAATCCTAGGAGTTGGGAAAAGTCACTCCCTTGGGTTTAGGGTAATTGTACAGCCAGAGTAGGTGATGGCAAGTACTTTACACTTCAGTCCTTTCTAAAGAGAAAGGATGAGGTCTATTCACTTTCTTCTCAGATTAAGACAGGACAGCTCCGGTTGTGATACCGAGTTGTCATCAACAAGAGGGATAATGTCAGATACGTCTTTCTGATGCAGCCTCCTGATGCTCTGCTCGTTCCCAATAAGAAATGAGGAACTTTACCTCAGTAGTCAGGGGAAGAGGTCAGTTTAAAAAGGGAACTAAGACCCATACCTACCTGTGTTAGTGAGACAGACACACAGTTCAAGTCATCAAGCACATTCTGAATGTCTGCTACATGCCAGGCATAATGCTAGTCTCTTATGGGAGAATTTCCTGCAAGTCATATGGAAGAGTATCTCATAGGGCAAAGAGTCATGGGAATATGACAGATCCTGGTCACTAGATCTGGTGAACAAACTCAGGAAAAAACATAACGTAGATCAGTCTTCTGAGGGATGACCTTGAACACTGATTAAAGTCCCATGGTAAGGTTAATAAAAAAAGAAAAAAGGATTTTCTTTCCCTCAACAAGATAGGATAACTTTTCAAAGCAAATCCTAATTATAAAATCGACAAAAGGAAAAGATTTTTCAAAAACTAGGCACCAAAAGTAGCTTTCAGCAGGAATATTTCAGTGTAACTCATCACACATTTAAAATGAAATGTGAGTTATTCACTATCAAGAAAGTTCAAAGCCCTTCAACTGAATTTGTTTGACCTGTTTGACAGCAAAATAAATTCGATGGGTGGTCTGGTTCAGGCACCTGTCCAAGTCCAATCACATTACATTTTCGTAGCATCGACACTTAAGAGCTCCATCCCTGTTGCATCAACAACAGTGCATGGGAACATCTCCCAAACTCATGGCAACTAACATG
Source organism: Orcinus orca (assembly GCF_937001465.1). NCBI lineage: Eukaryota > Metazoa > Chordata > Mammalia > Artiodactyla > Delphinidae > Orcinus > Orcinus orca. The sequence continues at coordinate 15,675,964 of NC_064559.1, read as the reverse complement.
TTATACAAACACATCTGCTTCATAAGCTAGACTCTGTTGTTTTCCAGAAAACACAAACTCAGCAAATGAAGAAGGGATTCGCATGTTACAACTTAAAGCTCTACCACTTGAAATACACCACATGGACTTTGGGAGTGAGGATTCATCTCATGTTAGTCAGGATACTTTGCAAAAGCATGAACATCCTTTTCCAGCTCAAATGGCAGAGAAGAAGCTAAAATGCAAGTTTTCTAACTTTTAAACCAGTATATTTTCCATTACACAGGATGCTTCTCAGCTCAATTTTCCGCATCACTGAAGTCTGTAATAGACTTATTGAATATCCACCAACTTTTTTCCCTCTCTTTAATATTTAAGGTGTGGCCAATCGATCATATAACCTAGATTTGGGCGCACAACTCTGCCATTAACTCGCTGTACTGAACAAATCACCTAACTTCATGCAAGTCCATTTTTCTAGCCTACAACTATATTGACTAAATTGAAGGGGCTTTGAAAGGATTTTAAGAGGAGTCTTGCAAACTATAAGCACCATGCAAGTATGTTTGTATTAATAACAATAATCTCCCTGAGGTTGAGGATTACATACACATTTGTTCAACTAAAGTACCTTGTGTAGAGTAGTAACAGTAACTGAACAGTATTAAATACTTGCTATGTGTCAGGCACTGTTCTAAATACTTTACTTGTATAAACTGATGGAATCTTTACCACAAGCCTACACAGGAGTTCTTCTTCTTCTTTTCATTCGGCATGTATAATATCTGAGCCTCAGAGAGATAAATGGGGGAACTGAGATTCCAGCCCCAGAATCCCTATTTCATGACCACTAATGCATAAGGTGTACATTATAATTAATAGCACTGGACCAGGGGCCAGCAAACCTGCCCTGTTTCTGCTTTAGGGACCTCCTAGCCAGAGTAAAACACCTGCTAAACTCACTGATGAGCAATGTGTTCTTTCACAAGTCTGTGAATCCTGCATCACCCACCTATCTCACTGACATGCATTGAGTCTCAAGGAGAAAACACATTTTATACAAGTGTAAGGGGCTTTCAACAATATTTGTTAAGAAACAAATGATAGCCTTGCATAGATAGCTAGACTAGTTTGCTCCTCTCTCTTATTTTCCCCTTCTTTGGTCTAGTCTAGTATGTAGTGAATTAGGTTTAGCTATCAGAGTAGAAGCTGCTGTTTATGTGCCCATGTATGGAAGAGTCAGGAGACCTTAGAAGATTTAACGCAAGGTCAAAGATCTTGCTGTGGGTCCATCCAATAATTCTATGGAACATGCAAGGCCCAAGGGATGGCTCCATTGCCAGATCACTTCCTGTGCTATATCCTGAGGCCTCGACATTTTTGGCTACTCATCCTAGCAGACCTTCTCCTCTACAGCTGCTCTGGCTGACCACTTTTAAGATGTGAAATGATGCAAGCCTGAGACATTATTATTACCACTTATAGTGGATTGAATATTATCCCCCCAAAATTAACATCTATCCAAAACTTCAGAATATTACTTTACTTGGAAATAGGGTCTTTACACATGTAACTAGTTAAGGATCTTGAGATAAAATCCTCCTGGATTTCAGGTACCCACTAAATCCAATGACCAGGGTCCTTATGAAAGAAAGGAGAGGGAGACTTGGGCACAGAAGACACCCAGACACGGAGACAAAGAACAGAAACGAAGGTCATGTGAAGACAGAGGCAGAGATTGAAGAGCCTCAGTGCAAGCCAAGAAACACCAAGGATGGTTTGGAGCTACCAGAGGCTGGAAGAATCAAGGAAGAATGATTCCCTAGAGCCTTAGGAGGGAGGATAACCCTGCTGACATTTTGATTTCAGACTTCAGGTCTTCAGAACTGTGAGAGAAAAAACTTTTGCCTTTTTAAGCAATTCAGTTTGTGGTAATTTCTTGCAATGGCCCTAGGGAACTAATACACCACTTATTTGCTTATTCTATAAAGAATTAGAAAAGGTCTTTCAATGGGTTTAGAATTCACTGAAGAATCAGAGATTCTGACTCTTGAACTAAATTAAAACTTCTGTAAATCACACTCTATGTGGGGAGAAAATTCTATTAATCACACTCTACATGGAGAAAACAAGTCATTACTGGCAACATTTATTTTCACTTTTGATGGTCCAATAATGAGAACAAAATCTACTTATAGTTGGGGGACTTTTTTCTCTTGTGTAGCATACTTCCATGCAATTATAAAATAGCATGTTATTAAAAGACACAGTCTATTAAAAAAACCTTAAAGGAAATATTTTAGAAAACAATGAATTCCAAAAATATAAGAAAATACTGTCATATTTCTGCCATCAAACAACCATTTCCAGAAATATTTTCATTACTCTTGGTTACTAGTGATCTATCTAGCCCAGTTTGAAACCTATTATATAGTAAAGTTTATTTAAAATATTCATTAATCCACATTTTTCCACAACCTAAATAACCAGGGACCATCAAAGATGATTTTTTTATAACCTATTTTAACTGGGCTCATTTACGCACTTTTGACTATTTTGTCCTAGATTATTATCCAAAGTGTAACATATAAGAGACCCCAAATTTTAACTTCGTAGGAAAAAAAAAAAAAACCTGTAAAAATTTTTATGCTTTTCACTCAAAGGTAGTGCTCCCAGCATGGTGCCCGCTACCCATGTGCAGCTGTGACTGAAAAAACTCAAGGTGTGATTAAACAGTCTTTTTCATATAATCCTCCCTTAAAGGTTTTTTAATTGGAACACAGCCACCATTAACAGAGCCTGTTCACCAGAAGTCTTTGCTCCAAGTGACGAAAGGAGCCACCCAACTTCTGACTCCTTCATGCCAGGCTGATGCTTGCTACTGCCATCTCTCAACAGTGCACTGCTCTGTCACACGTCAGTTTTAATAAAGCAAATAACATGATGATAACTATGTTTACAAGCCTTTGACACTTGGTGGCTTCATAAGAACCTTATTTTTTCACAGCACAAACAAGAAGCACTGGGGCAGATCTTCTCAAGTGGAAACCTCTCCTGTGTACACATGCCCACCTCTCCCCATCCCCACACAGCCCCTCCTTTTCAGTTTCCCCATATCCTCAGCTGTAGGGTTATTTTCTGGTGTACTAGCCCAAGAACTCGACCACCAGGAAATTCCCTCCTTTCACCTCTTAACAGAAGTTGCCTCCGTTCTTGTCCTGGTTCCAGCTCCTATCACCTGAGCCTTCTAGAGGACACTCCTGGGCATGCACGCCTCCCCTCTGGAATCCCTCCCACAGTCTCCATCGAGCTAGATGTGCCTAAAGCATCACTCTCTTCATGGCATTCCCCTTCTTAATATTTGGTTATGGTTCTCAATTGCCCACTAGATTCAGTGTTAATCCCATAATGGGTTTTCAAACCCCACTATAATGTAATTCAATTTATCTGTCGATCTGGCTTGTTCTTGTAAACTCCAGGACAGCAGTGTTCCCACTGCTTCCTTTCCAGCTGGACCCCGCCCCGCCCCCCGCCATTCTCTAGGTCTCATGATGACTCTTTCACCCTGTCCCCAGTTCTTCTTTAATGCTGGGCACAGAATGTCCTCCCTCTTCCCCACCATTTAAGCCCTACCCATTCTTGAAGATCCTGCTCAGTCTACTTCTTCAGGGAGTCTTCTCACACTACTCTACTCTACACAGTAATACTCCACCTCTGAAATAATTAACTCTGAAAGTCTTTTATTATATGTAGCTTCCTGTCCTTCTATCTCTCTCAGTCCCTCATTCTCATGAAATTGGCTCAGACACCTTGTTGGGGACCTGCAGGCTTTATCCTCTCATTATTTTTCTGGTCTACCTGCCCTTTCTTAGTTTAATGCTGTCCCCACTTACCCTATACATTATTACATTCTCATCAATTCCCATCTCACCTTGACCCTCTGCCTTGCCAACTCCAATACAAGATTATTAAATTGTTCATTTCTTCAGTGTCTTTTTAGTACCTACTGTACAAATTTGATGACGACATAGACTAGCTCCTTTAAATTTTCTATACGGATTTATGGCTACTTAACAATTCTTCCCCAACCTTACCCAGCTTCCTTTTCCTTTAAGCCTTTATAGATTTTCTTAAGTCCTTAATCTTTTTCCTACTCTTTTCATTCCTAGAAAATGTCCATTACTATGTACAGTCGTGCTCGGCTTCACTATCCCCACACTCAGATTTGCCTATATTCTTTTCTAGTCTTAGAGCAAGAGCATCTCTACTCTGCCTGCCTCTTGCTTCCTTCCCCTTCCGTCTTTGAGTTCTTGTTCAAGCCACTGTTCCAGTTCTCCCTCTCCTGGATTCTCTTGTCAATTTATAATATGCTCAAATCACCCCCATATTTTCAAATACCCCTTTTCTCAGCTCTGTCTCCTTCTTGACTTTACAAGTAAACTTTTTAAAGACTACACTTGCTGCACTCACTTTTTTACTCCAGATTCCCAAACTGAGTCACAGAAACTGGATGCCTAGCCCTACTGCTCCACAGAAAATGCTCTCCAAAATGTACATATGTACATTAGAATACTATTCAACCACAAAAAAGAAGGAAAGCATGCCATATGAGACAACATGGATGGACTTTCAAGGCATGATGCTAAGTGAAGTAAGTCAGACAGAGAAAGACAAACACTATAATCCCTCTTATATGTGGAATCTAAAAACAAACGAACTCATAGAAAAAGAGATCAGATTTGTGGTTACCAACTTCCAGTTATAAGATAAATGAGTACTGGGGGTGTAATATACAACATGATGCCTATAGTTAACATTGCCGCGTGGTATATTTGAAAGTTGCAAAGGGAGTTAAATCCTAAAAGTTCTCACCGCAAGGAAAAGAAAATTTTTTTCTGTATCTCTATGAGATGATATATGTTAACTAAACTTATTGTGATAATCATTTTACAATATATATGTCATTATTCTGTACACCTTAAACTTATACAGTGCTGTATGTCAATTCTATCTCAATAAAACTGAAAAAAAAACGTTGCTGGTCACCTCCCTCCTACCTACCAAATCCAGTGGCCTCATTTCATTCTCATATAGCACCCATGGGTATTTACCTAAATAACTGTCTCAAAATAATTGTCTTCTTTGCTTTCATGACATTCCTCCATACTTCCTTCTACCTTCATGATTCCTCCTGAGAGGTTTTCCTGACTTCTCTTCTTTGGCCTAGCCTTTAAATGTGGGTCTTTTAAAGAAAAATTATTCTTAGTTTCTCTTCCCTCCTACTACTAATTTTCTCTAAAAGTGATTTCTTCAATTCCTATGGTTTCATCTGATTCCTAGACACTGATGACTCCCAAAATTTACTTCCACCCTCAATCTAAGCTTTAGACCCATATTTCCAACAGTCACCAACTTCTGCTGACACCTCAAATAACCTGGGAAAAGCCAGACTCACTATCTTTACTCTATACTTGTTCCTTCTTCTATATTCTTTATCTTTGTTAATAACTTCACCAGAACACTTGGAGACAGTCATTTTAGACTTTTTCTTTCATCTCCAAGTCCAGTGGGTAACCCAGTCCTAACCCATTCCAACTTCCCAATCTGCCCTCACCTCCATCCTGAAAACCACTACCTAAATTCAGGTAATCCCTGTCTCTCTCTAGTCTATTGAAAAAGACTTCTAATGAGTCCCTCCCTATAGCCTCTTTCAATCTACCCAATATATTGTCCCTTAAGTTATTTCTGTGTTGCCAGAGCTATCTTGTTACATATATGACCACGTCACTCCTCTATTTAAAAAGAAAAATCAGCTCGGATCTGAGATACGTTTCTAAAAGCTAGTTTGTCCTTTGTGTCTTCCCAAGTTAAAATATGGTCTACATATACAGGCTGGTTGAGAAGACCAGTGTATAACTTTGGCCATGTGGGTTTTACTTGAGAGATGCTTCCTATTTTCTTCTGTTGCTCAAAGTACCAGGTGACATCTGTGAAACCATTTCTTCCTCTTTCCAGATGCAGTTTGCTCTGCTCCAAAATGGGTTTCTCCATGTCAGTGGTGACATCCCATCTTCATTTGCCTGCTCTTGCAGTTTCCTTGTACTTCAAGGAAACCGTGGTTAAGTGATGGAATGTGGGCTTCAGTGACCTTTCTTAAAGATGTCTCATTTATTTCTATAGAACAGTCTTTCCACTTGGCATAAAAATTAATGTCTCTTTTATAAATACTGGCTGAAATTGAAATGCCCAGTGTCCTGGCTTTCCATCTAGAATAAGATTATGATTAGGATCAAAAGGACTCACCTAATTGAAGATGGCTCTGGATTTTTTAGATTATTTTAGAAGACTTCCTATTGTTATTTTGCATTTTACACGTGCGAACAAAGCTATAACGCCAATTAAAGCTGCTTCCGGTTTACTCTGACTACACATGAAGGTGCTTATTTGCTGTCAGTGCCAGCCTGGGCATTAACCAAGTCTTGATGCATGAATCTCCCTGTCCCCACCACCAACAGCTGTGGCTGGGATAATTTAAGCATATTTTTCAAGCCTTGTGTAGGAGTTGTAAAGGTTCTTCTACTCTACCTCCCAATGTAAAGCATTACTTCACAGAAGACTGAAAGCCTTATTTTATGTTGATTTTTAAGCCTTTCACACAACATAAATATAAAAAGCTTTATCTGAGTTTACTTGTACTGTCTCACTCAAGACGGATCTTAAAAATGCTTTAAGAATCTCCCCCTTGCTCGTCACGTGTTAGGGTGTGTGTGAGAGTAGGAAAGAAAAAGCCAAGGATTAAGTTTGTTTATCTTAAAATTTTTAGCTTGTCGTCAATCATTTCATTTTAATGTGCTACATCATGCTACAGTAATTGTTTTAACCCGTTTCCTGCTGGCCAGACCAAACCTTCTGTGAAATCAATTTCAAGTTTTTCTTTGAAATTTTTCTCCAGAAAATAAGGGAAATAAAGATTTGAAGTGATTATACAAATAATTACAGCAAAATCCAACTATTTAAGTAGAGTTTGAACATATTTTTCACTACTGGCTCACAATTTTTAGCATATTTGTCATGCAAGGCACTGGGCTATATGTATTTTGCAGCATATAAAAACACCTAGATTAAATGGCTCAATCAGTTCATTAACTAATTAATTAACTTCCTGCTTCACTTTTTCTCTAATTACATAGCTGTTAATATTTGTTTAGGAGAGCCAAACATGATATAATCATTTTCATAAGCTATTATTCCATGTTATAGAAGTTCTGTGATACAAAAATCACACAATTATAGTATCCTTTAAAAAAAAAACACAACCCTTCCCCCATCCAAAATTTAGGCCAATATAAACTTGTCAGAGTTCTCCCTCTCAATTTCATACCAGGGCGTGGTGCTACACAGCTGGGGAGCTGAGCTAATAAGTGTTGAAAAATGAAAAATGCTGCTTTATGCCATCACATAAACTGGCGAAAATAATACTTTTACCTCAACCCCATTTTTGACAAACAAATGCCAAAATGTAGATGCTGTAAGAATGAAACTTTATGGTATTAGACTTGTGGGACAAACGGGTCTTGTGGGATTTTCTTTTTATTGAATACTATATGTAATTAGAAGTGGCATAACATTTATAAAATCTAATCACTTTTTGTTCCTTTTTGAACCTCAAAGCAGTAATTTCCAGAAAAGCTGTTGGAAACACTGCCTAATGATCTATTTATCCAGTAGCGAAACGGGATTATCCCTTTTACAAGGAGACTGAGCTTTCCCTAACAATATAAATACTGTAATATGAATGCACACTTCGAGGATTTTGAGGAATACCATGCTCAACAAATATTTATCGAACAACTACACAGAATTCAGAGTGAGGCTAAGTGCTCCCATGTAATTTACATTCAATATTGAAATCAGGATCCAGCTGATTTTCTTGGGCTGCTATGTTTCCTATCTGATGGCCATTCACTCATTCTCACTTACTCGCCATTCATTCAGCACTCAATCTGCAAAGATCTAGTACAGGTTTACCATGTCCAAGTCACACAGGCCTCCTAAGTCATGAGAGTTTCATAATTATAGCAAGATGGCCCAAACTGATCATGAGGAGAAATCCCTTCATTCAGGGGCTAGTAATCAACCTGATGGAGCCAGAACAACGTAAGCAAGGAAAGAGAGCCAAGAGCATACACTGTTAGGGTACATTCCTTCCCCACAGAGAAGCACTGAACTTCAGTGAAGAGAGGAGACAGAGCAGCTCACGACCCTCTCCTAAGGCTTCTAGGTGTTGTTAGGGTCCAGTGGCTGGGAATTTCTGATTATATTTAAAGAACTGTGATTGTCTATTCTATACATGCCTTCCCTGATTTTCCATAGCTAGAAACATATTCTTTCCTCTGAACTTATTAAAATTGTATCTGTAACCTTCTTATAGAAGTTACTAGTATGTATCTTACGTTATAGATATGTATACCTCTTGTCTCACTACAAAATGTAAACTCCTAAGGGTAGGACCGAAGTCTGATGTATCTTTCATTCACCAACAGTATTTAGCATGGTGCATTTTGATTATTCTGTCATTTGGTTGAATAAATGTCCTCAATGGAGTCAAACAATACATAATCTAATACTCACAGCATCAGATAATACTTACTTCAGTAGTAAATAAAGACAAAAACATAAATACTAATTGAGAAAACTAAAAAGCATGCCTAATATTTGGGAGAAATACTATTTAGGCAGTCTAAATCATGTGCCGATCAATAAGTGATAGGAGAAATGAGGGAACTCTGATTACAGTTTTTAAAATGTGGAATTACATGAAGAAGCCACTGAAAAGTGACTTTTCCCAAATTCCCCAAAGTATCTGAATATATTTTATAGGACACAACCGAAGACTACAGTTACATGCGCAGAGACATATTATCATTTTTATGTTCCGTAATTTAATAAAATGCATCACTGGAGTATTTTCCTCACAAACAAATGCAAATTCTGCAAATGGCAGATGGTTTCCAGGAACAAATCTATTCCCCCATCACTATTATTAATCCCAGTGTTACTACTACTGAGTTACTACTCAGTTTACCATTATATACACTGAAATGGTAAAAACAAGAAGGATTTTGGTTCATTGTAGTAGGTTCTAACTATTAAACAGATGGCTTTAAAATGTATTTTTTTTCTCATCACCCTGCTGCTATACTCTGAGCTACAGAGAGGAACCATGAGTTCTTTAAGAATATAGACTTGTCAGTTATCTTTGCTTTAGTGCACCGGATATAGCTGGCAATCTAGCGGTGCTATTGACATTTTGTCTAACTTGGCTAAGTAATTTCACTCCGGAAGAGAGGATTATTTTAAATAGATAGATAGGTGTGAATATCTATATATATGTTATTCTAAGACTCGGAATGTTCACATTGGGGAAGTGGTGAACACCAGAAAACTTTAAATTAACATGAGACATATGGATATGTGAGAAATCACTGATTTTATATCACTTACTATGAGATTTTGTTCCTCCACTTGAATTCAAATGATGACCATCACAATACAACTTCACTGGACTAGGCACAAAATAAGCAAAAGGCTTAAGTGAGCTTAAGTGAATCAACAGCAAAACAGCAAGGCATGACAAAAACACTCTTAGGGATGCAATAAAGCACTTTTTTCAAACAATGTGGGAGGTGGGCAAGACACTTCAGCAGAACAGCTTGGACTATAGCCATGTGGCATGTGGTGACATCTTTTGAGGAAAGGATTTAGTCAACCACAGGTCAAGAAAGGAAATAATTATAAACAGTGACAATCTCGGAGAACAACAGCCATAGCCACAAATTAAAGTTCACTCTTCAAAGGACTTCATATTAAGCTTCAGATCCCAAAATAATTGGCATGATTAGCATAACCTTTGAATATAAAGAACAACCTTTTTTCTAACCTGTGATATGGACCACTACAGAAAAGGAAAAAAAAGAAATAGTTGTTTCTTGTTTCTTTACAGTATTTGTGTGCCTTTTATTTTCCTTTTTTTTTTTAAACTCATATGATCTTTTAAATAAAATCCCTAGAGAAGCTTCTTGGATTGCCCCTATTGAGAATGCCTTAGAGACGTGTGGAACACAGTTAAGAAATGGTTGCTGTTGAGTACGAAGAGTCTGACTGAACTTTTAATACCACACGTTCTATTTTTCTTCTCTTCTTTTCCTTACTCAGAAGTGAACAAGCCCCTGAATGATGCGATGAGGGAAACTTGGTGCTTTCTTTATACAATGCACAACTTGTAGGAAAAACTGCATGTACCTTGTGTTTATGACCAGAGCCATGGGTCAAAATGAAATAATCAAAAGATTTCATTTGCAGTGCATTTTTATGTTTTCTGGAAGTTTGTTTTAAGACAAGGAACATATTTATTGATAGTTCAGTCTTTTCATTGCTCTAATGAATGGCTTAAAGACAATGATAAGACTTGAGTCTGTGTGTGTGTGTACTGAAGAAAACATGGAATTTACCTTCTCTACTCCCATTCTAGTATGTTCTCCCTGAATAAGCAACAAATTGGTGGTAGCTATTACCCCAAGTGGTTTCCAGATGTTAACCATGTGACTGAACAGAACTATTCTCTGACAAGAGAGGCAAGTGATGGGAATTGTTAGTATATGTGATGATTTTAATAACCATTAAGCACACTTTTTTGTCTATCAACTCCACCTGCACAATGTAAAAAACCTACATAAATGGGATACTTTTTATGGGAAAGAGGAAGATTTAAATCTATATAGCATATGTGAATCTTTCTTTTTTTAAAACAAAAAATAAACTAACAATGAAAGCTGGTTATTATTTATCTTTTAATGTTTTACACTTTTTTAAGACTAAATTTTGTGCTTATGCTCTATAGAAAGGCATGTACATTCTTACAGTCTATGTTAAGCTATGACAAGCCCTTTTGATGTCTTATTACATAGTCTAGGTAAAAATCTGCTTTTAAATTGTTTTCAGCTAACATTGAACACTGGTGCACTTTCTATTTTTTTGTTAAGAAAAATAAATAATTTACACTTTTGCAAGTGAAGGTATGTACTTTTTCTGGCTTTCGTTAAATTATACCATTGGAAGCAAGTGCCAGCAGACTTCGTGGGTGGCATTTCTCACTGAGACGCAAGACATGAATCAGTATTTTTATTAGAGTCAACCCACTTGTCTTCATAAACAAAATATTGTTAACGTTTTTCCATTTAGACTTCAATGCTGGTAAGAAGAACATACAAATTTTTAGAAGAAAGAAATAAACTACTCAGATAAACAGTTTTTCAAAGACTATCATTGGTACAAATTGAAGCAAGAAGTTGAGATTTTTGCTAGTGGAATTTCCAAAAGCTAATGTTTAGCGGGTGTTTTAAAAATGTAAATTATTGAATAGATTGCTTATTTCTCTCTTGTACTTTTACTATTGACACAAATGTAGTGAATGATATTTTTTGAACGTCCTTTGGCTATTACACATTCTATAACAACCGCGTAAATATAAACTAGTGGGGAGTATGGGAGAAAAAAGTAAATGACAATGCGTTCTCCACACATGTGCACACACACACAAACACACACACACAAATACACATCTGCAGCCTGCCTTCAAGTGAGAGAATCATTGTAAATTTTGTAGCATGGTGGCAACATTAAATGGAAGCTCTTTACTTTTGTTGGCATTGTTTTTTAGGGCCAGAGTAGGGGAGTGGGAAGTGGGAAAGACAGAAAAGTAAATGGTTAAATGTGCATATGCAGTGTTTGTAATGGCCATGCGTGCTGGAGGAACAGGTAAGAGGGGCATTTGAGCTCAATAAAGACTAGACAAAGGAAGAGAAGATAGATTTGAGATTTGAAGAATGAATAGGTTAGTAAAGGAGGGGAGAGCTATGCCTGGCTGAGAGATCAGAATGGGCAAAGGCAAAGGGGCCCAGGGTGGCACAGCACATTGGGAGAACTCTTGCTGTTCAACATCATGAAAAGAGTAGAACAGATTGGCTGTCTCCAGAAATAAACGGGAAAAATAAAGAGGTATGTTCCTGAAGAGTGTTTTGAAAATTGCTTTGTAAAATCAACCTTTATACCAGACGTAAAAGCACCTAAAAAAAGGACTGTGAAGAATCCTTTTATTGTCTAGGCACTGGGACTGCAAAGATGGAAAAAATCCAATCTGCCTTCAGAAAGGTCAACGAAATATACTCAATGAAATATAAATTATGCCATATGTAATTTGTCTTGTACATATAGACTTTGAGAAGTATATGATGCTTTCTTTCTTAAAGTGAGGCATTCCCATAAAAATGACCTCATTTCCTTGTTCTTGCCATGCTCAGATCTGCAAGTATCATCTTCAAGAAAAGTGTTTTCTAAGCAGAGTAACTTGACCTCAAGAGTGTACAAGACAGTCCTTTGGAATGTGGAAAGAAGATATTAAAACTTGTTTACATCTTATTTTTATCCCAAGCTTTTAAATTTCTACTTTTATTTATGTTTTGTGTACACAGAATGTATTACTAAATAATGTATTCATATAACTTATAAGTAAATAAATATACATATACAAGAGGTGTGCTAAAAACTTTTTAGTGATAGGGCATATATAACAGAAAAGTTCTGGAGACGATCTCTATAGAAGTTAGTATTTTTCTCCTACCAATTAAGCTGGATGATATGGTAGCTAGCACCAGGTGGAGAGTGCTGCTTTGGTTTAGCTGAAGATATAAAGCACAGGGCTTCTCATAAGCTTTTTTTTTGCTGGGAATCGGAATGATCTTGTCACCATTAATCTTATATGTTGTTGCTTTCAAAACTATAAAAGCATGGAGCAAGGTAGTCACACCTGAGGTCCATATATTTCTAGGCAGTCCTTTGGTGGATTCAGAAAACCCCCAAAGTGCACTGGGGTGTGCGTGCGTGTGTGTGTGTGTGTCTCCCTTTCACTTGAAATGGCCCATAACTTTAAGCTGAATCTTAGGGAGACCATGACCAGCCCCTACCCAACACCACCAACAATTTAACAGACTTATCACAGGACGAAATCTTATCTTTGTGGGTTGGCTGACCCGTGTGCTCCAATCACATACGCCACATTTTAAGCAACCAGTCTTCCTGGATTATGGCTCATTCCTTGTCCTTATGACCTATTTCTTCTCATTCAGGTTTACGTCCTAGTTTTGTTTTATTCCCACTACACGATCTCTTGACAATGCGCTCTCTGATTTTCAAAAAATTCTGCTTCCCAAGTGAAGCCAGAACCAGTCCTAATATTGTGATCCTGGCTCTGCCCTTGTCTGGTTTCCTCCAAGTTTTGGCCTGTCCAGCTCTCTGGCTCTTCCTGGCTACTGCCAACACGACCAATGACAGGTAGATGTCTGAAGGGGTGTAGAGTTTAATTCTTCCTTCAGGCTTTTCCTTCAAAATATAACTCAATTAAAAGCATAATTCAATTCCAACAAGTAATATTTACGATTCCATTCTAGGCATCTCAGGAAGATATAAGTAAAATAGGTCCTGCAAGTAAAATAGGTCTTGCACTTAAGGAAACTACAGTTGAGAAGATCACAGGGATAGCAGGAAAAGTATTTAAACTTAGGTTTCATACCTCAAAGCCATTGCACCTTCCACCATACAACACTGACAATTTTGTCCAAACCAGGTGGGAACTGTGTGTGGGTTTGTAGATTTTTCAACACTGTTTAATAAAAACATTTCTTTTTTAAATCTGAAGCTCTATCTGAAATCCTATACTCATTAAACAGCAACTCTTCTTTTCCCTCTTGCCTCAGCCCCTAGTAACCACCATCCTACTTTCTGTTTCTATGAATTTGACTACTCTAGACACCTCGTATATGTGGAATCATACAGTATGTGTCCTCTTGTGAAAGGCTTATTTCACTCACCATAATGTCCTCAAGTTTCCCTCATGCTGTAGCATGTGACAGAATTTCCTTCCTTTTTAAGGCTGAATAATATTCCATTGTATCATATACCTTACTCTATCCACTCATCTCTTGATGGACATTTGGGCTGCTTCCATCTCTTGACTATTTTGAATAATACCACTATAAACATAGGAGTGCAAATATCTCTTCAAGACCCTGCTTTCAGTTATTTTGAATATATTCACTTGCATCCATTTTTAACCTATACAAAGAAAATTTTCTCCTAAAGAGTTACATTTTGCCAGCATTTTATAAAAAATTCTCTGAAAGTATAATTAGACAAAGGAATGGTATTTGCCTTTAGAATATGAATTAAGGAGAATTTTACAGTTTCTGTATTTTCTTAATAAAATAGAGATGACAATAGAAAATCCATTGTCATACCTTTACATAAAATATTTTCCATTGGTCAATAATATAGACAGATAGATAGGCAGAAAATAGTCCACTTCAGAATAAATTGCACTTACTTTCTAAATTGCAAAGATTGGTTCATATGATCTGATTGTCTTCTTAAAAGATCTTTTTTAATTCTTTTTTTCCTGGCTTTAGAAATCATCAGGAAGAGAGTAGAAAGAGAGAGGAAAGGTACTAAAATCAGCCACACAAGAAAGGAGGAGAATTATATTTGCTGATATTTCTGATACTACTAAATAAAAGTTTGTGCAGTACAATTAAGAGTTTTGAGCCAAGCATAATTAAATATCAGAGGTATACTTATAAAAGTGGCATGTGTCACAAATTTAAACTCCTTCATCATCTTAGAATCATAGAACTTGAAAGCTTATCAAGCCCTACTCCCTGATTTCTCAGTTGGATAAACCGGTTCAAAGAGACTAATGGTCTGTTTAATGTTACATAGCTTGTTACTCCTGAAGCTGGAACATCACTTCAATATTCTGCTCACTGCATGCTACTGTGCCATTATGCTATTATGATTACATATATATTTCATCTGCTCTTAAATGAACGTAGCAGGACATAGATGTTCAGACTGTATTAATAGGGAAATTACTCTTTCTGCTTTGCTTTGTTTTTTTTTAAAACATGTGTACGGAATGCATCATCTTTCCCTCAGCCTATGGGATGGTTTGAAGATTGAGACTTTCCTGCCCTCAAGGGAACAAGATCTGGTTAGGCGTTGCTAATACCTCTTGCTCTGAATTTGAAGAGCCATCAGGATCTGTTATAGAAGGCAAAGAATGGATGCTAGGGTACACAGACATTCCGAAGATCAATGGAGGGATTCCCATGAGGGATGTGAGGACGTAGAGGAAGGTGACTAGGAAGCATTTCCAGAAAGTATCAAGAGCTTAGGAATATGAGAACCAGTCATGGGAAGTGCTCAAAAGGGAGGTGATCCCCTTCCTAAAGAAGAGTCACGTCGCAACGCAAACAACATTGTTGCAGTTTCCAGTCACATACACTGACCACCCAGCCTACGTCTGAGGCAGAAACTTCCACCGTCCTCAACCAAGTCCTGTACACTGCTTTGGTGTGAATCACTCTGACTGTGAATAGTCCATCAGGAGTGACAAGTGCCCATGCTCCAAGACTGTATTTAGTCTGTATCTGAGTAACTCATGTGTCATCCCCCCATGCTGCCTCAGCCTAGCTCACAATACCCCAGGTGACCCATCTGCTGTGAAATGGCCCCATGTCTGCCATGCATATCTAGTAGGAGTAGTGGGTGAAAAAAGGAGGATTCCCCACACCTGCATTTAGAAGGACTGAACTGAAAAAACTTAAGGTCCCTAGAACTGAGGAAATGGCTATACTAAAGTTTATAATCTCATATAGCCATTCATTTCCAAAAAGTTCATTCTTATTGTTTAATAAGAATTCAGGACTTTTAAGTATTTTCTAGTTTTACTTTCATAAATGGATAAGGGAAAAGTATAAAGGAACTTACTTTGTTAGTTTATAAAATTTTAAGTATTACCTAACACTGAGATATTTTGTCCAATTTGTACGTACTGTTAATGTATATGTGTTTCTCTCTCTGAATAATGCAACAGATAAAAACCAACCAACGCAAAGAGGGTAAGATTTGATGCTCAAGAATGAGGAAAACAACAAATGCATAAACTGTGTATTGTCTGATGACTAAAGTGATTCCAATTAACTGTGATCATTTGAAAGTACCAAATATACTACTCTAAATGGCTTACGTTACAATCATCTTTCTGAAGCCAGTAAGTGTGTCCTAAAGGATTTCTAAACACATAGTGTCACAGCAAACTAAACTCTCACCTTACCATTTATCTTTAGATCCCAACAGATATTGAAACACTGCAAAAAGGGAGGGTTTTTGTTTTTGTTTGTTTGTTTTTCGCTTTTATTTTATTTACTTGTTTTTCTGAGGTTAAACACTGAAGTTACCAAAAAGGCAGTGCATCAATAATGGGCATATAGATTGGCTGAAAGGAAATGAGTGAAAAACAAAAAAATTAAGAGATACACAAAGAGTAAAAGAATGTATGAAGAAAAATCCTCCAGAGATAACTCTTCCCCCAAGTTCAAAAGAGCAAAAGATCCACCAGAAAAGAAGCAAACAACCATCCTGGGACTTAATTACATTGCAAAGTAATGCATGAAAGGATCATGAAAGTTACAAAACAAGTTACATGAAAGGAACAAAACATTTTTGTTCAACAGTTTCCTACCAGATGGCATTTCTAAATACAGTAATCTAAAACCTTCTGTTTGTTCTATGAATAAAGATGAAAGGAATAGCAACAATAGCTAAGCATTGAAATCACTGGAAATAAAAGAGTATTTTGATTAGGTTTATAAGAATCTGGCTTATTCCAATAATGATCCTAAATGTGGGAAGGCTCAAGTTCTAGGTGAAACTCAGAATCCCAGCATTCAGGTACTGCTTATCTACTTGCTCAAAGTGATGCTCATTCAAGGCAAACTGGTGCTCATTCAAGGTGGAGGAGCAAACCAGGAATGAAAACCAGGAGACTTGGGGATAATCTGAAGAAACACAGAACTCCTAATCGATAGAGACTCTAAAGGGCTACAATCTAAATCCCAGAAGCATTTTTTTTCCTAAAATAGAAGAGTTGGTACATACCCTAATTTTTGTGAGCTACTGTGTAAATGTGTGTGACTGGACTTTGGCGTCAGATAGAACCAATATACAAATCAAGGCTCTACAAATGACTGGTAGTATGAGCTTGAGCCAAGTTCTTTACCCCTCTGAGCCTCACTGGCAAAAGCAGATAGTAACAGGGCACAGTTTTCTTACCGACCAGGGTTCTTGGCCTCCTTAATCAATAGAAATTGATAAGAAACCAGACAAGAAATTCAGGCAAGGCTTTACTGGGGCCCCTGCTGCAGCCGCGGGCAGCAAGAACAAGCAACAGGTCCCCTTGCTTCCTCCCTGGAGGCGGCGGGGGTGGGGGGGGAGCTAGTTCCTTATATGGGGTGAGGGAAGGGATGTGTCCAAGGGTCAGGCCGGAGGGGTGCCTTAGATGGTCTGCCTACCCCTTTGGTGGTGCTGTGTGCAGGGGGCATGTGCAGTCCCCTGATTTTGCTCCTGGCTCTTCAGAAGTGGCAACTGGGTTTTTGGTCTTTTTGTATCTTGTTGTTCATTATTTGACCCAACTGGCATGCAAGCAGTTATTTTTAGTCCCTTATAGTTTCTTTGTATTTTGTAGGAGACGTCTGTCCAGGTGCAAGTACTGCAGCAAAGGGTCCCAGATTCCAGCCTGTCTCAGTTTTATGGGAATGTACTTATGATACCTAGTTAAGTCCCAATGTTTTACTCTTTTTTACTATTACTATTTTACTATTATTAGCAATAATAATCATAATAATTATGTTTCTGATTTTTTTGCCATTTCAAAAGCATGGAGTAGTGCACAAAAAGTTTTTCCGGCAGTAAATGGAGTTCTAAGAGTAGAACTCAAAGCCTTACCTGGCATATCTCCAGTGGTCACTCCTCATACAGCCCTGCCCTCTTCTCACCTGGCTCTTGAAAGTTATCGAGAATTCAAGTGGGGAAGGCCAATCTAGAGACAGAAGTAATTTTTTTTTTTTTAACTTGGAGTATAGCTGCTTTACAATGGTGTGTTAGTTTCTGCTGTACAATGAAGTGAATCAGCTGTATGTATACATATATCCCTTCCCTCTTGGATCTCCCTCCCAGCCCAGCCCCCATCCCACCCATCTAGGTCATCACAGAGCACCAAGCTGAGCTTCCTGTGCTTTACAGCAGATTCCCACTAGCTATCTATTTTACACATGGTAGCGTATATATGTCAATCCTCATCTAGAAGCAATTTTTGAGAATTGGCTATCAGAGCTCTGCCCATCCCAGCCTGTCCTCATTAATGACTTCATTCTCAGTACTCTCTGCTGAACATTTAGAGTTCCTTTTTGATCTGGTTAACTAATGGCATGTAGGGCCATTCCCAGGGACAGCATTGGTATAACACTGATAGCATACAGCTTATCTTGGCATCTGAAGATAAGCAGTTTAGTCACCTGGGAGTAGCATAATTACCCTGAACAAATAAAAGATATGTTGCAATTGCTTAAATATGGAGCAGACTACAATGAATGGAAGGCTGGTGTTTAATGGCTCTTAAAGTTCCACTGGGTTGTTTGCTGAATTTTACATGAGGAGTGAGCCACCTGCTGGGACTGAAGCCCTCAGTATTAAAAGATGCCTATGATTAGGCTTTGATATAGAAAGCAATTCCTTTTTTTTTTTTTTTTGGTACTTTAAAAATTGTGATAAAATATACATAACAAAAAATTTACCATTTTAACCATTTTTAAGTGTATAGTTTCAGTGGCATTAAGCACATTCACAATGTTGTATAACCATCACCATTTCCAGAAATTTTTCATCATCCCAAACAGAAACTCTGTACTCATTAAACAACAACTTCCCATCATTCCCCTCCAGCCCCCCGCCCTGGCTTAAAGCCCTTGGTAACCACTATTCTACTCGACTCTGCCTTTAAGAATCTGTCTATTCTAGAGACCACGTACAGGTGGGATCATAAAATATTTGTCTTTTATGTCCAGTTTATTTTCAAGGTTCATCTGTGTTGTAGCATGTGTCAGAATTTCATTCCTTTTTAAGGCTGAATAATATTCCATTGTATGTGTATACCACATTTTCTTTTCCATCCACCCATCCATGGACACTTTCGTTGTTTCCACCTTTTAGCTATTGCGAATAATGCTATCAACACTGGTGTGCAAGTATCTGAGGCTGTGCTTCCATTTCTTTTGTATGTATACCTAGAAGGAGCATTGCTAAATCATATGGTAATTCTGTTTAACTTTTTAAGGAACTGCCAAACTTTTCCACAGCTGCTGCACCATTTTACATTCCCCTCAGCAATCTACAAGTTTTCCAACTTCTCCACAAACACTTATTTTGTTTTTTCAATAATGGCCACCTTCAGAAATGAGACACAGAGGTAGAGAACAAACTATGGACACCAAGGGGGGAAAGTGGGGCAGGGGGGATGAATTGGGAGATTGGGATTGACATAAAACCACTAATATGTATAAAACAGATAACTAATAAGAAAGACCCTGTGGTATAAAAAATAAATTAAATTAAATTTTTTAAAAAATGGCCCCTAGGGCTTCCGTGGCGCAGTGGTTGAGAGTCCGCCTGCCGATGCAGGGGACACGGGTTCGTGCCCCGTACCGGGAAGGTCCACATGCCGCAGAGCGGCTGGGCCCGTGAGCCATGGCCGCTGAGCCTGCGCGTCCGGAGCCTGTGCTCCACAACGGGAGAGGCCACAGCAGTGAGAGGTCCGCGTACCGCAAAAAAAAAAAAAAAAAAAGGCCCCTAATAGGTATGAAATGGTACCTCTTTCAATCAGATTATCCTAAGCAAACTATTTTTATAAACTACACGAAGAGTTATTATTACACGGCTGTCTTATCCTGTATATAAAATGCTACAAACATCCTGTGTAAGTCTCACAGGAGAAGGTAAAATATGGTTATTATATGTTAAATTTTAAACATCCTAACACCAATATTTCTCCAAATCAAAAGCAATCCAGAGTTTTCGAACTGCAGTTGAAAATCCTACAGCAAAGAAGTATATCCGTGCCTTACCGAAGGGGTCACCTGTATGATACCAGTCTTGGCAAAACCAAAGCCTCAGTACAGCCTAAACTGCCTCAGACTTGACCCGGAGGCGGGACTGCGCAGCCCGAGTGCGCATGCGCGTCTCGAGGCGCGCTCCCTGCCGGCCTACGTGCGCGGGCCCGCGGAACAGCGTAAGGGCGGGGCTTGTGAATCTCTAGTCGTGGCGGCAGTCATGGCGGCTGCGTCGGGTTCAGTTCGCCTACAGCGCTGCGTGGTGTCGCCGGCTGGGAGGCACAGCGCCTCTCTGATCTTCCTGCATGGCTCAGGTGGACTACAGTTTTCCGTCCCGGTTACTGCAGCATGGGAATCGCCCCCCACCCACTCGGTTCCCCCAGTGTTGCCCTAGTGGGGGAAGCGCTGGCCCCAGTAGGGCGCGGTGGACTCGGAGAGTGTGACTCTCCCCTCGGTAGCCCCGCGGCTGTGGACACACGGGTCTGGTAACCTGTCCCCGGCCGTCCTTACCCCCCACCCCACCCTTGTCTTCCTTTTGCCTGTCTTGCAGTCACTGGCCCGCTGTTCTGGCCTTTGTGTCCCGTCATTCGGCCAGAGGCCCTCTGTTTACATTCTCACCATTGCCACACATTCCCCCGCCCCATGTCTCTCCCCCAAAGTTAAACAGAGCAAGTTAGAAAGGTAAGTCTTTTGCTAGAGACAAATAACATTATCTAGTACTTTTCAGAGTCAGCTACTAGCGATTGGAATTTTCAACCGCAGTGGATTATTTATCTCCTTTCTGTGAGGGACCATGCCAGGGCTGGAGTGCCTTTCCCCCTTCACTCTTTCCTGCTCCCCCTTCCTTCTCCTTTCCCACCCCCCCTTGTCTTTCAGACCCCAAGATAAAGCACAGAGTCAACTCTGAGTCCCAGGGGTGGTATTCTCCTTCCACCGCCTGCCTTTAGTGATGTGTTTAATTCTGTATAGCGTTTCTTACACTTACCTGTAGTTACTTCTGTCTTCCCCACTTCACTTCTTCCTCAAGAGTAAGGACGCTTGTTTGAATCTTTGCATCCCTAGTGCGGCCCAGGGTAAGTTCTTGGGAAGTGTTTTTTAAAGCAATGAAATGCAGCCTGTGTCCTCAGGGGGCCTACCTAAATTTAAAAACAATTCATTTAGTTTGACTCAGCAGTGGAGATCACAAGAGATCACAAGATGGTGCGTGATTTACTGCCAAGTGAATTGTAAGGAAAAAAACTTTGGATAGGCATTGTTAAGGCTTTTGGAAAATGAAGAGCTTGTTAGGTTTGCCAGAGGAAGTGGTCTTTAAACTGGGACTTATGTAGGCTTAAAGAGGACAGTCATTGGATAGTGGAGCGGATTGTAAAGGTACAGGGTGGAAACCTGGAAATGGGCAGTTGTAGGAAATATTCTCATTTTAAAAATGAGTCTGGGTAGATTGAATAGTTTGTCCATGGTCACTCGGCTATTACTGTGAGTGGTGGTGGAACTGGGATTTGAACCCAGATCTCTGACTCCAGAATCAGTGCTCTGGAGAGGTAAGTTGAAAAAACTCTGAATTAGGGTGTATCATTTTGGAAATAGGGAAGAAAAAGACCAAAGATGTTTGAAGGGAAAGACTTGACTAATGAAATATACTTAGAAGATGAGGGGTCTAAGATGACAGCAATGCTTATAACTCGGAGACTAATACTAATATTATTTGGGGCTCCAAGGGTGTTTATAAGCACCCAGAAATTCCCCAATACCATAGTCCTTTTAATAAGTAAATAATTTCATAAAAAGTCTGAGACTTCTTTTTTCCCTGGACAGCTTTGCTTAAAGTTCCTATCCTCACTCTTTTCAATTTCAAATTACTGACATTTTAAAATTTGTAACCATATGTCTCTGAAAGCCAAAGTTGTACGTATATATTTTTTCCCTCTGTGTTTTGAACGAAGAGTTTATCCAAAGAATCCTGCCAGTTATGCAAGTATTATGCAGTTCCTGTGTATTTTGAGCTCCAACTTATTGGGAATATGATTTTACATTAGACAATAATATATGTGGTTATGTTATAGGATATGTTTGGCTTCTGGTTAATACAAATGTGGGCAAACCGATTTTAACAGTTTTACCATACTCTTGGAATAAGGTGCTGGCTTTTTAAAGAGCGGACTTTATGAATGGATGGATGCATGTTGTTTTGTAGCATTTAGTTTTGCTTTTCAAGGTTGAAAAAGTGTTTCGAGGCAGATTTTGTTTTTTTAAAAAATCTTGAAAACTTGAGGTTCTCTTCTAGGCTGTGGCAGCCATAGAACATCATATAGGAATAGAAGTTATATCTAGCCAACTTAATTTGAGTGTTTCCAACTACTAAAATACCAAAAAAGTACCTTCTTCTTTCAGGATGATGAAAACAAATGATAGCTTAATTAGCTTTGCTCAGCTTCTCAGATTAGATAAATTCACTATTATACGCTCCATTAGGACACTGTGGTTCTTCTTCCAGTGGCATTCACCGTATTTGTAATTACCTAATTTAATGTCTGTATTCCACACTGAGCTCTAAGGTTCACACAGGCCCAAATCATGCATGACTTGCTTTCTCCCCGTAGAGTAAGTCTCAGCAAATTGACTGAGTTGGCTCTTACTAAATTCGCCAGTAACCTCTGTGTTGCTAAATGTAATGGACATTTTTCAGTCATCATTTTATTTGAACTGTCAGCAGCATTCACCTTTCTTCTTGAAACACTCTCCTGGTTCTTTGTATCTTTATATGTATTTTGCACACTCATTCTCCTCTCCCTGGCCCTTAATGTTGGGCTTCCTCAAAATTCGTTCCTAGGTTCTCTTTTCTTCTCCCTCTACATTTTTCTCCTCAGGCTAAATTCCATACAAGCCCACAGATTCTATTTTTATCTCCGTTCATGTGACACAAATATGTGTCTCCATTTTAGATCTCCTTTGAGCTCTAGACCTGGTTATCCAACTGCCTAATAGTCATTCATGCATTAATCTATGCATTCAAGAAATATCTATTACATGGCCACTGTGCAAAGCACTGTTCTACGCTCTCAGCTCCTAAGAACTGGGATTTTGTCCTCCACCTGGTTGTAGGACCCTTCGTGTAGGACCCTTCGTGTAGGACCTAGAATGCATTACAAAGAGGGTACCTCACACTCAGTGTGTATAGACCTGCTGCCTCCTGTGTTTCCTGTCTTGGTGTATATAGCTCTGGCCAAAACCCTTGCCATCACCCTAGAAACCCTTCATAATTGACCCCTCATAACTAATCTTGCCAGTTTCTTTTAATTTTATCTCCTAAATATTTCTAGTATCTATTTCTGTATACTCCACTGCTATCACTGTAGTCTAAGCATCTGTCTTCTGAACAGTAGCCTCCTAACTATCCTTCCACGTCTATCTTTGTCCTCCTTCAGGTCTGTCTTAACATAGCTTCCAGAGTAATCCTTAGAAGCATGCCCCCTTTCTGCCCCCAAAAAACCTTCATGGCTTCTCCATGCTCTCAGGCTTTGTCGGGACGTTAGGATCCATCCTGCATTCACTGCTTTTCCTCTCATTTTCTGCTTTTCATTTCAATGCCATACTGCTTCCTGTACAGCATTTCAGCATTTGCCATATCCTGTCTGAGATGCTTTTCCCTGTGCACTTCAGTTTTTACCATCCTGTAGATCGCAGTTCAGACCATTCAGCGACTATCTACTGGATGCCTAGTTTGTGTCAGCACTGTCCTAGGCATCAGATGAACAAGTAACTCACTGGCTGAAACACAAAATGAACCTTGCCTTGTGGAGTTTATATTCTAGTGAAGTTATCCCTGAATCCTTAACTGGGTCAATTCTGAATCTAATAAACCCTTGAGGTACGAAGTGTCTTACCTTTGCAGTGGTTACATTTGTCTTTCACATTTATTTATATGATTATTTGACTAATGTCTGTTTCTCACAATAAACTATACACTCCATGAGTATAGGAATTCTTTCTCCCCATCACCTTCCCATCACTGCCTCTCTAGCAGTAAGCACAGTGTCTGACACATTAGTAGGTATTCAATAGATACTTTTTTAATTGCTGCCTTAATGAATTGATTGATTAAAAACTAGAGTTGTTAACTTGAAAATTTTCTCTTTAGGACCACATAAAGTAAACTTATAATTCCTTCCATTTTTTTATGGAAATACACATATATTAATTCTTGCATGAGGCTTGGTTGTTTTTCAGCCATGGGATGTACAGTCATTATTTTAGATTAAACATCGCCAAAATTAAATTCTCATTTCTTCAGGTAAAAAATAAAAGTATGCTGAATACCCCTTTTGAAGAAATTTGGTGTTTTAACCAAGAAAATTGTTTTAGGTTGTTACAATTACAAAATTTTATAAGCACTTTAGGAATTTACTATTTTTAAGAGTAAAAAAAATAAATGACAGTGTTTAAAATCAGATATGGAAAGGATTTCTTTTTTAGAAAAATCAATTGCTTTATTTGTTCCTATTGTATCCTTTAAACAAATGAGGAAACTTAAAACTCAAAGTTAAACAGGTCTTTAAAGTGAAGTCACGAGTAAAATAATCAAAAATATTTCTAACTATTGATGGCTGATCAGTTATTTCCCATTAATAAATCTGTTTCTATACAGTTATTTTTATTTATGAAGATTTTTTTATTCTGTGTTCCGGCCTCTGTGTGACATGAAAGTTATAGACTGCTTTTAAATACACTGTATTGTCAAACTGTTTTAACCTAATCTAGATTTTGTGATTCATCAGGTGATTCTGGACAAGGATTGAGAACGTGGATCGAGCAAGTTTTAAATCAAGATTTCACATTCCAACATGTAAAAGTTATTTATCCAACAGCTCCTCCCAGGTATGCAGTAATTTAATTCATTACTCAGTATAACTCTGTGGCATAAAATATATATAAATGTACCAGCTAGATGGTTTTACAGCTTAATTCTGTATTTAAAATATTTTAAATTGGGGTTCTTTTTTCCAGAACTTTTTTTTTGTTGTAGCAATTACTCTGTTAGACCAAGTTTTGCTAGGTAATTTATTCTTTGAAAAGCATTCCCTGAAGTTAACTTAAACTTTGTCCCAGGCATGGTTTACAGGACTCTGCTTTCTGTGGCCCTGCAGATTGCTCATCTTTCAAACTCTTTTCCCCTTCATTCACCCCCTAAAGAAACTAATAACTCAAACAAGGATAATCTTTCTAATAATTCAGTTAAACCAGAGTTCATAATCTCTGGAAAAAGGCTTTTGTGGCATTCTTTCTACACGTAGAAGGTTTTAGAAATAATTTTAAGCTTTTTGAATCAGTAAACCAGAATAGGAACATGGAATCAACTACTTAATCCATATTTATACAACCTGTAGACGTGTTTAACAAAATGCACAATCATGGTATAGTTTTGAAGTCAAACTGCTTTTCTATGATTATTAAATTAACATCCACATGGTCTTTTAAACTGGGATTTACAAGTTTTTTTTTGTGTGTAAGTGAAATATTGTGCTGAACTATGCAACCCAATCTGACTTCCAATAATCTGTTCTTGATTTGGTCTTATTAGCACACTGTGTGCTTATGCAAATGCTTTGATTTATTTTTCTGAAACTTAGTATTAAGGAGAAGTATTGATAGAAGCAGAACTTCAAGGACCTTTTCATATCTACTGTTAAAAATTTACTTACCTGAGTTGATAGAATTGAAAAAGGTAGAACAATAAAATGGTAATTTTGTTGTAAGATTTAAGATTCAAAGAAAAGTTATTATTTTAATATAATTTTGGAGCAGTTTAGTATTTTGGTAGTGAAGATAAAAGACCTAATGGCCAGTGGGTTATTTTTGTGCTGTAAATTGAAGGTCTTTGAAAATGTCCAAAGAGCTTATTATTTACTATTGGCTTTTAGGGTGAGTGAAGTTAAGAGGGAGGAAGACAGTGGTATTTCCCATGGGAATGGGAAAGATAAGTTCAGTTTTGGCTAAATATAAATGTAATTGGCTGATAAAATTGAATGGAAGATCATTGGAAGCATGATTCTAGGAATTACTATTTTTTGCTTATGAATATCATGTCATCACCAATTATGATAGGAATTCTAGACCAGTGTACCTTATACTTAGGCCACAGATGTTTCTGAGAGTCCAGAAATCTCCATGTGCTCTAAAGCATTATTTGTAGGTGCTGTTGTGATTTAATAAAATATAAAAGCATTGAAATTTTTTACTGAATTCATAGTAACTTTTTATTATATGTTTTCATAGTCAATAGCTATTTGGACAGATCAACAGACATTTTAGACCATGCTATCAATGGAATATACTATAAGCTACATATATACATTTTAAATTTTTGGCACCAAATTAAAAAAAAGGAAGAAGAAACAGCTAAAATTAATTTTAATAGCTTATTTTATTTAACCCTTATATCCAAAATACTGTCATTTCAACATGTAATCAATATGAAATTATTAAAATGATATTTTACATTCTTTTGTCCATTTTCGTGTCGTAGACCATTTTAGTTTTTATCCTCAGTTTATCACTATGCATACCTATTTATCTTATTTCTTATTTTCCTTCAGGAAAAATTCCTAGAAAGTGCTCAGAGATCTTAAAGTCAATTGCTTTTTGTTTAGGGGATTAGCTTTTCCAAATTATTTTCCAAAAATGGAACAATTTGCATTATTTAACTTAGCCTGTTATTAATGTAATGTGGTTAGGTTAAAAAAATAGTAGATTGGGAATTCCCTGGCTTTCCAGTGGTTAGGAATCAGTGCTGTCACTGCCAGGGCTCCAGGTTCGATCCCTGGTTGGGGAACTAAGATCCCACAAGCCACGTGGCACGGCCAAAAAAAAAAAACAAAAGTAGATAGATAGGTAGGTAGTTAGATAAATAGGTATAGATGTGTGATTTTTTTTTCTTGTACACTCAAAAATTTTTAAATATTTTTTCTTGGTCACAAAATTAATTGTTGCCTTTACAATGATACCTACTTTATAATTTAACAGCCTCTCAAAGAAGACTGAAAAGAAAAATATAGAGTTGTGTCAAAATAAGAACAGACTACTAATTTGTTGATCAATTTTAAGCTTAGTTAACGGGTATGTGCTTTGGAAATATATTTGAAGTCACTTTTATGTTATAGTTAGACATTTTTAATACCATTTATATTTCAATATATCATAAATTAATAAGAGTGAAGCATATGTAATACATATCTAAGTGACAAATATAGTAATAAATGAAAAATAAATCCACTTGTTATTCCTTGTAATTAGTTTGAATGAAAAATCTGGTATGTACTATACAACGTGGAATCTTTGAGAAACCAGTACTTCAGTTAAAGAGGAGAAGTGAAGACTTTTAGAAATAGGTCATCTAATTCTTAATTAAAATAAAATTATAAGGACTATTAATGAAGAATTTGTCAGTTCTGTGTCTTAATTTTCACGTCAGAAATTAACAGATTTGACTAGATCTCTAAAATCACTTACAATGATTAACTTTTTGGATTTGGGGACCCTTCAGATTTTATCTAGTAAAGATAGAGTAAGAACCAGTAGTGTGGGACTTTCCTGGTTGCGTACTGGTTAAGAGTCCACCTGCCAATGCAGGGGACACAGGTTCAAGCCCTGGTCCGGGAAGATACCACATCCCGCAGAGCAACTAAGCCTGTGCACTACAACCACTGAGCCTGCGCTCTAGAGCCTGTGAGGCACAACTGCTGAGCCCACATGCCACAACTACTGAAACCCACGTGCCTGGAGCCCATGCTCCGCAGTGAAGCCACTGCAATGAGAAGCCCATGCACTGCAATGAAGAGTAGCTCCCGCTCGCCGCAACTAGAGAAAGCCTGTGTGCAGCAACAAAGACCCAACGCAGCCAACAATAGAAATAAAAAATTTAAAAATGTCTAAATAAATAAATAAAATAAAAAACAAACTGGGTTTATATGAAGTTCAAAACCACGCTAAACAAAAATCATTTAAAAAAAAAGAACCAGTAGTGTAATACTCATCGTCTTCTTTGCTGTACTTGTTAGGCCAGTAGGTCAGGGAAATGCCCAAGATGATAATATTATTCAGTAGGAGATTGAAGATACATGGAAGTATTGTGGTACAGTATTTAAGAATGCAGTTTTTGGATTAGGCAGACCTGTGATTGAATCCTGATTTCTCTACTTAATGCTATAAGATTTTGAGCAAAGGTATATTGCCTCCCTAATGGTGTCCCAGTTTCTTGAGCACTGAAGTAGAGATAATTGTATCTACCTCAGAGTTGTGAGAATTGGACGTATAATGCACATAAATTCTTCAGCACGAAGTCTGACATAAAATAAGCACTCAATAAATGTTAGTTACTTAGAGTAGTCTATGATATCCTTGTGGGCGAGATATAGAGATATCCAAAGAATTACCGATAATCCTTGAGGAAATTTTCCAGATCTGTGTTTCCGGGTTGTATTCTTAAGCCTTATTTGGGTTTGAAGCTTTATTTTAATTTAGGTGAGGAGACAGTGCTCAAATTTCCAGATGATATCCTCAAAAGAAATGCCCAGTCATGTTGTTTGCCCATGTTTTTATTTGGTTGTCTATCCTTTACTTACTGATTTGTTAAAGCTCTGTATATTTTTAGATACAGCTTGTTGTTGTTAGATGTACGCGTTCAAATATCTTGTCCCTGTCTGGTTTGCATTGTCACTCTCTTAATGAAATCCTGTGACCAGAAGTCCTAATACGTTTCTTTAAAAGTAAAATTTACAGTGAAATGCAAACATCTTAAGCATACAGGTCAATCAGTTTTTATGAATATATGCACTTGTTTACTTCAAATATAGAGAATGTTCCCACCACCCCAGAAAGTTTTTTTGTGCCTCCTTCCAATCAATTCCTACCACACATAGATTACCATTGTTCTGATTTCTATCACTGTAGTATAGTTTCGCCTGTTCTTGAATTTCAACTAAATGGGATAATTTAACCTTCTGTGTCTGGCTTCTTTCACTCAACATAGTGTTTATGTGCTTATCAGTAGTTCATTTAAAAATTTTTGAGTAGATATTATATGTGAATGTACCACACATTTATTTATCCATTCTACTGTTGATAGACATTTGGATTATTTCCAGTTTTTGAAAACAATGTATGTCACTGCTATAAGTACTTTTGTGTTTTTGTGAACATATTTTAATGGATTCTTACCTGAACTCTGTTCTGTTTCATTGGTCTATTTTTTGAATTTTATGCCAATATAAAACTGTTCTGATTAATATAGCTTTATAGGGAACTTTGAAATCAAATTGTATAAGTTCTCTTTAACACTTTTTCATCCTAGGTTCTTTGCATTTGTATGTAAATTTTAGAATCCACTTACCAATTTTACAAAACACCTGTTTGGATTTTGATTAGAATTGCATGTAATCCATAGCAGGTTTATTTACAGAAAATTGATGTCTTCCAGTCCATGCACATGGTGTGTCACCATTTATTTAGATCTCTATTCACTTCTCTCTGCAGTGGTTTAGAGTTTTCAGTATAGAGGTCTTTTGCCAAATTGATTCACAAATATTTTATGTTTTTTTGTTATTGTAAATGGAATTTTTTTAATTTAAATCTCTAATTTGATTGTTACAAGTACATAGAAACATTTTATATTTGTATCTTGTGCTTTTATCTTGCTATCTTCCTAAATTCACTTATTTCTAGTAGTTATTTAGTAGATTCCTTATGATTTTTATATAAACAATCATATCATCTATGAATAAAGGCAGTGTTACTTTCTCCTTCCCAGTCTTCCTTTTATTTTATTTTATTGTCTTGCCTTATTGTGCTTGTTTGAACTTCTGATAAAGTGTTTAATAGAATCAGGGAATGCCTTCCTGTGTAATCTTAGAGGGGAAGTGTCCAGTATTTCACCATTAAGTATGATGTTAGTCAATAGGTTTTTTCTTTGCACCTTTTATTAAGGAAATTTATTTCTTTGCCTAATTAGCTGAGAGTTTTCTTTATGAACTAGTTAGATGCTTTTTCTATATTGTTTTGAGATAATCTTGATTTTTATCTTTCATTTTGTCAGCATGGTGAGTTACACTGGTGGACTTTCAAATGTTAAACCAACTATTCATTCCTATTATAAACCCTGCGTGGTCATAATGTATTATCCTTTTTATATATAGCTGAATTTGATTTGCTGTTATTTTGTTGAGAAATTTTGTGTCTGTGTTCATGAGGGATATTGATCTGTAGTTTTCTTTAATGTCTTTATAAAGTTTTGTTATCTAGGTCATACTGTCTCTTAAAATGTGTTAGGAAATGTTACCTTCTCTGTTTTCTGAGTTTGTGCTATTTTTTCCTTCAATGTTTGATAAAATTCACTAGTGGAATTATCTGGACCTGAAGTTTTCTTCTGTGAAGATTTTGATAATTTCTTTCATATAATGAGAATATTAAGATTTTCTGTTTCTTTTTCTGTCAGTTTTGATCATTTGTGTTTCTCATGGAATTTTTATCTAATTTACAAAATTTATTGGCATAAAGTTGTTTGTGATATTTCCTTTTAATGCCTTTAGGATGTGTGTTGATATCTTTTATTCCATTGCTGATATTAATAATTTGTATACTTTTCTCTTTTTTCTTGCTTTATCTTGCCAAGGGGTTATTAATTTTATTAATCTTTTCATCGAACCAGCTTTGGCTTTGTTAATTTGCTCTCTTATTTGTTTTCTATGTCATTTATATTTGCTCTTATATTTATTAGTTCCTCCTATTTATTACATTAAAGCTCTAAATTTCTCACTAATTACTGCCTTAGCTAATTCCCACTAGTTTTCTCTTTTGTATTTTTAGTATTATTTATATTGAAATATTTTCTAATCTCTCTTATTTTCCCATTATTATTCCTGTGTAACAAACCACCCCAAACAACTTTTATTACGGTGAAACATCTATGGGTTAGAAATTCAGAAAGGGCATGGCACTAATGTCTTGATTCTGTTCTATGATAATTGGGGCCTCTGCTGGGAAAACTTGAAGGCTGGGGATGACTGGGCAACTGCTAGGGACTGGAATCATCTGAAGGTTCACTCATATCTGGCACTTAATACTAGATATTAGCTGGGACCTTCCTTTGGTCTTGTTACTGTGACACCTGCATGAGTTCTCATTATCTGGTGTCTTGGGCTTCCTGGCAGAGTGGAGGCTGAGTTCCAAGAACAAATGCCCTAAGGAGAACCAGAAAGGAGCTGTATTGCCTTTTAAGACATAGTCTTAGAAGTTACATAGTGCTGTTTCCTCAAGAAGAGCATGTGGGATGAAAGATATTGTTCTGGCCAGATATGGAAAACAGAGTTCTGCAAGCTTCTTTAACCCGTAAGTTATTTAGAAATATGTTGTTAATTTCCAAATATTTGGGGCTATTCTCAATCTCTTATTGCTGTTGACTTCTGATTTCATTCTACTGCTGCCAATATTCTGTACAGTTTCAGTCTTCTGATACTCTTTGGCACTTGTATTATGGTCTTGCATAAGGTCTTCTTGGTGACTGTTATTCTGTGCCTTTGTGTATAGGGTTCAATAATGTCAGTGGCTTAATAAGGTGGCTATAGTATTAGTCAAATGTTATAGTTTCTTAGTAATTCTAAGTCATTCTATTAGTAACGAATGGGTATTAACATCTCCAACTATGATTGTAGGTTGGTTATTTCTCCCTTTAGTCCTGTCAGTTTTCTCTTCATGGTTTTTAAGCTGTATTATGTACATTCCCAGGTAGGATTATTGTCTTCCTCATTAATAGCTACTTGTATATTTTAATGTTCGTTTTTATCTCTGGTAATTCCTCAAAGTGTACTTTGTTTAATAATAATATAGTATATATCAGCTTTTATCTTTACTGTTTATATAGCGTATATTTTTCATCTTTTTACTTTTAACACCTGTATCATTATATTTAAGGTAGGTTTCTTATAGATAACATATATTTGGGCTTTGTTTTTTCTTTAACGAATCTGTCAGTTTCTATCTTTTAAGTGATTTGTTTAGACCATTTGCATTTACTGTAACTATTGATATGTTTAAATTTATTGCTTTTTGTTACTCTTTTTTCCTTTTCCATCTTTTTTGGATTTAAGAAAATTAATACTCTATTTTCATTTATTCCTTTTTTTCCTGATTGTTCTAGGGATTATAAGATACATATCACACCTTTCACCTGTTTACTTTTTACCACTTTACACAAGATGTTGAAGCCTTACAACCATATAGTTTCCTTTATCCTCCCCACCTTTATGTTTGTTGTATATGTTTTATCAATGTACATTGAAAACTCTGTCAAACAAAGTTAATAATTTTTGCTTTCAAACATCATACATGTTTTAAAGAACTTAAGAAGAGAACAATAGTCTATTATGGTTACCCAGGTGTGGCCTGTTACAACGTATCAGTATGTTTTGATTAAATTGTGAATTGCCACTTTGACTATAAGGTATTCCTTTTCTCAACCCTATTTAATAGATGTTTTTAATCAGCTGAGTGAGGGGCATATTAAAATCAGCATTTAGTTGCTGTGTTGATTTAAATGGAAAATATTGCTTCATTGTTTTATTATGTTAATTTAGACTATATTTAATTGAAGTGCTCAATAAAGGTTTTTATTTTGTGACGTACTTTAGCTGTATTTGTAATTAGAGGTTTTCTTGGTTTGGGTTTACTAGTAGAATTTCCATTTAAAAAATAACAGTAATTTTTAACGGGCCATCAGTAATTTATATGATGATATAGTTTCTCGGTGTTTTGAAAAATTCTAAAAGTAATAAGATTCAGTCAGTAGTGCTTCTACTTTTAGATCCACTGTTTTTCCACATGAAGTGCATGTTTATATTTTTCACTAAACATATATTCTGAAACAGGGTTAGGCACTCTTGATTTAGGTTTAGTAATGGGTTCATCTTTACTCCATCACTTAGGATTCATACCTGAAGCATGATATTAGGAGATCTCTCTCCTGAGAACGGTGGATCTGTACTATAAGTACACTCCACTGCCAAGGAACCCTCATTAAAAAATGCTATTTTGAAGAAATAGTATACTTCTTTGGTAAGTATTTTAAATGGTACATTTAAATATCTATTAGTATGTAAAAGCTTATTTTCTTAGAAACATGTTCTTTTTAAAAAAAACGAACAAAAGAAAATTTTGACCTTTTTCTGGAAATCACAGAATGGATATTACAAGAATTAAAGTCAAAAGATATTCAGAGCAAAATAAAATAATTTTAGGTATTCTGCTGACAAAAATGATTCCCAAATCACAAATGATTATTGGCATTCATCGTTCAACAAATACTTGTTCTTGGCACTGGGGGTATCACTGTGGAAAAGAGCATTACAAGGAGAGGGAATGTCAGGTGCTAAGTCCCTGGATCAGTAGTGAGGTGGTCCTGAAGAAAAATGAGGGAAATGTGACTGGAACCTAGTGAATGTTGGGGGAAGAGCAGTGAAATGAGCACAGAGAGGAAGCCTGGAACCCGATGATGTTATCTGAAAGTTTATGAATGACCTTTCGATTTTATGACTTATAGGGAACAAAATCTGGTGTCAAGCTGAAATGTCAACTCTTTATTTTTTTAGACCTTGGACATTCATTCCCGCTTAATATTTTACCAGTGTATAATGGTTTGATTGATTGATTGATTGAGGAGCCAGACGGATGTTCTTTGCCAAACATATTCATTTATGGTGGTAGTGTCTGAGCTGTTTTATACCAGCTAATAAAGTGGTTTATTTGAGGAAGAAGGTGAATGAGTGTAATATATGTGCCAGTTTGTTTACCTGCTTTAAAAGACAATCTTACTTTCATGCTTTATTGAAAGGTTTTTCTAACATCTTAGGAGAATTATGCATTCTTGATGGTTTTATTAACAAAAAAAGTTCAAAATTATTCTTTGTCTCATCACATTTTTCCTATTATCTCCTTTGAACAGAATTAATTTTCTTAGAGAACTGAGAGGACAAAAGGCTACTATATTAGTAAAACTTATATTCTATGGAGCATCTATCTCTAATTAAGTAAGGTACTGTCAAAGACAAAAAGTTAAGTGAATGTCATTTTTTTTCTATTAATGGCTGAGTTCCCAGAATGATTCATATTCTAGCCTATGATATCATCCTTATTTAAGTGCTTCGACAGGCAAATAAACCCTTAGAGAAACAGAAGAAAATGAAAAGGAAAGTAGAAACAAGTCAAAAAAGTACCAGTCTAATTCAGGCTTTACTATGAGTGTTGTATATTGTTTTCATTCAGAAGATCACTGTGATTTAAGTGACAATTTCAATAGTTTGAGAATTCTTTTTCTCTAACAGTGACATAAATGCTATATGGAAAGCACCTGCTTTCATTTTCAGAGTACTTTAAGAAAGTTAATCCTGAGAAGGGATTCTGGGAGGTGGGAGGGTAGAATGCTTTATGTCTTCTCTCCCTTTCTGATTCCAATTTATCTACCTCTCTTGAGCCAAGCAGCTTCTGAAGTCAGAAGGCCTACAGGAATGAGGGAGAATTTAGGCTCTGTGGGGGTCCCCATAGAGAGCTGGCGCAGGATTTTATCTTTGCTGCACCCAGTGTACCCACTTAGAGCCTGGGGAACGAGGCAGGAGAAGCCTTAGGTAAGGCCCAGAATGTGGCTGATCCTGGGAAGAGCACAGTCTGCAGAAATCTTCCCACCTCCCAGATTCATGTCATAAAATGTTAATTCCCACAAGACATTTTTTTTTTTTTTTTTTTTTTGGTTGCGTTGGGTCTTCGTTGCTGTGCACAGGCTTTCTCTAATTGTGGCGAGCGGGGGCTACTCTTCATTGCAGTGGCTTCTCTTGTTGCAGAGCACGGGCTCTGGGTGTGCGGGCTTCAGTAGTTGTGGCTCATGGCCTCTAGGGTGCAGGCTCAGTAGTTGTAGCACACGGGCTTAGTTGCTCCACGGCATGTGGGATCTTCCCGGACCAGGGATCGAACCCATGTCCCCTGCATTGGCAGGCAGATTCTTAACCACTGCGCCACCAGGGAAGTCCTGAAATCCCACAAGGACTTTTAAGGGGAATTATTTAAGAATTTACTAAATATTTGATTAATTTCTTAGAGAGAGAAAGAAGATTAGATATCTGAGAATAGGCAGGACAAGTCTGGAAGACATGTGGTAATGATGGTAGGGAGAGGTGGCCCACCTG
Source organism: Orcinus orca (assembly GCF_937001465.1). Lineage (NCBI taxonomy): Eukaryota > Metazoa > Chordata > Mammalia > Artiodactyla > Delphinidae > Orcinus > Orcinus orca. The sequence goes on along the minus strand of NC_064559.1, from coordinate 15,640,710 downwards.
ACTCCACCTCAGAACATATTCTAAAACCACTGTAAATACAGTCGACATGATCCTAACACAGGAGTAGATAAACAGATCAGTGGAACAAAATAGAGCCTTTCCCAACCAGAATTTTCCACCTGAATCACAGAACACACAAATGGCTTGTCGTTTTCTTGATTTTTGCCTAGGATGGAACAGAACTAGTACCAATCTAGATGCTTTGGAGAGAAGCCCATTCATTATAGACAGTAAATGTTATTAGGTATTAGGGTTTAATTCTCTTATTTACCTAGGTTGACACAGACTAGATAATTCAGAACTATAATATGGCAAAGGTAGAATTTCACCTTTATGAGAAAAGTTTTTGGTTTTTTGTAGTAGTGCAGGCACAACTGGCTATCCATTTGGGAGAAAATGAATTTGAACCCTTAGGTCACTTCATGTATGAAGTAAATTCCAGAAAAATTCAAAACTTAAATGTAAGAATGAAAACAAAAATCTTAGAAGGGGGCTTCCCTGGTGGCGCAGTGGTTGAGAGTCCGCCTGCCGATGCAGGGGACACAGGTTTGTGCCCCGGTCCCGGAAGATCCCACATGCCACGGAGCGGCTGGTCCCGTGAGCCATGGCCGCTGAGCCTGCGCGTCCGGAGCCTGTGCTCCGCAACGGGAGAGGCCACAACAGTGAGAGGCCCGCGTACCACTAAAAAAAAAAAAAAACCTTAGAAGAAAATCTTGGATTCTATATGTAAAAATGTATGGACTGAGAATACCTTAAATAAATCAGAAGACCCAGAAATTTAGTTTAATACAAAAAAAATGGACAGATTATATCAATTGTAAAAGTCTTTTATTTGGCTTTTTAAAAAAAGATAGATACTTTAAATACATTACGTCAATATACAGAAATTGATTTGAAAAAAATACTTGAAATACAAATGAAAAATCTCTATGGCAATAATACACAGATGCGGTTCTAAACTAATAAAAAAAATCAAAACCCCAATAGAATAAAGTAGCCAACGTTATGAATAAGTAATTCCTTTTTGTGGAGTTCTGGAAAGGCAGCACTAATCTATAGTGATAGAAATCAGTCAGCGGTTTCCTGGGAAGTGAATGGAACTTGCTTGTAAGTGGGCATGATGGAATTTTCTGAAGTAAAGTAAATGTTCTGTATCATAATGGAAATACATTGTCAAAGGTCTTTGAACTTTGTATTTAAAATGTGTGCATTTATATATGTAAACTATACCTCAGTAAAGTTGATTTTAAAACCATAGTTGATACCCTTCAATGGTAATATTTTAAAGTATGTTAGTACCTGTTGTAATTAGGGTAGGGCTGTTGGGCAAAAGGATGTTCTCAGACCTTTCTTGTAGAAAGGTGAATTTTTATAGCCTTTGTGGAAGCAACTTTGAAACATCTATTAAGGTAAAAATCATACCTCTCCATCCAGTGGTCCTATTTCACAGACTCTGTTCCATAGGAATAAAAGTCTCAGTATGTAAAAACATGTACGTGAATATGTTTGATGCAGAATTGTTCTTAGTGGCTAAAATCTGGGTACCAAATAAATGCCCATTAGTAGGTGAAGGGCAGATTAAATTGTGGAACATCTTTATTATATTATATAGCTGTTTAAAAGGATAGGTAAGAGCTATATCAGATGAAAGGATTTCCATGAGGTATTGTTAAAGGAGAAAAGTATGACACACATAAGAAAACCAAATAGGCTTATTTCATTTTTGAAAAGCAAATGCTCTAAAAACTATAATGTAAAGAAACATGTTTTAATGTATGTGCAAAGAAAAACATTCCAGATCATTAACATAGTTTACCTAATGTGAAGGGCAGGATGTACAATGGGGTGGGAGAGGAGAGGAGGAATGGAGAGTTGAACAAAAAAATAAAAAGGACTTAATTGGAAGACATCAAAACAATACACACACAGACAAAATAGCCTGTATTTGCAAGATTTCATGCATGTGCATAAACTAGGAGAAAATGTTAGGGTTTTATGTACTGACTTACAGAGATATTTGTAATATACATTCAAATTTTAGAAAGTATGTTACCAAGTAAAGTTTATAACACGATTATATTTTAGTAAATACGAGGTTCTCTGAAGATGAGTTCTTGTTAAATCTGAGTCAGAGCAACTGCCTTGTTTCCAGATTTCTTTCACTTTCTCTGAGAAAGTTTCCAAAATATTTCTGTTGACTTTTAGGCTCCTTAAGTGGATATCCGTTTATTTTAGAGTGTTAAGACCAATACAGAACAACAGTTGTGTAGTTCTCCTATTCCCTTCAGCACCACCCTTTGGTCCTAACAGTTGGATGTTTCTGATGGTCGGATCTGCACAGACTGCAGAGTCCTTTTGCTACAGTGGTTGAGAGAATGAGAATTGAATAGTTCTATCTCCTTGGGTTTGCCAGGATTCCACTTGGTTTTTCACTAAAGAAAATGCAAAGAAGCACATTCAGATCTCAGCTGGTGTCTTTCAGCCCTCCATTTTTTTGTTCTGGCTGTACATTTTATGCTTTTATTTCACTGACTCTGGAGGGTGAGTATATGTAGCTAAATTTGAGATGGAGCAAAGTAGTAGAGGTGTTGGTCTAGGAGAAACCCTGCATCTGTGGTCATCACTGGTTTAGATTTCTTTCAAATTATAATGTATACTTTTGTCACTGTTTGTGTTTTCTGTGGTCTTCTTATAACATAAAACTTTTTCACGGTCACATGAGGAGAAAGCAAGATTTGCTAAGTGAAAAGCTGTATCTTTTATTAAACTTTCTATTCCTCATCTTTGGAAAACTATTGTTCTCCATGTGTGTCTTATATATCCCCATAAACGTCTGTGTGTTTGCTACAGGAAGCTCTAAGAGTGTTTTCATTCCCTTCATTTACCTTTACCAACATAAGACTTGATACAGGACCCCTTGACCCCATTATAATTGATTAAAACAGAATATTTGGAATACCTTGGGATACACACAAACGTGTGCATACACACATGTATACTTAAAATAACAGCATCCAGAGCAAGATTCACTAATACTGTAACCACCCCATCTCATACTTAAATGTAAAGCATCTTATAATATCAGTCTTGTTCAACAAGACACTGAGTTCAGGGCATCTTATCACATAAAATGTTTTTAAGTCCAACAAGGCACCCAATTTGAGATCCAAATGATGCAAACAGTGTGGAATATCTGTATGATAAGCACTTCCAAAGATTATTTGTATCCCATTAAACTCATTTCAAGGTTCCTGAGAAGATTTAAAAATAAAATAGCTCCAACTCTTGATTAACAAAACAAAACAAAACAAAAATACTGAAGACTCCTATTCTAAGGATAATCTACCTGGGTGTGATCAAGAAACCTTTAAATTACTAACGTAGCCTTCATACTTATGTGCTACAAACTAACCACCTTTTGAAAAGCATTTTGGTAAATCATATTTTCTACTCTTGAGGCATTGACTTTTTGCATGGCCAGACATTATTTATTTAGCTGTAAATAGTTAAATAATCATTTAAATTGAGTGGAAAAAATAACATACACACGCAATAAATAATTACCCTTTTTTCATGGGGATTTTCTGGAGAATTTATGAAACTTAAAAGATAGAGAGAAACTAAGATGATGAACTGGCATTAATAAATGTTAATAGAACCAAGGTAAGTATAGGAGAGTTAAGGCAATCAGCATGGGAATATTTTTAATGTGAATTATTTAACTTTTAAAACTTGGAGGAAATTGTAATTATTCAAAACACTAATTTTTTAGAAATTAAAACATCTATTTTAATTTTTTCTTTTTCTTTTTTTGGTTTTAAACAGGCCATATACTCCTTTGAAAGGAGGATTCTCCAATGTATGGTTTGACAGATTTCAAATATCTAATGACTGCCCAGAACACCTTGAATCAATTGATGTAATGTGTCAGGTGCTTACAGATTTGATTGATGGTGAAGTAAAAAGTGGTATCAAGAAGAACAGGATATTAGTAGGTAAGATCTTTAGATGTTGAGAATTTAAATATTTTTTTCACTTTTGTGTAATTCTATACATTGAATTTTACTTGGAACATTATTTGGAAGCACTTTGTATATCATTTGACCTATTCACAGTTTCAGATAAACTTTACATATTAAGAATTTTAAGGGTAATAGAATTATAAGCAAAAACTAATGAAACTTTAAATGATTTTCTTTTTAATAATAACATACTTTAAGACTCCCATGGCAGTTAAAATTTTCTTTCTACTTTAATTTTCAATTAAGAGATTATTCATTCCAGTTTTTAAAACATTTTATTTTAATTAGCTTAAGTTTTATATGTTTAAACCACTATCGCCATAATTAAGATAAATTCGAGTACATAGTCAAAATATAACAGCAAATTCGTGAAAAGTAAACTCTTCAGAGTTAATACTGTAGGAATAAGGTATTCATAAACTTTTGTTAAACATGTTGTTAGCAATCTCTCTTCCCAAGGGGATATAGCATGCCTTTATATAAGCTTTATTCTACTTACACCCCTTTCCTTTTCTGCAGTCATAAAATACATAAACCATTTTATAATACATGCAAAAATAAGATAAACTGTATAGAATGTGAATGATACAGGATGGATTTTTGTTAAAGAGTTATTTCCAAATAACTATTTAATTTATAATGAGTTGTATTTAATGTTGAAATTATAAAGCAAATTAAGTATCTTCATCATGTTCTAAATAACATTAAAATGTACATTGAAATCCTGTGTAGACAGGATTTGGGCAAATTAATAAACTTCCTTTGTGTTTATTGAAGTACTAAACTATTCATTGAGTTGAGAAGCAATATGATATAATGGATGGAATACATTTTTCTGTCTTGGCTTCAGCATTCACTTTTGTTAGTTAAAAGCAGTGTGCCCTCCAGTGCAGTAACATCACCTTTCTAGGCCTCTGTTTCCTCATCAGTGTTTAACTCTATATTTCTGTGTTTCTGTGTTTAACATCTGTGTCATAGAGATAAATACAGAACGTTATGGGAGTACTGGGAAGAGCATAGTGAAGGGGCACCAATTCAGTCTAGGGCATCATGAAACAGTTACAAGATAGAATTCAAAATATGTGAATGTGTAACAGATTCTGTCATTCAATGATTTAGCAAATATTTTCTAAGTTTCTAAGTACTGTGTGTCTGGCAGTAAGTTAGATGCTCAAAGAGACACACCGATAAATAGAACAGGAATGCCACAGTTGCTTACAACCTAGAAGAGCCCATGAGGTACTTAAAATGGTAACTGTAAGGCCAGCCAGCCTTGATGATTGCCCTAAAGCAATATAACTGACAGCTCTTCAAAGGGAATGATCATCTGTATGTATTTTTATTTCTCAGGACCCATCGCAACGCTTAGCACAGAGCTAAACATTTATAATGAGCAGCATGACCTGATCTGTAAATTGATGACTTAAGTAGTTAAGTATCACAGGAATTCAGATGAAAAGAGGTCATAAGTATTTGGGGCTATTAGAGAACAATTTAATAGGAAAGTATCAGAGGCATTTGAGATTTTGAGATGTGCAAATAAGTAAAATTTTAACTATTATAGTGTAGAGGTCTAAACATAGAGAGTAATATGAATGGTAAATAGAAGTAAAAAAAAAATAGTGCTTGTTTTTATCTGTCTGGATGTCAGATGGCTTTAGCAGAAAGTTTGTTGTCTGACTGGAAAATGCCTATTGATCTGTTAGCTGGACTAACAACCTGAAGAGCAAATGGTATAGTGACCAAAATGGGTCGAATCTAAAGTCCACCACTGCCTAGCTGGTTCATCACTTAATTGCCTACACTGAATTTCTGCTACCTCATCTGCAAAGTGGGAATAATGATACTATAAAAATACTATTTTACTGGGATATGATGTTTGTAAAACAGTTGGCTCATTTTACACTCTCAATAAATACTTTCTGGTTCCCCTTTTATCCTTTATTCTGTAGGTAATTGAGGAGAGATGATTAAAGTATGTCTTTGAGTCATATAGTTAGAACTGTGCTTTAGGAAAATTAATCTGGCAGAAGGGGTAAGTGAAGAGATAACAATTTGGGTATGGGAAAACCAGTTACTGAATTTATGATTATAGGGTAATGAGATCCTGAAGTCACGTAATGACAGTGGGAAAACAAAATATTAGTACTGTAAGAAATTGCTTTAAATTAAAATTATAAAATCTTCATACATAAAAACGTAGAAAACATACAAATCGTACTTCTAATGTATATGTGTTAAAGAACGTATCACGTTGAATTGTAATTGCTTATATGCTTGTCTCCTGCCCCATCCCTCCTCCTCGCCCTTCCCTGTATCCATCAGTTACTTCATCTTATTCATCTTTGAAAAGAGGTTATGGATTGTTGTAAGGTCGGAGAGCTGATAAGAATTTTGAATCTGGGTTTACTTCATTTCAGAGCCCATGGTTCTTCCATTTAACTGAACGTTTGTAAAATTCTTAATACATCTTGTCAAATTCCTTTTGTGAAAAAACTGTACCAGTTGATACTTCTCCCACCTATATTAGAATGTCCATCTTATTATACCTCACTGAATAATATTGTCTTGAAAAATATTTGCTAAAATTAAGTAAACAAAAGTAATCAATATGCACTTAATTTATTTTTCTTTTAATTCTGTTTATGTTTTGACACAAGAAAGCTATTTTTACTTGTCTATTTTTTTCCAAATGATTTCTCAGTTTAAGAAGGTATTTCTCTAGAACTTGAATAAATATTCAAATAGGTGTTCTTCTGGCTTTTCTATAATTTTTTAAATATTTAATTATTTGATTCATCTGGAATTTTTTTTTAGTTTCTTTCTACCATATCATGGAAGGTTTTAATTATTTTCTGAAGTACCAAGAGAACCTTGTTAAAAGATGATCTTATTTATAAAGCAATCAGTAATGTAGTCGATGTTTTATCAAAGCTCCACTGAATTTTTAACAAAATTTCATTTTGGAAGGGTTATAAACTATTATAAAATTATAAAATTTGAAATTTATTACAAAGTGCGTATAATAGGATATTTATATACACTTATGAATATAAAAATTGGGAAAGAAAAAAATGCTTTTTTAGAATTTGTGAGATGAGCTTATGAACTCCTATAAAGCCTCTTTCCTAGCTTGGGATATGAAATAGACGACAAGTGCAGATCCAAGGTTGTTTGTCCTTGTTACTTTACTTTTAGTTATTTAAGCAGTCAATGAAAATAAATCTTCACTTACATTTCTGTAGAGTTAAACAAGTGTGCCAAAATACACGTGATTCTTGACCTTCTTTTATTATGACAAAACATTACTTTACTACCTCCTTTTTCTTTACATGGATTAGCTATTGATGCATAGAGGAAATAGCATTCTAGTCCTATAGGGATTTTCTCTTGTAGTTGTTTTTTATTTTTTTGTCTTATTGATCTAACTGAACTTCTCACTTATTTGAAAACATGGCACATGAAGCAAAATATCATTATGTATTCAAATATTTGTACATGCATTTCTTGAGTTGTGAATATCATAATTGCAAATGCATGAGTGCAACTGACAGCAGTATAACATGGTTAAGAACTTGGGCTCTGGACTCAGACTGCAGGTTTCTAATCCTAGATTCACTATTTTGTAGGTATATGAGTTTCCTTAACCTCTGTGTGTGGATGATAATAATAGTACTTATCTTACAGAGGTGTGATGATTCAGTTAGTCAATTCATGTGAAACACTTAGAAATATGCCTGGCAGGTAATGTTGAAGAAATTTTCTTGCTGTTATTAAACACTCTCTATACCACCTTCCCCATGGTCTCTCCAGACAACAGAAAGGCCGTACTGGACCAGTGCTGCCTATGGAGACTTAGGGAGCTCACTGTTCCTTCCCTACCAGCTGTTTTCTTTTCTCAGTAGTATACGTGCTGTGCTTCCCTCTTTCTTTTTCATTGCTCATAGATTCTTTAAACAGAAGTACTGCTTCATATTTTTCTACTGGTTTAATACTTTTGTCAAGTGTCTATTATAGAACATTTTAAATTAAGTAAGATTTAAATGATATAACATTTTAATGAAGGAGGGATCTAGTGGGACGTCAAAGCAAAGTGCATTTGAGATGCTAGACACACATATACAAACAACATAGGTTATTTTAAAAAATTAATTATAAGAGGAAAAACTAGAAAAATTACAAGATTAAAAAGGAAAGGGACTTCCCTGGTGGAGCAGTGCTAAGAATCTGCCTGCCAGTGCAGGGGACATGGGTTCGAGCCCTGGTCTGGGAAGATCCCACATGCCGCGGAGCAACTAAGCCCGTGTGCCACAACTACTGAGCCTGTGCTCTAGAGCCCACGAGCCACAACTACTGAGCCCACACGCCACAACTACCCACACACCTAGAGCCCGTGCTCTACAACAAGAGAAGCCACCACAATGAGAAGCCCACGCACCACAACGAAGGGTAGCCCCCGCTCACCACAACTAGAGAAAGCCCGCAGGCAGCAGTGAAGACCCAATACAGCCAAACATAAATAATTTTTTTTAAAAAAAGGAAAAAATAGAGATAATAGTACAAAATTGTTACCCTTGTTGATTTTGTTTAATATGTGATAAAATTTCAGATTTAATATCACACATTGTGTCCTCATGGAACCCTTTTCTCTGAGATTGTAATTTTAATAAATATAGCTTTGTAAACAAAACTATTCTCTATATTTGCATAGGTGGCAGCCCATTCTTTTTCTGTGGTTTTGTTTTGATTAGTGATATTATATTAAACTTAGTTTAAAAACAATGTTTTTATAGAGTATGATATACCACCTTTTCTAGGTAGTTTACACAGCTTAGTCAGGTCAAAAATGAAACTTCTCATACTAAATTTAATTTCCAAATTGTTAATAAGTGCTGGAGTACCAAAAACTATCAAAAGCTTTACAGTATAATGAGGGAGATAACAGAAGTAAAGTGTTCTAAAGAACAAGTCGATTTTGGGGGGAGCTAGGAACTGCTTCTTAGAAGAGATAATCTCCAATTGAGTTTTAAAGAATGAGTGAGAATATGACTGGTAAACAAATAGGGAAACACATTCATGAAAGAAAACAAGGGACACATTAAAATCTCTCAGGGACTACTAGTTTGATATGCGCTTCAACTCCCAGGATTATTGAATTATATACAGAGAATGACATGATCAGATGAGCATTTTAAAAAGATTACACTGACAACACTGTGGAGGCTGGCTAGTCTGAAGTCCGGGGGAATAGGAAGATGGCAAATGCAATAGATCCAGTAGAATGATGAAAGACCAACACGTACAGTGTTTCACGACTTTGGAAACAAAGGATGAGTAAGATTACACTAAAGAACATTGCAGTCAACTGCGAGTTTAGCTAAGAAAAATCCTTTGTTTTCTTGTTTTCAACAATGGAAATATATTTCTTTCTTAATGGAAAGAATAAACTTTGGTTAGAAAGGAGGAACTGGGCAAAAGCTTTAAATGTGTTCCTTGGAGACATTCGTGAATCCTTACTATGCATGTTAAGAAGATCAGGTATAAGAAAGTTTATTTATTTTTATATAATAATACCACACATGATTCTACAGAGGGTATGGTAAAAATTAGGGGAAACACAGGCAATAAAATAGTGACTTTTAAATTACTTTCTGAATTTGGCAACATAGCTATTGTTAAAACCTGGATTCAGATTCTGTATTCTGAAAAAATTATTAAGAATATAGTTTGACACTATAATGTGTTTAAATTATACACATTTTTTCATATACAGTATCTTTCTTGACCCTTGTAATAGGTGAAGTAGGAAATTATTATTCTCATTTCAGATAAGAAGAAACTAAAGTTCAAAGAGACTGCTGGCTAAAATAGAGTTGGGACTAGAACCCAGATCCTATGCATTGACTTAGGAACTTTGTACCATAATGAGATTCCTTTTTCTAACCACTAGGTGGTGATAATTTGTTGTTAAGAGAAAACTGACATAATTTAGATTTAACTTTGATCTAGGATGTATAGAACCTGACAAATGATAATGACCAGATTATTGGTATAGTTTTTCATGTTCTCTGATAATATTATTAGAATTTTGAAGCAGGGATAATCAAGTGCTTCTGGAATTACACCTGAATAATTTACATGGATGCTCTACATACCCATTATGATGCTCTAAATACCCATCATGAGGAAAGCGGTTAAGGGAGTAATGGTCTGTTAATACAACTGACTATTATGTAACCATTATATACTATATACATACATTTAGAAGGTACTTAGTATACTTAGTATGTGTTCAAGGAGTAAAAAAATAATTGTGGAATTTTGTAATTCTGTTTAAAGACATTCAAATCAGTATTACATGAAAGTAAGGTATAAAATTGTACATATAGAGTGAGTTTAACTGTTAAAATGAATTTTTAAAAACATGTCAAAATTATATGTGAGTAGTGAGATTTTGGATAACGCATTTTCTTTATTTTTGTGTGGTGGAAATACTTTACACAGTGGGCATATATTCACATATTAATTTTATAATAAGATTTAAAATTAAAATGAAGGGATAGTTGTAGTTACCAAGATGAAACCTAGCTCCACAATTTCCAGGCTGACTTTCCTGACATTATATGTTTCTTTTGAAGCTCTTGGAGGGAACTGGAGAATGATAGCATCCTTCTACTTTCTTTTAACATATATATATCTTAAATAATGTACGTTTCTTCAGCAACAACTATCAGAACTTTTAAGGCTTGGGACTGCTGTTTTAATAGCTTTCCATAGAAGATGATAAATATTTTGTTTACCCTGTCAATTTTATATGAGAGAAAATATACAAATATGGTGGGCATAATTTATATATTCCCAAATTTTTGAGACTTTACCACAGTTCATTCTGAAAAATAATTATATATAAAGTGGAAAAATTGTTGCAATTTGGTTGGAGGGTGGATTTTATTCCATTTTTAAAATCCCATTCACTTGACGGTAAACTTGAATTGTAAGTTCCCTGCCTCCCCCCCGCACCCCCCCACCCCCAGACTTTGTTTTCAGATAGATTAGCTTAGTTTTCCCAGTACAGTTTTTATACATTATTACTGTTTTATTTAATTTAAAGAGTTCATAAAAACTAGGTTATTTTTTAACATGTTTTTTATTCAGCCTATTAATCTTAAATGTATGTTGAAATGTTAACTCTTGACATTTTAATGCTTCACCAGCGACTATAAATATACATCATAACTATTACCTACAATGAGTTTACTCATTGGTATTTACTTATTGAGCAGTATATTTTATATTGCATTTTAAACACTTAGATGAAAATTGAAATAACTAGTCTTTTGTGTTAAATTTTCTTCCATTAGAAAAAAATACATAAAGTCCCTTTCACACCGGTGTCCGCAACGTTAAAGGTGACTGTATTGTCAAAGATCGCTGGTGAGGAATTGCAGGCTACCTCACGAGATTATAAATGGACAAGGAACTTAGATTGAATCTTAAAATAATGAGTTTTCAACGAGTACATTTTTCTTCATTATAAATTAGGAGAATTGAACATGAGGTTAAATGTCTCAAGGATGCCTTTGTTCATAATGGCATTTCATACGTGGGAAAGTGTTTTCTTTCTTAGTTTTGTTGCTGTTCTTGTTGCTGTTCTTGCTGTGAGGCTGGTCCCCCCGAGGGGCTCGGAAATCCCATAAAGTGATTAAGTTACCCTAGTCAATAAAAGCGCAGTGATGGGGTGGGTGCATTTAATGTGTAAAAATTGTCTCAGTAGGTGTGCTTTTATAATAATTTTTAAATATGTTTTTGCTCACTGGTCTATTTTTATTCACATTTTATCTTTGTATGATTTTTTTAAAAGATCACATTAAAAGATCACATTTAATGATATTAGCCACATTATGTTTTTTATGGAACATTAATTTCATTTTGCTCCATTTATGAAATTTAAAGCTTTTTTCCATCATTGGTGCAACTTAGATTATCTAGAACTTCATTGTCCCATATGATAACCCCTAGCCACATGTATTGAAACTCAAATTTTAACTAGGTAAAATTAAAGTAAATGTTTAATTCCTCAGTCATACTAGTCCCATTTAATATGTTACTTAGGTACATTTGGCAAAAAATATAACTCAAGCTCTTGAATTTCTCCAAAAAATAAAAACTGTGTTCCTACAGCCTTGTTATCTCTAACATATGGATTTCTTTTAAATCATGAGATGTCTTTTAACTCTCAGTCATGCTGGGGAATATCACACCGAGTCTCTAAGCTGAAGCTGGGCCATCCTCTCTGCTATGTCACGGTCAGGTCCCTACCTCCATATTCTGTGTTGTGTTGGTTTTCGCCTTTGAACAGAAGGGTCCAGGTATTTTAATCTGCATATCTCTGGTGACTGGTGTCACTCCAGTGACAGTGTTTGGCACATAAAAGACAATAAAAGTTTGTCAAGTGAATATTTTTTCCCCAAACTCTTTTTTAAAAGGACATATGGGTACCTATGTTTGAATTATACCATCACAAGTCAGTTTTCAAAATAATATTATAATACAAAGATGTTTTATCTTTCTCACCAAATTTTTGATCATCCTTCCTAATTCAGAGATCACTAAGCATCTATTATATGGCAGACTCTAGAAATATAATCCTCATGGAGCTTGTAGTTTGGCAAGTAAGACAGAAAGGTGCATGTTATTAATTGTAGCTGCAGTGTGAGGACTCCTATAAGTATAAACAAAATGTAAGTAGACACTAGAAGTTTAAATAAATAACACTTGTGCTATGACTCATATTTTGAAATATAATAAATATTTTTACTTGATGACCAAAATTTATTTTTTCAATTCTAGCTCCTTTTATAACAAATTATTTTACCAGTGATGGCATAGATAGAACAGTGTTATTTACTCATAGCAGGTTTTTTTCCATGAGATCTAAAGTAGGCTAAATTTCTCTTTAGCATTGTATCTCTTTTATGTCTCCAAATATTTATGGAAGATTGGCATAGCTATATCTTGTTCTAAATTATCGTTACATATATTCTGCTTTTTCTGACAAGTGAATTTTTGCTTCTTTTAGGAGGATTTTCTATGGGAGGGTGCATGGCAATGCATTTAGCATACAGAAATCATCAGGATGTGGCAGGAGTATTTGCTCTTTCTAGTTTTCTGAATAAGACATCTGCTGTTTACCAGGTAAGTTCCAGATTTTAAAAACAAAACAGAAAAAAAAATGAGACATTCACACATTGAAACTAAAACAACATTGATAATTACACAATAACAATTGATTCACAGAGCATTCCTGGGAATTCAAATTAGTTATATTGGTAAATTCCAGCTGGTCATTCATGTTTAGGAAGTGCCTTGTACAGAGATTATTGTTAAGCAAAGTGTCAAAGAGAAAAGGATAAAAAAATATGTGTATGCTATATATGTATCCTGCATACATATTAAAAATATAGATGATTACAACTAGGTTTGCTTATTATGTCATGAACATAATCAAACCAAAGAATCAGTTACATGGCTGGTACCTATTTTTCAGCAATACCCTGATTCATGAGTATGGCATATTACAGTGCTGCAGCCTCATTACCAGAAGTAGAACCAGTAGGTATGGAAATGAGAACAAGAATGCTATTTTTTCCTTGATTGTACCTGAGCTCTGTGTTCCTCCCTCTTTCCACTCCATGTGAAGAGGTTTGTCTTCCCAAGACACAAGGTTTCTGCGGGAAATGCTTTGACCATTTTTGAGACAGTCCTCTACGGAGTAAATTCAGATCACGTACAGCTGCAGCTCCAGTGGTGCCAGCAACCAGCTAAGCTCCTGGTCCTGGCCCATCAGTATATACCTCAGAGAGCTCTACCACTGCCTCTTCTTCCCCTTTTAAATATTGAAGCTTTGGTTAAATTGGAGTTTTTCTGTCCCTCTGATTTCTGAGAATAATGTTCTTAAATGAATTTCTTAAACTTCTCCATTTTTATGTTCTCTTCTCTAGGCTCTTCAGAAAAGTGATGGTGTCCTCCCTGAATTATTTCAGTGTCATGGTACCGCAGATGAGTTAGTTCTTCATTCTTGGGGTGAAGAGACAAACTCAGTATTAAAATCTCTAGGCGTGAGGACAAAGTTTCATAGTTTCCCAGGTGTTTACCATGAGTTAAGCAAAGCTGAGCTAGAAAAACTGAAGTCATGGATTCTTACAAAGCTGCCAGACTGAATGAGTCAAGATTGATTTGTTAATATATAAGCAATGTCTTTATGAAAAGTGATTTTTACTGCCAAATTCTAATTTGATAAACAATAATTAAAATATTAAAAAATATCAGCAGTTTACTGACTTATTAGTTATTGAAATGCTTAGCACCATAGAGAGTAGTATAACGTTAATTTAGGCAAACATCTGTGTATTATTTGGCAGATACATTTTTATAAATATTTGAAGGCCTTGTAAGTAAGTAAATATTGAAATATTAGAAAGTAATTAAACTAGCTTAAATAAAGGCAATGAGAAACCAGGAAAAGTTTTAACATGATATTATTTTATCTTTGTTGTCACTTTCTTTAAATTGCCTTTCCGGAGATATTCATGCTCGTGTAGTTTTTGACAGAATAACATTAGTACCCCACATTTATAGAGTAGTTTCCCGTTACCTCACCTGACCATCACAAGAGCTTGATGAAGTAGACTGAGTAGTTGTTACTGGTATTTTATAATAGGGATAGAAGGATTGAAAACTTTCCCAAAGCCTCTAGAGTAAAAACTGGAATCCAGACCTTCTGGTCCCAGTGGAGCTCCCTTTCTCTGAGACCAGATTGCTGCTCTGCTCCAGTCCTAGGGTTCCAGTTGCTCTTCAGATCCTTGTCAGCACTCAGTATGGCCAGTCTTTTCAGTTTTATCCATTCTGGTGGGTATACAGTGGTAACAATTTGTGGGTTTAATCTGCATTTTCCTAACCTAATGGTGTTAAGCAATTTCTATATGCTTATTTGTGATCTGTATAAATTCTGATGATATCTCTATTCAGATCTTCTGCCCATTTTTTATTAGGGCATTGTAACAGCTTGCATTGTAAAAGCTGTTTATATATGCTGGATAGAAATTCTTTGTTAGCCAGATGTTTTACCTTTTTTTTTTTTCTTAGTCTGTGGCTTGCCTTATTTTCTTTACAGTGTAATTCAAAAGAGCAGAAGTTTTTAATTTGATGACGTCCAGTTTATTCATTTTTTTTCATTTATACTTTGTGCTTTTGATGTCATATTTAAGCATTCTTAAGAAATCCTAGGTCACTAAGATTTTCTCTTATATTTTCTTCAACTAATACACTCCTTTAGTGCTATAAATCTTCCCACAAGTATTATATTAGTAACATCCCACGATCTTTTATATTTTGTGTTTTCATTTTCATTCAGGTCAAATCTTTCTAAATTCCCTTTTGATTTCTTCTTTAACCCTTGGGTTACTTAAAATTGTGTTATTTTGTTTCAGTATATTGGGAATTTTCTAGAGATCTTTGCTATTGATGTCTAAGTTAATTCCATTGTGGGTCAAGAGAGCATACTTTGTATGGCTTGAAACCTTTTAAATTTATTGTGACTTGTTTTATAGCCCAGAAGATGGTCTATCTTGGTAAATGTTTTGTGTGCACTTTAGAAAAATATATATGATGCTAGTGTTGGGTGGAGTGTTCTCTACATATCAGTCAGATCAAGTTGGTTGATATCCTTGTTTAAATCTACTATATCCTTGCTGATTTTCTGCCTGCTTGTTTTATAAATTATTGAGAGGGGAATATTGAAAGTTCCAAGTATAACTGAATTTGTTTCACTTTGCCATTCCCTCAGTTTTCGCTTCATGTACTATGAGGCTCCATTATTAGATGCGTAAACATGTAGGACTATTATGTTCCCCTGATGAACTGGCCTCTTCTTCTTTATGAAATGATCATCTCTATCCGTGATAGATTTTTTTGCTCTGAAATACTCATTGTGTGATATTGATATAGTCCTTCCAGCTCCCTTTAGCCTAGCATCTTTTTCCATACTTCTCTTTTAACCTATTTGTGTCTTTATCTGTAAAGAGCAATTCCATCAGGCAGAACACAGTTAGGCCTTCCTTTTCTATCCAGTATGGTCATCCCTGCTTTTTAATTGATTATTTAGAACACTTTAATGTGATTGTTGGCATGTTTGGATTTCAAGCTACCATCTTAGCTGTTTATTTTCTCTATATTCCATCTCTTCTTCTTTGCTCCCTTATTCCTCTCTTTCTACTCCCCCTTTTTTCCTTGGATTATGTGTTCTTTTGCTGGCTTCTTAGTTATGATACTTTGTACTTTTATTTTAATGATTACTTTAGGGTTTATAGCATATAATTTTTATAAACTTTTTTAAATTTTGAAATAATTACAAGCTCACAGGAAGTGTTAAAGATAGTACAGAGGAGTCCCATGTACCCTGCGCCCAATGGTTACATCTTACGTAACTATAGTATAATGTCAAAACCAGGAAACTGACATTGGTACAATGTGTGTGTATAGTTATATGCCATTTTTTCACATGGCTGCATGGATTCATGTATCCACCACTACAATCAATATGCAGAACTGTTCCATGACCACAAAGAGGCCCATTGTGCTGCCTATAGTCATATCAGTCCCTTCCTCTGTCACCATCTAACCCATAACAACCACTGATTTGTACTCCATCTCTATAACTGGACATTGTGAGAATGTTATAGAAGTAGAACTATACAGTATGTGACATTTTGAGATTGACTTTTTTCACTCCATCCAAATTGTTGCAACCATCAATAGTTTACTTCTTTTTATTGCTGAGTAGTATGCCATGACATGAATGTATTCAGTATTATAGTTTGTTAAACTGTTCTCCAATTAAAACACAGTTTTTTTTGGCTATTACGAATAAAACTGCCTTGAACACTCCTGTATAGATTTTTGTCTAGCCGTAATTTTTTTTCTCTCTGGGATAAATACCCAAGAGAGTGATTCCTGGGTTGTATAATAAGTGTATGTTTAAGAAACTACCAGACTTTTCCAGAGTAGCTGTGCCATCTTATATTCCTACCAGCAAGGCAGGAGAGATAAATATTCTCTGCATCCTCATCAGCATTTTGTAGTTTCACTATTTTTTTTTATTTTAGCTGTTCTAATAGGTATATAATGAAATCTCATTGTGGTCAAAATGTGCATTCCCTAATGGCTAGTGATTTTGAGCCTATTTTCATAAGCTTATTTGCCATCTCTATATCCTATTTGGTAGATGTTTCTTCATGTCTTTTGCCCATGATCAAATTGGATTTTCTTTTTTGTTTGCATTAACTGTTGAGTTTTGAAAGTTTCTTTTAATATCTTCTAGATGTGAGTCTTTTGTTAGTTACATAGTTTTCAAATATTTTTTCACTGTCTGTAGCTTGTCTTTGCAACTTCTTAGGTCCTTTTATGCAAAAGTTCTAAATTTTAATGGAGTCCAGTTTACTGACTTTTTCTTTCATGGATTATGCTTTTGGTGTTAGTGAGCTATTGTGAGTTAATTTTTGTATAAGGTGTGAGATTTAGGTTGACATTCATTTTATGTTTTTGCCTATAGATACCAAGTTGCCCAGCACTGTTTGGTGAAAAAACTATCCTTCCTCCATTGAATTATTTTTGTACCTTTATCAAAAATCAGTTGTCTGTTGCTTGTGTGTCTGTTTCTTGTTTATCTGTTCTGTTCCATTGATCTCTGTGTCTGTCCACATAACGTTAATTACTATAGTTATGTAATTCTTGCAGTCAGGTACAGTTAATTCTTCCTAATTTATTCTCCTTTTCAAAATTGTATTAGCTATTTTAGTTCCTTTCCTTTCCATATAAATTTTAAAATACACTAATCTATATCCACCCAAGAAATCTTGCTGGAATTTTGAAAGGAAGTGTGTTAAATTTGTATAACAATTTAGAGAGAATTGACATCCTTTCCATATTGAATCTTCCAATTCATGAACATGATATATTACTCCACTTATTTAGGTCTTCTGTAGTTTCTTTCATTATTTTTTTGTAGCATTTAACATACAAGTTCTGTACATGTTTTGTTAGATTTGTACCTGAGTATTTTATTTTTTGAGGAATTATAATTGGTACTGTATTATTAAATACAGTTTCCCTGTGTACATTGCTAGCTTATTGAAATACAGTTGTTTTTTGTGTGGGTGTCTTATATGATCTTGTTTAGGTCAGTTACTAATTCTAGGAGGTTTTCTGTAAATTCCTTGGGATTTTCTACAAAGAAAATGTCACTTGCAAATTGGAATCAATTTATTTCTTCCTTTCCAAATGAAGTCCTTGTATTTCCTTTCCGTTGCTTATTACACTGGCTAGAACTTCCAGCACCATGCTGGATGAGAACAGTGAAAGCAGACATCCTTGTCTTGTTCCCAGCCTTAGGGGGAAAGCATTCAGTCTTTCATTAGTAAATATGTTAGCTGTAGGGTTTTTTGTAGATGTTCTTATCAAGTCAATGAAACTCCTCTCTATTCCTAGTTTTCTAAGAGTTTTTATCATGAATGGTTGTTGAATTTTATCAAATGCTTTTTCCACAACAAGGGATAAAATTATGTATAATTATTAATGATATAATTTATTATTATATTATAGTTATTAATAATATAAAATTATTCTCTTTAGCCTGTTAATAATATGTTCTTCTATATCTGGTATGTGTTTTTACTCTTGCTGTTTTTGAGTTTCTCTTGTCACTGATATTGAGCAATTTGATTATGACATATATTGGTTGGTATAGTTTTTCATGTTTCTTATCCCAGGGGTTCCTTCTAATCTTTTTAGGTGGTTCTTTCTGGCCCCAGATAGTTTACTCTGTGAATACTCCAGGTGGACCATCTCTAGATCTCTGGAGTTCTGTCTCTGTGAAACTTACTCTTTGGTACTCTGTCCTCTCAATTCTAGCCAACATCATCTACTCAGACTCTTAGCTCTGCATGTCAACTCAGGGAGTCCACCAGGCTCTGCATGGATTTTTCCTCTCTGTTCTGCAGTCTGGGAACTCTCTCAAGGCAGTAAGCTAGGGACATTATAAGGCTCACCGTGTTTCCTTTCCTTCTCTCAGTGATCACTATCCTTCATTGCCTGATGTATGCTGCTTTGAAAAACATTATCTCCAGTACTTTGCCTTTGTTTGTTTTGTTTTGTTTTTGTTTTCTGTTTGTTTCAGGTGAAAGAATCCATCTAGTCCCTGTTTATAAATAACATTATGTCTGAATGCTAAATTATCCTGTAAAGAGATTTTTTTAAGTTTTTTAAAGTCTTTTATATTTACCCATACTCTTTCCTTTTCTAATGTTCTTCATTCCTTAATATAGCTTCAGATTTCCATATGGTATCATTTTCCTTCTGCCTGAAATACATTAACATTTATGACAGACATGTCTGCTGCTGTTAAATTCTTTCAACATTTTTCTATCTGAAAAAGTATTATTTTGTTTTTATTTTTGAGAGCTGTATAGAATTCTAACTTGACAGGGTTTTCTTTCTTTCATTCCTTTAAAGATCTTATGCTGTCATCTTCTAGTTTGCATTTTTTCTACTGTTGTTCTAATCTTTTATCCTCTGGCTGCTTTTACAATTTTCTCTATTTTTAGTTTTAAGCGATTTGATTATGATGTGCGTTGGTGTTGTTTTCTCCAGTTTCTTTGTGCTTGGAATTTCTTGAGTTTCTAATCTGTGGATTTATCGTTTTCATGAAATTTGGAGACGTTTTGGCCATTGCATTTTCAAATGTTTGTTTGCCTATCTCCTGTCCCTTTTTTTGTAGGATTTCAATTATACTTATATTAGAGTATTTGAAGTTGTTTCACAACTTACTTGTACTTATTTTTTTCTTTTTTTAAATTTGTTTTCACTCTCCATTTTATTTTGGATAGTTTCTATTCCTGTTGTGAATTTCACTGATATTCTCTTCTGCAGTTATTTGTCATTAATCCCATCTTTTTTATCTCAGATATTGCCTATCTCTAGAAGTTCTTTTTTTTAATTTCTTGAATTCATATAATTAATATGCTTAGTCTTTTCTCCACCTTCTGGAATATATGGGATATAGTTTTAACAGCAGTTTTAATATCTTTATTTGTTGAGTCTGTCATCTCTGTCATTTTTGACTTTGTTTCAATTAATTTTTCTTTTTATTAAGGATAAATTTTTTTGCTTCCTTTATATGCCTAGTGATTTTTTATTGGATTTCAGACATTGTGAATTCTACAATGTTAAGTGCTAGATCGGTTTGCATTTCTATAAATATTTATGAGCTTTGCCATGGAATGCAATTAAGTTACTTGGAAAGTACTTAGAAGTATTTTGATCCTTTCAGGCTTCCTTTTAAGCTTTCTTAGGTAGTACTAGAGCAGTGTTTGCTCCAGGACTAACTTTGCCCCACCATTCAAGCAACACGTGTTTGAGTACTCTAGCTGATACTCACTGGATTGTGAGGTTTTACACTCTGACTAGTGGGAACTCAAATTTTTCCCAGTCCTCTCTGAGCCTCAGTGATCATTCCTTCTGTTCCTTCTAGGTAGTTCATACTTGCCTTACACAAATCTGTTGGTTAGTACTCTGCTGAAGATTTGAGGGGGACCCTCTGAAGATCTCTGGCAGTCTTGCAGCCGTCCAGTACTCTGTCATGTGAACTCGAAGCTCCTTGACTTTCTGGACTCCCAACTCTGTCTCCTCCTTCAGCTCCATCTGGGTCTCCGTCTCCATGCTGTAGCCTTGAAACTCTTCACACAGTAAGCTGGGCAATTGTAGAGCTCACTGCATTTGCTTCTCCTTCTTAAGGGATGACTCTCCTGCACTGCTAGTGCCCAATATCTGAAAATATATATGTGGCCCACCTTTTCAGTTGTTTCAGGTCAAAAAATAAATCTGGTCCCTGTTCCACCTTGGCCGTGTTGGTCATAAGTGGAAGTCCCTTCATTCCCCTTTTATTTGAAGCTATAAACTGTAAATTTGAAGAGGGAGGGAAGGAGAAAGGGTAGGAAGGAGAGAGGAAGAGAGACAGAGACTGAGACTTTAACTAATAAAGTCCAAATCCCCTCAGAGAAGACTCAGTTCGTGCAGTGTTCTAATTATCTTAAGCTTTTAATGACCTTCAACTTCTTGAAATTTTAAATGCCCTGGCTTGAATATACATGGTATCACTCATGTTTAAAGCCCTTATGGCTGCAATTTGCCTTAAGAGTAACATATATACATATCATAGATAAGGGTGTCAGGCTTATATGTGTTGAGTATATACATACCAAATATAAGAGAAAGGAATCCAGATTTTTTTGGTGAATATTTGTCCTATCACTTGATAATTATGTATTCTTGGATAACTCTCAGCCTCTGCTACAGTATACTCTTGTGAAATTGTTGTGTGAGGATCAAGTTGTAGAGCATGTGTAAAAGCCTTTAATAAAATGTAAAGTTAAAGACATTGAAGGTATTACCTGTATTGTTTTGCCAGAAATGGAGGGATGTATGTGTGTAATGGTTATAAATCTTTCTCCACAAACTGATCTATGCATGGAAGATATATCTAAATATTTTATATGATAATCTTTGATCCAATTCTACTCCCCTACCCATTGGGCTGATAGGATATTCAATCTTAGTTAACATTTGCTGCTTTACCTCATTCCAAATCATGCCAGTCTGGGCCCCCTTGCAAAGGGCAGTATCTTTAGGGGAGGCCCTCCATTATCCAGTGCTCACTCACCTTGAGACACCTATTGTCCATACGCATGAGGTCTCTTAAAGCCAAGTATTTGATCCTGAAAAGTCATTGCTAAGGCTAGACACACGAGGGTTTAAGGTTTTATCCTCCTAAGGAAACAGCTCAGCCATTTTCCTCATGTTCTGTTGCTTCACCCACATAAACATTTCCTAAGGCAAGAGAGTTGAAATGGTCTTGATACTTTCTTACATGGGAGAGGAAGAATAGCAACAAGAAGAAAGCATAAATCAGTATCACAGTAAGTTATATATGTTTATATGTTGGGGAGACTGGAATTTTTCAAGAGAGGCGAGATAAAGCTAGTATGTAAGTGAAGGGAGATGTTTCACTTTTTACCATATATTTCTTCTGTTTGAATTTTTATAATGAGCTTTATTGGTTTTGTAATCCTTAAAGTGAAGCAAAATGTTTATTGATGGCAGTTTTTCTCAACTAAGGACTGAATAGGAAAGATCACCATCAGTGGTAGGAAAATTAAATGTATTCTTTATCGGAAGTTAAGAATTTCAATTAACAAAATGAACTGAGAACAAAATATGAAACAGACTGGCAATCTGGCTATTGAGAATTTAAAGTACTTTAATACGTTAAAAAAAAAAGTCCAGATATCACTTAGCCAGAATATATGTAAACAATACGTCTTTATCATATAAAAGGAATTTCCTGATATACAATAAGAGAACAGAAAGCCATGTAAACATTTCAAGAAAAGTCAGATTATATGATACACAAAGACCGCTGGTTCACAAGACTTTGTATATAATTTTAATACATGAAAAGCTAGAATTATATTTACAGAGAACAAATGTACTGTTATGTACGTTTTGATTCTCCTTTAAAATTTACCCTTTAGAACTATGTTTCTGGGAGTATACACATGTACAGTCTTCTGAAGGGAGTGTAGCCTCAGCATATTCCTACACTGAGGGTAAGATGCAGACCCATGCATGTGTTTTCTCTGTCATATTTGTTAAATTCTGCCATTTAGCTGCAACCAGATCAGCTCAGTTTGTTTCATACAGCAGTAAGACTATGAACAGGACTCCAAGCACCAGAATGAGGTCAACCTACAGCCCTGCTCTCAGCTGTGCTCCCCAGGGCCCTGGTGCTACCCAGCTGAACAAATTGCATGGCCTAGTAAGGATGTGCCTTAGGAGGCCAGCTGTCCTTCTCCTTAAGTTTCTGTATTAACCTTCCTACTTGAACCAAAGCATTAATCCAGGCATTGCAGGAGCAATTGCACAGACTCCACCTTGGCCTGCGAGGACACAGTCTAGGACAAGGTATCCTCCACAGCAACCATGGCCATGAACTGAGGTGGACCTGAATGCTCCCAGGAACAAGAAGGTGTCATTGATCATTTTAGCTAAAGATACACGCAAATTTCATACCAGTTTTTCCAATTGGATGGTTCCCATGATAAGGTCACAGCCCTTAGGCTGTACATAAATAGCAAACTGGTTGTCATCTCTCTAGAAAGCTTTCCCGAATGATCAAGGTAGCTTCATTTTGGAGAGATCTCCAGTCATCTTAGATCTGCATGAGCTGTTTGTGGTATTTCCTAAAACGCTTGAAAGTCTATTATGACAGGTGAAAGTCACCATGTTTTCCAGCGATACAAGTTAATACCTACTTCGCAATTCTGAGGCCCCCTCAAATGGGACCTACATCAGCCAAAGGCATAGGTGACAGTGTCTCCAGCATGACTCCTGGCCAGTTCAGTTCAGCAATTGAGTCTAGTCCTTGTTTTTGCAGAGAATGCCCAGGAGAAGTCACCCCAGCCTGTGCTGTTTGTCCACACCACGAGCTGTGTTGCATTTGTCCATACCACAGACTGAATAAGTGACAGTTATGGGAATGGGTATGGAGGAGATATCTGGGGAGTGTGCTGACAGATGGTTGGTTTTTGTCTTTTGTGAGGGAAGGGTTTGGTACAGGGGCTGGGGCCATCCTTTGCTGTTTCCACAGACTTAGTAAGGTTAAGAAGAATGGTGATCAAATCTTGAATCCTCTGTAGAGAGATGGCAGACCCGGCAGTCAGTTAAATCTAAGGTGCTTGTAACAGTGTGGGAAACCTCACCAGGGTGTTTTCCAGCTTGAGGAAAGCTCCAGGGTGGTCCTAAAAGACAACAATCATTAATGTCCCTCTCTTCCCCATAAGTTCCTGGGGTCTAAAATGCTCTCTCCTATTGCTTTCTCTCCACTTACACATAATTTATGTCCTATTCCAGTAGCTAGAACTTCATCTTTTTTCTAGTTGCCCCTTACGCCCAGACCTTTCATCCAGAAGGGTTGGGTACAACAAGGGCAAAGGCATTTTTATAAAACCTACAGAGACCCATTATGCCCCCCACTTTGGGCCACATGGACCACTATAGGGGGACTCTGCAAACACTGTGCTCAACCAATTAGTCATGATCTTGTTTCTCCAAGATCATGTCATTGAAACAAATAAATCCATACTTGTAAACCAGAAGTAAGTTTAAATCTCCTTCCTGCTTTTGACTAAGCAACCTCCAGGAAGGTGTACCAACCAGATCAGCCTGGGTTGCCATTAGGGGAAAGAAGCAGCATTACACTCGGTGGTCAGGAGGAACAACAAATTTTCAAAAGCACTTTATATAATCTCCCAACAATTTTATTCTGACCCTTACCCAGGAAACAGCTGAGAGGAGATGATCCCTTTCTGAGGACAGGTGTATTCCTTGACCTTACCAAGGTGCCTGGACCAGAAGAAAGTGAAGGAGGTAGAGCCAGACATCTTTTGAGTCAATTTTTGACAAGAATCCCCCAATTCTCAACAATACCAAATCCCAGTGAATTGCAGGGAATGTTCAAAGACTACCGAATACCTGACTACCAGCCCACTGTTTTGCAACAAAAGGCACACCATTGCCAGACTGAAAGCCGTCCAGAAATATAAGCCAAAAATATAACACAGATGAGTTTCATGACCCACAATAGTGTGGCCAGTGTAAACTTATCACACTGGAACGTCAACATATAACCTGAAAAAGTGTTAATAAGTAGTGAGGCACCACCTATAACCCCAAGAAGAGGTGAAAGGTCAGATGTAATCAGTGTGTCAGGAACAAGTATGGGCAGTGCCCCCTGCTATGTGGTTGCCTTCACTGACAGACAACTGGGTCAGCTTTTGTCAGGACTCAAAAAGTTTGGCATGTAGTGGTAGCCTGTGTATCAAAAACAGAAGCTGTTTTACCTTGTACCCAACACGATGGTTGGTGTGTCACTCTGTCTGGTCTGATGATGGTTCAAGTAAGCAACACTTGCAGTCTGGCAGTGCAGACTCAACCAGCAGCTTGATTCCAGTTGGTTTCGGTGCCAAAGGGGGTAGTCTTGAATCCTACAGTCTGTGGTTTTCCAAGTGACAGTCCAAATAATCAGGCCATGGCAACAACCCAAGAGTCAGTAAAAATATAATGAGATTTATCAAGTGTCGTATTTGTCAGAGCTATAAGAATGACCTTGGGTTTTGCCCCCTGAGCAGAATGACCCTGTCCACTTTGAGTTCTGAATAAGTTGGCCCTGAGCCTGAACAATTGCAGCCACCCAGTGGACACCACCAGCTGTCAGCTTAGCCAAACCATCAGTGAAGCAGTCCCAGACATTATGGGGAACCTCTGTGAATCAAGGGCCCCGATGAGCCAGCAACTTTGCTACAGGCGGTGGAGTGGAATAGCTGCCATTTTTTCATGTAGAGCCAAGATGCTTCTGGGACCAGGCTGGCTACATTCTTGAATGTACCATTTCCATTACCAGATCCTTTTTCACTTTGTTAGTCATTGAGTCTGAATTGATCCATCCCAAAATGGAAATACCAGGCCAGAGAGTCACAGTTGCTCCAGGGGTCAGGCACTCAGTTTCAGTAAGAGCCCAATAGTGAGCTAAGAGCTGCTTTCAAAAAAAGTAAAACTGGTAGCTGTGTCAAGGAGTCAATGAGTCAATGAGGCACCTCCAAATAGAGGCCACCTCCCTTTGCCAGAAGCTCCAACTGGCAGCATCATTACTCACAGAGACTTGTAGCTCAAAGGGATCATTGAGGATGTAGGCCCCAGAAGCATCAGTACCTCTCTACATGCAGCTCTTCCCAAACAGGAGAATCCCTTTTGGATCTTATGGGCATTTACAGTATAAGCATATAAAACATAAATACCAATTACACATTCAGCAGTGGAAGCCAGAACAACAATACATTGCATTAACACAGAGGACTCCACTCCCTGGACACGTTAACGTTCCTTTCTTACTGTGAACCCTGTCCCGACCCCAGCAGTTGAATTTGGACATAAACTCACTAATGGGACCCAGTTGGATGGTAACTCAGGTGCCAGTATCCACCAGAGCCACAAAAGTTTGAATCCCTTCTCTTCCCGACATTCCCTAACCCCTTTGATAGATTATGGCTTCTCATCCCTTTTGGGAACACAGCAATGTCACCTAGCCCCAACCATCTTACTCCTTAAACCAGCTGAGGTCAGTGAAAGGAGACAGGATGGGTCACAGGGGTATGGAGAGGGAGGGTGACTCCACGCAGTAAGCAAGTCACATTTCACTTTGGGGAGGCATGTCAGCAGCAAGCAATAATTTATTTAGATTGTTGGAGTCAGTTTCTCATTCAGAGGATCAGCCTCATAAGCATTGTAAACCGAACCTAGGACACTAAAAGCCTGAATACCAGTCAATGCCCTCTCTGTGGTTTCCCATGGGAAATTGTCTCAGGTAAGTGGGGCCAAAACTTCCTGAAAGCAGGCAGGACCCACTGCAAAACAATAAGACAAAGCTCTGAGACTTTTTACTGCCATCTTCAAATGGATCTAAGGTTGGCATAACAGACTACAGGAGGGTCTGAGCCATAAGCCAACCCAGCTGTTCTGTTCCTCCTTAAGGAGCATCCTTGCACGATGCTCTCTATCTACCGGGTGAACCAGAGAACGTTCTAAAGATTTGCCTGGTCTCTCCTCTTAGGGATTGTGAATTTCGCTCCTTTCACACTCAAGGCAGATATGTGTCTCTGTAACTGTTGTCTGAAAGAGAAAAGATACTTCTACCCATACAGAATGAATGTTAGTATCAGTTATTCTAAAGGGGTGGGCCCGAAGCTGAGGTTGACCGAGGTCCTTCCACTGAAGGAGAATTAGCAATGGATAGGGTACCAATTGGATAGCTGTCTGGATCCCGTTCCTTAGCCTGCAATGGCCCCCCCCAATTGTTACTGAACACAAGTTTGTGTGCCCAATGCACAGCCAAACAAACTGAAAGGTTGGAGTTTGGGTCAGAGAAAGGTTTATTGCAAGGTCATGCAAGGAGACGGGTGGCTCGTGCCCAAAAAACTCCGAGCTTCTTGAAGGGTTTCAGCAAAGCACTTTTAAAGGCAAGGTGAGGGAGGGGCATGGTTAGTTGTTGCAGACTTCTTGGGGTAGGATTTCTTTGTTCTTGCAGCTGTCCCTGTTTGTCAGGTCACGATGTTCCTGTAACCCTGCAACAAGACAAATATTATTCTCTGTTCTGCAACTTTTTATCTCTATATGAATGGACTCAAAGATCAGAGCCATGAGAATAGTCTATCCTGTGTATTTCAGGCAACATTGTTTTGCAAAAGGTGCAGAGCCAGCATGACTAAGCACAGGCAACAAAACAGATCTAATATGGAGTCAGATTTGTTATTCTCTATTACATAATTTCTTTTCATTAAGAATGAATACACTGGAAGACCATTTATTGCCCAGTTGACATACAATTTCTTCAATGTGTTTGCTGCCATTTCCCATGGACTTCCCTCAAATTCTGTTCATCATCCTGCAAAGCCTTCATTCCTTCCTTTCTCATACTTCAGCATTTTAGAAAATGAGTGTGAAATTTAATTTGAAATATTGAGTGCACTTTTACAAAAATGTAAAATATTATCTTAAAATACATTTTCTTTGTGCTATCCTCAAGTTATTATGTGCATTACCTTTGTGATTTTACTTAGGCCTTTTTGTCTTGGATTGGTTGCAAAAGCCATATGTGATTTTTATATTGGGAATAGAATTAATGAGTCTATGATGAATAGTGGACATCCTGTTTTGAAGAAATCATATTTTGGGCAAAATGCCCATAAGAGACATGTTTTTGCCAATAGTTTAGTGCAGAGCCTCAGGGATCTTTTCTTTCTTTTTTTTTTTTTTTAAAGAAATGAGAAAGTTTGATGCTTTTGCATTCTATTTTAAATTCGTTTTAGGGGAGATTTCAAAACAACTTGTTACTTCATTTTTTGTTATTGTAACAAATTCATACTTTTTTTGTTTTGTTTTGTTTTATTTTGGTGTTTCACTACCTACACTTAAGGGCAGAGTATTACTTTAATTAAAAATCACTCTGGGGACTTCGCTGGTGGTCCAGTGGCTGAGACTTCATGCTCCCAATGCGGGGGACCTGGGTTCAATCCCTGTTAGGGGAACTAGATCCCACATGCATGCCACAGCTAAGAGTTTGCATGCCACAACTAAGAAGCCCACATGCCACAACTTAAAAAGACGCTGCATGCTGCAACTAAGACCCGGTGTAGCCTATATAAATAAATAAATATTAAAAAAGGAAATCACTCTGTTTTCATTTTCTGTTTCTCTCTTTCTTCCCACCTCAATTTTTTCTAGTCAGTTGGTGGCTTGTCCTATTGAAACTAGAGAAACACTTGACATATTAGTTACTTGACATATTAATTTTGGCCACTTCTGGTATGCTTTCTTTTGCCAATGAAATTATTGCAATTGAAAATTTGCGTGCGGGTCTCTATGAGAAACAAAGTCTTTCCCTTAGGCATTAAGTATTAAGCCAGTTTCTCTACCATATAACAAGAGAGAAGTGTTAAAACCAAAGTTCATGGCATGCAATTGGCAGAGGCAAATAAATGGTTCTCTTTAAAAATTTAACTTCAAGAGCAATAAATCTCTAGTTAAACTTAAAAACAGGATTTTTAAATGGCAAATGAAAACTATACCAATTTCAAATAGTAGCTGAAATCCTTTTTTTTTTTTTTAAACGTTTCTTAATTATCCTGTGAAATGTCAAGTGTGCTTTAGGGC
Source organism: Orcinus orca (assembly GCF_937001465.1). Classification (NCBI taxonomy): domain Eukaryota; kingdom Metazoa; phylum Chordata; class Mammalia; order Artiodactyla; family Delphinidae; genus Orcinus; species Orcinus orca. Next base: position 15,611,812 of record NC_064559.1, on the reverse strand, counting down.
ATCTGGTTAACATTGTCTTAGTTCTGCCATATAATCAAACAATTTTTACTGCTGGAGGGAATTCAGAGATGATCATTTTACACATATGGAAACTGAGATTCAGAGACAGTCAGTGATGTACCCATAGTCCTGAACAAGCAGGGCTAAAACATAATTTCCCTTTCTGATGCTTTTTTCACTATGCCACATTGCCATAGCAGTAACTGTTCAGAAAGTATAGCGAAATATTCACATAAATTTCAAATGTCTTAGATTTAAACCTTTGTAGACATTTTATATTCATGCTCCTTTTGGCTCCATTTGTACTGTTTTGCTAAATGAATGTAGTGGTCTCTCCCTTTGCCTCAATGTAATAGCAGGCCCAGCCTCATTTTTAAGTAATGGTACAGATTTAAGAGTTTTTAAAGATTATGAACCATTTCTATCAGAATTCTAATTTCTGAATCCCATAACCTGCTTCAGTCCTTATCTTACTCAATATCTTTATAGAATGTGACACGCTGATGAACCCCTCATTCTGGAAACAGCTCTTCCAGCCTGGTTTTTCTAATATCTCTGGACTATGATTTCTCTATCTCCTTCAATGGTTTCTTTACTGTTAGTCCCTTAATGTGGAGACTCCTTTTGGTTCTATTTTTGTCTTTATTCTCTCTCTGGGTGATCTTCCACTTTTATGGCTTCAGAAAGCTGGCTTCTTATCTACATCTCTGGCCCCAAGCTCTCTTTGTTGCTCCACATGTGCATTTTATACTTCCTGCTGGAGCTTCCCACCTGGTTGTCAGACAACCAAGATACATGTCATATATTCACAACATTGCAAAATTTTCACATTTACCAAGTGTGATTTGGGTTAAAAAAAAAAACTGATCTCTCCAAGTTCCTGTTCCCTCACCTGTACAATGGATTTGTTATGAGATTAAATGTGAAGAGCCCAGCACAGCAAGTGGAGAGTTATTGCTTTGTTGTCCACTCCAGAACCTACTTCTCCTGTTGTGGTCTGTTTTCAATGACCTTCCCTCCACATAACAATGTCTTTGTGTCATACCCTACTCTTCTCCATCTCTCATCTTTTCATTATGTCAGTTAACAATTCCTTTGGATGTTCTATCAGTGAAACATCTTTCTGTTTTCGCCTCTAAACCTCTAAATCGTCTCTGCCTTAGTTCTGGTCTCATTGTCCCTTTGGACCTGTCTGCCTCTGCCCTCTTTTGTCTGTTCATTCTCCAGGATGGCCTTCTCTACTACCTAACAACCTCACTGTCTGGGTGGGCTTCCCACTGTCTTCAGAAAAAAATTAAAAATTTTTAATTAAGCAGCAAATCCCTTTGCAATCTAGTCCCTACCTACTATTTCAGCTTCATCTCCTGCCCTTAACTTTGTTAAGTTAAAATATTATATACGATGAGGTAGTTAACTGGTAAAACTAATTTAGTGTCTTCTGGTTTAGTTAATAACAAGTAGGAAGGTAGGATAGGTCAGTGTATGTTTTAAAACAATTTAAAATTTGTATAAAAATCAATTGCAAGTACCGTACAAAGAACTTTTTTTCCTGAACTATTCGAGAGTAAGCTGCCAACAGAATGCCCCATCATCCAGAATACTTTGGTGCATATTTTCTACAGACAAGAACATTCTGCACATCCATAGTACAACCATAGTAATCAAGGAGTTCAAAATAATACGTTACTACAGTTTAATCCTCATTAGACTAGACCCTCATTCAAGTTTCACCAAGTGTTCAATTATATCATTTATAGAAAAAAAATCCACACTAGATCACACGTTACATTTATTTGTTATGTCTGTTTAATTGCCTTTGGTCTGGAACAGTTCCTCACTTTTTCCTTGATTTCTATCACTTTGATACTCTTGAAACTTTTAGGCCAGTTAGTTTTGTAAACGGAATTATTCTGATGTTTCCTCACAATTACCTTTGGGTTAGTTCCTCTTGTGCAGAAATATAGAAGTGATGGTGTATACTCCTCATTGTATCCTATCAAGTGGCTCATGGATTCAATATATCCCAGTACTAGAAATGTTCATTTTGATCATTTTATCAGTAAGGATAGTAACGTAAGTGTTATTCACTGTAAAGTTACTCCTTTCCCTTTGGCAGTTAATAAGTATTTTGTGAGGACATACTTTGAGACTATGGCAGTATCATATTCCTCATTAAAATTTTCATTTGTTTATTATATCAGAATCAACTCATGGCTTCCTATTTTATTCAATGGATTGTAATATGCTTCTGTCATTTCCTTTTGATACCAAAATTTTCCCAGAATTGGCCAGTTAGTGCCTTTTTTGAGTTGGCTTCAATGGTCTTTTCACAGGTCCCTTTCATTCTTTGAACATTGTGTTATTTTACAGCTCACAAAGATGTTTCAGGTGCATCTCGCACTTTTCTTGCCCAAGCCACTGAATCAATCATTTCTCCAAAGACTCCTGGTTCCTATTTAGTGAAACATGAAATTTAGAAACCAAGATCTGGGCACTAAATAGACTCATTCTATTAGGGTATTGCTGTTCCCAGGCCCTTAGTGGAAAGAACTGGGGATAAATGTATGTGTATATATATATATATACACACACACACATTAACAACGATATTTAGGTATATGTATGTTCTATGAGTTATACAATAGACATACCTTTACATGTATTTATGTTGTATAAATACATATATACATATATGGAATGAGTTCATACATGAATGAGAGATAGTGTATGATAATGGAATACCTTCTGACTTTGCTGAAACGTATTAAAAGTTAAAGTAATCAGTACAGAGTGACTTTAGCTGCAGAAATCCTGATCAACTATGACTTAAACAGTAAAAACTGTTATAAATCTCACAAAGAAAAGTTGGAGAAGTGCTCTCTGGTTTGGTATAGCTGTCCAATGCTGTCATTAAGGACCCAGACTTTTCCATTTATTCACGCTGTCATCCCCAGCATGTTGGCCTTTTTCCTGACATCTGTTATCCTATGGTCACAAAATGGCTGCCAGAGAACCAAACAGTGCATCCTCACAGTGCAGCATTCAGTGCAAGAAGAAAGAGAAGGCATGGCCAAGAAAGACTTCATCACTTGTCTGTCTTTTCTCAAGCAACATAGTCTTTCCCAGAAATCTCCCAACTGTCTCCTCCTTCCATACTAGTTTTCAGAACTATGCTACATGGCCCCAGATCCCTTAGAAAAAAAGTCATGCTTAGCCAAAGTTTTCTGACTTTGTTAACAATATATATATATATATACACACACATTTTTAGTTTGAAGTTTACACTAACTCTTCTGTCTTTCTGCTGGGTGAATATGTAGAGAAAACCACTTGTGTGCTTTCTAAACTTGTTGACACTCCAATGCAGGGACCCAGTTCCACCAAGGTGACAGAATATGTATTTATTAATTCAATGAGTATTCACTGGATAGTATTGTAAACGCTAGAATATGAAATTCCTGCCCTGAAGGAGCTTGCATTCTAGTGGCGTGCTCCATTAGAGGAAATCTAAATCCAGATCAGAGGAGATCAAAAGACTTCTCAGAATTACCTTTACTTACTTCCTATCACTCTGCTTTACTCTTTCAAAAACAGAAGTCGGCTGTTCATTTCTGGTGTATATTTGACTCTGACCTAAATTATATTTTTCCTGGCTGATATTTCTGAGTTTGTGAAATGAATTTGGGCTTCTTCCTACTTTTAAGTACTAACATTTGCAATGCTATTTTTGCATCTTTTTGTTCATTTTGGTCAATTATAGTGTTGAGAATTCTGTAGTCCTGCTCTTTGAACAGCCACTCTTCCTTAAATTTAGTGTGTCCCACTTGGGAAGAAACTCATACTTTAAATGGAAACTTTTGCTGTACAATATGGCTTTGGAAAATTGCCACAGGATTGTTTTTTGATTGTATAGGACTTGGCAATGAAAATAATTGGTTAAAGAATGACATTAAAAAATAATCCTCGGATTTTGACACCTTAGAGAAGAAAAGAGGGAATGTTATTATATCACTCTTTCTCCATGATATGCTTTTCTTAGAAGAGAACAGTATATGTTTAACTAAATAATAACTTACTGCTTAATGTCTATTTTAAAAGGACATATTATCAGTTTGGATGCTTTGGAACAGCATGAAATAGAAAACACAGACTCCGTCTTAGTCCATTTGGGCTGTTGTAACAAAATACCACAGGCTGGGTGGCTTATAAAGGACAGAAATTTATTTCTCACAGTTCTGAAGGCCTGAAGTCCAAGATCAAGGTGCCAGCATGGCGGGGTTCTGGTGAAGGTCCTCTTCTGGGTTGTGACGACTTCTCAGTGTGTCCTCACATGATGGAAAGGGCGAGGGAGCTCTCTAGGGTCTCTTTTATAAGGTCATTAGTCCCATTCATGAGCGCTCCTCCCTCATGACCTAATCACCCCCAAAGACCCCACCTCCTATCATCATTACGTAGGGCATTAGGGTTTCCAAATATGCGTTTGACTGCACCAGGAATGGGGTTGACGGGGGAAGCAAAAACATTTAGCCTATAGTATATTTTTAAACTGAGTAAAGAAATAAATGTATTACTTCACAAAACAAGAAGTCCAGAAGTTGCACAGGCTCCTCCACCGTGCAGCCAGGCTGTTAGGGACACAGATTCATTCCATCTCATGGCACCGCCATCCCAAGAGGGCTGACTGTACTCTCAGGCCAACTCCTCTCTGGTCGAGTGATGGCCTCAGAAGTTCCAGGCATTCCATTCAGATGCAGCATCATCAAGAGGAAGAAGAAGAACCACCCTTTTTTCTGATTCTTTTTTGGAAGTGAGAAAACTTCCCTAAAGGTCCCCAGAAGACTCCCTCTCACATGTTACTGACCAGACTTGGGTCATATGCCCATTTCTAAACCAGTTGCTGGCAAGAAGTGGGGTTCTCCTGATTTGCTTAAATCAGGGTCCATTTCCCAGCACTGGGGACTGGATCATCTTCTCATGACACGCTTTGTGGAGCGCAGATACCTGAATGAAATTGGATTCTGCTAGGAAAGAAGAAGCTGGAAGGAGAGGAAATGGATGCTCAAGAAGTGACCACTTAATAACCGCCGAGTGGGTTCTCGCTGCTGTTTGATTGGTTTAGCAATGTCAATACATTGGTCAAAAGAAAATTAGTTTAACTAGGATTGTATTGTCCTGGACCATATGTTTTCAATAGTGTCTAAAAGCAAAATATGTATGAAGTGAATCTCATGTCATTTAAAAAATCTTGGGCTTCCCTGGTGGCGCAGTGGTTGAGAGTCCGCCTGCCAATGCAGGGGACGCGGGTTTGTGCCCCGGTCCGGGAGGATCCCACATGCCATGGAGCGGCTGGGCCCGTGAGCCATGGCCACTGAGCCTGCGCGTCCGGAGCCTGTGCTCTGCAACGGGAGAGGCCACAACAGTGAGAGGCCCGCGTAACGCAAAAAAAAAAAAAAAAAAATCTTAGGTGTAATTGCAATTAAAGTTTAGCAGACAACCTCCAATCCCCAAATGAAAAAATCTGTCTCCATCTGTGTCTCCTTTAACCTTATTCTATTACCTCAGTTGGTTTTTAATGCCTGAGACATTATCTAAATGTTCAGCTGAGATCCGCATTTGTTCACTTTAAATCCCCAATAATTGGTGCAAAGAAGCTTTTTAGGGTGCTGGTGCAAAGTTGCTTTCACTCAGGCTGTTCTAGATGAAAAGTTTAATTCTGTGGGAAAACCATGCCAGGGCAAGTCTCAATCCAATCTTTATGCCAGAGTCACACTTGGTCACTCACCCAAATGTACATTGTTCTGATTCAGAAGTTATTTTATAGGCCCTTTTAAAAAATTACTTGTCAAAATTTAGTTGTATAAATCCCTGAAAATAGCTCATAAAACTACTAACAATGACAGCTAACTTGTAGAAGGCATTTCTAAAGAAATATAATTCTACTTTTAAATTAGTCCCTCTTGCCAGTATATTGAAACGCTTGGAATTTTAAGTAAATCATCCTTAAGATCCCTTAACAATTTTGTACAGATGGAGGGCCACGTGGGTGAATATCTTGCATGCATGAGGATGAGATCCAGATGACGAGAACATAGAAAGGGTTGTTTGAAACATATTAGAGGAGAACATTGAAAACATCAAACACTGTGATTGTAAGCAACTGTCCTAACTCTGAAACAATGCAAGAATATGAAGATATCAAAACCCATGGCATCTTCATTTAGTCTTTCTCTGGACGAAAAATATTTGTGTTTCCTTTCAAGAAGAGATGAAACTTGAATATATAAATATATTCAGACAAACATGCACGTTAATAAACACATTTATGCAACATGTTACATATATTACATACATTGCATGTATGTGTGTATATATATGTTTGCATGTATTCATATGTATGTAGGATTTTTAGAGGACAGATGTCACTGGTAATTGATGGAAAATGTTCATTTTCAAACCTTTATTTTCTTAACACCACCACCAAAGCAAGAAAATATAAAAATAAAAAGGATCTTCATTTTTTTTAAACAGATGGGAAATACACTCTCTGGGGAAGTACAACCAGACTGATGTTTTGTCTGCATCAGTTTCTTTGCAGACTATCTGGCATTCCTTGACAAGCTTGGCATGCTTCCCTTCCTTGTTGAGCATCAATATCTATGGGCAACTACATATATATTCTCATAAGGGTAAAGGCTATGTCAAACAATCACCAATAAATATGTATATGTAAGTATTTCTATGTGCCATATACTAGCTGCCTTATTTTCACTAAATACTAAGCTGTCTCAGAAATAGAGATTTTTCTGATGTTCCCCATAACACATACATAGAGAATACTTAGTACAGAATTTTCATGATACTGTGGAAGCTGTCCATATATATGTAATTGAAATTCTGTATGTTTCTACCACAGTTATTTCCATGAAACTGGCTGTCAGCTTTCAGGAGACAAATTTTCTCTTGAAATTCTAAATTTTTATTTCTTCTCTGTCATGATGTTTGTTTCAGAAACAAAACTTTTTCTTTTATATAAGCAAGTATTACCCATATCAGCTAAAATCTGTGAGGTTTTAGGGAGATATTTATTACACTGAGTTGGAATAAAGTGGTATTTTTTACTCTTTGCTAACTCAACAGTAATGCCCAAGCTAAGATAACCTGATTACTGTTCACTTAAGCACACACACACACACACATTTTTTAAAATACAGTATAGCATGAAGTTGGACCCTTATCTTACATTATACACAAAAATTAACTCAAAATGGATCAAAGACCTAAACATAATAGCTAAACTATAAAATTCTTAGAAGAAAACATAGAGAAAACCTTCATGACATTTCATTTGGCAATGATTTCTTGAATATAACACCAAAAGCACAGGTAAAAAAGTAAATATAGATGAACTGGATTATATCAAAATCAAAAACTTCTGTACACTGAAGGACACAACAGAGTGAAAAGGCAACCTATGAAATGGGAGAAAATATTTGCAAATTATATATCTGATAAGGGGTTAATATCCAGAATATATAAAGAACTACAAGTCAACAACAATAATAAAAACATTAAAAAATGGACAAAGGACTTACTTAAGTAGACATTTCTCCAAGGAAGCTATAGAAATGGCCAAAAAGCATATGAAAAGATGCTCAACATCACTAGTCTTTAAAGAAATGCAAATTAAAACCACAGCGAGCAATCACCTCACACCCAATAGGATGGCTGCTATCACCAAAAAGAGAAAAAAAAGGAAGGCAAGTGTTGGCAAGGATGTGGAGAAACTGGAATCTTTGTGTACACTTGGTGTAAATGTAAAATGGTGCAGCTGCTATGGAAAACAGTATGACAGTTCCTTAGAAAATGAAAAATAGAATTACTTTATGATCCAGCAATTTCCCTTCTGGGTATATATCCAAAAGAATTGGAAGCAGGGTCTCAAAGAGATATTTGTACATTCATGTTCACAGCAACATTGTTCACAATACCCAAAAAGGTGAAGCAACCCAATTGTCCCTTGATGGATGAATAAAATATGGTATATATGTACAATGGAATATTATTCAGCTTTAAAAGGGAAGGAAATTCTGACATATATGCCACAACATGAATGAACTTTGAGGACATTATACTAAGGAAATGTCAGTCACCAAACAGTAAATACTGTATGATTCCTCTTAAGTGAAGAATCTAGAGTAGTCAGACTCATAGAAACAGAAATTAGGATGGTGGTTTTCCCAGGACCGAGAGAGAGCGTATTGAGGAGTTGTTGTTTAAAGCAGGGGTCCCCAACCCCCGGGCTACAGACCGGTACTGGTCCGTGGCCTGTTAGGAACTGGGCCACACAGCAGGAGGTGAGTGGCAGGTGAGCGAGCAAATCTTCACCTGTATTTACAGCCGCTCCCCATCGCTCGCATTACCTCCTGAGCTCCACCTCCTGTCAGATCAGCGGTGGCATTAGATTCTCATAGGAGCACGAACCCTACTGTGAACTGAGCTTGCAAGGGATCTAGGTCACAGGCTTCTTCTGAGAATCTAATGCCTGATGATCTGAGGTGGAGCTGAGGCGGTGATGCTAGCGCTGGGGAGTGGCTGCAAATACAGATTATCATTAACGGAGAGGTTTAACTGCACAGAGACCATAATAAATCAATTGCTTGCAGACTCATATCAAAACCCTATCAGTGAATGGCAAGTGAAAACAAGCTCAGGGCTCCCACTGATTCTGCATTATGATGAGTTGTATAATTATTTCATTATATATTACAATGTAATAATAATAGAAATAAAGTGCACAATAAATGTAATGCACTTGAATCATACCGAAACCATCCCCCCACCACCGGTCCGTGGAAAATTGTCTTCCAGGAAACCAGTCCCTGGTGCTAAAAAGTTTGGGGACTGCTGGTTTAAAGGATATATATTTTCAATTTTGCAAGATTAAAAATTTCTGAAGATTGGTTGCATACTTAACTCTACTAAACTGTACACTAAAATGTTTAAGATGGTAGATAAAAAAAGTGTAACAAAATGTAGCTAGATATAACAATGGAAGATGCTTTCCAAGTGAGTGATAATCTCTGCCTATAAGCACTGCCATGTAAAAGGGGGACAGGCTGTGAAAGGCATTTTGAAGAAGAGATGTGACATAATTGTGGGGAAAGCAGTAAATAATACAGTGGAAAGACTGTCACACCTGGGGTCAGTCATACTAGGGCTTGACCATGCTAAGTATTGTTATGTTGAGCCAAGGTCACTAAGTGTTCTGATCCTGGGTTCTCTTATATATATGGCAAATATACAAACCTTATAAGATTATTTTGAAGATTAATTGATATATGTGTGCTTGTTCTATCCTGGAACAAGGAAAATACAAATACATTGTTGTTGCTTTTACTATCATTATCACTGTTCTTCAAATCAAAATGTTTTGCTTCAAGTAAACATTGTTTTGAACTTTGGAAAATAAATAACATACCAGAGCTTATATTTAATAGAATCTTATGCCTAAGTTATTAAATTGATAAATTATTGATGAGTCTAAAAATGTATAAAATATTACATAACTTCCTTAAATAATAGTATCTTTCCCTAATCAAATAACAAATACTCATAGAATTCTAAGTGTAAAGTGTCTCACATTTACTTAGGCACAAAGAATAAACTAAAGATAATCAGAGATGCTATAAATTTGAAATTAGAGAATATTGAAAGTTATAAAAATAATAATGAAAATCTGCACATTGAACAAGAAGAAAACAATTGCTTCTATGTTAGTAACTGTCCATAACTCCATGGGCTTTCTTTCCTACCTACTGCAACAAAACAACTGGAGGCTGCGGACATCTTCTTACTGTAGAATTCTTACTAATTTTTGAAATATCTTGTATTTGGATCCTTTATAAAACACAGCATTTGATTACTGCTGACTTGGTATTTGTATCACTTAGAAATATTTATTGAGTCCACATTGTGGAGGCCCTAAGGAAGTTCTATCTGCAAACAGATGATGGATAATGTACATGCAGCCTCTAGGTCGGAGGTAGAATGAGGGTTATATCTTTCCTTTAAATGTTGAAGATTACTTATTTCTTTATCCTTCTACTTGATGTAAATAAGAATACAACAAAGATCAAAGTCACTCAAAGTGATTTTTTAAAAGTACTAATTTTTCACACTGGCTTTCTATGTACTTCTTATATAATGTAATCTGATATCTGTGTATATCATAATTCACTTTGACCAAAATGTCTTGAGGAAAAGAAAAGATTAATTTAATTAACATATTATTTGGCTTTGACTGCTGAACATATGGTTTTTGATGGCTGACAAGACACTTTGCAGAGGTTGAAATAACCACACCATTAAATCACACACTAACCGGTGTACTTGCTCACGGCTACATCGGTAAGCAAAAGTGTAAACATCTGAAACATAAAGGTGACATTCTTGAAACAGAAAACTTCTTTCACTGAGAACATACACTTTCTAAAGTTAATACTGAGGCATCTTTGATTACTACCAGACCACGCTGCATGAGAAAGTGAGGTTGTCAAGCCAAGCCTTTGTTTACAGAGCATAATCTAATTACCTAAGGATCAGTGTGGTAAAATGGGCCAGGATCTGACTTGACATCAATGCGCTTTTAAAATTTCAGACAATCTATTTTACATTCAGCCTTGGAGTGAGTGTGTGACTTGACCAAAAATGTTTTTGCAGAGTAGCACAGAAATCAAGCTTGCCCCTTCTACTATGTATGCATACACATACAGAGTGTATTCAAAAATAAAATTACCTACTTCCTACATGGTTTTCTAAGACATATTCATTACGTATGTGAGCCTCTGAATTCGAGCATAGTCTTGGCATCAGGAAGACTTCTCAAAGCCAGTATGGAGATTAAGCACACCATGCCTATTTTATATAAGATTTACGCAAATTGCCAGCATTTCATAAAGTCCTTGTCCACCTTTGGCACATTTGTGTATGGAGCCAAGAGAATAGGTTGACATTGTGAAGTTCCATTTTCAGGGAAAGGACCAAGGACGTGGCTTTAAGGTTCGGCATTTGTTTGGAGTTCCAACAATGTTGTTTTCATTATAGTGAGCTTAAGTAAGTATTAACAGTCTTTCTATCAAAGAAATTAGTCCTTATGTGAATGGCCTATAAATAAAATTGTTATACAGTGGAATAATAGGAGCATGTAATGAAACTTGATTTCCAGCCAAACAAACATATGGACATTAAAAATTTTAAAAAGGAAAATGTGCACTATATGGGTCCCATGTGAGATGATTGAAGTCATCCACTAACATGTGTGTCTGGATTCTATCCACTTAGGAGTGCAAGATCCTTTCAGGCAGGGGACCGCTCTTACTGTCTGGGGGTGTTGCAAGTGAGAAGATGTGGTTTCCTGTGGAGGGAAAAAGGGGTGGGGCAAAGTTTTCAACAGTTACCACAGTTTTGTTCAACACGTTTTATTGGGTAATGGGATACTGAGAGTCAGGGCATAGGAAGTATTAACAATTATAGCATTCACTATTATCTCAAAGCAACTAATGGTGCCTCTATTTTGTGTGAAGTTACCTTACAAATATCTGCATGGTTTTTGTTATTTTACAAAAGTTATCTTACAAAAAAAAAAAAGTTATCTTACAAAAACCTGCATGGTTGTCTACATCAGACTTCATGTTAATTTCATACATTCACTTATAGTTTCCGACATTCATTCATTTAAAACCTTTATCAAACACCTAGCAATAAAAGAGTCTCCTAATAAACAAAAATGTATAATAACTTTATGTATCTCTACCTAAACAGTCCATTCATTCAAATAACCCAAGTAACAATCCTTTTTACATACCCCAGAGCTTCCCTAGTCTTCTGTGAAAGTGTAAAGTACTGAAATAATGGACTTAATTACAGTTAAATAATCCATTTGAACTTTTTATGAATTTTCAGGTAAATGCCAGTTGAATATAAGAGAAAGAACTTTTTAGTTTTAAAACCTTAAGACTGTATGGGTTCATAGAAAATACTAACAAGAAACTAATGCTGTTAACTGAGTATATTGATAATCAGGAAATTAATGGCTAAAGCAACATAAAAAGTCAGGTCAGGGGCTTCCCTGGTGGCGCAGTGGTTAAGAATCCGTCTGCCAATGCAGGGGACACAGGTTCGAGCCCTGGTCCAGGCAGATCCCGCATGCCACGGAGCAACAAAGCCCGTGCACCACAACTACTGAAGCCCGCGTGCCTAGAGCCCGTGCTCTGCAACAAGAGAAGGCACTGCAAAGAGAAGCCCGCACACTGCAGGGAAGAGTAGCCCCCGCTCACTGCAACTAGAGAAAGCCGGCACGCAGCAACAAAGACCCAATGCAGCAGCAAAAAAAAAAAAAAAAAAAAGTCAGGTCAGCACAAATGAATATGCACACTTGTTGGAAATTCCCTACTACACATTGCGGTTGAGAAATTTTTGAGTGAGCTATTGTGTTAACTCAATCATCAGCAGAATAAAATTTCATTGTTTAAATGTTTTGTACTTTCTTTTCAGTACAACAGAAAATTATCTTTTTTCTTCAAGTAACATTATTTGGGGGATCATATTGACCAAACTATGGCTCATAACAAAGATTCAGACCCTGTGTGAGGGAGAAAAAAGTGGTAGGCAGAAGTTTCCAATGGTTAACAAAGATTTTGTCAACACATTGTATTGGGTAATGTGATACTAAGCTTCAAGGCAGTATTAGTAATTACAACATATGGCATTCTCAAAGCAGCAGTGATGTCTTCATTTTGTATAAAAAGTTATATTAGTTATCTTACCGCTGGGTCCAGTTTGATCATAAAGTTTCTACTATCTCTGTGTTCTCTCTTCTCTTTGTCTGGTTTTCGTCTGTTCTTTTTTCAGTTTTCAGCTTAGGCTTCTCTTCTTCCAGGAAGCTTTCTGGGAGTATCAAGGCTGAATTGGGCTTCCCATAGGTTTTCTCATAGCTCCTTATACTTCCTCTTTTGTTTCCCCTATATTATAATTCCTTGCTTAATAGTCTGTTCCGGCCTAGCCGCCCCCACCCTGGTATGCTCTACTAGGGCAGAACTATCTCATTTACCACTTTATCCCCAGCAACTAGCACAGTCCCTGGCACATAAAATTTGTCCAATGTATACTTATTGAATTAATGACATAATGAGTGAATGAAAAATCAGTGAAGAAATGTATGAATGAGAATCTGTAGACTTGGCTTCTAGACTTGCCATTAACTGTCTGTATGGCTTTTGGCAAATCACTCACATCTCTCTGTCTTAGTTTCCTCAAGTTTAAAATGAGAGGTGTGGGCAAGATGATTTCTAAAACTTTACAAATCACAATGTATATGCTTCTGTGATGAACCCTTCAGAATAACCCTTTCTTCAGAGTACCATTTCATTTGCCTGGGGAAAAACTTCAGAAATACTTCATATGCCATGTTGAGGGAGAATTGCTTCCATAAGCAAATTTGTAGCTAATAACTTAAATATGGAGCATTTGTTTAGCCTTTGAGGCAGAGTCTTTATTGCAGACTTTGTACATACCATCTGCTGTATAGTGTTGAGACTATCATAGAAAATCAAACAATAGATAATAAAATAAAATAGGACCTTATTTTACCTATACTAGCACAGATAAAGAACGATATAAACCTCATCTTATTTAAAATTTACATTTACCCATTTAAACAATAAACTTAATATAAAATGATAATTAGAGTATGAAAATGAACATACAATCTCACTACCACTATGCAGATAAATATGTTTTGTCCATTGTCTATATGCATTCAATCAGAAACTAACTAGAAAAGAGAAAGAGGGGAAGAATATGGCAGATGTTATCTTGGGTATAGAGTGAATGACCTTGAGAAGATGTTCAAATCTGTGTAGATTATGTACTGATAAGGGTCTGTCCCAGGAAATCTGTACATCAGGAGAAATTTCTTTAATTATCTTCTTATTTATCTGTCTTAACCACTCTGGCCCTGGCCCAGCCAAAGAGACTGTCAGATAATAATAGTTAGCATTCATTCAGAGTTTGCTATGTGTCAGGCACTGTGACAGGAAATGTATTATTATCTCTAGTTTACAGATTAGGTAATTATAAAATAAATGGGAGTACTGAGATTTGAATGTGGGCTATATGAATAAAGACCAAACATGTTGTTACTGTGTGTTATCTCTGCCACCTGCTTGGTCCGCTGGTATTTCCAGCATACAACCTAGTTCCTGGCACATAGTAAGTGCTCAGTTTATGTTTGCTGAATTAATAAATGAATAAATAGTTAAATAGGTAGGATTCCAGAAGTAGCTGGGGAGCCCAGAAATGTGAAGATAGTCTGGGGAGTTGATCAAGATGGCAGTGGAATTCCCTTTATGAAAGAAGCACTATCCTAAGATATAGAGAAAGGATTTTGTCAGAAATATCTGTGTGATTCACAATATGTGTGTGTGTATGTGTGTGTGTATTTTCTTGTGTTAGCATATATAATAGTTTTAAAATGATAACGCCTAAACTTAAAAGTGAAATTTAGGTATTATATTCTAATTTATAGCCAAACTAAATGTGACAGAATATAAACTCCTGACAAGGAAGGATTATAATGGAAATCTTGGCAGTTCCTCAAGTATGCTTCTAGAAACACATCATAATATTTTAACTCTTCGTATTTAGGCCTGGAATAAAGTTAAGTTACAGCATTTTCCCTTAAGACATTTAATCCAATAATTATAATTGAATCTATTTGGCTTGGCTGCTCATTTTGAAGTGATCATTGAACTTTTCCCTACTCATCAGACACTGATCAATGGATCTGCAAAAGACTCATTAAGATGAAATATTTTAAACTGGGACAAAGAAAGGATCACAGTATTTCCACTATCATTAAATATTTGTTAAACAATGACTCCAAATGGGAAAAGACAATTTGATTTAGTCTGAAATCTGGAGGTCCTGGTTATAAAACATATGGAAAAATAAAAACTGGATTCTGTAGCATACTGCACTAGCAGTTGTATGTTTGTGTGGTTTTCATAATGCAGTTGTGAAAGAATCACTGCTGGAAGATATTTACATATATATATATATATATATATATATATATACACACAGACATATATACACACACACACACATATATATATATACATATAATACTAGTTGTCCATCTTTCTGGACCTAAGAACAGCAATGTGAGTAAATTAGTGTATGTACCGTGGAAATAGCTTAAAAAATAGAATTTATAAATGTGTACATATTGAAACTACATGTTTTTAAACAAGCATGAAAAACTCTTAGAATTATCAAGGCATAACTTCAATGAAACTGTCTAGGACATAATGATAGACCTAGGGTTTTACACCATTTTAAAAGATTTTCTACAAGATGCATTGGATTAAAAATGCGCAATTATGACCCAAATGCTTAAACTGGGATATCTAGAGATCCTTAAGTCTATTTGCATATGGGCTACTTATCCTTTTTATTTAGAGTTATTTTAAAATGCTGTTAAAATATAAATAGCCTTATAATATCAAGAAATTAAGTGGAAATAACATTTTGCTCTCTGATTTTAAATTATGGAAGCCAAATTCCCCAAACTGAGTATTGCAGACCTAAGTTCTTATCAATTCTATTGTTTCTAATGAAATTCTATTCAACAGTTCAAGTAATATTTATTAGGTACAGAAAGGAAACTGAGTTGACCTCCAAGAACTTACAAAAATGAATAGTCTTATCTGGTATAAGCAGGAAATATGTATTAACAAGGCCTTTGTGAAGCAAAATGAAAGTGGGAAATTATTTCTTAATTCTCAGTATATGACTTTGTATGATCATGGTTCCTTCTTAGTAATACTTGCTTTTTTTCATCGATGCTTTGCATATACTGCAGTGTTATTTGTATTCTATTCAGAGAATGAGATAGATTTAAATTGGAAAAGTTGTCACAAACTTGAAATTTGAAGTCATATCCACTTTTTGTTTTTAGATATTATTACTAGACAGTAAAGATTATACTTAAAGCAACAGTAGCTTTCAAAAACCCTATAAGTGAAACTTGCTCATCTGTTTCCTAATCACTAGAGTAAGATTCCATTGTAAAGAAACACCTTTCTTCCAAAGGAAGACTTGCTCTACAAAATATCAGCTGAGGTTGACTTCTTGGTCTATGCAGTGTGGAGTTTATAAAATTCAAAACTTTTATAAATTGCTTATAAAAACCAATTCAATACTCATTTGAGGCACACTGTGGGAAAAATGTATATACTAAAACTCTAAGAGCTGCCATTGTCTCTGATACTCTTAGATGATATTTCTCTTATATTTTCTTTCTTGTTCATGGATAAACTCATTTACATGAAAAAGCTTAACTTTGAAAATTGTTGCACATATTCCTTGTAGAAAACTTAGAAAGTACATAGGACTTTAAGAAATAAAAAGCAAAAACAAAAATAAACACTACTCAGAGATAACAACAACAACAATATCTGCTTAGATGGGCTTAGATGTTTCCAACTCTGTTCTTTCTTCCTGTGCATACAAGAAGACTTCACTACCCTTATGGAATGTGGGCACAAATGGTGTTTATCATCTCTAGGCCTGGTCCTTAAAATGTCCCATGGGATCTTCTATGGTGTTTTTCCTGTTGACATGACTAGAAGTGAAAATAGCCACGATGGCAAAGCCACAGGATAGAAGGATCCCATATCCCTGACTTCCCAATTGGCGGAAAACAATCAGAGAACTCATCCAACCTACATAAGACTGAGACATGAGTGAGAAGTTTTATTGTATTATCCGTTGAGATTTGGAGATGGTTTGTTATGACAGCATGTGCTTCCACTCTTTCTTTTTCTGAATGGGAGAGGGCACTTAGTCCCCACCACATTGACCCCCAATGAGTTTCTCTGTAAGAATTATTAGAGAATAATACTCTAGGAAAAAATATACAACCAAGAAGAAAAAGAGGGATACAAAAAAAGTGAGGAAATAAACTGGTAAGGATTTGTTATTAAAACTAAATAAGTATATTTATAAAAATAAATTAATACAGTTCTAGAACTGAAATCTCATGATACTCACAAGATATTTGGAGATGCACAAGCAGCAGTGGAAATTAAAAGAGAGTTTGGCAGAGCTTTTTGTTGTTGTTGTTGTCGCATTGACAGTTTTTCTCAGCCAGATCTGCAGTTTGGGGCTTTAAACTGTTACAGCATCCCAGTCCCGTGTAGACTACAGAGCACCAGTGTGTATCAAACCAGGCATCTGCAGGTTGTGCTAAATCAACTGTCTTAAATTTTAGACCCCTCTACACTGCAGTCAAGGACAGGGAAGAGAATTGGTGGGAGAGACTGCTAGCCTCTTGGATTCGCATAGCTTGATCACAGGTTTTATGTTCCCTAAACATGTGGTCTCAATATGGCCTTACATTCATTAATTACATAAGTTCTGATCATGGCTTCAGATTCCAGAGGGCCAGACATTGGCTTCATCCACTGCAATACACTGAATGTTTAAATCTCCCCCACATTCATATGTTGGAGACTTCATCCCCAGTGTGATGGTATTTGGAGGTGGAGCCTTTGGGAGATAATTATGTTTAGATGAGGTCATGAAGGTGGAGCACAATGTTGGGATTAGTGCCCTTATAAGAGAAAGAAGCCAGACCCCTCTCCCTGTCTGTCATGTGAGGATACAGTAAGAAGGCAGCCAGCCATGTACAAGCCAGGAAGAGATTCCTCACCAGAACCTGATGGCGCCATCACTCTGATCTTGGACTTTCAGCCTCCAGAACAGCGAGAAATAAATTTCTGTTGTTTAAGCCACCTATGGCTTAATTTATGCAATTTTTTACAGCAGCCTGAGCTGACTAAGACAACCATCAAAAAGGTGATGGACATTATTTATAAACAAAAGAAATGGAAATGCTTTATTTTTCAGAAATGAAGTAAAGAAACAACACAATTAAATATTTGCAAACCCAAAAGCAAAGGAGAAAATATAAAAGAACTATATCTGGAACACTGTCTCCAGGAATCAATTGTGATCAGAAAATTAATGAGGAATTAGGGTGTTTTGAGGTATATGTTTTAATCTTAATATCAGAAGGGAAAAAAGGAGTAGTAAGAATGAAAGCAAGAAGAATACCAGCTTTATTAAGCTGAAGGGAGATAGGGATTTCCTTAGAAATGTTGACATTTTAGGCAGACTGATCAGATAAAACAAAGAAAATGAGATCTAATAGGATAGGCTAGAATTTTGGAAAAGGAAAAGCTACCCATGTGTAGCTACTTTAGAATAAAATGATGTGGAGTGGAAGAAGAGGTTTTTCCTTTCTCTGACCAAGCTCAAAGAAATCTCCCAGAGGTAGGCAGTCAAGACCTCAGAGAGCAGACTGAAATAGTCCCCCCAAGAGGAACCATCAATAGGAAACTATTGACATGGATGATTTCAAAGTTACTGGTAGAGTCAGTAAATGTGATTGGAAAATCAGCCCTTGAAGACTGAGCATTAATTACTAGGTGACCTTTGTAGTGACGCTGATTCGGTGAGTGGGCGATACGGTTATTGCCTATGCTATGAGGAAGCATGTCCAATAAGAAATATAAAGGAAGACACAGGGAAGTTAAAATTCCTAAAGGAGAACCAGGTAGGACAATGGTTAATAGAGTGGCTCTGGGTTAGATGTTGGCCTGGTAGGAGAATTACCCAACTCCTGCCATGTGAGATAGCATAAGTTATTTAAGACCTGAAAAATTTCTAAGGTGAAGGAGGGATTCTGCTTTGTAGAGCACAAGGTGGAGGTATAGTGCCTAATAAGAGAAACAGGCCTCAAAGCATCAATAGCTTTCAGTGAGGAATGTGCCAAAGGGGCTCCTCCAACTGATCCACCTGTAGAAAAAGTCCTGGAGAGTCAGATTTTATCATTCCTACAATTCCACAGCCAGAGGCCATGGTAGCAACCATGAAACAGGTCTTAAGAGGCCTATTTGCCATGAATTTATCACTCACTCATTCATTCATTCATTCAAGTTTAAATGTTTAGGAGAGCTCATCTTCAGTATCATTTTACAGTTTCAGCATTACAGGATATAAAGGAGGAATGAAGTTACAACTTGGAAGCATTTGAAGACACCGGGTAGAGAAGATTAGCATCTCAGGATATTTTAGACTGCTCAGCTTCCGGAGTCCTAAAGGAACTTCATCCATTCTGAGCTACAGTTGTTGAAGGAATAGCTCTACCAAGACATTGAATGGACAATGATAAATTGGGGAGGATGGTTTTCAGATCTCAGTGATTGTGAACTTACATTTTACTGCAGTTTAACTCAGAACAAGGGAATTTTTACCTTAATTATTCACTTATTTGATAATGAAAGGGACTCTTTAATTAAATTGGAGGCCTCTCTATGTTGATTCACTATTTACAACTGGAGAATCTGGATTATGTCATTTTGTTTATGCATTTGTTCTGGTAAATTTTGTTGAGGTACATGTGTCAACATGATTTGAAATAGGAAGTAGAGTAAGGAGAGAACTTGTATCCTAGGATAGAACCAGCCTTGGAGTGGATTCGATTAGTATAAAATTTGACCCATTTCAGCACCTTATGATGACATAATTTAAACTGCACACTCTGGATTGAGGCGGATAAACAAAAGAGGGGTTAAGCCTTGATGAGGAGAGAAGCTGAACTATCCTGAGGGAATATCCTCTGTGTGTGCATGGTGGGGAGTTCCGGGAAGGGGAGGGGAGGCAGTGAGCCATACCTCTGGTTTAATTTAAGTTTAATGGTTAAGAAGCAAAGATGCTGGGCATATACCCAGAAGAAACCATAATTCAAAAAGATACATGCACTCCAGTGTTCACTGCAGCACGATTTACAATAGCCAATACATGGAAGCAACCTAAATGTCCATTGATGGAGGAAGGGATAAAGAAGATGTGGTGCATATATACAATGGAATATTACTCAGCCATAAAATAGAACGAAATAATGCCATCTGCAGCAACATGGATGAACCTAGAGATTGTCATACTGAGTGAAGTAAGTCAGACAAAGACAAATATCATATATTGCTTATATGTGGAATCTAAAGAAAAGGGTACAGATGAACTTACTTACAAAACAGAAAAAGAGTCATGGATGTAGAAAACATACTTATGGTTACCAGGGGATAAGTGGGGGCAGGGATAAGTTGGGAGATTGGGATCGACATATACACACTACTATATATAAAATAGATAACTAATCAGAACCTGCTGTATAGCACAGGGAACTCTACTCAATACTCTGTAATGTCCTATAAGGGAAAAGAATCTAAAAAAAAAAAAAGAGTGGATATATTTGTGTGTATAACTGATTCACTTTGCTGTACATCTGAAACTAACACAACATTGTAAATCAACTATACTCCAATAAAAATTTTTAAAAAGTTAAAAAAAAAAGCGAAGATGCTGGAGGATATTAGGAGAGCACTGCTTTTTGCCTTGCCTCCCGATTCTCTAAAAAACTTCTGCCAGCATAGCAGACCCAGCTGCTTGCCCCACCTCTTACTTGCTCCAAGAGAGAATTGAGTTATCTGATTGGTAGATGGAGCCCATGGTTCATATTTCTCAGTTGATCCAAAGACGGCAATGAGAGATGAATGAGAGGGAGGAATTCTATTCTCTAGCTCTGAATGTTCCTGTAGGCAGGCTGGCCCAAGGTCCAGACTTGAAATGCAGAAGGAAGACCCTTTCATCAACAGATCTAAAGTCATGTTATCCAATTGGCTTTATCAGTAATACAGCTGACATGTTCATCTCCATCTGGGTCTAATTTCTCAAATGTATCTGAACATGAGAAGAGAGGAAAAGGATATTGTTTACTGCTTCCCTGAACATCGACACTCCTCCCTATGCATCCTGTGTTGTTCACACAGTTTGCTCGTGAGATTACTGAAGGGGAAGCTGGGGAATAGATCTGGTCATCTGTTAATTACTTATTCTTCATTTAAATTTCTTTGATAAATCTAAGGAGAGAACCAAGAGGTTAGGCAAGGCTTTGTGTGATCCTAAGATTTGAAAATTGTGCTTGGGCTGGAGGTTAGTTACAATATAACTTTGCTAAAGCGAGGAGACAAAAGGGACCTCAGCAAAGAGCTCTTTCTTTTTTTTCTTTCTTTTTACTCTTTAAAATTTGTTTTAAAAACTGCTATAAAGCAGGACAAAGATTTGACCAGTATACGGACCTGATCTGCCCAGGAAAAATGAGAAAATTGAATTTAGACAGTTATGGTGCTTGTTTTGTAATTTTTGTTTCATCTCCTCTTTTCAAGGGCAAACTGATGACTTTCTTTGCATACTATACTCATTCTCTTCGCTAATCTTTAATTCACATTCTCCCAGGGACCCTAACTTCTGTAACTCACTGTCTAGACATCTGAATGACTTCCTTTCATCCTTGGTCTTCTAATACTATCAGTAAAATGTAATTGCTACCAAGATCTCAAGGAACAGTCTACTAATCGATGATAAGTGATACCAATATTCACTGTCATTGTGTACGAACAAGGTGATACTTTGCCAAAATGCCTTAAAAATGGAAGGAAATGCAATGTTAGAAGGCGCTTCAAGGATTCTTCCTGCTACTGCTTTGGTCTTCAGTCAAGAAAATAGTTAAATCAGTCTTAAACACAGATGGTAATTTCATTTTTTTTTTTTACAGTTATGTTTTATTCAGTAGACAAAACTGAGGACTTAAGCCTGGGACACAGCATCTCAGATAAATCTGAGGGACGGCTCTGAAGAGGCAAGCAGGGAGCCAGGATACATAGGAGGTTTTGCAACAGGGACCAAGTAGTCAGAACATCAAAAAATTACTGTTAATTAAGAGAAACCAGACATCTCAAGTTAAGGAATTTAGCGCTTTTCTATGTATGGGAAGATGCAAGAGTCTGGGCTCACTGACATCATTCCTTTGATATGCACCTCAGCTATCTGGGGCCAGTATACTGTGCTTTTTTTTTTT
Source organism: Orcinus orca (assembly GCF_937001465.1). Lineage (NCBI taxonomy): Eukaryota > Metazoa > Chordata > Mammalia > Artiodactyla > Delphinidae > Orcinus > Orcinus orca. Next base: position 15,589,770 of record NC_064559.1, on the reverse strand, counting down.
TTTAACATCTTTATTGGGGTATAATTGCTTTACAATGGTGTGTTAGTTTCTGCTTTATAACAAAGTGAATCAGTTATACATATACATATGTTCCCATATCTCTTTCCTCTTGCATCTCCCTCCCTCCCACTCTCCCTATCCCACCCCTCCAAGTGGTCACAAAGCACCGGGCTGCTCTCCCTGGGCTACGTGGCTGCTTCCCACTAGCTATCTACCTTACGTTTGGTAGTGTATATATGTCCATGCCTCTCTCTCACTTTGTCACAGCTCACCCTTCCCCCTCCCCATATCCTCAGGTCCATTCTCTAGTAGGTTTGTGCCTTTATTCCTGTCTTAACCCTAGGTTCTTCATAACATTTTTTTTTCTTAAATTCCATGTATATGTGTTAGCATACGGTATTTGTCTTTCTCTTTCTGACTTACTTCACTCTGTATGACAGACTCTAGGTCTATCCACCTCATTACAAATAGCTCAATTTCGTTTCTTTTTAGGGCTGAGTAATATTCCATTGTATATATGTGCCACATCTTCTTTATCCATTCATCCGATGATGGACCCTTAGGTTGTTTCCATCTCTGGGCTATTGTAAATAAAGCTGCAATGAACACTTTGGTACATGGCTCTTTTTGAATTATGGTTTTCTCAGCGTATATGCCCAGTAGTGGGATTGCTGGGTCATATGGTAGCTCTATTTGTACTTTTTTAAGGAACCTCCATACTGTTGTAGTGGCTGTACCAATTCACATTCCCACCAGCAGTGCAAGAGGGTTCCCTTTTCTCCACACCCCCTCCAGCATTTATTGTTTCTAGATTTTTGGATGATGGCCATTCTTACTGGTGTGAGATGATATCTCATTGTAGTTTTGATTTGCATTTCTCTAATGATTAATGATGTTGAGCATTCTTTCATGTGTTTGTTGGCAGTCTGTATATCCTCTTTGGAGAAATGTCTATTTAGGTCTTCTGCCCATTTTGGGATTGGGTTGTTTGTTTTTTTGTTATTGAGCTGCATGTAAATTTTGGAAATTAATCCTTTGTCAGTTGCTTCATTTGCAAATATTTTCTCCCATTCTGAGGGCTGTCCATTCGTCTTGTTTATGGTTTCCTTTGCTGTGCAAAAGCTTTGAAGTTTCATTAGGTTCCATTTGTTTATTTTTGTTTTTATTTCCATTTCTCTAGGAGGTGGGTCAAAAAGGATCTTGCTGTGATTTATGTCATAGAGTGTTCTGCCTATGTTTTCCTCTAAGAGTTTGATAGTTTCTGCCCTTACATTTAGGTCTTTAATTCATTTTGAGCTTATTTTTGTGTATGTTGTTAGGAAGTGATCTAATCTCATACTTTTACATGTACCTGTCCAGTTTTCCCAGCACCACTTATTGAATAGGCTGTCCTTTCTCCACTGTACATTCCTGCCTCCTTTATCAAAAATAAGGTGACCATATGTGCGTGGGTTTATCTCTGGGCTTTCTATCCTGTTCCATTGATCTTTCTGTTTTTGTGCCAGGACCATACTGTCTTGATTACTGTAGCTTTATAGTATAGTCTGATGTCAGGGCATCTGATTCCTCCATCTCCGTTTTTCTTTCTCAAGATTGCTTTGGATATTCGGGGTCTTTTGTGTTTCCATACAAATTGTGAAATTTTTTGTTCTAGTTCTGTGAAAAATGCCAGTGGTAGTTTGATAGGGATTGCATTGAATCTGTAGATTGCTTTGGGTAGTACAGTCATTTTCGCAATGTTGATTCTTCCAATCCAAGAACATGGTATATCTCTCCATCTATTTGTATCATCTTTAATTTCTTTCATCAGTGTCTTATAATTTTCTGCATACAGGTCTTTTGTCTCCTTAGGTAGTTTTATTCCTAGATATTTTATTCTTTTTGTTGCAATGGTAAATGGGAGTGTTTTCTTGATTTCACTTTCAGATTTTTCATCATTAGTGTATAGGAATGCCAGAGATTTCTGTGCATTAATTTGGTATCCTGCAACTTTACCAAATTCATTGATTAGCTCTAGTAGTTTTCTGGTAGCATCTTCAGGATTCTCTATGTATAGTATCATGTCATCTGCAAACAGTGACAGCTTTACTTCTTTTCCGATTTGGATTCCTTTTATTTCCTTTTCTTCTCCGATTGCTGTGGCTAAAACTTCCAAAACTATGTTGAATAAGAGCGGTGAGAGTGGGCAACCTTGTCTTGTTCCTGAACTTAGTGGAAATGCTTTCAGTTTTTCACCATTGAGGACGATGTTGGCTGTGGGTTTGTCGTATATGTCCTTCATTATGTTGAGGAAAGTTCCCTCTATGCCTACTTTCTGCAGGGTTTTTATCATAAATGGGTGTTGAATTTTGTCAAAAGCTTTCTCTGCATCTATTGAGATGATCATACGGTTTTTCTTCTTCAATTTGTTAATATGGTGTATCACATTGATTGATTTGCCTATATTGAATAACCCTTGCATTCCTGGAATAAACCCCACTTGATCATGGTGTATGATCCTTTTAATGTGCTGTTGGATTCTGTTTGCTAGTATTTTGTTGAGGATTTTTGCATCTATGTTCATCAGTGATATTGGCCTGTAGTTTTCTTTCTTTGTGACATCCTTATCTGGTTTAGGTATCAAGGTGATGGTGGCCTTGTAGAATGAATTTGGGAGTGTTCCTCCCTCTGCTATATTTTGGAAGAGTTTGAGAAGGATAGGTGTTAGCTCTTCTCTAAATGTTTGATAGAATTCACCTGTGAAGCCATCTGGTCCTGGGCTTTTGTTTGTTGGAAGATTTTTAATCACAGTTTCTATTTCAGTGCTTGTGATTGGTCTGTTTATATTTTCTATTTCTTTCTGATTCAGTCTTGGCAGGTTGTGCATTTCTAAGAATTTGTCCATTTCTTCCAGGTTGTCCATTTTATTGGCATAGAGTTGCTTGTAGTAATCTCTCATGATCTTTTGTATTTCTGCAGTGTCAGTTGTTACTTCTCCTTTTTCATTTCTAATTCTATTGATTTGAGTCTTCTCCCTTTTTTTCTTGATGAGTCTGGCTAATGGTTTTTTCAATTTTGTTTATCTTCTCAAAGAACCAGCTTTTAGTTTTATTGATCTTTGCTATTGTTTCCTTCATTTCTTTTTCATTTATTTCTGATCTGATCTTTATGATTTCTTTCCTTCTGCTAACTTTGGGGGTTTTTTGTTCTTCTTTCTCTAATTGCTTTAGGTGTGAGGTTAGGTTGTTTATTCGAGATGTTTCCTGTTTCTTAAGGTAGGATTTTATTGCTATAAACTTCACTCTTAGAACTGCTTTTGCTGCATCCCATAGGTTTTCGGTCATCGTGTCTCCATTGTCATTTGTTTCTACGTATTTTTTGATTTCCTCTTTGATTTCTTCAGTGATCACTTCGTTATTAAGTAGTGTATTGTTTAGCCTCCATGTGTTTGTATTTTTTACAGATCTTTTCCTGTAATTGATATCTAGTCTCATAGTGTTGTGGTCGGAAAAGATCCTTGATACAAATGGAATTTTCTTAAATTTACCAAGACTTGATTTGTAACCCAAGATATGATCTATCCTGGAGATCGTTCCATGAGCACTTGAGAAGAATGTGTATTCTGTTGTTTTTGGATGGAGTGTCCTATAAATATCAATTAAGTCCATCTTGTTTAATGTATCATTTAAAGCTTGTGTTTCCTTATTTATTTTCATTTTGGATGATCTGTCCATTGGTGAAAGTGGGGTCTTAAAGTCCCCCATTATGAATGTCTTACTGTCGATTTCCCCTTTTATGGCTGTTAGTATTTGCCTTATGTACTGAGGTGCTCCTATGTTGGGTGCATAAATATTTACAATTGTTATATCTTCTTCTTGGATTGATTCCTTGATCAATATGTAGTGTCCTTCTTTGTCTCTTCTAATAGTCTTTATTTTAAAGTCTATTTGGTCTGATATGAGAATTGCTACTCCAGCTTTCTTTTGGTTTCCATTTGCATGAAATATCTTTTTCCATCCCCTTACTTTCAGTCTGTATGTGTCTCTAGGTCTGAAGTGAGTCTCTTGTAGATAGCAAGTACATGGGTCTTGATTTTGTATCCATTCAGCCAATCTGTGTCTTTTGCTGGGAGCATTTAGTCCATTTACATTTAATGTAATTATCAATATGTATGTTCCTATTCCCATTTTCTAAATTGTTTTGGGTTCGTTATTGTAGGTCTTTTCCTTCTCTTGTGTTTCTTGCCTAGAGAAGTTCCTTTAGAAGTTGTTGTAAAGCTGGTTTGGTGGTGCTGAACTCTCTCAGCTTTTGCTTGTCTGTAAATTTTTTAATTTCTCCATCAAATCTGAATGAGATCCTTGCTGGGTAGAGTAATCTTGGTTGCAGGTTTTTCTCCTTCATCACTTTAAATATGTCCTGCCAGTCCCTTCTGGCTTGCAGAGTTTCTGCTGAAAGAAAAACTGTGAAACTTAAGGGGAGATACCCTTGTGTGTTATTTGTTGTTTTTCCCTTGCTGCTTTTAATATGTTTTCTTTGTATTTAATTTTTGACAGTTTGATTAATATGTGTCTTGGCGTATTTCTCCTTGGATTTATCCTGTATGGGACTCTCTGTGCTTCCTGGACTTGATTACCTATTTCCTTTCCCATATTAGGGAAGTTTTCAACTATAATCTCTTCAAATATTTTCTCAGTCCCTTTCTTTTTCTCTTCTTCTTCTGGAACCCCTATAATTCCAATGTTGGTGCGTTTGATGTTGTCCCAGAGGTCTCTGAGAGTGTCCTCAGGTCTTTTCATTCTTTTTTTCTTTATTCTGCTCTGCAGTAGTTATTTCCACTATTTCTATCTTCCAGGTCACTGATCCGTTCTTCTGCCTCAGTTATTCTGCTATTGATCCCATCTAGAGTATTTTTAATTTCATTTATTGTGTTGTTCATTGTTGTTTGTTTCCTCTTTAGTTCTTGTAGGTCCTTGTTAAATGTTTCTTGCATTTTGTCTATTCTATTTCCAAGATTTTGGGTCATCTTTACTATCATTATTCTGAATTCTTTTTCAGGTAGACTGCCTATTTCCTCTTCATTTGTTAGGTCTGGTGGGTTTTTATCTTGCTCCTTCATCTGCAGTGTGTTTTTCTGTCTTCCCATTTTGCTTATCTTACCTTGTTTGGGGTCTCCGTTTTGCAGGCTGCAGGTTCGTAGTTCCCATTGTTTTTGGTGTCTGTCCCCAGTGGCTAAGGTTGGTTCAGTGGGTTGTGTAGGCTTCCTGGTGGAGGGGACTAGTGCCTGTGTTCTGGTGGATGAGGCTGGATCTTGTCTTTCTCGTGGGCACGTCCGTGTCTGGTGGTGTGTTTTGGGGTGTCTGTGGACTTATTATGATTTTAGGCAGCCTTTCTGCTAATGGGTGCGGTTGTGTTCCTGTCTTGCTAGTTGTTTGGCATAGGATGTCCAGCACTGTAGCTTGCTGGTCGTTGAGTGAAGCTGGGTGCTGGTCTTGAGATGGAGATCTCTGGGAGATTTTCGCCGTTTGATATTATGTGGAGCTGGGAGGTCTCTTGTGGACCAGTGCCCTGAAGTCGGCTCTCCCTCCTCAGAGGCACAGCACTGACTCCTGGCTGCTGTACCAAGAGCCTTTCATCCACACGGCTCAGAATAAAAAGGAGAAAAAGTAGAAAGAAAGAATTAGTAGAAGTAGAAAGAGAGAAAGAAAGAAAGAAAGAAAGAAAGAAAGGAGGGAGGGAGGGAGGGAGGAAGGAAGGAAGGAGGGAAGGAAGGAAAAAAAGAAAGGAGATAAAGTAAAATAAAATAAAGTAAGAAAATATAATAGTTATTAAAATAAAAAAAAATTACGAGAAAAAAAAGAAAAAAAATTTAAAAACAAACAAAAAAAATGGACGTATAGAACCCTAGGACAAATGGTGGAAGCAAAGCTATACAGACAAAATCTCACACAGAAGCATACACATACACACTCACAAAAAGAGGAAAAGGGGAAAAAATCATAAATCTTGCTCTCAAATTCCACCTCCTCAATTTGGGATGATTCGTTTGTGTATTCAGGTATTCCACAGATGCAGGGTACATCAAGTTGATCGTGGAGCTTTAATCCACTGCTTCTGAGGCTGCTGGGAGAGATTTCCCTTTCTCTTCTTTGTTCTCACAGCTCCCAGGGGCTCAGTTTTCGATTTGGCCCTGCCTCTGCATGTAGGTCGCTGGAGGGCATCTGTTTTTCGCTCAGACAGGACGGGGTTAAAGGAGCCGCTGATTCGGGGGCTCTGGCTCACTCAGGCCGGGGAGAGGGAGGGGCACAGAGTGCGGGGCGGGCCTGCGGCGGCAGAGGCCAGCATGACGTTGCACCAGCCTGAGGCGCGCTGTGCGTTCTCCCGGAGGAGTTGACCCTGGATCCCGGGACGCTGGCAGTGGCGGGCTGCACAGGCTTCCCGGAAGGGGGATGTGGATAGTGACCTGTGCTCACACACAGGCTTCTTGGTGGCGGCAGCAGCCTTAGCTGCTCATGCCCGTCTCTGGGGTCCGCCCTTTTAGCCGCGGCTCGCGCCCGTCTCTGGGGCCGCGGTTTTAGCCGCGGCTCGCCCCCGTCTCTGAAGCTCCTTTAAGCAGCGCTCTTAATCCCCTCTCCTCGCGCACCAGGAAACAAAGAGGTAAGAAAAAGTCTCTTGCCTCTTCGACAGGTCCAGACTTTTCCCCGGAGTCCCTCCCGGCCAGCCGTGGCACACTAACCCCCTGCAGGCTGTGTTCACGCCGCCAACCCCAGTCCTCTCCCGGTGCTCCGACCGAAGCCTGAGCCTCAACTCCCAGCCCCGCCCGCCCTGGAGGGTGAGCAGACAAGCCTCTCGAGCTGGTGAGGGCCGGTCGGCCCTGATCCTCTGTGCGGGAATCTCTCCGCTTTGCCCGCCGCACCCCAATGCTTCGCTCTCCTCCGCGGCTCCGAAGCTTTCCCCCTCCACCACCCGCAGTCTCCACCCGCGAAGGGGCTTCCTAGTGTGTAGAAACCTTTCCTCCTTCACAGCTCCCTCCCACTGATACAGGTCCCGTCCCTATTCTTTTGTCTCTGTTTATTCTTTTTTCTTTTGCCCTACCCCGGTACGTGGGGGGTTTCTTGCCTTTTGGGAGGTCTGAGGGCTTCTGCCAGTGTTCAGTAGGTGTTCTGTAGGAGTTGTTCCATTTGTAGATGTATTTCTGGTGTATCTGTGGGGAGGAAGGTGATGTCCGCGTCTTACTCTTCCGCCATCTTCCCGGAAGCCTCAAAGAGCTCTTTATACCTCTGCATCCTGTGTTGTTGCCCCAGCTTGGAGTGACTGACACCAGAACTTCCTCCCTTTATGACAAACAAATGCCTAACTTATGAGTAGATTTAACCCAAATTTCCATTTTCCAGAAAGTTAAGGAACTTAACTTAGTAGAAAAGCCAGAAACTTAAGATTAGAACTCTAGGTTCATCATGACTTGAATATGAGCACAAGAAACCACCTTCTCTGAACTTTTTTTCTCTCTGGCAGAACTATCTTGAGTATTAAATTAGGCATATTAAAAAAAGCACCTAATACTATGTCCAGTACAGGGGTTGTTCAACCATAGATTATTTTTGCTAGTATTGGTAATGGCTTATTAAGCAAAAGCAAATTTTTGAGATAATGTGTCACCGTTTCTAGTACATGATAATAAATATTCTTTATTGAAATATGGTTACTGTACAATATTATATAAATGCAGGTGTACAATATAGTGATTCACAATTTTTAAAGGTTATACTCCATTTATAGTTACTATAAAATATTGGCTATATTCCCCATATTGTACAACATATCCTTGGAGCTGATTTTATACCTAATAGTGACAACTACAAATTGGCACTTGCCATCTACCTCTGTAAGGATTAAATCATGACTCACTGCAGCTGCTGACCTTCAACACCCGCTGAAAGGAGTTCAGGGTGGAGATCAGGAATAAGGCACTCTGTGCTCTGGGAAAAACTGGCAGAACAGTCTTCAGATAGTTAGATATTTTCAGAAGATTTTATGAGCCCAGTTCTTGCATCTCCTCTTATCTAGAAAAGCACTAGAATCCTTCATGGTGACGTCTGCTCCTGGTGACTAGCAGTAACCTGCGTGAGACTAGCAGAAACCTCTGCAAAATATATGTGCCTGATTTCATGGACTCCTCCTTCACCAAAATCACATACATACTGACCTTCCCCCCTATCTCTTTGGAGCAGTTTCTCAGAGCTATCTGAGATGCTGCCTCCTGGGCTATAATCCTCATTCGCCCCCAGTAAAACTTAATACTCTCACGTTGTGCATTTTTCTGTCGATGATAGTATGTACCTCTTACTCCCATATATTGCCCCTCCCCTTTCCTTCTCCTGACTGGTAACCGCTAGTTTGTTCTCTGTATCTGTGAATCTGCTTCTTTTTTGTTATATTCACTGGTTTCTTGTATTTTTTAGATTCCACATATAAGTGATAGCATACACAATTTGTCTTCCTCTGTCTGGATAGTTAATATTAATTCCTTTTAGTTCAGACTTTGCCCCTGAAGAATGAGTAATAGAATCCAAACTAAAGAAGTTTTGCTTTATTTTTTAAATAGAAAAGTGCAATGTAAAAATCTTATAAAGAAACATCTGTCAAATGAAATTCGTAAGTTTCCCTACTTGGGAAAGTTCTCATTTGTGCCCTGTTATTTATGGTGCAGGTTTAAGATCATGTTGGGTGGCCCAGCTGTTCCTCCTGTGCATTAGGAATGTCAGGCACTTCTTAAATCCAAGAGCAATAGCTCTTTCCCTTATGATCCAGCTCAGAAGATGTTGCAGTCCGTTGGACCAAAAGTTGAGTAGGGCCATAAACCAAAGCTGGGCTTTTCTTCTTCCAGTTTGCATGCTTTCTGTGGTTTATAATGTGATTGGTAACCAGGAAAGCTCAATATAACCAGCTCATTGCATCTGGGTTAAAATGTATGCAAAATTATAAACACTGGCAGCAGCCTCAGCTGAGGAGAGGCACCATGTTTATTCAAGAATATGGCATGATAGTAATCCAGCTCCTGGCATATGATACATTTCTTAAGGCCAAAACTCAAATGACCCACGTTAGAAGTCTTTTATGAAAGCCTCAGGCATGTAGTGCTTATTTGATTTTTAGGAGAAATCACAAGAAATGTTGGTGAGTAAAGGGGGAAAGTGCAGAGAGGGTTAAAAAAAACTTGTTAACATGAAATCAATTTCAGAGACTTTTTAATCTTTGGAAAAGTGATATTACTGGACCAAATGATAGTCCCTCTATAAAGAAAACACTCTACCGCTTCTCAAAGTATTTCTTAATATGCATCTAAAGTTTCGTTGTTAAAGAGTCAAATTTTCCAAATTTTTTTTCCTCTGGAAAAGTATTACTTCATGGTTCCCAAGTTTCCAATCACTTAACATATGAAACATTGAAGTTTAAGAGTCAGATGCTCCAAGTGAAAAGCATCTGTTTGATGTAGGCAAGGTCTCTGACAAATTCAGTGTTAAAAGGCTCTTTGAGCTGCTCTTTGAAAATATATCACTTTATAATAAATCTCTGGGCTCTGACACAGTGATGAGGTCTGCTTTTATAGACTTAGGCAGGAGGATCTGTTTCCCACACCTGGCTCTCTGTGAGATGAGAGTGGCAAGTTTTAAAATCCAAATTAACACACAGCTTCAGGTTTAGGTGCTGACCTAAGTGCCTTTATTTTCTTTACATTCAGGACAAATATTCTCAGAAGACACCAAATTGTAAAAGATGCAAGGAGCAAAGGCTGCAGAAATATTATGACAGTTGCTGAGGCCGTGTCATCATGGCTTATGGATTTTGAGATAGTTGGTACAATTATTTCAGCCACCGTGGGGACTGGTTGATTTGCACAGAGAATGCGTTCCATGTAGAATGTTCTCTTTCAGAGCTGCTTCAGAGCATGAAAGCTATAGTGAAAATGGATATCTTTCTCGACATGGAGGAGTATTGTAATGATAAATTAGACACCTAAAAGTAGCACACATCTTTAAAAAATTGCATTCTATGTTCACTATATAACCTTTATATACCATAGATAAACAAAAAGGAAGTGAATTTCACCATCTAGAAATAACCACTTTTGACATACATTGATTTCTCTTACATAACATGGACTCCATGTTATTTTTTAATATTGTTTAAGATAGTGGTTTTGTCACATAATATGTTAGGACCATCATTCAATCAATCTATTTCTCTCTCTCCCTCTCGCACTTTCTGTAGTGTGTGTGTTTATATTCATTTTAATGATTACATAATGTTCCATTATATGGATGGGTACCATCTCTTTCTAAAAGAAAGGCCAGACCTGTCTTCCCTGCACTGCTTTCAGAAACCAAAATCTAATAAACCACAGCAGAAATTGACACAACATTGTAAATCAACTATACTTTCATAAAATAAATCATATTTTTAAAAAATCTGATGAGTCAGCAAATTGCACCACAAATCATGAGCCAGACTGGGCTAGAGGCTGGTGCTGGACATTTTGCTTTTGAATGTTAAATAAAAAACTTTAATTAAAAAAAAAAAATCATCACCCAGCCAAATAACTAGATGATCACCAATGATTTATGTAGACCCTCAAGCTTCTCTCCTATTTTATTTCCTTTCCCTCCCACCAAAAGAAACCACTATCATTAAGTTTCTGGGTTTCTATCATTCTCTTCCTTTTTAAAAAACAAACTATACACACACACACACACACGCACACACACACACACATGTGCATGAGAGGGTACAATATGTGGCCTATTTTCTCTGCTATTTGGCCTTTGTAAAAATAGGATCATCTTGTTTGTGGCTTTCTTTATCCCTTAGCATTATGAATGTTTTAGGATTCATCCATATTACTGAATGTAATTAATTCCTGTATAATATTCCACAGTGTTGAAATATTCCTATTTATCCATTCTAATGTTGATGGACATTTATGTTGTTAGGAATGTGTGTGTGTGTGTGTTGCTCTTATAAACACCACCGATGTGAATATTCTTGTGCATGTGTCCTGACACATGAGCAAAAACATCAAGGAATGAAAATACTGGGTCATAGATTATGCTAATATTTGGCTGTACGATAAAATGTCAAATTATTTTCCAAAGTGCATTGTGCCAATTATGCTCCCACCCAAAGTACACAAAAGTGCATGAAAGTACTAGTTGCTCCATATTCTTGACATGGAGGAGTATTATAATGATACTGCTCATATCTTTTATTCATTTTCCCCTGGGTTTTTTCTTTTGTTTATTTAATTGCAGGTATTTAAAATAACACATTCTGAGTTTGTTGCTGAATAACTGAGTGGCTAATATTTTCTTCCATTCTCTGTCCTACCATTTTACTCTCTGTGTGGTGCCTTTTGATGAATAGAAACTCTTTGATTTTAATTTAGTCCAATTTAAAAATTTTCCCCTTCATGACTAGTACCTTTTGTGTAATACCAACTGTGTTCAAGAAATATTTTTGCTTACTCTAAAGTCACAAAGATATTTTCCTATGTTTATTTCCAGAAGTAAACCAGTTAGACCTGTGTTTTGTTTAAAACTGATTTTTGTGTGTGGTGTGATAGGACTCAAGATTCACTTTTTTTCCATATGGGTATTCAATTTACCTAATCCCATCAACTGAAGTAACTATTATTTCCTCCCACACTGCTCTGTTATCTTTGTTATACTCTGGTGACCATACATATTTGAGCCTGTTTCTTTCCCTCTGTTCCACTGGCCTCTTCTTATGTCAGTGCCTCAAAGTATTAATTATTATCATTTTTATAATAGGACTTGAGGTCTGGTAGCATAAGTCTTCCAGTTTTTATTTCTTCTTAAAAATGGACTTGACTAGTATAGGTCCCCTGGATTTCCTTACAGATTTTAGAATCAGGATGTCAATATCCAAAAAAACAATTGACATTTTGATTGAAACTTTATTGAAACTATAGATCAATTTGGGGAGAATTGACACCACTACAATGACTTTTACTATACATGAACATGTTATATATCATTCCATTTATTTAGGGTAATTTTAGTTTCTCTCAGTAATGTTTCTGGTTTCTTTCATTGTTTTTGGCTTTTAATGTAGAGTTAGTGTACATCTTTTACTATGTTTATTATATGTGCTGTTTGTTGCTCCTGTTGTAAAAGTAGTTTTAAAATTTACTTTTCTATTAGTTTATTCTAGTATATAGAAATACAATTTGCTTTTGTCAATCTGGGATGTAGCAAACTAGCTAAATTCACTTATTAATTCTAATAGTTTGGCTGTAAATCATTTGGGTTTTCTATGTTTAAAATCATTTTATCTGCAAAAATTGCACTTGTATTTCTTCCTCTCTAATTCTTATGCCTTTCATTTCTTTTTCTTGCCTTGTTGCACAGAGGAGAACCTCTATTCCAATATTGAATAAAAGTAACAAGAGTGGACAACCTTGTTTCCATTCCCAGCATTGGGAAATCTTTCAACAAGTCACAACCAAATATAATGTAGATATTTTGTAGATACCTTTCATCAGATTAAGGAAGTTTCCTTCTATTCTTAGATTCTGAGTGTTTATCATGAATGGATATTGAATTTTATTTTTCTGTAACTATAAAGATGATGAAGATAAAAGAAAATCCACATGACTTTTCTCCCCTTTTCTCTTCATGTGGTAGATCACATTGATTGAGTTTTGAATTTTGAACCCCATTTGGTCATGATGCTCTATTCCTTTTATATATTGCTGGATTTGGTTTGTTAATATTTTGTTTAGAATTTTTTTATCTCTGTTCCTAAGATAAATTTGCCTGTAATTTTCCTATTTATAATGTTCTTATCAGGTTTTTCTATCAAAGTTTAATTACATTATAAAATAAGTTAGGAAGTGTTCCTTTTTTCCTATTCTCTAGAAGAGTTTTTATAATATTGGTTTTATTGCTTCCTTAAATGTCTGGGAGAATTCACAAGTGAAACTATCTGGGCTTAGAGTTTTCTTTTGGTGGAGATTATTTAATATTATTTAAATATTTCAGATTTATTAGCATATAATTATTAATAATTGTCTCATTATGTTTTGAATATCTGTACAAAACATAGTGATGGCCTCTTTTACTAGAGGCTAATTTGAGCCCTTTCTCTCTTTCGCTCTCTCTCTCCCTCTCTCCCTGCTTTTAAAACTGATTGAGACATGCCTTAAAGTCCAGCATACTGTTGACTTTAGTAAATGTTCTATGTGCACTGCAAACAAATGTATATTTTGTTATTAGTTACTAGTTTATCCATTAGATCAAGTTTCTTAATTGTTTTTTCAGATGTTCTGTATATTTGCTGATATTTTTGCTTGATCTGCTTGTTCTACTTTATCTTTTTAAAAATTATATTAAAGCATTTAAAGATGAAGTAATTTTTACATTTCACTTCCTCTCTATTAGATTATAAATTATGTATTATTTTACTATTTTTAATGATTACTTTAGATAATGCAATGTGTATCCTTGACTTATTACAACTTTAATGTGGATTAATCCTTTTGCCATTTCCAAGACAATGCAAAAACTTTAGGGCCAATTTATTTACTCCTCTGACACCACTTTTGCTATTTTTAAAATGTATTTCCATTCTATATGCATTTTAAGCTCTACAAGGCATTATTATTATCATCATTATTTAATACAGTCAGTATTTATTAAGATGTACATATTTACCCTTTTAATTGCTCTTTACCTCTTCCCGAATTTCCATGTGTCAATCCAGAATAAGCTTTCTTCTACCTAATGACATTTTTAATTTTTTTTCTTATTTATTTTTTTCTTCTTTTTATTAAAGAAAAATTGATTTACAATGTTACATAAGTTTCAGGTATACAACATACTGATTCAATAATTTTTTTTAGATTATACTCCATTTAAAGTTATTATAAAATATTGGCTATATTTTTCTGTGCTGTACAATATATCCTTGTGTCTTATTTATTTTATGCATAGTATTTTGTACCTCTTAATCCCCTACCCCTATCTTGCCCCTCCCTCCTTCCCTCTCCCTACTGGTAGCCAGTAGTTTATTCTCTGTATCTGCGAGTCTGTTTCTGTTTTGTTATAATCATTTGTCTTATTTTTTAGATTCCACAGTGTTAATATATAGTATTTATCTTTCTCTGTCTGACTTATTTCACTAAGCATGATACCCTCCATGACCATCCATGTTATTGAAAATGGCAAAATTTCATTCTTTTTCATAGATGAGTAACATTCACTTGTATATATATACCACATCTTTATACATTTATATCTCTTTTTTTCAACGTCTTTATTGGAGTATAATTGCTTTACAATGGTGTGTTAGTTTCTGCTGTGTAACAAAGTGAAGCAGCTATATCAGATATATGTATATCCCCATATGCCCACCCTGTTGCGTCTCCCTCCCACCTTCCCTATCCCACCACTCTTGGTGGTAACAAAGCACTGACCTGATCTCCCTGTGCTATGCGGCTGCTTCCCACTAGCTATTTTACATTTGGTAGTGTATATATGTCAGTGCTACTCTCTCACTTCGTCCCAGGTTACCCTTCCCCCTCCCCATGTCCTCAAGTCCATTCTCTATGTCTGCATCTTTATTTCTATCCTGCCCCTAGGTTCATTAGAACCTTTTTTTTTTAAGTGCCATATGTATGTATTAGCATATGGATTTTTTTTTTCTATTTCTGACTTACTTCACTCTGTATGACAGACTCTAGGTCCATTCACCTTGCTACAAATAACTCAATTTCGTTTATTTTTATGGCTGAGTAATATTCCATTGTATATATGTGCCTCATCATCTTTATCCATTCATCTGTTGATGGACACTTAGGTTGCTTCCATGTCCTGGCTATTGCAAATAGTGCTGCAATGAATATTGTGGTACATGACTCTTTTTGAATTATGGTTTTCTCAGGGTATATGCCCAGTAGTGGGATTGCTGGGTCATATGGTAGTTCTATTTTTAGTGTTTTAAGGAACCTCCATACTGTTCTCCATAGTGGCTGTATCAATTTATATTCCCACCAACAGTGCAAGAGGTTTCCCTTTTCTCCACACCCCCTCCATCATTTATTGTTTGTAGATTTTTTGATGACGGCCACTCTGTCTGGTATGAGGTGATGCCTCATTGTAGTTTTGATGTGCATTTCTCTAATAATTAGTGATGTTGAGCATCCTTTCATGTGTTTGTTGACAGTCTGTATATCTTCTCTGGAGAAATGTCTGTTTACATCTTCTGACCATTTTTGGATTGGGTTGTTTGTCTTTTTGATATTGAGCTGCATGAGCTCCTTACATATTTTGGAGATTAATCCTTTGTCAAGTTGCTTCCTGTGCAAATACTTTCTCCCATTGTGAGGGTTGTCTTTTTGTCTTGTTTGTAGTTTCCTTTGCTGTGCAAAAGTTTTAAGTGTCATTAGGTCCCATTTGTTTATTTTTGTTTTTGTTTCCATTACTCTAGGGGGTGGGTCAAAAAGGATCTTGCTGTGATTTATGTCATAGAGTGTTCTGCCTATGTCTTTTAAGAGTCTTAGAGTGTCTGGCCTTACTTTTAGGTCTTTAATCCATTTTGAGCTTATTTTTGTGTATGGTGTTAGGGAGTGTTGTAATTTCATTCTTTTACATGTAGCTGTCCAGTTTCCCCAGCACCACTTACTGAAGAGACCGTCTTTTCTCCATTGTATATCCTTGCCTCCTTTGTCATAGATGGGTGGGTGGGTTTATCTCATAGTTTGTTGGGTTTATCTCTGGGCTTTCTATCCTGTTCCATTGATCTATATTACTGTTTTTGTGCCAGCACCATACTGTCTTGATTAGAGTAGCTTTGTAGTATAGTCTGAAGAAAGGGAGCCTGATTCCTCCAGCTCCTCTTTTCTTTCTCAAGATAGCTTTAGCTATTCGGGGTCTTTTGTGTTTCCATACAAATTGTGCAATTTTTTGTTCTAGTTCTTTGAAAAATGCCATTGGTAGATTGACAGGGATTGCACTGAATCTGTAGATTGCTTTGGGTAGTAGAGTCATTTTCACAAAGTTGATTCTTCCAATCCAAGAACATGGTATACCTCTCCATCTGTTTGTATCATCTTTAATTTCTTTCATCAGCACCTTATAGTTTTCTGCATACAGGTCTTTTGTCTCCTTAGGTAGGTTTATTCCTAGGTATTTTATTCTTTTTGTTGCAATGGTAAATGGAAGTGTTTCCTTAACTTCTCTTTCAGATTTTTTCATCATTAGTGTATAGGCATGCAAGAGATTTCTCTGCATTAATTTTGTATGCTATTACTTTACCAAATTCATTGATTAGCTCTAGTAGTTTTCTAGTAGCATATTTAGGAGTCTCTGTGTATAGTATCATGTCTTCTGCCAACAGTGACAGTTTTACTTCTTCTTTTCTGATTTAGATTCCTTTTATTTCTTTTTCTTCTCTGATTCCTGTGGCTAAAAATTCCAAAACTATGTTTAATAATAGTGATGAGAGTGGGTAACCTTGTCTTTTTCCTGATTTTAGAGGAAATGGTTTCAGTTTTTCACCATTGAGAGTGATGTTGGCTGTGGGTTTGTCATATATGGCCTTTATTATATTGAGGTAGGTTTCCTCTATGCCTACTTTCTGGAGAGATGTTATAAATCAGTGTTGAATTTTGTCAAAAGCTTTTTCTGCATCTATTGAGGTGATCATATGTTTTTTTCTCTTTCAGTTTGTTAATATGATGTATCACATTGACTGATTTGCACATATTGAAGAATCCTTGCATTCCTGGGATAAATGCCACTTGATCATGGTGTATGACCCTTTTAATGTGCTGTTGGATTCTGTTTGCTAGTATTTTGTTGAGGAATTTTGCATCTATGTTCATCAGTGTTATTGGCCTATCATTTTCTTTTTTTGTGACTTCTTTGTCCGGTTTTGGTATCAGGGTGATGGTGGCTTTTTACAATGAGTTTGGGAGTGTTCCACCCTCTGCTCTCTTGTGGAAGAGTTTGAGAGGGATAGGTGTTAGCTTTTCTCTAAATGTTTGACAGAACTAACCTGTGAAGCCATCTGGTCCTGGGCTTTTGTTTGTTGGAAGATTTTTAATCACAGTTTCAATTTCAGTGCTTGTGATTGGTCTGTTTATATTTTCTATTTCTTCCTGTTTCAGTCTTAGAGGTTGTGCTTTTCTAAGAATTTGTCGATTTCTTCCCAGTTGTCCAATTTATTGGTATATAGTTGCTTGTAGTAATCTCTCATGATCCTTTGTATTTCTGCAGTCAGTTTTTACCTCTCCGTTTTCATTTCTAATTCTGTTGATTTGAGTCTTCTGTTTTTTTCTTCATGAGTCTGGCTAATGGTTTATCAATTTTGTTTATCTTCTCAAAGAACCAGCTTTTAGTTTTATTGATCTTTGCTATTGCCTCATTCATTTCTTTTTCATTTGTTTCTGATCTGATCTTTATGATTTCTTTCCTTCAGTTAACTTTGGTGTTATTTTGTTCTTCTTTCTCTAATTGCTTTAGGTGTAAGGTTAGGTTGTTTATTTGAGATGTTTCTTGTTTCTTGAGGTAGGATTGTATTGTTATAAACTTCCCTCTTAGAACTGCTTTTGCCACCTCCCATAGGTTTTGGGTCATCATGTTTTCATTGTCATTTGTTTCTAGGTATGTTTTGATTTCCTCTTTGATTTCTCCAGCGATCTCTTGGCTATTTAGTAGTGTATTGTTTAGCCTCCAAGTATTTGTATTTTTTACAGTTTTTTTCCTGTAATTGATATCTAGTCTTATAGTGTTGTGGTCAGAAAAGATACTTGATATGATTCAATTTTCTAAAATTTACCAAGGCTTGATTTGTGACTGAAGATATGATCTATCCTGGAGAATGTTCCATGAGTCCTTGAGAAGAAAGTGTATTCTGTTGTTTTTGGATGGATTGTCTTATAAATATCCATAAGTCCATCTTGTTTAATGTGTCATTTAAAGCTTGTGTGTCCTTATTTATTTTCATTTTGGGTGATCTGTCCATTGGTGAAAGTGAGGTGTTAAAAGTCCCATACTATTATTGTGTTACTGTCGATTTCCCCTTTCATGGCTGTTAGCATATGCCTTATGTATTGAGATGCTCCTATGTTGGGTGCATAAATATTTACAGTTGTTATTTCTTGCACTAATCTCTTGATCATTATGTATTCTCCTTCTTTGTCTCTTGTAATAGTCTTTATTTTAAAATCTATTTTGTCTTATATGAGAATTGCTATTCCATCTTTCTTTTGATTTCCATTTGCATGGAATACCTTTTTCCATCCCCTCAGTTTCAGTCTGTATGTGTTCCTAGGTCTGAAGTTGTTCTCTTGTAAACAGCATATATACGGGTCTTCTTTTTGTGTCCATTCAGCCAGTCTATGTCTTTTGGTTGGAGCATTTAATTCATTTACATTTAAGGTAGTTATCAATGTGTATGTTCCTATTATCATTTTCTTAATTGTTTTGGTTTTGTTATTGTAGGTCTTTTCCTTCTCTTGTGTTTCCTGCCTAGAGACGTTCCTTTAGCATTTGTTGTAGAGCTGGTTTGGTGGTGCTGAATTCTCTTAGCTTTTGCTTGTCTGTAAAGTTTTTATTTCTCCATCAATTCTGAATGAGATCCTTGCTGGGTAGAGTAATCTTGGTTGTAGGTTTTTCCCTTTCATCACTTTAAATATGTCCTGCCTCTCCCTTCTGGCTTGCAGAGTTTCTGCTGAAAGATCAGCTGTTAACCTTACGGGGATTCCCTTTTATGTTTTTTCTTGTTTTTCCCTTGCTGTTTTTAATATTTTTTCTTTGTATTTAATTTTTGATAGTTTGATTAATATGTGTCTTTGCATGTTTCTCCTTGTATTTATTCTGTATGGGACTCTCTGTGCTTCTTGGACATGATTGACTATTTCTTTTCCTATGTTAGGGAAGTTTTCAACTATAATCTCTTCAAATATTTTCTCAGACCCTTTCTTTTTCTCTTCTTCTTCTGGGACCCCTATAATTTGAATGTTGATGTGTTCAGTGTTGTCCCAGTGGTCTCTGAGACTGTCCTCAATTCTTTTCATTCTTTTTTCTTTATTCTGTTCTGTGGTAGTTATTTCCACTGTTTTATCTTCCAGGTCGTTTATCCATTATTCTGCGTCTGTTATTCTGCTATTGATTCCTTCTAGATAATTTTTAGTATCATTTATTGTGTTGTTCATCGTTGTTTGTTTGCTCTTTAGTTCTTCTAGGTCCTTGTTGATTGTTTCTTGTATTTTCCCCATTCTATTTCCAAGATTTTGGATCATCTTTACTATCATTACTCTGAATTCTTTTTCAGGTACACTGCCTATTTCCTCTTCATTTGTTTGCTCCAGTGGCTTTTTACCTTTCTCCTTCATCTGCTGCATATTTCTCTGTCTTCTTGTTTTGCTTAACTTACTGTGATTGGGGTCTCCTTTTCACAGGCTGCAGGTTTGTAGTTCCTGTTGTTTTTGGTGTCTGTCCCCAGTGGGTCAGGTTGGTTCAGTGGGTTGTGTAGGCTTCCTGGTGGAGGGTACTGGCTCCTGCGTTCTGGTTGGTGGGGCAGAATCTTATCTTTCTGGTGGGCAGGGCTGCATCTGGTGGTGTGTTTTGGGGTGTCTGTGAACTTATTATGATTTTACACAGCCTCTCTTCTAATGGGTGTGGCTGTGTTCCTGTCTTGTTAGTTGTTTGGCATGGGGCATCCAGCACTGGAGCTTGCTGGCTGTTGGGTGGAGCTGGATCTTAGCATTGAGACAGAGATCTCTGGGAGAGCACTCGCTGATTGATATTACATGGAGCTGGGAGGTCTCTGGTGGTCCAATGTCCTGAACTTGGCTCTCCCACCTCAGAGGCTCAGGCCTGACACCAAGCCAGAGCACCAAGACCCTGTCAGCCACATGGCTCAGAAGAAAGGGAGAAAAGATAGGAAAATAAATAGTAATAATAATAAAAATTATTAAAATAGAAAAATAATAATAAAAAAAGAAGAGAGCAACAAAACCAATAAACAAATCCACCAATGATAACAAGTGCTAAGAACTAAATGAAGATAAACATAAAAATCAAAGACAGATCAATCACAGAAAGCAAACCCCAAGTCTACAGTTGCTCCCAAAGTCCACTGCCTCAAGTTTGGGATGATTTGTTGTCTATTCAGGTATTCCACAGATGCAGGGTACATCAAGTTGATTGTAGGGATTTAATCTGCTGCTCCTGAAGCTACATGGAGAAATTTCCTTTCTCTTCTTTGTTCGCAGAGCTCCTGGCGTTCAGCTTTGGTTTTGGCCCCACCTCTGCATGTAGGTTGACCTCAGGCATCTGTTCCTGCCCAGACAGGAGGGGGTTAAAGCAGCGGCTGATTAGGGAGCTCTTGCTCACTCAGACCAGGGGGAGAGAGGGGTATGGTAGTCATAATTGGAATGTGTGGCGATCCTGGGATGGCAGAGGCCTGCGTGACGTTGCAACAGCCTGAGGTGCGCTATGTGTTCTCCTGGGGATGTTGTCCCTGGATCACGGGACCCTGGCAGTGGTGGGCTGCACAGGCTCCTGGAGTAGGGGTGTGGATAGTGACCTGTGCTTGCACACAGGATTCTTGGTGGCTGCAGCAGCAGTGTTAGTGTTTCATGCCCATCTCTGGGGTCTGTGGCTCGTGCCCATCTCTGGAGCTTGTTTAGGTGGTACTTCACCTTCTGTGGGCAGATGGGGAAGGAATCCCCTCTCCTCATGTACCCTGAAACAATGATCTCTTGCCTCTTTGGCAGGTCCAGAGATTTTCCTGGACTCCCTCCTGGCTAGCTGTGGTGTACTAGCCCCCTCAGGCTGTATTCACGCAGCCAACCCCAGTCCTCTCCTTGGGATCTGAACTCTGTAGCCTCAGCTCCCAGCCCCCACCCACCCCGGCAGGTGAGCAGACAAGCCTCTCGGGCTGGCGAATGTTGGTCGGCACTGCTCCTCTCTGCAGGAATCTCTCCACTTTGCCCTCTGCATCCCTGTTGCTGAGCTCTCCCCATTGGCTTCAAAGCCCCCCCTCCGCCCACCCCCTGTCTCCACCAGTGAAGGAGCTTCCTAGTGTGTGGAAACTTTTCCTTCTTCACAGCTCCCTCCCAGAGGTGCAGGTCCCCTCCCTATTCTTTTGTCTCTCTTTTTTCTTTTTCCCTACCCAGGTACATGGGGATTTTCTTGCCTTTTGGAAAGTCTGAGGTCTTCTGCCAGTGTTCAGTAGGTGTTCTGTAGGAGTTGTTCCACATGTAGATGTATTGCTGAAGTATTTGTGGGGAGGAAGGTGATCTCCACGTCTTACTCCTCCACCATCTTTAAGTTTCCCCTCTAAAACCTTTTTTAAATCGTTGCTTTCAAGTTAGTCAACTGATGACAGTTTCTTTAAGGTTCTCACTTGGGAGGGGAGTATGGTAGATGGTCTGAAAATGTCTTTATTTTGCTTTTATGTTTAAGAATACATATACTGCATATATAATTCTAGGTTGGCACTTATTTTCTTTCAACACTTTGTATAATTCCATTGACTTTTATATTCTGTTATTTCTGTTGAGGAGTCAATTTTAATTTCATTGTTTTTTTTTAAGAATAATGAGTATTTTTTCCCCTAACTTCTATTAAGATTTTTCTCTTCATATTTTGTTTTCAGCTGTTTTAATATGACAGTGTTAGTTGTGAATTTCTGCCATTCTGCTTGGTGTTCATAGTGCTTCTTGAATTTCTGTATTGATGTCTTTCTCAGCTCTCATCTCTTCAACACTTATTTCTGTCTTGTTTTCTCAGTTTTTTCTTCTGGAATTCCATTTTTACACAGGTTAATCCTTTTCACTGTGTGCCATACATTTTACCTTCTTTTCTGTGTTATTATTATTTTTGTCCCTATGCTTCAGTTTGGATATTTTCTACTGACCATCTTCCAGTTTGCCAACACTTTTACAGATGCATTGAATCTCCTTTTAAACACATTTATCAAATTTTTAATTTGGGGTATGATTTTTTCAGTTTGGGAATTTAAATTTTCTTTATATAAATAAATAAATAAATATATATATATATTGCAATTCTCTGCTAGTATTCTTGATCTTGTAATTACAACTAATTCAACAGTGATACCCGAAAACTCCAATTTTCTCTTGTGCCTCTGTTTCTACTGTCGATTTTTTCTCTTGATTTTCACTTGTTTGGTTTTGTCTCTTGTAATGCCTTTTATTTCAAGGAAAAACTTGAGAAATAATTTGAAACTTTGGATGATGTTATCTTTGTTCAGAGGGTTAACTTTATTCTAATTGGCAGTTAATCTAGGGCAATAGTGTCATAATTAAATCATATATTAAGGATATTTAATTATGTCAAATATTAAATATTAGAGTTCTCAGCCTTTCTGAGGCTTCAGCTACAGAGAGTTGATTCCTAGCACTAGTGTGGATCCCTTCAAGGATCTAAGTGACAATTTTATATGTTCAAAAAAGCCCTACCTCCATGGTAGTTTCTAAACTAAAAGTTTTATTCCCAAACCCAGGAAGATGGAAAGAAGCTTTGTTCACTTTAGTGGCTTCTTCAGTCATGTCTTTCAAATTAGCAAACGTCTTAAGAGGAGACGTGTAGATAAATGTTGCACTCATTTCTCTGCCTCTCCCTTCTGTATTGTATCTTGGCTCGTCACATTCCTCTGCCTTGGTAGTCCTCCAGTGTTTTAGAACTAACATTTAAATCTGTCCAGTGTTTCTAGTTGTTCTCAGATGGATGGTTGTGCTCCCATAAGCTATTACTATGTTTTAAAATATGAATGGGGCTTCCCTGGTGGCGCAGTTGTTGAAAGTCCACCTGCCAATGCAGGGGACACGGGTTTGTGCCCCGGTCCGGGAGGATCCCACATGCCACGGAGCAGCTGGGCCCGTGGGCCATGGCCGCTGGGCCTGCGTGTCTGGAGCCTGTGCTCCACAACGGGAGAGGCTGCAACAGTGAGAGGCCCATGTACCAAAAAAAAAAAAAAAAAAAATGAATTAATGAAATACTTCAAAGCACAGAAAAAATGCAAAAAGAATGATATTATAAGATTTAACATGAAAAAATTTGAAAATAGAAAGCCTAAGGTGAGAATATGTTTCAGAGGAATAAATAAAACCCATGAAGGAGGGAAAATGATTTAATATGGGAAATTCATAAAGGAAAAAATGATTTTCTCTATATTGAAGAAAGAGCTGACTCTAAAGCTTAGACACACTCATTGTATTCCAGGATGGGATGAGACAAGACCTATCTTGTCATATATGGAACAGAATTTCTGAACTCAAAGGTTATAAAGAAAAATATTCCAAGCTTCCAAGCAAAAGGAGCTTACCAGCCATCAAGGAATGCTAATTAAAGCCACAAAGAGTTGCCACATTCTTTGATCATAATAATTAAAATAATTAGAAGGTGATTCTCTTCTCTGTAAAATAATTAAGATTTTAAGTCATAAAACTTAAAAATTAAGAAACATGCCCTTTAGGAATCCTTGGATAAAAAAGAAAACATCAAAAAAGACTATAAACCAAGATAGAAAGTGATGGAAAGGAGGATACATTATATCAGAGTCCATGGAGCTCAGTAATACTGTATTCAGAGGAAAAGGAATAGCTTTAAATGTCTTCCTCATTAGAGAAAAAAAGATGAAAAATTAAGAAATTAGTTGTCATCAAACCCCACCATAACATGGTAAGTAAGGTTCAAAACATTCAATTACGTTTTTACATAATTATTGAAATGACCTGGATGAGCCTATACATCAGTTATGGTCCAGCAATAAAATGTAAATTCCTCATGGTCCTGTTTATGACTTGTCACCACTTGGTAGTGATTATCTGCTCAGGCTTAGATATCAATGGGGAGAATTTTCGACTGTGTTGCTAGCTAGGACTCCAGGACAGGAGTCATAATTTGAGAACTATTATAGTTAGTTGGCTTCATTTCTGGAGTTGATCCAGGGAAAAATGTGTTAGGAAATTACTGTGATACTATCTACTACCTCAGGAAGAAAAAGATGTGGGTAGTGGTAGGGACATGGTAGTGGGACCATTTCTGAGATTTAAGTTAGAGTAAACTTTAAATTGTGAATATTCTTTAAAAGTTATAAGGTGACTGATTTAATTAATCAAGCTAGTTTTAGTCATATTCATTAGTTTTCACATATTCCAATTTTTAAGTGAAAATGATCATTTATGTATATCAGCTACTTTGTTTCGTTGAGTTGTCTTCCATATTTTTCTTTCCTTTTAATCACTGCTGCATGTATCTCCAGAGCCAGAATCTTTCAAAAGCCAGCCTATATCCAGGTCACCATCACAGTTATTGACAAAAGGGTCAGCTCTAACAGCAGAACATTTATTATTGGCAATGGTGTCAGAAAGAGAAACTGCATTTTCAGACCACCAGTTGGGTGGAGAGAGAAAGATTTAGATACATCACCATTTTTTTTTCCCCCGGGCACATCTGACAGCGTTTCTGGTCAGTTGAAAATATATTTTTTTCCTGGAAAGTCCTGTAAAAGTAGCTAGAAAAAACTTTTGATTAGTTGGTCCTTTTATTTAACTTAGATTTACATTGCCAAGGCAAATATTAACTATACTTACTAACTTTGGCAAAATCACTTCATAGACTCTCCAAAGTAGAATTCATCCTCACCTGATGGTTTTATACCTATAGCTCCAGCCTGACCCCATTGTCTTTGGGCCTGTCTCCTTTGTAACACTGGATATGAATGTTTGATTGGGTTGGGGTGTAGACGGTCTGGAGTAGTGTGGGTGGGATCCTGAACAAACCCGGGCTTTTAGATGTTCTTTTCTCCTATTCATTTTTTTAAAGGTCAGTGTGTGATCCACTTTAATGCCTCCTTTGCATTTTACAATGCCTGTGTGAGCTCCAGAAGGGAGCACGTTTATTGTGCATGCCATCCAATTTAGATTCTCCTAGAGCAAATGATTACAACAACTCAGAGGAAAAAAACTGGAAAATAAGTCCCTGAAGTAAAACTGGTCATGGGGCCAAAACAGTAGTGCCAATTATGATTTCAGTCCCTTAGCCCCGTTACTTTGCCAACAGCATTTTAAAACATATATAATTTATTGTTTGCTTGGGTGGGCATATTAAACAATATTTTTTCTTAATCAGCCTGTTGTCTTTGTGTTAAAAGTTAATATTGAAAGTTTCAATTCACTTTTGCTAATTTTATGTGTTTTGTTCTTAAATAAAGAGTGTTAATGGCAATAAGTTAGGCAAAGGGATGCCTGGCAGGCTGGCGCAGCATGGGTGTGGCCCTGGGATATACATCACACTTTCTATGATTTTCTAGCTCATGTTCCTTTCCTGATTACATGGATTAAACACAGCAAGCCAATCACTCAAACAGTAGAGGCTTATTACATTCTTCTTATGTTGAAGTCTGGGATCCAGGTCTCATGAAAGCCTTGAAATGAAGAACATGATACCTATTGCTACATCAAGGAGTTTTTGAAGAGATGAATCATAAACCAATAAGTGTTAAGTTGTGGTAAAATAGATATACAATAGTCTATTGTAAAATGACAAAAATAATTTTGTGCAAAGCAGTGCCTGATTATTAAATAAACTGCGTATGCAAGTATTGGGATAAAATTAAAAGTGTGCAGAAGATAAATAATTGTGTGAACATGGTATCTATTATTGGTTGTGTCAGAGAAGGATCAAAGTAGATTTATGGATGAATACTTAATGCTGGAAAAATACTACCCCAACTATTCTTTGAAAATAAACTTCAAAGTTGCAAGAAAACTATTTTTTTTATGAAGTTACCTATGAGCATTCATAAACCTTGGCATTTCTTCTTAAACCAGTGCATGAATTCTTTTTTTGTATTTCCCAAACTCAGAGGAATCTTCTGGGGTGACACAATCTGAGTCAAGAAAACACAGGATCGTTTCAAACACAGCCTTCGTTAAGACCCCAGCAACAAACCACTTTCTTATTGATATCAAAGTGTACCCATCACATAAACTTAGGACATTCTCCAAAGAGCTAATGACATAGAAGTTCTGGCCAAAGTCAATAACAACAACAAAATAGCCTGCCAGCCTGAGTCAACCCTTTTCTTCTTAAGTACGGAAATTAAATAGTTCAAGCTTGGATGAAGCCCCAGCAAGTTCAGCCTTTGCCAAACCAAGAAGGCTGAAAAGTGGACAAGATATGCCTCTGTTTATTTGTTAAATGTAACTATGCCTAGAGGCAACTAGGAAATTAAAATCCCTTAAATGCCTCATGTTAAAGTCTACCTCCTTTGCTTGTGGTATGTCATTTATAGAATATCCGTTTGAGGGCCTCTCGTCCATTCATTCAATCATTCATTCACTAAATATTTGCTCCCATTTTACAGACGAGGAAACAGGCTCCTGGAGAATAAGCTTCAACAAGTCATTTGCCTGAGATCACCCAGCCAGCTAATAAATTGTAAAGAAGAGATTTGAAGCTAGACAGATATGACTCCAAACTCATGTTCTTTCAACCATTCTGAGGCTCTGAAACCTAAACTCCATCAGAATCATCTGCGGTACCCATATATATTTCTGAATTCCATTCTGGATTATTTAAAAAAGAATTTTTTGTGCTGGGGCCCAGGAATCTATTTTAACAAGGGTTCCACGTGATTTTTGATATGTAGCTAGGTTAGGAATAACTAAAACACAACACACTAGTTTTCCAACTCATAATACAGTAACTGGTCCAAAACGCTTAATAAATAGTCATTCATTTGACAAATATTTATTAAGTATCTACTATGTCTTTGACGTTGTTATAGGCATGGCAGTTGCAAAAATTCCAGCTCTCATGAAGCTTCCAATCTAGTGTGGGTGTAGAGGGAGGTCACAGGAGACGACAAAAACATGACAAATAAGCAAATTACGTGTCATATGACGAGATGGTAAGGGCTAAGGAAAATAGTAGCGAAGTGTAAGGGGATCAGTGGCGGGTAGGTCAGGGTTGTTTTCCCTGTCAAGGCGATATTTAAAGGTGATGAGGAATGAGCCATGTGCATCTCTGTGAATATTAACCAGGCAGATGGAACAGCTAGTACAGAGGCCCTAGGGCAGGTATGTGCCAGGGGCATCCAAGAAATACCAAGGAGGCCAGTGTGGGTAGAGGGAGGGAGCAAGAGAGAGGAGTAAAATTTGAAGTCAGAAACGCAAGGAGGGGAAGGACCAGGTGAACTTGTGTTGGGTCTTACAGGTCACTGTTAAGTGCTTTCACTCTAAATGAAATGGGAAACAATTGTCAGGTTTGGGACAAAAAAGTTATATAAATGAAAAACAAAGAATTCTGTTTGCAAAGGCCAGAAAAATATTTGGAAAGCTCTGTAGTGCAGACTACATTGAAAAGGCAGGTGTTTTTCTACATTATTCCAGGAAAATGGTTACAATTTCACATGAAAGGAGGCTTCATGACTCTTTTCTTTTCTTTTTTTTATTGAAGTATAGTTGGTGTACAATGTTGTGTTAGTTTCAGGTATGCGACCAAGTGATTCAGTTATGTGTGTGTGTGTGTGTATGTGTGTGTATGTATATATACATATACATATGTATATATTCCTTTTCAGATTCTTTTGCTTATAAGTTATTACTAGATACTGAGTATAGTTCTCTGCGAGGCTTCATTATTCTTTAGTCACCTAACCACTCTATTCAACCATTCATTAGCTAAAGATTTATTAAGTTCACAGCCTACCCTGTGTGAGGTGCTATGCTAAGCGCAGAGGGCTTCATGGATTTATGCTCCCAGGCCTCAGTAGCAGTGTATGTGGTCCAAGCTGCTTGTGAAGCAATCGTTTATTTCCAACATAATTACTTCCATTGCAGTTAAACCCCCTTTGGCTGATTGTCAGTAGGTGATGTCATCAGTCAAAATGGTCACCAGTTCTGTGTCTGTGACAAGCTATGGCTGGCAGTCTCTTCCAAAGTTTTATAGGGAAGGAAATGTGTTGTATGCACAAGTTTATCTTAATGGGAAGACTGGAGATTATTGGCAGAGAAGAAAGAGTATCAGAAATTGGAGGGCAAAGGCAGTAGAAGGTGAGAACTTTCTCTTGTTTCCTGAGGTTGAAGGTGGGGGAGATGGAGAAGGTGCTGCTCAGAGATTTTGGGGATTAGAGGCGAAACATTAGTCAGAGTAGTTGCTTTTACGTACATAGTATATATTTTAAACTTATCGCCATTGAAAGGGAAAATACTTTGGAGGAATAGCAAAATATAGAACGAAGACATGCCAAAGAAAAAAAAGCTGAACATGGTGACTAATTCTTTTCAGATGATTCAGCTTGCAGACTTCACAGGTAGTGGAAATAGTGTGGTAATGCACAACGTCACAGAATGGTAGTCACATCAGCTTTCTTACTCAGGAGGGAAAAATGGACAGGAATCAAAAATCTGATTAATATCTTAACTATACTTTAATACAAGGACATTTTAGGGGCCAAATTTAAGAGATTTTTCTTAGTGCTTTACCTCCAGGCCAATGCTATGCTATGCTAACCTTATGGCATAATTATTTTGTTTCATAAATATGTCAGCCTAAGGGATGATTGGAATACATCCTACCTCCCCATTCAATTTTTTATTCCTAAGAAGTTAGCTGATAAATGGAATTTTTACTTTGTACAAGGGATCTTGAATATAAATATATCACACATCATAATTATAAATATATCATACTATGAAGAAGCAGAAAATCTCTCTGATATAGAAGTCATCATTTTCTAAATGTGTTCTTGCCGTTTTATTTTCAAGAATAGAGAAAAATAGAGATGCAACTAAAAATCATAAAGGTACCAAACTACTATCTTCCTGAAGTGGCAAAGGTATACATGATTATTTTTAAAAAAACGACTTAGATTCCTATCTGATAATGCTTGGTTGAGGGTTTAAGTCCAATAGCTTATAAGTCTCAAGCTTACATATTGCTGATGGAAAATGGAACACAAAGGCTAAATTTAGACCTCCCTCAAGTCTCCAGCTGGGTCCCGATGGAGGAGCAGCAACGTAGAACCAAAACCGACCCTTCTCTCAGCCACAGGTGCTGGGCAGGGGCGCAATAAGGAAAAACAAACAAAAAAGAAAAGCTCACCCTGTCTCGGTATACTTGCGGCTACCCTTTGTTCATGTATTAGGCAATTTTAAATAACATTTTATAAAGATTCTGTTGACTTTTCCAGAAACAGTGAGACCTTGAAGAGTTTCCTCTTGAGAACTAACCTCTGCTAATCCGCACAGCATGAGTGGGGTTGAATTTAGGTTCACTGATTCATGCTTGTTAAAGCGTTTCTCTTCTGAAGGCATTTTTCCTTAGGCATTTTCTATATTCCTAGCTAGGAAGCCAGTTCCATGAGATTAAAAGATTATAGTCTTTTTCTCTTTGACTTTCTGACTGTATGTTAAAAAGCATTTGAAAAATATTGTCAATTAAAAGACCATACAAGTAATTTAGAAATATGGAATTTGATTAGCCAATGTTTGTCTTTAACAGTTTATAAAACTGAAATGCTAGTCCCTTTCTTCCCTTACTAGATGCATATTAAGATCACACTGGCCTGATCGGACCATTTGTCCCAGTGTAGTAATGTGTGGCCACCTGTCAAGAAATGATGCCCAGGGCCACAAGTAAACCAGTGCTAAACTTCTAAAATCTCTTAAAAAGAGCATGATTCTAGTGTCAAGAATGAGGTTGAACTTCAGGCGTGGAGGAATGAAGAGATCAGCAAACTCTCTCTCCCTAAAACAACTATAAAGCTAAACAAATTTGACAAAAACAATCATTCTAGTGATCTGGAAATCTACCAAAGCAGTCTGTGAAAACCAGCAGCTTTGCTATTGGAGGCGCTGACTTTATTTAGAGTGAAAGGAGGAAGACCCACAACCAGAAGCAAATGAGAAAAGCCTGCAGCTCTCCTAATCTGAAGCCTTTGTTGGGATGTGAGTGGAATACCAGAGGACTAGACAGGGAGATCCCGGAAATGAGATAGCCATGGAAGACCTTGATAAACATTCCATACATCCCAGGCTGGAAGCTTGTGTACTTGTGAAGTGGACACCTGAGAATGCCCTGCAGAAAGTAAGAACTGGGGCAGACTTGAAAACGGCCTGTATTTGGAATGCACTCCCCAAACCAAACACAGATCCACTAACAGAGAGTAGAAGCCTGATAGACTTGAGGTGTTTGGGCACAATTTGTGAACAATTATTGACTGACCACTAAGCTGTGCAGATACAGGGGTTACCTCTAGGAAACCAGTCTGAAAATGGAATTAAACATTGAACAAAAAAAATCTGAGCAGAGAAGTAACCACACACTACAGGGATGATAGTTTCTGCTGATTAAGTCTAGGCTAGTTAAGAAAAATTTAATTTAATTTAGTTTAAAAGGAAGTGAAAATTTAAAACTCAGCAAGAAAAAAAAACCCTCAGGAGAAAAAAAACCCAACAAAACATTAGAACCAGAGTTGTGTTATATTACCTAAAATGTCCAATTTTCAATTAAAAAATTATGTGACATGCAAAAAAGTAGAAAATATGACCCATACTCAGAATGGAAAAAAAGCAGTCAATGAAAACAAACTCTGAGAAGCCCTATATAAGTTAGACTTAGCAGACAAAGACTTCAAAGGGTCAATTATTAATATGTTCAAAGAACATATTAAGGAACTGACATAGAGTATGCTGACAATGACTCAGTAATATAGGGACCATTGATAAGTCAGATCTATTTAAAAATACCAGATGAAAATTCTAGAGTTGAAAAATACAGTAGCCAAAATGAAATATTCAATACATGAGCTCTACAGCAGATTTCAGATGAATGAAAAAAGAATCATTGAACTTGAAGATGAATCAATAGTTTATCCAGTCTGAAGAACAGAGAGAAAAAAATTTGAAGGTAAGCTGAACGGTGCCTCAAAGACCTGAGAGCCACCACCAATCATATCAACCTATGTGTAGTGAGGAGTCCCAGTGGAAGAAGAGAAAAAGGGACAGAACAAATACTTGAAAAAATAATGGCTGAAAATTCCCCAAACTTTATGAAAAAATATTTATTAATAGATCTAAGAAGTTCAATGAATCCCAAATAGGGTAAACATAAAAAGGTCCTTACCTACATACAACATGGTCAAAATGTTGAAAGCCAAAGAAAAAGAGAACATAGAGAGGAAAACAACTCTAGTGTCAGAAGCTTAAACGCCTAGCAGATGCATCATCGATCAAGGAGGCTGGGGTGGATTTCACTTTGTGAAACTGTTTACCCAGACTTTGCACTAAATACAAGTGAAGACTTGGAGTCCCACCTTTCATTCCAATACTTTGATGCATACCTTTGAGTAAAGGTTCTATATATATCCTTAGATATATTTGAAAAATGGATTAATGATAAAGGCTATATCCAACTTGATCTTGATCAAGAAACCTGATCAATACCAACAATGCTGATTATTTTAGCAATGTTCTAAGGAGTGAAAATTCTATCAAGAGCTGTATGAGAATCCTAGGAAGGATGCCTTGGTAACCACAGGCATCCTATTCTCCCACAGATGACAATAATAGAAAAATATCAATTCTGGATGGTCTAAACAGGTAAGAAGAGTATAGCCACACTTTTCCCCATGTTGTTAGAGTTTAATGACCCTGGAAATTGAAAACCTGCATCTAAATGGGTGGATGGAATATGAGAGCAAAGTGTACAGCTGGTTTCAAATAAAAAGAGAAGCTTTGGAATTAACAAAATGCTCAAGGTCAAGTCTGTACCTCCTTGTTCAATATTAACAAGCAAACAAAGAGCAAAGTTCTCTGACTTTTAATACCATGTGTTCAGATTACTTAGTATATTTTGCTCTCCACATGAGCTCACTTTCTGGATAATTGGAAGGTTAAGTAATTGCCTAGAAAAGGTAAACATTTGTTAAAGTCCATCAGAGGAGGCCTAACTTATTTGATTCAACTGCAATAAAGTAGTAGTTTGTATCAGCATAAAATCCTTCTTGTACCTATCGTATGATGTCATGTAGAACTGCCAACATACACTTTTCTGATGTAAGACTTTTTCAATATACTTCATTCCAAACCAGCACCCACGTTGTGATATCATTTTTCCCCTAAACTCTGAATAAATAAATAAATAAAATTGTGTTGACTTTGATTTATTTGTGTTTTTCTTAGGCACCTGATGACGACAGCTTAGGAAGATTCACTTTACTGTTGTGATAGAATTTAAATGACTAAGGACAGGAGGTGGGACGTTTTCAATTCTAAACTAACAGACCTAATTCCTTTAGTATTTATGCTCTTATTTTGGGTGTGTGATGTGCCACTGAACATGTGTTCCAAAGTATTCTTCCCTGTGTATGTTCTTTATTCTAAAACAGAGTTCTTTCTCTGTGAGAAAGAGAAGGACATTCTCCACACTCCCTTTCTGTGCTTTTTGAATGTGTTTTACAAGCACTGCTGACTGACTAGCTGAAAAGAGATGCAGGGGGGAATGTAGGTGTAGAATTTGACCCAGATCTAGAGAATGGAAGGATTTTGAATGAAAATGCAATGAAGTGGGATAGTGGAGTCAGTGATATCAGGCACTGAAAACAGCATGCCCAAACAGATGCCAGAAGGAAAGCAGACAGGTTACCTAGGGGATCAGCAGCCTGACTAATCCATCAGAGAGTGGGGTACACGAAAAGACCCGGAAATTGTAAAATAGAAAAGGTGGTTCTCACCATTTACCTGAGGAAAACTTGAAGCACGAAAGACTTAGTTTTGTATGTTTTAGGACCTAAGTGGAATTAATCAGCATCTTTCAGGAGGCGAGTTCTATTCCCTATGTTGCATTTCAAGGATACATGGTCTTCCAGAGCAGGCCAAGGGATGGATTTTCCTGACATTATTAGGTGAGATGATCCATAAGGACTCTCTAAAAGTTCACATGCCCTCCTCTTATATCAGGTTTTAAAAAATGATTTTAATCATTATTATGAGTTTTACATACTATTCTTCACAGGGTTACTCTCCTTTCTTCAGTATTGTCCCATCAATAAGTATTTTTCCTAAATCATTCCTATTGCCCCTTCAGTCTCATGAAAACCTTTACATAAATCTAAAGGAAAATACTGGAATTTTCAAAAATGGTTTTCAGCATATGTTCTCTATTTGGACCCCAATGCCCTTTCCTGACTCCACCCACACTTCTCTTCTTACTTTTGGAAAATTTCTTAGGAAAAGGAATGCCAGACTTTCCTGACTGCTCTTACCCACAGCAAGCTTTCCCTAATTTCAAATGTCCTTGGCTCCAATGTCTGTAACTCTACCACACTGACTCAGCTTTCCTTGTGGGCTGCTGGGTAATTATTCTCCAAATGTTTCAGGGACATCCTTTCAGTCTCCTGTTGTGTCCCATGTTCCTCAAGGGCAAGGACTGTGTCCTCCACTTCTTATGTGTATCCAATGTAATCTCATATGGTTTCAACATGATTATTAAACAAGTGCACCAAGAAGGGAAAAGCATCTATAATTTTCTACATATTCAGAAACATGGACTATATTGTATTAACTTTTACCTCTATTCTTCTTATCAGATTTAAGTAGATTTTCCATTATTAAATGAATGCAGCAAAGTCAATTTCAGAGAACATTTTCTTCTAAAAGCAAATTATTAATATTTCATAAATCTTACAGATATTTCCATAGAGTAGGTCAAGAATATACTACCTATTAAGGTAAGCTACAGGTAAATAAAATTATATGCTTCTTCTCAAGTTATTAACCATTATAAATATTAAAATATTAATATAAAATTCAACATAATATGAAAATATAGCATTGAATATATTGTAAATTAAAAATAATATGAAAAATACTAAACTCATCTTAAGGCTCAGGATCCCAGAATCTAGCTTTACTCTTTGCCCCCAAGACACTACTCCAACTAAAACAGAATTTTGCACACTTGAAATTTATCTTTCAGCTGCTACTTTCTGCTGCTACATTTTAAAAAGTGAAATTGGGTGTTTTCCATCAGAGAATTGGAGCAAGCAAAATCAAAGATATCGCCTGTGATCTTTCATCTTAACTAGTAGAAAAGAATAATCCTTATGTAACTTTTGAAACATTTACGTTATCGAATATATAAAATAAATGTTTACTGCAGCCCCCCTCCCCCCTTTGGAGCTGAGTATTTTCCTCCCCAATTTGCCTCTCACTCAGTCAGTTCATCTTTCAGCTGGGCCCTCTTGAAGAAACAAAACATTAATTGGACTTGCCATTGTGTCTTGGGCTATTTTGGTGACAATTTTCTGTGACAGGGAAAGAGAGCTGCTAATTCATTGCTTCAGGAAATGAAGGCCTAATAGCCTCACATCTGGTAAATTATGCCCTTCCTGCTTCTTGAGGCAGCAGCAGTACACGCAGCGTTATTTGGAATTAAGAAAAAGCAGTGAAGGAAATCAATTTTTACATTTGTGGTGGACTCAAAAAAAACGATTTAAATGCCAAGAACATTTTCTTTATAAAAGCATCCATTGTCTAAGACACAGAATTGAGTCAGCCAGAGGATAAATTCAGCGAAAACCCTTCCAGTATCATAATGAAAACTCTGAGAGGTTGTTGTGGACTTACAGCACACGGCATAGCTTCTTGCCCCAGGGGGTGGGACCATGTGTAAATTACCATATTTGCACAAATGTACTGATACAGTCTTCAAGGCCTCGGAGGGAAATGACAAATAAAGACTGGTTTTGTTCTGAGTGAGGATCATGTTGCCTATTGGATGGGAAATTCAGTTCAGCCTCACGTTTCCGTAACACCTAGACAGATCAGTTTGCAAAAGAAGTAAAGACAGAGAGGAATGTGGAAGGCAGTGCCCTAGAGGACATATCCAGGACATAGCAGCCTTCACTATGAAGAATTACAAGTGCTCAGGTAGAGAAACTGAGATGTCGCACCCCAGTTGTTGTCCTGATGGTGGGGTTGGTGGTGAATGGCTTTTATCCCACCAATACCAAGTCGCACCGTGGACCTGTGAAATGACTATCATATTTGTTCCCGTCCAGTTCCCCAGGGAAAATGAACTCTGATAACCAGGCAAATTGGAGGACTTCAGGTGGTACATATAAAAGGTCTGGTTAAAATAAATCTAACATCTGAGAAGGGCATTGGTCCTTGGAGGCAGAGGCTCTTTCTACCCTGGCAGAATAGTGACAGCACAGAGCAGCATAAGACTTCCTTCCCCCTAATCCTCTGTAATCCCCAATTGGAACAATTAATTTTACAAGGGGGTCAAGCTCCTTTTCTCTGGTATTTCTATTGAGAGCTTTATGAGGTGGACATGTGTCCATTATGATACATTTTGACAGCTCCTTTCACCTACTGTTGAGAATACTCATTGATTTTGGTCAGTACATTTTGGTGTTGTAAATGGAGTGTAGCTGCAGTGTTCCCTTGATCATAGAAAACAGCATGGGCTTAGGGAGGGAGGGAGAAAGGGAGAGTGAGGCTGCAGATTTAGAAATCATTCCACTTGTCTAAACCTGGGCTTTGTTCCATACAGCTGAGGTAGACAGGAACTGAGGTGAGAAGCACAGTGGGTTCAAGGCAGGATGTCACACTAGGATCAGCAATTCCAGTCAGAACTAAGATATTTAGGAGAAGCACAGGCTTTTAGGCTCAGTAACTGCAAAACAAAAGAACAGAGCCTCATATGCTGTATCTGATGTGATTCCTCGGTTGCTTGACTGTTACTCACTAAATGACTCATGTTCAGATGACTATGCACTTGAAGGCATTTAACAAAATGGTTTCAGTAATCGACATATTTTATCTAACCTCATCTTTTAAAACCAGAAAGTTATCACCATGTTTTTTAAAAAATATTTTAGCAAAGCTTTGAAAATTAACTCAATTCACTGGTCTATATCCAGGAACAAATTTAGGGACTTTGAATAAGTTAAAGTCTTCCAGTTCTACTATTTTCAAGAGAAAAAAAAAAAAAAAAGAAAAAAAAAAAAATATATATATATATATATAGTTTTGGAGAAGATGTGAGAAGGCAGAAAGATGCAACATATATAGCATGAAACATTATTCTTCCAAAGTTTAAATCTGTGATAACAAATTTTCAAATTGTTTTCACATTTATTATCTCATTTTATCTTCCCAGCTACCTTGTGATTTGACAGGTGCCAACACTCCCCTTTTGCACATAAGGAAATAGAGGCCTGGGTTGCGTGAGTCATTTTGCCAAGACTGCTAAGAAAGTAGAACTAGAACAGAGCCTAACCCTAGGCTCTTTTGCATAAACTACATTGCTGCCAGGTCTCACCTGTTTGAAGGGGAACCGGCCTCTTTTTGTCCAACGGACTCCTAATGTGTCCTAGTCATCTTAAGTGGTAGGAAGGGAGAGGAAAAAGAGTGTCAGGCCTGTTCAAAGCACTTTTATATGTAACAATTCATTTAATCATCACAACAAACTTATAACATATGTACTATTGCTTGTGGTATTTTACAGATGAGAAAATGATGCTCAAGGAGGATAAGGAATTTGCCCAAGTTCACACAGCTCCTAAGTGACAGAGCTGGGGTTTTAACTCAGGGATGCTTGCACCTGAGTCAGTGCTCTTACCCACCAAACTTTATTTGCTTTCTATATTCAGTCCAGCTCCTTTTTATCTCCCTTGATATTGAACACAATCTTCACCACTTGAAAAACACTTAATAAGTGAGTTACGGATTGGGAAAGAAAGGATGATACACTTTTGTCTACTTGCCTCTGGGCCTGGGGCTGGGCTTTCCAAACTCTGCATTATTGATGTTGGAGGCCTTTCTGTGCCTTGTAGCAGGTTTAGCAGCATCCCTGGCCTCTACCTACTGTATGCCAGTAGTGTGCTCCAATGTGATTATCAAAAATGTCTCCAGGGCTTCCCTGGTGGCGCAGTGATTGGGAGTCCGCCTGCCGATGCGGGGGACGCGGGTTCGTGCCCCGGTCCGGGAGGATCCCACATGCCGCGGAGCGGCTGGGCCCGTGAGCCATGGCCGCTGAGCCTGCGCGTCTGGAGCCTGAGCTCTGCAACGGGAGAGGCCACAACAGTGAGAGGCCTGCGTACCGCAAAAAAAAAAAAAAAAAAAAAAAGTCTCCAGATATTGCCAAATATCTAAGGGGGGTAGGGGTGATATTCCCCCAGATTGAGAAGTCCTGGCCAAGGGCATAAAAAGGAGGTACAGTCTTGAAGGGGAATATGGCTGATTGGGCCTTTCTAGGAATCCCATTTCAAGGATGCTCCCACTTGACTACCTTTTCTCAGTACAGCCTTGGAAGGAGAATGGAGGGCCTTGTGCATCTTTGCCTTCTCTCCCAGCAGCTGGGAAATAGTGCCTGTTGGGATGACATCCTTGAATCTAGGCAATATTCCAACTGTATTAGGGAGAGGATGGTGGGTGGTTCAGGGATCTCTGATGGAGAAAGGATTTAATGGTGGTGCTGATGCTCCTATCGGACCACATGCCTGTGCCTATAGCATCTTCCTGAAAAGAAAGGAATGAGTCTCACTGTGCAGTAACAGATCTGATGCCCAGGTGAACTGAGACTCCTCTCCCAGTTAGGAGTTGACTTTGAGATGATGTTGCTTTAACGTAGCTGTAAGTGGTGTTGGATGGAGAAAACCCAGAACCTGCTTATCTTTCAGCATGGGAGACATCTGTGTGTTTTCTGAGTCATCTGACACACAGAGTGTAGGGCTTTCCTAATGGATAAGGAAACCTGATGTACTCATTTACAATAACAATGAGGTCATTGGAAGACCCATAAAACTAAAGTTTGGTATCCAAGTTCAGATCGAGTTTGTTATTCAAGTAATGATTCCAAGCTTATTTAACAAGCCAGTTTTGACAAGTTGAATTTCTTTATAGGCTGTTTAATTGTGGCATAGCCATCCTATCATAAACAGTATTTCCAACTGTGTAGAGAAAACCAAAGTCAAGAGAATTTTTCACTGTGAGATTTATATTTCCTTTGAATGAAGACTTTCTAAGTCAAATTTTCATTGTTATGTCAGAAAAGACTCCCAAATCTCCATAGACATTTATAAAAATCGCATCAGATAAAGCAAAAAAAATGAGAGAAGAAATTACAGATAAGATTGCACTTTTAAGAGAGCTCAAGATATTTGAAAATCTGATTACAAATGTACCAAACATCTTAACTTCTTTCCCTGAGGTGAGGTGGTGGCAGAATAGAATAAAAACTACTGAGACAGATGACTCTCAAGGGGAGTCACCAACAAGTTTTAAAAAGTTTATAAATGGATGTTATTTTCATCATTCACTACTGCAATATGGCATCCCATATTGTGGGTTTCAGAGATGTTCAGACAGTTGTTCAAACCCGCTGGAACTTCTCTGATCCTCATAACTTCCCTGAGCCTCATTTCCATATGTAAATGTGTAGATGATAACTATTACATAAAGCTTTCTGATGCTTCAAAAAGGATATTTTAAGAT
Source organism: Orcinus orca (assembly GCF_937001465.1). Classification (NCBI taxonomy): domain Eukaryota; kingdom Metazoa; phylum Chordata; class Mammalia; order Artiodactyla; family Delphinidae; genus Orcinus; species Orcinus orca. Next base: position 15,551,228 of record NC_064559.1, on the reverse strand, counting down.
TTAGCAAACTACCTCAACTGGGCACTCAAAAGATAGATGCTTTTATCATATTATTATCCCTAATATCCTTATGACAACTCACTTAGACAAGTGGATATCTGTTTTTCCAGGATTTGAAGCTCTATTTTTATTCATCCTGCCAAACTACCACTTCGCCTATTGTTTTGAGGTGTATACACATCTCAAAAGATGACTAATTTTTTCACAGTTATTGGAATCACATTAATGAGTTGCTTATTACTACCTTACTGAACAATGCATACGTTTAATTTGAGAAAAGCACACACATTAATTTCCATAGCATCAAAATACAGTTAATTGCTGAACACAATCTGTTCTCATATGCATCCATTTCTTGCCAACTTGCTAAAACTTGTCTACCATTTTGAGGACTCAGTGCAAAGAAACTCCAACAGTTAAAAAAGGTAAATAGTAAAGAAGTGAATGAGGCTTTATTAATTAATTTTAAGGAACTACCCAGGGTGGGTGAGAGGACATTCCACTGGGATCTCCTTGATCAGGATGGGGTTGGCAGTTGGATTCATAGGATGTTATGCAAAAAGCACGTGCAGCATCTTTTCCTTTCAGCATGAACTAGCATATAGACCGAGGCTTTTAATACCTTATGCCCTCCTCCCACTTTGCTATACAACCCCCAGTCCCGTGTCAGTAAAAAATAATAATACAAGAGAGAAGAAAAGGTAATCAGTAGCTCATAAAAATAAAGAGAGCTGGAAAAAAAGACAACAGTGGATAAAATATTTTGATGCAATTTAAAAAACTGGAAAACAGTAGTGAAAACAGAGAGATAATATAAAACCTAAGCATCTGTTATCAGGGAAATGACAAGAATTGAGCTAATTCACCCTGCAGAACCCCAGAAAGGCTCAGAACTTGGAGGATGTAGGTTCAACAGAAGGTGGAATTCAGGCGATGTTGGATCCAAGTGTCCCAAGTCTCTGCCCGCACTCCATACAACTATGTACCTTCAATAATACCACCCTCCCCCCAACACACACACACACACACACACACACACACACAAGGATGAACAGACGGGACCAAAGGAAGTTTATTCTCTAGAGAAACGAAAGAGGAGAGGCTCTTAACGTGGAGTACCAGGAAAAATGGAGGGCGGGGAACTTCTCCCCTCAGCTTCTCATTCTCTACGTGCTTCCAGGGGGGCCAGGTCAAACTTATGCTGCTCTGTCCACACCTACCCTCCTGCTCCATCCCTGGCAGAAATTAGATTTTTTTTCTGAACAGCTGCAGGAAAAATGTCTCTAGATAAACATTTAAGGCTCCTCCATGGAAAGGGTAGGTCATTCCCCCCACAAGGACACTACAGTGGCCCTGCCAGTCACCACCCCTGCCCACGCATACAGTAGTTCCAGCAACTCAGTCTTAGACGTAAACGAACAGACAGGAGTCAGAGACATTTGAGGAAAATGTGCACCATGGAGACCAAAACCAGCAAAACAAATAAAAAAACAAACAGACAAAGAAGATCTAGATGGATTAGAGTCAATGTAGAAATAAGAAGTAAACCTTAAAAAAGTTAAAGTATGTCCTCAAAAATACGCACAAACACAGTGAGTCCATAATATAGATACAGATCATTATGAAAAGGGATCAGAGAATAAGAAGTAATTCCTATCCTTTAAAAGTTTTTAAAAAACTGACATTAAAAACTTAAATAGAAAGTTGTAAGATAAGGTCAAGAAACTCTCAAAAATAGAACAAAGAGAAAAAGAAAAGGAAAATTAAAGAATCATTCTCCAGAATTCAGCAGCTAATAACTAGGAATTCCAGAAAGGGAGGAGAGAAAATGAAGAGGTGATATAAGTAAAGAAGTAATTTTTTAAGTTTCCGGAACTGAAACTTCTGTGTCTCCCTATTGAAAGGGCACATGCCTCAAGTAGGGCATGGTAAAGCTGAGGATACATGAGATCAAGAAGAATCCCAGCAGCTTCCAAAGGAGCTGGCGGGGGTCGGGGGAACCCAGTCAAGTATACAGGAATGGTTTTGAGTTTCTTAACAGCAACTGGATCTTAGAAGACAGTGGAACAAAGCCTGAAAAATTCTGAGTGACCGTGATTTTCAACTTAAAATTCTATTTCCTTCCAAACTATCAATTAATCATAAAGATAAAACATTTGCTGTTTTAAATTTTGTCATGCAGGAAAAACTTTTTTTAAAGTCCCCTTTGTATTCTTTCATAGCAGCTTCTGCTAAGAAGATGCGGAAATTGTTACCGAACACAGGAAAGAGGTTGCGGGAAGTCCCACGATGACTGCAGAGTGGCTCTAGAAAATGAGTTGCCTGTAAAAGAATGAGAGGAAGTGGGGCTCCAAGAAAGAGGTGAGTGGGAGACAGATGGGACTGATCTGTTTGAGTGAATAGATTATTGATAGGCCTGTGGCAGAGATGTTGGGATGTTTGGGAAATAATACTAGGTAGCACAGAGTGAGTAATTTGTCCAATGTTACCTGTCTGGTAAATGACAGAGCTGGGATTATAACTCAGGCAGTCCGGTTCCAGAGTCAGTGCTCTCAACCAGCACGACCTCACAAGGAAGTGATGACAGTGCATTGCTCTTTGCCATGTCATTTGTGGTGTAACTCTAACTATTGATATGATATAAATCCTGGCATAACTTGGTTGAGAGAGACTGTTGAGCAGGGTTAGGACAGAGATCGAAATCCATACCTAAAATTACCAAGAGAAAAACAGCAGTACCCACAAATTATTTAAACACATGGAGTTAAAGGCAGACGAGAAACAAATCTGTTGAGGGTATTTGCCTGAGTAGGACTGAGGTGTGGAAAGAGAAAGTGAAAAGAAATCCATTTTTTATCATTGGCTGTCCAGTGCTCTTTGAGTTTTAAATTCTACACCTTTTATTCTAGTTAAAATAAGAGTAATGGTACAATTGTTCAAAATCAAAACAACTTAAAAAAAATAACTTTTGTAGTGATTGACAATTACCTTTCTGGCCTTTGGGCAGGGGAGAGGCAAAAATGTTTACTAGTAACTGTAGGACAGTTTAACTGTGAAATTACCTTGTATATTCCTGTACATTTTCAACTAAAATTTTATCTTGCTGCATTTGTGTTCTGTTATCTCATTCATAATGTCATAAGAGCGAGGATACAGTGGGAAACACACATGCTCTTTTCTTGGGCACTAGTCAGGAGATAGAGACTCAGAATCAAATTGCTCTCCTGGTTACGAGATTAGATGACCCCAAAGGACCACTCTGTCCCTTTCATCCTATTCACAAGAATGAATAATAAAAGCAAAAATTATGCATGTAGTAAATATGTGTCCAGCACTGTTCTTAATGCTGTTTATATAGTAACATTTAATTTTACAATATCCCCATGAGGTAGGGACTACTTGTATTATCTCCATTTCACAGATGAAGAAACTTATATCAAAGAGACATTGAAGACCTTGCCTTGGCCCATAGCTGATACATAAGGGAGTGTGTTTTGGAATCCAGCTCATTTGGTCTGGATTGGAAACCAGACAACATGGTTGCTGGATGTATTCAGCAAAAAAAAGGAACGAAGTACTAACACCTGCTAGTAAACCTCAAAACCATTATACTAAGTAAAAGAAACCAGACACAAAAAGCCGAATGTTATATTATTCGACTTATGTGAAATATCAAGAATAGGCAAGCCCATGGGGACTTGGTGATTTCTAGGGGCTGGGGAGAGAGAGGAATGGGGTAGGGGTTTGCTTTTGGGGTGAGAAATTGTTTCGGAGCTAGAGCTGGTTGTTGCACAACATTGTGAGTGAAAATACTAAATACCACTGAATTACACACTTTAAATGGTCAATTTTATGTTACATGAACTTCATTTCTCTCTCTTTCTCTCAAGATAGAGATGATAGATAGATAGATGATAGATAGATAGATAGATAGATAGATGATAGGTAGATAGACAGACAGACATAGATAGACACACTCATACAACCAACCAGCACAGTGCACTTGGAAGACTACAATTCCCAGAAATAGCCAGGTAGCTGAAGCTTACTGGGGCCAGATATCCACTGGGGATTCACCCACCAGGGTGTTTATACTGCAGCCAGGGGTGCTGTCTCCTGCACTGGGGAGCCAGGAAAGGGGGCTGGTAGAGGAGAGCTGCAGTAGGCTGGCTAGTGGCCTCCCCTGAAGTGACAAACTGGGAATCCTGGGACCTGGAGATCATTCAGAGAGCTAGAGGAAGGAGCTCTATACAAATAGTCAATGAAATATTTTATATTTTCACAACAAGCATAGCACTAGTTGAATTTCAGCTCTGATTAGAACCGAAATCAGTTTATGCTTTTGAACCAAGCAACATACCCTCCTTGCTCACGTGATAGGTCAACAATCACAATTTCATAACGGTGGTTATTATATTGTGATTGTTGACCTATCACGTGAGCAAGGAGGATATGTTGCTTGGGAGGCTAAGTCAATGTCCCTAGGAAAAAAATCAAAGGTGTTTTTGCTTAAAAATTCCTTTTCTCTAAAGTTTGCAGCTTCCTTCTGCACAATGCACTGTACCTAACTGAGGAGTACCTCTTGCCTGAGTGAAAACAGAGGCTGCCAGGCCTCTTCCAGCACAGCCTGGGACCATATGGCCTCTGCTGCATTCTACTGGTCAGAACAAGTCACGTGACACCCCTCCTCTCAGGAAGAGGAGCTCAATCGTGAATTCTGAAAAACATGCTTTACTTTCTCTGCTCAGCCAAATTTCAGCTCCAGGAAAACAGTTAATACTTTTCTCCAAAGAGTTTTGCCTGTCCTTCTCTACGTGGTAACAGTTCTGGCTACTGGTCTGGATTTTCGTGGCCCACCACCTCTGCTTTGTACACTTCCCAGTAGCAGTTTTCTTCCACTTTTTTTTCCATTCACCTTCTTCATTGAATAAATCTGAAAAAGAATTAAACTTAGGAGATGGTGAGGAAGGAGGACACAAAATGAGAGCAAAACACACAGTATCATCTTTTCAGCTGAATGGCAGGATGCAACAGCAAAACATATCCGCTGTGCATTTGCTCAGAAAGGCTATTTCATCCTTTTGCTCTCTGAGGTATGAGGTTTGGATCTGTGACCTTAGAATTTCTATAGAGATGCTGTTGGCCTCACCTTTTGTACTTGTGGACACCACAACAATCCTTTCTTTCTCATGGCTGCAGGGATAGAAAAGAGGAAGAATGACAAAGACTTGCTTCCCAGACCTCCCAGTCTCCCCTAGATGTAAATAATTTAACTATTTTAACAGAGAGTTAACCAATCCACAGAATAGTTTTTTAGGATGATATCCATTGCTACCCCATGCTACACAGATGCCAGTGCAGTTGGTTCCTGGAGAAGATTTTAAGAATTACATTCATTTTAATTGGTGAGAATTTTAGTAGAATTAAGCTTTCAAATCAACTTATGCTTTTCAAATCCTTCATTTGTTGTTCAGTGCCATGAGACATGGTCTCATTTAAATCATTTTGCTTGAGTTGGGTCAGAAAATGTTAATGAGTCTCCAACAAAACGAGTCTGGGTGATAAACTTAGGCTGTTTTCTTTTGAGGGAGGGAGTACAAGACTGTGCTGGAGTGCATTATCTTTTGGTTTTCTTTGGCTGTTTGAACCCTTTTTTGGAGGTACAGGACCTGGGGGTGTGTAATTGAGATATATTTCTGAGGGCACAAGGTTAGAGAGAAGAAGGAGGTGGCAAAGAAAAATTCGATAAGTATCAGAGTACATGCTTCATGCTGAAACCTGATCATTACTTAGTCTGACCACCGCCCAATCACAGTGATCTGAGAACCAAGAAAGCCTCAGAGGTATGCTGAGATCACATGAGGTGATGCATGTGAAATTATTTTGTAAATTGCAGAGCATAGTATATAGTGCTGTAAATTGTCAAGTGACATATATTTGTATTCTTACCATATATTGCAGGCTCTGTGGAAAGATTATATCAGGTACTATGGGAAGAGAAACAAAATAGTTGTACAAATGATGTTACCTGACGAAAGTGAAAGTTCGTATGCCCCACCCACAGTGAGGCCAAACATTACGGAAACTTCAGAGTTTGGAGCAGAAAAAGGTTTATTGCAGGGCCATGCAAAGAGACGGGTGGCTCATGCCCAAAAAGTCCCAACTCCTCGAAGCGTTTCAGCAAAGAACGCAAGGTGAGGGAGGGGCGTGGTTAGTTGCAAACTTCTTGGTGTAGAAATCCTTTTTTAGCGCATCTGTCCACATAGGTCAGGACACAGTGTTCCTGGAAACCTCCAACAAAACAAATGTTTTTCTCTGTTCTGCAAATTTTTATCTCTATATGAATAGATTCTTAAAGGTCAGAGCCCTGAGAATAGGCTATCCAGTATATTTCAGGCTATAGGCAACATTCTTTTACAAAAGTGCAAAGTCAGCATGACTACAGGCAACAAAGCACAAAGGTTAAAGCAAATGGAACAGATCTAATATGGAGTCAGATTTGTTCTTCCCTATTACAATAACATGGCACAACAGAGCCCCAGACATGCTCAATTGTTATTTATTTGTTTATTTTTTGGAACATCATTACCAAGACACCACACTTGACAATTCTGATGAGTTCTAGCAAGACAGTCAAGGTGACCTGTCATTTCCTGTAGGTAGGCGTCTCTCAGCCATCTGGCATTAGCAAGGCAGAGCCAAGTTTATCTGCAGTGCTCACGAAACCAAAGGGTTGTCTGGGCATGGAAGATTTTGCGTGACTGAGATTAGTCACAAGATACTACTTCTCATTTGAGTAAAGAACAGCTGATGACTAGACATGTTTCTCTGAAGTGAAATAGGGTGACCAAGTGGCTCTAGAATCAGGGAGATTTTCTTGGATTTAAACCCAAGTTTGGTCACTTCATTGTGTCATCTTGGGAATGTTTACTTAACTTCTCTGAACTGCCCTTTCTTCATTTGTAAAATGAGGATGATGTGAGTTATTGTGAGCAGTAAGGAAAACAATGCACTTGAAAGCTCTTGACAGGACCAGGGGCTCAAAAAAGAAAAAAACAGCTGAACAAATCTAGGCCCAGGATTGAGAGTGATTCTTTACTTGAACCAAAGGCTGTTCCCTCAACACAGTTCTTCTTTCTGACTACTCCTACATTCTACAGCCCATTGGCGTATAGATTTTTATGCACGTGATATGTTATTTTCTTGATCTAGCCTTCTTGCCATGTTTCCTCTGCTTTTAATCTGTCAGATATCCTTAAGCACAAGGACGGTGAAATCTACTTCTTTTATAGTCCCTTCCTATAGTGTGTTTCTAGAGCTTACATCTTACCTGTGACCATGGCTGCATGAGTTATCTTTGTATTTTCCATAGCACCTTGCCTGTGGTAGGTACTCATAAAGTTTTGCTGGATTTGCTCTATTCACAGAGCACTATAGTGTAAAAGTTAAGCACATAGTCTAAGGTAGCAGAAAACCTGACATCAAATCCCACGTCTGCTACTTACTGGCTGTAAAACCTGTAAGTCGAGTTGCTTAATATCTTTTTCTTTGGTTCCTTATCTGTAATATGGGGAATTAATAGCACCTACTTCATACAGTTTACACTAAGTAAACTTGTATAAAGTGTTTAAAATAGTACTTGGCACATAGTAGTAAGTGCTAGATTCCTTTACTTTATATATAATTTAATATGATATGATTGGTGTCAGAAAAAAAGAAATAAGAAAAGGAAAATACATATTTAATAAATTCTTAGTACCTTATATAATACAAGACCAAATTATCTCTAATCCAGATATTGTCATTTTGTGTTTCAGTCTTCTGGGTTCTATTAGATGTGGAGGAAAATATTTATCTCTGTTCTTTTGTCTGGATGATTTGGATGTACAATAGTAAACAGTAGACAGATACGTGAAAATAAGTACCAGCTCTCAATCTTCTCTACATCCTACGTCCTTTCTTCTGTTGGGAACGTTTATCTTTTGACTTCCCTAATGATTCTTCTCTTAGAATAATGTTTACCATGTTTCATCAGTGAAGCATTAATGCATCTTTTCCCTAATCAGGTTTCACCGGGTCCTGACCCTTGGTGGGAATGGAGGTGGTGATAATTAATTATATGTCACCAATTCATCTTACTTCAACTCAAAGATAAGATCTCTCCTCCAGTCCTTACTTCTCTATTTACGTTCCAAGTTAAGCCAAGCTTTTTTTTTTAAATATAGTTTTGTATAGATGATAAATTGAAATGATCTATTGCAGGATTACAAATTTTCTCACACTCCATTGTCACGCACAGGGAAAATGTAGCTTCTTTGTTTCATGGCAAAATGATCTCATTGTCATCAAAAGGCTCTACCTACTGGTAACAGGGTTGGAGAGTAAAGCCAAAAAAAAAGTTTACTTCTTGTTTTCCAGGACTGGTTATAGTAATAACTGAAACGGTCAACATATGCCAGGCAGTTTATGAACACATTTCTTCTGTTCTCCTTGCTGTTTATCAGATGCTGCCTTGGCCTGTGGCAGAGGCCCGCGTGGGCTCGGGAACTGGCCTCTTGCTCCTTTGCTACTGCAGCAATGCCCTTCTCTCTCCTAACACCACCTTGTGCTGCTGTTCTCTGATTCCCAAGTCTGAATTAATTAGGGCCCAGCTGTCCCCGCACTGACCTCCACACCTCTCCTGGGAGTGTGGACCCCCTGAGGTCACAGAGTGACTCCAGTTTAGTCCCCAGGCCAGAGAATCTACCCAGAAGTCTTCCACCTCAGAATGTTTTCCACCAACCATTGTAGTCCCCTCTGGTAATCTCAGATTCTCAGCAATGTTTCATCCCCCAGTGGGAATGAGTAGGAATTGCTGAGTCCTACCCACCCTACCTGCGAGCCAATCAAGAGGTTTAGAAAAAGCTAAAGAGCTCACTCTTTGCCTGTATGAGCAACGTCTTGAGCACCGACGCTCCCTCCTCTGCTGGTGCCCTGTGAGCCTGCAGGGAACTTGTGTATCAGAGCCCCCAGCCTGAAATTTGGACTGGGGCCCTTCTGTTCTCTTCATTTCCCCATCACAGCGTGATTTTTACACCTTCTCAACTCTCTTCTAGCTGCATCCAGCTAGATTTAAAACTGATTGCATCCTTAGGATACTCACAGAGCACTTTATTTATTTATTTATTTTTTGCGGTATGCGGGCCTCTCACCGTTGTGGCCTCTCCCGTTGTGGAGCACAGGCTCCGGACGCACAGGCTCAACGGCCATGGCTCACGGGCCCAGCTGCTCCACGGCATGTGGGATCTTCCCGAACCGGGGCACGAACCCGTGTCCCCTGCATTGACAGGCAGACTCTCAACCACTGCGCCACCAGGGAAGCCCTCACAGAGCACTTTAAATGTGCTGCATACTATGCCAGACACTGTGGTTACAACATAAACATGACACATCCTCTGCTCCTCATCTGCTGGGGAGGGGGCACTTAAGGGAGTTATTATAAAAATATGTGTTTTGTGTCAGTGTCCTGAGAGAGAGGCAAGGATTCCCGGTCACTTATTAAAAGACTATTGACCTAGATTGGCAGATGGGGCTTCAGAGGAAGCTTCCTGTAATAAGAGTCAGCCAATCTTCTCTGACTCCACCCAAAAGGCCCGGGTTGTTAATGTCTTACTAATATCCTAGTGGGTCCACTGCATCGGGACCTCCTGGGGACCCTGCCATCTTGGAGCTCTGGCTCCAAATAATTTCCATATGGTACCTAAGAGAGAAGTTAAGTCCTTTGCCTCTATTTCTTTCTTGGAATATAAAAAAAATCAATCTACTAGTTGACATCTGGAATGGGACATGTCATAGGAGACATGCTCCTTTAGGACATTCTGAACACTTAGTCACAGAGGAGCCAGCAATGAGAACAGCTGTTCTCCACAGAGTTTTGACATTTCTGGTCTGAGCAAACTATGTAAAAGCTGAACAGAAAAATAAAAACCAAAAAAAAAAAAAAAAACCAGAGGAAGTGGGAGAGACAGTAAAAATGAAATGGTATAGGGTATTTCCCCCATGTAATGGGTTTGTTATGACATTATATAGAAGAGATTCGAATAAAACAATCCTGCTTTCCAAACTTGCAATTTAATTATTACACCTCTGGCTCACAGTTGAAAATATAGTCTCTCTTTCCCCATGTCTCTTCACTCCCCCCAATTCTGCAATTCAGTGCAATCATATCATTGGGGTCATTGCTTTCCTCAGCTGTCACATGTTTTGTTATTTTATTTAAATTTGGAATCATGAAATTCACATTGAAATAAAACATCTTGTTTCCTGTGGCTGAAAGCCAGAAAGAACTTATCTTGGGAAGGCTGATTACAAAGCACAAAATCGTGCTTGTGTATGTCTTTCCTACTTGATTTCACCAAGTGATTAGTAGCTGATTATGACCAAGCCACTAGATGTGTGCATATATAGAAACTAATAGTGTGGGTATCTTAATAGATAATATATACAGAATAAAATTATTATCTATTAAAGCAGCTTGCATTTCAAATATGGCAGCTGAGCTTAATAAGAACCTGAGGTTCAAAGTAGAGAAAAATTGCCCTTGGATAAGAGGATGAACACTTGCCTTGCATTTCAGAAGTTACAACCTCTGTCCTGCCCTCCATGTGCCTTCAGTGTCTGTATGTCACATGCTCAGCACAGAGCAGTGTGCTCTATGACATTGATTCCTGGAAAAATACCCAAACTGCAGACTATCCCCAAAGCAGCTTAACTATTTCCTCATTATCATCTTCTTGAGGCAAACATTGAAATGGAGTGTTTTCTGGAGAGGGTTAATCAAGAGACATTTCATAAAAGAGAAAAATTTTCACAAACTATTTGATAAGAGGGAGATGTCCTAAGATTTAGCTATTTATGTCTATAGTAATATAGTATATGTTTATGTCTACTGTGAAGATATCCCAAGGAGAGCAACCATATCACATCTCTCTGGAAGGACAACTTCTTTTCTCCCATTCACCCAGACTTGAAGTCTCTATGACTCCTACTTTTCCCTGGCTTCACTTGTTCAATTAGCCAAAACTTCTTGTGGATTTTTTTTTAACACAAAATATCACTGGTGTCTGGCACCCTTGTTCTATTTCATCCTGTCCACAGATGCCTGATTGATTTTCTTAAAATACTATTTACATCATGTCAACCTTCTGTTCTTCTCAAGAAGAGAGCAAGCAAGAAGCTCCTGACCCTGGCATCTGAGAAGCAGCCTGAGGACAACCCTCATTACTGACCTCTAATAACTACATGAACCTCCTGCTCTTGTCCTTGTTCCCCAAGTATACTTTCATTTATTTCTATTACTCCTTGTGCCTGAAGCATCTAATCTTCGTCTTTGAAAATCTACCTTTCCTTCACATTTGGCTCAAATTAGCTGTGATGACTCTTCTACTGCATGGCTTGGTAGCTAAGCACACAGGTTTTGGGGTTAAGTCTTCTTACAGCTTAGATTCCTGGGTCACAATGAGAATTATTGCAAGTTGGGCTTGGGATCGATATCTTTGGGGGAGGGAAAGAGGTAATATTGTGCAGAGGGAGAAGTTGAACTGCAGCACCATTGTCGCAGAGGCTTTGGCCAATCCTGGGAGGTCTGGAGGTGGGATGATCCTCTCAGGGTTTTCCAACTGAGACCAATTTGTATGCTACTCCCACCACCAGGCTAAACCTTGGGTGAGGCAGCTTCTTTCAGCCAAAGACAATTCCTGGAGAGACCAGGAATCATGAGTAGTCAACACTCCTTCCCTGCTCTTGGGGGATGAGTGCCTTCCTTGGTCCCAAAAGAAGCTCTGGGTAACACACCACAGCATCCACTACAGACCTGGTGAGTACACACTGGCCCTCCCACTTCTAGCTGTGTGATTGCAGATAAGTTTCTTAACTTTTCTATGCCTCTGTAGCTTATTTCAAAACAGTGGAGGAAACAGTAACTTCTCTTTTTTTCCTAAGGATTATATGAGCTAATCCATGAAATGCAAGACTTAAAGGAAGAGCTCAAAAATGAAATTATAATATTTATCATCACTGCTACTAGACACTTACATAGGCTGCATTATATTGTCATTTTAAAAATTTCATTATGGCCCACCGCACAGTTGTTCATAACACATAACCACTGAGAGCCATTGAACTAGTCTATAAAATCTCTAAGGGCAGAGATTGTATCTTTTGATCTTTGTACCACCCCCCTCCTCCCACACAAGTTCATTGTGAATGTGTTTGATATGATTTCAGTTTAGCTCTGAGGTCATGCATTAGTAAAGAGAGATACAAGATAAATCCCCCAGCTATAGTTATAAATTCAGTATTTAAGAGGGATTCCCAATGCCTAGTTTTGAAACCTTTTCATTTTCAGCTACATTCATTACCAGAAAACATGTCTGTTCCAAAAGAGAAATGTCCTGAGGCCATGTTAATTTTAGCCAAGTTCCTTAATTTGTCCCATCCTCTTCAGCTTCTCTTCACTGCCCTTAACTCAGGGCTTCCACATTGCCAGAGCCTTTGTACTAACATCCTTGTCATTGGTCACTCCTTCACTCTAGCTATTCTCCAAACTGCAGCTAACACTATCATTCCACATCATGAATTTCATGTGCTTCCTTTAGTTCTCTTTTAGCTTGCAGAATCAAGTCTAAACTCAATGGCATTTGGAAGATGTTTGCAATGGGTTCTCTCAACACCTCCCCACAAATTTCCCCAGCTTTCCAGTCCCCAGTTGGTACCTTTTATCTCCAATGAATGAATGCCAAGCTCCATCCACACTGGCCTGTTCATTTTCTGCAATATATTATGTAACCTTTCTTGTCTTTCTTGCTTTTCTCTTTTTCAGTGCGCCCTTTCCATCATTTCTCCAATTGGCATAAAGTTGGTATTAAATTGATAGCTGATAAATAATAGATTAATGTATACATATTGGAAATTTCCTAAATTCTAGAGTAGTTCTGTGTCCATGGGATCTAAGGAAGACAGCATCTGACATCTTGAAAATATATCAATAAGTAAATGAATTGACCATAAAGCAATAATAGCTTCTAAGAATCCAGTCCATACAGATAGCTATTTACAGATCAACTGAACTTCTGCAGGCTGGGCTAGGAAGAGGACTTTTGTGGTTAGGAGACATGTAGGTTTCCGGTTCATGTCTCAGTCATGACTCTGTGCAGGGCTCCTGGGAGTCTGCACCTGGGTCAATGGTTAAGTCTTCAGTCTTGGTGTGATTGAGCATCCAACTGGCAAACGTGACTGAGGTAAAGGAAGTTAAGTGCCATGGCGCACATTGGTTGGTTTGCTTGGGCACTTAACCAAAGGGAGACTTGCGGCCTTGGAGACACCTGCAGAGGGAATTATGCATCAACCAGGCACACAGTGAAAGGGACAAGCTCATGAAAGGAAAACATCACTCTGAAGATGTGTAGCCTAGAGGAGGTGAGGGAAGCAAACCAAACATCCATCCTTTCTGAGTCACTTTTTGAGGTCTTGCTTAAACTTTTTGTTTTAAAAAATTATGGTTTATAATGTTCAAACAGCCTAGAGAAGTAAACCCATGCATGCTTCCCACATTAGTTAATATTTACTAAGAAATCATAGGTTAGAACAAATTAAACTTGTTGGCTCTCTTACCGAGATTTTCTGGCTGCTCATGTTGGTGACTATTCCTACAGATAGTTTATAACTCTATTTTTTGCTCCTCTAGAGCAACTAAAGAGCAACGAGTCAGGAGGACTTTGGGTTCATGTGGTTCTTAAGCCAGGGTCTTAGGAAAATGGATTTGAGGTGGGGGAATGGATCAATGTGAACAGGCAGACACGAGGCATGCCCACTATTAACTGGGAAAAGTGAGTTAGATTTCTCCTTGTTTGAGGTGGAATTCCTTCATCTAAACCTGGGCACCCTCAGAGAGAAATGCTTTGTAGTCCGAACTGATGTTTATTTTGGACTCTGTTTCTCTTTCAGCTTTCAGTTCTGACCTTAGGAATGAGCTCACAATTGGAAGCAAATCTGTCTTCTGTTTCTACTGTTAAAGAATTACCTACCCACTGAAAAACCACATAGGATTAACAATGGCCTTGTCCCAAATATATGCTTTGTGGAATTGTACAAATTGTATTTATGATGCTAGCAACTTTTGGTTTAACTGCTGAAATATTTCAATAAGAGTGACTGAATTCTTAGTAAATGAAATGCTTCCTCTGTTCAGTTTTGGTCTGTTGAATGCTGGAAGTTTGGTGGGTCTGATCCATTCGTTACATACATCTGGGATGATAGAAAAGGCAGGCCATTTGGTTTTGACACTAATATGTTTTTAGCTGTATCTCAGATTGAAATCCTATGAATAAAAAATGGCCCTTAAAAGTTATTCCTAGTCCCCTCGGTGTAGGCTTCTAGTCTTGAGAGGTGGGTGGAACTTCTGAATACCTGGTCTGATCATACAGATTATGATTTGTCATATCTCTTTTGTGGATTTTCACTGGTATTGATTCAAAAATATCTGGTGACTTCAATTTTCAGAATCACCACAGAGAGTGCTAGTGTTTCATTGATTGGATCCTTGAATAGACAAGTTATCCACATTGGATTAATACCTCACATTCTCTGGATAGGATGGAGAGAGTAGAAGGAAATGAATATTTATTGACCATTTGTTTTTCCAGCAAACTTTTATTTGGCACTAACAAAATGCTGAGCTGAATGATTTACATATAACATCTAGTTGACTCCTAACACTTCTATGAAACCCATTTTTTAGGTATGGAGACTGAGACATTGACACTGAGGGGTTCAGTAACTTTTTAAATTTTAATTTAATTTAAAAATTTTTTGATTTTGATTTTTTAATTTTTTTGACCACAGTGCATGCCACGTGGGATCTTAGTTCTCCCATCAGGGATCAAACCATTGCCCCCTGCATTGGAAGTGTGGAGTCTTAACCTCTGGACCACCAGGGAAGTCTTCAGTAACTTGTAAATGGAGGAGCTGAGGTTTAAATTTAGGTCTGTCTTTAAAAATAGCCAAGGCTTTTCCATTCAGCATGCTCCCTCATGAATGTCTCATGCATGTGGAAATACAAACAGCTAAAGGAAGAGCAAAGAATCTGATTTGGGACGGACCAATCTCTTTAGCCACTAAGTGGATTAGAATATATTGCTGTAGGGAAAACACCTTCCTCCTCTTAGCCCAGGGGCTGAACCTCTCTCTCCCCCATATTTCCTTCTTCTGTCCTCCTTTTTCCCACCACCCAAGATGTGTCATGAACTCCCACAGCAGGCAAACTAGGAAACATTATTTTGGGAGTCCTCCTCAGGCATGCCTCTGACATCCTCCTACTTTGAATAGCCTCAAAACATTTCAAAAGAGAGGATTAAAAAGGGAGTTTTAAAAAGAAGCAGACCTGGAGTTGCACAGAGGCAGCAAAGACATCTTTGAGGTCATTCTTTTTTTTTTTTCTACACTGATGTATTCTCTCCAGAGTGATAATAATCTTTTTTGAAATGCAGGTCTAAGACGGAAGGAATTTTTATCTGGAAGAGTAATATAAATTAGCTTTGACTGCCAGTTTCCACTGATTATTACTTTCCAGGCGGAATTCCTACAAATTCTTGAGGCATGACCTCCAATGAAAAAATAAAACCCCTTTAAAAACTTGTTGAGAAATTCCAGATAACTTTCACAAGAGATTTAATTTTAGAGCATTAACACAATCTTGGTTGGAAAGATAAAACTACAATACAGTTATTTGGTAAAAGTCATTACTTCACAATGAAGTCATTGGAGATTATTTTACTGTGCTTATCTGTCCCTTCTTTTTTTTTTTTTCCTATTAAACTTGGTTCCTTTCTCCCAAAACTAATTTTATTATGCATTACTCAGTGCACTCTGGATTCACCCTTATGAAAGGATAAAGTGTTTCAACAGATAACCAGTTGGAGGCCGCCAATTTGAGATTCAACCTACCAGGATGAGCAAAAGCTGTTAGAGGGTATTACATCTTAGTCATATGAACTATGTGTTATTGCATATGTGTGGTTTGGGAAACCATAGGGGAAGGTTTAACAACACAAAAAAAGGCAGAATCATGTGAGGTAATGGATTCAAAGAGATTTCTGTATATTTTTGAAAGAGATTTAGGTGTGGGGAAGTAAGAGCATGCATACTTGTGTTTACTGAAGGCTTAGTAGGTGACAGGTATGAAGGCGTGTTGGAGGGGGTGAGGGGGAATCACCCCCATTGCACAGATGGTGAAAGTGTGAATCGGAAAGGTGAAGTGATTTGTTCAAGGAGGACTCATGACTTTAAAATAGTGGGTGGGAGTAATTCAAGTCCAGGAATATCTGACTGTAAAGTTGATTCTCTTCCTAGGGCAGTGTGTTGCTCTTTTTTGGGGCTGACCTAAATGGAGATGGGAAAACATGAAGACAAGAGCCACATGTGCAAAGTGTATTAATGGTTCAGAACAGCCAAAGGGAAAAAGTGGTCATTTCCCACTACTTTTTGTAAAATCTTCATTTACTTCAACTTAAATAATATTATGTATAATTAGTTGTATATGTAATCAAAAGTAATCAGCTTAAAGTAAAACACTATATAGATATATAATATATAGCTATATACTAGATATAATCTTTATCCTCTAACATGTGTATAAATATAATCACAGGGAAAAATATAAGTACTTTTCAGGGTACTTATGTCAAGAGGTAAGATTATTCTGTGAATGTAATTGTTATTTTTAACAGAAAATTTCCCTTTCCCTTTCCTATTTAAACACCTTTTTTTTTTTTACTTGTAACCCATGAATAGGTGGAAAAAAGATTTATACAAGAAGAAAGAAAAGAAGGGATTTGGTGAACCTAAGAGATTCTTGAATCTAAAATTTTCTACTTTCTCTGAGAGTAAACCAGTGGTGGAAATTATCTTTTAGATATTTAAATATTTGTTTCTTCTTTCAAGAATATTCATATTTTCCTGATTGTTATACAAGAAATCAAAATAGGTTGTTTTTCCAATAGTAATTCAATATTATTAATTCTTATGCAGTGAAATGTCATAGAATGATTTGTACTGTTAATCTTTTCATTCATTAACCCCATTTATTAAGCAACTCATTTAGTCGAAGGACCAGGGTTAAGAAAAATAAAGAAACACATCTTCTTCCCCAAGGCATTCACAGTAGTCTAGGAAAACAGGTAAAAAAATCATATAATTATGGTACAAAATAGTGAGGATTATGTGTGATATATAAACATATCAGTGAGCATAACTGGTCTTTCTAATTTCCCAGATATTCAGAAATCAGAACTGTACTGAACAAAAATTACATTAGAATATATAGGAAAATTGTGATGGTAGCATGTGAGGAAAAATACAAGTTTATTTTTATTCCATTTAGAGCATGCTCCTTTCTTTTAAGATATATTTTAATAAACATTTCTTCAAAAAAATGTAAAGCAATTTCAAATGCATTATGCCTTCTATTAACCTTGTAGAGTTTCAGGGAAGTGGAAAGAGGCAGGTACTTTTATTATTTCTAATTTATAGGTGAATGTCTATTATAACTTCATTTACTTCCCTGTTCAGTAAAAATCTTTAAAGTTTTACAACTCTCCAAAAAAAAAAAAATCGTCTATACTCTTCTCTTTATAATCTAATATAACTCTTTATTTCTTAAACATATAATTTAACTCTCTTTCTCATTTTCCATTCTTGGTATATATTAAATGCCTCTCTTTTTATGATTTGCAAAAAGTGGCCAGTAACTCATTTTCTCTTTTTAAATTTCTTTTTTATTCCCCAATAACCCATGTTTGTTTTAGAGAAAAAACTACAAAATAAGGGTAAGCAAAAGCAAAGAAAGAACTATGACTGTGACTGTGACTGTGTGTGCGTGTGTGTTTTGAGGATAGGGATTCTAACCAGAAGAAGGTACTACAGGTGTGACAAAGGGGATATGGGCATGGCAGTAGAGAACGGCCAGCAGAACTAAGGTTGTATTTTATTTCTGACTTAGTTCCCATGATGACTCAGGAATTCTCTCACTCTTAAAGGTAGGGGGCTTCCCTGGTGGCGCAGTGGTTGAGAGTCCGCCTGCCGATGCAGGGGACACGTGTTCGTGCCCCGGTCCGGGAGGATCCCACATGCCGCGGAGCAACTGGGCCCGTGAGCCATGGCCGCTGGGCCTGCGCGTCCAGAGCCTGTGCTCCACAACGGGAGAGGCCACAGCAGTGAGAGGCCCGCGTACAGCGGAAAAAAAAAAAAAAAAAAAAGGTAGGTCCACCATTGTTCCTATTTCTTCCTACTTCATTTGCATTACCCTCATCTCAGAGATGTTATAGTAACCATTAACTGAACTCCTTGTTTCTATCCCTGACCTTCAATCCATTCAGATGAAATTTCCTAAATTAACACTTCCAAAGAGTCAACCCCATTGGTAAGAATTTTTCATATCTTCACTTACAGTACAGAATTCCATCCAAGGATCTTAGCATATTCCAACAACAAATTAATTTCAGACTTATTTTTTACCATTTCCCTAGTGGGGAAAACACACAATTCAAAGGTAAGTAAATGAATAATTTAAGAGTCGTGAATACTATGAGAGAAATAAAATAGGGTGACAGGAGAACCGATGACAGAGAAGCAGGACTATGCCCAGGGTCTTGGAATTCCCTCGGCTTTCTGGCTGTGGGACAGATGATCTGCAGCTGGCAAATGGCTGTTTTCTGTCACCCAACGGCGTTGGTGGCTTCCCCTCATCTGTTGTGTACAGAGTGTAGAACGTGCAAACTGGAAGAGGACTCAGCAGTTATACAGCCCAGCAATTCTCAAATGCTATATCACTGCCATGTAACACATAACATATAACTTGTTTGTACAAGTGAAATCTCACAGAAAGTCTGGATATTTTCACAGTTCCATTGGAAAGCTTTGACCTGGTTTATGATATTTTCTTTTACAAATGAGGAAATGGAGGTACAGATGGGGCAGAGAGATGAATGATCAAAAGCTAGATGCCAGGCAAGTGTGACCCATATCACAGGAATCTTTTGATACCTGATAGGCTCATTTGGCCATCAGTTTCTTCTGTTTGAAGACACAGTTGCCTTTGAAATCGTTTCCTAACTTAGGGATACGACTTATTGCTCCAGATGGTATTATCTAGTGTATTCATCTAATTTATTCCTAGACCTAGTTTCAGGGAGCTTTTAGCTGCTTCCTGAGACCAAGCCAATTATAGGATAAGGATTTACAGGCATTGGCATTGCACAGTACCTTGCAGGCTCAGGTCTAAATACCTCTTCTTCTCTTTTTGGTCCTTAACATCCTTTGTATCTCACTGTCATACCTGACACATTCTGCCTTGTATCATCACTATTTACACATTTGCCTTATCTTCTACATAAGATGGCAAATGTCCGTGAGTGGGAATTGTGTCTGAATAATCTTTGGGGTACTCACTGAAAACAGTGTCTTACATTATAGTTTGTGCTAAATATCAAGCATTAAATAAAAGTCACAGATTCTGACGCACATTCAAAGAGAGAGAAGTATTGAAACATTATGTTGAGCACTGATAACATCATTGGCATATGTGGATAGCCTCCCCAGGTGGCAGTCTTGACAAGGAAAGCATTCATGTGAAAGTATAAGATCTGGGATGTCATCAAAAGCAATTAGTATGATTTCATCATCATGGCATCTGTTTAGTGAGTGACCGTTAGGTTATTCAGACAGGATACTAGGTGCTTTGAGTAGGATTCAGGAGAAACACAAAACACAGCCCATTCCTTTAGCAAATTAGCAGTTTAGACTGGGAAGTAAGAGTCCAAAAATATAAAGATGTGTATAACTAAATTCTAAGTTGTGCAATGAAAGTAAGCGAGGCAGAAATTGAAGGAGTCATCACTAAATGATGGCTGTGGAGCGTAGGGAAGTTTCCAGACCCTGGATTGCCATGAAAGCACCAAGCACTGCATTGAGGTGCCAAATCATCTACACAGACTTCAAAGGGAATCAAAGGCTGGTCCAGCAGAAGCTAACTCAACATTGTAAAGCAACTATACCCCAATAAAAAGAAAGAATCAGTGTTATAAATATTCTCTTCCAGCTAACACAGTTTGTATCAGTTTAGGGTATTCTCTGTCTATGAATCTTATGCTTTTCCTTTTGACCTCTATCACTGCTAAGGAGAACAGAGCTATCTTTCTGTCGTGAGAATAAAATGACATTGGAGTATTGGAAAAAAAAAAAAAAAAAAGGTTGGTCCACACAAGGTCAAAGCACAATAAATCAGTCAGAAGAACGAAGAGCAAAACTGACTTTCATTTCTCCTATCAGGGAAGAGGCTTGGCTTGACACCGTACTGCAGGTTTCGGAAGTTCCAGTGTCAGATGTTGTTCCTAGAGGAGAGACACTCTGAGAACTTGTGAGAGTGAAAAAATTGTCCCCACACAGGAGGACATCAGCCGGAGGGTTCCCAGACATTAGTAGTGCGTGTCTGTTACTCCCAGATTCCTCATTTATCCCTCCCCTCCCCCTTTCCCCCTTGGTAACCATAAGTGTGTTTTCTACGTCTGTGTCTCTTTCTGTTTTGTAAATAAGCTCATTTGTGTCATATTTTAGATTCCACTTACAAGTGATAGCATATGGTATTTGTCTTTCCCTGTCTGACTTCCTTCACTTAGTATGGTAATCTCTAGGTCCACCCATGTTGCTGCAAATGGCATTAGTTTACCGATTTTTTATGGCTGTGTAATATTCCTGTGTGTGTGTGTGTGTGTGTGTGTGTGTGTGTACACACACCTTATCTTTATCCATTCATCTGTCAATGGACACTTCAGTTGCTTCCATGTCTTGGCTATTGTAAGTAGTGCTTAACTGTGCATGTCTTAACTGATGCACACAACTTGGTAATGCAGAATAGTGACACGATACAGAATGTGGTGTTGAGTGCATTAGATGTTTGTTGTAAAGCCTAAAATTTACAGACAAAAATTCTTGACCACTCAGTATGTGTTGGGCTCTGAACCAGATGCTGTCAGAACATGAAAGAAATACAAGGCTGATTCCTCAGCTGAAAGGAAACTACAATTGGGGTAGAAAGGAGGATTAACATATGTTGTTGGTAATGATAACCTCTTACCTTCAACAGCACCACCATCACCACCACTACCATCACTGTACTACCATAACTTCACTTTGTTTATACAGTATTTTCTGATTTATACAGTATTTTCTGATTTGTTTATACAGTAATAGTGATTTAATCTAGGGTTGTTGGTGGCTACTGTTCTCCCATTTCCAGATTAGAGATATTGCATTAGTTCAGGTTATTTCCATACATGAAGGGTATCCTAATCTTCAGACAGTCTGAGAGTCCCAGCTATTACTAGTACTTTCTAGAAGACAATGAGCTCTATACATGTAGCTGATAGATATTTCACCCCTTATTTTTCTTAAAGGATCAAAAGGTAGCTTTGAAAATAATTTTTAAATGGGAATTCCAAATAGATCTTGAACAATGAAGATATGTGGAAGAGACCACTACCCGATCACCAAATCCATTTCTCCCTGTCTCTGAGACTACACCGTGACTACTTTTCCCAGTTGCCCAGTGTGTGACTGAGTTCCAATATATCTACTCCTTTTAGTTATGGCCCATAAATACCTCCCACACAAGAGTCCTCATGTTCTTCTCTGCTCAGTGGTGATTCAGTTATGTATTGAAGATGGTATGATGTGAGATAGTAGGAACCCATGTCCCTCCTCCCAACTGAAGGAGACCTGACCAGAAAAACCCCTTTTAGATTTTACATGAGGATAAATAATCTTCTATTTTGTTAAGCCACTGAGATGTTGGGAGTGTGACTACTCTGTAATGTTTGCTAGTAGCTGGCATTACCTAAGTGATACACAGCATCATTGGAATAAGAGCAGAGGTGATAATGTTGGAGAACACAGTCATGTGAATTGATAACTTCTGGGATGTGTGTTTAAAATATCCTTCTCAAAATCTAGGAATTCCACCTTCACTTATTAGAATGGCAAAATGTACACTTATTAGAATGGCAAAATGTACGCTTCACCTAGCAAATTTGACTTCCTGTTTCTAAGAAAAAAAATTCCTCTTAAAAAAAAATCTCATAAAATAATTCCCAAGGCTTTTTGCACATCAAACAGCTCTTACAGAACAAAATTTTGATGAGGTAAGTGTAAGGAATTTAGTAACATATGGATTAAATTTTCCTTAAAATAGACATCATTTTGAAATTGAGGTAGAAAAAAAGTTCTTGGTAAAATATGAAAATATGTTTTGGTTTTCCTTGAACCCCAAACACGATTTGAAAAATAGTTCCAGATGTTCACCAAACCCCCAATACAGCTGGTTTCACCCATCTCTAGTTCCAAGATAGAACTATTGGGAGTTCTGGTAATTACAAATATTATAAAAGTATTAGCAGATATTGGCAAAATGTCCGAAATGAGGAAAGAGTAAAAATTTAGAAATAAGTTCAAACTTTGGGTTTCTGTCTTCAGAAGCTTAGGGATGAAGTATCTGATCCTCAATAGCTGATGAAATAATTTAAATTCCTTCTTCTATTTCAGAAAAAGATATAACAAATATAGATGGATTAATATTTTAAGAAAACTTCTGATTTAAAAAAGCTCCATTACAGGACAATTTGGTGACAAGCTACAGTCAGTGTGATCGTACAGAGAAGGCTATATCAAAGATCCAATAAGATCACTCTTTAGGGTTAAATGCTTCTACAAATTTTGATCATAGCCAGTGGCTCAGTTGATGAAGACTTGTACTAACCATAGTAAAGTCATGATACAATTTCTTGTTACATTTTTACAAGCTTGCCTGCCCTCTGCAGTCAGTCCTCCTCACTAGTGCAAGAGCAACTTTCTGAAATTCAAATACTTCATTCCACTTCACTTAAATCTTTCATGGGTTCTCCACTGCCTTCAGAAGTGAGCTTGAACTCCTTAGCATGGCACCAAAGTCCTTTCTGTACCTAGGCTCTCATCTGTACTATCTCATGTTTTACTATCCCCCCCCCAAACTCCTATGTTCTATTCCTGTAAACTATTTTCTGTCCCTATAATATTTCTGTAGTGGAATGTCCTGATGAATATTAAACTAGGAATTTTTTCTTTTTTGCTCTTCTGAAAGTGATACTGGGAGACCACTTTGATCATCTTCAGAAGACTAAAGAATCTTTAGTCACTGGATGTAGAGCTATCAATCCAAAGAGGGGATAGTATAGAGAGAGCTATATATATTCATATTCTGGAGAAGATGAGGTGGCCATGAGGAAGTAGGCAGCTATTCTAATTGTCCAGGGAAGAGTGAGTAAAAAGAACTTATCTATTTCCAGAATTGAAGAAGAAAGCTGTCTGATCCCTGCTGGTATCTGTCCTTAGAGAAGGAAAGAGATAAGAGATTCTAGATCTGCGGGGGATAAATGCTTGATTCAGTCCTGACGTCACGCTCCTGCTGAAGCTGTCATCTCAGAGAATGGCTCTGTATGGGAGACCAAAGATTAAGAGCTTTGAACCTAGGCACCCCTCACTCCACTGAGGCTGATTCTGAGAGGTGGATCCTCCAACCTCCAAGATCCATAGCAGCAGGTCCCTGGCACATCATCATCTTTGTGGACTGTAGGTCCAATTGTCAACAGTGTCACCAAGTGGCAGCAAGAAGCAAAAGCAATAACAGACTGACCTGACCCCAAGCTCATCACTCTTGGATGACTAGGTCAGAGTGATGACCTCCTGTTGGACCGTGTAAGCCTTTGGAGTTTTAGGAAACTCAGAAAAATGAGGAATTGCAAGGTGGAGATAGTGAATGTTTGGCTAATCTGACGTGTATGAACTTGAACTAGTTTTCTTTTGAGTTAAAAAAGTAAAAGTAGATTTCTCCCTTCCCTTTGCCCAGTTCTGCAAGAACAATTAATACTTGTCATACTTCTCTGACTTTCCATTGCCTAGAGTGTTCCTCATTCCCCTCATCTTACTCTCAGCTCAAGTTCATTTCACCAGGAAGTTCTCCCTGCCTCACTGAGACTGGGAGAAGCATCCTCTTACCACCACACACAGACATCAGTGTTACCTTTATTCATTGCAACCAGAACTACCTAAGTTAAAATGCCCAATTTGCTCATTTTTCTCCCATCCTAATCCCTCCCCACTCAGCTGTGAGCTTATCTAAAATAAGGAATGCATGTTATTCACTGATGCATTTCTGCTACCCAGCATGTACTTAATAAATACTTGCTAATAATAAGAGAACCAAGGTCTTTGGTTGGAAAGAGAAATGCCCATGCCGAATTCCAGGCTCAAAGACTACAGCCTACAATAGCTCTAGTTTTGCTTACTAGCCCTTGAATTGAATGAATAAAATAGATTAAAATTTGACCAAGGTCATCAGGGAATTGTGTGTTTAGAGAAAGACAGAGCTAATCAAGGAAGTCCTAGGATTGCTCATTCCCTGATGAAATCACCATGTCCTCACACACTCACCAAGAGGAAGTGGAGAACCCCCAGTGCATCCCTGGGAAAATGAACAGGGAAATATTCCCAGAGGGCAGATGAAGGCTGACAGGTGGGTTGGCCAAGGAATTCAGTCTACTGCTAGTGTAGGGGGCCTTGGCTTCCTTTCCATGGGAATATGGTATATGCTTTGGACCAGTGACCCCTCGAGGTTGTTTCCCATTCTGTCCTTTTTCAAATGGAACACTTTATAGTAATTAGGTTTTTTTTTTTTTTCCAGGCAGGGTCCAATCTAGAAAACAGAATCCATGTTTCATCAGAGATAATATAATACAGGGAATAGGTTAAATAGGTGTTTGAGAACTAAAAAGCAGAAGGGGAACATGGAGATAACATGGAGACAGCAACTGCAGGAAGTAGGGCCTGGGGAAACAAAGGAAGAGGTTAGTAGTTAGAACCTAGAAGCTCAGAGGAGGTCTTAGAGGGGCTGGACTCAGACCTGAGGAGGGCTTGTGTCGACCCTCAGAACTCGGAGGAAAGACCTTGGAAAACTGAGACTCAGGCCCCTAAACACAAAGTGCCATGTATCTGGTGCTGGAGGCAGGGTCCCCATGGAGTTGTACTCAGACATTTGGTGCTACATTAGGAACGTTGAGGGGACTCATGAGACTGGTTCTGGGGGTGCTAAAGGGAGCTGGAGACTGCAGCCAACTGTGCTGCCTGGTGGCAAAGGGCAAGTTCTGGAGGATGCTTCAGGAGCAGGAAGGAGCAAATCGTTTCTCCCTATTCCTGTCTCCCAGTCTCCCTCTGGTATCTCTTATTGACAGAAGCCAGATGACAAAGGAGAAGTGTGTTGTGCAGAGTCCCGGCCCCAACATCAAAAAACAGATCATGGAAGGGCTGATTGGAATGAGAGGCAAGAGCTCAATAAAAAACATGTTCACACCCTTTGTCTTCTTACACTGACACATACTCTTCTGCATATATTTAAACTTTCGTAAAGGAAGAACCTCTTTATACTTTTCTCTAATAAGATTCAGCCATCCTTCATACAAATGAAAACTCTGTTGCCCTCTCACCAAAAAGAGAAGACATAAAGTCCCAACAGTCAAGGTCTCCATCCCTGAGCAACGAGCATGGCATCCATCTGTGAGTGACAGTCTCTATTTTCATAATCCAGTCACAGTCCCACCAGGATATTCTGTAACCTAAACACTAAATTTTAAAATGACCCGACAATACAACAATCCTTACATAATATAATAGGAAGAAAAAAAGAAGAAAATTACTAGCATATATGCCACACAACGCAATAAAGAAGGAAGTAGATATGCATGCCTGCTATAGCTCTTGTTTTGTCAGTAGTCATGAGGCCATAGTAGATATTTATCATTCCTTCCCTTCACTCTCTATTCCATGTTTTCTTAGCCTTCAGCTCCTTAGCAAATTTAGTTCTTTATCTGCTAAGGTGACACAAACCTTCAGTCCTCACTGGTGCTGCCATCTTTTTGTTGCCACTGTTTTCCATTCACTTTTGCTATTGGCATGAGACATGGAAAGATGCCCTGAGAATCCTCTGAAACCCAGACATAATTCTTCCTGTCCCCAGTGAACAGAGTCATCCAATTTCCCCTGGGTCATCAAGATCAAGCACGATAGCAAATAGTAAGCTCCTTTTTTTGCATGTTGGTTCAATAGCATGAGGATGCCAAAGTGGTCAGTGGTAGCATCAAATGGTTGAGGTAGGGAAAGCATAAACCAGACTCATTCAACAAGTGTTGGAGATTGGTTTGGGGGCTACTCCTAGGAGTTTGCCTTATCTCTTTGAATGCCAGGCTTCATTCAAAGAGATAAGGAAGAGGGAGAGTAGAAAGAGAGAACTATATGCAACTATATCCCAATTAAAAAAAAAAATTCAAAAAGTACACAGTCAAAAAATCATTCTTGAATTTGGATTGAAAGCTAATAGGCATACATTTTAGCATTTTTTGATTAGTATTTTTGTTGTATATGAAACTGCAAAACCTTTGTTGGCTCTCACCTGTGGCACAGAGCCTGTAAACATTAGACATGAACTGATTACGCATCTACATTAAAGCTTTAGATGCGCTAGACTAAGAATCTGTTCCTTGACTTAGGTGAATGGAACCTACTGTAAAGTCCAGTTACTATTCATTAATATTATAATAAAATACGTGTGTGTTAGTTCAAAAAAAAAAAAAGAGAACTATAATGTGAAGTGGGAATGATGGCATGGCATCATTGTGGCTGAGAAGTAGTATATCCCAGATCAAAGCAGCAGTTCCCCCAGTACTGGAAATTAGAAGAAACATTTCTTGCCGAATTGGAGTTCCAGTGCCTTGGATAAAGTTGGCCAGAATCTGGAGCATAACAGAAACACAGATGATTCTATTTAGCACATCTAAGTTGCATTTTGTGGAATAACAAAAACTGGGCTAGAAATATTTATGTAGAAAGCATCTTCCCAAGTTCCTCACTTCAACTTTGAGTCTTAGAATCTTCCTCTCTCTGTTGTACGACTTTCCTTGGTACCATTGTGTCCAAGTTTACCCTCACTGGTGTTTATCCGCATTGGGAAACCTCATACAGCCCCAAGATTATAGAACCTGCCCATAATGTATTAGTCATTTAAACACATCTGTCTAAAACCCAACCTCTAGGCTCTCTCATTAGCTCAGTTGATAAATTTATCCAGGCTGATTTTAAAAGGAGCAGGGGCTGTAGTAGTGTGTTGAATCTACTGGCTTCATTAGATCAATGGATGTTCATAATAGTCAAAAGCAAAGTCTTTCTTGAAGACAATGAGGTGAATAACTTAATGAGGTGTTAAAACCCCCAGGCAGTGATTTTGGAATCAGATAACATTAGGATATACATAATGGGATGTATTTTCCTTTTCTTGCAACTTATTCTTATATCTTTCACACTTTTAAACATTCCTCCAAAAGTCAAGCCAACAAAGGGAAAATTGTTTACTTGAAACTTCTGAGAAATAAAGAAAGCAATATTTCACGTAGGTCTTCTCCAAGTTTAAATTGTATTATATCTGAGAAAAAACAAATCAGGAGTCTTAGGGTTCCTATGTGTTATTTTTCTCTTCCTCATTGAGACTGTTTTCTGTCCCAGTTATTCAGAGCTCTATTGTTTCTGATCTTTTATCAGCATAGATACATGTTCCAATTAAAAATCAAGCACATAAACATTGCAGCAAGGGAAAAATAGAAATTCTGAAGTTAGCCTCAGTTTTTAGATTTTAATGCTACGTTCTAAATGCCAGTTTGTTTAAGTAATGCTTTTTTTCTTTCATCTTAGGTGTTATAATAGGAAAGTTCTGCATGAAATTGGCTCCTGGTGTGAAATGCAAGACTTCAGGTTCAAAGATAACTAGTGAAATCCAGACCTTGTTTTATTCATTAACTCCTATAAGCAAGTGCAACTATTTAGCTAAACAATCCAAGACCTAGCTTGACTGTTTGATGTACACACAGAAGGCTGATTGTCCTTTTCTGAAAAACAGAGATGTTTGGGGAAAAGTCACAAAGTACACTGTGAAAAGCTGCAGGTGAAAACATATGGATTAAGGTTTGGTCAGTCATGGAATTGAAAGTGTGCTGAAAAAAAATCTAGGGTAGAATACCTTGTGGGGAGGGAAGAGAATAAGAGAGCTAAGTGGGACTCAGACCCTTGTACTGACTGCCTGACAATAGTCCTTCTCTCTCAAGAAGCGTTATCCTCTTCTACCAAATAGTTGGCTTTGGGAGAGGTGAGAGGGAAAGGCCCTGAGACAAATAGGCAAGCAGTGAAGCATCCCTGCCCATCTGTCTGTGCCCCATGAGGTTGGCAGTAGTTGAAGTGGGAAGAGCATCCCACCTGTGTCATGTGGTGTAATGAAATTCCTGCCTACCGCTCTCGTGAGTGTGCTCCCTTGACTCTGGGCTTTGTTACCACTGCTCCAAACATAACAGGTATGAAAGTGACCCATGGACGGGGAGAACTGTGGTTCCCGTGGGACCTGCGTTCGTTCAACAATGTATAATATAAGCTTCAATAATAAACAAAGGGATTTAGAAAGGATGAGAGCAAAGGCGAAAACAATCATAAGAGCCCTAGAGAGAAGTACAGTAGATTCCTACAGTGGCTTTTACTTCTCCCATATAACAGTATTGATGGAATTATGGTTTCAACTTGGGGGAAGAAATATACCCATGACTGTGCACACACACACACACACCTACATACATTCACACAATAATTTTTCAAAGGCTGTGACATAAGCCTCCTCACCTTTCTGAACATCTGTCAAGTTTGGACACATCAGTGGAGTTTCCAAGAACACAGTAACTGGCCAGCGAGGCATGCTGTCTTTACCCCCAACTCTAATTTTTATTTTATTTTATTTTAGTTGTATCATATATATAATTTGTTTTACCACCAGCTCTAAATGTGTGTTTCTCCAGGAATACACATTCATGCTTTACCCTGCCAAAGAACAGAATGTGGTCACATAGTGGTTACTAGGAAATAATCATCCTGTAAGGGAAATGCATGCCAGTTTCTAATACTTAATCCTCGCTCTGTGACTCTTGGGTTTAGGACCATGAATTCTAAGTTTCTTTCTCTCTGGAAGGGATGAGTGTTACCATGGTTTCTCCTGCCCTGAGACAAATGTATTGCTCTTCGATAGAATGTTCCAAGATTCCTAGAAGAACTGGGCCAGCTCACCAAACAGAACCGACTCTTGTTTCATTCTGCAGAAAACCTACCTTACCTTAACAATTGCACATCTATGCAGAGAAAAAGAACAAAAGGTAGAGACTCAGGCCTTCTCTGTCTTCCCTTCCCCCTCCCCACTCCTGTTTCCTGCATTTAATAAAAGCAGCAGCTAAAATTTAATAGCATTTGGAAAACCATGAAGCCGTCTCCTGGAGTTACATGGCATGTTTTATATTATAGGGCTGGGATTAAGAAAGGAGGGAGGCTAGAATCTGTTCTTGTTCTGAAAACGGGTTTCTCGACACCAGGCTGATATTTATGATAACTGAAAATAGGATGAGGCCAAAAAGTGTGTGTGTCTCTGTGTGTGTGTGTTTGAGGGGCAGGTTGAAGAGTAGCAAAGCTAAAAACTGAGTAAACATGATTTTCATTATCATGGCAAAATGACTGGTTTAACTGACGTTTCTCTGAATTACCTCACGGTACACACAGTAATCTTCCTAAATACAAGAGAATTTGTTTCAGCAAAAGTCCTTATAGCACAGCTCCTTGGCTTTTTTCAGATGAGGTGTTTTCCAGCTGACATGTTGTTCATCGGGTTTGTGGTGCACACGGCGGTGGGGGGCGGGGGGGTCTGTTCCCAAATACACCAGCCTTATTAACCATCGCTGGACTCAGGCTATTTCCTCCGGGAAATACGAAATTTTTTGTTTTCAGTAGAACATATGGGCCAAATTAGAAAGTAAATAAATGAATACATCTCAAGAATCCATGATAACACTTGCCGAGCAGTGGGTCAGGCCAGATTTAATCTAAAATCTTTCTGCTGTGTGTAAATGATTATGTCATAACATTTGTCTTTAATTACTCACCTCTTTCCAAAGGTTTGACTCATAATGTGTTTCTCGGTTAACCACAAACACTTGTACTACAAGATTTGTCATATAGATTCACTCACCCCCTACCTCCACTCCTCCGTTTTTTTGTTCTTTGCAACAACATTGTTAAGTCAGAGCTCCTGAAAAAAGAAATTTTGAGACATTGTCTAAGCCACCCTCTCCTTGATATTTTGAAGGTTTCCATGCTAAGAAAAACACCACCATCTCCCCTTGTCTCATGAAGACCATTAGAGCCGGCTGAACTGGAATGGAAAAAGCAATAGCGTATCATCATGGTTTTGTACTTATATGGAGTTGTTCCTTTGAGAATTTCGAAGAGTTCAAGAACATATGAAAATAATAAAAACAATGGGTTGTAACTTATAAATGAGTACAAGTCAATTAAGCCACCACATACATATTTTTTCCTTTATCACTTCGCTTCTCACCTCACCTTCCCCCTATGAGAAACAGAACGAATTCTGATTTAATCCCGAGTGAATTAAATCAGCCTTCCCCTCAGCTCACTGAGCGCACATTGTTAATCCACGCAGTTTTAGCAGAGCTGTTGGATCTCCGTGGTGAGTGTTGCCATCTCTTCGGACTAATCCTGAGTGAAGTTTGGGATTATAGATTTGGGGGGAAAATGTGGGAAGTGATGTAATCCTAAAGGTATGTCCATCGAGGATTTTTTTTTTTGTAGGTAAAGTAATACGTACCTAAATGATGTAATTTGGGAGTCTTAAGGCTTTCTGATTCCCAAATCTCAATCTTACTAACCTGAAATCCTTACTTTGTTTTGTTTGGTTTTATTTTTGTTGGGGGGATAGCTAAAATAAGAAGGCCTTTGTTAAAGACAGAAATAGGCACATGAATTTTTCCTGGGTTAAAGTGACAATTTCCCAGTTAAAATGCCAGTACTGGCAGGGGATGGTGATATATTAGTGGTGCTCCCAGAGATGGCTGGGACCCCAAAATACAAGTCCTTTTTCAGTTTCCCATTGTAATCCCAGTAGTGGTTATTACTATACATATGGTTCCCAACTCCTTTTAATTTTTTTTAATTGAAGTATCCTTGATGTACAATATTATATCAGTTATAAGTGCACAATATAGTGATTCACAATTTTTAAGGTTATACTCCATTTATAGTTAATATAAAATATTGGCTGTATTCCCCATGTTGTACAATATCCTTATAGCTTATTTTATACCTAATAATTTATACTCTTACTCCCCTACCTCTATATTGTCCCTCCCCACTTCCCTCTCCTCATTGGTAACCACTAGTTGGTTCTCTATACCTGTGAGTCTGCTTCTTTTTTGTTACATTCACTGGTTTGTTGTATTTTTTAGACTCCACATATAGGTGATATCATACAGTATTTGTCTTTCTCTGTCTGATTATTTCACCCTTTCTAGGATTCTTGACTCGAGTCAGTGGCCTAAACCCCTGTGTTAGCTGGAGATCCAAGCAGGTAAGTAGCTTCCTTGGCCCCATTCTTTTAGCCTGGGCCCACAAAGCTTAGACCCTCAAGGTTTTACCACTTTGACAGTGAGAAGAAGCAGAAGGAAGATGAGCCCTTGAATTGGTGTCCCGAGGAAGGAGAGTTTCTTGCATCCCCTAAGCTTTCCACGCCAAGTCTGCTTTCCTCTGGGTACCACACTGACTCCCCCATGGGACTGCAATAGCCTTATCGGAGAAGTTGAGAGATGGGGAAAGACTTTAACCCTCTGCAAGTGTTAGAGAATGCAACTGATACTACAAAGCTCACTATTATCAATACAGTAAGTCCCCTGCATATGAACGAGTTCCATTCCAAGAGCAAGTTCGTAAGTCCAATTTGTTCGTTAAATCCAACAAAGTTAGCCTAGGTACCCAACTAACACAATCGGTTGTATAGTACTGTACTGTAATAGGTTTATAATACTTTTCACAGAAATAATACATAAAAAACAAACAGAAAAAATATAACATTTTTAATCTTACAGTACAGTACCTTGAAAAGTACAGTAGTACTACAGCAGCTGGCATACAGGGCCTGGCATCGAGTGAACAGGCAAGAAGAGTTACTGACTGGAGGAGGGAGAGGAGGTGGGAGAAGGTAGAGCTGAAGGATCATCAGCAGTAGGAGATGGAGGGCAAGCTGCAATTTCACTCACGCCTGACGTGGATGGCACAGGTTCTGGTTCCTTGCTGGAACCAGATGCACGTTCGCATCTTTGAAAGTTCGCAGCTTGAAGGTTCGTATGTAGGGAACTTACTGTAGTTAACGTATTCTCTTGGCCCAAGCAGTCACCATGGCTGCAAGTGAATTATGGAACACTGATTAGGCAAGTGGAGACAAGAAGGATTTGAAACGGTGAGGCAGTTGAGGTCCTGAAGAAGTGAAGCACATGAGGGTTGGGGAGAAGCTCAGATGATCAGGAGGCAATATTGTGCACTGGGTGCTTGGAGGGGTATGGGGTACTGACAATGGATAGCAGCTGGTTAACAGCTTCACTAGACATGGTGTGACAAATGCATCTGGGGCTCCGAAACACAGAAAATGCAGTCGCCCCCCATTATCCAAAGGGGATACCTTTCTAGACCCCTAGTGGATGCCTGAAACCTCAGATAGTGTTGTGGAAATATACTACCCTTTTTCCTATACATGCATACCTATGACAAAGTTTAATTAATAAATTCAGCATACTAAGAAGTTAACAACAAGACCTAATAATAAAATAGAACAATTACATCTTATACTGTCATAAAAGTTATGTGAATTGTTCTCTCTCAAAATATCTTATTGTACAAATTTAATGCCTTTTCCATCTTAACCAAGCATTTAATACACACTGTGGCTGTAAATTTTGCAGCTTGAGGTGTGAACAGCAAAACTAGCATGGATTTCTTTTTCCCTTGTCACAATTTCACAGATAGATTATGTTCTTACCGTAGGTTTTAACACTCTCAGCATAAGCTTTTGTTTTTTTCTTTTCTTATTGTCAAAAACTTCCCCCCTTTCACTTTACAGCTACTCTTTGTCTTATCCAAATTAGTAGCATCACTGCTCTTGCACTTTGGGGCCATTATTCCGTAAAATAAATGTTACTTGAACACAAGCACTGAGATAATGAGACATTTGATCTGATAACTGAGGGCTGCTAATTGACTAATGGGCCAGATACCCTGGACAAAGGGATGATTCACCTCCTGGGCTACAGGATGGAGCGGGATGGTGAGATTTCATCACACTACTTGGAAGGGCATGCAATTTAAAACCTATGAATTGTTTATTTCTGGAACTTTTCACTTAATATTTTTGGACCATGGTTGACCATGGGTAACTGAAACTGCGGATAAGGGGGGACAACTGTATTCTGTTGATGATATCCATTGTCCTAGGCACAGGGAAAATCAGTTTTTAATCTAGATACCACACTTTCACAACTAATATCTTTATTTTTCCTCTGGTCTGTATTTATCTTTAGATAGGTATTTTAAAGGTCTTGCTTATGCATGACATGTTTTGCCCTATATGCTTGTTGTCACACTCTCTCCAGACAAGCTTGTATATTTCCTTGTTTCTTTCTTATCTCCACTCTGATTCCTGACATCTGGGCTGGCAATACTTCATGGATGTCTCTCTGATCCAGCCAGTCTTTGGTAGACACTTTTTGCCTGCCCAGAAAAATTTCCCTAAGCTGTTTTCTCCATTGTCACACCTTCCTAGCTGACCTACCTCTGGTGAAAGATTTTCTTGCTAGCCAATAGTAGTCTTTCAATCTGGATCTAGTCCTCCTAGATTCTGATTCTCAGCTTCCATAGCATTCTTTTCTCTGTATGCCTGTCATTGTCTTTACCCCTTTGACTACATGTTGGAAAGACTGTCATCTTCTCGTTATAAACGCTTTTGTTTTCTTTTTTCTCTTGCCTGATAGAGTCATCATTCAGAACATAACTGACATCTCAAAAATCCTCATATATTTGATAAGGAAATAAATTACGACTCAATATACAGATCCTTATAAAATGAACCAGCCTTAACTTGGGGCGCATTTCCTATGGAAATCAAGCCACATTAAGAAACGGCAATCAAAACGGCACCCCACATGGGCTCCTGGTGCCAACCTCATCATTTGCCAACATCAAAAGTATTCTTTGGGGCTTCCCTGGTGGCGCAGTGGTTGAGAGTCTGCCTGCCGATGCAGGGGACATGGGTTCGTGCCCCGGTCCGGGAAGATCCCACGTGCCGCGGAGCAGCTGGGCCCGTGAGCCATGGCCACTGAGCCTGCGCGTCCGGAGCCTGTGCTCTGCAACGGGAGAGGCCACAACAGTGAGAGGCCCGTGTACCGCAAAAAAAAAAAAAAAAAAGTATTCTTTGTTATTTCCTTCTTTCAACCATCCCAAGGTTGAGTACTTGGGATTGACTGGAATTGCAAAACCATGTCTATGCTTATGGTTTTTATTCATCAATAAGTGTCTTCTTCTCTATCTAATTAACAATTGATTTTTTTCTTACTACTAATAAATTCATTTTATTTCTTTGTATGATGTATATTTTTATATGTTACCTCAAATCCCTTTTGGAACAAGCTTATCAAGGTAAACCCTCTTTTATTCTCCTGTCTTCCCCTCTATCTTTCTATGGTTCAACATTCCCTTTTGAGTCTTGATTTTTGATCTTACCATCACCATATCCTATAACAGGAGTAAACAGATTTAGGTACTGGTCCCAATTCCACACAGCAGCTGTTACCCCAGAAAGTTCCTCAACTATACTTGCTTAACTTAGAACTGTTCTGACAACGGGGACAATGTGACAAATAGGTAAAATCATGGATATGAAAGGTCCTAGCATAATTCATCATCCTTACTATGTCCTCAATAAACACTACTTAATTCATGTATTATAAAATATGATTGTCACCATCATGACCTAATTTTTGTCAAGCATGAAGCAATGACAATGCAAATCTTTTGAGTAAAATTTCTGAGAAACCTATTCTTTCTGCTTTAAACATTTTCCCCTGGTCCCAAATGTAAGGTCATTAATCAAACGTGTATGTAAAAATTTTTAGATGAGGGCAATGATGATGATTTACTTAAAATCCTCTTCTTCTTGAGTGAATGAAGCATTCTCAACAGCCACCTCTAGCTTACCTTTTTATTGCGTATTTCCCCAAGGACATGACTTGGTTCTCTCTGGAATGTGCAGTCAGCCTTCATTGTAAGCATGCCACTCATTTTTCCCCAACCAACTCTGATAATGCTTAATGGAAGTAAGAGGAAGGGATTGGTGTCAAAGGGAAATTCAGTGTCCAAGCTTCTCCTTCTCAGTCAGCTCTGAGAGCACATAATAAGAACTTGAGCTTCAAAGGTTTTGCCTACCACAGGAAACTATAGACCTTCGGTATTCAAGTGGGCTAACTATCTCCCCCCCAAAGCATTCTCAGTAATCTCCTCTTCACCCTCACCCCCTCTGATTTATTACTGTATCTTTTGACCTTCTTTCTCTCTTCGTAAAAAGCATTAAGTTGCCATTATATAACACAGGACAGCAGATAAATGTTAAAATTTACTGGAGGCCCCCGCTTGGGAATGGACTTACAGATCTCTAGGGCACAAAATGCCACGAAAGCATGTGGGTTTTGATATCCTTCAGTTGTGTGAGGAGAAATAATAAAGGGACCAAGTCCTAAGAGAAAAATTAAACTTTCCATAGACAGAACATAGCTGCATTTTAAGTAACCACTTTAAAGACATGACTGCTGTTTTGGCAAAAGCTAGTAAGCCACACAAAATTAATTTCATGTTTCATTGACATTACTTTCAGGAATTTCATGTTGACATAACCTATAGAGTAAGGGTGAGATACTGCAGACAATATATTTAATGCCGCTACACCAACACAAAATATTTTAAATTTGAACAGAGACCCAATTTTGTAAAATATTCATGTTTTGTGTAGAAAAACACTGAAACTGTATTTTTTACATCAATTGTTTAAATGCTAATTGCTTCAAATGCAAAAGTTTAAATCAAATTATGAACTCTTTCCATGGTTCCCGTGTTGAATGTAAGATATATCTCAACCTATTTCTAATTTTGTTTTCTATATAGGCTTTTACACAATTGATGCTAGAAATATCAATTAACGTGATTAAGTTGTATGCTAAGTTAACAGGAAGTCACCTTTGAACACACACTTCTAAATACATTCAGTGAAATAGTTACTTTTCTACAAGACAAAATGTTTTTGCTTGCTCAACAGTGAAGGGGAAGGGAGGTTGCTGGCTTTGGCCACTGATGTCTGTGTTTTTCCTAACAGCCGTATGTCCGCATTCTTTGCATTGGCATCTGTCACCATGGCCCCATGATCCAATTGCTGAGAAGACCATTGCATGACCAGAGTTCTCTTTGGCTCTGAGGCAACAGGCATTGTTTTTATAATGCAGTTTCTGTTTCTACCTCCTTTCTTCTAAAGCTTCTCAAAGTCACATATTAGCAATTGGCACTAGTCAGGTCAGCGTTACTGCTATTGTAACAGCTTCTTAGCTAGTTT
This sequence comes from Orcinus orca, assembly GCF_937001465.1. Classification (NCBI taxonomy): domain Eukaryota; kingdom Metazoa; phylum Chordata; class Mammalia; order Artiodactyla; family Delphinidae; genus Orcinus; species Orcinus orca. The sequence continues at coordinate 15,514,543 of NC_064559.1, read as the reverse complement.
CCCATCATCTAAAGGTATGCATCAGCACATCCACGCAGAGTTATTTTCATCCTCTTGGCTTGTAATTTGTACCCTTTCAAGTATACCAGAAAGTCAGGAATTCATTTAGTCTGGTAGAATTTGGAAACCACTTGGTAATATAGGAATCTCAGCATTGGCTGGGTGGTTGGAGTTCTTTGACTTTATGATTTCCAAATTTCATAGTGACAACCATTGCCTGAAGCCATGGGAAGATTTTCCTCTGGTGATTTAAGCTTGCCATATGTATTCACCAATTATTGCTGAAATAATGCTGCATAATAAGCCACCCCAAACTCAGTGTCTTTACACAATAATGATTCCTCTTGCTCACACATCTCTGGTCAGCTGGGGGTCAGATGGTCTAAATGGGTCTCCATTAAGTACAACTCCAATTTCCAGGTTGGATCTAGGTCTTCTCCACATGTTTGTCATCATCTGACTGGTAGACTCGTCAGGACATGTTTATCTGATGACAATGGCAGAGGTATAAAGATGGGCAAGTGGAAACACGCAGAGCTGGCAACTGACACTTGTGCCCATATTCCACTGGCTAAATCAAGTCAATTGGCTGAACCTAAAGTCAAGGACTGGGAAAGTACAATCTGCTTATACTGAGGAGAATGACAAAGTCACATGACAAAGGGCTGGAACAGTGAGGGGTTAAGTCCTGGGGCTGACAATCCAATCTACCATACCGTCCAATGTCAAGGAAGGCATGCAGGTCAGTGTGTAGCCATATTCAAGGCGTTAATGGTGGCACATTCAAGAGGTAAAATTCCCTCAACAATGAAGGCCATGCAACACTTTTCACATGAACTTGACCTTTGGCTTGCTATCACGCTAGAGTCTCATAGCCTCTGAGAATTTACTGAGGCATCTCGAAATGGAATTCTAATTCATTGTTAGTTAATGCAAGGTTACATAGAATCTGGACACCAGTAGTATCTCTAGCCTTAGGTTGACTCATATAGAAAAGAGAATTTTGTAGAGGTTTGTACATTTCTTTAGGGGAAAGTCTGATGCTGTGCCAATTTGGAAAACTTCTGCTTCTGCTCCCTCTTTCTTGGAGCCTGCTGCCATTCAAGCAGTCAGGGTACCCCACTGCTGGAGACACCCCATGGAAAGACCAACTTTGAAGTGGCAGTTGAGGGGTAGTGTTGTGGAATAAAGGAGATGCTACATGGAGAATAGTAAAGGAACCCAGCCAACAGCAAGAGCCTGCACCCAGACATATCACTCCAGTTGAGTTGTCTCAGCCAGCTCCCAGCTGTTCAAACCACGCTGGCTGAACTGTCATATGTATGCATGAAGAGGCCACCTTGGCTATTCCATCCCCAGCAAATACTGTGTGAAGCAGAGATAAGCCATTCCTGTTGTGTCTCATCTGAATGCCTGATCCACGGAATTGTGAGAAATAACAAACACATTATTGTTTTAAGCCACTAGGTTTTGAGGTGGTTTGTTAGGAAGCAAAAGATAATTGAAAGGGTGATCTTCATGAGAATTCCTCCAAAAGGTGAAATTCTTATTTGGCCCTTATCACTTTGCTATTTTGGACATTCTTTCTAAAGAACATGGCACTTTTATCAGAGAGAATGTCAGTGACAGTAAAAAGACTCGTTTCTTGTTATTGGTTGAGTTTGGAGAGGGAAGAGCTAGTTTATTCTTTTCCAGCTAAATATTCTTTAATTTTGAGAGCTAAAATCTACAACTGGATTACCTAAAGGAAGAGATTCAATAAATTAATGTATTAGTTGGTTTTCTGCTAGAAAATTAAGCCAGGTCAAGAAAACCAGCGCTTATTGGAGGCTCTAGAGTAGAATTCATTTCCTCCTCCTTTGGGCTGTTGGTAGAATTAAGTATGTTATGTTGTAGGATAGAGAACCAGATTTTCTTGCTGGCTGTAAACTAAGAGCTACTCCCAGCTTCTAGAGGAAATTTGAATTTCTTGGTTCCTTGCCCCTGTCCTCCAGCAATGGCAGGTCATGTCTCTCTCACAGTTCAAATCGCTCCTTCTTCTACTTCTGTCTCATTTTCTGACCTACTTCCTGCCTCTCTCTTCTTCTTTTAGGAGCTCAGATGATCAGATTGGGCCTACCTGGATAATCTAGCTTAATTTCCATATGTTAAGGTCAACTGATTAGTAAACTTAATTCCATCTGCAACTTTAATGTCCCTTTGCTATACAACATAACACAGTCACAGGTTTTGGGGATGAAGACATAGATGTATTTAGGAGTACATTATTTGTCTACTATAGCAAGACATCTGCCTCAATCAATTGCAAGAATCTCCTTTCACATCATGGTCTATGTAAATGGCACTCTCACGAGTTGTGTAATGTGCAGCCTGTGTAGCCATATGCTGCAGCTCTTAGAAGCATAATAGAGCAGAGGTGAGGAAGATTATATGGCCATGGCTCCATTTCTGTCAGAGATCCTCCCAATCTCATACTGGCAAGTTACTACCTTCCTCTCATTCCAGAGCCTTTCTCTTTTCATCTCCTCTCTTTATTAACCCAAGAGGAAGATTTTCTCTTAAACAAAAAAAGGGAGTTTTTAAAGGAAATATTTATAACAGGAATAAAATTTATTTTTAATTGCAGAAAGAAAATTGTAGGATAGATTATTTAGCAAGAAAATAATGGACATATGCATAGATCCATCAGGTCATTCTCAAGCCTAGCTATTCTTCTCACATATTCTGAACGCATTCTAGCTCTGCTCACTAAACTGTTTCTGCTGCCCAGCTGAGTCAGCCTTTCTCATGGGTCACCAGCTACGTATTACCTCGTCCAGGAGAGAGCTGCCATCTTCTCATCTTCCAGTTATGATAACATTACTCATGCCTACTAATTACCTCACAGTCTCATTATGGAGCCATGAGTTTGACCTGAGGAAGATTGATATAGTGCTATATCTCTCAACTTTATTTATGTGGTGGAAAATGGTTTTCAAGCACATCTAACATATGAAGTCCAATTACTTTAAAAGCACACATGGAGCTTTCATGATTGTTAATTCAGATTCCCCTTCGCCTGTCTTTGAAACTCCTGAAACTCCATCATAGAATTCTAAAGCTTCTTTGAACTCAGTGTTGAAAATATTAGTAGAGTGGAAAGATCGTTGGAATGGGAGGCAAAATACATTTCTTAATTTTATCAGCCTTGTAACCTTGAGCGATGCTTTGAATTCTGAGTTTCTCTTCATTTAAGTGAGAGTAAGATCTTTTCCTACCAATTCATAAGACTGTTATGAGCATCAATCTCATCTCCTGCTGCATTTCTGCTCCCATTTTCTACTCTAATATTCAAGTGATGTAGGATTGTTTGCTTTCCCTACTTTTATGACCCTACACCATTGATCAAGTGTTCTTCCATGTCTAGAATGAATTGGTCCTTTTTCTTTCAGTGATATTTCTACTCTTCTGGCATTAATGACATCTTACGTGTGAAACATTCTGCCCCTGTCATAATGAAGAGATTTTGTGTCTGTGTTCTTTTTAAATCTGTGTTCACATGGTATTTTATATGAAAAACACTTATATCACATCTGAGTTTCCACAAATTCAAAGAAATGTGAAATTGGTGTCATTTATATTTGGTATTTAATAGGTTCCCAGTAATTGTGTTTTGAATGAATGAATCAATCAAAAACTAAATAGGCAAGGTATTTATTATTATTATGCTGGCTGTCTCTGTGTGAAAACTATATTTTCTCCCCCTACGAACCTTGCCTTTGGCTCGCAGCCTTTTGTCACATTAACCTACAATACTCCACTCACACCAAAAGCATTGGTGGTAATATGGAAGGCCCAGAAATGTTAATAAGAGAAAAGCAATTGTACATTTCATAGTAAACTTTTCAAAATTCCCACTACATTTGTCTGTTCTCCCAAATCCTCTCTTTCTTTACATTTGCTAGTGGTTCTTCTTCAGCACAACTTACCTTCATCCAAACCCACATATCAGAATATTTCTTCCGTATATAGAAAACTCTCATAAGTCAAATCCAATTTGCTCCATCAAACTCTATTTCAACTTTAATGGGAAACTAGTCACAATCATATTTTTGATTAGTTTAGTCCTTGTATTTTCTTCTTCAGCTCTAGTTTCAGTTACCACCTATGTCTAAATTTGTGTATGTATATCTTAGAATATCCCGAGTCACTTCTATTGATGCCACCCCCTCCCGTTCACACCCATTGGTTTAAGTTACCAGTTCTACATACTCCATGTGTCCTAAGGTAAGAACTGCTGAATTATTTATTAAGGTAACTACAAAAGTGAAAGGTCCAGGGAACACTTCACAAAGTCACCATATTCCATATCTTAGAATACAAGATTTTCTCATTCACATGTAAAAAATTTGTCTGGGATGTATCTTTACACATATCAACTTTAGTTTTCCTTTTCACTGGTCTGAGAAAAAACACCAGAATTTATAAGAAATAAAATGCGATATTTAGTTGAAAGCCGCCGTCTTGGTAAGAAAAGCAAAATTATTTGTATTGTAGTCCTACCAATTTTTGCTATAAAATTACAAATTGTTTCCTTATTATGTTTTGAACTCCAGGCATTTAGATATTTGTGCTGTGGCATAGAATTTTAAAATAAGGTGCACTGAGAACTAAAATCTCAACTTTTCTCTGGAATGAGAACCCCCCCTTCCCCTTGTGAAAATAATCTATTAATTTATTAATTTACATATTTTCTCATTCTCTTGTACTTTTATTACTAAATATTCATTAAACATTTTAATGCGCCTGAATTGTGCTACCACTGGATATACAGTTGCCAATAAGCAGGTTTCTTGATATTAGAAAGCGTGTATCCTACTGAGGGAGACATGTACACCAAATAAACATAACCAGGTAAGTGTGGACCCTACCACAGAACATTCAACCTAGAGTAGAGACACAGAAGTAGAGACACAGAAGTAGAGACACAGTGAAATCAAGACGAGGTGGTGATGTCAAGAAAGGCTTCACATGGTAGTTCTAATTTTAGTTTTTGAGGAACCTCCATACTGTTTTCCATAGTGGCTGTATCAATTTACTTTCCTACGGACAGTGTAGTAGGGTTCCCTTTACTCCACATCCTCACTAACATTTATTATTTGTGGTCTTTTACATGATAGAAGAAGAAAGGGGGTAGCGGTCAGAGAAGAGTAGGGGCTTAAGAGGTACAAACTACCATGGATAAAATAAATAAGCTACAAGGATATCTTGTACAATACAAGGAATATAGGCAGTGTTTTAATAACTTTAAATGGAGTATAATCTATAAAATATTGAGTGACTATGTTGTACACCTAAAACTAATACAATATTGTAAAGCAACTCTATTTCAATAAAAACCAGAAAGGCTTCACAAGGAAGGTGATGTTTGATCGTAACCTTGACAGAGGCCTGGGTTTTCACTAGGCAGACCAACAAGGACATTCTTAGCAGAGGGAACAATGTTAACAAAGGAATGTAAGCTCTTGGCATAAGTGTTAGATGAACAAAGTGTGTCTTTGATGTCCCATGGTATCCTCTTTCATTAAGGATCCAGTTCGTCTCAGTGCACCAGCTAAGTTTAGATGCATAGGAATGATAGCTTCAAAATCAAATTATTGTAAAAAGTTTGGATTTTATTAATAAACATACCAAGGTTTAACTCTATTTCTATTACTTACTAACCATAATGTATTGGGCAAACAATGTAATCTCCCAAAGATTCACCATCTCAGTCTTTTCAGGAAGCTATAACAAAATACTGTAAACCGAGTGACCTATAAATAATAGAAACTTATTTCTCACAGTTCTGGAATCCAGCGAGTCCAAGATCAAGGCAGTGATTTGGTGTCTAGTTAGAACCACTTCCTGGTTCATAGATGTCCCTCTTCTAGCTGTGTCCTCACATGTGGGAAGAGACGAGAGTTCTACAGGGTCTCTTTTACAAGGATATTAATCCCACCCATGAGAGCTCTACCCTCATAACTTAATCACTTCCCAAGGGCTCCACCTTCTACTACTGTCAGATTGGAGGTTAGGATTTCAATACATAAAATTTTGGGGGGGCACAGACATTAAGTTCACTCTCATTCTTTTTCATCATTCACAAAATGAGGGTAATTATGCCTACCTCATCATATTATATGAGGACTAAAAACAGGTAATGCATAGAAAATATTTAGATAGCGCTTAGCAATGGTATTTACTCAAAAAATGATTACTTTTATTACTAGTACTCATACCAATACCAATACTATTACTGTTACTAATACTATCAACACAGTTACTGATAATAATAATAGCTATTTTTTACTCCTATATACCAGCAGCAGCACTAACCTTTTTTCATGCATTAGCTAATTTGTCTTTTCTACTATTATTATTCCTACAACTAATATTTCTATGAAATCACTGTAATATCAAAGTGTCCGTGTATGTTAATTTCTCAGCAGAAGGCACAATCTACATATAACAAGTCAGTTTGGGATATTGGGAACAAGGTTGTTGCTTTTTTCTTACTTGTTTATGCTTTTACAACTAAATCCAGTAGAGGAGAAAACAGCCAAAATAATACTAACCTTCTTAGGTATAGAACTGCATTTGTTTCCTAGAGCTGCTCTAAAAAGTTACAACAAACTTAGTGACTTAAGTCAACACGAATTTATTCTCTTACATTCTTGGATGTCAGAAGTTCAAAATGAATTTTCTGAAGCTAGAATCAAGGTGTCAGCAGAGCTGGTTTCTTCTGGAGGCTCCAGGGAGGAATCCCTCCCTTATCACTCTCATCTTCTAGAGGCTGCTAGCGTCCCTTGGCTTGTGACTGCAACACTGCTGTCTCTGCTTCCTTCATCCCACTGCCTTCTCCACTCTTACCCCTAACTGTTCCAGCTCTCTCTTAGAAGCACTTCTGTGTTTACATTGGGCCCACTCAGATGATCCAGAATAATCTCCCCATTTTGAGATTCTTAGTCACATTTGCAAAGTCCCTTTTATCCTATAAGGTAACGTATTCAGAGGCTCTGGGGATTAGGGCATGGACGTATATGGGAGTCCATTATTCTGTCTACCACGAAGATTGTCAGAAATGAAGTTAAATTATTCGGGGGATAAGAACATCTGAAGAAAGCTTGTGCTAAGGTTATGATATAGGAAATATCTCCATAGTGTAGAATATTGTCTAACCCATAAACTGTCCTCTCTGAATGCTTCTGTTTCTTGTATTTCATTTGGTTAAAGCAGGAGTCCATGGGGGATTTTCTGTGGAGTAGACCATGGGCACTTGGGGTTCTCATCATGACTGATCATTAGCTTTGTGTCTGGTGCACCTTCATCTAGTCAATCATTTTTACCTTCTCTTATCACTGAAGCTGTTCTAGCTCTGTTCTGTATGTGGAGATTGTAGCTGATCAGGATCATGAAAGGTGGGGTGCAGGGATTGGCAAATTATGGCATACGACCAAATCTGTTCCTTCACTTCTTTTTGTAAAGTTTTATAAACACAGCCACGTCCATTTGTTTCTGTGTTTTCTGTGGCTGACTTTGTACAGCAATGGCCAACTTTGGTAGTTCCATCACATGCTGTATGACTTGCAAACCTGAAACATTTATTAACTGGCTGCTTACAGAAAAAAATCACTAACCCATGGGTTAAAGAATGGACTTTGGAATTAAAAAGATATGAGTGTGAGACTGACTCTCTCCCACTCTAGCTGTTTGACCTTGGGCATGCTTGTAACAGTGGACATCATAGTTAATTGGGTCCCTAGAATCCTTTTGCCCTCATTGTTATTTTGATAAACTCCCCTCAAATTTTCTTGAGGGACCACTCCTTTCTCACCCTCATTCTATGTGGTTTGGATAGAACTTGGCCTACCCTTAACCAAGGGTAAGCATGAAATCCAGGCTTAAACCAGAAAGAGAGTTTAGGAATCTGTTCAGGGGGGAACGCGTGACCTGACACAGCCAATACTGACCAGGGATAAGCGCATACTATTGAAGCATGAAAAGATCTAGGACTGTTGGTTATCATTTTGCTTCCATGTAGGAGCTGGGAATAAGGTCAACAATAGAGAAAAGAAGAAATAAGAAGTAGAGAAAAATCTGAGGTCTGATAATGTTACTTGTGACCCAGAATGAAACCACACATGAAGCCAGCCTTGCCCATGGAGTTTTCAGTTATGTAAATCAAAATATTCTGTTTCTGCTTCAATCAGTTATCTGTTTGGTTATCTGTCACTTGCAACAAACAGCCTCCTAGCTGATAAAATAGCTAACTTTACTGAGCCTGTTTCTTCATTTTTAAAAATTAGAGCAAGAATATCTACCTCAATATTTTTTGGGACAACTAATCAAGATCATGTACGTGGCAGATGGTAAAAACCCCGTCAGTGGTTGTCACCATTGTCATCATCTTCATCCTCAACAGCATCACTAACATTGAAGACAAACCTAAAGTTGCTTCATCTCAGGAAATTCTAGAAAATGTACCACATCAGAACTCTGCTTTTAATATGGAAAATTTAATAACTCCATACCTTAGATTTTTTATTTATAAAATAGGGAAAAACAATTATTGTTTTTTCAGCATTTGAGAATCAAATGATATCTTGGACGCAATCATTGTTAATATCATCAAGTGTCATATTAATCTTTGCCATAAATCTTTGTAATAATATTTGCAATAAATCTGTGAATAAACTGATTAGACCTAAGTAGATCAAATTGGATTAGAGGAAATCTATAGGTATGCGTAAATGCCTATACACTAACTTTACTCAGTTGTCATTGAGGCTGCTTGAGCCCATATCTAGCTCAGAGGTACCCTGGGGAAAGAGGCATGTACTTTGGCCCTGAAATTAACAAGACCCTTAGTGACACTCATATTGAGTTTTATACGCTGGGTCGCCCAATGCTGCCCTGAAGTGGGATATTTTCTCACCCTGTGTGAGACATGGAGAGACATAGACAATGCTAAATTCAGAGCTAGGAGGACTGGGTTATAGGACCTCTTCTGCCACATCATCCCTGTATAATATGAAGCTTCCTTGATTTCTCTGGGCTTCAGTTTCCTCAAGTATACAATGGGAATGGGTATAACTACCTTGTCCATCACAGGATTATGATGAGAACTAAGAGTAATAATAACTATAAGAAAGTTTTAGAAAAAAGCAAAACACTGTGCTGATACTTGTTATTAAGAATTGAATCCTTTTCCATAGATTTTTAAAAAACAAGTCTTTCTGCATCCACAATTTACACAAGTAGCAGCTAACTGTTGTTTCACTCTTTGTGTCAGCAGCTGAATGTGTCTATAGTTTGCCAAGTTTAAAAATAGATGTTAGTCTTCTCCTTAACACTGGGTTCAAGAAAATTTAGGTTTGGCAATGGGCACCACGTGTATCTCTCCCCATTTCTAGTTTAGAGGCCTTCTTAAGACTGTAGAAAACCTTGGGCAGAGAATAGTCTTACAAAACAACATTTGATGAGTTGGAGTTAAATGATTTAGAAACATATGGATCAAATTTCCCTGAAAATACATCAGGATTGAAAAATCAAGGAAAAAAAAGTAGTTAATTTTATCCAAATATGTAAAGGCAAGCTTGGGAAATTTAACCAACCCAAAACCCCAGTGCATTTTTGCACCGTGTACTGGCAGGGTCGTGAGCTTCCTCTCCATGGACTTTTTGTATTGTTAAACAATTTCTTCCTTTCCAATGCAGGAATTTACAACTGTAACATTTCTTTCTCCAAGATTCTGAGAGTCTTTCTCCAGGATTCTCAAAGTGTATACATGAGAAACCTAACCCACTCATCATGAATATTTTTTGTTGAAAAAATATATAGCATGTAACTATCTTACAATAAAAATTAACACAATTCAGTGAACAGAACACAGCTTACAGCAATTGGTACAGAATATTCTGTAACTAATAACTGTAGTCTTGGGTATCAACAAAATGATGGAAAATAGTTATAGTGTTTAGCTCATTTAAGTCTCTCTGTGACAGCTTTAGTGGCTCACTGTTTATTTGAAAGTCCTAGAAGTAGATCAATTCAGTATTCCAGTGTCAGAGTCTATTCCGGATTTAACTTAAGATTCAAACCTCTTTAAGCTACCTGGATCACATCCTTCTGTTCTTATACAAGAATCAAGGATTTCCCCTATAAGTGTGGTGAACACAGCCAACCAATTAAGAGTGCGGGTTACCAATGGGTGTGTGTTGGAGGGTAAGTAACATTAACCTATTTCCAGTTCCTTTTTCCCATTCTCCCCATTAAAGTCTACAATTTCTTCCTTTCACCTGGATTCTTCTAGCTCTTGGAGTTGAGTCAATGGACATTTAAAAAATCTATTCCTTTCAGAAACTTTAATGAGTTTCCCACTTACACTAAGAGTAACCTTGTGATCCTGGGAAGATGAAGCTGGGATGAGGGCATAAAGAGAATCAGCACTGAACACGGGTCTGAAAAATCATCTGTGAAACTACAAGTAGAATTTAGGTCTTTCTGCTTTCATCTTCACTTTTATATACTTGTAATTTGTTTGTTTTGTAACAGGGTGGAGGTAAAGAGTTCTTCAGCTGACCTTCTACATGTTAAGGCTTTTTCTACGCCCTCCAGATCCCAGGGCTTCACCTGAACTGCAATAGTCCTTGTTGGAACTCAGTATTATCTCAACCTGTAGGGTGCTATTCACTAATGTTCCATGCGCATGTTTCTACCCGACCTACCCATCCAAGTTTATATTCCAAAGACACAAATTGTGTATGTATCACAAAACCTACAAACAATATACATGGTGTGCATTCAAGATACATCTTTATTATTACTACTATTATTATTATACTTTTGTTTTGTTTTTTGTCTTGTTAATAATAGCCAGTTTGTCTGATATATTTTTCTCCGAAAAGACTCAAATACTTCAGAGAGGGGAAAAAGTTAATTTGAATACATGTTCCCATATTCTATTACTTTTAACAACATATTATATATGCTAGTTCTAGAATACACATACCTGGAGGTATGCCCACAGCCAGAAATTCCTTTGACTCTGAATTTTACAAATTTTCTTCCTCCTTAGATTGTATTGATGTGGGGTATTCTGTAAGCAATATGGCTCTCTTTTCAGAAAATGTCTAATTTTTTTTAAAACATCTTTATTGGAGTATAACTGCTTTACAATGGTGTGTTAGTTTCTGCTGTATAACAAAGTGAATCAGCTATACATAAACATATATCCCCATATCTCCTCCCTCTTGCATCTCCCTCCCATCCTCCCTATCCCACCCCTCTAGTTGGTCACAAAGCTCTGAGCTGATCTCCCTGTGCTATGTGACTACTTCCCACTAGCTATCTAATCTATTTTACATTTGGTAGTGAATATATGTCCATCCACTCTCTCACTTTGTCCCAGCTTACCCTTCCCCCTCCCCATGTCCTCAAGTCCATTCTCTATGTCTGCGTCTTTATTCCTGTCCTGCCCTAGTTTCTTCAGAACATATATATTTTTTTTAGATTCCATATATATGTGTTAGCATATGGTATTTCTTTTTCTCTTTCTGAAAATGTCCAATTTTATTTCATTTTTTTCTCAAAGTACGGTTTATTATTTTGGGTCAACTTGATAAATTATCAGATTCAGTATTAGACAGTTTGGTAATGTATGCTTTATTTTGTTTTAATGTGCTGCATTTATTATACCCCTCTATCCTGAACCAACTGGCCTTTTTATTATTAAAAATCTAATGAAAACAAAGTTCACAAAGAACCATTGTTAAAGAATACACTTATCATTTCTTTATTTTTTCCTACTAGGTGGACTTACAAGAGCCTGTTTTTATGTTTGAGCATGAATGACAAGCTGTTTGCTTTAGACTTATGTAGAATTTATAATAAAAATGAATCTAATTTATTTTAAAACAAAATCTAAATTAGGTGGATTCATAAGCCATTGTAATAAAACGTTGATTGTAATCTGAACCTTGACAATTTCTCTATAAGGAATGTTCGACATCTTCTAGTAGATTTGTTTTACTGAAGCAAAGTTTTAAATTAAAGTCAGGCAGAGGGAAAATAACAGGGCTGTTTTCAAAAAAAAATTTTTTAGAAAACGCTTTCTACCTACATCATATTTGTTCCAATTTTTTTCAATGCATTTTTTCCCTTAAATCAGGCAACAATCACAGTTGTTATAGGAGAAATCCCTTCTTTTGGTTGACAAATTTGGAGATATTTACAAGGTCCTGTTCTTCTCTTTAAGTCTGGATATCAATTACAAATCATCTTAACCTTTTATTTCACTCTTAGAGAGAGTTCCATCATCTTCTTTCTCTGACCTTTGCCTCAATATAACTGCCAATCATTTAGCCATCTTCCCCTTACTTCTATCTCTGTCTCTCCTAAAGGCGATCTCTCCACAGGTTGATTTTGTTTCCGTGCATATTTGTCTTTCTATGCTTTTTCTTTACCAGCGATTCTTTCTAAATGTTATGGCATCTTAAATTCTCTCTTCCTGTGGAAAGTTTCTCCTCTACTTGAGATTTGCTCAGGTCAGTCCTGAGGAAAAGCAAATAGCCTTTCTAAAATCTGATACCCCCTCAAAATACACATCCACCTTCTTCCTTCTCTTAATTTTCAAATTTCTAACAGAATTCTCTGCCTTGTTGCTGCACTCATGAGTTAATCCACCATTGCTGGTCTTCTCTCTACCACTTGCATGGAGCTGTTTACTCTAAGGGAACAAGTGGACCCTTAGGTTTTTTTCTCTGTCACAACCAGTTTTACCCCTTTATGGTACTTGGAGCATTGAGGTTTCTCCATATCTAAAACTGGCTCCTCCTTTGACTTCTGTGAAATGATAATATTCTGGTCCCTCTTCTCTATTCACCTCTTTACTCTCTTCTTTACTAGCTGTGTCCGCTTTCCATTCACTAAGTGGAAGTCTTTCCCCAGGTTTTCTCCTTTTATACTTTAAGTCTATTGTAAATGTACTTACTGTTATGGATTTAAATTGGTCCATTGCACAGATAGTTCCCTGCTTTGTTAATAGCCTTAACCACTTCTTGGCATCAGTTTCAAATTCCCATTGTCTCTGAAATATTACAGCCTCAAAGGTCCATCCTAATCTTCACCTCTATGTGTCTAGGACCAAATTTATCATGTTTCTCTCCTGCACCAGCTCTCCTTTTGTCTTTCCCAGACTTCCTAATGGTAACGTAACTTCCAGAATAAAATCCTTGGGGTCCTCCTTGTCTCCTTCTATTTCACCTGCTCCTAGGAATGATTCATAAACCCAGTCAGTCCTTCCTTTGCCATGTTTCTGAAAGTCTCTCTTTTCTTTCTAAACCTACGGTATCCTTTTCACGCATCAAACCTTTCTACTTCAGTGTCTTTTATTACTGGAGCTTTTTCCTGAGATGTCCTCTTCTTAACATCTTCTACTCATCAAAATCTTATTTATAATTCTTCCCTGTGTGCTTCAAAGATCTATTCACATATCATCTTTTCCACAGTGTTTTTCTTAATCACAATAGTCAGAAGTGACAACTTTTATAGCACTTCATTGTAAAACTCAAATTTCAATTAATAAATAGGAATATTTCCTTTTTATCTATAGCAGTATCATTTACAAAGTGTCTTTACATATAGTACTTCAGGGAACACTTCCTCGTTTGTGGGGATCACATATTTGCATGCATAGTTAATTTCACCTCTATTGTAAAGTCTCATGAGGATTAGTTTCTTGTGTTTCTCCTCATAGTACCACATAGTGTCTTTCATGGAGTAGGTATCTTAAAATATTAATCCAATGTGTAAATGAATGAAGTAAGCGGCAGTGTTCTGAGTGTACACCTGGGAAAAAAATTACATGGAGCTGGCTCCAATTTTCCCTCTCCTTTACCCAGGCAGCTTCTGCTGCCCATGATAAGTAGATTTTTGTTTGTCTGGTTTTGTTTTTAATCCATAAATCAACTCATTCTAAAATATAATTCAAGAACTCTAAACGATAATTAAATATCAAGAGAAAGTATGTATGTATGTGCTCATGAAAACACATTACTATGGTGAGTTTAGATGAGAACACCAACAGAAACTTGAACTTGACATCCTACACAAGGTGAGCTCTGATTAGGCTGGGAGGGGGGTGGGCTGGGATGGGGAGAAATCCCATTCGTTTCCCTCCACCTGCCCTCCTTCTCCTTCCTCCGAACGCAGAGGGTGGTCACAGGTGTTCAAAAGAAGAAAATAGGGAAGAGAAAGGAACACAACATTGGAAAGACACAGCTCTAGCAGGTCCCAAAGACAAACTCTGACCACTTCATGGCGATGTTGTTGCTGTCTTCCAAACCCCTCAACTTTGTCCTTACAGACTCACTATCTGTTCTGCTTTGTCACCTTGAATGTTTGTCCACCCTGGTCTACATTTGCTGGCTCCTTTGGACCCCAGGATCAGGGAGAAGGCGAAGGGGTAGTGAGCAAAGTCTGGCACATGAGGTAGTACATGGCAAGGCTGCCCCCCAGGGAGGTCCATGGAAGACAGTCCAGGGAGGGTTTGGGGCTGAGCATCCATTTGGTATACAAATGCGTACACAAGAGATGAATAAGAAATGATAAGGTTTATGTCAGAGGAAGACCCCTCATTGGACCCCACCCCCTAGACATCTCTCAGGAGACCTCATGAGCCTGGGGAGAACCTGTAAAAGAAGGAGGTGGGGGGCACTCATAGATTAACAGAGGTGTGACCATATTGGTAAATTTAGGCTGGTAGTCACATAAGTGGAAATCCAGAGAAGAGAATTTGTAAAATAGGAAATAAAGGGTGAGTAGAAGCTGGAGACCCAGGATCTCAAACTCAAAATGCCTGATCAGAAAGGAAACAGAGCAAGCAGGGTTAAGACAAGGGCACAGAGAGCTTACCCCTGGGAAAGGCTGTTGGAAACATCTTTTGACAAACACCAGGGCCCTTATTTTGTTTCTTTTATTGGGGCTTTGGCCAACTTTTTTTATTATAGCTAAGATGTGTTCTTATATCACAAAAACACCTCCAAAAATACTTTAATTTTGCTTCTTGTTAATCATTTTCCCTCTTTCATCCTCCTTTGTATCTTTCATCCTCCTATATCTTTATACCTTTCACACTTCTCTTAAATTGACACCATCACTTTCGTTCTCATTAATAATGATTTTTCAAAAATCTTTCTTAGTATTTGAGCTTGTTACCACTTTTTCCTTTCTTTCAGTCCTATTTCTGGACCAGCTTCTATGCGTAGACTTTTAATTCATTCATGTTTCAGCCATTCTTAAAAGCAAAATAAAATTCAGTACAGGTACTATTCAAGTCAGCGTCCTTGACCTTGCACTTGGTCACTGACATCTATAAAGAAGTGAAGACATATCCCAACTCTTCCACAATTATCAGGATTCAAACTTTGCTCCCCATTGGAGCTGACATAAATATCCACACCCCAGAATTCTGCCCAGTTTTGTTTTCCCTTTTATTCACAGCAAAAAAAAAAAAAAAAAAAAAAGACTGGCTGCCAATAGATGTTGTGATCCACAAAATATTTGCACAGCATAATTGATTTTTTCTAAACAAGAGGTGTGGCTGGGATGATTCAAAGAACCCTTTACCCCCTCAGATGTGCTGCCACTCCCACCAAGACTTTAATGGATTCAACTTTACCCTTGAAGCCTAGTTCACTGGAGGAGACAGGTCAGTTAGGTGCATGAAGCATATTTCCCTTTTTTTTCCACAAAAGTGTTCAGCTTCCCCTTGATACATAGTTAAAAAAAAAAATTACCAGGCTCTTGAGTACCCCTGGGAGCAGCTAAAAGCAAAGCCTAAACTATGTCCTTTGGCAGGGAGGCACTTTTATTCTCATGGAAAATAAAATAAAATAAGAAATCTGTATTATTGCTCATCTGAGGGCCATGTGATTCTCCAAGGAGACTTTGTAGCAAATATGTACTTCCTGTGATCTAGAGGTGACCACTGTTCAACTGGCCAAGTCAGACAAGAGGGGAAAGTCAAATTTCACATGGGAGGCCTGTCCCTAAAACAAACCTGGCTCTGCTCCCTTTGGGTGTATTCCCCAGCTGTGGCCTTTATGTACAAGCTGGGCGTATCCCATCTCCATAGTGCCAGCTACTCCCTCTAGGTGATGGGACAGGGGTAAATTTCCAGCTGCAGAGGGATGAGGGCAGGAGGGTCTGGAAGGAGCTGCCCTAGTGAATGAAGTGAGAAGATTGGTCAAAGTGGGAGAAAAGCAGCAAGCCAAGCCTCGTTGGGGTCAATTCACGTGGGTCAGTAAATCTCCTTCATAGATTAGTGCTGGAAGGAGTCTCTGGAGGTTATTCAGTACACCCCTCTGCTTCCCCTGGGTCACTTCAACACATGGTTTCTTTCCAGGTCTGATAGATTTTTCAAGAAAGAACATGTCTTTCACTTAAAAAAAATTAAAATCTCCTACAGTCTCCATTTCATTCTTCTTGAGTATTTATCTACTCTACTAATCAGGTCAATCAGCCAAAAATTTCAGGGTGTAAAATCCTTGGGTTTGGTTACTGTACAGTCCCGGTACTGTGTTAAAACACCATCCAGCTGTTGTATGAATGTTCAGAAGAACCAGCATACTTGAAGCTGTACCATCTGTCCCCACTCCTGGGAAAGCAACCTTTATTCATGTATTTATTCAACAAATACTGATTGAGCTCTTGCTATATGCCAGGCACTTCCTAGGCACTGTCTCTAACAGCTGGGAATAAAAAAAGACAAAAATCCTCACTTTATGGAATTTAAATTCCTGGTGAAGGAGTGAAAACATCTCTAAAAACATGGGTGATCTCTATAATCACCATCTCAGCTATCGTTGACTGCTACTGTACTTCAGAAGAATTATTTCATTTTAGTCTCACAACAATCTATTTGGTAGGTAACATCATTATTTGTACTTTATAAATGAGAAAACTGAGGTTTAGAGAGGCTAAATTAACCAAGGCTGTACAAAATGAAAAGAGGTCTGCCTGACTCACCACTAGACTGAATATTGACCTAGAGAAAAATCATTGACCTAGAGAGTTCCCCAGATTTGACCCTTAGTTCTCTTGAAAGAGTTCCCAGAGAAATCTTTCTTAGAGTGATTATAGTTTTATAGCTTATTCAGTTCAGCATTTACTGAAGCTTCCTATGTGTAAAGAGCTACTCCAAGAGTTAATAACACAGTGAGATGTGGTCTCTGACTTCACAAAACTTTTAAGACAGAAGAGAGAGATGTAGGCAATATGATGGGGTAAATGCTACTAGAGAGGTGTGAACAGAAGGTTAGAGAAGTACAAAGTAGAAACAGCTAAGCCCATCCTGTGGTAGTGAGGGATAACCCCTCAAAGATGACAGCATCAGGGAAAACTTTCGTGTGTGTGTGTGTGTGTTTGGGGATGGAGGGGCAACATGACAACAAAATGGATAGAATGGGGAACATGCCAGGAACAGCATAGAGCCCTGGAATAATATGGCATATCTGGGGAACTTCAAGGGACATATTTCAAACCTAGATTAGGAAAAGCCCTTCATATGTGATCTTACTCTTCTCATTGTTTTTATTCAAGCCTCTCACTACTTAGGTAGCTTTGCTTTCATCTCTAAAACAACATGGGGGGAAATGGTGACATGATCTCATGACCTTAGAAACACCTTTACCTCCACTCCATTCACAGAACAATTAGATTTTCTTTGGAAAAGAATAAAGTTGGTCATTACATTATCCAGCAATGCCTCCCATGTCACTGCGTGACCCCCAAGACTAGAGTTAGGGTGAGGTTCCACTGCGTATCAAAACCAAATCGTTTTCCACAGTGGAATTTTTACGTGTAAGCTGACAATCCTTCAAACTAATTTATGTGGATAGAAACAACTTCTACCTGCTGCCATAGAGGAATTTAAAAAGGTGTCTATTTTTAAAATAATTTTTTTGTAGCACCAGATGCTGGTGTTTTCTGTTCAAATCTATGAAGCCACAGGCTGAGATCTACATGCATGCCCTGCCACACTGTATATGTTTTCAATCAGTGCTACAAGGTTGTTATTTTTTTTTCAATGTCAAAACTTAACCCACACATGGTCTCATGAGGCACTGAGATGCCTAAGCCACAATGCTGGGTTGTAGGCCCTAATATCCATGTAATGATGGGATTGGCTACAGGGCACATTTGGAAATAATCTTCAGCCTTTAGGATTGAGACTGAGGGCAGGAAATAATAAAACTGTGTGAAGCTACACTGCCTCCTCCTTCTGCCCCCAACATTCTGTACTTTGGGTAGAGAATATCAACATTCCACTGGACTCAAGAAAATGTTGAGAGTTGCCAAAAGATAACAAAGTGTAGAGGTGAGCAGAGCAAGTAAGCACCTTGGAGAAAGAAGGAGAGCCAAGGGAAGGGTATTTGGCAACAGTGGAACAGGGAAAGACACGCTCCAACTGAAATGTAGATGTTGGAGGTCTTCAAACATCTCACCAAACAAACAGAAAAAAGGAAATGCTTTTCTAAGTAGCGCACTTAACCCAGGGGACTCGATGACACATGATTTTTATTGAGCCAAGGAACTCTGTAACTTTTGTCAAAGGGCTGGACACTGTGATGAATATGAATAACATCTGTAGCTCAGCTTAGCAGGGTGAAAGTGATGAGCCTGACCCATATTCTGGCATTGGCTGTGGAAATTGACTCCTAGCAGGGCTTCTTCAAGAGGGTGAGGAGTCCAGTGGGTCAGGGGCTATTTTATGAAATATTTGTTCATCTTGCTCTGGAATATCACAACAAACCATAGGAAGAAAAGGAGATCAGGAGCCTTGTTCATCCTCTACTGTGTCTACCTAAGGCCATCAAGTTCTCCCTAGTATATCTGTTAGTGCAGATTCTATTATATCATAGCCACTGATTTGCATTGTTATCTAACATTTATCAAATACCTCTGGTAATACTTTCAGAAAGAATATAGTTGACAGTTCTTAGATTAGGTAAGACAAATGTAGTAGACCAACATACACATTTTCTCTCAGGACCTTTGCATTTGCAGGTCTCCAGCTGTTGAAAGAACCTACCAGTAGCTAATTGTCGGGATGAGAAGGTCCATTCTGACCCAGCAGCACAAGTGGTATAGAAGAAAGGAAAGGGATCGTAAAGAAGAGAGAGCAAAAGAGTAATTGAGGATACATACTCAAAGAGAAATCCCTCTATACAGTGTGTCACTAAGCCACTCTGGTGAGGATCAATCTAATTACGTCTAGTGTTAAAATAGCAGAGGTCAATGTCATAAAAGTTACTAGTTTATGTCTGATAATAACCAATTGCTTCACAGAGAATGCCCATGTAGGTCTCTTTATCCCCAGCCTATCCATTTCATAGATGGTTAATGTTATTGTAAAGATATACAAACACATCAAAAAGATGTTGCTAACTTTGGTAAATTAGCAAATCATGCCTTTATTATCTTTTTAATTCCTAAAGTCATTCTGAGGCTTTTGAAACCAAACAGAAGATGCTTTTGATGTACTAAGAAACCTTATGAAAAGCACAGACCATCACACTAATTAAGCAGTTAATTAGAGAATTAAACAAATCTTAGATGCATCATCTATGTATCTGCTGTTGGCGATGGGACATTTTCTGGTAATTGGGGTTAGGCCATAATATCTATAATGAACCAGTCTCTCATATAGATTGTAAAAAGTTGCCTCCAAATTCCACTTGGGTAGAGCTTTGTAGGATATTTCAGGACTTTGTAAGTTCTAATTCTATTTGGGTAGAATATTTTAGGTTTTAGTAAATTATAATCCTAATGTTGAAAATATTTCACCATTATTATAAATACAACTTCTAAGAGCTACATCTGCTTTACTCTATAGAGGAAGCATGACTAAGGAAAGATCTTCCCATCCATAGACAACCAGATCTGAAGCTCTATCATTTCTAGCTGATTTGACTTATTCCCCTTCCTAATCTCTTTGAGCCTCAGTCTCTTCACCTATAAGTTTACTATTACAACATCCAAGGGTTATTTTGAATAAATAAGATGATATATGGAAAACATTTCAAACATAGTAGGTGCTCAGTAAACTTTACCACTTGTTAATATTCTCCCCTCTTTCAGGTGTCCTCTCAGAAACATTTTAACAGGTGTTTGTACCTCCCCAGCCCAATCCCTGCTGAAAAATAACTCTAGAGACAAAGCTTCCTATCTGTACCAATACATTCATTGTCATCGCCACTAATCCAGATTAGTCTCTATTCAGCCTATGTCTGACTTACCACTTCCTAGATGGTTTTCCTTATCCTACTTTGTCTACCATATAATTCATCTGTCTTCTCAATACTGATCCTTCTCAAATACAGTATTTCTCATGCCTCTGTTTTTCTCAAAACATTCAATTGTTCTTTATTTTATATAGTGTCAAAACTAAATGTTGACTTCTGATCTCAGCCATGATGGAGTAATTGGTACCAACTAGCCTTCCTGCTCTAAGCAGCTAGAAAACTGGACCAAATATATGAAACAATAGTTTTAAGACATTGAAAAGCTGTCAACACAAGAATATATTGTCTAAGAGAAGTGAAACAAAAGATATGTCTTTCTATTACTCCAGGTTTTTGCCTGGAGGCTTTTACTAGATCACTGTGGTCTCCTTGAGCTGCAGAGACAGAGATTAAATTCAGAAAGGCTGAAACCACTGGAATTTGTGGTGCAGAGCACCAGTTAGGAGGTAGCAAAGCAGAGCTAGAGCTCCAGAAATCTGCATAGGGTTCATTAAGTGTTTGTTGGAATACCAATCTTGAATGTCACACACAGGATAAGACTCCATGAGTCCTGGAAAAGGACAACCACTAAGGAAAGATAAGCTTTTGGAAAACTGAGCAATTTCTAAAAGTGCACAATGTTGGGGAATATTTGTGTTCTGACTAACGGGAGTAGAGATACCTTGTGGAACATTGGAAGAACTTGGTTGAAACCCCAGAAAGATATTGTCTCAGAGTGAGCTAAACTAGCTCTAGAGTAAAGGCTATATTAGATAAACCCAAACAAATCTTGAAAATAGACATCAGAAGGATAAACTGACCTCTCCCATGTGACTTAATTGCCTGCCAAAATAAAATTCAACCCTGTTTAAAGGAAGAAAACAAAATCCAGACTCTCAACAACACAAAAATAAACCATAGATCCAAGATGATCAAGGTACCCAAAGCAGGATAAAACCAAAGCAATTATACTAAGGCTTATCATAATCAAATGACAGAAAATAAATGACAAAGTAAAGAATCTTAAAGGTAGCTAGAGGAAAACAAAACACTATGTCCTAGTTTAACAAAGATAAGAATGATCACATGTTTTTTAGAAAAACCAAAGTTGAGATCATTTGGAGCCAATAGACATAGACTATAAGAAATGTTAAAGGATGGTCTTCAGGCTGGAGGAAACCAATTACAGACAGAACTCAAATTTACACAAATAAATGAAGAGTACTAGACATGGTAAGTGTGAGATTATATACAATACTTTTGGCTTATTTATTAACTTTTAAAGAAGATATTTGACCATTTAAAGCCAAAATAATAATGTGTTGTGAGAATTAAAACATATACAGAAGTAAAAGGCATAACAAAGGCACAAAGGACAAGAGTACAAAAATAGATGAAAATGGTTTGAAGAGTCTTACATGAAAGGTAAAGTGGTACAATGTTATTTGAATGTAGACTGTGATAAGCTAAAGATGCATATTGTGAATCCTAGGACAGAGCTATCTCATAGAAGATTTTGCAGTGATGGAAATGTTCCATATCTTTACTGATATAGTAGCCCTTAGCCACACTGGGGTAATGAGTACTTGAACTGTAGCTAGTGTGACTAAGGAATGCACTAAGGAATTGAGCCACATATAGCTAATGGCTACTGCACTGGATATCACTGCCTAAAATAACCACTAAAAACAAACAAAACAAAACAAACATACAAAGATCTATTAGTTAATAAGCCAATAAAGGACATAAAAAGGAATGCCAAAGATAGTCAAGTAGTCCCAAAGAAGAGGAAAAAAGAATAAAAAGGGAACAACAAACAGATGGAATAAATAGAAAGCAAATCAACCAATCATGTTGACAATTATTTAAATATAAATGGATTAAACACTCCAGTAAAAGACAGAGATTATTGGACTATTAAAAAAAAATCAAGACCCTACTGAATTGCCTGTACTATTTTAGAAAAATTAGGCATCAGAACAAGGAATAGGACCAGAAATATAGAAGGACAAAATTATAATAAAAAGGTCAATCAAGAAGATGTATAGAACACTACACACAAAACTGGAGAATGTAACTTCTTACAAGAACACATGGAACATTCACCACGATAGACCATATGGTGGGCCATAAAATATGTCTCAATAAATTTAGAAGGATTGAAACCAGAGAATGTTTTCTGACTACAATGGTATTAAATTAGGAATTAGAAAGACTTCTGGAAAATCCCTAGACATTTGGAAGTTAAACTGCATACTTCTAGGGCTTCCCTGGTGGTGCAGTGGTTGGGAGTCTGCCTGCCAATGCAGGGGATGTGAGTTCGTGCCCTGGTCTGGGAAGATCCCACATGCTGTGGAGTGGCTGGGCCCATGAGCCATGGCGGCTGAGCCTGCGTGTCCGGAGCCTGCGCTCCACAATGGAAGAGGCCACAACAACGAGAGGCCCGTGTACTGCAAAAACAAACAAACAAAACAGCATACTTCTAAATAATCGTAAGACAAAGAAGAAATCAGAAAGAAAATTAGAAAATATGTTGAACTAAATGTAAATGAAAATTCAAATAGATCAAAATTTATTGGAAGATGCTAAAATAGTGTTTAGAACAATGATTCTCAAGCTTTTTCATCTCAAAACCCCTTATACTCTTAAAAATTATTGACAACTGTAAGAGTTTTCTGTTTATGCACATATCTATCAATAATTACCCTATAAGAAGTTAAAACTGAAGATTTTTTAAATATTTATTAATTTAAAAATAAAATAATAAATCCATTGTTTATTAATATAACCAAACTGTTTTTATAAAGATAACTATATCTTCCAAAAAAATAATTAAAATGATATTGTTTTACTTTTCACAATCTCTTTAATGTCTTGCTTTTGAGAACACAGCTCAATTCTTGTATCTGCTTCTGCAGCCAATCTTTTACCACAGATCGTTTTAATTGAGGTATATAAGAAAGTCCAGCCTCACAAAGACTTGTAGTCAGAAAATGATGGGGTATTTCAATGGCCTTTACAGGTAATTTTGTATATTTTTAGTTGACAGTATGCCAGAACTTGAAAAGCAGTGGCTTTTTTAAAGATGAGTTGCAGTACGACATCTGAAGTCATATCAATGGATTTTTCTTAGACTAATTACATTAAAATTCATTACTCTATTTTGCACTTTGAATGGACTTTCTACCCATACATAATTTTGTTCACTTATACATTGGTCACTTGAAAAATATTGGTTCATTGAGTTAAACAGCTCTTCAGAATGTTGATTCATTATATTATATGCTATCAAAAATTCCATTTGTTAATATCACCACCAGTGTCATCATAAGAGAGAAGTTTTTAAGCCTGTTATAGCAGGGTTTTCCAAAGTTCTAATTTTCACTTGAAAGTTAAAATATTGTCACTGGCAACAAAAATATCAGTTGATTTCTTGAAATTATAGGTTTCTTCATTAATTTTTGAGACAATGACTTCTGATTATGCAAATTTTTTGTTAGTCATTTTTTTCCCAAGCAAAACTGGTATTCTCCGAAAAAAGAAAACAAGCAGCTAGTTCAGCTTGCAACTCAATCACACAAGTGCTTAGCCTTCAGACAATCACTATACTTTAAATACATGGCAGCAGTGTTTTATACATGCTTTCCATTTCACCACAAAGAGCATTAGAAAGACATAAACTCAACAATAAGAAAACAGGCAACCCAATTAAAAAAAAGGACAAAAGATTTGAACTAACATCTCACTAAAGAAGATATACAAATGCAAAATAACTATATTAAAATGTTCAATTAGAGAAATGCAAATTAAAATATTGTAAGGTACTAATATCCACTATTAGAAAGGGTAATTGCCAATTGTTGGCATAGATGTGGAGCTATAGAAACTACATTATACAATTCATTATTGATGGAAATGAAAAGTGTTATAGCCACTTTAGAAGTAAGTTTGACAGTTTCATACAAAACTGAACATAGTTTTACCGTACAACCCAGCAATCACACCCTTGGTTATTTCCCCAGTTGACTTGAAAACTTATGTCTACACAAAAACCTGCATGCTAGAACAGCTTTATTTATAATCACCAAAAACTGGAAGAAATCAAGATGTGTTTTGATAGGTGAATGAATAACCAAACTTTGGTACATCCATACAATGGAATACTATTCAGTGCTAAAAGGAATGTGCCATCAGGCCAAGCAAAGACATGGATAAATCTTAAACGATGGTGTTAAACGTAATAAGTCACTGTGAAAAGCCTACAGACTGCACGTTCCTATTTATTTGGAATTCTGGTGAAGGCAGACTATGGACATAGTGAGCAGATCAGTAGTTGCCAGGGGTCTGGAGAGAAGGGTTAAACATGTGAAGCAGGGGCCTTTCTAAGATGGTGGAAATCTTCTGGACCATATTATAATGGTGGATACATGACACTATTCTTTTGTCAAAACTCATGGAAATTTACAGCACCAAGAATTGACTTTAATGTATGAAAATCAAGAAAAAATCATTTAGGAGATTGGG
Source organism: Orcinus orca (assembly GCF_937001465.1). Classification (NCBI taxonomy): domain Eukaryota; kingdom Metazoa; phylum Chordata; class Mammalia; order Artiodactyla; family Delphinidae; genus Orcinus; species Orcinus orca. The sequence goes on along the minus strand of NC_064559.1, from coordinate 15,489,713 downwards.
GGAATCTGAGGATGAAATGCAGAATATGACAAAATCATTTAACTGTATCACAAATATATGAAACAATCTCACTGAAGGGGTTAGAGGGCAAAAGCTGTGACTAGTCAGAAGAAACTATGCACAAGCACTGTGCATAGTTTCCTATGGGAATACAGGTTAATATTTCTTTTTCTTTTTTTTTTTTTTAACATCTTTATTGGAGTATAATTGCTTTACAATGGTATGTTAGTTTCAGCTTCACAACAAAATGAATCAGTTATATATATACATATATTCCCATATCTCTTCCCGCTTGCGTCTCCCTCCCTCCCACCCTCCCTATCCCACCCCTCCAGGCAGTCACAAAGCACCGAGCTGATCTCCCTGTGCTATGCGGCTGCTTCCCACTAGCTAACTACCTTACTTTTGGTAGTGTATATATGTCCATGCCTCTTTATCGCTTTGTCACCGTTTACCCTTCCCCCTCCCCATAGCCTCAAGTTCATTCTCTAGTAAGTCTGTGTCTTTATTCCTGTTTCACCCCTAGGTTTTTCATGACATTTTTTTTTTAATTCCATATATATGTGTTAGCATACAGTATTTGTCTCTCTCTTTCTGACTTACTTCACTCTGTATGACAGACTCTAGGTCTATCCACCTCATTACAAATAGCTCAATTTCGTCTCTTTTTATGGCTGAGTAATATTCCATTGTATATATGTGCCACATCTTCTTTATCCATTCATCTGATGATGGACACTTAGGTTGTTTCCATCTCTGGGCTATTGTAAATAGAGCTGCAATGAACATTTTGGTACATGACTCTTTTTGAATTATAGTTTTCTCAGGGTATATGCCCAGTAGTGGGATTGCTGGGTCATATGGTAGTTCTATTTGTAGCTTTTTAAGGAACCTCCATACTGTTCTCCACAGTGGCTGTATCAATTTACATTCCCACCAACAGTGTAAGAGGGTTCCCTTTTCTCCACACCCTCTCCAGCATTTATTGTTTCTAGATTTTTTGACGATGGCCATTCTGACTGGTGTGAGATGATATCTCATTGTAGTTTTGATTTGCATTTCTCTAATGATTAGTGATGTTGAGCATTCTTTCATGTGTTTGTTGGCACTCTGTATATCTTCTTTGGAGAAATGTCTATTTAGGTCTTCTGCCCATTTTTGGATTGGGTTGTTTGTTTTTTTGTTATTAAGCTGCATGAGCTGCTTATAAATTTTGGAGATTAATCCTTTGTCCGTTGCTTCATTTGCAAATATTTTCTCCCATTCTCAGGGTTGTCTTTTGGTCTTCTTTATGGTTTCCTTTGCTGCACAAAAGCTTTTAAGTTTCATTAGGTCCCATTTGTTTACTTTTGTTTTTATTTCCATTTCTCTAGGAGGTGGGTCAAAAAGGACCTTGCTGTGATTTATGTCATAGAGTGTTCTGCCTATGTTTTCCTCTAAGAGTTTGATAGTTTCTGGCCTTACATTTAGGTCTTTAATCCATTTTGAGCTTATTTTTGTGTATGGTGTTAGGGAGTGATCTAATCTCATACTTTTACATGTACCTGTCCAGTTTTCCCAGCACCACTTATTGAATAGGCTGTCCTTTCTCCACTGTACATTTCTGCCTCCTTTGTCAAAGATAAGGTGACCATATGTGCGTGGGTTTATCTCTGGGCTTTCTATCCTGTTCCATTGATCTATCTTTCTGTTTTTGTGCCAGTACCATACCGTCTTGATAACTGTAGCTTTGTAGTATAGTCTGAAGTCTGGGAGCCTGATTCCTCCAGTTCCTTCTTTCGTTCTCAAGATTGCTTTGGCTATTCGGGGTCTTTTGTGTTTCCATACAAATTGCAAAATTTTTTGTTCTAGTTCTGTGAAAAATGCCAGTGGTAGTTTGATAGGGATTGCATTGAATCTATAGATTGCTTTGGGTAGTAGAGTCATTTTCACAATGTTGATTCTTCCAATCCAAGAACATGGTATATCTCTCCATCTATTTGTATCATCTTTAATTTCTTTCATCAGTGTCTTATAATTTTCTGCATACAGATCTTTTGTCTCCTTAGGTAGGTTTATTCCTAGATATTTTATTCTTTTTGTTGCAATGGTAAATGGGAGTGTTTTCTTGATTTCACTTTCAGATTTTTCATCATTAGTATATAGGAATGCCAGAGATTTCTGTGCATTAATTTTGTATCCTGCCACTTTACCAAATTCATTGATTAGCTCTAGTAGTTTTCTGGTAGCATCTTTAGGGTTCTCTATGTATAGGATCATGTCATCTGCAAACAGTGACAGCTTTACTTCTTCTTTTCCGATTTGGATTCCTTTTATTTCCTTTTCTTCTCTGATTGCTGTGGCTAAAACTTCCAAAACTATGTTGAATAAGAGTGGTGAGAGTGGGCAACCTTGTCTTGTTCCTGATCTTAGTGGAAATGCTTTCAGTTTTTCACCATTGAGGATGATGTTTGCTGTGGGCTTGTCATATATGGCCTTTATTATGTTGAGGAAAGTTCCCTCTATGCTTACTTTCTGCAGGGTTTTTATCATAAATGGGTGTTGAATTTTGTCAAAAGCTTTCTCTGCATCTATTGAGATGATCATATGGTTTTTCTCCTTCAGTTTGTTAATATGGTTTATCACATTGATAGATTTGCGTATATTGAAGAATCCTTGCATTCCTGGAATAAACCCCACTTGATCATGGTGTATGATCCTTTTAATGTGCTGTTGGATTCTGTTTGCTAGTATTTTGTTGAGGATTTTTGCATCTATGTCCATCAGTGATATTGGCCTGTAGTTTTCTTTCTTTGTGACATCCTTGTCTGGTTTTGGTATCAAGGTGATGGTGGCCTCGTAGAAGGAGTTTGGGAGTTTTCCTCCCTCTGCTATATTTTGGAAGAGTTTCAGAAGGATAGGTGTTAGCTTTTCTCTAAATGTTTGATAGAATTCGCCTGTGAAGCCATCTGGTCCTGGGCTTTTCTTTGTTGGAAGATTCTTAATCATAGTTTCAATTTCAGTGCTTGTGATTGGTCTGTTCATATTTTCTATTTCTTCCTGATTCAGTCTTGGCAGGTTGTGCATTTCTAAGAATTTGTCCATTTCTTCCAGATTGTCCATTTTATTGGCATAGAGTTGCTTGTAGTAATCTCTCATGATCTCTTTTATTTCTGCAGTGTCAGTTGTTACCTCTCCTTTTTCATTTCTAATTCTATTGATTTGAGTCTTCTCCCTTTTTTTCTTGATGAGTCTGGCTAGTGGTTTATCTATTTTGTTTATCTTCTCAAAGAACCAGCTTTTAGTTTTATTGATCTTTGCTATTGTTTCCTTCATTTCTTTTTCATTTATTTCTGATCTGATTTTTATGATTTCTTTCCTTCTGCTAGCTTTGGGGTTTTTTTGTTCTTCTTTCTCCAATTGCTTGAGGTGCAAGGTTAGGTTGTTTATTCGAGATGTTTCCTGCTTCTTAAGGTGGGCTTGTATTGCTATAAACTTCCCCCTTAGAACTGCTTTTGCTGCATCCCACAGGTTTTGGGTCGTTGTGTCTCCATTGTCATTTGTTTCTAGGTATTTTTTGATTTCCTCTTTGATTTCTTCAGTGATCACTTCATTATTAAGTAGTGTATTGTTTAGCCTCCATGTGTTTGTATTTTTTACAGATCTTTTCCTGTAATTGATATCTAGTCTCATGGCGTTGTGGTCAGAAAAGATACTTGATACAATTTCAATTTTCTTAAATTTACCAAGGCTTGATTTGTGGCCCAAGATATGATCTATCCTGGAGAATGTTCCATGAGCACTGGAGAAAAATGTGTATTCTGTTGTTTTTGGATGGACTGTCCTATAAATATCAATTAACTCCATCTCGTTTAATGTATCATTTAAAGCTTGTGTTTCCTTATTTATTTTCATTTTGGATTATCTGTCCATTGGTGAAAGTGGGGTGTTAAAGTCCCCTACTATGAATGTGTTACTGTCGATTTCCCCTTTTATGGTTGTCAGTATTTGCCTTATGTATTGAGGTGCACCTATGTTGGGTGCATAAATATTTACAATTGTTATATCTTCCTCTTGGATCGATCCCTTGATCATTATGTAGTGTCCTTCTTTGTCTCTTCTAATAGTCTTTGTTTTAAAGTCTATTTTGTCTGATATGAGAATTGCTACTCCAGCTTTCTTTTGGTTTCCATTTGCATGAAATACCTTTTTCCATCCCCTTACTTTCAGTCTGTATGTGTCTCTAGGTCTGAAGTGGGTCTCTTGTAGACAGCAAATATATGGGTCTTGTTTTTGTATCCATTCAGCCAATCTGTGTCTTTTGGTGGGAGCATTTAGTCCATTTACATTTAAGGTAATTATCCATATGTGTGTTCCTATTCCCATTTTCTTAATTGTTTTGGGTTCGTTATTGTAGGTCCTTTCCTTCTTTTGTGTTTCTTGCCTAGAGAAGTTCCTTTAGCAGTTGTTGTAGAGCTGGTTTGGTGGTGCTGAACTCTCTCAGCTTTTGCTTGTCTGTAAAGGTTTTAATTTCTCCATCAAATCTGAATGAGATCCTTGCTGGGTAGAGTAATCTTGGTTGCAGGTTTTTCTCCTTCAACACTTTCAATATGTCCTGCCACTCCCTTCTGGCTTGCAGAGTTTCTGCTGAAAGATCAGCTGTTAACCTTATGGGGATTCCCTTGTGTGTTATTTGTTGTTTTTCCCTTGCTGCTTTTAATATGTTTTCTTTGTATTTAATTTTTGACAGTTTGATTAATATGTGTCTTGGCGTATTTCTCCTTGGATTTTTCCTGTATGGGACTCTCTGTGCTTCCTGGACTTGATTAACTATTTCCTTTCCCATATTAGGGAAGTTTTCAACTATAATCTCTTCAAATATTTTCTCAGTCCCTTTCTTTTTCTCTTCTTCTTCTGGAACCCCTATAATTCGAATGTTGGTGCGTTTAATGTTGTCCCAGAGGTCTCTGAGACTGTCCTCAGTTCTTTTCATTCTTTTTTCTTTATTCTGCTCTGCAGTAGTTATTTCCACTATTTTATCTTCCAGGTCACTTATCCGTTCTTCTGCCTCAGTTATTCTGCTATTGATCCCATCTAGAATACTTTTAATTTCATTTATTGTGTTGTTCATCGTTGCTTGTTTCATCTTTAGTTCTTCTAGGTCCTTGTTAACTGATTCTTGCAATTTGTCCATTCTATTGTCCATTCTATCTCCAAGATTTCGGATCAACCTTACTATCATTATTCTGAATTCTTTTTCAGGTAGACTGCCTATTTCCTCTTCATTTGTTAGGTCTGGTGGGTTTTTATCTTGCTCCTTCATCTGCTGTGTGTTTTTCTGTCTTTTCATTTTGCTTATCTTACTGTGTTTGGGGTCTCCTTTTTTGCAGGCTGAAGGTTCGTAGTTTCTGTTGTTTTTTGTGTCTGTCCCCAGTGGCTAAGGTTGGTTCAGTGGGTTGTGTAGGCTTCCTGGTGGAGGGTACTAGTGCCTGTGTTCTGGTGGATGAGGCTGGATCTTGTCTTTCTGGTGGGCAGGTCCACGTCTGGTGGTGTGTTTTGGGGTGTCTGTAGACTTATTATGATTTTGGGCAGCCTCTCTGCTAATGGGTGGGGTTGTGTTCCTGTCTTGCTAGTTGTTTGGCATAGGATGTCCAGCACTGTAGCTTGCTGGTCGTTGAGTGAAGCTGGGTGCTGGCCTTGAGATGGAGATCTCTCGGAGATTTTTGCTGTTTGATATTATGTGCAGCTGGGAGGCCTCTTGTGGACCAGTGTCCTGAAGTTGGCTCTCCCACCTCAGAGGCACAGCACTGACTCCTGGCTGCAGCACCAAGAGCCTTTCATCCACAGGGCTCCTTAATTTGGGATGATTCGTTGTCTATTCAAGTATTCCACAGATGCAGGGTATATCAAGTTGATTGTGGAGCTTTAATCCGCTGCTTCTGAGGCTGCTGGGAGAGATTTCCCTTTCTCTTCTTTGTTCTCACAGTTCCCAGGGGCTCAGCTTTGGATTTGGCCCCGCCTGTGCGTGTAGGTCGCCGGAGGGCATCTGTTCTTTGCTCAGACAGGACGGGGTTAAAGGAGCCGCTGATTCGGAGGCTCTGGCTCACCCAGGCCGGGGGGTAGGGAGGGTCACGGAGTGCGGGGCGGGCCTGCAGCGGCAGAGGCCGGCGTGACGCTGCAGCCTGAGGCGAGCCGAGCGCTCTCCCGGGGGAGCCGTCCCCGGATCCCGGGACCCTGGCAGTGGCGGGCTGCACAGGCTCCCCGGAAGGGCGTGTGGCTAGTGACCTGTGTTCGCACACAGGCCTCCTGGCTGCGGCAGCAGCGGCCTTAGCGTCCCATGTCCGTCTCTGGGCTCCGCACTCTTAGCCGCGGCTCGCGCCCGTCCCTGGAGCTCTCTCAAGCAGCGTTCTTAATCCCCTCTCCTCGTGCACCAGGAAACAAAGAGGGACGTAAAAGTCTCTTGCCTCTTCGGCAGGTCCAGACCCCTCCCCGGACTCTCTCCCGGCCAGCCGCGGCGCACCAACGCCCTGCAGGCTGTGTTCATGCCGCCAACCTCAGTCCTGTCCCGGCGCTCCGACAAAAGCCGGAGCCTCAGCTCCCAGCCCCACCCGCCCCGGCAGGCGAGCAGACAAGCCTCTCGGCTGGTGAGTGCCGGTCGGCCCGATCCTCTGCGCTGGAATCTGTCCGCTTTGCCCTCCGCACCCCTGTTGCTGTGCTCTCCTCCGCGGCTCCCAAGCTCCCCCACTGCGCCTCCCGAAGTCTCCACCCGCGAAGGGGCTTCCTAGTGTGTGGACACTTTTCCTCCTTCACAGCTCTCTCCCGCTGGTGCAGGACCCGTCCCTATCCTTTTGTCTCTGTTTAGTTTTTCTTTTGCCCTAACCAGGTACGTGGGGGGTTCCTTGCCTTTTGGGAGGTCTGAGGTCTTCTGCCAGCGTTCCGTAGGTGCTCCGGAGGAGTTGTTCCACGCGTAGATGTATTTCTGGTGTATCTGTGGAGAGGAAGGTGATCTCCGCGTCTTACTCTTCCGCCATCTTCCCGGAAGTCCCCCAGGTTAATATTTCTGAAACTACTATAAGAGTATACTGTTCAGGGGAAACAATAATAATTATTAGTGTATTACATATAATATATAGTGTGTATAAACTAAATTACATATATAGTTTATATATACTATATATTATTATATATAATTCTATGTAATTGTGTTATATATAATAATTTATAGTATAATATTTAATATATATGATTATTATTACCATGTATCATATGGTAATAATAGTAATAGCAGAGTGTGGTATATTTGAGGACTCTCTGTACTATATTTGCCATTTTTCTGTAAACCTAAACGTATTCAAAAATAAAAAGTTTACTTAAAAAAGACATGTAATCAAAAGTAGATATTTAATAAAGTTAGTAACTGTATCACTTCATCAAAGGCACCTTTAAGTAAAACTGGCATGTTTTACTATGAATGCATGGTTGTAAAGACTATAGTGTCTACTCATAGCTTGATGTAATGGCTCTGAATCACACTAAGGCACCCATGCTTTTATCCACCATTGCTTTTGTATCATCAGGGTAAAAGTCAACACAGTAAGAAAAAGTCAGTTTCTCAATATGGTCATGAAAATTGTTTGAATCTTGCAGACCCCTGAAATGGACATAAGGACTCCAGAGGTCTGTGGATCACATTTGAGAATTAATGATTAGAGGGAAATGTATAGCTTTAAGTAATTATATTTAAAAATAAAAGGGTTAAAACTATATTTAAGTCTCCACCTTAAGAAACTAGGAAAAGAAGACCAAATTAAATCTAAAGCAAGGAAAAGTAAATATAAAAGAGATCAATGAACTAGAAAACAGAAAATAGTAGAGAAAATCAATGAAACAAATAAAAATTGATAAAATTGGTTAACTTCTGGCTAGACTGATTAAGAAAAACAAAGAAAAACAACTTACCAATATTATTGATGAAAGAGGGAATGCTACTATAGGTATTACAAGCATTAAAAGGTTGAAAAGAGATATAATGAACAATTTTATATCAAGAGATCAAACAATTTAGATGAAATGGACACATTCTTTACCAAAGTGACCCAAGGAGAAATAGAAAATTTAAATAATCCTTTACCTAATAAAAAATTAATTTTTATTAATAATATTTCCACAAGGAAAACTTCAGGCCCTGGCGGTTTCACTGGCAGGTCTATCAGAAATTTAAGAAATAGGGACTTTCATGGTGGAGCAGTGGATATGACTCCACGTTCCCAATGCAGGTGTCCTGGGTTCGATCCCTGCTCAGGGAACTAGATCCCACATGCATGCCGCAACTAAGATTTTGCATGCCACAACTAAGAGTTTGCATGCCACAACTAAGGAGCCGGTGAGGCGCAACTAAGGAGCCCACATGTTGCAACTAAGACCTGGTGCATCCAAATAAATATATCAATATTAATTTAAAAACAAGAAAATCCACTGTTACAATCATTTAAAAAGAAAAGAAATTTAAGAAATAAACAATACCAATCTTATATAAACTTTTTCAGAATGAAGCTGGCATAACCTGATACAAAGAGTAGATGATGACATCACAGGAAAACCAGAGATCAACAGCCCTCATTGATACAGACTCAAAAATCCACATTAGGACTATGAATATTAGGAAGCAGAATTCAACAATATTTGAAAATTATAATGCATCATGACCAAGCAGGTTCAAAGTTTCATGACCCAAAATTCAAAGTAGGTTTAACATTTGAAAATCAATCCATGAAATTCATCTTATAAACAGAATAAAGAAAGATAATTCATATGATTATCTCAAAAGATATAGAAAAAAAGCATGTGACAGAATACAACACAAATTCCTGTTTAAAAAAAAACTCTCAGTACTAAGGGATAGAAGTAAAAAACCTAGAGCTAACATATTTAAAAGTGAGAAATTGAATGTTTCAAGCTAAGTCAAGAGAAAGTCAGGGATGTTTGCTGTCACCAACTTCTATTAACATTGTACTGAAAGTCCTAGACAACGTAATAGTGCAAGAAAAAGAAGTAAAAAGCATCCATGGAAAAGAAAAAGCAAACCTCTCTTTATCTGCAGGAGGCATGAATGTGCACATAGAAAAATCCCAAGCATCTGCCAAAAAAAATACTATAACTAATAAGTGAATCAGGTCACAGGATACAAGGTGAATATACAAAACTCCATCGTGGTTACATGAAACAGCAGCAACCAATCAGAGAAAAAAAAAAATTACTGAGTGAAAAAAATCCAGACACAAAAGACTGTATGCTGTATGATTTCATTTACAAGAAGTTACGGTTGCAGCAAAGTTAATCTATAGGGAAGAGAAATAAAGTTGATTGTAAAAGGGCATGAGAATGAGAGAAATTCTGTACATCTTGAGCAGTGACTGCATGGCTACATGCATTTGTCAAAAGTCATTGAACTGTGTACTAAAATGGGTACATTTGATTGTATAGAGAACATATTTCAATAAAGTTGTAAAAAGAATAATATAAATAACTGTATCTCTGCCAAGATTCTCCAGTCTTGCCTTCTTCTATCCCATCTCACCTAGATAATCTTACTCATTACTACTCTGCTAATATACATCCTTCTTTCAGACTATTCTATTAAATGCCACTAACAAGCCAAGCTTATCACCACCTTTGTCTATTCATTCATGTTGCTCAGCTGAAATTTAATATTTCCCTAAATTCTCCCACCTTGTTACTAAATACCCCCAAATTCCCTATTTTCCAAATTAGTTCTCAAGCACTGCCTGGTACATACAGTGTTCCCTGAGCACCCCTGTCCTCTTTTTTGTCCTCAGCACCTGAACTCCTACAGTACTTAGAGTCCACATGAGCCATACAAAAAACACTTATTTGTACTGCACTGATGCTACGATTCTCTGCAGGTGATTGTAGGGGTGTACCACTTGCATCCCTCTTCCGCTACTGAAGCCCTCACTCCCCCAGCACTACCGGCTGACAGCTCTCAGCTGAGTCCCTCTCTGGGACTTCCTTTGGCTGAAGAATCTTGCCTTGTCCAAGGTCAGAACCTCTTTCTGGAGACAACTTGCCTCCAGTGACTGGTTGAATTGCAAATATTAAATCTTGGCATTCTCACCCCACTATGGGAAAACCTTGAGTGACTATCTCATCCCCAGAGCTCCCAAAGTGATTGATTAGCTGAGACCTGTGTTGCAATTCATGGCAATTCACCCTCTCCCTCTGCACAATCCTCATCCTGCTTTCCTCCCTCCTTCACAGGTGATGTTCTCGAGGGCTTTCCCTGATAAACTTCCTGCCTGCAACTCAGATTCTGCTTCCCAGGGAATCCAAATATAGACTGTAAACCAGTTGAAGGTAGCGAATCATAATTATGTGGCTTCCAGACCCCTTAAAATTTATGTTAAGCCCCCAGTGAACACATTATTATCACTGAGGGTCCTGAGCAGAGAGTGTGTGGGCTGGGTGTCCCCTGGGTCAGGAGTTTTGCTGAGAACAATGCTTCAGGAGACACCTGGGGCTCTGTGCCCCTCCTGGTCTAGGACCCAACCATAGATGTACTGCCCTAGACAAATTCATATGCTGCATCTCTGGCTGAGCTCTCCCAGAACTGAGTTTATTTTTATGTGTTATACCATCCCTTTAGAGACAGTGTAAGGAAAGGGCGGGTGGGGAGAATCAAAATTTTTTAGCATCACCTGTAGGGTGGTTTACTTCATTCTCCCCGGCTCCATTTTTTCTCTCCCACTGCACTATTAAACCAGCTTGCTTTGTTCATATTTTCATCACACTTACATGTCTTTCATTTTACGGGGACTCTGTGACATCAAATAGATTGCAATTTTTTTAGCATTCTTTTATATACACATGCACATTTTGTGTTGGTATAGGTTCCAAACACAAAGGGTGCTGCCTAAATGCCGTATTTCAATATGTATTTCCCAAGGTGACACCTGAAGCATGAATGTCATGGGGGTGTGGGAGGCTTCAGGGGCCCTTTAGGAAGGAAACTCACTCTCTGCATAACCAGAGGGATGAGTTTATTTATTCTCTGGGAATAACATGTTATTTTCCTTTTCTTGAGCATCTGCTGAAAACTGGTACTGTGGATTCCCAAAGCAAATATTAATCATCTGCTTATAGTCCCAAAGAAAAGCATATTCCTACAAACAAGAAGGAATTGCCCTGGAATTGGGGAGATCAGAGAGTACAACTTTCATCCATGTATTTGACGGCTTATGATAGTTTTAATTTATTAAAGGGCCATTTACCAATACCACCTGTGGATGTGGACAGGCAGGGAATGAAATAACCTGTCCGAAGGAGGTGAAACGCATCCCATTAAATCTTTATTGCAAAGTAGCAGCTATAGTAAAGCATATTTCATTTGCTTAAGAGAAGAGCAGAGAACATGATCATTAGTAACCAGATTTTCTGTGTTCTGTGAAATATAGTTGGTCATCTGGTCATCCTGTTTCAGGCCCTGGTTGATAGGAAGAGGTCACTTATGGGCACAGCAACAAGATTCTGCAGCCGTGCCAGGAGGGACCAGGCCAGTCTTTCCAGTAGTTACAAAATGAGGATTTTACTGATCAAGGCAATTCCTCAGTGGCACAAAATTAAGGTAAGAAACAAAAGCCAAAAAAGCTCAGACAGCATTATAAACTCCATGTAAGTCAGCAAGTAAGGGATTTTCCAGTTGGAGAAATCTTACATCATGCTTAAGAAAGCGAAAAAGCAAAACAAACTCTTGGCAATTAAACTCACTTTTAATATAATACAGAGATGTGCTGAGCTACCATTTACATTTCTGGCTAATTACGAATCATGCTGTGGGTATCACAAGATCATTGTAGAGCACTGTGCTTACCTCAGCAGTGTAGCAAATACCTCCGTACCCTGGAGCATCTCCGTGGTCTTAAACTCTTAAAAGATAGACAAAGTGAACTGTGTTTTCTTACATCAGGGATTTATCCCCTTTTTATTCCAATCGTTACATCAGCCTCATTATTTGGGGGCTTGAGCTCTTTAGAGCCTAAAACAACCACTACTTTAGAGATCAGACAGGCAGTTTTTTGGTGAACAATGGAGGGAACAGAAGCAGATACTGCAAAATTCAGCCAGTATGGTCCTTCACAAAGCTTTCCTTTCTTCTTAAAAATAACAGCCCTCACCTCATTTTATACTTGAAGGTCATTTGCTGAAACAAGGGATGTGGATTTAATGATCCAGTTTCTTAAAATAAACACGGAGTGCATAACAAATAACATCCGTGTACTTATGTAGGGGAAAAAAATCTACAAACAGACACAAGTAATGAAAATGTCACTGAAGGGATATAAACTGATTGTAAAGAAAAAAATGCAAGCCCCAAATTTGCTATTGCCTGACACACCTGGAATCAAAACCATTGTTTCTGTGGCGTGGTGGTCAAAGACAGCTTTATTTCAAACTTTACGCATAAAAGGGCTGGTTATGAAAAGTCCACAAGACTGGAACTGAGCATGACATCTGGTTATATAGTGTGTAAGTGTGTGGGTATCTACCCAGAGCAGCTGCGTCAAAATTTCCTCCCTCTGAGAGTCAGCCATTCTTGTTTGCCCAAGGTCTTAGAAGTCTCAGTTAGAACTTTCATGGCATCCCCCCGAAAATGCAAAACAATAACTTTGGAAAACTCAGTCAGGATTGTCAACCTGTCTCTCCACATGTAAGAAATTCCCAAAGAGCGTTGCTGATAATGGAATGGAGCCAGCAAGAGCTTGCGTAACGCCGGGCAAACTGCAAACCATACCAGGTTCAAGTTTAGAATCTTTAAAGCTTATCTAAAGTCTTTCCAAAGTTAGTGAGCCCTTAGAATAAAGCTGGAAAGTTTGCATGATGAGACTTTCTTGGTTTTACATTTTAGTTATCCTTGCTTCTTCTTAGTGCAGAATTTACTGATTACCCCATCTCTTCTTAGAGTTTGCCATTTTGCTCTTCAGATTCATAGCACTTTAAGGTTTGCCTTCAACATACTTATTGCAGTTTTTACTCACTAACATTGGTGTAGTCATTTGACAAACATCTGCCCACATATGAAAACACAAGTCCCATGAGTGACAAAATCATAATCAAAACGCAGCAAAGTCCCAGACCGAGAGTAAACTCTCAAGTATATCTATTAAATCAATACAAGTAGAAAATAGAGGATTCATGTATGTATGCTGATGCATGTGTACATACATGTACACACATGTACTCATGTAACGTATTTCAGGATCAGAAAGGGAAATAAAGAGGACATTTTCTGCATGGATCCATACCACTTCTAATAAAACCAGACCCACGGATCCCCTATCTTCACATAAAGGGAATGTATCTTCACACAGTAGGCCTGTCTTTGAGAGCATGCCGTGGTGGCCAGAGGATAGGGTTCTCGTGGAGAAAAAACACACAATTATCAGGTCTGAGCAGGTTTCTCTACTGGGGATGAACTTTCTTTTATTTTTTTTTTTTCTGTCAGGCACAGAGAAAATAAGCCAAAGATAATTAGAATCCAAAATGAGAATTTATGATAAAAGAGAAGAAAATGTTCTAATAACGAAGACTCAAAAATTAAAATTCACATTTTTTCCCTCTTTCTGCACAGGGAACAAAATACTCAAAAAAAAAAAAAGGGCATGTTTCTCTTGTAACAGCTTAATTTGGGCTGTGTGCACAATGTATGTGCATGCACACATGCAAAATATGATACAGATGGAAACTAGCAAAGGGTCCATTTGGTACAGGTTTACAGCCACCAGCCCTTTGACCTCTTCAGTTAGAGAACAGGCTGGTAGGCGACTAATGCCCTGTGTTCTCTTCTACGAGGACTGCCTCCTGTTTTCAGACTCTTCCAGGTCGCTGGTAGTTTGATTTATCTGTCAGATGTTTGTCCTTTCACTGTGAGAGTCTATCTGGGGAGAACTTTTAAAGCTGACCTTTCTTTCAACCACCTATTAGAATAGCTTTATTTGTTAGGGAGCGTGTGCATCTTCACATTTCCAGTTTGCTTCACATCTCAAGCTATTTCTCGGTGTTGAGAGCTCAGAGAATGTAGGAATGTGCTTTACCATGCACTTTCCCCTCAGCTTTTAAATCCAGGCTTTGGGGTTGTTCACACTCAATTTAGCAACATACTTGTAAAATATATGCGCAGCAGAGGTTGGTTTGATGTCCAGGAAGTCCAAAGAGCTTTCTTAGGAAAGCCTTATCTCTTAGAAATTGGAAAAGTTGCTTTGCCAATAGCAACATGCAATAGCTCCAGAAGAAAGGTGTTATTAAGGGAAAATCATTATTCACATTATTTATGACAACAATGGGGGGAAAAGAGAACTTGAATCTTAGAGGGATTGAGTTTGGTGAGCATCTTTTTGTTTGTTTGTTTGTTTGTTTTTGCGGTACACGGGCCTCTCACTGCTGTGGCCTCTCCCATTGCGGAGCACAGGCTCCGGAGGCGCTGGCTCAGCGGCCATGGCTCACGGGCCCAGCCGCTCCGCGGCATGTGGGATCTTCCCGGACCGGGGCATGAACCCGCGTCCCCTGCATCGGCAGGCGGACTCTCAACCACTGCGCCACCAGGGAAGCCCAGTGAGCATCTTTGATTTTAAAAACATTCTATTTTGTCAAGAGAGGACTTACGGTGTCAATTTTTGTTTCTGAGAAGTAAATCACACCTTCCTAAAACAGTTAATCTCTCCTTCATTTAGAGAGATAAACATGCATGCTTTATCCCTCTATTTTGGCCAGTTTTCTCAAACCAGTAACAGACTGAGGGATACCAAAATGAAATGGTAATCCCCTTGAAACTTCTTATTCTCTGTTTTGATGGATTAATAGAACTTGTCTCCTGCTTCGGACACCAAGAGATGTGAAGCAACTTGTCCTGGGTCATACAGCAAGAAAATAGCATGCATATTTCTAATCCAAGCCCCTTGCTCTTTCCATTAAAATAAGTCACCACACACACACACACACACACACAAGCTTTCCATGCAACTCGCTTAATAGCCATAACTTATTAACTTAATACATAACTTATTAAACTAGACATATAGACAGCCAAAATAAAGCTTTTAAAGTATTGGGTGTGCAAACGGAAAACTTTCAGTGACCTGGAAGATTAATTTATATGGATAATTGATTTCCCAACAGTGCTGGATAAATCTTATTTTAAAATCTTTTTTTCCATATATTTCATGCTTGCACTAGATATGTTTGTTTGTCTGTGTATCCTTCTTTTAAAGTTTATTTTATTGACTTATAGTTGATTTACAATGTGTCAGTTTCTGCTGTACAGCAAAGTGATTCAGTTATACATGCATATACATGTATATATATATATATATATATATATATTCTTTTTCATATTCTTTTCCATTATGGTTTATCACAGCATATTAAATATAGTTCCCTGTGGTATACAGAAGGACTTGGTTGTTTATCTATTCTATATATAATAGTTTGCAAATGCTAACCCCAAGCTCCCACCCCATCCCTCCCCCAAACCCCACCCCCTTGACAACCACAAGTCTGTTCTTTACGTCTGTGAGTCTGTTTCTGTTTCGTAGAGAGGTTCATTTGTGTCATATTTTAGCTTCCACATATAAGTTATATCACATGATATTTTTCTGTCTCCGTCTGACTTACTTCACTTAGTATGATAATTTCCAAGTCCATCCATGTTGCTGCAAATGGCATTATTTCATTCTTTTTTATGACTGAGTAGTATTGCATTGTATATATGTACCACATTTTATAAAAATGATGAAGAGCTTGCTGTTGTATAGACAGAACTGGAGTTCTACAAAGAAGTTTGCATAAAGGAGTAAAACCACGAGTAATAAAATGTTTCTCTGGAACATTTCTTGTGTTCAACTATCTATTCCATTCCTTTACTGTCTCATTCCTGGACAATCACAATAATGTCTTGATTAGTTCTCCTGAGCCTAATGTTTCCTTTTTTAATCTCTGCTGAGCACTGCTGAACTGGTTGATCTTCCCAAAATACCACCTTGATGTCACTCCTCTGATTAAAATAGAACAAAACTTCTCACCATTTGTACAATAAAATTTAACTTTTTAGCTGAGGCTCCAAATATGCTATGCCATATGTCTTATCATCCATAGCTTTCATTGCTCCCAAAAGTCAGCCTTCATCGGGGTCAGATTTAACTACTTGCTATTTTTTACATGTGGCTTGAGATTTATTATCCTCGTTCTTCCTTCTGGAGTACCTGCTTCTATCATGTCTGCCTGTATCAAATCTACTCATCCTTCAAGTCTCTGCCTAAAAGTGACTTTCCTTAATTAGTACATGCAGAAATACCCTCTTTCTCCTCTGAGGTCTTATAGATCTTCGTTTATACCACCTTTATAGGTTTTATTTTTTTAACATTTGAATTTTATTTTATTTTTTATACACCAGGTTCTTATTAGCTATCAATTTTATATGTATTGGTGTATATAGGTCAATCACAATCTCAATTTAGCCCAACACCACCACCCATCCCCGCCGCTTTCCCCCTTGGTATCCATACGTTTGTTCTGTACATCTGTGTCTCTATCTCTGCCTTGCAAACTGGTTCATCTGTACAATTTTTCTAGATTCCACATTTATGCGTTAATATATGATATTTGTTTTCTCTTTCTGACTTACTACACTCTCTATGACAGTCTCTAGATCCATCCACGTCTCTACAAATGACTCAATTTCATTTCTTTTTATGGTTGAATAATATTCCATTGTATATATGTACCACATCTTCTTTATCTATTCATCTGTCGATGGGCATTTAGGTTGCTTCCGTGACCTGGCTATTGTAAATAGTGCTGCAATGAACATTGGGGTGCTTGTGTCTTTTTGAATTATGGTTTTCTCTGGGTATATGCCCAGGAGTGGGATTGCTGGGTTATATGGTAATTCTATTTTTAGTTTCTTAAGGAACTTCCATACTGTTCTCCATAGTGGCTGCATCAATTTACATTCCCACCAACATGGCACGAGGGTTCCCTTTTCTCCACACCCTCTCCAGCATTTGTTGTTTGTAGGTTTTCTGATGATGCCCATTCTAACAAGTGTGAGGTGATACCTCATTTTAGCTTTGATTTGCATTTCTCTAATAATTAGTGATGTTGAGCATCTTTTCATATGCCCTTTGGCCATCTGTATGTCTTCTCTGGGTCTCTACTAGGTCTTCTACCCATTTTTGAATGGGTTCGTTTTTGTAATATTGAGCTGCATGAGTCTTTATATATTTTGGAGATTAATCCTTTATCCATTGATTCATTTGCAAGTATTTTCTCCCACTCTGAGGGTTGTCTTTTTGTCTTGTTTATAGTTTCCTTTGCTGTGCAAAAGCTTTTAAGATTCATTAGGTCCCATTTGTTTATTTTTGTTTTTATTTCCATTATAGTTTCCTCTAGAAGGTGGGTCAAAAAGATCTTGTTGTGATTTATGTTAAAGAGTGTTCTTCCTATGTTTTCCTCTAAGAGTTTTATAGTGTCCAGTCTTACATTTGGGTCTTTAATACATTTTGAGATTTATTTTTCTGTATGGTGTTAGGGAGTGTTCTAACTTCATTCTTTTACATGTAGCTGTCCAGTTTTTCCAGCACCACTTATTGAAGAGACTGTCTTTTCTCCATTGTATATCCTTGCCTCCTTTGTCATAGATTAGTTGACCATAGGTGCGTGGGTTTATCTCTGGGCTATCTATCCTGTTCCATTGATCTATATTTTGGTTTTTGTGCCAATACCATATTGCCTTGATTACTGTAGCTTTGTAGTATAGCCTGAAGTCCTGGAGTCTGATTCCTCCAGCTCCATATTTTTTTCCCCTCAAGATTGCTGTGGCTTTTCAGGGTCTAATGTGCCTCCAGATAAATTTTAAGATTTTTTGTTCTAATTCTGTAAAAAATGCCATTGGTAATTTGATAGGGATTGCACTGAATCTGTAGATTGCTTTGGGTAGTATAATCATTTTCAAAATATTGATTCTTCCAATCCAAGAACATGGTGTACCTCTCCATCTGTTTGTGTCATCTTTGATTTCTTTCATCAACTGTCTTATAGTTTTCTGAGTACAGGTATTTTACCTCCTTAGGTAGGTTTATTCCTAGGTATTTTGTTCTTTTTGTTGCAATGGTGAATGGGATTGTTTCCTTAATTTCTCTTTCTGATCTTTCGTTGTTAATGCATAGGGATGCAAGAGATTTCTGGCATTAATTTTGTATCCTGCAACTTTACCAAATTCATTGATTAGCTCTAGTAGTTTTCTGGTGGCATCTTTAGGATTTTCTATGTATAGTATCATGTCATCTGCAAACAGTGACAATTTTACTTCTTCTTTTACAATTTGTATTCTTTTTATTTCTTTTTCTTCTCTGATTGCTGTGACTAAGACTTATAAAACTATCTTGAATAATAGTGGCAAGAGTGGACATCCTTTTCTTGTTCCTGATCTCAGAGGAAATGCTTTCAGTTTTTCACCATTGAGAATGAGGCTTGCTGTGGGTTTGTTGTATATGGCCCTTATTATGCTGAGGTAGGTTCCCTCTATGCCCACTGTCTGGAGAGTTTTTATCATAAATCAGTGTTGAATTTTGTCAAAAGCTTTTTCTGCATCTATTGAGATGATCATATGGTTTTTATTCTTCAGTTTATTAATATGGTGTATCACATTGACTGATTTGCGTATATTGAATAATCCTTGCATCCCTGGGGTAAATCCCACTTGATGATGGTGTATGATCCTTTTAATGTGTTGTAGGATTCTGTTTGCTAGTATTTTGTTGAGGATTTTCGCATCTATCTTCCTCAGTGATATTGATCTGTAATTTTCTTTTATTGTAGTATCTTTCTCTGGTTTTGGTCTCAGGGTGATGGTGGCCTCCTAGAATGAGTTTGGGAGTGTTCCTTCCTCTGCAATTTTTTTGGAAGAGTTTGAGAAGGATAGGTGTTAGCTCTTCTCTAAATGTTTAATAGAATTCACCTGTGAAGCCATCTGGTCCTGGATTTTTGTTTGTTGGAAGATTTTTATTCACAGTTTCAATCTCAGTGCTTGCAATGGGTCTGTTCATATTTTCTATTTCTTCCTGGTTCAGTCTTGAAAGGTTATGCCTTTCTAAGAATTTGTCCATTTCTTCCAGGTCATCCATTTGATTGACATAGAGTTGCTGTAGTAGTTTCTTAGGATGATTTGTATTTCTGGGGTGTCCATTGTCACTTCTCCTTTTTCATTTCTAATTGATTTGAGTCCTCTCCCTCTTTTTCTTAATGAGTCTGGCTAATGGTTTATCAATATCAATTTTGTTTATCTTCTCCAAGAACTGGCTCTTAGTTTTATTGATATTTGCTATTGTTTTCTTTGTTTCTATTTCATTTATTTCTGCTGTGATCTTTATGATTTCTTTCCTACTACTAATTTTGGGTTTTGTTTGTTCTCCTTTCTCTAGTTCCTTTAGGTGTAAAGTTAGATTGTTTACTTGAGATTTTTCTTGTTTTTTGAGGTAGAATTGTATTGTTCTAATCTTCCCTCTTAGAACTGCTTTTGCTGTTCTAAGAGGGAAGGTTTTGGATCGTTGTGTTTTCATTGTCATTTTTCTCTAGGTATTTTTTGATTTCCTCTTTGATTTCTTCAGTGATATCTTGGCTCTTTAGTAACGTATTGTTTAGCCTCCATGTGTTTGTGTTTTTTACATTTTGTCCCCTGTAACTGATTTCTAATCTCATAACGTTGTGGTTGGAAAATATACTTGATATGATTTCAATTTTCTTAAATTTACTGAGCCTTGATTTGTGACTCAAGATGTGATCTATCCTGGAGAATGTTCCATGAGCACTTGAGAAGAAAGTGTGTTCTGCCACTTTTGGGTGGAATGTCCTATAAATTTCAATTAAAGCTATCTGGTCTACTGTGTCATTTAAACCTTGTGTTTCCTTATTAATTTTCTGTCTGGATGATCTGTCCATTGGTGTAAGTGAGGTGTTAAAATCCCCCACTATTACTGTGTTGCTGTCGATTTCCTCTTTTTTTTTTTTTTCTGTAAGTGGGTCTCTCACTGTTGTGGCCTCTCCCATTGTGGAGCACAGGCTCCAGGTGCGCAGGTTCAGTGGCCATGGCCCATGGGCCCAGCCGCTCCACAGCATGTGGGATCTTCCTGGACCGGGGCATGAACTTGTGTCCTCTGCGTCAGCAGGCAGACTCTCAACCACTGCACCACCAGAGAAGCTCATGATTTCCTCTTTTATAGCTGTTAGCATTTGCCTTATGTATTGAGGTGCTCCTGTGTTGGGCACATATATATTTATAATTGTTATATCTTCTTCTTAGGTTGATTCATTGATCATTATGTAATGTCCTTCCTTGTCTCTTGTAACATTCTTTATTTTAAAGTCATTTTATCTGATACGAGTATTGCTACTCCAACTTTCTTTTGATTTCCACTTGCATGGAATATCGTTTTCCATCCCCTCACTTTAAGTCTGTAGGTGTCCCTAGGTCTGAAATTGGTCTCTTGTAGACAGCATATATATGGGTCTTCTTTTTGTATCCATTCAGCAAGCCTGTTTCTTTTGGTTGGAGCATTTAATCCATTCACAGTTAAGGTAATTATCGATATGTATGCTCCTATTACCATTTTATTAATTGTTTTGAGTTTGTTTTTATAGGTCCTTTTCTTCTCTTGTGTTTCCCACTTAGAGAAATTCCTTTAGCATTTGTTGTAGAGCTGGTTTAGTGGTGCTGAATTCTCTTAGCTTTTCATGTCTGTAAAGCTTTTGATTTCTCCCTCAAATCTGAATGAGATCCTTGCTGGGTAGAGTAATCTTTGTTGTAGGTTCTTCCCTTTCATCACTTTAAATATATTGTGCCACTCCCTTCTGGCTTGTAGAGTTTCTGCTGAGAAATCAGCTGTTAACCTGATGGCATTTCCCTTGTATGTTTTATGTCATTTTTCCCCTTCTTGCTTTTAATAATTTTTCTTTGTCTTTAATTTTTGTCAGTTTGATTAGAATGTGTCTCTGTGTGTTTCTCCTTGTCCTGCCTGGGACTCTCTGCACTTCCTGAACTTGGGTGGCTATTTCCTTTCCCATGTCAGGGAAGTTTTCAACTATAATCTCTTGAAATATTTTCTCTGGTCCTTTCTCTCTCTCTTCTCCTTCTGGGACACCTATAATGGAAATGTTGGTGTATTTAGTGTTTTCTCAGAGGTCTCTTAGGCTGTCTTCATTTCTTTTTGTTCTTTTTTCTTTATTCTGTTCCGTGGTAGTGAATTCCACCATTCTGTCTTCCAGGTCACTTATCTGTTCTTCTGCCACAGTTATTCTGCTATTGATTCCTTCTAGTGTATTTTTCATTTCAGTTATTGTATTGTTCACCTCTGTTTGTTTGTTCTTTAATTCTTCTAGGTTTTTGTTAAACGTTTCTTGCATCTTCTCGATCTTTGCCTCCATTCTTTTTCTGAGGTCCTGGATCATCTTCACTATCTTATTCTGAATTATTTTTCTGGAAGGTTTCCTATCTCCACTTCATTTAATAGTTTTTCTGGGTTTTATCTTGTTCCTTCATCTGGTATATAGTTCTCTGCCTTTTCATTTTGTCTATCTTTCTGTGAATGTGGTTTTTGTTCCAAAGGCTGCAGGATTGTAGTGCCTCTGCTCTCTGTCCTCTGGTAGTTTAGGCCATCTAAGAAGCTTGTGCAAGCTTCCTGATGGGAGGGACTGGTGGTGGGTAGAGCTGACTGTTGCTCTGGTGGCAGAACTCAGTAGAACTTCAGTCTGCTTGTCTGCTGATGTGTGGGGCTGAGTTCTCTCTCTGTTGGTTGTTTGGCCTGAGGCTACCTAGCACTGGAGGCTACAGACCCTTTGGTGGGGCTAATGGCAGACTCAGGGAGGGCTCATGCCAAGGAGTACTTCCCAGAACTTTTGCTGCCAGTGTCCTTGTCCCTGAGGTGAGCCGCAGCCACCTCAAGCCTCTGCAGGAGACCCTCCAACACTAGCAGGTAGGTCTGGTTCAGTCTCCTATGGGGTCACTGCTCCTTCCCCCTGTTGCTGATGCACAGACTACTTTGTATGTACCCTCCAAGAGTGGAGTCTCTGTTTCCCTCAGTCCTGTTGAAGTCCTGCAATCAAATCCCACTAGCCTTCAAAGTCTGATTCTCTGGGAATTCCTCCTCCCATTGCTGGACCCCCAGGTTGGGAAGTCTGATGTGGAGCTCAGAAACTTCAGTGCCAGTGGGTGGACTTCTGTGGTATAATTTTTCTCCAGTTTGTGTGTCACCCACCCAGCGGTCATGGGATTTTATTTTGTGATTGCGCCCCTCCTATCATCTCACTGTGGCTTCTCCTTTGTCTTTGGATGTGGGATATCATTTTTGGTGAGTTCCAGTGTCTTCCTGTCAATGACTGTTCAGCAGTTAGTTGTGATTCCGGTGCTCTTGCAAGAGGGAGTGAGTGCACGTCCTTCTACTCCGCCATCTTGAACCAATCTCCATACCACTTTTATATGTTTTAAAGAACTGAGTCTGTTCCAGGAACTCTGATAAGTGTTTTCCATGAATTGTTTCATCCCATTCTCTCAAATGCAGGAGTTAAGAAGTTAAGTGTTAAGAAGTTTTTTTTTTCCCTAAATTACACAGGTAGTAAAGGGCAGAAATCATAGCAAGCCTGATTGCGTTTATAGCCAAAAAGTGTATGCATATATGTGTGTGTGTGTGTGTGTGTGTGTGTGTGTGTGTGTGTGTATATATAAATATATAATCTCCCAAAGTCACTGACTTCATGTCATATTCACTGATGCTGCTATAGTCCAAGACACCATCATCTCTTCACAGAACTATTGCCAGGATAATCTATCTCTGCCTCCTCTCCTGTCTCTCTGAAATTCATAATCTATACTTGTGCTGTCCAGTATAATAGTCACTGTCCACATGCAACTTCTGAGCATATGAAGTGTAGCTAGCATACACTAGATTTTGAAGACAATATCAAATAAGAGAAAAGGTATGCAAAATATTTAATTGATAATTTTTTCCACATTGTTTATTTTTTCAGCTTTTTTGAGGTTATAATTGACAAATAAAATTGTAAGATATTTAAAGTGTACATCATGGTGATTTGATCTATGTATACATTGCAAAAGGATTCCCACCATCTAGCATCTAATTAATTAATGCATCCACCATCTCACAGATTTATTATTATTGTTACTATTAATTATTTGGGTGATAACACTTAAGCTCTACTCTGCTAGCAAATTTCAATGATATAATACAATGTATCAACTATAGTCACTATGTTTTACATTAGATCCTCAGACCTTATTCATCTTATAGCTGAAAGTTTGTGCCCTTTACTAACCTGTCCTAATTTCCCCCACTCCCAATGTCCTGGCAACCATTTTTCTATTCTCTCTTTCTAAGAGTTTGACTTTTTATTTTTAGATTCCACATATAAGTGATAACATGCAGTATTTGTCTATCTCTTTCTGTTTTATTTCACTTACCCAAATGCTCTCAAGTTCCATCCATGTTGTCACAAATGGCAAGATTGCCAATTGGTAATTTTTTATATTGATTACATGTTAATATAATAATATTTGGGAGACAGAGGTTAAATAAAACATAGTAAGATTATATTTTCCCTTTTCTTTTCCTGTGTTAAGGTAGTTGTTAAACAATGAAAATTACCTGTGTAATTTAACTCTATCTTTTTAAGTTTGATAATAAATACTTCTTAGTGCTTAAATCTGTTTGAAGTGAGTATTGTTACTTGAAGCCAAATACACCTTAACTCTTATAACCCACTTATTTTTCATTTCCTTGTACACTGTTTCCCAGTTTTTGATCTTTGCACTCTATCTAGTCTCTGATCCAGTCTCGTCATAGCTAGCTCCTTAGTATCATTCCAGGACAAATTGAAATGTGATTTCCTCAGGCTATACCTTCCTTGATCAATCTCTCTAAAGTAACCAGAGCTTGCCAGTCAGTCTTTATCTCATCTTGCTGTTTGTATCGTCTTCAGAGATCTTATCACCATCTGATATTTATTTTGTGATTACTTTTTAGTTTGTTTTCCTTCAATAAAATGTAAACCCCATAGGTGCGTTAACATATGATATTTGTTTTTCTCTTTCTGACTTACTTCACTCTGTATGACAGTCTCTAAGTCCATCCATGTCTCTACAAATGACCCAATTTTGGTCCCTTTTATGGCTGTGTAATATCTCATTGTGTATATGTACCACATCTTATATTAACGCATATATGCGGAATCTGAAAAAAATGGTATAGATGATCTTATTTACAAAGTAGAAATAGAGACACAGGCATAGAGAACAAAGGTATGGATACTAAGGGGGAAGGTGGGGTGGGATTAATAGGGAGATTGGGATTGACATATATGCACTTATTGATACTATGTATAAAATAGATAACTAATGAGAAACTACTGTATAGCATGGGGAAGTTTGCTCAGTGCTCTGTGGTGACCTAAATGAGAAGGAAATCCAAAAAGAGGGGATATATGTACAAGTATAGCTGATTCACTTTGCTGTACAGTATAAACTAACACAATATTGTAAAGCAACTATACTCCAATAAAAATTAAAACAAAAACAAACAAAAAATGTAAACCCTGTAATATGTCAGACACAGAGGAGAGATTCAATAAATCTTTGCTGAACAAACAAACAAACATATAGGAACTTAAATAAGAGGAAGCAAATACGTCACTTTTACAGAAGAATCGCTCCTTTTTCATGGACAAATATTGTCTCTATCTGGATTTATTTGTATATGAATTTGTATAGAGTCACATAAAGTATACTGAATCTTTAATTTTAGGTTTCTGAGCTAATCAGGGTATCATTTTTATGAATTTTACCAAGATTTAAGTTGCCTATTTCTGTTACATTTATATAAAACCACTACAACCAACTAACAGGTAAGAATTTGAAAAATTAAGTCAAACTATGTGCTTCTGTATTCAAAAAGTGTTTATCTATTTGGATCCTTTTCCAAGTGTTTGGATGGAAAATTTAATAGTTGCATCAGATATCTGATTTATTTTGGCTCAGTATTGATACATCCCATATTTGAAAACAAGGAAGCATGATACAACAGTTCTGTAGTTAAAGTATGATGAAGGTATGTACAAGCTCCTAAGTTAGTCTGGAAGAAGGATACTTCAACTGACAAAGAGTTTAGAAAGGACTCACTGAAAGGAGATTCTGGAGTCTTGTCTTAAAGAACCAGTAAATGACCATCAGCTGGACAAGGCAGAAGGAGGTCAGTTGGTTCTCTGAGTGATTTTTAGCCAAGTCCTAATGATCAGCACACTTTCATGCCTGAAATTAATTTATAATTTTCAAATCTCAGTAATTCATCATCCTCCATGCAAACTTGCTGCTTGAGCTGCTTCACAAAGTTAAGCATACACTTTCTGCTTTTCTGGTATAAGTGTTAATAAAGAGCAAAATGACACAAGGGAAAACTTCATTCAAGAGGAGGAGGAGAACCTGAGTTGCCTTGGACTTGAATAAACAGCCATAGATCACCAGGAGTTGACCTGTGTCATTTGACTGTCAGTGTCAATTAATAACAGCTCTTCCCTGGATACCTCCACAAAGTTTAGACCTGGGAACATTGCCAGAACAGATCCCCTCTTCTCTTTTCTTGACAGTATTCCACAAAACTAAAATTCCTTTCATGTTTAGTCATAAAAGGACTATCAAACAAGTCAGAAGCCCAGATGTGACCATGATAAATGCAAATCAGGGCCAGCACCTCCCAGGACAGCAGTGAAATTTTGACTTACAAATTTCTCCCTATTTTTAGAAAATTGTTATCTTTGTCTTGATGGCTTCTCTGGGAGCCTCAGCTGTGATCTAGTGAAGCTGTAAACTTTCAGCCCTTATGGCTAAGACTATCTATGATGATAACTTTAAACTTCAGTGTCTGGAGGTTGGGTGTGTTGACAATAAAAAATATCAAGATGATTGACTACATTTTCAATTTTATTCCAGATTTTTGATTTTGTGTTTATAAACTTAGTTCAGGTTAGTTAATCCTCCAAAAATAAAGGCCTCATCTAGACATTTTGGCTGCAGGCTGAGTCTACAAAATGTTGCTATAGTGGGAGTGATCTATATAAACATATAACCAATTTTCCACTAACTTATATCTTGTCTAATAAAGATAATAGCTGTAAAACTCACTAACCTTCCAAGAAGAAGAAAGAAAACCTACAAAAATATTGCAGATGATAATAAATGTTTAAATGTCTACTATATGCTGAGCTTGAGTAGAAACAATAAATCTGATATTAAAAAAGAGTTAGAAATATGAAAAATGTTGCATGGTAACAGAAAAAAAGATCATTAAGGAGAAATCAGAAAGATTCCCCATAAATATCAACCTGCCTTAATTACTTTTCATTAAGTTATGTTTTGATAATAAACAACTCCAAAATCTAAGTGACTTAAACTGCAAAGGTGTATTTCTTGCTCATGTATCCTGTCATCTGTGGGCCAGTTTGTTCCACGTGTCTTCATTGCTCTGGGATACAGGATAAAGGAGTGACCCCTCTCTGGTATATCACATTCTCATGACAGAGAAAAAAGAATAATGGTGGAACCACAATACTTGCTGTAAAGCTTCAGCTGGGAATTGGTACATGTCATTTCTGCTCATATTCCATTGGCCAAATCACATCATATGGCCAAGCTTGATATCATTGGGGCAAAAATAATAATCTTACCACAGAGAACATACCAAGGAAGGAGCCTATATGGATGGGCCCCATGAATGGTTGAGGAGAGACAGCATATACTTGGATCCAATACACTCTACTGTACAGCTTCTTCAGTTAAAGTGGAGGGCAGTACTTTTGTTTGTGAATGTCTTTACTTTCAGAAAATGGGAAAATAATATAACAATTTCTAATCACTTGGTAGTGACTTTGGTAGCATGTATATAGGATAACAACCTTATTTAATGTTTATTTTTTAAGTTAAAATTATAACAACATTTGAAATAGAAGATAATTGGTTTGACTGCCTTTTTGCTTTTTAGACATTGAACAAGTTGACACTGGGCTTGAGTACATAAATCATGCTGATTCTGAGAGCTTAATTTCATGAAAAAGAATGTTAATTGTCATATTTAATTATGCATCCTTCCAGAATTCTTAACCTGGGGAACTTTTAAAATATAATTGTTTTCTTTTGTGAGCCTATGTAGCTTATTTTATTTATTTAAAAGTATTTGTCTGTCAAGGAAGCCATAGACTTCACCAAACTGACAAAGTGTTCAGATGGACAAAAACTGTTAAGACCCCTTACTTTATTTATGACTTTATAATTTTTCATCAGTCATTTCCTGTGTGGATTTATTCTTTCCAATTAAATTATAAGCTGAAATAAGAACTATATCTTTCTACTTCTCCTATGTCTTTCTTTCTGTAGCTCAGTTAACATATTTTTAGCAGCAAATAATAAATAATAAAAGCCTATATCATCTGTCTTAGACCATGAAGTATCTTTTTCGTCTCACCTAGCATTTAATGCTGAGGTGCAGTGAATCTAGAACTGCATAATTTGGTGCTCAAATATCAAGGATGTACTTTCTTTCCCCCTTCTTGTTTTGTCATCCTCAGCATGTCAACTTTATTCTTTGGCTGCTCCAAACTTCAAAACTAGTCACCACTATGTACAGATAGTTCCTCCCTTTTATCATTTTTATTTTAACTTAAGAGTAAAGGTAATCTTGCCCAAGTGCTCTCCAGAAGACTACCCCAGGTCTCCTTTTCCAGAATTACATCTCGGACCCATGCTGAAGCCAATTATTATTGGCATATCCAACTTAGATTTACTCTGGGCCTAGAGATAGACACTCATGAGTCACCTGGGAGGGGGTGGATTCCCAAGTGAAAACATGGAGGGCTGAAGGGCTTTGTCAGCAAGAAAATAATGGGATTAAAAGCAGTTGGCTAGGCCACCAACAGTGCTTGCTGAGATTCCAAAGACAAGGTTTTCAACCATCCAAAATGAAGAGTAGAATCGAAGTAATCATGTGTATAATTCAAACTGCAACAATCCTGAGGCATTTACACTATTTAAGCAAAAATAGTGTTTGTATAGCAAAAACTATAATGACCTGGTGAATCACTTTATTTTACTATCACAAACCTGGCACTACACAAATATTTTTTTTCAGCAATAACAGAGAGTGTGTTTCTTCTTTCTTTATTTATATTCCACTTAATCCCCAAAAGGATTTGAGTAGGCTCACTTAACTTTGGACAAGGGTGGGCATAAAAATCTCCTTAACAATGAAACCAAATAAAATGGGACAATATTTTAAAATATTCCTTTCGTTTCTTTCATATAACTTTCCCAAATAACAGACTCAGACATGTATGAAATGGAGACATAAAAAAGATGACTTCAGACATAAATTGTCACATCAGCATTTTGTCTTGTGTATAAAATGAAGAAAAAATAGAGTAGAGTTCTATTAACACTCTATATTCTAGTTGAATAAAATATTTTAATCCTTGTGTGTGAATGTTAGTGCATCAAGACCAGTGTACAGTACAAACTTGAATGTTTGTATTGGTTGGGACCAGACCAAACTGGATCGATTCAATTCAGTGCAAGATGTCCTGGTCATATGCAACCTGAAAGGTACATGCAAGATGCTAGGGATACAAATCTGGTCAAGCCAAGGCGTATGAAGAAGAAAAATGTATCCCCATGTACAATGAGCCAGACTGTAATAAGTACTGTAATTGAAGTAATTTTAAAAGTGCCTCTGGAGTATTTAGCGAGAACTGATTCCGTGGATCAAGGTAGAGTGGTGCAATGAGAACTAATCCAGGGAAATACATTTGAACTTATCCTTGAAGGGAAAGAAAACTATTGCCTGCCTGGTAGAAAAAAGAAGGGTATTTCATACAAAGGAAAAGCATAAGCCATGGCAAGTGTGGCTCCCTTGCAGTGATGACTCAGTGGGTCAGTCCTGGGGTGAGTCATTCCAAGGAACATGCTAGGAGCAGGAATTTTTGTCTTGACTTACAGCTCTTAAAGAACATTAAAGAAGATCTAAGTACATTTTCCACATCAACTCTTGTCAAAATCACCTGCGCTCTATGTTTCCCCACTTCCCTATAACTTGGGGAAGCTCCCAGTCTCCTACCTGAGAATTCTCTCACCCTCATCCATTTTACCCCAGTCTCACTTCTGTTTTCTCCATTTGTTCTCCCTCCAAGCCCTATGGATGTTAACCCTCTTTAGCCCTGGTTCCAAAACATGATTCAGGGAACATTTCTCTCCATCTCCCTTTCTTCCAGTCATTCTTATGCACCTGCTTATTGCCCTATATCTCAGTTCTACATTCCAAAAATCCAGAAACAGAAAGACCCTCCAAAATTGGGGGATGAAAATGATATTAAGTCTCCTCTCTGCGGGAAGTTTGTGGACTCCTGCAGATTTAAAACTCTGTCCTATCACATAAGGAAGCATTGAATGCCAACTTCATCAGGCACCACCAAGCAGCGTAGGAAGAGGAAAGGCTGGAGATGAAATCTGGTAATTGGTTTGGAGCCAGATTTTGAAGTCTTGAGTATAAAGCCGGCACCACACTTCTAAAAAAGTGAACAGCCTCTGAGATCTGTGTTTTAGAGAAGGGATGTCATAGCTGTATGGAGTTGAAGGAGGCAACAATTTCTCACACCCATCCTCCTGGGCTTCTCCATACATAACTACCTCAACTGATGGACTTCTGCACTGATGTAGGGAGCCTGTGCTAACTTTCCCAAACAAACACTTAAAGTTGATAAAGGCCAATAAGTGCAGTTGCACTGAATCAGTTGCCCACTCTAACTTCCAGGTCTCTTTGTCAGGCTTCTAGCAATGAGAAGTATTGACTATAATTCTTCCCCATACAACCTTCACTTTCATACACGTGAGTAGGTTGATTATTGATTCTGTTAATTCCTGGCTGTATCATCCTAGGCATGTTACTTAATTTCTCTAGACGGTAAATACTTACTGCAAAACACCTAGAACAGTTCTGGCAGAAAGACATTGACCAAGAAATACAGGCTCCTTTCTTCCAGTACTGAACTGGAGGTAAGCATTACCTGGAATCACAATTGAAGGGCACTAAAAAGAGGGAGGAGTCACAGACCCTCTTTGCTTCCCTACCAGGTTTTGGTTTCCATCAAGCACTTGTCTTTGGTGTCCCTTAGGAAAGAACAGGCTTCCTCAGATACTACAGAAACAATCCCATTGAAGGAAGCACTGCCCTCTTGGAAGCATCAGGGATGTAAAATTCTACTGCTTTTCCTGAGAACTAAACAAGGTTATTGACTAATGAACAGCATTCTATCAATAATTTTTGGTTTCTTTGGATGGGTACTATTAAATTCACAAAGCACATCTCAACAATAATAACAACAATAATTTTAATGTACTCCCACTTTCCCAGGCTCCTCCATCCCACTGTCTAAAGCCAACTATTTGACCCTCTCATCCAGTATCCCTGTCCTTTGAACACCTCTACCTCTGGTTCTTCATTTCCAGCCTTTGGGGATCCAGTTCCATGTCAATATATTAGTAGGAGAAAATGACTTAGTGTGATCTGACCCAGGAAATGCACAACTGCATTTCCAATCAAATCTTCTGAAGACATAACACCTGTCTTATTTCAAAGGCCAGCTCTACTGGCCAAAAGTCAATCAACCCAGAAGGTGAGATAAGCAGAGCTTAAAGATTCTGGGACAAGGGACCTTTGCTATCATATTTATAGTAAAACAAATAAATGAATGAACAAAAACACTTCTCTTCCTCTGCAGAGGGTATGTCCTGATTTGAGGATTTCAGAAACATTAAATATTAGAAGCAGAAGAGACATTAGAAATCTTGTCCAATTTCCTTATTTTCCAAGTAAGGGAACTAAGCCCCTCAAGTGACATAATTGGAATCTCAGCAGAAACCTCTCAATTTAGAAGGCTATTTTTTGACCTTTAGTATGAATCTTCATCTTTGGTTTCTAATATGAACTTTTGATTCTGAGACATCCCAAACTATTTCACACAGTGTAGATGTGTAATTAGTGTCCTTTGATGATGCCTGGAAATACAAAATGATAAAAATTATTCCTACCCATTTTTTATTCTAGGAAAGCAATTAACTCTACCATTCACAGACTGATCCTTAAGAATTTTCAAGCAGTGCCCCCAACATTGTCCTAAAGGCAAAAATAATTGAGCAATTGGTGCCGTGTAAACATTTACATTGGCTGTCCCATGGATTATTCTGTGGTTTAACCATCAGGCATTCTGATGGCTAAAAAAATGAGTCACTTATTTTGACATGATAGTTGGGTATTGGTGCACTTTGGGGTGTGTTTAGAGACATCACTGAATGTAGATAGGAAACCAGGAGATGTGCCAGCGTATCGACAATTAAGTGATACGACACAAGACTTTGAGAGCTTACCTGCATGACATGTACAACATGTGAGAAACAATAGGAAACCTCCCTCCCTCGTCACGCTATTGGAAAGTAAAGATAAGTTACAGTAGCTGACAGCGTATTGAGTTGCGGGGCTCAGTTTCACCTCATAATGGGAATTCCCTTTGAATTACATGAGAGAAGAAACCCGGTTCCTGCTTGCTGAGTTATTATCCCAGTCTCAAAAGGAGTCTCCTGGTCTCTTTTGCTGTTAATTATGTACACTCTGCAGCAGCTTAATCTAATTATGACTCTCTCCAGTGATTGCCTGATAAGACATTCCCAGGCACATGGTTTTTTCAGTTCCCTTTTCCCCAGTCTTCTCTGCCTCAACTCTCCTTCAGAAGTTATACTCAAAAAGCTCAGTAACAATTGGAATCTAACTACATTTTAGCATAACACTTACATTCATGCTTCTGTTCACACTGTAAAAGGTAATCTTTGAATGGTTTAAGCATCTGGATTCTATTATGGCAAAGTGTAGCACTTAACATGGAAGAGACTTTTTACATTTGCGTGGAATTCAGGCAGCTGCCCGAGCCACCCTTGGGCCTAGTTGTTTCAAAGAGATTTGCAACAGGCTTAAGTCAGAAATGATAAAATTGTCAAAAAACTTTGGAATTCCTTTTGGAAGACAGCTAAAAAAATAAAACCAAACCAAACCTCCAAAAGGAAAAAGGAAGAGATTTCTGCCTGCAAATTTTAAATAATACAGTTTATTGGGTCAAATACTGAAACTCCAAATAGTGTCTGCTGTGCGTATCCAAGAAATGTTTCCACTTTTTTCCTCTCAAGTATAACATTGGTTTTATAGTCTTGCAGATTACAAATCACTTGGGTTTTTTTTTTTTTTTTGTAGGAATATTGGATTTTTCTTCCATTTGTCCTATTTTACTTAAATAGTCCAAACCCCTGTGGTTTGGTCATTAAAATCCAGTTGGCAGAGAGAGGCTGAATCTTTATGTTTTCCAGCTGCATTTCTGCCAGCTACACACTAGCACTGTTAGCTATATGACCGTGTTTACATTAGCCATGAGTGGGAGTTTCCTGTGATCCATTGGGTAGCACACAGAGGTGTGGGGTGCCTGAGGTCTCTGGTCTCTCTGCAGATTATTGACATCATCATCTCCAAAGAGTGATGTCAACCCAACGGAGAAGTACCTGCCCAAGGAAAGTGATGCCAACCTTATCATTGGTGTCTACCACTCTAATTTAGACAGTGAAATACACTGTAGGCAAATAAAAATGTCTTTGCTCTGGTTGGGCAAAAAAAGGGGTAGAAGAAAAGAAAATGCTCAAGTCACACAGTGGGAAAAAGAGGGAAGCTTTTGGTTCATGCAATAGATGTTCTCTCAGAAAAGTACATTTGACCTAAGGACATTTTAGAAAAATCCATCCTGAAGTTCATATGGAATTTCAAGAGACGTTAAATAGCCAAAACAATCTTGAAAAGAAGAACCAAATTTTAGGTCTCACATTTCCTGATTTCAAAACGCACTACAAGCTACAGTAAGGAAAACAGTGTGGTACTGGCATAAAGGCAGAAATATGGACCAGTGGAATTGAACAGAGAGCCCAGAAATAAACCCTCACATGTATGGTCAAATGATTTTGACAAGTGTTTCCAGACCATTCAATGAAGAAAGGACAGTCTCCTTCAAAAATTGTGCAGGGAAAACTGGATATCCACACATAAAAGAATGAAGCTGGACTCTTGCCTTATACCATATACAAAAATTAGCTCACACTGGATCAAAGAACTAAATGTAAGAGTTAAAACTGTAATAATCCTGGAAGAAAACATAGAGGAAAAGCCTCAGGACGTTGGATTTGGCAGTGATTTATTGGATAAGACACCAAAAGCGCAGGCAACAAAAGAAAAATATAGGTAAATTAGATTACAAAATTAAAAGCTTCTGTGCATCAAAGAAAACTACCAGTAGAGTGAAAAGGCAACCTGAGGAATAGGAGAAAATATTTGCAAATCATATATCTAATAAAGGGCTATTATCCAGAATATATAAAGAACTCATACATCTCAACAATAACAACAAAAAACAGATCGACTAAAAAATGGGAAAGGACTTGAATAAACATTTCCCCAAAGAAGATATACAAATGGCCAATAAACACATGAAGAGATGCTCAGCATCACTAATTGTTAGGGAAATGCAATGACATACCACTTCATAACTACTAGGACGGACTGCTATTATCAAAGAAACAGAAATTAAGTGTTGGCAATGATATGGAGAAATTGAAATCCTTGTGCACTGCTGGTGGAAATGTAAAATGGTGCAGCCACTATAGAGAACAGTATGTGTGTTTCTCAAAAAAATTAAAAATAGAATTACCATATGATCCAGCAATTCTACTTCTGGGTATATACTCAAAAGAATTGAAAGAACAGGCTCAAATAAACATTTGTATGCCCATGTTCTTAGCAGCATTAGTCACAATAGCCAAAATTGGAAGCAAGCCAAATATTCATCAATGGACAAATGAAGGTTTAAAATGTGTTATATACGGGCAATGGAATATTATTCGGCCTTAAAAGGAAGGACGTTCTGACACATGCTATAGCATGGATGAAACTTGAGAACACTATGCTAAGTGAAATAAGTTAGTCATAAAAGGACAAATACTATATGACTCTACTTATATGAAGTATCTAAAGTAGTCAAATTCATAGACACAGAACGCAGAACGGTGGTTGCCAGGGGCTGGGCAATGGGGCAATGAGGGGTTATTGTTTAATGGGTAGAGCTTCTGTTTTAAAGATGAAGAAAGTTCTGAAGATGGATGGTGGTGATGGTGTCACAAATATGTGAAAGTACTTAGTCACTGAACTATACATTTAAAAATGGTTAAAATGGTAAATTATATATTACATTATCTATATTTTACCACAGTAAAAATGTATATTCAAATAACTTTTAAAATGTCCCCAGATATCCCCAACTTAGAAAAGACAGAGTCGCCTGTAGAAATAAAAGCTAGCAACTGCCTCTTCTTGAATTAGTATGTAGGTGGTTCTATACCACAGATACTTCCCTAAAATATTAATTGTCAATTAATTTCTTAGAAATCCATACTTTTAAAGTAGTAATTTTCTTTTTCATTTAAAAAAGCTACAAAGTAAAAATAGTAATAACTCAAATCTTCATCTATTGATCTCCAATACAGATTTGTATTTTTGCATATAAGCTTTCCAAACTCAGACACCCAGCTTCTGAAAGGTATGGGCCACACACAGGTGGCAAACATTATCGGTAAAGGGCCAGAGAGTAAATATTTCAGCTTTACTAACCATATGGTCTCTGTCTTACCTACTCAGCTCTGCCACTGTAGCCGGAAAGCAGAAATAAGCAACACACAAACTAATGGTGATAGCTGTGTTCTAATAAAGCTTTCTTTACAAAAACAGGTGTTGAGTAGGACTGACTATAGTTTGCTGACCACACGAGGTCTCGGCTTCTTGCTAGAAGGGTCTGATGAAACTGCTCCAGGGAAGTGATAACTGAATGAAGTCAGGAAGGACAAGGAAATAAGACGTTATACAGCAAACGTGGCTGGAGGTGGGTGGGGAGGGGCGTGGGGATAAGAGTAGAAAGGAATGGGGGGAAAAGGGGTCCTCCAGCAGAGGAAGACTCACGTGTGGAGACCCAGAGGCTAAATGGTGCTGGGTGTTTCCAGAACACTGGTGCTTCTGGAGCTCATGGTGGGCACGGGGTGAGAGGTGAGGTGATGGAGTGAGAATAGTCAAGAGTGTATGCGAAGGCTTTTCAGCCAGCTGAGACCCAGAGGCTTATGAAGGCTGAGGAAGGCAGGGGGAGATGAAGCTGAACAATCTGTTTCGAATTAAAGGCTTTAAAGAACTTCTGAATTCAAAACTGCTCTAAGCAGTTTTGACAAACCAATGCCCAGTGAATCACCTTACCAAGGAGGAAAGCTTGTCCACCATTAGTTATTGATCTGTTGAAGAGAGACACAAATTCTTAATTCAAACCATTTCCATTTTTGCTTGGAGACCAACTAGCAACATAGTATACATTTCATTGTAATAGCCCAGTATATATAGTATATATGTCTTTTCTATCCTTTAAGCCTGGCTATAACATTTGCCAGTAAGTGACATAAGTAAGTCTGTAAAAAATGTCATGAAGGACATTTTGGTGACTTTTTTGAACCCCTAATTCACTCTTCTTCAAACTTTTGGTCAACTCTCAGTAAAGCTATTGCCGCAAATTGATTGTGGAATCACCTTAGGCAAAGTGTAGGACAGCAAAGCACAATCCAACAGTTATCCTCTATCCTGGGCATGAGGGAAGGAAAGAGGGGGAGAGCAGACCCCTGGGGCAGGGCTGCTTCTGCAGCCTCAGACCGGATGAGCACTGTCTGGCGTGAGAGAGGCACACTGTCCCTCCACTGGCCTGGGATATTCAACCAGTCTTCAGGCAGTTTTTGCTGTGATTAACTGTAAAGGGGGCCCGGTGCTTTACAGCTTTGAAGGGCCAAGTTTGAGGACATTCTTGGTGGGCTCAGGAGGGTTTCTGTTGCGTATCAGGAAGTGTGTCATCTAAGTTACTATCAGGAGTTCCAGGACAGAACTGAATTTTTGGTCCTACATTACTTCACCCACCATTTTGTTACTTCTATTGCTGAAAAAAACATTGAAAAACAAACATTATATGTATTTATATATAAAATATAAAATATACTATACAGTTATTATCTCATGGTTATTTATTAATATGTAATATATCAATATACCATGTTAATTAATACTAATATAACTAATATTATATATTACATATTTTATATATATATATATATATATATATATATATATATACTCCTTGAGCAGCAGTGTACTTCATCAAACACACCAGGTACCATTTATATATAAATATATATTATATATAGTATATGCAATATATAATAATGTATTATACTATTCTGTACTTATACTATTATACTATATTATATACTTCATACAAATTATACTTTATAGTATAATTATACTATATTATTATATGTTATACGTACTATATATTACATATACCATATAATATATGATATGTATGTACTCCAGGAGCAGGAAGGCTCTTCCTCAAACACACCAGGTGCCGTTTAGCTTCTGGATCTCCACGTGTGAAGGTTCCTTTGCAGGAGAACCTTGTTGTGTATTAGTGGTGAGTGGGATGAGAAGTACCTTTAAATTCCTAGTCATTGTTTGTTTAGACACATAATGATTTGAGAGGAGGTTAATGGAACGTGCCTGCCGTATAGGTCAGAAAATATTTCATGCGTGTCTGTTCTGTCAGGGTGCTATGCTCTAATCATTGACTGAAAAGACCCGTTGTTAATTTTGAAAGGATCTTAGAAGAGAGGAAAGATTGTCCATGCCCACGGGGTTCAGAGAGTAGTCACCACATGGTGAAGAAGAAGCAAGGACGGGGCTGACAGGCAGGAACTGGCCAGTGGCCATCCCAGAGGCCCTGGCAATAGAGGATATATATGGCTGGGTGCTAACAACTGCACCATAACTGTGCCCAAAATGTTGCCTACATTATTTACTTAATCCTTAAAAAAACTTTGTGATGTAGTTGTCATTTCTAGCCTTCTTTTATCAGTGAGGGAATTAAAGCTCAGAGGGGTT
The DNA here is from genome assembly GCF_937001465.1 of Orcinus orca. Classification (NCBI taxonomy): domain Eukaryota; kingdom Metazoa; phylum Chordata; class Mammalia; order Artiodactyla; family Delphinidae; genus Orcinus; species Orcinus orca. Next base: position 15,452,520 of record NC_064559.1, on the reverse strand, counting down.
AAAAAATGTTTCAGTTTAGGTCCTCCGAGAAGACAGGTTAGATGTGCAAGAGATTTATTGAGGAAATAGCTGTGAGAAATAAAAATAAGGGCGCAGGAGTAAGCATGGAGAATCTTCAGACCACAATGCAGGTTGGATGCTGTGAAAGGAAGAGAGGGAAGGAAGGCTTGAGTCAGAAGAGCTCAGACGACAGCACAGTGCTGACATAGCTTCAGCCAGGCCAATGCTCACTGGAAGATTCCTGGGTCTGGAAGGAATGGGCAGCACTGTTAGCCCTGCCACGTACAGTTCCTTGCTGGGAGCAGCCCCCAAGGGAAAGGTGGCCTTGGCACCAGCATGATGCTGGATCCAAAGGCATCTGGAGGCTGTCAGCCAACTAGTTCCCTGTAGCAGGTTCTCCTGGAGGAGGTCTGAGCAAACATCCCCATGATGTCTGTATGAGGTTATACAGATTACAGGAAGTGGATCTGATCATGGGCTGCCTGTGCCTCCACTCAATAAGCATTATACTTTGGCATAATACTCATCCATAAACCACAGGTCTGTTCTCTATATTTGTGAGTCTTGGTTCTGTCTGGTAGATATATTCATTTGTGTAATATTTTAGATTCCACATATAAGTGATATCATATGGCATTTGTCTTTCTCTTTCTGACTTACTTTGTTTCATATGATAATCTCTAGGTCCATCCGTGTTGCTGCAAATTGCATTATTCTTTTTTATGGCTGAGTAATATTCCATTGTGTGTGTGTGTGTGTGTGTGTGTGTGTGTGTGTGTGTGTGTGTGTATACCACATCTTCTTTATCCAAAGTTTGGACAAACTTCTTTGTCCAATGTTTCTCCATGGACATTTAGGTTGCTTCCATGCCTTGGCTATTGTAAATTTTATTTTTAAAACATGATTGTATAAATATGGGTTTATGCATAGCTGAAAGTAGAGAATTTAGCAAATAGAGGAATAGAAAATATACACATGGAAAAAACCAGCTTATTTCAAAAACGTCGCCAACTCTAAACAAAGGTGGCACAAAAATGCTTAAGTCAATGCAATATTTTTGCTGCTCAGATGAGATTGCAATTGCATCTAGATGATAGCATTGTGAAAACATTGGTGAAAGCTGTAAATCACATATATGCTTCTTAAGTTTTATATCTTGAAAGACTATCTGGATTGTTGACTAAATTAAACAACAACATCTCAAGCTTTGGTCCCATATAGACTGAGTCTCAGTTTCCAGACTGGCATACTATCACTTTCTGGTTTAGGAAAGTTTTGAATTCCAGATCATTCCCACTACAGTATATTCATTTGCCTTTATATAACAGTTGATCCTTGAACAACACAGGTTTGAACTGCATGGGTCCATTTATACTTGGATGTTTTTCAATTAAGGTATTGGAAAATTTGGAAAGGATTTGCAACAATTTGAAAAAACTCTCAGATGACCCATATAGCCTAGAAGAATCAAAAAATTTAAAAGTTAGTTTTGTCATGAATGAATGAAATATATGTAGATACTAGTCTGTCTTTACATAGGCATAAGGTGAATGATATTTAATATAAAATTAATAATGCATTAGTTTTCTTAGTGTTTTAACTTTGCTTTCAAAGAATTACATTACTGTACAGTATGCCTCTCCCCTTGGAGAAACTGCATTATCAGCCTATCATCACAGGTCAGTGTGTTTTTTAAAAATGTGACAATGTTTCCAATGCTGTACTATGAATATGAGTGTAATATTGTAAGCCATAAAAATTTTATAATGATTCATTCCTTAGTGTATAGGCTAGGCTACCGTGACACAATCATATCAATTACACTAGGCTACAATAACACAATCTTACTGCTGCTTCTTCATTGTCAATGTTATTCTTCATTATCAATTATACATGTCAATAAATATAAATTTATTTTTCACATTATTTTTTGTTTTCGATGTCTAGTGTTAGTAATACCCATAACAGCTCCAGTATTTTGTATCATGTAAGACAGTATTGATGTAGGTACTGACAGATAATTCATCTTGTAAACAGGCAATGTAAACTTATAGATATTAATAAATACATTGCAGTACTGGTAAATGTATTTTCTCTACCTTCTGATTTTCTTTATAACATTTTTTCTAGCTTACCTTATTGTAAGAATACAGTATTTTTGTATAATGTATACAGTATATAATACACATAATATACAAAATTGTGGTAATTGTGTGGTACACAATTGTGGTAATTGTGTAGGGGTTCAACACCCCTAACCCCTGCATTTCACGGGTCAACTGTACTTCCTCACTTTATACTTTACCCCAAACTCAAGTCAGCCCCTTGAGTTCTGAGATATGAAAAGAATCATATTCACAGATATTTTGAGTTGAGACTTCAAAGTTCTGAAAGTGGAATGTAAAAAAATTGTATTGAAATTGCAATAAGTGGGAAATATAGCCATTTATTTAAAATACTTTAACTGCTTGGGCTGGTCATTGTGCTCCTCAGTTCGAATGCATTGCTGTACTACTGTAGGTCAGTATACTTTAGGTGGTGTTAGCAACTCAGAAAATGCACACAACATCTCTAATGGAGTTCTTGGCCAATCACTTGATTACATCTCCTGATATTCAACAGATGCCTGTAACCACATGGCAAACAGATCTCCTCCATAAGAGTTCACCATAATAGTAAATTGGAACTAACACAGGGACCCATGCATAATATTTAATAGAAGCAGAAATTATGAACAGCATAACTCCAGGGTCTATTACTGCCCGAGCTGTCTCAATTTTTGTGGTAGCATATATTTGACTGACCAAATCAATGTGTATTTGTTGTCAGATTCTTTTTGGCACAGTAAGCCAGTGGAATATTCTAGGTGAGCTTGATTTAGAATAGATACAGCAGACTGACTCTGTGGCTTTGGAACTTAGTAAGAAGAGAAATGAGTTATGATGTCATTCCTGTCTACATATGATTCATTTTCTGTTAAGACTACAGCATTTTTTTCAAGTAGAAAGGCTTCTTGGGATAGTATCTCACCACCCCCTCCTCTACCCTGCCAACTTTCCCCTCTTCTTCTCTACTGTTTCCCTCCCCTTCACAGCGCACACATCTTATACGAACAAGTTTCACTTGAAAACTGACGAAAACTCCAAACAGAAGTGAGGCCAGAGTAACAAATAGAAACGTCCATCCTCATCTTTACCAGTACCTCCAAACTCTTTTGTGATTAATTCATGGGAAAGGTGGAAGAAAGTAAAACAGAAGGGGCAGTGCGGAGAAATCTTAGAGTCGCATTGTCCCAATGGCAAAGTTTTTAATGGATAAAGGAAACTATTGAGAGATGACACTCTTGCCAAGTTTAAAATTTTTGTACTTGTACTATAACTAGCAAGGAATATCCACCTGCTGTTTCAATCACAAAAAATGTTCTCCTTGGTGCCTCTCAAACTGTGTTTGAATGTTGTTTCTGTTAGTAATCAAGAAGCATTTGGGAGGCATCTCAGCAGTGGCTTTTAGGAGAAGATATTTGATTCCTCTCTTTATATATTCTAGTTTATTTCAAAATTTTCTCAGGTCAAAGGTAATGTCAGTAGATCAAAGGAAAATGCACAGAGTAAAATCCAGAATCAGATGAACTGTCTGATTATGATTTTTGGTTAAAAAAGTATTTGAGACAAATTTTGTAAAATTTTTAAATGGCATCAATTATAGTGTAATAACGCATTTAGTGAGAAACTTAGCAAACATGAATCAGTTCAAGACCTACCATCTGTTTATCTGTATTTTATTATTTATTTTGATACCATAAAATATGTACAGAAATGACATACATGGAAGTCCTAAATGACCCAGCATGGATAAAATCAGGAGAAATTCATCAGACAGAAATATGTACAGCTCATCCAGAGAGTAGATAGCATTCTGATGCACTTAGTATGATTCTGTTCCATCACTAAGAGATTAGAAAAGAGGCTGTATAGTAACTCTCTGTGCCCACATACTACTGGATGTACAACTGCTCCAAATGAGATTCTACTTATCTTGGATTGTCTAGGTCATAATATTTGACTGTCAACCTTGAATGGTGGCCTTCTCTGCCCCATAATTCCTTGAAAATGGAGGGGAGGGGGTGAATGAAACTGTGAGCTGGTAGTAAATCCCCAGAGATCTGCTGGGGATTTTAAACACTCTTGTCCCAAAGTAGAGCCAACTCATTTTGAAAAGAAAGCAGAAAAAAGTTCTTACCTCACTCTATGCCTAGAGAATCTACCTTTCTTAGAGAAAGAGAAATATGCAGCCAGAATCAAATATTTATACCCAGGAATCCCATGATGTAAATCTAGTAGATACAGCCCAGAGATGGAATGACAAGGTTAAATTCATGGGCTGCCTCTTACAGTTCCTTTAGCCCCATACCCAAATTTGTGTCCCAAGGTCACTCTAAACATTGTTTAAAAGCCTGAAGTAGACGGGTTCTAAATTGGGTCTATTCCAGCATGGTTGGCCTATCCTTGACGGATTTGGGGGCAATATATGGTGACAGAATAACTTACTTTAAAAAGTTGTTTCATTGTCACAGCATGAGTCCTGATTTGAGACTGTGAAAATAATTTAACATTATGTTTGTATATGTTAAGGAGTGTTAGGAAAGTGTTTGTGGTAGACCAGTAGGACAAATGTAGAAAAGAGCAGAGCTTCCCACATTCTGCTTTAGTTTAATTTTTTTTCTCTTTGCAGTTTCATGAAGAAGGAGAGAAGAATAAAATTGTTCACAGGGACAAGAGGGTAAAGAAACAAAGACAAACAGATTTAAGAAGTAATTGTATACTATAAATTGCTAATAAAGAATTTTGTAGTTTGCCAACCTGTGTAAATTATATGCAGTTGGGAAAAGACCTCCAAGCAGAGGGAAACATAATCACTTCATCTATTTTTTTCTCAGTCAGTGTTTCTAACACTAACTCTATTGTATGACTGAAATGTACAAAAATACATTCGTTTCACAGATAGCCTTTGAAATACTCTGTTGTAGGGTCTGTGTACTCTACAACAAACTATCACCTGAGTGGTTGGAGCCCTCTAGTGGCCAGGTGCACTCCAGTCATATGGGTTTCTGAACTCTGTTCCTGGAACAATGTTATATTCCCCTATTCCCATTGGGCAACTGGGGGGAGATTGCAGAGCCTTCTGGATACACTTCCATAGCTCCAAATGTAAATTGGGAATTCTAAAGCCTACCTCTTCTGCCGATTGTCATTTCGCATTTCCATTCTTCCAAAGTGTTATACCCTTTCACTGACTTTCTGCCAAAGCTTTGAGAAGAACCTCTAGAGAATGGCTATTAATTATCGTAGAGAAGTAAGAGTTCTGCACCAAGGGAAAGCATATTTATATGCTAGTATAACTCTTCCACAAAGCTAGCTATGTGGATGACTGGTGGCTAATTTGTCACAATCAATGTAATTCTCTGTAATTTGAAAATAAGTTTGAGATCCCTCCAAAGTTCTCAAGGATTATTTAGAAATTTGCCCCACAAAACATTTTTGGACATAACAAAAGTTTTCCCAGGGGATCTCTTCACATTCTCTCGTTATTTCTTTCCAGGCTCCTTTATTAGCTCCTCTTTTACTGGACTTTAAAAACCTGGGGCTCTATCCCAGTTCTTCTCTCTTCTTACTTTCTACAGTCTTAAGTATATCTGTTCCTTCATGTATCCTCTATATACCAATAAGCATTTAATTTCAAAATTGTACTCAAATATGCTTCTCGAGCTCCAGAACTGCCTACTTGGCCTCTCCTTTTAGATGTCTCACAAGAGTTTCAAGTTCAACATGAACAAAAGTGAACTTGACCCAAACCCACCCCCTCTCCAGTGTTTCCAATCAAAGCAAATGGCACAGCCTACAAATGTGGCCATCCTTGTTGAATTTTCCTCTCTTTTGGGGATGCTTTCATCACCAAGCCAATAAATTCTACTCCTTAAATCTCCTCTGTTCCCCCTTTCTCAAGTTTAACCATTATGAATAGCCTAGTTTAAGTCATACAAACTAATGCAATCACTTTCTAACAAAAATTTCTATATCCATTCCCTCTAACGCATTGTCTTAAAATGCACATCTGATCATATCATTCCTCTGCTTTTAACATTTTGACGGCTTTTAGGATAAATTTCCAAATTCTTACTATAGCCTCAAAAACCTACATATTCTGGCCCATGCTTATCTCTCCAGTTTCTTTTCCCACTCTCCCCCCTCATGCTCCTCTGGCCAACTATAACAATCTTTAGCATTCCTTCTTGCCTTGGGACTTTCACTGAGCTATTCCTGCCTGACACACTCTCTGCCTATACTTACCTAGCTAATTATTAATATTAACCTAGCATTTTAAAATGCAAGTGTCTTTTTGGTTAAAATATAATGTTCTTTAGCTGTGTTCTTTAGTATGTGTTCTTTAGCAGAGCCATACTTAAAAGGAAAAAAATTAAGAAAAGACTCCTGCACAGAGAGAAAGCCATCTCATCTCACCTATAACTGCTGTGTTTACACAGATGGTGTGCTCTGAAAGGTTTTGCTTTGACTTGATAAGGAAACTAAAATTAAACAGAGACATTTGATTAGCTGATTAATCAAGTTGAAGTCAGTTTCCCTCAAGACAAAATCGATGTAACTCTTGCTCTACATCCCATGTGGCGAGCTTCAGTTATCTGTAATTTCCTTTCATCTAACATAAAGAGACAATAACTTGCTGAGGTCAACTTGTTTTTACTAATTAAGTTCTGTTAAACACCTTAAATGCTACTTTAACCTCTGGGTTTGAAAGAAAGTCTTAAATGCTTGGAATCATGAATCACTGGGAGAGAGGGTTGAGAAATATGTCAATTGTTCCTCACTTTCATTTTAAATGTTGTTTCCACATTTGGTTTTCTTCCTTTGTTCTTCTAACTGTACAAATTTCCTGTGAAAAATTTTGAGTGTAATGTGCTTCCTCCCAACATTTGGTATGTATAATTGGGAAGCAAATTTGGCTGGTTTCTAATTCACACACCGGCAAAGCTTGTTGCTTTCATACTTTTCATCCATCAGCCTCAGCCTAAATACCACTTCCTCATAGAAAGTTTCCGCAATACCTTTAGACCAGGTCAGGTGTTATTATCATGCCCACAGCAAGTTTTGTACATCCTCAACTAATTACCATATTAATTTCTGTCTTTCAGATTATGAGCTCCATGTCACGTCTACCTTGTTCATTTGTTCATATCCTGCACAGAACACAGTACTCTGGATATAAGAAGCATTCAGGAGATATTTGGTGAGTGAAAAATATGTACTATTTCCTCATATGGACAGTGGTTTTCTGACAAGACCATGCAATAAGAGAAGAAAATTATTGCAAGAATGCAGTATTGCTTACAGATTCCAAAGGCAGGAAGTGTAGTGGAGCCTGAAAAAGGCCTAGAAAAGCAACAGAAATACCACCGGAAATCATAGCAAACCCTATCTTAGACTATCCTTCTCTTTCAGTCTCTGATTTTGCTTTTCTCTATTCTCCTGCTTCATTCATATTTCTCTGTAGACTTATTCCTCTGTCTCTCCAAGCATAAAGTACAGGATGTTATCTCATAGCTCTGGAGTTTATGTGCTCTCAGTTCAAAAGACTAGTAGAGTCTAGTATGCTTCATCCTAATTCTAAACTCTAAGGAGAGGGAAAGTGTGTCTAAAATGGTTTAAGGGGACTTCGCAGTGGTTAAGAATCCACCTGCCAATGCAGGGGACATGAGTTCGAGCTCTGGTCCTGGAAGATCCCACATGCCACGGAGCAACTAAGCCCGTGCACCACAACTACTGAAGCCTGCACGCCTAGAGCCCGTGCTCTACAACAAGAGAAGCCACCGCAATGAGAAGCCTGTGCACTGCAATGAAGAGTAGCTCCCACTCGCCACAACTAGAGAAAGCCCGAGCACAGCAACAAAGACCCAATGCAGCCAAAAATAAATACATACATACATACATACATACATACATACATAAAATGGTTTAGGACTAGTGGTTTCCTATTCCAATCAGCTATGGCTGGAAATACAGTCTCATGGAATAAACATGATTTCAGGGGTCCATATGTGTATGTGTGTTGTGGGAGAGACATCAAACATGGAAAACACCCCCAACGTTGTCTACTACAACCATATGTCTCCTTGAATGCTTCTGGAATGTCAGATAAATAACTATACCAATGAAAAATTTTCAGGTGTGAAATGTCATTGGTTTCTCTGCAGATGCTAACGAAACTCAGGGGAATATCTAGATTTTATAGTGATGTATTGACAAAATTTTTTCTGTCAAATAAGAAATGTGTTCATTAGTACTCACTGTTACTCTTTTATTCAAAGCATCTCTAATTTTTTAGTTTTCCCTCAAAATCATTACATGGCTTATAAGGTCTTAACGGTAGTACACCCTAGTATATCTAACAGGACAATACCTGCAAAGTATTATTAACACTTTCAAGACTTGTAGAAATTAATTTATAGTCATCAATCTAATTTCTCAACATGTAGTCAGTGGTCAAATTTTAGGGAAATTACAGAGGGACACCTTCCAAGAGTTTATACGACAGATGTTAAGATTTTGGTTCTAATACCCCTCATCCATGAAGTGGTAAATTGACTTTCCTCTACCTCATCCCAACTCTACTTGAGTGTAGGATTCTTGTAAATTCTCTTCTCTTCACTACTTCTGTTGAAATTATCCAGGAGAAAGAATTTCTTTACAATTCTTATTGAATGTCACTAATTTTTTTCATTCTGATATCTTCATCAGAAGGTGGGTTTTCAAGTCACTTTTAACGTGCACTTATTAGACATTTCTTTGCTTGAAAAAATATGAAGCCCCTAATTTACTGCATCTCTTTTCTGTCCTTAAAGACTCATTTATACTTGTTAAAATCATGTAAAAATGAAATAATATTGACACAAATTTTCCAAGAAATTATTTCTTTTCAAACCATAATAAAGCTTAGAATAAATGATCTGCATAAACTTGGGGTCAGAATTGCTCCATAGCTTTGGAAAGTGACTAGAATATAATTCTTATAATGCCATATCAATATTTTAATAATCCATACTAATAGAATTGACAGAGTATATTTAGTTATAAGAAAGATTGAGATTTCAAAAAACTTTAAAATAAAAATTTAGAACTTAAAAGTTTTTAATGTAAATTTAATTTATAATTAAATTTGAAAGTTTTTATTTTATTTTTTTATTTTAATAATTTTAAAATAAATTTAGAATTTGTTCTAAATTTAATTTAGAAGAATTTATCTCAAACACTATATTTAGTTTCAAATTTGGAGCTTTGCTGTCTATCATAGGAAAAGACTATTAAAAATAGAATATACATTTTATTATGGTTATTTTTGAAATTAATTCTTTAGAGTCTAGGCTGAATATATTTTTAAGTCTTACAAAATATGGTGAATCTTCATCATGACATCCAGACATTTTTTACAATTGTTAACTCAAGAGTCATACTCAAAACTCTGAAGAACTAACCATGGTCAGAGAACTTCAGTTATTCATTACAGAACCGATACATCTACAAAAGCATTTTATATCTTAACAACTGTGGATCATGTTATTAAAAATTGTCAAGTTCTGAGCCTATTGATGGTCTCTCAACAAAACAATTGCAAAGGAAAAGAAATTTAATCTAATACAAAGATATGGAATATCAATTCTTTTAAATAAAACTTTATCTCCTTTATCTTTTTGGTGAATGAAGGAAATGGAACAGGTTGAATGTATTATCACTACTAATAATTCCAAACTTTTACATATCAGGTATTATTTCATCCTTACAACAACCCTATAAAGTAGGTACTATTATTATTATCTCTATTTAAATACAAAGAAACTGGGAGGAAAGCAAATTGTAATTACATGATTTGTCAGGGTCACACAATGAACAGGAGGCAGAAACAGGATTTGAACAAAGTTACTTTTGCTCCTAAGGGTGTGTGGCTCTTAACCATTCATTATGCTATACCTTTCTAACAGTTAAGTGAAGAATGTTTTCTATAACAAGTTTTAGCTTAAATCTTCAAATTCTCTCAGTGAAATATTTTCAATGCCCTCAAATGAAATTTTAGTGCCACAACTTTGTCAAAAACTGTTTAATTCATTAAAAAAATATTCAATGGGTTAATTTTTATTAAAACATCTTGCTTTGAGGACTCTCATAGTAACTATTTTCATGACCTTCATGCCTTTTTTCTGATTTTTTGAAACCCATGTATAGTCAATAATAAAATAAAACAAGCAAATCTGTATATACTATTACAGAGGTGACATTTACCTATGAGAAAAATAGCAGCCAACAGGTGAAATATATCATGAACATATTTGTTTCCTTCTATGGTATATTGATCTTATGGAGGGGAAATCTTTGGTGGCCATTTAACTAATGGCCACCAAAAATTTAATTAGTAGCTAATTCCTCTGTCATTTTTAGACTTCATGCTGGCCAGCAGAAGAGCTTATGCAAATAAGAAATGAGCACAAAATCTTGAAACAGATATTAAAACAGGGTGTTAAAACTGAATAGCAAGGCTTGTGCCTGGAGTTCATTTACTTCTCAGATGCTAGGACAGACCCAGTCGTACCAGTATATTTCTTTTCTTGACTTAAGCCAGAAAGATTTGTTTCTTGTCATACGCAACCAAAATACTTTAATAAATATGGAGCTAGATATTTCTGGAAACAAACAACACAGTCTGGTTAAAAATGCTTTCCTTACATAGTCCGAGTTTAAAACTTGGCTCTCTGCAGGTGAGTAAGATGTGGAAGCAGCAATTTAGACAGTGGACATTATTTATCGTCCACCATATGAGGAAGGCTGGTGGGGAGTGAGAGGAGTGTACTCGATTTAGCAATTTGGAGACTAAAGCAGAGGTGAAACCTCTTTCTATTTCTGTTTAAAGAAACTGAGATTTTATTCTATTTCAAGTGGAATGAAAAGAGCATGGATTTAAAAGCAGGATAGCACTGTTCTAACTTGCTTTTAATAGGGGATTGGTTAAATAAATTATGGTACATATACAAAAAAAGAGTGAAATAGAGCCATATGCATAAATATGGGAAAATGTTTAAGCAAATAAATCAAGTTCAGAATAGTGTGTAGAGTATAACCACATCCATGTAGGCATGCTTGCACATGCATGGAGCAAATGTTCCTGAAAGTATAAACAAGAAAATATAAATAATGGTTACCTGTTAGCAATGCAACTGGTTTATAGGAAGGAGTCAGAACTGAGGACTAGCAATTTCCATTTTGCATTCTTCTGAACTATTTGATATATGTGTTTTTTATACCATGAGTATATCTTCTATAATTCAAAAAATGAAAATAGAAGCAGTGGCATTCTTTTCACTTATTAGCCATATGCTCCAGGATTAGTTGCTTAACCTTTGTGAACTTTAATTTATTCTTCTATGAAATAGTGATAATCATAACACCTGCCCTACTTACAGTACAGTGTTACTCTTCGCTAGGAGACCAGAGGTCCATACTCCCTAAAACCTCTAAACTTGGCTTTGCTAAGGTGATAACCCATGGACCATCTAGAATCACAGGTAAAATTCTGTATACGTGAATGTACATTTTTTTTCATGGAACCTCTGTGTTTCAAAGGGACCTATAAACCAAAAGCTTCTAAACATGTGCCATAGACTATAAGCTCTGAGAGAGGACAGATTTTGTTCCTAGAACTAGGGCATGCTTGGCAATTAGAGAATAATTTGAAAGCATGAATAAGGAAATGAATAAAATGAAATCTTCTTATAAAGTATTGTGAAAATACTTTATAAACTACAGGTACTATACAAATATTAGTACTACCAATTTTTTTTATTTCCTGAGCAGTTCAGTATATATTTAGAATTTCCCACAGTTGTGAATTTAATTTGCTAAGTTAAAGCCCCACTTCTTTTCTCTCTCTCTCTCTCTCTTTTTTTTTGCTGTGCCACACTGTGTGCGGGATCTCAGTTCCCTGACCAGGGACTGAACCAGAGCCAAGGCAGTGAAAGCCTGGAATCCTAACCACTCGGCCACCAGGGAATTCCCCCCACTTCTTAAAGATGTTACTAAACCCTGCTCTTTGAACCATACCCTGGGTTATGAAGGTCTGGTGGAAGAAACTGAAAGCTACATCAAGGAAACTAGTTTATCTATTAGGTAATACACATCAACCTCAAGTTAACCTGAACTCTTAATCTAAACTCAAAGTCTAATCTATTAGCTATAATACCAAATAACAAAGAGTAAGCTACCATATAGAACTGACATTTGCTGTACAGTCTCCCTGAATAGGTTATGTGACAAGAATGCATGATAAAAGAAACATCTGTAATAAAATTAATAGCATTCTCCACTGTAGAGTGCCATATTTGCATAGACTAAAAAGCAGTGAACTAGAAATCAGAAGCCTTCAGTAATCCTTAGAATTTCATTTATTATTTGATTTTACATAATTCACTTAATTCTTCATTTCCTCATCAATGAACACTTAAGTGTTGGATTAGGCAATTTCTAAGGTTGGTTTTTGGTCTATGTCTCTAGGCTTTATTTTGTTGGCTCAGTAAGTCTGGAAGATAAACATAAAAATCTTATCTACTTTTTATAAATGAGAAAAGTACGCTACAGGAAGATTAAAGGATTTCCAAAAGTCATACTGGGAGAGCTCATATCTTGACACTTATGTTACAATAATTCTTTCTCCCAAGGTTATAAGCAAGAAATTCAGAGCTTCCAGGAGGTGAATTATTGGCTACCAGGAAACAGCAGGGAGGCTGTTTTCTCAAAATTGACCTGGATTTGAATCTCAAATCCTTCATCTACCAATTGAGTTATCTTCACCTTAGTAAGTTTCCATTTTCATTTACAAAATAAAACAAAAGTATGTGCCTTCCCGTTCATTGTGGAATTAAATGAGATAATGTGTATAAAGCACCTGCTCTGGCTTATTGATTGCTTGTCACATTCCTTCTTATCCTGGATTAACTGATTGCTTATTGTCTCATGGGTGTACTTCCAGCTTCCTCAGTTAAGAGAAGACTTTTGTCGATAGAGGGTGGAATTTTTTTCTCTCTTTTATATTTCAGCATAATGCTTAGCTTCTAAAACACTTCAGGCTCATAGATTTCATCAATCAGCTTTTTTTTTTTTTAGTAAAATTGTCCTGATATAACATAGTGTCCAATAATGAAAGCCTCTTTGAGGACTAGTCATAGGATCAAATCCAGAGGTCTTAGCACAGAGTGTGGAAAGAATAATGGGTTATACCTGAAGATTTTCAGCCACACTGTACATTTGGATGACACGACAACCAGCATCAAGTATAAAAGGCAATGAACTTTATAGCCATTTAAACTCATTGAAATTCATTTTTATCCATAAAAAAAGAATTTGGTTTCCATTTTAATATTTATTTTGATGTGCTTCTTCCAAGGTGCTGCTTCTGAAATCGTTTTGTGGTGACACCAGATGAGGGCTAGTGAGAATAAGCATTCCCAGGGAGAGATGGGTCCTCTCTCCCAACCGAGGGTTGGGAAAGCTGACTCCACAGTGTTCAGGGAAAAGAGCTACATGAAAGGTAATGACTCTTTTGCCAAGTACTTTGAAATGAGATTGAAAATTAATAATGATAGAAAAACTGTAAAAATGAAATTCTTAAGATATCAGTGAACAGGATAGAAAGGCCAGAGATAAACTCACGCACCTATAGTCACCTAATCTATGACAAAGGAGGCAAGAATATACAATGGAGAAAAGACAGTCTAGTCAATAAGTGGTACTGGGAAAACTAGACAGCTACATGTAAAAGATTGAAATTAGAACACTCCCTAATACCATACACAAAAATAAACTCGAAATGGATTAAAGACCTAAATATAAGGCCAGACACTATAAAACTCTTAGAGGAAAACATAAGCAGAACACTCTATGACATAAATCACAGCAAGATCCTTTTTGGCCCACCTCCTAGAGAAATGGAAATAAAAACAATAAAAACAAATGGGACCTAATGAAACTTGAAAGCTTTTGCACAGCAAAGGAAAACCTAAAAGAGACGAAAAGACAACCCTCAGAATGGGAGAAAATATTTGCAAATGAAGCAACTGACAAAGGATTAATCTCCAAAATTTACAAGCAGCTCATGCAGCTTAATATCAAAAACACAACAACCTAATCCCAAAATGGGCAGAAGACCTAAACAGACATTTCTCCGAAGAAGATATACAGATTGCCAACACACACATGAAATGATGCTCAACATCACTACTCATTAGAGAAATGCAAATTAAAACTACAATGAGGTATCACTTGACACCGGTCAGAATGGCCATCATCAACCAAAAATCTACAAACAATAAATGCTGGAGAGGGTGTGGAGAAAAGGGAACCCTCTTGCACTGTTGGTGGGAATGTAAATTGATACAGCCACTGTGGAGAACCGTATGGAGTTTCCTTAAAAAGCTAAAAATAGAACTACCATACGACCCAGAAATCCTGCTACTGGGCATATACCCTGAGAAAACCATAATACAAAAAGAGTCATGCACCCCAATGTTCATTGCAGCACTATTTACAATAGCCAGGACATGGAAACAACCTAAATGTCCCTCAAGAGAGGAATGGGTAAAGAAAATGTGGTACATATATACAATGGAATACTACTCAGCCAAAAAAAGGAATGAAATTGTGTCATTTGCAGAGACGTGGATGGACCTAGACACTATCATACAGAGTGAAGTAAGTCAGAAAGAGAAAAACAAATATCATATATTAATGCATATGTGTGGAATCTAGGAAAATGGCATAGATGATCTTATTAGCAAAACAAAAATAGAGACACAGACGTAGAGAACATATGGACACCAAGGGGAAAAGGCAGGGTGAGATGAATTGGGAAACTCTATTCGGTGCTCTGTGGTGACCTAAATGGGAAGGAAATCCAAAAAAGAGGGGATATATGTATACGTATGACTGATTCACTTTGCTGTACAGCAGAAACTGACACAGCAGTGTAAAGCAACTATATTCCAATTAAAAAAAAACAGCAACAAGCCTGACATATTTTAAAAAGTGAGTTGTCTTTCTTTCCTTCCTGCTATATGACGTCTCTGAAGTGTTTGGGTTTTCTTCTATTCTCGCTTGGAGTGATGGGAGATGGAAGGGTTAAGAACCATCCTCAAGGCAACCAGCCTCCCCAGTGGAGCTTGGTTTTATCTAGCCTGGGGGAGGGGTTGGGGGAATGAAACTCTGAAAGAATAATTGGTCTTATCCTAAGGTTGATTGCATCCCCAGGATAGGAGAGGACTGGGGTTTGCAAGTTCCTCCATTGGTAGTTTCCTGAACCCAGCTGGCATTAAATCACATCAACCCTGATTCCTGCTCACTCTACCTCTAAATTTTCTGGCTATCCAGACCAATAAATTCTGTTTGTGCCCCTGGGGACCTAAAGACACTTTCCTAGGAGGTATATGGTGATGGATGGCGTTAAGGGAGACAACTTCTAGATCCTCAAATTCCATATGTTTACTGTTCCTTAAAACTGGTGTCTGAGAACTCGCTGTGTTCATGACATCAGCCGGGTTCTCTTATTCCCAGGTCCCCTTACAAATTCATTATCTTGCTTGTTTACCAAAGAAAAGTCGTTCTTGTCCATCCTGAATCATACCGTGGTACACTACACTGGAGTGTAAAACTCTCCAGGGCAGGAAATAAGGAACATTATGAAATATTTGTGTCTGACAAACCTCCTTTAATGACTCACCATAAACTCACATTAGAGGTTCATATCTTTCCTTGTCTTGACTATATTTCTGCTAAGGGCAAAACATGTGCTTAAGAATGGGAGTTATATGAGCCCTTGTTGAAGTATTCTGAATTCAGAATATTTGTAGTGTTCTATGCTAGGATCACGATAATGTTTACTTTTGTCTAAAGACCTCACTCTTTAATTCCACAAGTGTTGTCAAAGATTGCTTTCACCCAGAAGGATAGACTTTGTGGAAGCAAAGTGAATATAATCGATAAGAAATACTCAAGCATGTAGAACCTGATGTCATTCAGGCAGCAAACTCATGGCAAGTTCTGTGCCTTTATCTATCTATCATCTATTTATCTACCTATCTCCCTGTTTTAGGATTAGAATAATCAAGAGTCATAAAAGGTATGCTGGTATATTTCACTTTACTGCAAAACACCCTGTCTTCATTTTCCCCATTCCTAATAAAAAGAAAGAGCTTGATTAATACTTTCATTCATCTCATGTCTCAGTTACATATTTTGCATGATTTTAAAGAGATAAAAAGTTTCATAATTACTTCTTATAGCTCAACATTACATTTTGAAATAAAAGAAATATCTATTAGAGTTGGTTGGTTAGCATTTTATCTTTTCTTAATCATTCACTCAGACTCAGAAAATACTTTCATTGATTTTTATCCAAAATTTGCTCTCATTTGTCAATTTTTGATCTGCATATTTATCTCTACTGTATATTTATTAGATTTGGCATACCTTAATAAAAATACATTCTGGATTCTCTTCTAAATAATGTTCATAACAAAAAAATAATTAGTACCCTTTTATTGTCCCCATACTTTTTAATGGCCCAGTGCCTTATCTTCTCTTTGTTATTAATTTCCACTTAACCCTGCCTCCTCCTGATAATAAATCATATTCATTCCCATATTCATTAAATAATTGAGTGAGGGAAATCCCGATACATCTATAAAGAGATTCAATAACTCTCCGATAACATTTTCATTTTTATGTTTGATATTTATTAATGAAAATACATTTCAGTTTTTGTGATCAATTTTATAGAATTATTTTATAATAGTAAACATTGACAATGAGAATTAAATCTTTGGCAGTTGTTTCAAGTTACAGTGAAATATTTTATATATCAAACAAAATTACAAGAGGATTTATAGTTTCTCAGAATCATTTTAGAAGATATGCAAGCAAAATATTTTCTAGCCCATGTGTATAACAATTCAGAAAAATTAAATAGATAAGTACTAAAATGTTTAATATGTAGCTTTGGTATACCAAGATAATATTGCTACTACTATTGCTAGTAGGAGATGTGTTTTGAGTTGATACTGTCTTTCTAGAAACAGGGATGCATTTGAACAGAGTGATTTGTGTTTTCAGTCTTCTAGTGATCAATGCCTCCATGATTTACATATTTGACAAATGCCTAAGGTGGTCAATTGTTCAGCAATAAGGAAAATCTTACATGATTATATAAGCATGCTGCCCTAGAACTTGACCTACTATTGCAGTGCAGTGAGGCTTATTTCTAAGAGAAATGTACCCACTGGGTCTTTCCTGGACTATTCATCATATATTATTATGCAAAGTAAAAGCTGCAATAAAAAAGCTTGTTTAGAAAAATATGGAAAGAAAAATAGAGGATTGGATTAGTTTCAACTTTTAAAATTTAACTTGTATTCTGTTATTTCCAAGGTTATGTTTGGAAAATATGAAATGCCAACATTTTATATAACGATGTCATTGCTATAAAAATCATTTTTAAAATTTTTCCTTTGAGTTTTAGTTTACTTAGTTCTGCAGTAAGCAGAATTGAGGCATTTGAATCAGAACCCAGACAAAAAGAAAGCAAATTGCCCACCATCTTAAATAAAAATTGAATGTTTTATTTTGTTTTGCTTTTCAGTATCATATTTAAAACTAGAACTAGCTTGTCTAAACATGATCAGTTTTTTGAAAAGTGCATTTTCTCCTAAAATAAGTCTTCACATCAAACATAACATAAAATTTTGTAAACATTAAACTCAATCAATCTTGGCCAAGTAGGTTGACTTCTAGTGAGTTTCCACTAATATGCTTTTGAGTATAGTTGGGCTGTCATTATCACAGCACCATCTAAAGAAAAACTCTCTCAGGAGCCAATAGAAAAGGCAAATGTAGAAATATTTGTAACTTTCCATTGTATAGCATGTATCAATTACTAAGATTAACAAGTGCTGAAAGTGATGCTTTCTGTTGTCTGCAAACATATTAATCTAGAGACTTAATTCATACTAATCTCATCTAATTATGATAAGGGGGAAGAAGTAAAAATGGAAAGAAAATAAAACTTAAGAAAAGGATTATTCTGTTCTGGGAATGAAAGATAGCGTCAGAAGGACCAGAGACATTCCCTGGAATCTATTCCTTTCCTGCCACAAACTTGTATGTCAGAATTAATAGCTCCTCACACTGTGCTTATATCTGAAAGCCAAAGAATAATTGGAACTCAAGGACCAGGACAGAGCAGAGGGGGAATGAAATCTAAGGGTCATGCAAACTAGAGAGATACAATCCTCAGGTGTAGGGACCAATCTTGAGCTTGTGACCATGAGTCATAGTAACAATAATAGTCAGAAACATCCAGAAAGTAAATGACTCATTTAATCATTTTCTCAGTGAAAACTTAAGTACACACACATGCCAGTTATTGCGTTAAGCTCTAGGTATACACTGAAGAGAAGAAACAGCCTTGCCTTCTAAGAGATTACAATATAGTGACAGAGATAGACAAGAAAACAGTCACTTACAACATAGGGACCTAAAGGAGATGTTTATAATGAACTAGTATCACAGGGGACAAACATCTTCCCAGTGTTGAGGAAGCCCAGGGAGGTTTCCCAAAGAAGATGTGATGTATTGATTGATTGAGCAAACACAATTCATTCCATAACACTGCAGTTGAGATATTAATTATATAACTAGTGTCCTAACAAGCAATCCCCTTTTAGGGGAGTTACAAGTAATCTAGGCCTTTCACTTACAACATTTTGTAAATAAAGAGAACATTGTCTCATTTCTTATCATCTTTAAATATTTTGGTGCTAGAAGATGGTCTCTTCAGGTGACCATCAATTTTTTCTTAGAAAATAGAATAATAATGTGCATAATAATAACAAACATCCCTGGAGTTATACAATGTGCCTCTCCTAAACAGAGATAAGTATAGGACACTATGGAAACACACATACCAAAGAATTGACATAAATCCAAAGCTGGGAGTTGGAATCTAAAGGATAGTTGAGAATCTGGAAGAAGGAAGGGAACAGGAACCAGGGAGAAAGGAAGAGAGAGGAAATGGGTGGCTCTATGGCAATCTAGTCTGAGGATGAAGGAGATGATGGCAGAAACAGGCAGGAGTAAGCAGTGTAGTGTAGTGCAGTGTAGGAAGCAGTTTTCCATGGAGAAAATGTGAGCAGCCAAACTGGCAAGTCAAGGAGGGGTGAGCACGTCGTAAAAGGACTAACATGGCATTCACTTTACTTGTTTGTTCATTTTTCAACCTAACTCAACTGAGTCCTCCTTGATATCAGAGAATAAGTCCTTCATGTATTTTTCATCACTCCATCTGGTATGGTGCTCTACAGTTTGTGAAAAACAACTCAATGTCAATGGGTAAAATCTTTTGTCATCAAACAAGAAACAAATACATAGACTAATAGTATTTTTCACCTTTTACACATCTGTTTAGTCATCATCTACTCAATCAACAGACATTTCCTGAGCACCTCCCTATATGAGGCATTCTCCAGATGTGGTGGGGAGGAAAAGAGAACTTGCACAGCCATAATTAGATGTCACAGTATACATCTCCATCACAATGATTCTTCTCTTGTAACATTTTAAAAAAAATCTGCATGGAGTTCATACTGTACTCTTTTCTTGTGAACTAGAGAAGCTTGAGCTAGATTGAGTAGATAGCAAGGCCAAATAAATTCTCTTGAGGATTAATTAAAATATATGACATGTCATTGACCTTGTATAAATACAGGCGAATAATATCTCCAGGCAAATGGCAAACGTGGATAGTTGCTGTCTGAGGCACACTGCTTGAAAAGTCCAAGAACGATCTATCTTAGGAATAGATGTTTTTCTTGAAAGAAAAATGGTACATCTCTACCAAATAGTCAAAGGATATGTGAGTGTGTCCGTGTGTGTGTGTGTGTGTGTGTGTGTGTGTGTGTGTGTGTGTGTGTGTATATTACTTCTCATTTCTGAAACAGAAGAATTCTCAAAAGACCATTTTCTGAAACACTAAAATTCTCAAAAAGTTTCCCGGAACAACACATTACTATAACTTGACACTATGTTTTTAGATACTACCCAATAAATGTTTGCAAGGCAGCAATAAACCTTGTTTCTAATAGTAGGGCTTCATGCTGTGCTACCAAAGGACAGAGGAAATAAGTGAGTGGAAAGCTCATATACAGTATGCAGAGGCAGCTGCATCAAAGACCTTCTGAGACCAGTTTATTACAGTACCTCTGAGGAGGTTCAGAGGCTATCCTGATTCCTTCATCATTATAGGTCACTTGCTTCAATCCTTTCTAATAACCCCTGAATATGGAGGCATTCAGCAAGGCCACATTTGAGGTAGTCAGAGGTGTTAGTCCATTGGGTTGAAGAGCTGAAAGTTGGAATGCTTCAAGGTCTACCAATAATAAATCATGTCCCTTCAGCCTATTTTTTCTGACAGTCCGACAGCTGATATTAACCAGCTCTGTGAGTGCCCCCAGCTTCAGGTGCCAGCTGCAACCCAATAGGCTTGAGATCTGAGAACTCCATTTTCTTAAAAGGTTATAGCGCATTTAGACAGCAGGCAGAAGTCCATCTTTTAAAAGGGGAAATCAGTTATTATGCAAACCATCTTCTCTGCTTTGGGGCTAGGCACTCTTAACTGATTTTAATTTACTAAAAATTAAAGCAACAGTTTGTTTCTGATTCAAGAAGGAAAAGCTTTGAAACTGAGACAGAAATTTGAGCCATTTTACTTGGGACTAATGCCTAGAAAAATATTTCGCTGAGGATTTGAAGCAAGTTTGTCTCTGTGGTTCAGGTATGTACCCAACAAAGTCAAAAAACTCTACTGCTCAGGCTTCCCTGGTGGCGCAGTGGTTGAGAGTCCGCCTGCCGATGCAGGAGACACGGGTTCGTGCCCCGGTCCGGGAAGATCCCACATGCCGTGGAGCGGCTGGGCCCATGAGCCATGGCCGCTGGGCCTGCGCATCCGGAGCCTGTGCTCCGCAACGGAAGAGGCCACAACAGTGAGAGGCCCGCGTACCGGAAAAAAAAAAAGAAAAAAAAAAAAACCTCTACTGCTCTTGTTAATTCTAAGTAGACTGTGTGTCACTAGTTAGGTTAATAAGCTTAGCAACTTAACACAACTGTATGACTTTGTTTTCTGGCCAGGCTTTCCTCACCTTTAGAAATACTCAAGTTTCCTTTTTCCTCAGAGACTGTGCTCTTCTAAAATCAAGCTGAAATGACCGTTCTGATATTTTTAGGTTGACAAGGTGTGAAGAAGGAAAATGAAATTTAAAAGAAAAATTTTTTTAATTTATGATGAAACTCTGTGCTGAACCTAGATTGTATAGCCCATGCCTGTAACGATTGTGTCTTGTCTTTTCCTAGCAATTGATACAATGCCAAGAATACAGTAGATGTTGAAGTCTGTATATTAAAATTTTTAAAAAAGCATTTACTATTACATGACATTCTTTGAGCCCCTGTTTTCTCATCAGTGAAAGAGAATAATGACATTCACCTTACAAAGCAAATCAGTGAGGTGTGTTTTCAGCTGCAAGTAACAGAAAACCTGAATGATCCCAGCTTAAAGAAGCATCTCATACATGCACCCCGATATTCATAGCAACACAATTTACAATAGCCAAGACATGGAAGCAACCCAAGTGTCCACTGACAGATGAATGGATAAAGAAGATGTGGTATATACACACACACACACACACACACACACACACAGAGACACACACAATGGAATACTACTGAGCCATAAAAAGGAATGAAATACTGCTGTTTGCAGCAACATGGATGGACCTAGAGATTATTATACTAAGTGAAGTAAGCCAGACAGAGAAAGACAAATATCATATAACACTTATATGTGGAATCTAAAAAAATGATACACATGAACTTATTTACAAAAC
The DNA here is from genome assembly GCF_937001465.1 of Orcinus orca. NCBI lineage: Eukaryota > Metazoa > Chordata > Mammalia > Artiodactyla > Delphinidae > Orcinus > Orcinus orca. The sequence goes on along the minus strand of NC_064559.1, from coordinate 15,430,478 downwards.
AGAAACAGACTCACAGACATAGAAAACGAACTATGATTACCAAAGGGGAAGGTGGGGTGGGAGGGATAAAATAGGAGTTGGGATTAAAATATACACACTACTAAATATAAAATAGATAGCCAACAAGGACCTACTGTATAGCATAGGGAACAATACTCAATATCTTATAATAAACTATGATAGAAGAGAATGTAAAAAAAGAATATATATCTTTCTATATCTATATATATATCTGAATCACTTTGCTGTACATCTGAAACTAACACAACACAACTAAACTAACACAACATTGTAAATCAACTATATTTCAATAAAATTTTTTTAAAAAGAAGCATCTCAAATACAACTGAGTCTGGAGGTAGAATTTATAGATGGTTATAAACTAAGGGCATAATAGCTGACAGTTCTGCAATTTTTTAATCTTTCCTAATTATGTTGACTCACAGTTGGAAAATTGCCACTGTGATTCCAGATATCACTGTCCATGCAAGGCAATCAAAAGGAAAAAAAGGAGGCAACAAGTGTCTGTCATCTTTAATTAGTAAATCAAAACCTTTTCCAGAAATGCTTACAGGATTTCTGCAGTTGTCTTATCAGCCAGAACTGTGTTGTACAGTCACTTCTGGAGGCTAGGAAAATAAGAAACCGACTAGATCCTTATGATGGTTCACAGAAATGGTGATTTATTGTCTGAATCTGGCCACGTTTTTTCTTCAAACAGGTCTGAGGTTCTAGTGGCAGGAAAAATCAGGCTAGAAAATGGCTATCGAGTAAGCACCAAATGGTGTCAGCTACAGAGGGTTATAATAAAGATTAGAGACCATATATGTAAAATATCATAACATTAGCTGGGATGCAGTGCTCAATAAACAGGAGGTATGATTTATGCAACAATAAATGTAAAGTAATAAGTAAACAGTAAGCATTAAATCTAAATGAGTTTGTGAGTATGTGTGTTAGTGTAACTAGTTTCTATGTAGATGTGAGAGTTTTATTTGGTTTTTATTTAGATGTGAGAGTTTCTATGTAGTTTCTATGTAGATGTGAGTTTCTATGTAGATGTGAGAGTTTTATTTGGTTTTTATTTATGAAAATGTTAATTAAAAATATACTAGCATCCATATCTATAGAAAGAGATTCACCTTTGGAGCTGACTTCATTAATTGTGTCGAAAGAACTGAATGAATGAATATACATATGTCAAGGGGTTACATCTACTGTTCTGGGAGAGGGAAACTCCTTAGGCAGGTGGAGTCTTTTTGTCATTTCCACATAACCATGGGTATATTATCTTGGAGTTTGCTGAAGAGGAATGAAAAAACTGTCTTTGAAACCATGGAGGGAACTATACTCGGGCTTTCTTTTTGTTGTTGAGAGTTCATGAAGTATATCAGATTGACTATTGCGTCTTAGACAGGTAGCCTAGACTGAACCCCAAGATCTATGTCATCTGAGAGAAAAAATTGGGGGCTGATGACAGAACCCCTCTTAAATTAACCACTTGGAAGCTGGCTGTGGTTACCCTGCAGGAAATGACTATGTGTTCCTTCCCCCACTCCCCATTACAAGCATCTTCCCTGGAAAACTAAGCAGATTTACTATTGTGTTACTAGTAAACCCTACAGAAAAACAAAATTACATAAGAAAGAGGTTTTTTTCTTGTATGCTAGTTATTAAAGAAAATCTGGTTTAGGTTTAGGAAGTAGATGAGATTCTTTGTTGTGATTCTGCGTGCTTTGGGGGCTGGGGAGTTTGGTGGCACTTTTAAAAAAAATGATACCTAATTTGTGGCTTCTGTTTGATTTGATATTGAAGAATTTCTTGCTTTCTACAATTAAGGTTTGTTCAGGGATACAGGCAGGTATGGACAGAAGACAGTGTGGATCAAAGACAGAAAAATCGGAGGGAGTGAAAGAAGACATTTTCTCTCAAATTCTAGGGTGAAAAGCAGTATTGTGTGGAGTGTCATGGGCATGAGTTCTGGAGTCCAACTCTGTTTAATTTGATAGGTTTTTATCTCAGCTTACACCTAACTCCTAACTCAAACTCTATGACGTTTGGCAATAATCCCTCTGTACTATCACTGCTATACCTATACAATACTGAAAACAATAGTACATACTATCACTTCTGTATCTATCACTATCACTTCTCTATCTGTACAATACTGAAAACAATAGCACATATCTCACAGGATTATAATCAAAACTAAGTAATATACTCCAATTAAGTGCATGGCACAATACCTGACACATAGTGAAAACTCCATAAATGTGTAACTGTCTTCTATTATTTGCTCAGAGGGCATGAAAAGAGGGTGCCTCAAAGTGTCTTTAAGATTACCACAAAGAATCCATACCCTTTCTCAAAGTTATACAGAACCGTCTCTAATTGGAAGGTCCTATCTCAAAGAGTGCTGTTACTTATCACTCGTATGGTGACATGAAATGAGAAAAGTGTCCTTTGGGAGTCTGCATTTAAGTCCAACGTTAACCGAGACAGGCAAGATGCACAGTAAAGACAGACTCAAATGAAGTCTCTATGCTAAGAATTTACATTAAGTACAAAAAAAGAGATAAATGCATTTTTGTGGGTTTTTTCTTGAGACCTCTGGTATCTTATTATGTTTGTTTTTTTGAAAGGAACGTCATAAGACATTATCCAGGGAACTTTTCAATCCGATCTAATTGTGATTGCATCTTTGTTTTCAAAGAAACTATTTTTGGAATCGTTGGCTTAGAGTTCCAGCTCTTGGTGTTGTCAAAATTAACTAGATAGAGATACTGGGCTGGATGTAACTGAATCTGCTAATGGAACTCATGTGTTGAAGAAAAATTACTTGACAAAAACAAATTGAAGTTTGGGGGAAGAAAAAACTACCCTTGGGAATAATAATGTGATGTGGAATATGCCTTAATACATTGGAATCTGTAAGGATTTCATATCATCTTCCTTCTTGAAAGGAAATTATCCTAAAATAGTAGCCATCTTCTTGTTTATTTTAATTAAATTCCATCCAGATAAGGATCTTCATCTTCTTTTATAAGGGCTTGCTGACTGCCACTGCGCCATGTGCCAGATAAAAAAAAAACACCTTCCAAACTTGATCCATTTGGGATAGCTTCTTTTAAAAGCAGTGTTTTCAGAATTAGATAACCCATAATATCTTTCGGTAAGGAAAAAGAAGCCCCTATTTATTTCGGTAACTGAAATCACCTCAGAGGCCTGAGAGAAAAGTTACTAGACAAAGGAGTATTTAATCTCATTCTGAGTACTGGTGCTAGGCAAAGTAAGGAGCCACCTAATTGTCCTTTTAAGGGCTGTGTGAGATCTTCCTACCCTTTAAAATAAGCAAACAAAGCAACAAAAACAAAACCCACTTATAGCTGTTAGCCCTGCCCAGCTGTTCACAATTCTTACCTTCATTCATTCATTCATCATTTACTGAGCTCTGATAGCCCACAGGGCACTGTGTTAGGCCCTGGAAACTGTTCCTTCTCTCACAAGCTTGCACTCTAACTGCATTAGGGAACTCCTTGGTGAAAGAATACTTTCCAAAGTGCCTACTGTGTACTATAAATTGCAATCTGTAAATAAGATAGCGAGTTCTGTGAGCAGATACACTTGGGAAACATAGACTTAAATACCATTGATATAATTTTTATTTCCTAATACTTCTTAGCATCTTTAATACACCCCCAACCACTGCTGAGTACCTCAGAGAAGGAAGGATGGGTGTAGCAGGTTTTGGGGGAAGACCACAACTAGAATGGCCAGACTTCTCCATCAACCATCTCTATTTCTCCCACCAACATTGCATTTCAGTTCTGCTCCCGAACCAAATTTGGATCCACTCGCTGGCACACAGCAAAGCCAATCTACTGACATCACGTTGTGGGGAAGGAAAATGCAGCGTTTACTATAAAGGAGCCAATACAAGGAGAACAGGCGGCTTGTGTTCAATGCACCTGCTCCCAAGGGTTTCAGCAAAGCATTTTTTTTTTTTTTTTTTCCGGTACGCGGGCCTCTCACTGCTGCAGCCTCTCCCGTTGCGGAGCACAGGCTCCGGACGCGCAGGCTCAGCGGCCATGGCTCACGGGCCCAGCCGCTCCGCGGCATGCAGGATCCTCCTGGACTGGGTCACGAACCCGCACCCCCTGCATCGACAGGAGGACTCCCAACCACTGCGCCACCAGGGAAGCCCAGCAAAGCATTTTTAAAGGCAAGGTGAGGGAGGGGCATCCAAGGGTGTGTGATCAGCTCAGCTCATGCACAGTTCTCTTATCCATTGATGGTGAGGTCACAGGGGTTAACATTACCAATCCTTAGGCTACCATAGGCCTGGGGGCTATGTGTTCATGGTCATCAAGTAGTTAACTTCTTCCATTTGGTAGGGGTTTTCACATCTATAAAACAACTCAGGGAATGTGCATCAAATACTATTATCCAGATTTTTCAGAGAAGAGCTAAAGCAGAGGATATGAGGGATGGATATGTCCCAGGAAGGCCCCACAGGGTCCTGCTTGATTACAGCTCTACAGTTACTCCTTAGTTTTTCAATAAACGCAAATACTCAATTGTATTTTTTATCTCTTCCTGGGTGCCCATGCTCTCATGTTTTAAGGCTATAAAAGTTCTCATTGCTTGCACTGTTTGGAGACAATAGAAATGGAGGAAAAGGCATGAGTTTGGGACTTAAAACAGCCTTGGCACACAACTGGCACAGCATGAAGCCTTGACAATATTTGTTAAATAAATGAACAGATAATAATAAGAGGACTCAAGCTCCAGTTTCACCATTTTGAATACCCTGAGCCCTACTTCCTTCAACTGTAATGTGAGATAATGCTACCCATTTTAGATGAAGGTGACCAGTAAGTCAACCCTCTTCCCTTTTTGTAGAAGTAAATTTTTCTTTTAACTTATAGAGATATCTGAAGGACCAATTCAAAAGCCATTACCATCCTTACTTCATTCCTTCATTCATTCAATGAGTTAATTGAACAGTGAGTATATGGAAGGTTCTGTGCGAGGCAGTGAGGTTACTGCAGACAAGCGTGCTACCCACAGGAATATTAGCAGTGAAAGAAACCAGTGGGACCCAGAATTAAGGGACATTCATCTCCAGACAGACTGGGTACTTGAAGTACCCAACACATGAATGAAAAAAAACACGGAAGCAGAACATCATACCAGTTCGGTATGCCAGGAATCATGGGAACATTTTAAAAGCAAAAGCATAAAAATTGGTCAAACACTAACAGTCTTCTCACCAGCAACACCAATGCTAGATACCTTCAAAATACTTTTACCTCCTATTACTTTTTATTAGGAAATTACTGGAAGACATGCGCCAGCAAAACAAGGGAGAAAAACAAAAATAGAGGAAGACACAGAATCCAAGAAGCTGTGATTTCAATCCAAAAAGTGGAGAAACCTAGGGTGAGGATGGTGAAGCAGGTTTAGAGAGCAAAATATGCAGACTGAAGCAAGGGGGCAGAAGCTTCTAGAAGAGAGGTCTACATGAAGAGTGAGAGGACTTGAGGAAATAGATGGTCCAGTGGAATATCCTGAAAAGGATGCATATAAAAATTGTGTAAGTGAAAATCTTAGGTCAACCAGTTTAGAAAAAAAGCCGAGTGTCTTAGACACTCACATTAGTGTCTTAGGGCTGCCATGACAAAGTACCATAAACTGGGTGACTTAAAACAACAGGAACTTGTTATCTCACAGTTCCAGAGGCTAGACCTCAAGGTGTCAGGCAGGGCCATGTTTTCTTTGAAACTCTGAGTAAAACACTTCCTTTCCCCTTCCTGGCTTTTGGTGGTGGCCAGTAATTCTTGGCCTTCCTTTGCTTACAGCTGCATGCATCCAATCTCTGCTTCTGTGGTCACATGGCCTTCCCCTTGTATGTCTCTATTTTCACATGATGTTTTCCTCTTGTAAGGACACCAGTATTTTTGGATTAGGCTTGCCCTCATGACTTCATCTGAACTTGATTACATCTGCAAATACCGTATTTCTAAATAAAGTCACCTTCTCAAGTTAGGTTAGGATTTCCACATATCCTTTGGAGGGGGACACAATTCAAACCACAATGGCACTCATTGCTGAATTTATTAAAATTGGTGCTATAGAGATTGAAAGAGTAGAAGAGAAAAAGTGGTGTCGGTGATACGAGTTAAATCCCTACCTATCTTAATGAAATATCTATACATGATATTTAAGTCAAGAAATAGAACCTATTATTTCAAAATATGGAAACAACTGCTAGAAGGAACAGGCAGCTAAGAGTCTAAAGTGAGTTCTTTTCAGCAGATGGAACAGAGAGGTACGAAATGATAACCAGGGGCTGCTGGTTTTCATGATAAACCTTTTGGTGTTAGTTGAAATTGTCACTATACACAGGTATTTCACTCTTAAAGAATAGTAGAAAATTAAAGGGAAAAAGAAGAGGAAGAAACTAACGATGAAAATATTTGGATTTTTATTACTTCAAAGACTTTAGTAAAATTAAGCATAGACTGGAATCTTCCTGTGACATAAAGAATATTTAAGGAATTACCAAATTACCATAACAATACCTTGAAAGTAGATACCATGATATGATGGAAGAGGACTGGCCTGACTTTAGTTGTTTTTTTTTTTTTTGGCTGAATTGGGTCTTCGTTGCTGCTCGTGGGCTTTCTCTAGTTGTGGCAAGTGGAGGCTACACTTCGTTGTGGGGCACAGCCTTCTCAATGCGGTGGCTTCTCTTGTGGCAGAGCACGGGCTTTAGGTGCGTGGGCTTCAGTAGTTGTGGCACGTGGGCTCCACAGTTGTGGCTCGCGGGCTCTAGAGCACTGTCTCAGTAGTTGTGGCGCGTGGGCTTACTTGCTCCACGGCATGTGGTATCTTCCCAGACAAGGGATCGAACCCATGACCCCTGCATTGGCAGGCTGATTCTTAACCACTGCTCCATCAGGGAAGTCCCTGACTTTAGTTTTAATTCTGCAGTTTACCAGCTGTATAGCCTTGTATTCTCATAAGGATAGGCTGACAAGAAAAAAGAAAAAAAGTTGCATTTCTGTAAAATAAGAAGTGTCAAATAGAACCATTCAAAGGTAGCTTCTAAATCTAATTTTATATGGTGCTATCAAAAATAAAATATAGAATGCATAAAATCCTTACCCACTACAAAATTCCATCCTGATGGGCTGGAGCTTTCTGACCTAAAGAAACTGTATTAATTTATCTATAGAAATGAATAATCTGAATATTCTTCTCAAAACTTTTAGGACTTTTGTGCACTATTAGGTGAAACCATTTGGACTGGTGAATTTGTCTCTGATTCATTCTGCTCTTTTTTTAAAATTATACTTTTTCTGGGAATAGTTTAGATTTACAGAGAAGTTGAGAAAATAGGACAGAAGGATCCCATATATCCCATACCAGTTTCCCCTGTTATAAACATCTTACATTAGTATGGTACATTGTCACAGCTAATGAACCAATGTGATGAATTATTATTAACTGATGTTTATGCTTTATTCAGATTTCTTTAGTTTTTACCTAATGTCCTTTTTCTGTTCTATGATACACTCAGGACACCATATTAAATTAGTCATCATGTCTCCTTAGGCTCCTCTTGGCTATGACAGTTTCTCAATCTTTTCTTGTTTTTGTTGACCTTGACAGCTTTGAGGAGTACTGGTCAGGTATTTGATAGAATGTCCCCAATTGGGATTTGTCTGATGTTTTTCCCATGATTCTACTGAGGTTATGCATTTTTAGGAGGAAGACGACAGAGGTAAAGTGCTATTTTCAGCACATCATACCAAGGGTAGGTCCATCAACATGATTTGTCACTATTATGAATATTAACCTAGTTTGCTTGGCTGAGGTAGTTCTTGTCAAGTTTCTCCACTGTCAACGTACTCTCTTTCCCCTTTCCAAACTATATTGTTTGGAAGGAAGTCACTATGCACGGTACATGCTTAAAGAGTGGGAATTATGTTTCCCCTCTTTAAGGACAATGTAGTCACATAAATTATTAGAGATTCTTCTACATGGAAGATGTGTCTTTTCTGTTTGTGTTTCATGAGACACTGGCCCTAGTAGTATAACCACAGTGACTATTAATATCATCATTATTGGGTTGAACCCAATAATGGGTTCATTTTGAAACGTTTATGGGAAAAATAGAAGCTTGAAAAAAAAGCTTCACATTAAAGTTGCTAACAGTTTTCTTAATTGCAAGCTATGAAGATCCAGTCTTTGGTGTTCCTTTTCTTGGACAAGCTAAAGAAATGGGTCTATTAGTTATTTGCATGTAGCAAAGACCACTTTTTGAAAAGGAGGTGTTTGAAGACTGCAGTTTTTTTGTTTGTTTGTTTGTTTTTTTGCAGTACGCTGGCCTCTCACTGTTGTGGCCTCTCCCGTTGCGGAGCACAGGCTCCAGACGCGCAGGCTCAGCGGCCATGGCTCACCGGCCCAGCCGCTCCGCAGCATGTGGGATCTTCCTGGACAGGGGCACGAACCCGTGTCCCCTGCATTGGCAGGCAGACTCTCAACCACTGCGCCACCAGGGAAGCCCTGAAGACTGCAGTTTTAAGGAACTGCCTAGTGTCACATTTCTTAAAAGGTTGTCCATGGTATGGGCAGATGTTTGGGGTAAGAATTTGCAAACAGAATCTCTAATGTGCTCTCAATAATGTATTTGTTTTCTCTAAATTAATGTAAAGCTGATTCTGAATCAATTCAATCTCAGCTATTATTGGGTCTGACAAAGTTCCTAGAGTTTTAAACACCCCTCCCTGGTCACCGCTAATGCGAGTTCTTGGTCCAGTCCTGCCTGGACTGTTCATGTTGGTAGCTCTGTTGCCTCAGTCCCACACTGGGAACAAGGGATCTCTGCCATGCAGTTGTGTACCAAAGTGCAGTCTTCCAAGGCTTGCCATGTGGTCATTCCTTTGGGGTCTTGCCTTGCACCCAGGAATTGCCATGGAGTACCACAGATTACCAAAGGTGCCATGACGTTTTCCCCCCTTTCCAGTATCAGGAATCCCCACTTGCCACTGTCTCTTGGATGCTCTCCCCTAACTTCCCTCCTACCCAGGACACTTAACAGGTTTCATTAAGTAATTGCAACTGACAAAACAAATAGAACCCTGTCTTCATCAGCCCCTGCACTCTCCCTGGCACAAATTCTTGGAGAATGAGAATCCAAAATGCCTGGCTACCTCCTGGGAATTATACAAGAAAGCAACAGGAGCAAGCCACAAATTAAAATCTCCAAAACACTGATCCTGCTACATTCTCTGTTTATAAATCTATCTGCTTCAGCCAAGAGTAAGCACTTCTCTTTCCAATCTCTCCCATTGAGAAGATGGACCTAGGTTTTTATCCAGAGTTGGGGAACTCCCTCTCTCACATGTAAGAGAAGGGAGGACATTTCCCCACACTCAAATCTCCTAGTCTTGACCAAATATCAGTTTGGGCCTCAGGCTCTCTAGGCCCTATGAGAACCCAAACCTCCCCATCCCTCCCAGCACTGGTTCCAGCCCATCCCACTGGCTCTGGCTCAGCCTTTGCTTAAAGACTGAGAATTTTTAAAAAATAAGCTGTATTTTTTTATACTTTTATTATTTTCTTTTTACATCTTTATTGGAGTATAATTGCTTTACAATAGTGTGTTAGTTTCTGCTTTAGAACAAAGTGAATCAGTTACACATATACATATGTTCCCATATCTCTTCCCTCTTGTGTCTCCCTCCCACCCTCCCTATCCCACCCCTCTAGGTGGTCACAAAGCACCGAGGTGATATCCCTGTGCTATGCGGCTGCTTCCCACTATCTATCTATTTTACGTTTGGTAGTGTATATATGTCCATGCCACTCTCTCACTTTGTCACAGAATAAGCTGTATTTTATTTATTTTTTTTATTTTTTTGCAGTACGCGGGCCTCTCACTGTCGTGGCCTCTCCCATTGCAGAGCACAGGCTCCAGACGCGCAGGCTCAGCGGCCATAGCTCACGGGCCCAGCCACTCCACGGCACGTGGGATCTTCCCGGACCGGGGCACGAACCCCTGTCCCCTGCATCGGCAGGCGGACTCTCAACAACTGCGCCACCAGGGAAGCCCTAAGCTGTATTTTTAAGAACAGTTTAAGTTCACTAAAAAGTTGAGCAGGGGGGTACAGAGATATTCCATGTAACCCCTACCCCACATATGCACTGCCTCCCCACAATCAACATCCCAAATCAGAGCGGTAATTTTGTTATAATCAGTGACCCTATGCTGGCACATGATAATCAATCAAAGTCTGTAATTTACAGTAGGGTTCACTCTTGGTGCTGTGAAGTCTATGGATTTTGGCAAATGTATAATGATGTGTGTGTGTCCACCACTATACTATTATACAGAATAGTTTCACTGCCTTAAAAATCTCATGTGAGCCACCAATTCATGCCTCTCTCCCCACTATGATCCACTGATCCTTTTTTTAATTTTTATTTTATATTGCAGTATAGCTGATTAACAATATTGTGTTAGTTTCAGGTGTACAGCACAGTGATTCAGTTATACATATACATGTAGCTATTCTTTTCCCTTTTACTGTCTCCATAGTTTTGCCTTTTCCAGAAGGTAGTTGGAATTATACAGTCTGTAGACTTTTCAGATTTTCTTTCACTTAGTCATATACACTTAAGTTTCCTCCATGTCTTTTCATGGCTTGGTAGCTCATTTCTTTTTAGTGCTTAATAATATTCCACTGTCTGGATGCACTATACTTTATCCATTCATCTACCCAAGGACATCTTGTTTGCTTCCAAGTTTGAGCCATTATGAATAAAGCTTCTAAGAATATCCAGGTGTAGGTTTTTGTATAGACCTAAGTTTTCAACTCATTTGGGTAAATACCAAGGAGTGCAGTTGCTCAATCATCTGGTAAGAGTATGTTTAGTTTTGTAAGAAGCTACCAAACTATTTTCCAATTGTCTGAAGATCTTAAGATTGGCAGAAAATCCATCTACTTCCCAACAAAATCTCCAGCCATGCCTCTTCCTCCTTGGAATCCCTGCCCCAGAGATTGGGAGTTAGTTCTCAGAACTTAAGAGGAAGAGCAGGAGAGTAGCTATCTTGAGTAGCTAGCCACACCACAGCCAGGCATTCATCACTCAGTGAGTGTTCCTGCCTTGATATGTCCTCTTCTCGATTATTGGGAGAAAGAAATACTCATGACTTGGCCTGTGCTCTTAGGAGAGCAGAGTTGGTCCATGCTTTTATTCCTCTTTGGGTTTCTGAGTCCCCATCCCAAACACACACACACACACACACACACACACGTGCACGTGCGCACACACACACACACACACACACACACACACACAAAAGCATGCTTTAGTTTCTGCTTCATTATCTTATACATTATTAGCTGAACCAAGAGGGTGTTTATGGATGTTTCCCATCTGAAGCTGGACAGTGGTCTCTCTGTTTATGCTGTGGCTATGGAATTCCACCTTCTGCATAGGTACTACCAATTGATGGCAGATGAAGGGACATATAGGCAAATGACGTGCAGTGTCTTGCCTCAGTTGTACAATTAGGGAGACTCTGGAAATAAATATGTGTACAACTAACTTCCCCAAATCTAAAAAGTGGTACTTAAGGCTCTTAATTGCTATGCCAAGTCCCCAGGAGCCTTACCTGATAGGCTCGAAGCTGGTACCAGAACCATAGGGCCTGTTTCCCTTGCTTAGCAAAGGGACCCACCGTCTTCACTTCCTCATCCTTTATCATCTACAGTAGTTGGACAGAGTTCACAAGGGGTCATTTTCATCAGGGAGAGGATCATAGATCTGAGCAGGGAGACTTGGGACAAAGACCTCATGAAAAAAGAAGCTGAGTTGTGAACTTACCCCAAAGGCTTCAGAAATGTCTTGTAAAATTCAGAAAATTCAGAATTACAGTATCCAAGATTTAATTTCACCAGATAAAGGATTTGCCAACTAGTGTGAGCCCAGGTTATCATTTAAACATTTACTCTAATAATTTTACACTCTATTTTGATTGCATCCTTCACTTTTCATAATTCTGAGCAAAGACAATAGTTGTATTACAAAATCAAGGATATTCTTGATTTCAATGTGCTCCTAAGCTGGAGTTGGAAGCCATTCTTAGAAAGTAGAAATCACCCACCCACTCCCCTTAAAACTGTAATCTATAGTTTAGTTCAGAGCAGTTCAAAGGTTGATGATTTTGCAAATCCCATGAGTAGCCTACCCATAGCCTAATTTTTCTTCTCCAATGACTTGTTTTATAATTTGGTAATGTTGCCTTTGTATGAGTAGGTTTGCCAATTGTTAATAAAACTGCTGACCACCTGAAAAAGAAATATTGAAATATCATGGAAAAACACATCTCAGAAAAGAAAAAAAAAAAAAGCACAGTAATTAGAACCATGTACTTTTCCTTACTGTGGCATCTTTTTTTTTTTTTTCCTAACTGCAAAAAACCCTTTAGAGTAAATTCTGGGTTTCTAAGCTTCGGGAATTAATTGTAATGTGGGATTTCATCTAAGTAGACGTAGCATGCTTTCTCAAAAACCAGAGTAATCTAAATCTATTCTGAAATTTTGATTCTTGCAGGTTAGTTCTTTTAATTTAGAAATACATCAAGTATTTCTAAATGGAATCCACTTTAAACAAACACCCCTTGGGAAATCTGGACTGGTTGTGAAATTTGGATTTTTGAATAAAATTCAACTGAGGAGTAAACAATTTGCTTAGCCATTTGACATGGCCAATAAACCAGAAATACCTCCTAATATGATCTGAAATATTTCACAATTTTTGATGAACAGAGTGTAACTTTTTTTTTTTTTTTTGTGGTACGCGGGCCTCTCACTGCTGTGGCCTCTCCCGTTGCAGAGCACAGGCTCCGGACGTGCAGGCTCAGCGGCCATGGCTCACTGGCTCAGCCGCTCCGCGGCATGTGGGATCTTCCCGGACCGGGGCACGAACCCATGTCCCCTGCCTCGGCAGGCGGACTCTCAACCACTGTGCCACCAGGGAAGCCCCAAAGAGTGTAACCTTTTAATACTAATTTTAAAATAAACAATTAAGCCCAATTTTTGAACTATTTGGATCATCTAGGCAATCCAGCTACAGAATTGTCAGAGTTAAATGGCATGAATACAAAATGGATTTTCAGCTATTCAGTCCAGTGGCCTATAGTGTTTTTCAGGGTTAAAGTCGGTGATATCACTCTAAGAAAATTAGAACATATGTGAATACATTGAGCACCTTACCTAAGAATCCTGGGGAAAGCATGGTGTCAGCTCCATTCACTGGCAGTTCTACCGTTTACAAGCATTTGAGGAAGCCACACGATGTCCTGAAATCTTAGGTAGCTATTTCACAAGGTTGTTGCGTTTAAGATATTTTTGCTATTGAAAGTAAACAATGCTTATGCCAGACTTATATTGATTACATAGTATCCTGTGACTAAAATCCAGTCTTGGGCCCTAACCGCAAAGATTCATCCTCAAGGCCATTAGAAAACATCTAGAGAACGTATTGTACTAGAAGACATATGAGTATTATTTGTCATGAGTGTATGCATGACAAAACAGAAAATGATGTGGAATAAGTAGAGGAGAGGGATGGCAGAAGAAAGGCAGGGAGAATTTCAGGATGGGTTAGATTTAGAGGATGACTCAAGACAAAGTAAATAAAGGAGAAATTTAGAAAGAATGAGAAACCTTGAAAAATCAAAATGATTGCCGATTTTATACTGGTACATTTTACTAATATTCATCAAGTAATCATTTGTATTTGTGTACTGCTCTTTCACCAACAAAGGTTTAATTGTGCCCCCTAAGGATGAAAGAAGAATATATAAAATAGTCTTTCCTAAAGTGGTCAGTTCACTCTGAGTTTTGAAGGAATCACTCAGTGAGTTACTACAACCTGTTCTGATTGACCTCTTAGAAATGCCCATATTCCATTTTTCCCCCAAGTGAGCTATTGGATTTTAATTTGGGAGATAGTTTTATTACAAAGTCTAGAGTGTGGGTCAAAAGATGCTTTCTGTAAAGGGATAAAGAGTAAAATTTTAAGATTTCTGGGACTTTGGTGCAACTACTCAACTCTGCTATTGTAGTGCAAAAACAGCCTTAGATCAAATATAAATGAATGGGCATGACTGTGTACCAATAAAAATCTATTTAAAAAAGCATACAGCAGATTGGATTCGACGTATGGGTCATAATTAGCCAGCTTCTGGTCTAGAGAATCAGAAACTCTGTATTTTACCTTCACATCAACTTCCTTCCTGAATGATAACAAGATTCACCCAAAGGCAGCAGGATAAAGTGGTAAAACAATTGCTATACACAGGATGGGAGCGATATATTACATCAACACAAGCACACATAGCTCCATCTATATCACCTATTCCCTTTGTCCAGAAGAAAAGAAGTTAGTGATTAGACGTAAAGAAAAAACTTGAGTTATCAAAATGGTAAAAGCCCAGCAATTCTATATAAGAGTCAAAAAATAAAATGAATAAATCTAAAAAGAATTCATAATAAAGAGCAGATACTGAAAACTGTAATCAATTTAAGACTACACCTAAGATGTACAAATAATTATTTTACTTCTGGAGAACTGGGTGTCTACAAAGACAGTGGAAATGTGTTCCTGGCACTCAGACTCCTTAGTAGGACAGAGCTAGAGCCCTAGGGAAATTCTAGTAACTTACAAATTTTGGTATATATACACCAAGTATTAGTCATCTTTAGTCATTCACTTATTCAGTCAGTAATAATTTGCTCTTAGTCATAAAAATGAAAATCTATGAGCTTGCACATCATCCCTCTTTCCCACAAGAACCTATAAAGGAACATGCAAATTGTTCATCAGTTCACAAATCAGGAAACCCCCAGACTGTACTTTGAGAGAGAACAGTGTAAAATGTTCCCACCTTCATGTCTTGGCTCACAGAGTTTATTTCTCCTGGAACACTGTTCTCTACTCATCACATCCTCTTTTCACTCTTCAGCTCCAACACCCACACACCTTACCATGACCATCAGCTTGCAGGCAAACCCTCCTTCTTCACAAAGCATGGCTGGACATTTCTATATTCTGCTCTTACCAACTGGAAGGACTTTGCTGGCCCTCATCCCCTCCCCAGATATCCACACCCTCCCCTCATGGCATTTTTGATGTTCAACTTTTGATGTAATGGTTCCATATGTCCATGTTTTCCTTGTAAGCTTGAAGAGCGTGGTGGTATATAATTTTGCTGTGGTAGGTCCTGTGTTTTGAGCATTGGTTTGAACACAGGCAAATACCAAATACATAAATGAATGTCTTATTGGGATATATAAAGATGTTATAACCTATCACATTAAAGCTTTATGTCATTCTCCAAAGACTAAGATTGAATGTTAATTGTCCAACTAGACGACTTCATTCCATTGTATGTATATACTCACTTTCTAGGCACACATTAGTAATTGTAATTCTTTATACAGTTATATAGCCTTTATGAAGAAATTTTTTTTTAGATATTATTTAACTGGAGCCTCACAATCACCCTGAAAAGATATTCAAAGAAAGTTACAGATGAAAATCCAAACCTCAGAGAGTTTAAAAGGCATCACTGAGACACCATACTCAGTAAGTGGAGGAAAATAAAGTTGGGGCAATGGAAAATAGAAATTCTCTCTTTCTCTCTCTCTCTCTCTCTCCCACCTCTTCCTTCTCCTCCGCCCCTCAGATAGTTTAAAAACTTTTAAGTAGAAGAAAGTACTATCCTAATAAATGCTATCCTAAAGCTAATATACTCTAAGCTAAAGTACGTAAAAGTCTATTATACTTATACTGAAAATAATTAGGATCACTACGTAAAGCACCAGATTTATTGGAAGAAATTACATGAAGGAAAATTTCATTTCTTAAAATTCAGGAGCAAAGACAGACTCATGTAAAAGAATTTCATTTCAGATAATTTTTGCTTAATTACTCATCTCATTTAAGAAACTATAAACTTAGCATTGAGAATTTAGAGTGACTATCACAGTACTCTGAAAGAAAAATTGAATATACTAGATTCTGACATAAAACTTTCTGAAATAAATTTCCAGTGGCTTAAGGTCATCTAAATTTGGTCAAGAAAGTAGTCAGTCAATATTTGAGACTTTGGTGAACTCTAGTTGGAGGACCGAAGACCATACCACATTAGCCCTCTGCCTGTCAAATCAAGTGCTCACAATCATGGTGAATTGGGTGCATTCTGTGCCCCACTATTTTATATGGACACACCAGGAGTGGGACAATGGAGGAGTGGTCAGAGAAGGACATCTTCCCTTCATGTCCAGGAGACATTCATGTACTGACGTCATCAGTCCCTCCATTCATAGCAACAGAAACCACAACAAGAAGTGTGGAGCTCTGCCTGCATTGCTTCTTCATCTTATCCTGGCCCCTACTTCCTGCTTTGTCCAGAAGGACCTTCTCTCCCTTTGGTTAGGGCTGATGTTTAGGGAAGACCATGACTAAAGAGAACAGGTCTCGGAATCTGATGTGGATGGATTCCAGCCTTCATTTCCCCCCATGAATAATGTGACCTTGGCAAAGCTACTTGACCTCTCTGCCTTTGTTTTCTTCTGCATAAGAATAAAAATACAGCTAACATAGATTGAGGGCTTATTATAGGTCAGACATTCTTCTAAGCACTTAAAATATTAGCTCATTTAATCCACACAACTGTTACCAGTATTATCCCATTTTATAGATGAGAAAACTGAGGCACAGACTGTTTAAGTGACTTAACCCAAGTTCACAGCTAATAAGTGGCAGAGCTAGGATTTAAAAACAAGCAGGGAAATGCCAGAGTCCTGACTCTTCACGTCTATGCTTTACTGGCTCTAGCTGTTAAGTTAATACAGTTTAGAATCCTATTTTTCTGGGTGATTATTTGAAAATGTCTGTCTTCCTTGCTGGACTTAAGTCACCTAAATTTGTTCATCCTCAATCACCTCACTTGTAAAATGGGGACAATAATCATTGCACCTCCCTCTTCAAGTTGTTTGTAGGATTCAGGGAGGGAGTATACATAAAGTCTTCAGTCAGGGCCCAGCTACAGGGAGTGCATGTAAAATCTGTACCTCTGGGGATAAGGATGTACTTATTTTCCTATAGTTGGTTCCTCTACCATTGATCCTTCATGCAAAGATGCCATCTCCTGTCTAAGTATGTCATTACGCCTCAGACATCTTATTTCTTGCCTATATTCAGGCAGCCCACAAAGAAGAAAAGCTTCTGAGACAATTAAAGAAAACTCTTACCATTTCAGGAGAATTCTGTAACTCCTGAGATCCACATTCATTACAAAAGCATTTTTCTTCCCACTGATCGGTCACTTTAAAGAACAGTAACTGAATCACTTTGCTGTACATCTGAAACTAACACAACATTGTTAATCAACTATACTCCAATATAAAATAAAAATTTTAAAGAGATTTTTAAAAAAAAGAACAACTAAAAATGGCTTTTCTAGTTCTGTAGAAACTTCATAAGGAGCTTTCAGGGCTCAGTATGGAGAAATGAGCTTAACATAACTGACCACCGTATCTTCTAAGTGAGGGCTTATACTTTTTTGTTTGAGCCTCAGGTAATTTTGGCTTGTTTGTAGAGAAGCTGAGACAACGGCTGAAACACAATAATGTCCATCCACATACATCTATGCTTCTGGCCGAACAACCTGGTGGATCTGTCCTAAGAGGGAAATTTTAAAAAGGGTTTTGGCATCTAACAATTTATGTTATTAGTATTTTTTTAATATCTGAAAAAGAATGGATATATGTATATGTAAAATTGAATCATTTTGCTGTATACCTGAAACTAATACAACATTGTAAATCAACCATACTCCAGTATAAAATAAAAGTTAAATTAAAAAATAAAATAGGGCTTCCCTGGTGGCGCAGTGGTTGAGAGTCCGCCTGCCGATGCAGGGGACACGGGTTCGTGCCCCGGTCCAGGAGGATCCCACATGCCGCGGAGCAGCTGGGCCCGTGAGCCATGGCCGCTGAGCCTGCGCGTCCGGAGCCTGTGCTCCGCAACGGGAGAGACCTCAACAGTGAGCGGCCCGCGTACCATAAAATAAAATAAAATAAAATAAAATAAAAATAATAATAAAAATACTTTCTTGCTAAAAAAATGCTAACCATAAAAAACAGAAATGGTTCCTCTCACTTTGTGCTCCCAGTAAACAATCAGCTTTCAGTTCTGTCCCTTGCAAAGTTACTACTCACATTAGAGAACGTTCATAGTCAGGAAAAAAAGAAACAAATAAGCGTGACTTGGTTTTTGCTTTTGTCATAGAGTTTCTTTTCAGTAGTTGTTGCCATTGTTGCAGTAGTAGCAACAGAATTATCTAGATGGAAAGCAGTAAGAGCCAATATCACTGCAACCCTTCATATTTTATCTCAATTATCACAGCAACTCCATCAAGTAGGTTCTTTCATGTCCTTATTTTACAAAAGAAGAAATAAGTCTTAGAGGGGTTAATTATCTTGCCCAAGGTAATATGTCTCGAAATGACCAAAAATGTAAATCAGATCACTTCACTCAACCCCCTCCTAATCCCATTCTCATAATATGCATCCTATTTTAAATAATCATTAGCTTTATGCAAATAAGTGTTAAAACAGCCTCAAGTTCCTTAAGGTTTCCCACTTGGTCCTATAGATTTCTTGATATTCTTTGTCTTGTTAATAAAAATCTTCTTCATTAATGTTGCCAAAGCTGATTCTTATATGTCATTTAATAGCTTTTGTATCTATCACTTATAGTGTAAAAATCCTGAACTCAGATGGAAAAGTTTTTCTTCCTTTATAAATGTCAGGTACACTCAGATCTGAAAGACTGCAAAAAAAAGTAGATCTAGAGATAACATAAACAGGAATTCAGTGGTCACCCCTTCTGAAAATGTCAGGTTGTGTGTGAGCTTTTGAATTTTATATGCAGAGACTTAATACAACGAATATTGTAGATGCAGGTATCCTGTGAACTGAACATTGCTTTCTGAAATGTGAAATGCACTATTTTACCCAAGTTGCTCTGCAACTTAAGAAGATGAAAGTTGGAAGTTGCCCAACGTTTTCTTCATTCCCCCAATCTCCCTGCAGAGGATGTCAGTGAATCTGGTTGTCACTGTTAACCTTGCGACATAAGAGTGATGGTTACAGGAGATGCTCGTCAACCACCAAGCTCTGCTTCATTTTTCATAATCATTTCTTTTCTGAGCTGCAAAGCAGCATTACAATTGCTACTTGTATTCACGAGCTCAGACATTTTTGAGAGTTTTATTTTCCATTTTAATTGTAGTGTGAATGTGTAGAAAAACCAGAAATGGCCGAAATTTCCATTTAAGATATTCCTGTAAAGTTTGTGACTCAGGACTGTCTCTAAACACAAAATCCCAAATTAGTTTCCTTATAACTGGCCCTTAGGCAGGTACCAGCTATAAAAGGCTGTGACCATGATGAGTCTGCCTGAGAACATGCTTTCAAAAATTTCCAGATCTTCATCTTGCCATGACTGTCAGAAGACTTTTGGCATCACTTTGAAACCCATAAAACCATAAAGCAAATCTGAGCAAAACCCACAGCTGCATACATCTGATGACAGTCTTAAACTGATTTTTCCAGAGATAGGGAGCTCAGCAAAACCCAAACTCCATGATGTCAACAACACTGGACCTTTGCTCTTTAAGCCAATGGGTACTCTGTGGAAGATTTAATACATGTGTTCCCGATCTACTTACAGTTTACTCATCAAAATGCCATTTGCATAAGTGTTTCCAAAATTTCATGAGCTTTTATTTCTTGGTCTCAAATGGATACTAGTGGGAGTCAAGTTTTGCCAGGGAAACACAACTCCCAAGGTCTAAGTTGTTTTCAAAACCAAGACTTTGTAAATTTCAAGTAGCCATTTTAACGATCACTTACAACAGTTTTTTTTAATTTTCTGCAACAGCATATCTCATCATTAAAAGTGTTGTAGGAAATCAGCCTTTCACCACCCCACCAGAGTGAGAGGACCCCCTCTTTGCCAAAAAACTCCTGTGTTTTCCACTGAAACTTCTAGAACACAGTCCCTGACCTTGAGGAGCTTACAATCCAAAAAGGATTTTGGGCATGAGCACAAATAACAATACATGTCATAATCATAGTGGGGCTAAAGGTCCTGTAGCGGTTCCCATCAGCTTTTTATTTGGAGCCACCAACACTTTGGAAAGAAAAAAAGAACAAAATGAGCTTTTTAGAGGTGGAAAAACCTAAAAAGAGATAGGACAGGAACCTTGAGGAAAAACAGAGGCAATGTATGTACACCTGGTTTGTACTTTGGATTGCACCCCCTCAAAACAGCACGTAAGAGTATATATGTTATCTCTAGCCCTGAACATGAAGGCTGTACCTGTAAATCTACGGACCATTGCACCCAGTGATGCTTGGAGTAAGAACTCTTATGCTTATCTTGGGATTGCCTCAGGGTGCTTTTGTACCCCAAGCTGAAGCCAAGGTGTGGTAGGGACCCCCTACACATATTTAACTTGAACTCTTGAGCCATCCAACAGATGTATATTGAGTGACATTACAGATTAACCCTGCACAGTTTAATAGAAAATTCCCTTACACATAAAGTATAATCTCTGCCCTCAAGAAGTTTGTACTTAGAACTAGAAACGACCTGAAAAATCCAAATATCTTCTTACTTAGATGAGAAAACTGAGGTTGGGGAGGTTACGTGACCAGCTTCAGTCGCCATTCTGTGTAGAAATCAGGGTTTCTGCCTCAATTCTGTGCTTTCCATTATGTGATGCTTTGAGAACTTACCTTGTTGTGTAGATATTTTTTTCCCTCCCTAGATGGATTATGAGTTTCTTGAAGGCAGGGAGTAATGTCTCATAATTCTTCCACACTCAGCCCACCCAAGTATGTTATGCGTAATTGGGCAGATTTAAGCATTCAGTAAATGCTTGTTGGATGAACAAGTTAGTAAATTAATGAATGAATAGGTAATACTAGCATAAGCTGGTAAGTGGGTGTGAAGGCCTCGAAAACCCACATTCCTTCCCATTCCATGCCTTTCTAGTGATTGTCCTTTGGTTTGTGGCTTAGTACCCGTTGGTGTGAAAAAGATTTACAGGCTTAGTTAACTCAATATGACTCAAAATACTAATGTAAACTTAGGTCTCGTTAAATGACATGTAGTATCCAACCAGTGGAAGTCATAATTCCACCCTAAAACCTTTTAAGGGTCCATGCTTTGATATTGGTTTTTAAGGGAACTTTGACAATAGTTAATTTTACACAGCTTTCTTTAAGGGAGCCTTAAAGACCGTAAGCGTGTCTTATTCAATCTTACCTAATGACATTCCTTCCCCAGAGTGGTACTGGAACTGAAATGTGCATAAAGGAAAGAGACCAGAATGGTGAATGTCTCAAACCATATCATGTCCTATGAAGGTTGATTGACAGAACTGGGGGAGGGAGGTGCTTTGAATGGCTGAAGCCCTGTCCGGTACAAAAGAGGTTGGATTTGTTTTATGTGCTATCAGAGGGTAGAACTAACAACATTGACTGGATGAATGCTACAGATGCTACGGGGACGTGGATTTTGGATAAACATCAATGATTTTTTCAGTCAAAGAGTTATGTGAAAATGGAGTTGAGCATCTCTGGAAGTAGAATGTACCCCACACTGATGCTGGAGCAGCTTCTGCGTGGCCCTTTGTCTGAGGTCATCTGCTGTAACAGACCCTCTGCATGATTCCTTCAAACCTTGAGATTTAATGATGATGCCGGTTGTGTCTCTACCACTGATATGCTGTCACTCAGTACCTTGCCTCTGTCATTTATTCTTATTTCTTCCTTGGCACTCACTTTTTAACAATTCCTAACCAATCCATAGTTGTCCGTGGAAGCTAAACTTTCATGGATTATTAAAGCATTTCCCCTCTCTTGCTTGTCCTGGAAAATTAATGTCACTAAGGAGTCCTATATATCTCTCCCTCCCCAACCAATTTGATTTTTAATTAAAAAGGCAACATACCATAGCACCCAAAATGATCTAGAGTTCAAATCCTTGCTCCAACACTTATAATTGGGGCAATTTTCTTAACCCTCTCTATCCCTTGTTTTCCTGAACTGTAAAGCAAAGCTAATAGTATTATCTGTCTCAGCAACGTTATGAGGATTAAGTGAGATAATACATGTAAAATGCTTAAGTACAGTGCCTGAAATATAGTGGATGCCCACCCCATGTTACTGACTGTGTTCCATTGTTCATAAAGGGAGACAAATTTCATTGAGCTGCTTTGATTTAAGAAGACAGTACCATTTCCAGACGTCTCGTTCCTGGGGCCAGCTATATTAGTATTCTGTCCTGATGGGAAGGAAGAAACATCATTGTCAGTGAATAGCCAGTTTAGAAGCAGGATGGATATGAGGGGTGGATATGAGGTAAGCTGAAATGTTACCCCCTGCCAGCTTTTTGAAATGCAGATTTATCAATCTCTTTGATGTCCTGAGCCACTTGCAATGAACATCTTTCGGCATATTATTTGCTTTCTTAACCACATCTCTTTTCACTGAGTTCAACATTCCTGTAGGATTCAAAGGATCTTGGTACATTCTTCCTAAATGAATTCAGAAGGTAAGTCAAAGAGAAGAGGAAACATCTTTGAACAGGACCCTGGGTTCAGACTGGGGGCGGGAGGAGGTAGGGGGGTGCTTTGTGAGTCAAAAGGCTGACGGGAAATCCAGCCTCCGGCTTTCTGTGTGCCAGTCTTCCCTGCCAGGGGCCTGATGACTAACTGCAGCCAGGTAACTCTTTCTGCTCCTTTGAGTAAGTGGAGATGAAGTTACTGGGTCCTCCTGAAGGGTAAGCGGGGGACCACACAGGGAATCTGAGGGTCTCCTTGGGAAAATGGGAATTAAAGGAGCCATCACTTTTAGTCTTCCCTTAATCCTCTGGGCTGTTTTAGGGGCTCATGTTCATAATAGAATATTTTTCCCTTTAAAGTTAAGCACTTTACCTTTCATTTTCAAGTTTATAATCAAAACCCAAATGCAAAATACGGACCAACAGTGGCCCTGTTAATACCTGCCTCTAATACTGCACTGGCAACACTGAAGTATACTTCTGAGTTCATGGGTCTGTCTGTTTCCTAGATGGTGTGCTCCTTGAAGACAGGAACTAGTGCTTATTCATTTTGTATCTGTAGCAGGGTAGGAAGGTCCACTGGCTACTACACATTTGACTTGCTTCACTGGATTACACTTCTTGCAGAAAATCACACTGTGGTGGAGGCCAGAAAGCTACTGTCTTAGAGTTGTTCTGAAGACTCCCCTAGAGCTCTGGCCTACTCTGGAACCAGCTTCCACCAAGCCGACTCACCCAAATGAGATTTAAAAACCACAGGGTCATGGGGTAGAGCCATGCTCTTGCCACCAGCACAGGCATAAATGTACCGGGCTTTTCTGTGGCAGCTGGGGTCTCAGTTTCCAGACTTTAGCTGCATGGGGATTGACCTAGATTCCTAGCTTCCAGAGCCTTCTATTGTGTCAGCACCAGATTCCATGTATTATATAGCTTTCTGATGAAATTAGTTCCCTGGTTTCTGTTATCTGCAACTGAACTTCGATTTGGTGCTCATCAAAAGTTTGTGGAACAAATACACTGAGGAAACATTGGCTCCAACCACTGGGTCCACTTTAAATCAGTTACTCACACCTGAGCTCCTGAAATCATCTGTTGATTCTCAAAGTGAATGATTCATTAACAAGTAAAGAAAAAAAAAATCCCAGAAATGCCTCTATTGGGATTCTAAAATGCAGTAAAAAGAAAAAAAATTACTGCAAAATATCACCCAGACAGAAAAGTGGTTTTTTGTTTTTGTTTTTAATCTTGCTATTATCTAGAAAACCCATAAAATGGCCTATTCTTATCGCTTAGTTCTAATTAAAATGGGGTGCTGCTGTATTTTCTAAATGACCACAAAACTGCAGGCGATAAAAGATTATTTATTCAAGTTTTATACTCTGAAATAAATAGTTTGTGCAAAGTCAGGGAACTAGCAGAATGATTAGAGTGAAGCAATTCTTGCAATTCGCAGATTTGGGTCAGAGGCTTGACCTCTGAGAACATACGTTTAAGATGCTGTTTATTCTTGTGAATCCCCTAAAAGGCCTTCAGAAGCCTTGAGATTCACTGGATAAACTCGGGCCTTGGAGCAGTAAACTCGAGCCCTGGAGCAGTATACACCAGCCTAAGCATTCTAAGGCAGAACTTGACTTCTCCTTGCGTGAATAAGAAAAAAGGCAAAAGAGTTCTTCTTGGAATTCCTTTGGCGCAAGAACAGCAGCTGGTCTCCTCAAGCTAATAATGCTTTTCTGCAAAAGTATTTTCTTCTTGAAACTGAAGCTTCCTAGCTAAGGCTTATGACTCTCACCCTATCTGAAAAACGCCCTCCCCTCAGCAATGCTGTGTTATTCAACTCTTAACGCCGACTTATCAGCACTGTCCCAGTTTAGCTGAGGATTAACTTGGCTCACCCAGATGTTTCTGTGATGGATCAATGTGTTGACTGATGAGAAGAACTGTGGTCTAAACAGAGATTGGAAGAGAGCTGACTTGCCTTTCAAGAGAGGGAAGGATTAGTGAATCCCTTCGATGATCATGAAATAATCAGCGGTGCACTTAGGACATCCCTCTCTGTTACGATTGAATATGATGCTGTACCGCAAAGAATAATAAAGCAGAGCTCTGGACCTAAAATAATGGTCTGCTTGTCTGGATTTCATAATGCCTTATGTCGGGAGAAAGCATTCCTTCCTTCTTTCTTTCACTCTTTGCTAAGCGGGTGTTTAGTGAGGATCTATTATGTGCCAGGCTCTGTGTTGTAGGCACTGGTTATCCCTGGGTGAACAAAAGATGCATCATTGCTGTCATGGTGATTACAGTCAAGTGGGGTGAAACAGACAGTAAAAAAATAAACAAATAGATATAAAATGACAAATCCTAGGAAGTGCCTAAAGGAAAAGAATAACCCCTTTAGGAAGGAGGAATGGAGGAAGGGATACTTTTACCAATGCTGTTCTGGGAGAGAATGCCTGTATTATCTGGTTGTTGAGAGATGGTGGAAGGACAGATGAGGGTTTGTTCTGCTGTTGGATGAAGCTAGGAGAGGGGATGCAGAAGGAATCTTATCCCCTCTCTGTGAATGACATCACATTGCTAAAGGCCTCCCCAGGACTGCTTGTGGATGGTTCGTGGAGCTGTGATGTGATTCTTTTTGAATCAAGTTGTAGACCGAAAAAAATGCACAACCTAAAAGTTGAGAATTACGCTCTATTTGGAGGACAAAACTGAAGACGTAAGCCCAGAAGACAGTCTCTCAGATAGCTCTGAGGAACGGCTCCAAGGAGGTAAGGGAGGAGCCAGGATATATAGGAGTTCTGCAAGAGAAACCAGATAGTAGGAACATCAAAAGATTACTGTTAATTAAAGAAAACCAGACATGTCAAGTTAATGAATTTAGCATTTTTCTATGTATGAGAAGATGCAAGATTCTGGGCTCATTGAAACCATTCCTTTGATATGCACCTTAATTGTCCAGTTTTTCTCCATCCTGAATCCCCTCAGGGTGAACTGCTGGGGGTGCTTGCAGCGGCTCTTGGCTTTACGGCTGCAACATCCTTTGTTTACTGATCTGTCAGGTGACATTCTTCATCCACACAAGAAATAAAAAGTCCAACCAAACATATCTTAACAGTAAGAGAATTTAAAAACTGAACTACAAGGTGATTCCAAGAGTGGTCCAGTGACTCAATGCTGTCATCAAGGATGCAGGAACTTTCTGTCTTGCTTCCTTCCTCAGTACGTTGGTCCTTTCTACTTCAATGGCTTTTCGAGATATTTTCCTAAACAGAGACAATTTCTTCTCTGAGAAAAAATTAATGGCAGCTATTAGATAAAATTCATCATTAGATTACTTACTGAAGAATTATTAGCCTTTGTTTAACCTACATCTCTTCAATGGGTTTTAGTTTACAATGTTATGTTCTTAATTTTAATAATAATAAAAGATCAATGGTAATTTCCACATTGTAATGTCTATTACCACCCATCTCCACTCAAGTACAGCTGTCCACGCAGTCTGCACCAGAGAACTAGCCCAGCCCTCATCTGCTCCCCTTTTAATCAACCCCTTTTATCACGAGCAGCCCCACACACAGATGCGTGGACACACTAGCTCACACACCCAAACTCCAACCACGGATCCCGTAAAGAGTGGCCCCAAGGTCATGGGTATGCTTTGGGGCACTCACATCAGTGATGCAGTCTGCTGTTAAAGGGAGAGACAGAGAAGTACGCAGACCTTGCAGGTAAGCTTGGGCCACTTGAGCATGGAGTTCTGAGGTCCTGAATAGGGGCAGGGCCAACTGGTCTCTAATGAACCCTAGGCACTCTTGCCTTTATGAGCCCCCTGTCTATGTAGAAACTAATTTTAAAAATTGTATCTTTGTATAGAATGGACAAACAACAAGGTCCTCCTGTATAGCA
This sequence comes from Orcinus orca, assembly GCF_937001465.1. Lineage (NCBI taxonomy): Eukaryota > Metazoa > Chordata > Mammalia > Artiodactyla > Delphinidae > Orcinus > Orcinus orca. The sequence continues at coordinate 15,403,850 of NC_064559.1, read as the reverse complement.
CAGGGAACTATATTCAATATCCTGTGATAAACCATAATGGAAAAGAATATGAAAAAGAATGTATATATATGTATAACTGAATGACTTTTCTGTACAGCAGAAATTAACACAAGATTGTAAGTCAACTATATTTCAATAAAATAGATTTAAAATATTATATCTGCATTGGCATAGAGATAAATATTATATTAAATTATATTTTCAACCTAAAAGTTCATGTTTTTTCCTTCTGATTTTAAAAGAAATTAAAACATTCTTGTGACCCCTAACAGTATCATGGGCCCTTGGCACTGTGCCTACTGCACCTAATGTATAAATCGGAGTACCTGGAGTATAGTCTATAAGGAGGATGGAGGATGTGCTCCAGGTGGGCACATCTACTCTGCCTAGAGATTCACTGCCCCATGGGGAGCAGCACAGGTAGAGCAGAGCTGGATTGTGGGACCACATATAGCACAGGGCCCAGACTTGGGTTCCTTGTTCCCAAGTCTAAGGTTGTTACTGTTTTATAGTAGACCATGTGCATTCAGGTGAAGAGTGAATTTCTATTATTATGAAGGGCGTTGAGTCAACACCCGCTTTGCATTTGTCTTACTAAAGCACTCATTCTCATGGCTTTCCATCTGCCAGAGAGCAGGTGACCTTGAAACATGAACCAACTTCTAGGAAGGAGCTTGCAGCTTTTAAATGATAGCTCTTTTCAGCTCTCATGCATCAATGTTTAAAAAAAAAATAAAGCCCTCACCCAGGGTTTAGTTTGAGATTGGGAACATGATCCACTCTTTTCTTGATAAATTAGACAACATCACATTAATTAACCAAGGTCGCAAGAAAGCTTGAGCGATGTGGAGTTCTCTGATCTCTCTTACTTCCAGTGCATACAGTGTGGGCTGGGCACTTAGTGCCATTCTCTGCACTGGCTGTAGTTTGCTTCTCCCCCTGCCATTTATTTGAGATGCTTGGTACTTCTCCCTGGAAAGGGACTGAAAATATCTTCCATTGGTTTCAAGAGTCCAAGTTCCTGGGCCTATCTTTGTATCACACATTTAGACATGGATATGAGTTCATAAATTAGTAAAAGTCAGACTGTCTCAGGGCTGGGTGAGCTCAGAACAGGAATGTGTGTCCTGCCACCATGAGCTTTTGGATATCTTTCCGTATCCTACCCATCACCACACGCTTACAGCTCCATCAACATGTGACCCTTCCCTTCCTTCTCTATCCCCACCTCACTCCATCCCTCCTAAATGGCTCTCAAATCTGCCATGTCATCTGAATTTCCAAAGCCAATATCCCATTTAAGGCCCTCACTGTCTCTTACCTGAACTCTTGCAATAAGCCCATGCCTGGTCTCCCTGACTCTGATCTTCCCCCGCCATATTTCTGTACCCAAATGGCTGTGGCAGTAATCTTACATAGAAAATTTGATTTGTGCTGCCAGGTACCCCTCCCAAAATGGAATTCAAGAAATGTTTCAGTGAATACAGATATATACCTCCCCTTGCCCCAGTTGGTACAGTGTTTTATCCCATTGTTTTTAGGATGTGTAACACTAGAGTACCTTCTTTCCCTGAGTCAGAAGACACTCTGATTCTTTTCATCTCAATGAGAAAAAAAAAGAAAGGATGGAGTTCTTTTAATAGAGACTCATCAAAGAATTTCACTTGCCCTATATTCCCTATCAAATACAGTGACAAACAATATTTTTATATCATTGGCACTATGTCCAGTCCTCACCTGGAGATGTCAGACTTTGATAGTCACACCTCTATAGCAGACATCCAGGGGCACCCAAACCTAGGGTTATTCTAGAAAAGTTGAAGTATAGAATCTGCCTCTTTTTATTATCTTTTCCAAGGCAGAGTTTTGGGAAAGAGGATGGGATTTATTTATTTATTTAATCCCTGTCCATCAGAAAAGTCTATAGGACGATCTGTTATTGACTTTAGGACCTCGTATAAAGTCCTTGCATATATTCGTTATCCCACTTATTGAACATGCAAATAACTTATAGGAAAGGCCTAAGACAAACCAATTACTCTCATCTGCTCTCTACCAAGGAGAAGGAAAAGCGATTAGATGGCCTGGCCAGGTTATCATCAGGACCTACTTGGGAATTTTCCTGGGGATTTCTGCATATCAATTATAAACAGAATTCTGACTTTGCGCGTAAATGTCTTTTCCACAGACAGATCAACTAGAAGGTAAAATTATTAATACCACAAAGGGATCCCTCACAACACCAAAAAGATCACAAGGACCCTTTCCATAGCATTTGCTCAAGTGTCATTTCCAGATCATTAAATAATCAACAGAAGAAACTAAAAAAGGAAGTGGTCTAACTTGCTGTCAATTAAATATCCATCAGAAATAAAATTATAACGATAAAGGGACATTAGTATGTCTGTGGTTGTTGTTTAGAGTTTAGATTTTACAGTTTTTTAATATCTTTCAACAGAAGGCTAAACCTCTGATGATAACTCTATTAATTTTGTCCGTGGTTCTCCCTTGCCTAGCCAGCACGTAAGACTCTTCATCTTGTACTTTCCTCCAACTTTATTTCTCTTAGCTCTCTGACATGCTCAAACTCTATTTTTACCTTCAAACTCATTTCTGAACTATTTTGTTTGCTAGGGTTGTTTTTCACCCCATTCCTACTCAACCTTACTCCAACCTATGGGTCTACCTGACAAACTTCCGCTCCTGCAAGACTCAGATCATCAGCTGCTCTGTGGGTACTTTTCTGACTTTCCTTAGGCATACTGGACTCTGCTTCTTTCATACCTCCTTTATACTTTTCACATACCTCCATTAGAACACAAACAACATGGAAAAATTATCTCCCCACTAGATCACAAATTTCTTGAGGACCAGAGTCGCCTTTGTCTTTTTAAAACCAGTGTCTGGGTGCTCAACACCTGCTTGTTGAACTCAGTTTCAAGTTCTACCTCTTCCAAAAGATGGTTTCCAACCTCAAGCAGCCCAAGGAATACTCCCTTATATTCCTACCCTCCCATAACAAATTGACTTCTGCAGCACTCATTTATAGTCTGCTTTGTAAACAGCACTCTTCATGGAAACATGTGACATTCAGTTCATGCTTTCCAAACATCATATTAGATATACCACAATGCTTAGAACAGTATGGGCACTAGTAGGTTAGGATACTACTAAACAGGAGTTATTTCGTAAATTCTTAATGGAACCAATGTGACAGAAGAAAATGCAGGGTCTGGTATTGAGGACATTTATTGTTTGCACTGAATCTTTGCTATTGGGAGAAGCATTCCTATTGTAGCTTATGGACCTATGGCTCACATGTGACTTACTCCATTACGTGATTCCATAAATGGGCGCGTGACCCATAGGTACTAGAGTACTCACTTTAAGGATATATTGATTGGATTCGAGGAAGAGCATGGGACTCAACCTACATCAATCAGAGTCACACCTGAAACTTTCCTATGGTAATTATTCTTGATTATCTTTTTCTCAAGATAAAAATTCTGAGGAGGGGCTTCCCTGGTGGCGCAGTGGTTGAGGGTCCGCCTGCTGATGCAGGGGACGCAGGTTCGTGCCCCGGTCCGGGAAGATCCCACATGCCGCGGAGCAGCTGGGCCCGTGAGCCATGGTTGCTGGACCTGCGCGTCCGGAGCCTGTGCTCCGCAACGGGACAGGCCACAGCAGTGAGAGGCCCGCGTACCGCAAGAAAAGAAAAAAATTCTGAGGAAATGTAAAGTGAAGTTGTTATGGCCATATTGCCAATCACAATGGTGAAAGCCACTTGAAATAGGAAAAAAAGAGGCCAACATGTGAAGATAATCAGAAGCTAAGAGAGGAAAATAATGAGCCCTAATATCGTCATTTGAACTCCGAGGTCCTGCTTGGAACCAGATCTACCCCTGGATTTTTAGCTGCATGAACGAAAAACATCTCCCTTTCACTTAAGTTGACTTTCTGTCACATATGGTTTCCTTTATAGATGTCATCAAGGGAAAGGTAATAGGAAGCTTGGGTTAAGGAAAGTAGACTTGTTTTGGAATCTGTTTTTATCACTTTCTACATTTTTGATCTTTGATTATTATAAAGCATTCTCAGTTGCAAGCAGGGAGATCTGATTCTGTACGGATCAGGACAGCAGTTTATCCAAAAGATGCTGGAATAGACGAGAAAGAGGTAAAATGATCTCTATTAGCAGATAACATGATTTGGGGAAAGCCAAAATAATAAATGGGAAAGCCACAGCAAACAATAAGAGAAATTAATTTTAAAAACACAGGCTACAAAATCAACGTAAAAAATAATAATCTCCACATGTATTCAAAAAGGCCATTTACACTCTACAGTGGAAAAGACAACTCTATTTATAACAACGAGAGAGTGAGAGCAAACTTAGAATGGAATATCAGCACTTTTATCATGAAAACCGTAACACTCATGAAAGACACAAAAGTAGACTTGAGAAAATGGAAAGACATATTATTGGAAGGAAGCCTCACCCTTTCCCCTTTGGTAACCGTAAGTTTGTTTTCTATGTCTGGGAGTCTCTTTCTGTTTTGTAAATAAGTCATTTGTACTATTTTTTAGATTCCACCTATAAGTGATATCATATTATATTTGCCATTGTCTGACTTACTTCGCTTAGCATGATAATCTCTAGGTCCATTCATGTTGCTTCAAATGACATTATTTCATTATCTTTTATGGCTGAGCGATATTCCATTGTATATATATGTGTGTGTGTGTATATATACATATATATATGCCATACATATATATATATATATATATATATATATATATATATATATATATATATACCATGTCTCCTGTATCCATTCCTCTCTTGGTGGACTCTCAGGTTTCTTCCATGTCTTGGCTATTGTGAATAGTGCCTTCAAGAGTAAGAGGTTTTACCTGCTTCATCACCATTACTAAGAATCAGAAAGTGAGCAATTCCCAAAATATAGAAAGGAATTCAGACACTGGACACAAAAATAAATGAACAATGTTCACCTCACTAGGCAAGTAACAACCTCCCTGGGTTTCATTTTCCTCATCTGTAAAATGATTAAACACCACCTACCTCCCAAGACTGCTGAGAGGACCAAAAACGATGCTGTGTCTGTGAAACAGCACAAAATGTCCCTCAGCTATCTTTTCTCCCCCCCCTTCCTTCCTTCCTTCCTTCCTTCCTTCCTTCCTTCCTTCCTTCCTTCCTTCCTTCCTTCCATCTTACTTCAGTTACTACCTCCTTTATTTCCCCAGGATAATATTCTACTTACTTAAGGGACACAAAGTAAACAAAATGTTTTGAAACTGAATTGAATTGAATTCATATTTTCATTGGTAAAAAACAATGTTCCCTTTTCCCTTAGCTCTTCTTGTACACCTGGCTTCACAGGAAAAGAAATTAGCATTTGGAAATGCACATCTGTCTCAGCCACAGGTGAGATATTAAAGCATTCCCATATGTACCAAATCCTCAACCTTTGATCAGTATGATGGGAACTTTCATTGCCCAATAAAGCAATAGACAGACCCTCTTTTATTGAAGTCAGGACTTCTCCTCATGAAATCGCTCCCCAAGAGGAAACAGCCCTGCATTTCCCGCTGGCTCTGAGAGTCCGGTGGCCCTTCAGTCCTTGAATGCTGTGGGCTGGATTAACTCAGCAATGGTTAGCTGACTTTTAAGTCTTTTCTTCCTGCCTGTCCATTCATAGCATCAATCAGAGGGCAAGAACCGTGTGTCATAAAGGTAACCACGGCTGGTTCAGTCTCTCCCACTGCCAGTCAGCGTGGTAATTTTGGAAGACGGCTGGAGTGTCTGTCCTTATGACTATAGGAAAGTTTGGTGATGAATGATGATTTTTATCTTTGGACTTCAAAGATTGACTCATGCAGAGAATGAGCAATCTATAGGTCATATTTCCTACATCCTGATCATTTTCTTCCTTAGGTCTGGAATTCAGAGAACTAAACTCCAACCAGCTGTAAAGACATCTATCCTGTCAACAGAAAATCCTGCTTAATGGGTCCCTAAGAGGAATTGTCTAAAATAATGCTATGCCATCTCCCCAAATGTTTGTTGACAAATGAATAAGTGGAAAATTTAATGCCTAAACGATCTATACGTTATTCATAAAGCAAGGTTATTCTCTTACTTTTTCTTCCTGTGGTCCAGGTATTTTACAGCCACTTTAAAAAGCGTGACTACCTTTTATCTAGTAATTGGACAAATATTTATTGAGGGCTTTCTATGTGTTAGAGCCACGAGGCTACAAAGATAAAAAATATATGGGGCCAATGCTCATAATGTTAATGCTATTAATAACTTCTAGTATATCTATGACTTTACTTTTTTCAGTGCTTTAATATGTCCTAAGTCATTTAATAATTCTTATAATTCATTGTGATGACCTTAAGTTTTTAAAAATCAGTTTACCACCTTATTTCATCCTCTCTTCCAGGAGATAACATGTCTAGGATACTTAGCCCATAAGTTCAAGAAATAGTAGAACCCTCCCTCCCCCAGAGACTTCATGCCATTAGTACAATGAACATAGAACAGCGTGTGTGTGTTTACATCAGACACATGTCACAAAGCTGTTTTCCGTTTTGTTCAGCTAGGAGGATGCCATAACTTAATGAAAACTTTGCACGGCACCCCCCTGTCTTGCCTTGACCTAGGTTCCTAGTTCCTTGATGTGCACAGGTGTTAAGAGTTTGCGCTACCTCGCTTAATTTGAAGTTTGAAAATCTCAATCTTTCCCCAGCCATCAGAAGACAGTCATTCCCTTATTCCACGATCATCTCAGCGGCCCTCTTGCACTGACTCCCACACCTGTTCATCCTATTAGGAATAAAACAAAAGCAAAGCCTGTTTAAAATCCCTCTTCTTCAACAAGGCCGTCTGTTTTGAAATTTTGAAATGGTCCCTGGTCTATTCTCTTACCAGCTGTGCCCTTTTATCTCCTAAAGAGAATAGCTGACATCACACAAGGCAAGGCCATTGTGCTTACAGACGCCATAAATATCTCCCCTAAATCCTCCATGATAAATTTCCCTCTGATTAGGAAAGCAGATACTGTCATGTGCACAGGGGGAGAAGAGGGGATAGCTTTGAGGATGCTAAACTAAGCCTCTGGAGATATCCCATCCCTCTCTCCAGAATTTCACTATCCAAAAACTGGACTCACAAAAACCATAGAAAATGCATCTGGATTATCCACTCCTGTTGTTTTTCTTTTTTAACTGGATTTCAGTTATGGACAGACTAAAATGTACTTATACAGAATCTAAAACAAGTTGAATTTGTTAAAGGTATAAATGGGAACATGCCTCTTATACAAATCACAATATGCTTTTTACCCCACAGCCTGAAAAGAAAGAAAAAAAAAAAAATCCTGTGAATGAAGAGGGAAATAAGGGCTTTCGGTTTTGTACGAGTTTGAAACGACTTTATCTCTGACTCCCGTTCTACATTATTTTTGATTTGGGGGAAGTCCTGTGCCTATACAGTGACTTTTTTAAATAACAAGTTTCTATTTGTAACTGTTAGTTGGTCTTTCCATAAATTAGGAAAGGACTGGAAGGACTGAGAAGGGAAAGAATATTCCTGGATCAAAGGAAACTGGTCAGTGGAAGTATACAAACTTGAGAAGGCATTTTCAATTCTTATTGCCTGACCAAAGGAACCAGATAATTCTGTATGTTTTTCTTGGTCTTCCTAACGTATGTTTATACAAAAGAAAAACGAAAAAAGTAGGCTATTGTCAGGAAAGGTAAAAATTAAAAATTATTTTTGTTTCTTACGACTTGGACCTTCATTTGTTGTAGGACATAGGTTTAAGAGTTTTTCGCCTTTGTTTTTTTTTCCTTCTTTTTACAAATTGTTTTAAAGTTTTAATTTTATTGGATTATAGTTGATTTACAATGTTGTGTTAGTTTCAGGTATACAGCAAAGTGATTCAGTTATACATGTACACATATTCATTCTTTCTTAGGTTCTTTTCTCATATAGGTTATCACAGAATATTGAGTAGAGTTCCATGTGCTACACAGTAGGTCCTTATTGGTTACCTGTCTTATATATAATAGTGTGTGTATGTTCATGCCTTTGCTTTTGTTTTTTTAAGTGACAGCCTTTTGTGATCTGCTGAAGAGAGGTGTAATGTAAATAATAAAATAACCCAAAGGTTAGCAAAGACACACCCACCCAGACACTCATCCCTTCTTGACTCTACCCTATAGACAGCCAAGAAGAATTTGGACAATGGAAAGAAAGCAAATGAAGCGGGAAGATAAGTGAACCATAACGGGTAACTTTGAGGTCAATACAGAGAAGCTGAAAACTTCGACTCATTTATCTTGTCTGAGCCATCCATTCTGCTTGTAGCCCAAAGCCACCACCAATTCAACTTCCGTATTTATGGTTTAGCAACGCTTTTACATTAAAAACAAAAAATCGTTCACAATTTACCCTCTAGAGAATTTTCCCTGATTAAGCCCACCCTCCTTAGAACACTTTGACATCTCTTTGTATGGGATTAATGTTTTTTTTTAATTTGTTTTATTGACGTATAGTTGATTTACAATGTTATGTTAATTTCTGCTGTACAGCAAAGTGATTCAGTTGTACATGTATAAAGACATTCTATTTCATATTCTTTTCCGTTATGGTTTATCACAGGATACTGAGGGACTAATGTTTTAATAACGAACTTCAAGTGCTCAGAATTAGATTATTCATAATACTTGCCCTCCTTCCTTTATTCCTTTCTCCTTTTTCTCCTTCTTTCCTTCTCCCTTCTTTCCTTTCTATATTTTCCAAGGACTAATATAAAACTTACTCTGTGCCAGTCACTGCTCAAAGAATTTTAATCCTCATGACAACTCTAGGGGTCAGAAATTATCATCAATCCCACTTCATGGATGAGAAAACTCGGTTTACAATGTACTGTCATTATTGGTCTGTGCATGACTCTATTTCATTTTTTCATTTATTCATTTTTATTCATTGGCTCTTGCTTTGTTTGTAATAAAAACCAACCACACAACCCAAGAATTAGAAGATGAACAATATTTACATCTACTTACATGATTCTCTCCCAGTCCATTACCGTACTGCACTGCTGACATGCTGAGTTTTGTGTTTTTATTATTTTTTGCTTGTTTGTAAAAATAATTTTAGTACAAGTATGTTTGCTCAAAAATTGTATTATTTGGTTTTAGTAATCTTTGAACATTTATGAAGAATATCATGCTGTGGTCATCTGAAAACTTATCACTTGAAATCATATTATTATGTAGCTGTAGCTGTGTTCATTCATTTTCATTGGTATAATATATCCCATAATAAACCACAATTTATTTATTTGTTTCCCTGTTGATAGTCATTTATCATCTGCTCTTGCTATCACAAACAATGTTATTGTGAATATTTTTTATGTTTCTTCTGGTGGACAAATGTAAGAATTTTCTTTGGTATATGCCTAGAAAACTGTTGGGTCGTAGGGTATATGAATATTCAACATTAAAGATAATGCCAAATAGCTTTCCAAAGTGATTAACCAGTTCACACCAGCAATATTTAAGAAATCTTGTTGATCCATAAACTCTCTGACTTTTGGTCTAGTTTAAATTCCTAATTCTTGCCAATAAATTGAGCATAAAGTTTTGCCTGCTATAGTCTTGACTTGCTGTTCTCTATCTTGATTTGCTCGTCCATATTGCTATTAAGTGGCTGGGCATCCTTCCACATGTTTTTAGCTATATATTTTTCTCCTTCTGTGAAGCATCTGTTCCCATATTTTGGTCTTTCATTTTTAAATCTTCTTTTCTACTTAGCTGTTTGAATTTTCCTTAGTAGAGGAGTCTTTACATATTCTTGATACTAAACTTTGCCAGTTATATGTGTTACAAATGATTTTATCTTAGTTTGTAGCTTGTTTTTCACTTTCTTTAAGGATTCTTCTGATGAACAAAACATCTTAATTTTAATAAAGTCAAAATCATAAATTTTTTCTTTTATGGTTTGCACCTTTTGTGGCTGTTTAAGAAATCCTTCCCTACCCCAAGGTCAGAAAGGTATCCACCTATATTTTTCTACTGAGTGTTTTAAAGTTTGCTTTTGACATTTAAGTCCTTAATCCATCTGGAGTTGATTTTTTGGGTATGGTGTAAGGGTGGGATCCAAATTCATTTTTTTCCAAATGGACAACCAAATTTTCCAGCTCCTTTTATTGAATAATCCCTCCTTTCTTCACTTAAGTGCCAGGCCACCTCTGCCCTCATTAAAGTTCCACATACGCATGATATATTTCTGGGCTCTCTATTCTTTTCCACTGGTTCATGTATCTATACCTGCAGTGTGGTATTTTGGTAAGAGTCAGAAGATCATGTAACTTACAACCAAGGGAACTTGAACAGATCACCTGACTATTCTGTTTCATTTTCTCATTTGTAACACACAAATAACTCCTACCTCACAAGGATGCCTGTGAAGATCAAAGAGATACCTGCAGAAGTATTTTATAATGTATAAAATTCTATAAAATATCCTATATTGTTATTTGTTTTATAGATGTTCTCAAAGTGTTTCTTTCTTCCTTTATTTTCTTGCCTTTTGGAACTCTTTTGGTTGTTAGTAGCAGAAGACCTGGCTGACACTGGCTATAAAAATAAAATTTAATGGCCCACATAACTTAAATATTTCAGTTGTAGAGCCAGCCTCAGGTGACGCTGTAAACAGTGACTCTTTAGAGATTCCCAGAACGATTTTTCCATTTCTCTTCCTTGAATCCTGCAGTGTCGCCTTCCTTTGGAGAACTTATGGTCACAACGTGGCCCTCAGTGGCTTCTGGGGCTGCATGCGTCCTTGTTCACATCCAGCCTTAAGACCAATTCCCTCCAGGTGGCTTTCAGAAAAGAGAGAGCAAACTTCCCCAGACATCCTGGGCGATGTTCTCGGTCTCACGTCTCATGGGCCACATCTGGGCCATGTACTCGGTCCTCATCCAAGCACTGGGCGGACAAGATGGGATGTAAGGGTGGGGTCCCCTTCTTCTAACACATAGGAACTGTGTGCAGGAGTTGAAAATCTGGTTACCATTACTACAAGGAAGCAGAGAATGAATTCTTAGGCGGGGGACCCACAGAGCAAATGGTCATTACATTCTTAATTTTTTAAATAAAATAACTCATGTATATGGTCACAGATCAAGTCATGAAGAAGACTTAGCATGGAAAAAAGCAGCAGACTCTCTCACCAACTCCAGTCCTACTCTTAGAAGGAAGTTCTTTTAACTCTTATGTGCTGGGTTCTCCTGGTGACTGTTGTCCTAACTCTAAACTGGCTTTTTAAGCTCCGTCTGTTTATGAAGTGAGCTTTATCCTCTAGAATACATATATATTTCTCTATCCTTACTATTTATTTTAAATCTGATAGCAATGTTATTATTTTAAAATAGTTTATCGTTTACCTTTGTGATTTTAAATAATATATCTACATATTTTTTCCATCAATTTTAATTAGTATCTCACCTTCCTTCTCTGAAGAGTTTTAGCCACTTTTCCCTCTTCTCCACCCCCTCCCTCCTTTCTCTTCCCCTTCTGTCAGATCTATTTTGACTTTTGCATCATCAAGATTGTGAACATTCATATTCTGCCCTTCAACAATAAACAGTACTTTCCTGCTTCTGTATATATTACAAGTTGACTTTGCAAAAAAGTTTTTCCATCAGTCCAATTTTGTGTTAGAATAATATCTTCCTTCCTGTGTGTCCAGTGTTACTCAAAGCAGAACACTACAGCAATTAAAGCAAAACATACACTAGCAGCAAGGTTAAATGGAATCTGTTTATTGTATTTTTTCAATTGTGCTTTTAATTTTGTATTATTGGGATCACAACTTTCTACTACAGATTTCATTTTTCTTAGAGTTTCTCATTTTCCTTGCTTTCTGTGATTATCCCTTCATTCATAGCTTCTGCTGCCTGGAATTCCTTTTTTCCCCCTATATCTTTCCTTCAATTGCTTGATTAAAGTCACAACTTCAACTAACTTCCCCAAAAAAGCATAATTAAAAGGTCAATACTACCCTTCCTTGCTGTCAGAAAATATCCATATCTTTATCCTGTTCTTATACCTGATTGGTAAGTTTTTTCAGAACCTTGAGGGAACATTGCTTCATTGTCACATAATATTCAGTTGCTTATGAAAAGTCCAATATCAGTCTGCTCCTTATTCCTTTACATATGGACTTTTTTCCTTACCAGAGATTTTATGAACATTCCTTTATCTACCATGCACTACAATTCAATCAGAACATTATATATTGGTTTTCTTAAAAATTCATCTTGCTTAACAATTTGTGAGCCCCTTCAATCTAAATATTCTGGGAAGTCTCTTGTGACATTTTAAAATATAATCTTCTCCCATTTTATACATTTTTTTCAACATGTCATATATAATTCAATTGGGACCACCTGAATTGATCTCTTGGTTTTACTTTTTAAAATTTTTATTTTGTTTAACCATACATGCAATAAAGTGAACTAACCTTAAGTATATACACATGTATACATTCGCATACCACCACCCAGATGGAGATATGGAATACTTCTAGCCTCTCAAACACCAATACCTCATAAATCAAGGTATCATTGATTAGTGTTGCTTGTTCTCGAACTTTATGTAAATGTAATAATACAGCATAAACTCTTTTACTTGTCTGGCTTCTTTCATACAACATGATGTCTGTGAGATTAATCTGTGTGATTTGGAATATCAACAATTGGTTCTTTTTAAAATTGCTGTAGAATATTCCATGTTCCGCCAGTTATTTATTAGTCTTCCTGTTGATGAGCATTGTGAGTTGTTTGCAGTTCGAGGCTATTACGAAAAATGCAAATGCAATCATTCTTAGACATGTCTTTTGATAGACATATGTACTGATTTCTCTTAAGTATATGTCTAAATGAAATTGCTGGGTCACTATATTTAACTTTATGAGAAACTGTCAAACATTTTCCCAAAGTGGCTGTAACAATGTATACTCTCACCAGTACTATATGAGAATTCCAGTCACTCCAGAGCCTCATCAATATGTGTCATTGTCAGTCTTTAATTTTAGCCGTTTTGGTGGGTGTAAAATGGCATTTCATTATGGTTTTAATTTGCATATTTCTGATGAGTAATGATATTGATCACTTTTCTTATCTTGTGGCCCTTTGGGTATCCCCTTTTTTAAAATGTCTGCTCAAATCTTTTGCCCATTTTTAAATTGAGATATTGAATAAATGCATTTTCTCATTTTTATGTAAGACGTTTTATATATTCTGGACACAAGTGCTTTTTAGATGTACGTATTGTGAATATCGTCTTGCATTCTGTGGCTTGTCTTTTAACTCTGGTTAAAATATTGATGGTATTTTTGTGTAACTACAAGTTTTTAACTTTAATCAAATCCACGTTCTCAGTCTTTTCATTTATGAGTAGTGTTTTGTGTATCTTGTTTAATAGATATTTCCCTAACCCCAAGTTTATGAAAACATCCTCCTGTAGTTTCACCTGAAAGCTTTATTTTTTAGCTTTAAGTTTAAAATCCATCACAAATTTATTTTTGTGTGTGATGTGAGACAAAAGTCAAGGTTCATTTTTTTCCCATAAAAATATGCAATTGTTCCAGTAGCATTTTTAGTGAAAAAGTCACTCTTTCTGAATTGCAGTAGCACATTTGCTGTAAATCAAGGGTCTCTATATGTGCGAGTCTCCTTCAAGACTCTGTATTCTCTTCCATTTATCTACTGGCCTAGCCTTAATACTGTATTTACTATGAATCACTGTATTTACTATGTATCACTGTATTTACTATGAATCCTAAAATTTGATGTTAAGTGTTGTAGTTTTGTCCTTTTATTTTTTCCAAAATTGTCTTGGTGATTCTAGGTTTTTTATATTTCCCTATATATTTTAGAAACAGCTTGTCAATTTCCACAAACTGTCTTGCTGCTACTTGATTGGGATTGCATTAAATCTACAGTTCAATTTAGATAGACTTGAGAACTAAAAAAAACAGACTTCCGAATCCATGAATATGGTATATATCTCTATTAATCTCCCATTATCTTAGGCATATTTATTTTCTCTCAGCAATGTTTTATAGGTTTAAGTCTTGCAAATATTGCATTAGATTTATCCCTAGGTATTTTATACTTTGTGGCTACTATTCAACATAAATTTTAAATTCCATTTTTCATTTATTTCTCTGTAGTGTATAAAATATCTGAATTTTGTATATTGAGCATGTATCCAGCATTCATGCTAGCTTTACTTGTTATTCCTCATAGTTTCTTTTAGGTTTTCTATATTCCAAGAGAAATATATACATATTCCATATTCCTATATTATTAATTCATCTGTGAGTAGCAATAGTCTGTCATATTTCTTATATTTTACTTATGATTTTTATTTTTCTTGCCACTTTTGTTTATGTACTAGGTAATTTCCTTAGCTTTATGTTCCATGAACTTTTGGTTTTGTTTTTAATTTAGATATTTATATTATTACTCTTTAAGACTTTCTTGTTCTCTGATTTTTTTTTTAGATATGCTATACTGGTTTTGTACAAGCAATACAATTTCAAATTAGTTGAATTATATTATTTTTGTTGCTTTTGTTTCCTGAGTAGTATATTTGTTTCTCTGTGATCAGGCTTTCTGTTTTGTTATTCAATCATTCTCCTTCATGCCATGGGTTCTCATATATCTATTGATTCTTTTTTTTTTTTAATATCTTTATTGGAGTATAACTGCTTTACAATGGTGTGCTAGTTTCTGCTTTATAACACAGTGAATCAGTTATACATATACATATATCCCCATATCACTTACCTCTTGCATCTCCCTCCCGCCCACCCTCCCTTCCCACCCCGCGAGGTGGTCAAAAAGCACCGAGCTGATCTCCCTGTGCTATGGGGCTGCTTCCCACTAGCTATCTACTTTACATTTGGTAGTGCATATATGTCCATGTCACTCTCTCACTTTGTCCTAGCTTACCCTTCCCCCTCCCCTTATCGTCAAGTCCATTCTCTAGTAGGTCTGTGTCTTTATTCCTGTCTTGCCCATAGGATCTTCATGACCATTATTTTTTCTTAGATTCCATATATATGTGTTAGCATATGGTATTTGTTTTTCTCTCTCTGACTTACATCACTCTGTATGACAGACTCTAGGTCCATCCACCTCAATATAAATAACTCAATTTCGTTTCATTTTATGGCTGAGTAATATTCCATTGTATATGTGTGCCACATCTTCTTTATCCATTCATCCGATGATGGACACTTAGGTTGTTTCCATCTCCAGACTATTGTAAATAGAGCTGCAATGAACACTGTGGAACATGACTCTTTTTGATTTATGGTTTTCTCAGGGTATATGCCCAGGAGTGGGATTGCTGGGTCGTATGGTAGTTCTATTTTTAGTTTTCTAAGGAACCTCCATACTGTTCTCCATAGTGGCTGTATCAATTTACATTCCCATCAACAGTGTAAGAGGGTTCCCTTTTCTCCACACCCTCTCCAGCATTTATTGTTTGTAGATTTTTTGATGATGGCCATTCTGACTGGTGTGACGTGATATCTCATTGTAGTTTTGATTTGCATTTCTCTAATGATTAATAATGTTGAACATTCTTTCATGTGTTTGTTGGCAATCTGTATATCTTCTTTGGAGAAATGTCTATTTAGGTCTTCTGCCCATTGTTGGATTGGGTTGTTTGTGCTTTTGATGTTGAGCTGCATGAGCTGTTTGTAAATTTTGGAGATTAATCCTTTGTCAGTTCCTTCATTTCAAATATTTTCTCCCATTCTGAGGGGTGTCTTTTCATCTTGTTTATGGTTCCCATTGCTGTGCAAAAGCTTTTAAGTTTCATTAGGCCCCATTTGTTTATTTTTATTTGCCTTTCTCTAGGAGGTGGGTCAAAAAGGATCTTGCTGTGATTTATGTCATGGAGTGTTCTGCCTAAGTTTTCCTCTAAGAGTTTAATAGTGTCTGGCCTTACATTTAGGTCTTTAATCCATTTTGAGTTTATATTTGTGTATGGTGTTAGGGAGTGTTCTAATTTCATTCTTTTACATGAAGCTGTCCAGTTTTCCCAGCACCACTTATTGAAGAGACTGTCTTTTCTCCATGGTATACTCTTGCCTCCTTTATCAAAGATAAGGTGACTGTATGTGCGTGGGTTTACCTCTGGGCTTTCTATCCTGTTCCATTGATCTATATTTCTGTTTTTGTGCCAGTACCATACTTTCTTGATTACTGTAGCTTAGTAGTATAGTCTGAAGTCAGGGAGCCTGATTCCTCCAGCTCCGTTTTTATTTCTCAGGATTGCTTTGGCTATTTGGGGTCTTTTGTGTTTCCATACAAATTGTGAGATTTTTTGTTCTAGTTCTGTGGAAAATGCTAGAGGTAGTTTAATAGGGATTGCATTGAATCTGTAGATTGCTTTGGATAGTATAGTCATTTTTACAATGTTGAGTCTTCCAATCCAAGAACATGGTAGATCTCTCCATCTGTTTGTATCATCTTTAATTTCTTTCATCAGTATCTTATAATTTTCTGCATACAGGTCTTTTGTCTCCTTAGGTAGGTTTATTCCTAGGTATTTTATTCTTTTTGTTGCAATGGTAAATGAGAGTGTGTCCTTAATTCCTCTTTCAGATTTTTCAGTGTTAGTGTATAGGAATGCAAGAGATTTTGGTGCATTAATTTTGTATCCTGCTACTTTACCTAATTTATTGATTAGCTCTAGTAGTTTTCTGGTTGCATCTTTAGGAATCTTTATGTATAGTATCATGTCATCTGCAAACAGTGACAGCTTTACTTCTTTTCTGACTTGGATTCCTTTTATTTCTTTTTCTTTTCTGATTGCTATGGCTAAAACTTCCAAAACTATGTTGAATAATAGTGGTGAGAGTGGGCAACCTTGGCTTGTTCCTGATCATAGTGGAAATGCTTCCAGTTTTTCACCATTGATGATGATGTTGGCTTTGGGTTTGTCATATATGGCCTTTATTATTTTGAGGTAAGTTCCCTCTATGCCTACTTTCTGGAGGGTTTTTATCATAAATGGGTGTTGAATTTTGTTGAAAGCTTTCTCTGAATCTATTGAAATTATCATATGGTTTTCTCTTTCAACTTCTTAATATGGTGTATCTTATTGAGTGATTTGCATATATTGAAGAATCCTTGCATTCCTGGGATAAACCCCACTTGATCATGGTGTATGATCCTTTTCATGTGCTGTTGGATTCTGTTTGTCAGTATTTTGTTGAGGATTTTTGCATCTATGTTCATCAGTGATATTGACCTGTAGTTTTCTTTCTTTGTGACATCTTTGTCTGGTTTTGGTATCAGGGTGATGGTGGCTTCATAGAATGAGTTTGGGAGTGTTCCCACCTCTGCTATATTTTGGAAGAGTTTGAGAAGGATAGGTGTTAGCTCTTCTCTAAATGTTTGATAGAATTCACCTGTGAAGCCATCTGGTCCTGGGCTTTTGTTTGTTGGAAGATTTTTAATCACAGTTTCAATTTCAGTGCTTGTGATTGGTCTGTTCATATTTTCCATTTCTTTCTGGTTCAGTCTCAGAAGGCTGTGCTTTTCTAAGAATTAGTCCATTTCTTCCATGTTGTCCATTTTATTGGCGTAGAGTTGCTTGTAGTAATCTCTCATGATCCTTTGTATTTCTGCAGTGTCAGTTGTTACTTTTCCTTTTTCATTTCTAATTCTGTTGATTTGTGTCTTCTCCCATTTTCTCTTTATGAGTTGGTTAATGGTTTATCAATTTTGTTTATCTTCTCAAAGAACCAACTTTTAGTTTTATTGATCTTTGCTATAGTTTCCTTCATTTCTTTGTCATTTATTTCTGATCTGATCTTTATGATTTCTTTCCTTCTGCTAACTTTGGGGGTTTTTTGTTCTTCTTTCTCTAATTGCTTTAGGTGTAAGGTTAGGTTGTTTATTTGAGATGTTTCTTTTTTCTTAAGGTAGGATTGTATTGCTATAAACTTCCCTCTTAGAACTGCTTTTGCTGCATCCCATAGGTTTTTGGTCATCGTGTTTTCATTGTCATTTGTTTCTAGGTATTTTTTGATTTCCTCTTTGATTTGTTCAGTGATCTCTTGGTTATTAATAGTGTATTGTTTAGTCTCCATGTGTTTGTATTTTTTACAGATTTTTTCCTGTAATTGATATATAGTCTCATTGCTTTGTGGTTGGAAAAGATACTTGATATGATTTCAATTTTCTTAAATTTACCAAGGCTTGATTTGTGACCCAAGATATGATCTATTCTGGACAGTTTTCTATGAGCACTCGAGAAGAAAGTGTATTCTGTTGTTTTTGGATGGAATGTCCTATAAATATTAAAGTCCATCTTGTTTAATGTATCCTTTAAAGCTTGTGTTTCCTTATTTATTTTCATTTTGGATTATCTGTCCATTGGTGAAAGTGGGGTGCTAAAGTCCACTACTATGAATGTGTTACTGTTGATTTCCCCTTTGATGGCTGTTAGTATTTGCCTTATGTATTGAGTAGCTCCTATGTTGAGTGTGTAAATATTTGAAATTGTTATACCTTCTTCTTGGATTGATCCCTTGATCATTATGTAGTGTCATTCTTTGTCTCTTGTAATAGTCTTTGTTTTAAAGTCTATTTTGTCTGATATGAGAATTACTACTCCAGCTTTCTTTTCATTTCCATTTGCATGGAATATCTTTTTCCATCCCCTCACTTTCAGTCTGTATGTGTCCCTAGGTCTGAAGTGGGTCTCTTGTAGACAGCATATATATGGGTCTTGTTTTTGTATCCATTCAGCCAGTCTGTGTCTTTTGGTTGGAGCATTTAATCCATTTAAATTTAAGGTAGTTATCGATATGTATGTTCCTAGTACCATTTTCTTAATTGTTTTGGGTTTGTTATTGTGGGTCTTTTCCTTCTCTTGTGTTTCCTGCCTAGAGAAGTTCCTTTAGCATTTGTTGTAAAGCTGGTTTGGTGGTGCTGACTTCTCTTAGCTTTAGCTTGTCTGTAAGGGTTTTAATTTCTCCATCAAATCTGAATGAGATCCTTGCTGGGTAGAGTAATCTTGGTTGTAGATTTTTCCCCTTCATCACTTTAAATATGTCCTGCCACTCCTTTCTGGCTTGCAGAGTTTCTGCTGAAAGATCAGCTGTTAACTTTATGGGGATTCCCTTGTATGTTATTTGTTGTTTTTCCCTTGTTGCTTTTAATATGTTTTCTTTGTATTTATTTTTTGATAGTTTGATTAATATGTGTCTTGGCATGTTTCTCCTTGGAGATATCCTGTATGGGACTCTGTGCTTCCTGGACTTGATTAACTCTTTCCTTTCCCATATTAGGGAAGTTTTCAACTATAATCCCTTCAAATATTTTCTCAGTCCCTTTCTTTTTCTCTTCTTTTTCTGGGACCCTACAATTAGAATGTTAGTGTGTTTAATGTTGTCCCAGAGGTCTCTGAGACTGTCCTCAATTCTTTTCATTTTTTTCTTTATTCTGCTCTTCAGTAGTTATTTCCACTATTTTATCATCCAGGTCACTTATCTGTTCTTCTGCCTCAGTTATTCTGCAATTGATCCCTTCTAGAGAATTTTCAATTTCATTTATTGTGTTGTTCATCACTGTTTGTTTGCTCCTTAGTTCTTCTTGGTCCTTGTTAAACTTTTCTTGTATTTTCTCCATTCTATTTCCAAGATTTTGGATCATCTTTACTATCATTATTCTGAATTCTTTTTCAGGTAGACTGCTTATTTCCTCTTCATTTGTTAGGTCTGGTGGGTTTTTACCTTGCTCCTTCATCTGCTGTGCGTTTCTCTGTCTTCTCATTTTGCTTAACTTACTGTGTTTGGGGTCTCCTTTTTGCAGGCTGCAGGTTCGTAGTTCCCGTTTTTTCTGGTGTCTGTCCCCAGTGGCTAAGGTTGGTTCAGTGGGTTTTGTAGGCTCCCTGGTGGAGGGGACTAGTGCCTGTGTTCTGGTGGATTTGGCTGTATCTTGTCTTTCTGGTGGACAGGTCCACGTCTGGTGGTGTATTTTGGGTTGTCTTTGGCCTTATTATGATTTTAGGCACCTCTCTGCTAATGGGTGTGCTTGTGTTCGTGTCTTGCTAGTTGTTTGGCATAGGGTGTCCAACACTGGAGCTTGCTGGTCATTGAGTGGAGCTGGTTCTTGGTGTTGGGATGGAGATCTCTGGGAGATTTTCGCCATTTGATATTACGTGGAGCTGGTGGACCAGTGTCCTGAACATGGCTCTCCCACCTCAGAGGCACAGCCCTGACGCCTGGCTGGAGCACCAAGAGTGTGTCAATCACATGGCTCAAAATAAAAGGGAGAAAAAATAAGAAAGAAAGAAAGAAAGAAAGAAAGAAAGAAGAAGATAAAATAAAAGACCACAAAATAAAGTTATTATAATAAAAAATAATTATTTAAAAATTTTTTTAAAAGGAAGAAAAGGAAATAAAGAAGCAGGAGAGCAACCAAACCAAAAAAAAATCCACCAATGATAACAAGCACTAAAAACTATACTAAAACAAACAAACAAACAGAAAAAAACAGACAGACAAAACCGTAGGATGAGTGTTAAAAGCAAAGCTATACAGACAAAATCACACACAGAAGCATACACATACACACTCACAAAAAGAGAAAAAGGGGGAAAAAAAATATATATATATCATTGCTCCCAAAAGCCACCTCCTAAATTGGGGTGACTCGTTTTCTATTCAGGTATTCCACAGATGCAGGGTACATCAGTTTGATTGTGGAGATTTAATCCGCTGATCCTGAGGCTTCTGGGAGAGATTTCCCTTTCTCTTCTTTGTTTGCATGGCTCCTGGGGTTCAGCTTTGGATCTGGCCCCGCCTCTGCGTGTAGGTCACCTGAGGCGTCTCTTCTTCTCTCAGACAGGATGGGGTTAAAGGAGCAGCTGATTTGGGGGCTTTGGTTCACTCAGGCCGGGGGGAGGGAGGGGTACGGATGTGGGGCGAGCCTGCGGTGGCAGAGGCCAGTGTGACGTTGCACCAGCCTGAGGCGCACCGTGCGTTCTCCCAGGGGAGTTGTCCCTGGCTCCCGGGACCCTGGCAGTGGCGGGCTGCACAGGCTCCCAGCAGGGGAGGTGTGGAGAGTGACCTGTGCATGCACACAGGCTTCTTGGTGGTGGCAGCAGCAGCCTTAGCATCCTATGCCCGTCTCTGGGGTCCACGCTGATAGCTGCAGCTCGATCCCACCTCTGGAGCTCCTTTAAGTGGTGCTCTGAATCTCCTCTCCTCGTCCACCAGGAAACAAAGAGGCAAGAAAAAGTCTTGCCTCTTCAGCAGCTCCAGACTTTTTCCCGGACTCCCTCCTGGCTAGCTGTGGCACACTAACCCCCTTCAGGATGTGTTCATGCAGCCAACCCCAGTCCTCTTCCTGGGATCTGACCTCCGAAGCCTGAGCCTCAGTTCCCAGCCCCCACCTGCCCCGGCGGGTGAGCAGACATACCTCTCGGCTGTTGAGTGCTGGTCGGCACGGATCCTCTGTGTGAGAATCTCTCCACTTTGCCCTTTGCACCCCTGTTGCTGCGCTCTCCTCTGTGGCTCTGAAGCTCCCCCCTCTGCCACCTGCAGTCTCTACCTGCTAAGGGCCTTCCTAGTGTGTGGAAACCTTTCCTCCTTAACAGCTCCCTTCCACTGGTGCAGGTCCCATCCCTATTCTTTTGTCTCTGTTTTTGCTTTTTTCTTTTGCCCTACCCAGGTACATGGGGAGTTTTTTGCCTTTTGGGAGGTCTGAGGTCTTCTTCCAGCGTTCAGCAGGTGTTCTGTAGGAGTTGTTCCACATGTAGATGTATTTCTGGTGTATCTGTGGGGAGGAAGGTGATCCTCACGTCTTACTCTTCCGCCATCTCCTATCTATTGATTCTTACTTGTCCATTCATATTTAAGGAATAACTGCTTAGCTAAAAGGGTTTCCTCTGCTGTTATGTCTCTTTTTCCATCAGTCTCTCTCTTGAATGAAAATATGCCTGGCTACCAAGCATGAGATACAGCAGAACATGTAGCTGGTCAACCTTCCTTTATATGAGTTAAGGGAAACACTCTCACACTATTTCCCCCTCTATTGTAAGAATGTAAGAAGAAGGACTTAAGTCTTGAAGTCAACATCTATACTAGGCATTTTCTTAAATGGCTTTTTCCATTTCTTTAGAGAAGAAACCTCCATATTTGGATAAGAAATAAAAGCCTGGCTGCCTGTGCCAGGTGAGGGAGGTTGAGGGCAACCATCTGATCCTACAAACATATGTACTGTCACTTCTCCAAAGCTCACTTGAAGCATATTCTAGTGGTGGTTTCACCATGCACTATTTCCCTGAAAACACCAGAGAAACAGAAATAAAATCTGTTTTAAAAAATTATTATCTTAGGGAATGGGAGCTGTCAACTGAAAATAAAAATGCACCATGTGAGAGTTGTGAGTTAAGTTTTATTTGGGGCAGAATGAGGACTATAGCCCGGGAGACAGCCTCTCAGATAGTACTGAGGAACTGCTCCCTTGGTGGGGGGGGGGGGGGGCGGGGGAGGTCGCATACATGTGATTTGGGGGAAGGGGGACGTGTACAATCCAGCACACATTTTGGCAAAGTGTTGCTGCTGGTCACGAGGAGCAGATGTCTCCTTTAATGGTTTTAGTGCTTTCTTAGATATGAGAAGATGCAAGAAATTAGCCTCATAAATTCTTCTGCTGGAAATATCTAACTAAAGGCCTGTTCTGCCAGTTTTTGCTAGAGCACAGAGTGTCTCAGTGCTGATCTCTGCCCTGAATTCCTGGGTTGAAGGTCAGCGATTGCAGTGGCTAGTGACCTGATCTTTGTCAAGGTAGATGGCAAGTGATAATTTTTAGTTGGCAGGGCTAAAGATACATGCCAAGAGAGCCTTTTTTAAAAAACTGTATTTTTTTTACTCTTCCATGAAGCATCAATGTTTTTGTCACTTGCAGATATTTATTCTATATGTTGATGCCAAGATTAGTTTAAATTTGTAATGTATAGAGGGAAAAATCACTGGAAGCATAGTTACAAAACAAGCCAAACACTGAAATATGTTAAAAAGCATTATGTCTGGGGACTTCCCTGGTGGCACAGTGGATAAGACTCCATGCTCCCAATGCAGCGGGCCTGGGTTCAATCCCTGGTGAGGGAACTAGATCCCACATGCATGCTGCAACTAAGAGTTCGCATGCCTCAACTAAGGAGCCCTGGAGTCGCAACAAACGAGCCCACGAGCGGTAACTAAGGAGCCCTCCTGCCACAACTAAGAGCCCATGCAACCAAATAAATAAATAACTATTAAAAAGAAAAAAGAATTATGTCTGAGTAGAGGGAATACTTTAGGGTGGTATTTTCCTGTATGCATAGGTTTTATCATAAAAATATTACAAATCTAATTTTGTGAGTAGGATAGTGAAGAAGAAAATCATAAAAAATTTAATGAGATCAAAGCTTTATCTAAACCAATGTCTAGGAAATATTAATATATACTGACTGCTTCAGCCAAGGCCAATGTCCTGCATCATCTTTGCCCTCTAACACAAAAATGAAAATATATGTTTCAATATTGACCTAAAGTTTCTAAAAAATCCTCAGACATCAAAGAAAGATGCAGCTATGTTTACTACATGGAATTTTGCTAAGCGAATTTTATAAGGATTATTTAAAAAGTGTTGAAATAAGAATGATTTTCTGACTAGCCTGCAATTAACCATAGCATTAAGCTACCCCAAGTGTTCCAGTCCCTTAAAATTCTGTGTAATTACAATCTTCCCAGTGCCTCATGCTTACTTCCTTAGGATTCTTTGCCAGTGTGTTATTCTATATTTTAAACCACCAAAATACAGTCCAGGGATTCAAAGCTGAAGAAGCAAACCCCACTTCTCTGTATACTTTAAGTAACTATGAGATCTGGTTCTTTGGGAATTAGTAGACATGGCCCAGTATCCTTAGCACAGGGAGTTATTGTGGCCTAAGGAGGTGAAATTAATTTACTGTTCCAAAAGCACCAGTGATATTCTTGGATATCCCTGTCCCAATCAAAATCCTAGTATGTGGGCAGTCCTCTGCAAAACATCACAGAGGACACAACAGAAGAAAACAAGGTCTATCTTTGAGAAGGTTAACACTCAGGAGAGACCAGATGTAAACATAGCAAACCATGAAAAAGTTTATGAACAAGTTGTGTTAGGACCCTCATCAGGATGAGCTCTATGAGAAGGTAGAGTACAAATGTTCAAGGGAATCAGAAAATACAGTCAGGAATTTGAACAATATCCAGCTTTTTATGCAACTCTAATAAAGCCTCAGCTTGAGCCTAAAAGAGATTCAGATGTGTCTGGGGGCATCTGGAAAAAGGGCAGTGTCAGCCTCCGGAAACCCATTTGCAGGCAGACTGAGAAATCTGGGAGAGGACTGGTCCCGAGGGAGGGATGACCCAGGCATGATGAAGTGACTCAGTAAAAAAGCCATAGTCATTGAATGAGGAAGATGATTCTGAACACAGCAAGTCTGAGATTTATCCCCAACTTAACACTAATTGAGCTTCATTTGAATATTATGGAAAACAAAGTTCTAAGTAAATGCTGAAATAGTTGTTTTACTTTCTGACCTAAACAGCTCTACCTTGGGATTCCCTGTAGCAGAACTTAACAGAAAAGGAAAGTGTCTCTCCACCACTTTTCCTTAGGTCATCACACAACGTTGGTGCCCTGAGGACACCAGCATGGTGCCTGGGAGAGCTAGCACTGTGTCTACCATGTCATGTCAATAGTCTAAGGGTGGTCAGTCAGGAGGAAACGCCATGCTTTCGGATCAGTAACAGAGACAAAGTACTCAGCAGTGGAATCAGCATCTGAGACAGGCTTTTATACCCAGTTCATCATTAGCAGATGCCAATAAAAGACCACTGAACCAACTGAACCACAGGTAAAAACACCAGTCCTGGCAGAGCAGAAATGTACCTGTCATGTCCAGGAGAGCAGCAGCGAGCTCAACTTAAGAATTGCTGTGCCCAGTACCATGAGATCTGACTTGGTGGCCCCATGAGAATGCAGGGCAAGAGCTCCTGCAGGGAAATAATTACCAGGGGTCTAGGAAGTCTTATGTCCACATAAAAAGACATGAGATAGTGACATTTAAGTCTTTAACATTATCATACCTTAGGCTATCTGCAGGAGTGGTCTTGAGAAATCTAGGATATACAATTAGTTATTTCTCAAAGTATAGAAAGATTGCTTTTAGCTGTGATGTTCAAGATTAGGTTTAAAAAATGGCATTAAGCATGTATAAAGAAATAGTGTATAAATGTCCCAGGATGATCATTTCTATAGAAGGCTTAGAGAATCACAATCCTAGGAGGACACAAAGGTAGAAGTCAAGTAGACCAATCATCCAGTGTTCAACTATGAGAGTGAGACCCAGGAGAAAGAAAGGCAACCACTAGCTGGTTGTGGAACAGACAGAATAACAGAAATCTTTCGACTTCAGGTCCAGGGCTCTTTGAATGGCCCTATGAGGACTCAGGGAAACCACATGAGAAATAATAAGCCTGACCTTCTGATTCCTAGATAGTGTCAGCAAATTACCTATAACCATTCTGTACAAGTAAAACTCCAGCTGGGAATTTAAGAACTGTCAAAATGCTCTCTTCTTGAATGTGGATGGGTTTACCTACATTTCTGCCAATTTGAAAATGTAAATTTCTGAACTGATTTTTGATATGACTACTTAAAAATTAGAAGCAGTGTTAGACTTAACTTCAGAAGAGAAAAAGGTTGCACAATTTTTTGTTGGCTTTTAGGAATGGATGAAGGAAACATGGAGGGAAATGAAGAAAGAAGGAATGCAAGCAAAAAATGAGAACCAGAATGAGGAATAAAAATAGAAGGGTAGGGCTTCCCCGGTGGCGCAGTGGTTGAGAGTCCGCCTGCCGATGCAGGGGACGCGGGTTCGTGCCCCGGTCCGGGAAGATCCCACATGCCGCGGAGCGGCTGGGCCCATGAGCCATGGCCGCTGAGCCTGCGCGTCCGGAGCCTGTGCTCCGCAACGGGAGAGACCACAACAGTGAGAGGCCCGCGTACCACACACACACAAAAAAAAAAAAAAAAAAAGAAGGGTAAGTAAGTAGACGAGAAAGAGCCAATAAGAAGTTTGGAGTCTCCACATGAGAGGGCTGGGTGGGTAAACTCCACCAAGAGTGTATTGAACATGAAGTTTATCTGTTTCAACTGGTGTGATTTACTTGACATAAGTGACAGACCGAAACGGAAATAATAATCATCTGTCAAACAAATCAGTTTGATTGTTTCTTGACTGTTCTGGCTATTGTTTTCTTTTTTTAACCTAACCTAGCTGTTTCCTTAACCAGTCAAGTCAAAACAGACACCCAATTTGCACATGTCAACACAGGCTCTCTCTTGAGTTAATGGCTCAGAGTCTGACTCACCGTCCTGAGAATCCCAGATCCTAACTTTTCTCTTCTTCTAAATTAGAATGAGATGGCCTCTGTTTATACTTTCATTAAACAGAACCACATGATTACAACCTTTCCACTGGGGGGTTTTAGCCGAGAGTTTATCAGCAAGAGCCCGTTTCCTGGGCTACAGAGCTGCTTTGGTTGTGAGCCAGGAGTGGCTGAGATAGACTCTTGCTTTGCTATTTTTCCTGGTTTAATGGGTTGCTTCTAGGGGCTTGTGTCCATATATTGAAGGAAGAAAGAAAGAGATGAGTATGTCTTCCACATGGCCCAACTGTTTCTGTCTCTGAGAACTCCTATGTGATCAGAGACTTTCATTTGAAGCCTGAAGTTTCTCTTTCACTTGTCCTGGGAAAAAAATAATGCACAGATTCCTGGGAAGTGGTGCTGGCTTTTTTTTTTTTTTTTTTTTTTGGCTGGGTTGGGTCTTCATTGCTGCGTGCAGGCTTTCTCTAGTGCAGAGAGCGGGGGCCTCTCTTGCTGTGGAGCACAGGCTCTAGGCACACGGGCTTCAGTAGTTGTGGCTCGTGGGCTTAGTTGCTCTGCAGCATGTGGGATCTCCCTGGACCAGGGCTCGAACCCGTGTCCCCTGCATTGGCGGGCGGATTCCCAACCACTGCACCACCAGGGACGTCCCGGTGGTGGCTTATCAATTTGTCATCTTTTATTACATGTGATCATCAAACTGGAAGGTGTCTACCTTTTATTTCAAAGATCCTCTCCCCTTCAAATTCTCCTATATCCTCTGAGACCCAGCCTCTGTGTTGATCGCCTTGACCCACACACCTGAAAATCCACATTCTCCCTGGAATTAATCTTTCCTTCCTCTGTGTCTTTAGCACTCGACTGCATCCCCTGCTGTGTATTATGCTGTAACTACATTGTGACAGTTCCCTGAAGATAGAAACTATGTTTTAACATCATCACTTTTTAAATAGAGGAATGAATATTTGTTAAATTAAACATAACTGCAGAAGGCTAATGGGGGGAGGACCTGAAGAAGAGATAAGGCGAAAAGAAGGACAAGGTTATTAGTAGTTGAAGGGACTGCAGATAGATACAGATGATGGGACAAAATTGCTGGTATTATCATGGAAGGGGGTAGGGTGATAGGAGGTGTTTGCAGGAAAGACAAAATGATGCTCAGAAGACGGATCACTAGGATGAAGACAGAATGGGAAGTAGTCAGAGTGAATAAAGTGCTGCGATTATAGCAAATGCTGTAACTGGTGCCCTTGTGATGGTATCTCCTTTGTGGGAAGGGAAGGAAAATCAGGAGATCAGGAAAGGGCAATGATCCTACCCCAGAATATCTCTCCTTCTCCCTTCCTCCAGGCAGTCCACCTTGTTTCTTAGGCTTCAAAGCCTCAGCAATGCCTTGCTGGTTTTGCCCCCAGTCCCTATGAAGAGGTGCAAGCCTGTTGCTGTCCCCATAGCTCCAGCATCACATTCTGAGATAAAATTCCCTAAGTCTATCCCTCCTTTTAATATAGACATGGCATGTGTTATGAGATAACACAAACACACAATTAGCATGTATGTGCGGCCTTATTTTTCTTCTATCTCTTAGTAAAATTACAGATAGATAGGTGATAGATAGATAGATAGATAGATAGATAGATAGATAGATAGAGGATAGATAGATATAGATAGATAGATAGACTGGGGGAGTGAATCTTTTGACTTTCTGTTGCCCTTCTCTTATGACGAAGTAATCAAATTCATTATGAAACCTTAAAATGGATGTTAAGTCCTTGATAAAATTGAGGAGAAAGGTGTGCTGTTCAGAAGCAGCAGGTGTTGACGATGAAACCAGTAGGCAAATAGGGTCCTCGGAAGAAAACACAGGGGTGACAGAGAAAAGCCTGGACCAAGAAATAATCTTTGAGGATTTATATGGGATATAAGGTCTTCCATACTAAGGAGCCAGCCGCTTGTCTCATCGCTCAGTAGCTTCTGTTCCTACTTCTTCATCTCCTTCCAATTTCCCTATTTTTTCCCTCCAGGTGGGGACCACATAGAGAAACGTGAATAGGCAGCAGCCCCTCACCCCCACCGCTGACAAGGTTTAGAAAGGAA
Organism: Orcinus orca; assembly: GCF_937001465.1. Classification (NCBI taxonomy): domain Eukaryota; kingdom Metazoa; phylum Chordata; class Mammalia; order Artiodactyla; family Delphinidae; genus Orcinus; species Orcinus orca. The sequence goes on along the minus strand of NC_064559.1, from coordinate 15,375,199 downwards.
ACAGAGGGGAAACCTGTGGTTCTGTTATTTCAGGGGAAGGTGAAATCATTTTCAAATGGCTTCCTATATGTTATCTTATTTGACCTTTGCAATAATGAACCAGTGAGGGATGAAGAACAACTTTTATTACCTGCCCTCCTCCCCCTATTCAGTTAAAGAATCTTAGGACTAAATAGATTTCTAAAAATTGTTCACGGTCACAGGATTGAGGAGAGTACAGCCTGGCTTTCTCTCACCAAAGATGGTGTTGATTTCACCCCCTTTTCTACTTCTTGGTTTACCCATGGTGGTTCTATGCTATTAAGATGAGCACTGTTTATTGAGTGCGTTATGGGTCAGACAGACTTTTGTGAACCGGGGTGACCTGGGTTAACTAACCATGAGGCATGGCTTTATTTTATTAGAAAAATTTGTTCTGGGTTCTAAACAACTAATTTACACACAATATTTTAGTACACAGCTCCTTTTAAATTGAGGACTGCCTGTACTAAGCTTCTAAGGATAGAAAGATAGTCTTTTTTATTTTTCCTGTTCTGCTTTTGGAAACTAACAACAAGGGTGCCAATTAGCACCAGATGGGACAGGGACTGTGTGATGTGGAACTCCAACCACTAGGGACTGGAACAAATCCACTAATGTATTAAGCAATCGGAGAGCCAGAAGTTGGGCAGGATTGGCGTTTGGCACAATTTAAAGTTCTGGTCTGTAAAGGCCTAACTTTATACACAAAATCTGTCCCTTGTCCACTCACCTTCTGTGAGGAACAGCAAGGAAACTGGGAATTTGAAACTCTAGTACCTTTGCGGCCATAGACTTTCATATGCATATTGCCTTTCCCCTTGACTCCTTTCTCCATTTTAAAAAAAAATTATTTATTTAATTTTGACTGCGTTGGGTCTTTGTTGCTGTCTGCGGGTTTTCCATAGTTGTGGCAAGCGGGGGCTACTCTTCGTTGTGGTGCGCAGGCTTCTCATTCTGGTGGCCTCTCTTGTTGCAGAACACGGGCTCTAGGCATGTGGGCTTCAGTAGTTGTGGTGCGCAGCCTCTGTAGTCGTGGCACACGGGCTTAGTTGCTCTGTGGCTTCTGGGATCTTCCCAGACCTGGGCTTGAACCCCTGTCCCCTGCATTGGCAGGCAGACTCCCAAACACTGCGCCACCAGGGAAGTCCCTCCATTTTGAAGTTGAACTAATCTTTAGAGAATAAATAAGTAAACGTGCAAAGGCCTACGGTCTTGAATCCTTGGATTTTTAAGTATATAGCCTTAGCTATCTTTACATTTATGAACATTTTGATTTTTGAAATGAGAACTTTGCATTTGCACAAAGTCAAGTGTGGAATTGAAGCATTAGATAGGTAGCTTGAACTTAAAGGTAATTCAGACCTAAATGGCATATGTTTACTGAAAACATAGAGAAGTGAAGCAATATAGGAATTTCTATTGATATTCTCTAGATAAATGTCTATTCTTTTCCTCACCTAGCTAGTTGTGTGCCTTTGCTGCAAATGGATAGACAACAGCACAGTCCATTTGGCTTGCTGAGTTCTGTCACTTACCACTCACTACATGAACATCAGTTTTCCCAGGCAGTTCACCCTGAAGACAGCTGAACACAAGACAAATTGAACACAGTTCTGCCTCAGCTTGGTACAAACCTGTATTTAATAGAAATGATCAAAGTTAGGCTTCATCCATAAAATTAATGGGTTGGATTTAAACATTTCTTCATGACTTTTTTCTCATTATAGCACACATAGAAAATGGTCTTATTCTGTAGGTGCTCACTGGCCAAAGAGATAACAGAGCTCATGGCCAGAGGAAAACAACAGCTAGAGGCTCCACAGAGCCTGCCCAGCCAATCCAAGGGCTGAGGAAATCAATACCTCAGTTCGTCTGCAACTCATCAGTAACACACCAGTGTGTCAACACCTACCACTGGGCACACAGGTTGGAAGTTCTGGAGTAAAGGATGTTTATGGACCCATTGGGGATTCCATGACTACTTTTTAGCATAAATTCACTGGGACTTAACCACTGACTTGTGATTTGAGCACCATGCCCCAAACCTTCTAGAGCATAAACTGATCCCAGAATGTTGTCTCTTTGTTAATGGCATTGATAAGCCATCTCATGCTGGGGTGACCAACTGTCCCAGTTTGACCAGGACTGAGGGGTTTCCCATGACATACATGAGATTTTCAGTGCTAAAACTAGGGCAGTCCTAGGCAAACCAGGACAGTTAGTCCTCTACCAACCATATGTTAAAATATTCTATTAAGGGGCTTCCATGGTGGCGCAGTGGTTAAGAGTCCTCCTGACGATGCAGGGGACACGGGTTCGGGCCCCGGTCCGGGAAGATCCCACATGCCGTGGAGCGGCTGGGCCCATGAGCCAAAAAAATTCTATTAAGGAAACACAGAGGAGATACACTTTCTGCTTTCATAGGCTCAGGTGTTTGTGGTGGTCTTCCCAGCCCATTGGAACCAAAGGCAACAGCCCCAGAGCTGGAGTCCAGATCCATGGGTCATAAAGCAAAAGGCTATGACTTTTATTATGAAATGTTTTCCTTTGTAGAGTTGTTTTTGCCAGTTCAAGGAGGAAATAGTGGGCTGAAATCAAGTGGCATGACTGAATGACTAGTGCTAAGCCTTCGTGCAAAGGCTTCATTGGAAACATTCAGACTCAGAACAATAGTAGTTCTGACATGACTACCTCTTGCCTGAGAAACTCATAAACATGGCCTCTAGGCTATACTTTTTTTTCAGCAGCTGCTGGTCCTTTAGTTTAATTATAAGCTACAAGTAAGCTTCTTAAAGAGGCAATGTGTGTACCAAACAGTGTCCAGAGGACACACTGTTCATAAAATTTAAGACAGTCAGCATTGTTGGAATTACATGTTCTAATAAGAGATGGGTGGGGACTGGTGTGGGAGAAATAGGAACCACCATCCCCCTCCTCCCCTACCCAACTTCAACCACAATTGTTTTTGAGGTTCAAAAATATTCACATGACAGCTTTCTATGTTTGGCTGGAGTGGACTAAAGTGCAATGCCAAGAAAACGGTTTCTTCTATCTTTTATGCTAATACAGATGTCACAGGACTGAAGAGATTCCACAGCCCTGGTTCTCCATACTCATGCAGAGATACTATTTTATTTTTTATAAACATTTATTATACACCTATTATGTGCACAGAACCAGGCTTTGCCCTGAAGGGAATGAGAAATAAGTAAGATGAAATCCTTCCCTTGAGGCACACACCATGTCCTGAGGAAAACCCATCTGAACAAGTAACTTTCACACTAAGCAGAATAAAATCAGTACAGCAGAAATGTGAAACCAGGAAGAAAGGAGAAAGTGGCATTTGAGCCAGTAGCATTTGGCAAGGTAGGATGTCAGTGAAAGAGGTGAAATTTAGAGTTCTAAAAAGAAACCACAGGAAGTCTTCTCCCTGGTGATAGCCCATCAAGACAAACATGCCTTTGCTTCCCTGACAGTCATGTCACATGGGAGCTCCCTTTTCTGAATGGACATTGACTTTGAAGTCAGATAGACTTGAGTATGAATTCCACCTCTGCCTTGTATTAGCTATGGGTCTGTGTCAGTTATTTAGCTTCTCTAAAGCCATTCCTACACTATAAAAGGGAATTAACAACAAAGAAGTTTTACCAATATAGAAAATGTCAAGTGAGATAATCCAGGTAAAATTGCCTTATACAGAGAAAGACAGAGACAGAGACAGAGAATTCTCAGGGCCACTTACCCTTCTCTTTCTGGTGTCTTAAGAAACTTACTGTGTATACTTCAAACCTAGGTTTTGAAGTGGGATGACTTGTACTGAACTCTGAGTAGTGTGTAAAAAGCTCCCATTTCTTTTCTTATCAGGGACACCAACAAATGCATTTAAAACTTAAAGCTAGTCATATTAGATCCATTGTTTTAGTATAAATGTCTTATTACATGGAAGATGTGGAGTTAAAGATGGGTAGAGGGAATGCTGGAAGAAAAGAGGGGAGAAGATATTTGAGTATGTAGATAGCCCCAAATCTAAAACAGGCAAGGCGTGAATTTTATTTCAGAGGACTCAGTCCTCAGAATTAAACAGAACGGATTGCATTTTTAATACCCAATATTCCAGTGAAAACCAGTACCTATGCCTCTTTGACGTGTCTTTTATAGTATCTTTGGGTACTGGTATTTGGTCTAATGTAAATAGAATGTTCGCTGAACACACCAAGCTCCACTTAATATGACACAACTTTATTCTCATGGAGAAATCGTTGAGGGTATTGCAATATGGGTTTTGCAACATGTACAACATTTTGGCACATGATAGTGATAGGATTGCAATATCTTTTTCCCTCCTGAACATACTCCAGATTCTTATTTGAACATCTAATATAGGAGAACTAAACAATGGTTCAGGACTTGCAGGTAGGATGTGATACCTGTAAAAGTCAAGTTCCTACGAACCACCACCCCCTTTTAGCCATCGTTTCCACTGCTTAATTTCCTTCACCATTGGTAATATTTTTTTTCCAAATACCTATTTCAGCTTTTTCTTCCGCAATAAATATCTATCTTTAGCAAGGACAAAAAACCACACTCATTAAAACTGCAAAGACAATATTATGTTTTCCCTTTTAGACTCAAACATGGAAGGGATCCATCGAATAAGTAGAACTGGGAGGAAGAAAGGAGAGGGAGAAATTGGTGTGGAAGAGAGAGAGGAGAAAAGCAAGCATCATTCCCATCCGCCTCCTTTTGGGACCCACATTCCATTGCCTCCTTCAAATCTCTATCAATGACAAATCCACGCAGCAAGCTGCTATGCCTTCAACCTGGTTTCCATTATATTAGAAGAAGACCAGTGCCCAAAACACATATCAGTAGGTGACTTAGAAAATTCAGGGTTGAGATACCCCAGTGGGTGTTACTGGTAGATCAGCAACAAATCACATTTCCACCAAGTCTCTTGTCTTTAAGTCTCCACATCAATTTCCTTGCACTGAATGAGTCAAATACTTACAACTCTGATTCTGCCATACTTGGCAGAATAACACTACATTTCTTGATTTTTTTTTTTAATGGTTGAGAAAAATCCTATGATCTTCAGCAAATTTGCCTCTTTCTATTACTGGCTCTATCTCTTTGAGATTTTTCTTTAAATGATCACAATATTCACTGTCATCAGTGCAAGCGGTGGTTGTAGTAGGTCTATTATTTTTATGAAATGCTAACATTCCTTTAAAAAACAACCTTTAAGGAATTAACTAATGAATACAACACATGTGCGGAGAAACTAACCTACATCTATTCATTCGTTTATTTATTCATTTATACAACAATGTTTATTGTGCTCCTACTACAGTAGTGAAAAAAAAAAAAGGAAAAAAAAGGCAGTCCTCATGGTTACCAAAGGGGAAAGGGAGGGGAGGGATAAATTAGGAGTTTGGGATTAAACTATACTCATTACTATATTTATATAAAATAGATAACCAACAAGGACCTACTGTAGAGCACAGAGAACTCTACGCAATATCTTGTAATAACCTAAAAGGGAAAAGAATCTAAAAAAAAGAATATATATACATTCTTTTGTGTATGTAACTGAATCACTTTGCTGTACCCCTGAAACTAACAAAACATTGTAAATCAACTATATTTCAATAAATTTTTTTAAAAAAGACAATCCTTCCCATCATGACTTTTATAATCTGCTGTGAGGAGACAGACAATAGACATAATAAATAATTGGATTATATAGCATTTCAAAAGTGTTAAGTGTTATAGAGAAAAATGACTTAGAATAAAAGAGATGGAAGATGGTGGATGGCAAAAGTGTCAGTTTAAATGGAATGTTCATGGGTAACTGAGAAGGTGATACTGAGTGAAGAAATAAAGGAGGTAAGGAGTAAGCCAAATGGGCATCTGAAGGAATACTACTCGCGCCAAAGACCCTGAGGTGGGAGTGTGCGGTGTGCTAGTTACAAGTTGTGATGGTTAATTTTATGTGTCAACTGGACTGGGCTAAGGGATGCCCAGATAACTGCTAAAACCTTATTCCCAAGTATGTCTGTGAGTGTTTCTGGAAGATATTAGCATTTCAATCAGTAGGCTGAGTTAAGAAGGTCACATTCACCAGTGCGGTGGGCATAACCCAATCTGTTGATGGCCTGACAAAGAATGGCAGAGAAAGGGCAAATTCCTTCTCTGCTTGTGCTGGGACTTTCATCTTCTCCAGCCCTGGGACACTTGCATTCCTGGTTTTGGGCCTTTGGACTCAAACCGGGACTTATACTATCGGCTCCCCTGGTTCTCAGGCTGACTCAGACTGAATTACACCACCAGCATTCCTGGGGCTCCATTATATTTGAAGCTTGCAGATGGCCAATCTTGGGACTTCTCGGCCTCCATAACCACGTGAGCATATATACATATACATATATATATCTTTATATATGTATCTTTATACATGTACATAAATTTTATTCTATTGTTTCTGTTTCTCTGGAGAACGCCAACTAATCTACAAAATAATATCACCCACACTGGCTGACCATATTATTTCAGGCCGGATGAAGATTTAGAGACACGATTTTACAATAGCATTTGAAAATCAAGCTAATAAAATATGTTCCAGCAAGGTATTACTCTATTTCCTTCATCTTAGGCTCAGAAAAATTTTATGCTAAGTGAGATCAATATTCCCTCAGTTTCAGTTTATCAGTTAGTGTGTACAAAACATCATAATAATATGACACTGGAGCAAGTGTTATTGTTATTCAAAAATCAGGTTATTAGATTCTGTTTCCCATTGTGATATAATGAATATACACATACAAACAGTGAGATGTTTGTTTCTCGAAAAAAGTAAATGTTGACGTATATTCTATAAACACTGTGTAAATTATGATATAAAGTTACATTTTATTGGCAATTTTATTGGTCTTACATCCATCAGCCAAAAGTCGCAGGTGCTTAGGTTAGTGGAAAAATAATCTACTGTCTGTAGAATTTTCAATAAAACAGTCAAAAAAGAGGTTGATGTTAAAGAAAAATTGACATAAAAACTAATATTATTTTAGAGACAATGATTTTTTTCTTTTTTGCTTTATATTATGCACATTAGGCCATTTTATAAGTTTATTTCTCTCAAAGGATTTAGATTTTTTCCAAAATGTCAATTTGGCCTTCAAAGTTGAGTTTAGATTAAGATTGAAAACATGTATTTTAAACTCTATAATTGCTAATTATTTTTTAATCGTGTCTTTATTCGACATTTTGCTTATCTGCTTGAAAGATCTCAAAAAAAGACATTAAAAATGGTTGAAAGTGATTTTTGAATCACCAGCAGAAGGAAAACTTACATTTTCAACAGGGACTCTAAGTAAAACTGATATACTCATCTTTCTCCAAAACAAAGTAGGAGAATTAATTGCAAATAATTAAATTGGGTTTCTAGGCTGAATGATAACTTTGGAGCTGACATCTGATCAACTGAGCTCACCTATCCAAATAAACGTAGTATTAGTTGGGCTGTTTTTCTTTCATTATATTTGAAGCTAGGAAAATCTAAATGGAATAATCAGTCTCTCACTGACAACTCTGGTTTTTTCCACTGAAAGTGAGCTAATATTCTGCCCTCTTTTTCTCTGTTTAAACAAAACTCTAAATAACTTTTATGCTTTTGCAATTTACATGCAATTTATGTACTCATGCACACCTAACCCAAAAGTAAATAGAGTTAAACATAAATAACCTCCTTAGCTTGAAGTCTACTCACAGTATCCTGGGCCCCATGCCAATGTCACACCAAGACTCAGGGGCCTCCACAGTTACCCATGGAATTTTCTCATCCCTCCCCTCCATGAAATTATGCCTCTGAGTACCATGGTCTTTAAGTTCTACTAGGCAGCTGGCTCATTTGTTGACGGTAACCCATGCAAGCATGATACTAGTATGTTACTTCTAACATGACAATCATCACTAGGCCTTTCCTGAGACAATAATCACAGTGTTCTAAGAGAATCAAGTGAAACAGGGACATCATGATAGAGGATTGGAGAGGGTATTGACTGAACCAGTAAAATCTTATTAAGGAAAGGGGGTCAAAAAGACAAGTGATGGTCAACAGCAAGCATTCTCATTGACTTGGACCAAATATACTGGTTGCTGAAGGACCTTCCAGGTCAGGTCTCAAAAGGGACTGGAAAGACTAAGCCCGGCAGGCACTTATTTTAGTTAACTAGTTAATAGAAACTTGTAAAAATTTTAGGCCAAAAAACACTCATCTTCCTCCACCTGATCCCCAGGCCCAGGCCCCATCCACAGAAATAAGTACTTTCAGTATAACAGTAGTAATACCTATAGGATATAGGTATTCTATGCATGTGTGTATGAGATATGTGTGTTTGTGTGTATATATAATACCCAAGATACAGAATAATATATATATTATACAAAAAAGACAGAATTTTATTTGTATATAATACCCATACACCGATGTATACACATAAATATTATGTATATCTATATATATATACTATATATATACACGTATATGGCATGCACACCCACACTAGCCATTGCTGGTGTTATTCTAAACTGACAATCTCAGACTTTGGGGTTTTTTTTCTCTTTTTTTTTTAAATTGGAAGTACAGTTGATGTACAATATCATATAAGTTACAGGTGTACAATATAGTGATTCACAATTTTTTTTTTTTTTTTTTGCTGTACGTGGGCCTCTCAGTGTTGTGGCCTCTCCCGTTGTGGAGCACAGGCTCCGGACGCACAGGCTCAGCGGCCATGGCTCATGGGCCCAGCCGCTCCGCGGCATGTGGGATCTTCCCGGACCGGGGCACGAACCCGTGTCCCCTGCATCGGCAGGCGGACTCTCAACCACTGCGCCACCAGGGAAGCCCTGATTCACAATTTTTAAATGTTGTACTCCATTTATAGTTATTAGAAAAAATTGCTACATTCCCCATGTTGTATAATACATCCTTGTAGCTTATTTCGTACATCATAATTTGTACCTCTTAATCCCCTACCCCTTTGTCGCCCCTCCCCCTTCCCTCTCCCAGCTGGTAACCACTAGTTTGTTCTCTATACCTGTGAGTCTGTTTCTTTTTTGTTATATTCACGTTTGTTGTATTTTTTAGATTCCACATGTAAGTGATATCATACAGTATTTGTCTTTCTCTGTCTGACTTATTTTACTTACATAATACCCTCCATCTCAGACTTTGAAAACATTCTCCTAGGGGTTATTGGGTCCTCTGAATTGCACTGGGGGGATTAATGAGAGAAAAAGTCTTCTAGAACAAGACCAAATTCAGAAGTGGGGTTTTCCCCCATGGAAAAGAGATGGAGATATTGATACTGAGAAATTTTCAGGATATAAGATTTTTTAAGGGATAGAAAGCAAAAACATAGATCAAGGAAGAGGAACAAAGCTAACAACTGTGGCTTATTATGGAATTCTGGCTTTCACCAGCCTCTGTGCTGCTGAAGGATACACGCACATCGTCACAGACAGCAGCCCCAGAGTTCCGGGAGCAGAATAACAGCAAAGCAAGCAGTGGCCCTCAGCGACCCTGGACATGGACCTGAGAGTCAGCTTTCCCAAGTGGATGAACTTGGGAAAGAACTAAGACAATCCTCTAGTTTCCTAAAAATACTAGAGGAAAGCTTTTCTTGGGATAGGTTGGTACGTAGTATATAAAAGGCCTACATGATTATTAGCTTACAAACTGGTGTCCATTTCACATTATATTGTATGCTCTAGAGAGAATACTTTTTCCTCTCTACAGTCTTAACTTGGTCTATGAATGTGACATGCTGTAGGCAGCTCACTTTGGTACAAGGAAGCCAATTATTACATTTTCAGAAATGTTATAAGCCAATTGTGAAACAGTCATTGTGAGAAATGAAAGTGTATAATCCTTCAAATAACAATGATAACACATTTTCAAAACTCAACACCTCCTAATTATTTTACTACACTTTATATTATCTATCTTGAGGTTATTTCCATCTATTTTATCTGTATGATGGAAATACTGTACTACTGCCTTTAGTTTAACTTTGCCTTAATTTATATCATATTGTTACCTTGAAATCAACCAAGGTGGAAGTATTTATACCACAAAAATTGTCCATCACTACAAATCAGGGCTTGATTTGCTTGTTGATTATCTAAACCACTGGTTATCAACCAGGGTCAAGTTGGCAACATTTGGCAATGGCTTGGGGAAATTTTTGGTTGTTGTAACTAGGGGTTACTACTGGGATCTAGTGGGTTGTTACATCTGGGGCATACTACGCAGACCTAGATAATCCAAAAGGATTTGCTGGCTTTTAGACCAGCGATGTTGCTAAGCATACTATAATTCACAGGACAACCTCTCACAACAAAGAATTATTCAGCCCAAAATAACAATAGCACCGAGGTTGAGGAATCCTGGTCTGGACCTAGTAAAGTGATGTAGAAAATGTTAATAGTGCAGATTAAATTCAAAGTGCAGTATCTTTACCTATTACACTGGCCCTTGCCTTACCTTTCTTCTGTCATCACAGCAACTTCAGCCAGCCTCTGTCTTCAGAATTTCCCAGACAGACATCTGTCCCTCTGTTCTCAAAAATCCCCGAACCCTAAAGAGCCCACATCAAGTGTCCTTGAGTGATCTCTCAGTGTGCTCCACTCCTGTACTGTTATCGATCTGGGTTCTTGGACTCTTTAATCAATAGAAATTGATCAGAGGCCAGACAAGAAATTCAGGCAAGGCTTTACTGGGACTCCTGCTGTAGCACAAGTATCAGGTTCCCTTGCTCCCCCCCAGGCAGTTGTGAGCTGGTCCCTTAAATAGGGTGATGGTAGGGTGGGTCCAGGGATCGGGCAGGAGGGGCTGCTTAGGTGGTCTGCCCACCCCTTTGGTGGTGCTGTGTGCAGGGATCACACGCGGTCCCCTGCTTTCGCTCCTGACACCTCAGAAATGGAGGTTGGGTTTTTGGTCTTTCTATATCTTGTAGTTTATAATTTGCCCCAACTGCACATGCATGCAGTTATTTTTAGTCCCTTAGAGATTCTTTGTATGTTGTTGCTGGAGGAGACCTTTGTCCAGGTACAAGCGCTGCAGCAAAGGGTCCCAGGTCCCAGGTCCCCAGCCTGTCTCAGGACCACAGCAATGTCTGGCACACAATTCTACATGTTGCTCTTGGGGCCCCATCTGACTTTGCTTAGGTAGGAAGGGCTGCTACAACATTCTCTTGTTTATGACTTACCTCCAGAAAAATCCTACAACAATCAGCTAATAAGATATGGATCTTTGGACTAGTTTTGCTATCTCATGATAAATCTTAAAAAGTTGTGTTCAGAAAGTACCTACTTTACAACTCATGCCTTTCAGCTTTGGAGCTCCAACTGAAATTTTAAATAGGAAAATTCTCAGTCACACCCTTTTACATATACTTGAAGAGTCCCATTGCAGGAGCTGGACAAAAGGAGGCTCTGTTTATACAAAAACATTTAACAAAACTGAAACAAGCCCACTGACATTACCAAGAAATTATGGTAGACCACAACCAGGGTTTCTAAGTTTGTACAAATTAACTTGGAAGTGGCTGATGTGGCTCAAACCAATCAAGGATCCAAAAGGAATCCCTGGCTTTTAGGGTTTGGACAGAAGGTCCCTGTGCAGATAGAAAGTGCAGAGATAGAAGCCAACTAGGTACTGTAGATTGGGGCCACTCTCCAGACAATTTAGGCAAACTGATTCAGTGGTTACACCAGGCCAGTAAATCATCCTATGGAGTGAGAAAGTCACCCTGGGGCAGAGGCTGAGTTCGGATGATGTATCCCATGTGGTTCTCTCCCCTTGGCTTCTCCCACTGATTGCCAGAGCGTCATGCCCTACCTCAGTCTGCACGGAGGTGTGCGACAATAGCCAATGTTAGTTTTCTTTGAGGAGGCAAGATAAATGGTTATTTGCACCATCTTCTTAAAGTTCAACAAAACCAAATAATCCAAAGTGTAGGGGATAAAATAAGTAGATTTGAAAAAAATCCACATTCAAAAAAGAAAGAAATTCTGTGGACCAGCAACCTGAAAAAAATGAAAACCAGAACTGAACAAGTAAAGGTGTTCTTCCTTGTATCCAAAATGTAAGTAGTTTGTTACTTTCTTCCCTAAAGCACTCCATGAAGTAGATTTTGGTAACTGCTGATATAGAGAGAGATTTATTAGAGATAGAAAAGTTCTAGCCACTGCCTTGCCAAAGTAGCAGCATAAGAAATTTACTTTCCATGACAATTTACTTAGATATATATTTTTAAATACTGCATTAAGAACATACACTCTATGTATGTTTAATGGACTCTTTAATAGAAATGGGTATAAGACCCTAACTAAGACAAGAAATAATAAGTGTTGGCAAGGATGTGGAGAAAAGGGAACACTTATACACTGTTGGTGGGAATGTAAATTGGTGCAGCCACTATGAAAAACAGTATGAAGTTTCCTCAAAAAATTAAAAATAAGACTACCATATGATCCAGAAATTCCATTGCCAGGTATATAACTGAAGGAAGTTAAAACACTAACTGGAAAAGATATCTGCACCCTCAAGTTCCTTGCAGCATTATTTACAATAGCCAAGACATGGAAACCATCTAAGTGTCCATCAACAGATGAATGGATAAAGAAAATGTGATAGATAGAGAGAGATATTGATTAGATATATTACTCAGCCATAAAAAAGAGGGAACTCTTGCCATCTGTGACAACATGTTACCTATAACAGAAAGGGACTGAGATGCAAATGATTTAACATTTGCATAATTTTTCAGAGAATACTTAAGCTATTCCCTGATGTGTAACCATTACCGCAGGAAGTAACCATTGTGGCAGGAAGTTGAACAGAAACTGACCAAAAATAGGCAAAATTATGAGGCACACTAAATTGAGTTAATATCTTTGATTATTGGTTATGAACAAGGCAGGTGATCTTTACACATATGCCTTACATCTTGCATTAAGATATTTTTAATAAGTTTAATAAGATATTTTTAATAACTACGACATGATAGTGATTCAACATGTCCTATCATTTCATTTGCTCAAAGGATGTGTGTTTCAGTGCAGCTGTTAGGACACAACAATCTCATTTTGGTGCCTGGATTGAAACTTTAGGGGAGAAAAGTTTGAGGACTGATGAATGGACACATTTCAACGAGCACTTTTAACACCAAGAAAAAGAACCTGCTTTGTGCTTATTCCCTCCTATGTAAGTCATTCTAAATCAGGGGAGATTAATGTCTTTCTCAGATGAAGGAGCTAGACAGCCTGGTAAGCTTGTTTCACTGGCATGTAATAAAAATTTTAAAGCCAAGGACCAGGCTGCCATGTCTCCCTAGGTAAGAGAGGTGTCCCTTCTTTCTCAGCTCTTCCCCCAAGCAGAAGAAGGATGGAGAGCTTCTGCCTCACCATACCTATACTGGGGATCAAAAGTCTATGTCAACCTTCAGAGATGCCAATCTGGCACTTACAGAAGTATTAGGGTCACTTAAGGGCTATGAGCAATAAAAAGAAAGGAAAAAATGACTTTGGAAAACTTTCAAAGACGCAAGAGATGGCATGCTGGGGCCAGGCAGAGAATGAGAAACTATCCTGGGTTTTATGTGCTTAAGAGAATTGAACCACATCGTTATTAACAAAGCCATGAGGAAACCCTGGCTCGAGTGCCATTCTGCCTGGAAGTGTAATTTCTAAGAGGGAGAGTGGATTCATAAGGAAGACCATGATTTGTTTGGGATTTTGCCCCCAAAGTGTAAGAATAGCTTAAGCATTAGGTATTCCTAGTTTGTTATAACTTGTGAGCAACTGGCTGCATTGGCAAATGTAAAGAGGCTGGGACTGCATCGGAGTCTAATAAAAGCCCTAGTAAAAGTTTTAAACTAGTTCACACATCTGTAGTCTAATGGGAGGTATTACTTAATCCATGTCATTGCCATGGCAGCCCCACCCACCTAACCGACTGGATACCTGCTAGAGAAGGAATCTGGGGAGGGTTTTGGTGCACCATTCCTTTAAGGAAGAATTTACTGCTTCTTAGAGAACCACAACCATCTTCAGAAGAACCAGGAGGGGATTTATTTAAAGAAATACAGCTAATTCTCTTGGCTTCCCATAATTTGCACTTGCAAAAATTCCTTGAAAGGGGCTGAAGCCTGCCTCTTCAATGGAGAGAGATCTTTATCAGGAGACAAAAATTGAAGTCTGGCATTTTAATGCCCCCATGCAAGCATCATCCACAATGCCCCAGGGTCCCAGTGGTGGTTCAAAGAGCCTCCAACTAAGTGTTAGGATTGTGGGATGTCACTCTGGAGCAGAGGAAGAAGCAGGGAACAAATGGCAAGAGGTGGGAAGCCCAAGATTTCTCTCCACACTTCGGAAACGAATCTAGAACCTTGGGAAAATACAAAAGGTATTTTAATTAAAGTTTTAAAGCTTTGTAGCATGTTGATATTGAATGCAAAAAAACCCAAATTCTTGTTCTATTCCAGAATTAGTGTTATATTTTTTCTGAAAGTGTTTACATCGTAAGCTGACATCATGATACGTTTAATTAGGTGATTCTAGAGATTATCCTCGGAGCCAGATAATTAGCAAAATAATCTGCCTTATTCTAATAAGATTCACTGCAATGCATTTATTGTCCTAAAAAGGCATGTGCTGATCAGGTCTTTATCTGTGTGCATGCACTCTCAGACAAAGAAACACAGACCTAAGGACCCGCTTTCACTTTGGTGGAGAATATCAGTTTCCAAGTCATGCCAGCCAGAAAAGAAGCACTATTAAATTTAAGTCCACTAAGGAACCACAAATAAAATATGTTAATCCCGCTTTAAAATCTTAAAAGCTCTGCTCTACAGTTGTTGCCGTCTTTTTTTTTTTTTTCTCCCGTTCTCTAGTTCATGAAAATCAGAGTGGTCTGAATTTGAGTTATTAGTCCCTGACAATTTCATAAAGTCGCAGCACATTTTTCCTTCTGTAATGTTTTTATTTGTTCTGCTTGTGCATCAGGTAGCCTGGAGTCTCATCTGCTTCTCACTTGTCTTAAGGATGTCTGAGGCACTGGCTTCAAGTACTGGGGAAATTGGGACTTAGGAAGGTTGGTTCACACAGGGAGTGGAAGAGTTAAGATTCAAGTTCAAGTTCGTGTTGCTTCTTTCTGTCTAGCAACATGTAATAGTCCTAGAGCGTCTGACTCAATGCTTCAGTATAGTCTCCAACAACTTTGTGTGCTGACTGGACCCAGACACCATAGAGAGGCATTAATATATATTCAAGATCATGGCCTTTCCATAATAGAAGATATTTTCTTGCCAAGTTACCAAGAATGTCTGGTAGTGTCAGAGTTGGGCTTGAGTGGGGACTTCAGCCGAATCAAACTTTTCTTGTGGCTTGCTACTATTATTTTTCAGTGGCAATAATGACTCAGAAAACAATCTTTTAAAATATATTTTAACACCTAGATATTTTCAATCAAGGGTCCTTGAGTGGTGATGCCTTGCTTGCCCTGAGTTGGACCCCACTCTTTCCAGTTTTCTGCAACCACCACACTTGCCATTGAGAAAAGACACCAGACACGTAGGACACCGTTCCAGGCTAGTTCTATCACTCAGTCCCATCACTCCACCTCAGAGGTTCTCAACGCCCACCCCAACCCCCTGCAAATTAGGATTCCATAGAGATTGTAATCAGCATGAATATCAGAGTGAAAAATAGAACACACTTGGTGTCCTCAGCAAAGAAATGATTCCAAAGCGTCATCTATTCACTTATTTGAGTAGGGTTAATTTTTATGCTTACCCCCAATGTATGACAAAACTATTAACAAACAGTAAATGATGTGTTGATTTTTACTAGAAAACCAGCTATAATATAGTACAAATGAGTAAATGTCAGAGCTCTGAATCCATGACAAAGATGGTGAAATGTAATTTTAATCACCCTGTGACCTCCATGCTTACATGATCAGTCAGAAGCTATAATATACATTAATCCACAATTATGGTAATGTTGAAATAAAGATAACATGTTAGGTATACCATTTTTCCATTTCAAGAACTGCTTTTTTCTTTTTTTACTTTTTCTTAGCTTGCTCGCTCCTTATTCATGTATATTGAATTAGCTGTGGGAGTATCCTGCTTGACCATCTTGTCCATTATCTGCTTTTCTGGTACCTTTGTACAAATAAGAGAAAGGTGATCTCTCTGGATCATTACTTGACAAGAGGAAGATACTTTTTTAAAGGAAGAAAATGGAGCCTATGTCTTCTCCAGGAAGGACTGAACACAGACTGGAATTCAGCTCCCTCTCCGTTTATGGGTAGTGTTTGAAATGTGTAGCTTAAGCATGTAGCCTGGAAGGCTTGCCCACAGTCAATGCACAATTATTCTTTTACCCCAATGTCATTAAAAGAAGTCTTTAAAGGACATTTTTGAAATCTGCCATGTGTTTTGGTTGAGACAAGGTTTGAGAAGTTTCTAGCATTTCATGAGAAGGGACCAGGTATGTTAGATGTTTTGCAACGTTCAGGGACGTGCCAAACTACAAATAATTGTTTCGCATTCTGCAGATAACATTTTTTTAACTGGAATAATTACCTGAGCCTTGACCCTAATTCCTTTATACATATAAATTAAAGAATTTATTTAGCAGTTTCTATATATGTTAAATTTTCCAAAAATGCAACTACTGTGTAAATCAAAAGAAGACTCTACTTTGTTACAAAGATTTTCTCAACATTTTGGAAAACAGCACCACTAAAAGAAACTCAGGTCATAGGATTTGCATTTCTAATGCAAAACACTTGTTATTAGTTTGTGTTAGCAGTTGTTCCATTCGTGATTGAACCTATGTATGAATATATTTCTTTAGATCTTATTTCAAAACATCAAATATAAAGGAAAGTGACAACAATATCCAGCTGACTTTTCAAATTGAATTTTATAGTTTTGCCCATAAAAGTCATCATTGTACCTTCAATTCTTGTGTGGTTTTTTTTTTTTTCAAATGAAGCAACAAAATCATTAAGATTGAAGAAACATTTTACAACAGAACATCCTAATAAAATTGTTAAAGACATGCCACATTTCCAAGTAATCTTGTCTCTGGGATGTTTATAAATAGTCTTTTAATCAAAAAAAGAACAAATCTTAGTAGTACAAATGGTTACAAAATGTGGTAATCTATAAAATATTGGAGAAAAGATAGTCTTACTAGCTGTACAAGAATTTACTAGAATGGTGATGGAAAGGAATATAAATAAAATAATTTTTTTAATTTTTCATTAAGCAATGTTACTATTTCAAGAAGAATTGATGAGATGGCAAATAGTATTCAAAAACTAGCTGTGTAATGAACTATAACAAGCAAATTTTTGACAAGTGTATGAAAGCATCCTATAAGAAAATATTTACTGCTCACTTATGTAAGATTTGCAAGAAAAGAAAAAAGTTGAAAGAAAGAACTATTTTCAAAATTCCTGATAGAGGACAAAAAAGGATGTCAATAGTTGAAATTCTTAAAAAATATATTAAACAGAAAAAAATCTCATTTTCTATATCATTGTTTGTACCATAGACAATTAGACCAGCTATCATTTGTCACCAAACAAGGTTTTATAAACAGCTTCAAGTGTCATAATATTTCAGCAGTTCATTCTATTTTTCACAGTAAACCAGTAGACAAGGATCTTGGTGAAACATTTCAATAAATGTTTTTTGAAATAAATAATAAAATAAAAAATAAATTTATTGATTTCAAAGAAATACAAACTTTAGCAGTCTGAAGTTAATAAAATTAAGACTAATTCTTTGAATGACAGATTATTTAGAAACCTGTGACATGACAAAGATATTAAAAAGTTTATCTGACATACTAAGTAATTTTTTTCATACATTTGAATGGCTCTCAAAGGAAGTGGCTTATAAATATTTTGTTCACTATTAGATGCTGTTGTAGAGCTATTTAATTTAACCAATGAAAAATTAGTGGCAAATTCAATGCCAATTCAAATATTGAAAAATGATGTGTTTATTTTTCAGAGTTCTTGATGAAGTTAAATGACGTGATCCTGATGACGCAAGGAAATGAGTTAATCACATTAAAGTGAAAGGAATTTTCATAGGAATTATCAAGAAACACATTTCTTTTAAAATAACCTTTATCACTGAGCATTTTCATTGTTCTTTGGAACAATGAAATGATGTTGTTGGATCAGGTTAAATGTAATAATATTGATATTATATTACTCATATTGATAATATATTACTCTTATATGGCTGAACCCGAAAGATGAGATGTAAAGATCTGAATGAATTTTCATTAGTGATTGCGTGGGATTTATTTATTTGAAATGGAAAAGGTCCGTCAGCCAACATTTGCAAAGTTAGTTACCTGAGAAAGAAAGAAAGGACAGGGGTCAAAGAATTTAATCAGTCTAATTACAAAGTTATGAATTTCAAACCTACCTCTTTGGAAATAAGCTAAATTACTTATTAGAGCATTTCCAACTTCATATTTAGCTGGAAAAAGTTTCAGTGCTATCTCACAGTTACTACAAAGTACAGTTACTGTAATTATATTGCAATGATCATTGAATACGCTTAAAAACATACAGAAAAGATGATATTAACTGTTTCAACAAATTTAAAACCTAATATTATTAAATTAGTGGAGTAAGGATTCTTTTCATTTTTTAAAATAAATTTATTTATTTATTTATTTTTGGCTGTGTTGGGTCTTCGTTGCTGTGCGCGGGCTTTCTCTAGTTGTGGCGAGTGGGTACTACTCTTCGTTGTGGTGCACGGGCTTCTCATTGTGGTGGCTTCTCTTGCTGTGGAGCATGGGCTCTAGGCTCTCGGACTTCAATAGTTGTGGCACGTGGGCTCTGTAGTTGTGACTCATGGGCTCTAGAGTGCAGGCTTAGTAGTTGTGGTGCACGGGCTTAGTTGCTCCGCTGCACGTGGGATTTTTCTGGACCAGGGATCAAGCCCGTGTCCCCTGCATTGGCAGGCAGATTCTTAACCACTGCGCGACCAGGGAAGTCCAAGGATTATTTTTAAATATTTTATATTATTACTCAGATATATGTAGTAGTTCAATAATAAGAAAATTGTGCTTTAAAAAAATGCATATTTATTTTATTTGGGTTGCCTTTTTTTTCTGAGAAGTGTAGTATTCTACTTAGCCAGTTGTCTTGTTAGAAAATTAGGCTCATACATAGTTTATGTTTTGTATGAAATGTGCATTTTATCATTGTCTACTGTCAAATAATGTTATACTCCCTTTACAAGTTACGTAAGAAGTTTATAGCAGTATTTTTCTATTTTTCCCTCCAATCCTTTGTAATATTACTGTCATTTATTTTTCACTTCTATGTATATTATAAACCACACCACATTTTTACTTACTTTGCTTTAAACAGTCACTTGTATTTGGAGAAATTGGAAAATGAGAAAATGTCCCTAATATTTGCCTGATATTTGCTATTTCCAGTGCATTTAATTTTTTCACGTAGATCTGAGTTTCTAAGTGGTATCTTTTTTCTCCTTTAGACTTAGGAACGTCCTTTAACATTTTTTGTAATACTTAGAGAACAAATTCTCTCAGCTTTTGTTTGTGTGAAAATGTCTATTCCATTTTCATTTTTGAAGGCTGTGTTTGCTGATTTAGGGTTCTTTTTTAATTTTATTGAAGTATAGTTGATTTACAATATTGTGTTAATTTCTACTGTACAGCAAAATGACTCAGTTATGCATATATATATATATATATACATATTCTTTTTCATATTCTTTTCCATTACGGTTTATCACAGGATACTGAATATAGTTCCCTGTGCTGTACAGTAGGACCTTGTTGTTTATCCATCCTGTATATATCAGTTTGCATCTGCTAATCCCTAACTCCCAATCCTTCTCTCCCCTACCCCACTCTAGCTCTTGGCAACCACAAGTCTGTTCTCTATGTTGTGAGTCTGTTTCTGTTTTGTAGACATGTTCATTTGTGTTGTATTTTAGATTCCACATATAAGTGATATCATATGATATTTGTCTTTCTTTTTCTGACTTACTTCACTTAGTATGATAACCTCTAGGTCCATCCATGTTGCTGCATGTTTTAGGATTCTTGACTAACAAGAATTTTGTTTTGTTTTGTTTAGTATTTTTAAAATGTCATTCCTTGTCCTCTGGTTTGCACTGCTTCTGATAAAGTCAATGGTAATTGTTATCTCTGTTTCCTGGTACATAATTTGTCTTATTTCCTCTTGAGATTTTTCTCTTTCTTATCAGTTTATAGGAATTGTACGATAATATGTCCCTTTGTAGTTTTCTTTGCATTTCTCCTGTTTGGAGTTCATTAGGCCTCTTGGACCTGTGTGTTTATAATTTTCATCAAGTTAGAAAACTTTTTGAATGTTATTTCTTCAAATATTCTTCTACTCTTCCCTTCTCTTTTCCTGGGACCCCAATTGACACATTTGTTAGATCTTTTATTTATTTATTTTTAATTTTTAATTTTTTTTGCGGTACACGGGCCTCTCACTGCTGTGGCCTCTCCTGCTGTGGAGCACAGGCTCTGGACGCGCAGGCTCAGCGGCCATGGCTCACGGGCCCAGCTGCTCCGCGGCATGTGGGATCTTCCCGGACCGGGGCACGAACCCGTGTCCCCTGTATCGGCAGGCGGACTCTCAACCACTGCTCCACCAGGGAAGCCCTGTTAGACCTTTTAGATGATCAAGAGGGTAACTGGGAATCTGCTTTTTCATGTTGCGTACACTTTGATTCGATTCTGAATAGTGTAAATGTTATAATGTTGATATTCTCCATTTTGTTGTCTTCCTTTCACGAGTGTTGAATGTTTGTTCCAGCAGCTGTTAAATTAAGTGTGAATTACCTTGATTCTTTGGAGTCTTGTTATTCAGCCTTATTAGGTCAAGCTTTGAGTAACTATTTTGGCTGTACTCCTAGGGCATGTCTTCTCTGGGGCATCTCCTAATGCTCCAGATATTTAATGAGGTCTTTTCATTCTAACTTGATCAGATTCAAACTCTTCTCAGGCTTGTGTATGCTCGCCTTATAGCTCCTGCTTACTTGTCTTTGCACAGTAGTTGTTTTTCTCCAGCCTCATGAAGTTCCATTCTAGATTCAATGGGACTTCTATGCAGATTTTCTGGAGCTTTCTCTGCATTTCTCCTTTCTCCCTGGCCCTCTTCCCTGCACATTCTAGCTCTCTCAGCCTCCCTGGTCTCTGATCTCAATCCCAGGCTCAGCAAGACGGCTGTGCTCCAGGTATGCTGTGCCTCCCCGTGCTGTGGTCCAGAACCCTGCTTCAGACCGAAAACCAGAGCAATCAGATGACATCCCTTACCTGTCTTCCATCTCTTGGGAATCCCAGTCTTGCATTGGCACGTGTCCAACATCAGAACACAGTTGTTTCCTACATTTGGTGCAGATATGTATTGTTTACGGCAGGAAGACTATTCTAATACTAGTTCCTCAGCCATGACCAGAAGCAGAAGTGAGTTCCCTGTTAATTTTGATTTTCCTCTTGCCCCAGAAACATATCCTAAAACCGTTTTCTACAGCCTCCTGTGTGTATTACTCTTCTTTTTTCTTAATCCACCCTCTTCTCCCTACCACCTGCCAAAATATTTGGCCTTCAAAGTCTTAATAAATAACAGAAACTGAAAGTGTTCCCCAACACGTGGCAGCAATTTAAAACCTAAGATATGCTTTCTGTGCTACTCTGTCACGACTCTGCCCTGGGTCATTTCATATGAATTATTCTGACTCTCCCTTTACAAGTGAGATATGGCCCATTTGTCAGACTGTCACACTTCCTCATTTCTCCACTTCGTTGCTCTGCAATTTTCCTTGGCATGTTATCCCAACTTCAATTAAGGTCATTTCTCTCTTTCCCTTATTATACACGAATGAATCCAGGTTGTTACAACCTATCCACACACTAGCTTCCATTTTAGTGTAACTCATACCTCTGCTATTTCATTTCCCTGCTTATCATATGGAGCATGCTTTCTTATCTTTTTACTTGTCGAAAATCCAAACTCATCTGACTACGTCACTGCATCTTCTATCGAGAATCCAAACTCACTCATCTGACTACTTCACTGCATCTTCTAAGTAGTCCTGTCCAGGCATTTACATAATGAAATGCATACTGTTATAAATTGCTTTTCTTTTTTTAAAAACTTTATTTATTTTTGGCTGTGTTGGGTCTTCGTTGCCAGGCGTGGGCTTTCTCTAGTTGCAGCGAGAGGGGCTGTGCTTTGCTGTGGTGCATGGGCTTCTCATTGCGGTGGCTCTTCTCATTGCGGAGCACGGGCTCTAGGTGCACGGGCTTCAGTAGTTGTGGCACATGGGCTCAGCAGTTGTGGGCTTGCGGGCTCTAGAGTGCAGGCTCTTTAGTTGTGGCACACGAGCTTAGTTGTTCCGCGGCATGTGGGATCATCCCAGACCAAGGATCAAACCCGTGTCCCCTGCATTGGCAGGCGGATTCTTAACCACTGCGCCACCAGGGAAGTCCCTGCTTTTCTTTTATTTGTCCTTTTTGAGGGTATTATATTTACATGGAGACATATTAATGTTTTTGAAATTATGTGTGTACATAGATGATGTCATTTGTTACTTCTATTTCAGCACAGTGAAAAGCACATGACAACGTATTGGCTATAAGAGGGCCTTGGGTTCTATAGGATTGGAAACCATTGATTTACTTATTTAATACAAATTAGTAATTCCTTTCCATGTTCAAAACATTGTCCTATGTAAAATATAAAGGTGAAGTGGATGTCCTCAAGGAGTTCAATTTAATACAAGAGAAACCCCAGAGATTCATGAATGTAGGGCTCACACCTGTTTGGTTTGCTACAGTATCCCTTTTTCCTAGAACAGTTATTGACACAGAGAGGATGGTCAATAAATACACCTTGAATCAATGAAGGTAGGTCTTCAAATAGTTTAATCAAAGGCAATAAGTAAAGAATGACCTAATAGTGGTATAAACGGAATACTGTAGGAATTTTGAGAGGGAAATATCAGACCTACACTGCCCATAACAGGCCTCTTGCAGGAAGAGACTTTTCATTTAGATCCTGATGCATAAACCAGATTGACACACAGGAAGTTGACAAGGGCATTCTGAAGTGAGGGGACAAGCAAAGAAACGCAAATGCAGAATGACATGGAACGTTGGAAGAATGATCAGTAACTATGTTTGTCTGGACCTTAGTTATCAAGTTCAAGTAAAAGAGTAAGGAGAGAAGAGCCTTGAGAGTTAGGGCTGGCCAGAGCGCAGAAGGAACTACACCCCAGACAGGAGAAACCAGGGGTCATTTATGACACAGCAAACATCATACGCAAGGAAGGTTATTCTAGCCTTGCTGTGTAAGGAAATTGTGATGGCAAATGCAGAACTTAACCTAGAGGACCTTCTCCTGATCAAATGTCCACCAAATAGGAGAACTGCAGGAAAAAACTCCTTTTTGAAACTAGTAAATTTGAGAATGACATTATTATTTTTAATATCCTATACCTGCAATGAGGAGATAAAGAGAAATTAGTGGCCTTTAAGTCATATACAGGTTTAGGGAAATAATAGACAGTTTGAAGTAAAAGATTAATGTAATGAGAGATAAAGGGATCTTCCCAGGAACTTGAGTGTTTTGTCCCTCTTTGTTCTTCAATATGGACATTTGTGTGTGTGTGTGTGTTATAAATTAAAAGTTATTTTACTATGAGAATAATAGCAATTACCTAATTACCAATTACATACCATTGAAATAAAAGACAGTCCTTTAAGTTTAACATATTTTGCATCGTAAGAAACACTTAAATTCTAAGAATCTAAAAAAGAGTGGATATATGCATATGTATAACTGATTCACCCTGCTGCACACCTGAAATCAATACAACATTGCAAATCAAACATACCCCAACAAAAATTATCAAAAAATAAGTAAATAGGAAGAGAGGAACCAAGATGGCGGAGTAGAAGGATGTGCTCTCACTCCCTCTTGTTACAACACCAGAATCACAACTAGCTACTGGACAATCATCGACAGGAAGGCACTGGAACTCACCAAAAAAGATACCCCCCATCCAAAGACAAATGAGAAGCCACAATGAGATGGTAGGAGGGGCGGAATCACAGTAAAATCAAATCCCCTAACTGCTGGGTGGGTGACTCACAGACTGGAGAACACTTATACCACAGAAGTCAACCCACTGGAGTGAAGGCTCTGAGCCCCACATCAGGCTTCCCAACCTGGGGCTGCGGCAATGGGAGGAGGAATTCCTAGAGAATCAGACTTTGAAGGCTAGTGGGATTTGATTGCAGGACTTCGGCAGGACTGGGGGAAATAGAGACTAAACTCTTGGAGAGCACACATAAAATAGTGTGTGCATTGGGACGCAGGGGAAGGAGCAGTGACCCCAGGGAAGACGGTCTCCTGCAGAGGCAGGGGGTGGCTGTGGCTCACTGTGGGGACAAGGACACTGGCAGCAGAAGTTCTGGGAAGTATTCCTTGGCGTGAGCCCTCCCTGAGTCTGTCATTAGCCCCACCAAGGAGCCCAGGTAGGCTCCATTGTTGGGTTGCCTCAGGCCAAACAACCAACAGGGAGGGAACCTAGGCCCACCCATCAGCAGACAAGTGGATTAAAGTTTTACTGAGCTCTGCCCCCCAGAGCAACAGTCAGCTCGACCAACCACCAGTCCCTCCCATCAGGAAACTTACACAAGCCTCTTAGATAGCCTCATCCACCAGAGGGCAGACAGCAGAAGCAAGAAGAACTACAATCCTGAGGCCTGTGGAACAAAACCCACAGTCACAGAAAGATAGACAAGATGAAAAGTCAGAGGGCTATGTACCAGATGAAGGAACAAGATAAAACCCCAGATAAACAACTAAATAAAGTGGAGACAGGCAACCTTCCAGAAAAAGAATTCAGAATAATTATAGTGAAGATGATCCAGGACCTCGGAAAAAGAATGGGGGCAAAGATCGAGAAGATGCAAGAAATGGTTAACAAAGACCTAGAAGAATTAAAGAACAAACAGAGATGAACAATACAATAACTGAAATGAAAGCTACACTAGAAGCAATCAATAGCAGAGTAACTGAGGCAGAACAGATAAGTGACCTGGAAGACAGAATGATGGAATTCACTGCTGTGGAACAGAATAAAGAAAAAAGAATGAAAAGAAATGAAGACAGCCTAAGAGACCTCTGGGAAAACATTAAATGCAACAACATTCACATTATAGGGGTCACAGAAGGAGAAGAGAGAGAGAAAGGACCAGAGAAAATATTTGAAGAGATTATAGTCAAAAACTTCCCTAACATGGGAAAGGAAATAGCCTCCCAAGTCCAGGAAGCGCAGCGAGTCCCATACAGGTTAAACCCAAGGAGAAACATGCCAAGACACATAGTAATCAAATTGCCAAAAATTAAGGACAAAGAAAAATCATTGAAAGCAATAAGGGAAAAATGACAAATAACATACAAGGGCTCTCCCATAAGGTTAACAGCTGATTTCTCAATAGAAACTCTACAAGTCAGAAGGGAGTGGCATGATATACTTAAAGTGATGAAAGGGAAGAACTTACAACCAAGATTACTCTACCCGGCAAGGATCTCATTCAGATTCCATGGAGAAGTCAAAAGCTTTACAAACAAGCAAAAGCTAAGAGAATTCAGCACCACCAAACCAGCTCTACAACAAATGCTAAAGGAACTTCTCTAAGTGGGAAACACAAGAGAAGAAAAGGACCTACAAACACAAACCCAAAACAATTAAGCAAATGGTCATAGGAACATACATATCAATAATTACCTTAAACGTGAATGGATTAAATGCTCCAACCAAAAGACACAGGCTTGCTGAATGGATACAAAAACAAGACCCATCTATATGCTGTCTACAAGAGACCCACTTCAGACCTAGGGACACATACAGACTGAAAGTGAGGGGATGGAAAAAGATATTCCATGCAAATGGAAATCAAAAGAATGCTAGAGTAGCAATATTCATATCAGATAAAATAGACTTTAAAATAAAGAATGTTACAAGAGACAAGGAAGGACATTACATAATGATCAAGGGATCAATCCAAGAAGAAGATATAACAATTATAAATATATATGCACCCAACATAGGAGCACCTCAATACATAAGGCAAATGCTAACAGTGATAAAAGAGGAAATCGACAGTAACACAATAATAGTGGGGGACTTTAACACCTCACTTACACCAACGGACAGATCATCCAAAATGAAAATAAATAAGGAAACAGAAGCTTTAAATGACAAAATAGACCAGATAGATTTAATTGATATTTATAGGACATTCCATCCAAAAACAGCAGATTACACTTTCTTCTCAAGTGCACACAGAACATTCTCCAGGATTGATCACAACTTGGGTCACAAATCAAGCCTTAGTAAATTTAAGAACATTGAAATCATATCAAGCATCTTTTCTGACCACAACACTATGCGATTAGAAATGAATTACAGGGGAAAAAACGTAAAAAACACAAACACATGGAGGCTAAACAATATGTTACTGAATAACCAAGAGATCACTGAAGAAATCAAAGAGGAAATCAAAAAATACCTAGAGACAAACGAAAATGAAAACACAACAATCCAAAACCTATGGGATGCAGCAAAAGCAGTTCTAAGAGGGAAGTTTATAACTATATAAGCCTACCTCAAGAAACAAGAAAAATCTCAAATAAACAATCTAACCTTAGACATAAAAGAACTAGAGAAAGAAGAACAAACAAAACCCAAAGTTAGCAGAAGGAAAGAAATCATAAAGATCAGAGCAGAAATAAATGAAACAGAAACAAAGAAAACAATAGCAAAGATCAATAAACCTAAAAGCTGGTTCTTTTTTTTTTCACAGTACACGGGCCTCTCACTATTGTGGCCTCTCCCGTTGAGGAGCACAGGCTCTGGACGCAAAGGCTCAGTGGCCATGGCTCACAGGCCCAGCTGCTCCGCGGCATATGGGATCTTCCCGGACCGGGGCACGAACCCGTGTCCCCTGCATCTGCAGGCGGACTCTCAACCACTGAGCCACCAGGGAAGCCCAGCAAGATCTTTTTTGACCCACCTCCTAGAGAAATGGAAATAAAAACAAAAATAAACAAATGGGACCTAATGAAACTTAAAAGCTTTTGCACAGCAAAGGAAACCATAAACAAGACGAAAAGACAACCCTCAGAATGGGAGAAAATATTTGCAAACGAATCAATGGACAAAGGATTAATCTCCAAAATATATAAACAGCTTATGCAGCTCAATATTAAAGAAACAAACAACCCAATCCAAAAATGGGCAGAATACCTAAATAGGCATTTCTCCAAAGAAGACATACAGATAGCTAAGAAGCACGTGAAAACCCGCTCAACATCACTAATTATTAGAGAAATGAAAATCAAAACTACAATGAGGTATCACCTCACACCAGTTAGAATGGGCATCATCAGAAAATCTACAAACAACAAATGCTGGAGAGGATGTGGAGAAAAGGGAACCCTCTTGCACTGTTGGTGGGAATGTAAACTGACACAGCCACTATGGAGAACAGTATGGAGGTTCCTTAAAAAACTAAAAATAGAATTATCATATGATCCAGCAATCCCATTCCTGGTCATATACCCAGAGAAAACCATAATTCAAAAAGACATGTGCACCCCAATGTTCATTGCAGCAGTATTTACAATAGCCAGCCAGGTCATGGAAGCAACCTAAATGCCCATCAATGGACGAATGGATAAAGAAGATGTGGTACATATATACAATGGAATATTACTCAAGCATAAAAAGGAACGAAATTGAGTCTTTTGTTGAGATGTGGATGGATCTAGAGACTGTCATACAGAGTGAAGTTAAGTCAGAAAGAGAAAAACAAATATCATATGCTAATGCATGTATGTGGAACCTAGAAAAATGGTACAGATGAACCAGTTTGCAGGGCAGAAGTTGAGACACAGATGTAGAGAACAAATGTATGGACACCAAGGGGGGAAAGCCATGGGGGGTTGGGGGTGGGGGTGTGATGAATTGGGCGATTGGGATTGACATGTATACACTGATGTGTATACAACTGATGACTAATAAGAACCTGCTGTATAAAAAATATTCAAAAAAGAAATAAATAAGTAAATAAAATTTAAAAATTAGTTTGAAATTTTAGATTCAAAAATAAAAGAAACACTTCAAAAAAAAGTCAATATGGACAATTTTAATATCATCCCAGGCATAAGACACTGGGAGCAATATAAAGTCACACTAGTTTAAGCTTCAAGAAAGCTGTTGGGAATTCCCTGGAGGTCCAGTGGTTAGGGCTCTGCGATTCCAGTGTAGGGGGCCTGGTTTCGATCCCTGGTCGGGGAACTAAGATCCCACAAGCCATGCAGCGTGGCCTAAATAAATAAATAAAAGCTGCCTCCTATATGAGATGACAGACTCAGATAGCTTGACTTTCGTTACCAACAAAAAACATCTGAATACACGTGATTGCCACAATAAGAATGTCACTTAGTGAAGTTTGCTATTTTTTATCTTTCCTGGACGCTTTATCATTTCTTCTCAGTAACAGAGAGCCTGGGTTTTTTCATCTGTTTTGGCTTTGCAGTTACCTGAGAGAAATAGACTTCAAACTGTAAAGGCATCCTATGTATACCTTCCTGAGAGCCATGGATTCATTCAACCTCTAAGGCGATGGCTAATAAGACTTTATTTATTCCAAAACCCAGGCAGCAAGAAAAAGGCCCTTCCGCAGACTCCAGCTGAGATGACACATGAAAGCTAGAGTGTGGATTCGAATCTGCCCTGGTCAGAAGAGATGAAGAGTCCTGTAATCTTGTGGTATAACATTCGATCCTCAGCGCACACCACAGAAGTCCATTATGGGCCCCAGAAATCCCCTGGTTACTTCTCCTCCCACACCCTAGGAAAATAATTACTAGTTTATGCTCAAAGATTAAAACAGCCACAGCATGAAACGACTTCAGTGTTCCTCTTAGCGTACTTATTTACTTAAGCCCTCTTCCAGAATATCCCATCAGTCAGAATTCCAGGCAGTGCTTAAAACGTGCAAAGTTGCTCAGCTTTCATCTCGGGCTATTTTGACTCGGGCCCCAGTCTCTTCCTCTAAGTGGGGTGTGATTTTTATTTTCATTCTTTCTTATACAAATCACACATTTCTTCCACTGAATGTTTCCTTGTTTAGCTACGGTAACCAGGAGTGAGGTCTCTTCCAAATTGAGAAGAGGGAGGAAAAAATAAAAAGCTATTAAGTCTTTTTTTCTTAATCTGAAACTGAATAAATCAAATCTTTGAATGCTGAGTGGGCAAGAGGAATAACCAGCATTCTGTGAATGGATGCGGTGATTCAAATTAACTTTGGCAACTGAGATATTAATTCTAATAAATTCTAATCATTCGTTTTAATTCTAATTAATTCTAATAACCTAACACTAATGAACCTTTAGTTGGGAGCTAATGAAATTTTGATAGAGGTACAGTAATAATAGCATGATAAACCAACACAAGAATAAGATCTCCCAGTAAGTAGAAATGAGTTTATTTATTGATGTCAAACTGACGCAGGCTAGTATGAACTATTGTGAATGTGTAAAGTAGAACCTCAATAAAGTGTAAGATTCCATGAATTGAGTTCTTTATCATGACTTCATCTATAAAATTATAAATAACAAAAATATTCCATCTTTACTGAGCACTTACTATGTGCCAAGTGTCTTCATGCATTTTTATCATTCAGTCCTTATAGTCCTTTTATTACATAATTCTGTCCAATTTACAGACGTGGAAAATGAGCCTGAGAGATGTGAAATAACTTACCTAAGTAAACTAGTGGGTGGTAGGGCCGGGGCACAAAACTAAATCCTTATTCTTAAGCTCTTTGCTATTTTAGTTACTTTATATATATATTTCTTATATTACAGTATGATTTTTAATCATATGGTTAACATCGTGTTTTGAAAGAATCTTGCTGATTTTTTTCATCATCTGTTGAACAGGTAGGACTACATTTGGTTGCAAGCAGCAGTAAGTACACCTAAATGACCTAAACAAATCGAGGGAGGCTCCTTGTTTGGTATAACGCAAAGTTTGGGGTCTGGTCTGGTCTAGCTTGGCAATGTCATCAAGGATCCAGGGTATTTCTGTCCAGTCAGTACACTTAACACAAAGGAGTGTCATCTTAGAAGTGTGATAGAAGTGTGAGCTCCAAGCATTAGGTCCACAGGCAAGTCAGGAAGGAGGGGAAAGCCTGGACCAGTGACATCTGTCCTTTTTCTTAGAAAATCAAAAGCTTTCCCAGCAGTCCCAGCAGACTCTTCATACATTCTACTGCCCAGATTTGTCACATGGTTGCACCTAACTGCAAAGGCAAGCAATATTTTGGCAGGTTCTATAAGTGGAAGTAGGCAAGGGAGAAGGAGTTTGGGACTGGGCACGGAGTTAGCCAACCAACAGTAACTGCCAAAAGTAAACATTCAGTTACAGAGGCTCTTAATCAGTTCTAGCTGCTATAACAAAACTACCATAGACTAGATGCTTAAACGATAGACATTTATTTCTTACAGTTTCGGACACTGGGATGTCCGAAATCAAGATGCCGACAGATTCATTTCCTGATGAGAGTCCTCTTCCTGCTTTGCAAATGGATGCCTTCTTGCTGTATCCTCACAGAGTGGAAAAAGAAAGATCTGTGTCTTCCTCTTTTATAAGGACATTAATCCCATCATTAGGGCCCCATGACTTAATCTAACCTTAATTAACTTCCCAAAGCCCCACCTCCAAATACCATCATATAGAGGATTAAGGTTTCAACACATAAATTTTAGGAGGGGGACGCAAACATTCAGTCCATAGCAGAAAAGATTATTTGATCAATATATTATAGCTTTTATTAACTGGTAATAGAATTGTTATAAAGCATATTTTTTAAGAGACAAGGTCTTGCGGAAAACAAACAGTATTCAGAGTGATAACAGTGCTGAGAAATGCCTGTTTGCAGGTGTACGTCTGGGGCATACAGAGTTAAGTATGCATAATGTGCGCGCAGGTCTCTTGACAAGTATGGAGAGAGCATGGGGAAGCAATTCAGGTTAATACGCAAATAATCATAAGGTAACATAGGCTACAAGCTATGAAACAGTGGCAAGCAAAATGCAGACTTCAGAGGAAGGAGAAATTATTTTTCACTGCGGAAAATGTTTTGCTACAAGGAGTTATTTGCCTGTTCGATAGAGAGTGGAAAGAGAATCTTCAAATAAATGACTCTCTAATGGTAAAACTTCAAATACTGTGGCAATATGTATAAGAGGTAAAAACGCCCAGTGTAAGTTAAAGCACCAAAACTGCTGGATGGATAAGAATCTGCCTGACAGTGTTTAAGCAGTGTGGCATCGGCAGCCATGGATTGGTGCATTGGATTTCCCAAGTGGCAACATGAATATGAGCGTTCTTGATATCTCTGATGTTTAGATATCACCATGGCCATTTCTGGGATTTTCCTCTTCCTTAATCATTTCATCAGCTTGAGATTCTAGGGTGCTTGGGGATTGAGAATTGTTTGCTGTGTTAGAGAAACACATAACATTTTAATTGTGCTTGGAGACAGGGAGACTCAATGAGGGAGACTAATTAAGAAAAATAAATAAACTAGGAGTTCTGCTTTGCCTCATGTCATATCATTATGGTTCAGAATGAACTTCTAAGCTTTATTATGAGTCAAAGAAGTGATCAGAGTCACTGATTTAGGAACAAGACTAAGGGCTCTATGTAACATATAAAGTAAAGAATGGAGGCAACTACTATGGTATTATAATTATTATTTTTTATTGTACATATACTTTGGTTATCATAAAATACACTATTTATGGGGCATACATCATGTGCTCTGGCATAATCCATGAATGCATTATAACATTTTTTATTTCATCTTCACACTAAACAAATGAGATAGATATTCTCATTACCTTCATTTTCTAAATGACGAAATAAGACTAAGAATGTTCAAGTGACATACCCAAGGTTATATATTCCTCTCTGGGTGCTTGGCAGGTGACACAACTTGCTTTGAATCATGACTTATTAGCCACACCCAAAAGCCATGTTTTTAACCATCATGTAAACTTTGATATTTCTGTAACCCAAAGAAAAGGCAAAAGAACTTTGAATTCAAGGAAAGTTTGGCAGATTCCAGGTGTAGAGAGATTTATCTTGGAAACAAGCAATTAAATGTGAACATATTTGATATGGAATGTTGAAATGCACATAGAAATTGTCCCATGATTGGATGGATTTATTAATGCAGCTAACAATACTATATGTGAATGCTTGTTTCCATAGCTGCATAATTAATGGTGCTAAATGCTCATCTACATGCAGGGGTTGGCAACAGGGGTTGGCAAACTTTTTCTGTAAAGGTCATATGGTAACTATCTTCAGCTTTGTGGGCCATAGAGTCTGTCACATTTGCTCAACTCTGCTGCTGAAGTGCAAAAGCAGCCATAGACAGCACATAAATGAATGAATGTGACTTTATTTACAAATAAAACTATATTTAAAAAACAGGCAATGGTGGACTTGAACTACGGTCCATAGTTTGCCAATCTCTGTGCTGGAGAACTAAAATAATTCCATTTCACTGAGGAAATTCCAAGATTGCCACAATTGCAAGCAAGAAAAAAAAACAGGTGTATTTGAATTTAAGCAATACCTGAATCTTATGTTTACAAAGGGAAGAGGTCAACATGATTTTTGTTTTTACTTTGAATCGTATTAAATGACGAGACGGAGGAAATGGACTTATGGTAAATGATAAAACAATTCGGTAATTCATAAGGAAGACTTTCATAGCTGTCAGATTAACTAAACATTGGAAGGTACTTTAGAGTCAATATTAACAAAAAAATAATAATGTTTACAAGAACCAGAGTAAAGCTCAGTATCAATCAGTCTATACATATATAATGCTGCAAGTCCTGCTGGAGAAACACAAAGATTAAAATAAAGTAAAACAAAAGAAATGAATACTAGAGAATTAAATATATTTAGTTCATGAGAAATTATTATGTGAGTAGTTATTAAAATTATTTATTTGGTGGTGTAGAAAATACTTCCATAGTTAAGAGTGCATAAGCTACTTCTATAATTAAAAGTCTATACGGTAGCCATCTCTAGACATGACAAAGAAGAAAATAGATCAGCCTTAATGGATTTAGACTTTCAATCGTTTGAAATCATGGAATGGATTCATATAACCTCTTGAAATTAGTTATAGCTCTATTACTCCATAGCTTTATAAAGCACGCACCAAAATGACTACATATATACACATACATATATGTATGTATGTGTATACATATATATAGTGTATACATATATATATAGTGTGTGTGCATACACAGACTATGTAAGTATGTTTTATACATATATGTACATTACTTATTATTCCCTATTCTCTGTAAAGTATATATATATACATATATATAGTGTATAGTATATATAACATATAGTGTATATATTATATATAACATATAGTATACACACTATACATATACTGTGTATATATAGTATATAAAGTTTATATAGTACAAAATGTAAAGCTACACGTAAATAGTTTATATATAGCATATGCAGTGGATATATACATATATATTTCATTCTACATATATATGCTAAATAGAGAATAAAGGCTAATAAGTGATGTAAGATTACCAACATTTTAACATCATATATCTCATTAGATCTTCACATCAACAGATAATACCAAAAAAGGCAAAGTAACTTGAACAAAGATAATAGTGACTAGATTTTTAAGAAGACCCCTGTTCAACTTAACCTGTACATAATAGTTGGATGGCTTGAAGCTTCCATTCTTTCCTTCCACAACAGATGGCACAGAAGGAGAAAAATGGGACTCACATCAAGTTGTGCTCCACATCATTTATCTTCTATAAGATGTGGGGAAGCCACTGAATTGGTAAACAAGACTTTTGTAAGCATGCATAAAACGTATTCAATATTTGGTCACAAGGGATTTCCATTAAGCTTTCATGGGAGTTAGTAAATCAACAGAAACCACTTACTGAAACATTTTCATGGGTCCTGTGGAATTCTAAGCAAATATCGGGTTTAAGAATGAAAAGTCAGTTATATTTTCAACATAATCTAATGTTCAAAGGAGTGTAAAAGATGCTTAAGTGTTAATATTTTATGTTTCCCCACTCTCAGCAGTAATTGCAGCTCATTAAAAAGAATGCTAAGCCATAGCTGTTAGCACTGGCACGGGCCCAAGGAAACACTGAACCGTCGCAGAAGGGGGTTAATTGCTACACGAAGAGGTAATTTATTAAGGAACACTGAAGCCCTGTATACTCCCCAACGTGAGGCTGAATGGCACAATCTTACGTGAATATTACATTTTATAATCAAGGCCTTTTCTATGGTAGATTTCAGAACAAGCTTAGCTAAACGGTACAGAGAGGTGGAGGGGAGAAAAAAAAACTCCAGCGCAATTTTTCTCTATGGCTCCCATAAACTCGCCCTTGGTGCCCTGCAGTCTGTCGCTCCCACCACCAGGAAAGTTGGCTGCAACATAAAATTCCTGGTGGCTGATGAGAAAGGCTCATATAACTATCAAGTTGAAGGGCGGCTCCTACTGTGTATTTGTCCAGATCTGGTGCTTCAGTCCTCTTCTGAGGGTTAAACTTAATTTTCACCATTTGTCAGAAGTGGTGTTTTCAGAACTTTATCACATTGAAGTAGCCCTTCATCACAGTTTAGACCAATATTGTGAGGCTTATTAAACATCACGTGAAGAGAAAATTGTGGCCGCATGCATCCCTTGCCTAACGTCTCCCTTTTGGCAGAGTTTCATCTCAATCCTCTGCGTTCCTGGTTGTGTCCTGAACTTATGATTTTTGTCCTGAACAAGAGACCAAAAGCAAGTGGGAGGGCAGGGTGGCTCTGAGGAATCCTTTTACCTAAAGTGCTGATGGTTTTCTTGGCTGTACTAACAACAAATTCTCGATTCTCAAAGGATTAGTAAAAGGGAATTAGTTTTACCTCTTTGTTTCTCTTTTTAATATTGCTAACAGCAAACTGACATTGAAGAAAAATTCCCTTGAAAAACAGGGTAAAGGCGAAACAGTGGTTTCTCTAAAATGCATCATTGATGTGTTCCAGCTTTTTCCACTTTGTAGCTTGGTCCTTTAGACATCTCTGGTCAAACCCTCAATAAAGAAGTGTTTACGGAGTACTTATTTTGCTCCTGGCACCGGGTTAAGAGTGATGATTTAGCAGAATACAAAAGGCATACAGTACATGGCTCCACCCTTACGGAGTGTTCAGTGTTATAGGAAAGATCAAAAAAGAATTTATGTGAAGCAGAGAACACTTTTATAGAAACTGCAACAGGAATGATAGCAGAGAGAGAGCAAGATGGGCAGATTTTGATAGGTCTTTATTCATCTCCTTTGTTGAACTTCTCTCCTGCTACAGTTCTTATTTTCTCCTCTTCTGCCACTTTTTCTATAATGCAATGGCATCTTCCCTTGATCTGCAGATGATCAGAGCCATTATCTGGACCTTTCACCACTCAACACCATCCAACCTTGAAGGGCTCCATGATCAAAATTATGTCTTACACTTGAACTATTTCCCCCTAAAACACTCTCATTTCTTCAGTGTCAATCAGCTAGGTGTTTGGGACAAGATACCAATTAAATTGGCTCACACTCAAGCATCCTCCACCTTCATCCCCCTCTTCTTCAATTTTTTCATGGATGGTCCAGATCTCAAATATTCTACCCTATTCTAAGACTATACCTTGACCATGAATCAGATGATTGGGACACTCCATCTACATCAGGGGAGAGAACAAGAGACGTTTCTTTCTCAGCTTCGGAGGACTGTCTATTCCACCATCCCCTTTTCATTTACCACCAAGTTCCATTACTGTCCTTGATCCTTTTCTGTTTAGAGTTTGATGGTCAGGCTGCTGTACTTGAAACCGAGCAGGACCTTGTGGGGCTCCTGGGCACAGAAGCCTTTCTGTCCCCCATTTCTTGTAGGCAAGACTCCAGCTTCCATGACCTTCCCTGAGTTGCAAAGGGCAGATTCAAACAGCTGCTAATCAAGGGAGGAGCAGCTAAGAAACCACCTGAGGCGAGATTAAAGGGCCCAGGGGAGCTCATCAAGTTTAGGAGACCCACCACCTGAGATGAGATTAAAGGAGTTCAAGCTCTGCACACACCCTAATCTTATCTGCAGCCCCACCCTTGAACCATTGCTATAAAACTCCTCATCAGATCCTCCTGGGTTGGGACACATAGGTTTTCAAGGCAGAAGCCTGCTGTGTCCCCCTTTGCCCGGCAAAGCAGTAAAGCTATTCTTTTCTACTTTACCCAAAACTCTGTCTCCAAGATATGATTCGCACTGTGGCACTGGTGCAGAGGCTGAGCTTTCGACATCATACTTGATATGTCATCAAGGAGAGAGAAGAAACCACTTCTTTTTCAGGCTCCGGACGCGCAGGCTCAGCGGCCACGGCTCACGGGCCCAGCCGCTCCGCGGCACGTGGGATCTTCCCGGACCGGGGCACGAACCCGTGTCCCCTGCATCGGCAGGCGGACTCTCAACCACTGCGCCACCAGGGAAGCCCGAAACCACTTCTTTTTTAGAGCAAAAGGAGCAGCATGCCCTAAGTAAACATTATGTTTGCTCTGCTTTAGAGCATCCTCGGGGGGGACGCGCCTGTCCACTGGAGACCCCCAGAAAGCTGAAGGCAAACAAGGTCCCTATTGGAAAGAAAGAAGGAGATTGGATCCTCCAGATGCAGATCCGTGTGACTTCCTAGGGCCTTCAAGTTACTTTCTGTTCTCCCCTCTTCCCTCTATTTGGAACTGCAAATGCTCATCCTGGCTCTTTGTAATTAATACTAAGCATGGTAATTTCTATTTATATCTTTAAAATGTGTTTTTAAAAAAGAAATAACTTTTAAGTTTTTCCAGTCAGTTTTTTTCATTCTTTTTGCCTCACAGGTAGTTCCTAAATCAGACCAATATATCCCATAGTTAGAGCAGCCTCTATTCTGGATAATTTTTCACTCATTCCTCATCCTAGGCAGATTTAAAAAGTCATTCAAGATCACAGCTTTATGATCACATCAAAGATTCAGCTCACAGAATGAAAACAAACATACACACACATGAACACACACACACATTGCCAGGGGTTAGTCCTTTTCCTTGGGTCTTATTTTTAAAGAAAGCCTTTCTGTATGAGATCTTAGTTTTTGCAAGTATTCCATTGAGCAGTATCTTATCTTTATAATCTTGAAGTTTATCTAAAAGGAATTCTTTCAGTCATCAAGGTCAACAACCCTTTTCTTTCTCTCTCCTTGTTTTCAATTTTCTTTCTAAGGAATTGGAAGAAAATGCAGGCAGATGAGTAGTTAAGTAATCCCAGCGCTGTGCATGTCACTTGGACCAGAGCCAGGCACATGTAAAGGTCTTCACTTGCCAAAAACACACCAGGGACCTCTTAAGCAATCAGGAATTGCTACATGTGTACAAGAGCTAACATCTTGAACACAATAGAAATCTGTAATTCAATTATCCTCTCTTTCTCATACATTTGCCCTCTGAGCATCCCAACATGTAGGAGCTTGAAAGTCTAAACTGGAAGCTACTGAAAGCTCTCCCTGCATGAGGACAGGTAGTGAGGTCACTCCCTCCAGTTCACAAAGGAGCATAAGAAGGAGGAATGGGGCTTCCCTGGTGGCGCAGTGGTTGAGAGTCCGCCTGCCGATGCAGCGGACACGGGTTCGTGCCCCGGTCCGGGAAGATCCCACATGCCGCAGAGTGGCTGGGCCCGTGAGCTATGGCCGCTGAGCCTGCGCATCCGGAGCCTGTGCTCCGCAATGGGAGAGGCCACAACAGTGAGAGGCCCGCATACCGCAAAAAAAAAAAAAAAAAAAAAAAAAAAAAAAAAAAAAGAAGGAGGAATGGAGACTTGGCCCTAAGCCCTGGGGAAATAGGAAGGAAGGGAAAGGGAAACAATAACTGAAGGAAAAAGCATCTAGACAAAGGGTAGACTATAATCAGGAAGAAGAGTTAGAGTCATGAAAGCAAAGCAAAGAGAAACTTAACCAAGTGTTAACTTCTGTTGCTCTTTGAGTTCTCTTTGGGGACACCGATAGCATTCTTGGGAGCTGGTCCTCAAAAAAAGGGGGAATTTCTTTGCGTGAGATAAGAAGAACTTATTTTTGCTGTTGGCACATTTTCTACTTAAAGGAGCTTCACTACCTCCAGTCTTTCCCACATGCAAGTGTTCTACTTCTGAAAATGGTATCCTAAAATACACAAGACATTATTCACTACCTGTGTAGGATATGAGAATCAGAAAAAAGTATCCCCCAGCAGTTCTGCTCACATTTATTATAGTGGGCCAGGACATTTCCCATAAAAATGAGTAACTCCCAGCAGAAAAAAAATGTATAGTATGTGCTGATCTTGAACAGAGAGTATTTATATACTATATTTTATCACCCACAGACCCTACAGAGCTAGGTTTTTCTCCTGGGATGCACTGTTAATATTTCAACCTCTGCACATGTCAAATGGAAACAAAGATTGTTTCAAAAGGTAAATACAGTGCTGTCTTTCTTCCTGGCACAATACAGATGCAGTATATTTAACTAGAGGTACTATGAAAACCGCGTGTGTTTTACAAGATGTGGCAACATTATGCAAATGGCTTAATCCAGTTAAATTCTTTTAAGTGCTATGTGTTACACAGGGTTCTTTTGATTGCAAGTAATGGAAACCTAACTCAAATTTACTTAGAGGGAATTTATCGGTTGATACTGGAACATCTCAAGTTATCAAATGAAGGGTTAAATAACCAATTCATTAGAAGGACAAGGATGCTGTTAGCCCTCAAAAATAAATGGACCAAAGTTTCAAAACTGTTGGACTTTCTTTCTGTGTCCCTTATCTTTCCTTTTCTATGTTGGCTTCTTTCTCTTTTAGTTCAGATTTCTTCCAGAGCGCAGGAAAACACAGTACCTGGCCAATCCAAGGCTTCATAGCCTTCAGTTTTTAACTACAGAAGAGGCTTTATCTTCTCTTTATTCCCAGTTGGAAAATCCAGGTGAA
Organism: Orcinus orca; assembly: GCF_937001465.1. Taxonomy (NCBI): domain Eukaryota; kingdom Metazoa; phylum Chordata; class Mammalia; order Artiodactyla; family Delphinidae; genus Orcinus; species Orcinus orca. The sequence goes on along the minus strand of NC_064559.1, from coordinate 15,335,895 downwards.
GAATTCTTTTTTTTTTTTTTTTTTTGCGGTACGCGGGCCTCTCACTGTTGTGGCCTCTCCCGTTGCGGAGCACAGGCTCCGGACGCGCAGGCTCAGCGGCCATGGCTCACGGGCCCAGCCTCTCCGCGGCATGTGGGATCTTCCCGGACCGAGGCATGAACCCGTGTCCTCTGCATCGGCAGGCGGACTCTCAACCACTGCGCCACCAGGGAAGCCCCAGGTGAAGAATTCTGATTGGCCTGTCTGTGTCTGGTGCTCATCCCGCAGCCAACGCGTCACCCTTGCATCAATTGTCAGAGTGTGCTCTTTCCTTGCGCTTGGAGTGCCTTCTTCAGATGTTGATTATCTACCAAAATGGAACGAATGTTACTCTCTTCCTTTCAGTTCAGCACCAAGAGCAGCATTATGAGAAGTAAGCTCCGATGCTGAAGATCTTGTGTGGGAATCCTGGATGGGCTACTTGTGAGCTGAGACCTGCAGAAAAATGACCCTACTCTTCGAGTTTGAGTTTCCTGCTCTGTAAAATGAAAAAAGAAGCACTTTCTCAAAAGAAGTGCAGACTGATGCAACATGTTGTGAGTCTTATGTTCATTAGGCTGAATGCAAGAAACCACAAGCAAATGAGGACAGAGTGTATCATTCCATTTTATAAAATTCTAGGAAAGGCAAAACTGTCTTACAGTGAGAGAAACTCAATCCTGGGGGGGGTGTTGGAGGATGCTGAATGAAAAAGCATGAGGGTAAAGGGTACAAGCTTTCAGCTAAAAAATGAATGAGGTCCGAAGATCTAATGTACAACACGGTGACTGGAGCTGATAACATTGTATTGCATAATTGAAATTTGCTAAGAGAGTGGAACTTAAATCTTCTCACCAAAAAATAAAAATAAAAAAAGAAGATAAATATGTGAGGTGATGAAGAATTAATTAACTACATTAATTAATTCCATGGGGAGAAATCTTTCACAACACATCGCATATGAAACCACTACAGCGCACACTTTAAATAACTTACAAATTTTATGTGACATTTATACCTCCATAAAGCTGAATTTTTTAAAAAAATATGTATTTATTTGTTTGTTTGTTTGTTTAATTTATTTGGCTGTGCAGGATCTTCGTTGCCATGTGTGTGATCTTTAGTTGTGGCATGTGGGATCTAGTTCCCTGACCAAGGATCAAACCCGGGTCCCCTGCATTGGGAGCATGGAGTCTTAGCCACTGGACCACCAGGGAAGTCCCTGAAATTTTGAAAATACAAAAGAGAAAAAAGAAAAAGGCAAGAAGGATCTTTCTGGGAAAATAAAAATGTTCTATGTCTTGATTCGGGTAAAGGTTATATGGGTGTATATATTTGTGAAAACTCTTTGACTCATATACCTAAAATATAAGAATTTTATTTTGTATAAATTATGTCTTGATAAATTTGAGTTTATTAAAAGGTGTGTCTTTCTTCAGAGGGTTGAGATGAGCATCAAAATGAAGCAGGGCACATCAAAGCCTTTGCAAACATAAAGTGACATACACATTTTAAAAATTCTATTTAATTGTATCTTTGGCTAGTTTGCATAGTTAAATTAAAATGTTAATACAACTAAACATGGGATCAGACTCTACTACCATAAATGACTCTTGTCCCTTTGGCAATGTCTCCTCTGGGCTCTTCCCACTCTAGGAGTCCAGTTCTCTAAATCCCAGGTGGTAAGGCTCTTAAAGGTATCCCAACCCCTGGTGTCATTTGTAGCCATCTGGTCTTCAGGGAGACACAAATTGCAACAGAGAAAAGTGTACTCAGCACAAGAGGCACCATTAAAGTTTCCTCCCCCTGCAGGATGGCATTGCTTCTGACCTTGGTAAGGCTGCCTTACTATGCATTTCAGTTATTTCTTGCTGCTTAACAAAACAAAACTACTGCAAAAACAAAACTTAGAGTTTCATACAGCAATGATTTATTATTTCTCATGATTCTGTGTGTTGGCTGGGCTCAGTTGGGCAGTCCTTTTGCACATGGTGTCAGTTGGGGTCATCCATGTGAGTGCATTTAGCCAGGAACTCAGCTGGGGTTGGAACACCCAAGAGGGCTGCACTCATACTTGGCACCTCAGCTGGGGTAGCTGGAATGGCTGGGGGTTGCCTGGGCTTCTCTCTTTCCACATCATTTCTCAAAACTCATTCATCCAACCCAAGCTCCTTTCTGTGGCATCTAGATACCAAAAGGATGAAAAAAGAAGATGCAAGTCCTTCCCAAATTCTGACCTCAGTAGTCTCAGAAAATCACTTCCACGTCATTCACTGGTCAAAGCAAGTCATTAGATCATCCCTAATTCATGAGATGGGGAATCAGATGCTACTTCTTGATGGGAAGAGCTCCCTTCGGTGGAAGGATGGGAAGACTTGTTGGTGGACAGCTTTACACACAATCTACTGCACTCTGCCATTCACTTCTTTCACCCATTATAAATAATTAAGTTTAAGGTCAGTTAGCCCCAAAGACTTAGGGCCTCATTCATGCATACATCCATTCATTCAAATAACAAGTATCAAGAATCTATGTGCCATGTACCTTGTATGCTATACACACCAAACCCCAATCCCCTTCACACGATAGGTCAGGAAACCACCCAGTACCTGGAGCTGCAGTCTTGGCAAGGTCAATCACACCTTTATTAAATCACATGAAGAAGAGTTCCCATTTGCCTGGCTTTTAGGAAAAATAGACTACTTTGAAGGTCACCGGCCTATCCTCTGGATCTAAGAGGAACTTCTTTCTATTTCCTCAGCTAGATCATAATTTTTTCCCTTTTGAAAGAAGACTTAGGAACAGAGTGAATAAATAGAGAGAAATAGCTGTTTGTGTACATTAGGGCAGGATCTACTGAAAGATGGAATTGGGTTCAGTCTTATTCTATGAATTATTCCATTATTGTCATCTATCCACTCCATAAAAATAAGTGCTTGCTATCTGCTACATCATAAACACTTCTATTTCCTGATGTAGAGGAATAACCCTTTCATCTACCTTCACTTTAAGTTTAATTAAGTTTCAGGCCCAGCTCCCTACTGGCATTTGTTAAAAGTCATAACTCGAATAGGCTTAATCCTGAGGAAGGCTGGGACTGGGAGCCAGGTGGAAGCCTAGCTGGAGAGGTCCAAAGCCAGGGTATTAAGACCCCTTTCCTTCAAGTGTATGGTACCCTCCTCAGGGACACCAGGGTCTCCAGTGGCCAACTGCCAGGTCTCTTCCATCAGCTTGGTGCCTTTGAGTTCTTTTTTCTTCTCCCCTTCTTATCCTGATAAAACCTTACTGATTCTATGACCTAATCCCTCTAGGGTTAACTGAATCACAAAAGGATGTTAAAGATTGACAGCAGCTTCCTGTGTTACCTCACCAAGAGACATTTGCATTTGGACTCTCAGAGCGGAAGCAAATGATCCCATTAGGCACAAAGCCCTAATGGAATCAGGCAAAGGCATGAGAGAGAGGCACTGGGGTCAAAGTCTCAGGCCAGCATTCCTTACTTCATAAGATGTATGCAGCTTTTGTCTGCCTATCAAATAAATTTGTCTGCTTAAAAAACTCCATGCGTTTTCTCCTGGAAACTTTATTTTTTTTAAACGCTTGGTGGATGGTTGTCAAGAGACATATCAGAAGAGAGCCCTTGATTCCTTGTGGAAGCAAGTCACTGGAACACCCTCATTTGTTTTTGTCAGAGGACTCTACTACAGAACTTTGGATTCTGGGAATTGATCAAGACCAAGAGTTTGTGGGGGAAATGAGGTCAAGGTCACTGCCACACCACATGGCTGGGGTTTAGCTCAATGTTGGTGTGTGGGTTTGCTTTAACAATGTGAAGCAGATTAATAAACAGAACATGCTATATTTTGGAAAATAAATGAAGCCCTGTACTAGGAGACTCTTGGGTGGAGTGTGTGAACCCTCTCCTGAGACAGAAATGGGACCTCTGAGGTTTCTCGTGGAAATTACAAAATTTGTGGAATCGAAAACAGAGAAGTGGCCAGATCTTAAAAGCTGAATGAGAATGACTCATTTGGGTAAGGTACTTTGCAGCCTGCACAAACATTGCTCAGTCACTGTCAGGACTGGAAACGTCTTTAGGTGGGCTCTGAAAAACGCGCTGTGGTTTCAAATCATGATGACCACGGAGAAATTAATTTCTCCTCGTCTTTGTTTCCTCTGTTTTAAATGGAGATAATAAGAGTATCTACCTCAGATGCTGTGAGAAGTAAGAGAGGGTCTGGAGCATTTTGAACAGTGTGTGTCCCATAGGACATGCTAAGGAAGTGTTCCTCATGATTATTTAAGTATTGTCAACTCCTTATCATGTCTATTGCACATCAGAATAGCTGGACAGATTTTCCCAATAATGATGACTGCACAGACATCTGCCTATCAAAGAGGGGGCTGGCCCAACAATATGCTGTATGATAGGAAGAAGGTGGGCTGATTTGTCAGGCCTCTTGAAAACTGAAGATACTGTGGTTTGAGGAATCCAAGTTTCAGATGAGTAATCCACCATTCGCCTACATGTCCAATGGTGAATGAGGCATTGACTCATTTTATGAAAGCTTTCCTCCAGGCTTCCAACGCTAAGTAACAACACTTTTCCTCCTCATCCAACTAACCATCTTTCTCTCCGAGCATCAGGTATTCATTCCAGGACCGAACATCTGTGTTTCATCACCAGGTGACCCAACTGTTCTTTTATCTTTGTCAAAGTCCTCTGTGTGTTCTGGACGGTGCTCGGCCAGGAGTGTATGCATTTTTATGGCAGAATATAAAGTAAGCAAACACAAAGCTATATAAAGTATAAAATGGCAAGTTGAAGCAGCAGAAGTACCATAGGGCGGCCCCAGGCAGAAGTGTTAAAAAACAGATATTAACCCTTGAGAAGACTCAGCAAAAGCTTACAAAACAGGCATAATGCATTCATTCAACTCTGAAAATGATCTGGGTGTTTTCAGCAGGGACTCTTCAGGTAGGGCTCAGCATCATTGATAGAGTTTCTGTGAGCAGTTTTTTCAAACTGCGAGAAGTCCCAAGGACCTTCTAGATTTGGGGAGCAAAGAAGAGTCTCTGTCAATTAGAAATTAGAGGGAAATGGCATTGACTGTTGTGAATGAGCAACCAGGTCAGCTTTTTAAAAATGCAAGTCAGGGCTTCCCTGGTGGCGCAGTGGTTGAGAGTCCACCTGACGATGCAGGGGATGCGGGTTCGTGCCCCGGTCCGGTAAGATCCCACATGCCGCGGAGCGGCTAGGCCCGTGAGCCATGGCTGCTGAGCCTGCGCGTCCGGAGCCTGTGCTCTGCAACGGGAGAGGCCACAACAGTGAGAGGCCCGCATACCGCAAAAAAAAAAAAAAAAAAAAAAAGCAAGTCAACTGAAAAACTCTGATTTATCCATTCAACAATAAAAGCATGTTTGAGCTTTTATGGTGAGGTATCTGTCCCCAGCCCTCTCTACATGTAAGGGATGTAAACATCCCACCTTCCTGTAGTTTAAAAATCTGGTGAAAATGACAGATAATACATAAATAATCAAACAAATATAAATTCCAACTTCAGGTAGTGCATTGAATAAAAATGAAACAGGGCAAGAAGTAGAGATAACAGGGTTGAGGGTATTGTAGAGAGGGGTCAGGAAAGACAGAATGGTCTGGATCCCTTGTTTCTGGAGTGCTGTGATTGAGTCGAGGGAAGTCCCTCTGTGTGATATTGATGGAGACAGACTCAACTCCTCCCCCCACAGATTTGTAACTATTTCTGACCTTTGGTCAAAAGGGGAAATTAGAAATGATTAACCTGCAGGCTTTCCTGAAAGCTAGCACTAGCAGACTTTTTTTTTTTTTTTTAAATTTATTTTTGGCTGTGTTGGGTCTTTGTTGCTGTGCGCAGGCTTAATCTAGTTGCGGCGAGCAGGGGCTACTCTTCGTTGCGGTGCGCGGGCTTCTCACTGTGGTGGCTTCTCTTGTTGGGGAGCACAGGCTCTAGGCATGCGGGCTTCAGTAGCTGTGGCATGCAGGCTCAGTACTTGTGGCTCATGGGCTCTGGAGCGCAGTCTCAGTAGCTGTGGCACACAGGGTTAGTTGCTCCGCAGCATGTGGGATCTTCTCGGAACAGGGCTCAAACCGGTGTCCCCTGCGTGGGCAGGCAGATTCCTAACCACTGAGCCACCAAGGAAGCCCACTAACAGATTTTTTGAAGTGTCTTTCAGCCCTGTAACAAACTCTCCTTTATCCATTTATCTCCAGAAGCTGAGATTCACTTGTCCCCAAGTAGCTTGAAAACTAGTCAGAGGAAACAGTGACAGTGCTTTAACGGGTTTGCTATTCCTCGATTTGCAGAGTCAGTATAAATAGACCATGTTTTAAAAGGTGAGCCAGAAAATCCCCAAAAGGTTGAAAAATAGAGAAGCTAAAAATAAATGACTAAAAGAGAAAAGTTCCTGTAATTTTAAGTTTAAAATACGAGGTTGAGTAATCAGGAAAGTATTTTTACTGCCTTGTCAATATTTTTCCTGGAAGCTCAAGTAAATAGACCTTCTTCAGATCTGCAATGTGCGTGCCTAATGGTCTTAGGTGTCTCTAACCACAGAATAACTTTATCCCTAAGAAATAGAGCAAACAGGAACTTTGTGGTTTTAGCATTCCCCACAAATAACTCAATATATGGATGTATATAAAAAAGGTTCAGTGCCATAGGACAGATAATTTGGGCCCATTTGAGAAGTGTTTCCCCTCTAGTGGAATCTTCCATATGAACATTTCCATGCATTGAAAGGTAGTCCTTTTGCCAAGAGTGATCATCGTATTTTCTGCATCATTTGTACTCTCTTTCAATTTACTGTTCAGTGCCCAGCAGAGGTGCAGAAAGCATGAGAGGTTGTCCCTTTTCTAAGCTGAGTCCTCATTTATTTACCCTGCTGGTGAAAAACCCACTGGCTTTCATCTCCTCTGAATCTGCAGCCAGGTGAGGCAGGGGGTCACAAATGTTGAACAGAGTCTAAAAAGGAGAAAATTTATCGTAAGAGCCTTCAAGCACACATTGTCCGCAGTTCTAGCTGTCCCTGGGTTTTACGAGGTATTTGCCCAAAGCCCTGATGTTCAGGCCAGGGGAGCAGCACGTGGTTTTGTTGGCAGCCAGGAGCTCTGTCTCTAATTGGGACATGCTTCCACTGGCTAATTCATAAGGTTGTACTGATTCTAGGGTTTAACACAAATCCATCACTTGAGTAACTAGCACCCCTCAAACCGTGGATCCTTGATTATTTGATGCTGGATGGAAAGCAGGTGCTGGGAATTGTCAGGGGAAACGAAGGGCAGATCAGATGCCCATATATCACCTTGAAGGCCACCAATACAGTGTGTGCTTTCCAGTCAGACATGACTAATAGGTCTTCAATCTGGAATTGGCCAGTGTGCAGCCTGCAGGGTTAACAGAGAGGAAGGCTTACTCTCTCTTCCAAAAAGTTCCAATATGAACTAATATCTCCATTTGTCTGATGGCTTCTGACTGAAAAGATTTGAAAGATCACTTGGAGCCTGGATTTTCTGAACTGGTAAAAATTCATAATTTCACCCCAGAAGGAAAAAATAATGTTGTTCTTCTAGATTGTTTAGCAACTTCTGACATCATCAACATGCCAAAACTTCCAGTTAATTCAGTCAAAAAACCCAGTCAGACCAGTCATTTTCAGGCAAATAAAAGCAGATACTTCTTAAAATAGCAAGTAGCAAATTATTTCCAAGACATTGTATAGGTTGAAAATATCAAATGCTCCAAGAAAGCATTAGATAAATCTATTATTAATCAACTTAATACAGTTTGTCATGGAAAAGCTAGCATATCCTATAAACATCCATGAAACAGACAACAATCACACTTTGATACAAAATGGCCCAAAAAGCCAACATGCAATGATAAATGTGAATTCCTTGATGTTCTTGAATTTGATATAATGTGGGCAAAAAATAAATGAATAAATAATCATCTGAGCATTTCTCTGTTATGTTGATGTAGCCTTGTTTTCATTCTTCCCAGGACATATTTGAGATGACTATACTGTATACCAGTTTGTCCTCACCATCTGACACATCCATGACACTTCTTCCTCCAGAAAGGCAGTAAACAGTAAGCAGACAAGCAACAACTTTTTTCCCACAGTATCTTGAGTCTGGTCTTGTTTATCTTTCTATAACAATGGAAACAGATGTATTCCTATGCTTACAGCTTCCTAGATGTATTACTCTAAAATTCCATCAGCTGTTCAGAGATGTTGCTAGTTTTGAAAGGAGTGAGGGCTTTGCCAAATTAATTGCTTGACTCAAGATACTGCATTTTCTGCATGCGAAGCCCACTCTCTGCAGTAGTTGGGGTCCCGTTATAGTGGACGATGATAATAAACTCTCAGCAAAGTGGACCTCCAAGTGGAACTTAGTGTTCCTGGAAACACTGTGTGACAACATAAAGACCTGGAGCTCAGAATCAGTGATGAATAAAATTGCCTTAATCCTGCAATCAGCTTTGGTCAGAATTGATCCCAAGGCCCTGTGCAATAGTTGGTGTCTGGTTGAGGTGGAGTATCCTGGGTTATGGGAAAAAACAGACCCAAAATCTGAATAGAAAGTAGGCCAAACATTATAGAGTCACACTCTAACTGTTAGAGAAGCCTGTTTTGAAAAGAGCATCTTTCCTTTTCTCTAAATTATAGTAATCCTTCACTAAGTGTGCTTGCATCTTCCACTAACCTCTTAGCCTTTACGAAAAAAGTATACATTTTTGTCTTTATAATTCTCTGTACTAATGTGCTGAGCAACATAAACTTAGAAAGATGTTCAATTTAAAGCTGTGTAAAACACAGCACTTAACAGCAATAGTGAAATATACACTTTTTTTTCAACTGCACACAGAGCATTCGGCAAAACTGACTATATTCTGGGCCATAAAATAAACATTAACAAATTTAAAATGATAGAAATCATACAAAGTATGTTCCTGGATAATAAAAGGATTAAACTAGACATCAATAACAGAAAGATACTTGAAAAATTCCTTAAATATTTGGAAATTAAGAACCCATACTTCTAAAAAACCCATGATTCAGATGGGCAGTCAGGGGAAATTTTAAAACACTTTAAGCTGAAAAAAATTAAACTATACTGTAACAACATCTACTGCATACAGAGAAAGTTATGCTTATAATCTGCCTACATCAGGATTGAAAAAAGAGATATCACTCAGGACCCCACAGACAAAAGAAAAATGAAATGCTACAAACAATTCAGTGCCTTCAAAATGCAACAATTTAGATGAAACTGACTTATTCCTTGAAAGACACAAGCTACAAAAATTTATTCAAGAAGAAATAAATAACAAGAAACATCTATTACAGAAATTGAGTTTGTAGTTGAAAACCTTCATACAAAGAAAACTCCAAGCTTGGATGATTTAACTGGGTAATTCTATCAAACATTTAAGGAAGAAATAATACAAATTATAAACAATCTCTACTGGAAAATAGAAGGGGAAAAAACACTCCACAACTCATCTAATGAGATCACCATTACCCTAATATCAAAACCAAACAAAACATTACAAGAAAAGAAAACTACAAGTCAATATCCCTCATGAACATACACACAAAACTCTTCAACAAAATATTTGCAAATAAAATCCATCAATATATAAAAAGGTTGCTAGGTCATGACCAAATGGTGTTTATACAAGGATTACAAACTGATTCAACATTTAAAAATTAATCAATATGGAAGAAATAGAAAATATGAACAGACCAATCACAAGCACTGAAATTGAAACTGTGATTAAAAATCTTCCAACAAACAAAAGCCCAGGACCAGATGGCTTCACAGGAGAATTCTATCAAACATTTAGGAAGAGCTAACACTTATCCTTCTCAAACTCTTCCAAAATATAGCAGAGGGAGGAACACTACAAACTCATTCTACGAGGCCACCATCACCCTGAGACCAAAACCAGACAAAGATGTCACAAAAAAAGAAAATTACAGACCAACATCACTGATGAACATAGACATAAAAATCCTCAACAAAATATTGGCAAACAGAATCCAACAGCACATTAAAAGGATCATACACCATGATCAAGTGGGGTTTATCCCAGGAATGCAAGGATTCTTCAATACAGGCAAATCAATCAATGTGATACACCATAATAACAAACTGAAGGAGAAAAACCATATGATCATCTCAATAGATGCAGAGAAAGCTTTCGATAAAATTCAACAACCAGTTTTGATAAAAACCCTCCAGAAAGTAGGCATAGAGGGAACTTTCCTCAACACAATAAAGGCTATATGTGACAAACCCACAGCCAACATCATCCTCAATGGTGAAAAACTGAAAGCATTTCCACTAAGATCAGGAACAAGACAAGGTTGCCCACTCTCACCACTATTATTCAACATAGTTTTGGAAGTTTTAGCCACAGCAATCAGAGAAGAAGAAGAAATAAAAGGAATCCAAATCGGAAAAGAAGAAGTAAAGCTGTCACTGTTTGCAGATGACATGATACTATACATAGAGAATCCTAAAGATGCTACCAGAAAACTACTAGAGCTAATCAATGAATTTGGTAAAGTTGCAGGATACAAAATTAATGCACGGAAATCTCTTGCACTCCTATACACTAATGATGAAAAATCTGAAAGAGAAATTAAGGAAACACCCCCATTTACGGTTGCAACTAAAAGAATAAAATACCTAGGAATAAACCTACCTAAGGAGGCAAAAGACCTGTATGCAGAAAATTATAAGACACTGATGAAAGAAATTAAAGATGATACAAACAGATGGAGAGATATACTATGTTCGTGGATTGGAAGAATCAACATTGTGAAAATGACTATATTACCCAAAGCAATCTACACATTCAATGCAATCCCTGCCAAACTACCAATGACATTTTTCAGAGAACTAGAACAAAAAATTTTACAATTTGTATGGAAACACAAAAGACTCCGAATATCCAAAGCTATCTTGAGAAAGAAAAATGGAGCTGAAGGAATCAGGGTCCTGACCTTAGAATATACTACAAAGCTACAGTAATCAAGACAGTATGGTACTGGCACAAAAACCGAAATATAGATCAATGGAACAGGATAGAAAGTCCAGAGATAAACCCATGCACATATGGTCACCTTATATTTGATAAAGGAGGCAAGAGTATACAATGGAGAAAAGACAGCCTTGTCAATAAGTGGTGCTGGGAAAACTGGACAGCTACATGTAAAAGAATGAACTTACAACAATCCCTAACACCATACACAAAAATAAACTCAAAATGGATTAAAGACCTAAATGTAAGGCCAGAGATTATAAAATTCTTAGCGGAAAACATAGGCACAGCACTCTATGACATAAATCACAGTAAGATCCTTTTTGACCCACCTCCTAAAGAAATGGAAATAAAAAATAAACAAATGGGACCTAATGAAACTTAAAAACACAGCAAAGGAAACCATAAACAAGATGAAGACAACCCTCAGAATGGGAGAAAACATTTGCAAATGAAGCAACTGACAAAGGATTAATCTCCAAAATACACAAGCAGCTCATGCAACTCAATACCAAAAAACCAAACAACCCAATCCAAAAATGGTCAGAAGATCTAAACAAACATTTCTCCAAAGAAAATATACAGATTGCCAAGAAACACATGAAAGGATACACAACATCATTAATCATTAGAGAAATGCAAATCAAAACTACAATGAGGTATCACCTCACACTGGTCAGAATGGCCATCATTAAAAAATCAACAAACAATAAATGCTGGAGAGGGTGTGGAGAAAAGGGAACCCTCTTGCACTGTTGGTGGGAATGTAAATTGATACAACCACTATGGAGAACAGTATGGAGGTTCCTTAAAAACTAAAAATAGAATTACCATACGACCCAGCAATCCCACTACTGGGCATATACCCTGAGAAAACCATAATTCAAAAAGAGTCATGTACCACAATGTTCAATGCAGCTCTATTTACAATAGCCGGGACATGGAAGCAACCTAAGCGTCTGTTGACAGATGAATGGATAAAGAAGATGTGGCACATATATACAATGGAATATTACTTAGCCATAAAAAGAAACGAAATTGAGTTATTTGTAGTGAGGTGGATGGACCTAAAGACTGTCATACAGAGTGAAGTAAGTCAGAGAGAGAAAAACAAATACCGTATGCTAACACATATGTATGGAATCTGGAAACAAAAAAGGTTCTGAATAACCTAGGGGCAGGACAGGAATAAAGACAGACGTAGAGAATGGACTTGAGGACACGGGTAAGGGTAAGGGTAAGCTGGAATGAAGTGAGAGAGTGGCATGGACATATATACACTACCAACTATAAAATAGATAGCTAGTGGGAAGCAGCTGCATAGCACAGGGAGATCAGCTCGGTGCTTTGTGACCACCTAGAGGGGTGGGATAGGGAGGGTGGGAGGGAGACGCAGGAGGGAGGAGATATGGGGATATATGTATATGTATAGCTGATTCACTTTGTTATACAGCAGAAACCAACACACCATTGTAAAACAATTATACTTAAATAAAGATGTTAAAAAAAATACACAGCAAAGGTAAGTTTTGAGCTGATGAAATTTTTGTGTATCGTGATTATGACGGCAAACACTTATTTCTCAGAACTCATAGAGCTTTATACCACAAAGATTAATTTTTCTGTATGCTAACTTTTTTAAAAAAAATCAACAAGGATGTTGTTGTGGGTACCCAAAATGGAATACAACTTAACAAATGACCGTAGGTCTGTCACAAACTAACAGCATAACTACACCAAAGCGGGTAGGGAAGAAAAAGAATTAACCTAAATTACTTTGGAATAGAGTATTTTGGTCAGATATGGTAAGACTAAAGAATAAAAGAACTGTGAAAATCTGTAATTAGTAAATTTGCTTTTCTCAGGGGAATAAGTTAGCAGTTCTGCGTTTATCCTAGGGTTGAACAAATAAAAAATATATTAGAAATAATGAGAGCCAAGTTTCCCACTGTCAGAGAAGAAAGTGACAAATCAACCCAGGGGCAAGGTTAGAATGAACATCATGGCATTGGATTGGAATGAAAGGTGTCACTATCAACTCATTTTTTTAAAAATATAAATACAAATAGAAACAGAATAAACATAGATGTATGCGCATGCATGAGTTAGTATGTATACATATACTTCTAATCTCTGTACACTGAGACTGTCTAGAAGTAATGACACGCTTGTAGCAATGAGCACACCTAGGAGCCAGATCTTTGCTTTTAAAATATCAGTCTCAAAAAGGGAACCAGGGGCCTTTGGAGAAGTGGTTTGTTCTAGGGTTGGGCAGAGAAAATACAAATGAAACTTGGTGCCAGAAAGTAAGGAAATGGTCCCAGAGGATAGCAGCATGAATATAGAAGCCAACCTAAAAGAGCTCCAAATGGCCAAATCTGGACAAATTTTAGCATCAAAAATAACAACAGTATTAGATTTACTTCATAAAATATAATAAATAATACTCTGTCTATATTGATATGAGTAAATAATTGAATAAACAAATAAATGAAGAAGGGGCAGCTCTTCCTTACAGAAGAAATCTAATTAATAAACATAGAAAGAATGAAAATCAACATTAGATCCATTAACTGATGCTAAAATTCGTAGGTGAAAATTTGAAAAGAAGTTGGATATTTGTACTATGTCAAAGTATTTCTTCAAGATATTTATGTATAAAGGAAAACATGGGTGGCTTTACAATGGAGAAACCCATCCGATGTCATATTAACCATGTAATCAAGGTTATCATCACCAATAATGAGGTTTATTTATTTCATATGCCCCTTGATATAATGTACAGAAAAGGACACATCTCTTCTGTGGCATTCTGGTAAAAAATTCATAACCTTCATCTAACCATGAGAAAACGTTAGACAAATACAAATAGAAGAAAATTCTACAAAATTACTGAACATTACTCTTCAGAAGGGTCAGGGTCATGAAAATCATGAAAAGACTGAGGAACTGTCACACATTATGAGGAGAATAAAGAATACAGGACAACTTGAATCCATAATGCAGGATTCCAGATTGACTTCTGTAAAAACAAACAAATGAACAAACACACAAAGAAGACATTAGTGGAAAAACTGGTGAAATCCTAAATAAAGTCTCTAGCTTACTTAACAGATTGTACCAATGTTAATTTCTTAGATTTAATAATTGTACTATGACTATGCAAAATGTTAACTTTGTGGGAAGGTGGGTGAGAGGTATAAAAGAACCTTACATTCTTGCAAATTTTTGGTGAGTCTAAAATTATTTCAAAGTAAAAACTTAAAAAAATAATTAAAAGAGAGGAATGGGAAATACAAACCAGTCACTGGTCTATAGGAAGGATTGAATTCTGATGGGCGGGATTTTGAAGTCTTCTTGCTATGGCAACAGAGATAGTCTCAGTTCACACTGCTTCTGCTTTCTGAGAGGAACTTTTTAAAAAAATTTTTATTGGAGTATATTGGAGTATAGTTTTTACTATAAATTTTTACAAATTTATTGGAGTTTATTGGAGTATAGTTTTATTGGATTATAAAAGTTGTGTTAGGGCTTCCCTGGTGGCACAGTGGTTGAGAGTCCGCCTGCCGATGCAGGGGATGAGGGTTCGTGCCCCGGTCCGGGAAGATCCCACATGCCCTGGAGCGGCTGGGCCCGTGAGCCATGGCCGCTGAGCCTGCGTGTCCGGAGCCTGTGCTCCGCTACGGGAGAGGCCGCAACAGTGAGAGGCCTGCGTACCGCAAAAAAAAAAAAAAAAAAAAAAAAAAAAAAGTTGTTGTGTTAGTTTCTGCTGTACAGCAAAGTGAATCAGTTATACATATACATGTATCCACTCTTTCTAAATTCTTTTCCCATGGGAGGGATAAATTGAGAGATTGAGAGAGGAACTTTCTCAATCATTGTCCTTCCTTCATCTTCCCCGACACTGAACACTAATAAGTTCTTTTCTTGTTGATTGCAGATTTATTGAGGTATAATGGACAAATAAAATTGTAAGATATTTAAAGTGTACATCGTGGTGACCTGATAACATGTATACGTTGTGAAAGGATTCTCCCCATGTAGTTAACACATTCACCAACTCAATATTTATCTTTTGTGTGTGAGAGAGAACATTTAAATTCTACTCTTTTAGCAAATTTCAATTATATTACAATACAGTGTTTATGAACTAGTCACCATGTTTTAGATTAGATCCTCAGAATTTATTCATTTTATAGCCTAAAGTTTGTATCCCTTTACCAACCTCTCCTTATTTCCTCCATCCCCCAGTCCCTGGCAACCTCCATTCTACTCTCTGTCTCTATGAGTTCGACTTTTTTTTAGATACACATATACCACGAAGTACTTGTCTTTCTCTGTCTGACTTGTTTCACTTAGTGTGATGCCTTCAGAGTCCATCCAAGTTGTCACAAATGGCAGGATTTCCTTCTTTCTCATGGCTAAATAATATTCCATTGCATACACATATCACATCTTCTTTATCCATTCATAATTGATGGACAATTATACTGTTTCCATATCTTGGTTACTATGAACAATGCTACAATGAACATTGGTGAGCAGATATCTCTTTGATATCTTGTTTTCATTTGGATATATACCCAGAAGTGGGATTGTTGGATCATAAGGTAGTTCTCAGTTTTTTTAAGGAAGCTCCATGTTGTTTTACATTGGAGCTGTACCAATTTATTATTATTATTATTTTTTTTTTTTTGCAGTACACGGGCCTCTCACTGCTGTGGCCTCTCCCGTTGCAGAGCACAGGCTCCGGACATGCAGGCTTAGCGGCCATGGCTCACGGGCCCAGCCACTCCGCGGCATGTGGGATCTTCCCAGACCGGGGCATGAACCCGTGTCCCCTGCATCAGCAGGCGGAATCTCAACCACTGCGCCACCAGGGAAGCCCTGTACCAATTTATATTCCCACCAACTGTGACCAAGAGTTTCCTTTTCTCCACATCCTCACCAACACTAGTTATCTCTTAGCTTTTTGATATTAGCCATTCTAACAGATGTGAGATGATGTTGAGTACCTTGTCATGTATCTGTTGACCATCCATAAGCCTTCAATGAAAAAATGTCTACTGAGGTCTCCACCCAATTTTAATTGGATTGTTTGTGGTTTTTGCTACTGACTTGTATAAGTTCTTTATATGTTTTGGCTATTAACCCCTTATCAGATATGTGATTTACAAATGTTTTCTCCCATTCAGTAGGCTGCCTTTTCATTTTGTTGGTGATTTCTTTTGCTGTGCAGAAACTTTTTAGTTTGATGTAGTCCCACTTGTTTATTTCTGCTTCTGTTACCTTTGCTTTTGGTGTCAAATCCAAAAAATAATCGCCAAGACCAATGTCAAGAGCTTACTTCTTACATTTTCTTCCAGGAGTTTTATGGTTTCGGGTCTCACATTTAAGTCTTTAATCCATTTTGAGTTAATTTTTATGTATGATGTAAGGTAGTTGTTTGGTTTCATTCTTTTTTATGTGGCTGTCCAGTTTTCCCAACACCATCTGTTGAAGAGATTACCATTTCCTCGTTGTATATTCTTGGCTCCTTTGTTATAAATTAATTGGTCATATATGTGTGGGTTTATTTCTGGACTCTCTATTCTGTTCCATTGATCTGTGTCCATTTTTAAAACTCTGGTAAATTCTTACTGGTCCATTATCCTTCTAAGCCACATCTAAAATAAGTGATGGGAACTATGTTCTCTTGGCAAAAGTACAACATTTATACCCTACTTCCTGCTGGTGCAGTTTTGATGTCCTGTAAATTGACTAAAGCTTAGACAGTCATTTCTTTGCCAATACAATTCCCTTAAAAAAATGATATTAGACTTTAGATACTTTTGCTTCCAGTTGTTTTCATGTGTTAGCAAACTACCTAAAGTTCTTTTTTGGACATATTTCTAATTCCTGCTTTATTTCACGATTTCCACTTGTGACACATGCCTATTGCTCACTTGAATGATAACTGCTTTGAGGTCTTCTGAACCACAAGCCTGGTTGGAAAAGCCACTTCCTTGGTCTGTTCTTTGTCCATCCTGTGTCCCCTTACATTAAGGTTACATGTAATATTCTCTTCTATTTGAGGTATATAAAGAATTAGCTTTTCCTAACATGAGAGACTCCAAATTTCTAGGCACTGTCTATTTTCTTTCTTTTGTTTGCAAATTAGCCACTTATTTTCTGAGATTCTATCTTTTTTGAAACACCTTGCTAAAGCAGCAAAGAACTGGAAACAGACATGAAACTTCTGGCTTTTTCTTGCTTCTCTTTAACCTACAGGCTCAGTGAACAAAGGCCATAAAATGTATTATAGGAAAGAGGTTTAGCAACTGTTTTGTCACAGTATTATAAAGGTCATAAAGTCTCTGGTATATCCAGGCCAACTGCTGCCTGACCACTAAGCCAATGTCATATATACTGGTTTAGTTGGAAGAACCCCACTTTTAGTGCCAATTTCTGAATGAACTAAGATGTAGCTGGGCAACAATACAGTGTCTTAAAGATCAAAGAGGCTTAACAGCAGTGTCCTTTAGAGAATAAAGACTTCATTTCTCTCTCATATAACAGTCAAAGTTGTTGTTCTCTTGAGTTGTTCTCCTCCATCTTTCCATCTTGTTTCTCTACCATGCCTTAGTGCACTGTTCTTATCTACGTGATGGAAGTCGGGGAAAAGAGCATGGGAAGTGCATGTGCAATGTTACAAGGGTACAGTCTGGAAATGGCACGTGCCATTCTGCTCACAACCCACTTGAGGCATTTAGTATGTGGCCACACCTGGGTGCAACAGGTGTTTGCAAAGACAATCTTTTCAGACGGTAGGCATTTGCCCCGCTACACCCTAATTCTGCGGAAGAAGTAGAGAATAGGTGTTGGTGGACACATTCTCCATCACGCTGTTCTCTTGGATTATCTATCTCTGCATTTTCTTAGTTTCTCTCTCATTTTCTACACTATTTCTTTAGTCTTTTTTGCTGACTTCTGCTCCTTTGATGAACCCCTAAATAATTGTTAGGGATAAGTGCTCCAGGGACCAGACTTGGGATCTCTCTTCTTATCTTATTTCCTGATTATCTCACCCATGCTATGGTTTTTAGTAACAAAATAAAATGCCAGTTCCTAAACTCCTTTCTCCAGCCTTGTCCCCTCCACTCCACTCAAAATGTGATGGCTATCATGTAACCAACTACTTGAGATCTCAATTCAGCACCTCAAACTTATCACGAACAAAACTGAACTCTTCAGTTTACCCCTGCAAAATGACTTCTTCCATAGTATTTTGTTCGTCCTGACAGATGGTAGCATCATCCAGCCAGTTTCCCAAGCCAAAAACACTTAGGAGATATCCTGGATTTATAAATCCTTCCCTCATTCCCCCACCCTATTTGTCAGCAAAGTCTTGTTGGCACTACCTTTAAAATGGATCCTGAACCTATCTATGGTAGGCTGAATAAAGCTTCCCCAAAGGTTTCCACATTCTAGTCTCCAGAACTTGTGAATATTTCACATGGCATGGACAAGGAAACTCGCAGTTGTGATTACATTAAGGATCTTCAGATGGACAGGTTACCTGGTAGACCCAATGTAATCACAAGGGTCCTCAGAAGAGGGAGGCAGGAGGATCAGGGTTAGATCAGACAGAAGGTGACAGCGGAAGTAAAGAAAGAAAAGGCTATGTTAGACAAGCCAAGGTGTGAGGTCAGCCTCTAGACACTGGAACACAAAGGAAATGAATTCTCCCCTAGAGGGTCCAGGAGGAGCACAGGCCTGCCAACACCTTGATTTTAGCCCGGAAAACTGATTTCAGACTTCTCAGCTACAGAGCTATAAGGTAATAAACTCATGATGTAGAAGCCCTTAAAGCCGTGGCAATTTTTTTCAGCAGCAATAGGAAACTAATACACTAATTCGTGTTTCTCTGTTTCTATGGTTTCTACCATAATTGAGGGGCAGTTGAGCGCACAGATTCTGAAGCCAGACTATCTGTATTTGAATTCCAGCTCTGCCACTTAACTGCTGTGGCCAAGCCCCTCAAAATTCCTGGACCTCAGTTATCTCACCTGTGAAATGGAATTGCGGTAGGGTTGTTATGAGGAGTCAGTGAGTTGCTATACTTAAAATGCTTGGAACAGTGCTTGGCATATGGTAAACGTTTTATAAGTGTTTCCTATTATTGCTTGTGTAATCTAGGACCCGGATATTTATAACATGAACCACTTGAATATTCTTAGCTCGTCTCCCTGTAATCGTCTCTTGCCCCTGTAATCTCTTATTCACAGAGCAGTAAGATTGATATCTTTACAACATAAAATCACATAATCCCCCTGATTATCATCCTCCAAGGGTTTCCCATTGCAATTAAACTCAAATTCAAAATTCTAACTATAGCCTGTGAGGCCTGATCTGATCTGGTCCACTCTCTCTGTCGTTCACTCCCTTTTACCACTCTGCCCTTCACGCTGTGCCTTAAACACACCAAACCCGTTTCTGCCTCAGCATCTCCAAGTGGGCTCTTCCTTTGCCCAGAATGTCATTTTCCCAGATCTTCACATGACTGTCTTGTTCTTGGAATTCAGTCAAGGTCTCCTTCTCAGAAAGTCTTTCCCTCATCACTCACACTAAAATAGCTACCTCTAACCAATGTTTACTCATTTATCTCATGTTTGCCCCTTGAGAGGAGCATACTGCTACATCCCCAGTGCTCAGAATGCTATCTGGCATCCTGTAAGTACTCAATAAATATTTCTTAAATGAGTAAACTGTTGGCTGATGTGTGTGAAGGCCATTTTTGAGGTATCATATTGGTGACTCCCACATACATTATGAATTAGGTTAGGATCGCTGTAAATCTTCCCTCTCAGCAGAAAGGCTCTGCCTAAAGATAAAGTCATTTTTCCAGTGATGATTATGTCTCTTTTCTCACATTTAAAAATTTTTCTTCTTAACAAGTGCCTCTGAGGACATTTTCTACCAAATTACTGTAAAGGGGACTTTACATAACACTGTATGAGAAGTTGAACTATGTTTCACCTCTAAGTCCCATCCCTTTTAACTCTTAATTCAATTATATTTTTAACTTGTTTTGGTGAAGAGTGAAAATCTGTGTGGTCTAAAGTATCTGCTTGAGGTGGTACTGCCTAGCTGCACAGCACTTCAGAGACTGATTGTTGAAAGAACTTGGAACTCACCTCTCAGAAGCTGCAAAGAGAGCTGAGATCCAATAGCAAAAGGAGGGTAGATCTTCCGTGGTCTGTAGACTAGCTCCCTTGATGTCCTCACACAGTGTTGGCCCATGGAGTGTGGCGTTAGTTGGTACACCTCTGTACCCTGTTCTAACATATTTGTTTTTTCCCTCTTTACTTCTCAGCCTGAGGCTCTGTGCAAATAGAAAGAGGACTTTTCTCAATCTGCATCTCTCTAAACTCTTTCCAGCACCGTCCCTTAAAATTCAAGACACTTCATGAGCCTAAGGTGTATTTTCATACTGACGGGGCTTTCTGGGTGTTTCATTGTGGATCTTACTGGCTGATTTGGAGCTGGTAACCAATCTTTCGTTCTTTTTAAGATGTAATAAATTGTGACATTGGGGTTTAGGGTTAATGGGAGAAAACAGACCCCTGGAGGGTGATTCACTCTTTTTCTCCCTAAAGACCACAAAGTGTAATCCTAGGGTGGCCTCGTCCACATTGCAAGTGCATACCTGGCATTTCCACTGACAGCTAGAGAGTGCCTGCTATTACTCAGAAGAAAAGATGGTATATCTGATAATCTGAAAGAACAAAGACTCCAGTTACTTCATCTCTCTTGCCTGAGGGCCTGGAATTAATTGTGTTTCTTTATACCCCATCTAATTTTATAAAATCATACTTTTCCATGGTAGTTTACTAATTTACCACCTTATCTAAGATAAGACTTTGCCAACAGTAATAACATTTAGAAAATTCTGTCAGACTTGCTGAGAATGGCTCCTGCCCCCCCACCAGCCCATACACACACACACACACACACACACACACACACACACACACACACACACACACACACCCCTACCCAGCTTGCTCAGACTTTAAAGCCGGTAGACTCGATCTCTGAGGACATGAAGACATCAGAATGAATGATCACGAAGACATCAGAATGAATGATCTGGTGCCTCAGAAGTTCAGAAGAAAATCAAGAATAACTGAATCTATTCAGAGACCTCTGGGTATCTGCTTCAGTTTCTTTTCAAAAGGTAGAGAGAGTAAAAAGAAAGAATTCATCTGCTTTTCAGAAAAACATATCCATGTATTTACACGATACACGTTTATTGTGTACTTACTGTGTAAAAAACCACTATGGGGCTTACCTCCCCTCAGATATAAGGGGATGGGAGGAAAGCAGGGAAGTGGCAAAATTTGGAATGAGCATGGAAATACCAAGCCTGAAGATTCCAAGTAGGAAGGTTGGTGTTTGGGGGATAGAAGGGAGGTGGGGCTTTTTATATTCATGTCAACTGCATAGTCAGTTATAGCAACTCCTACTCTATTCTAGGTTTTAAGTAAAGCAGGCTCAGGATACAGAATTCCTCTACATTCCATCACTGGAGTGGCATAGACATGGAGACTCCGAGGAGGAGAATGGGGCAGAGGTCACCAAAATCAACTGTGCTTCCACTAGTCTATATTCTCCGGGCCATCAGGCAATACACCCCTGATCTTTAAGTATGATATGGCGTATGTGCGTGAGACGTGTGTGCACCGTGAGCGTGTATGCTTGTGTGAGTGTGGGGTGGAGTCCAAAGCAAAGCAAAATAGTGTATGTTTCCCTTGTGGCTCAGATTCCATTTGTAGATATAATTATTTGTTTAACATAGTCACACCATATTATGTTACATTCTATGATTTATTAGCAAAAGCATGCTCTTTAAACCCCACTTTCCCAAGCCATGATCATTTCTTGACATGTTTCATTCCTGGGAAATGACATAGACATTTGTTATATTCTCAGACAATAAAATATTGCCTTGCTAAAATACCTTCATGGAATATTAAACACAATGAATGCTGTTCCCTTTCCTGTGTTTATCATATCATATTAAAAGTGAAGACGTAGCCCTTATGTTTTCTTTCCTGATAGACAAGACATTGGAAAGAATGAGTTTAGTTTACCCTTCATCCAACTGGCTTTACTTAGCTATGTCCAAAGCCTCCAGCAGTGCCGTTAGAATAGCATTTCAATCATCCAGCTTCTCAAAGGCCATTTTTAATGTACCTTTCTTTCAAATCATCATGAAGAATAAAATCCAAAATTTCTCCTGTAAACTTTCCCTTGGTCTCGACTCCAGATTCAGTGAGTTTCAGGCAGTGATGGAAATTGCAAAAACTGGGGAGGGATCCAGTAGAAGGACTGAAGGATTAATCTCCTTAGAAACTGGTTGTGGACCAGCCTCAGAAATATGTTGTTAATATTTACCAGTCAACATACTGGATCATTCCATGTGCACATAAAGACCATATGAAACATACAGAAATATCAGAAAGTGTTATCTAATCGGCGTGAGTGATTACCTATTCACAGAGTGGTATAGGCACACCCACAACTACATAGATACACACATTCGTTTTGGAAAGTTTTTCCTAATACTATTGACTTTCTGTGTAAAGCAAGCTCATCAGAGAGACCAATAAATTATCCTTTGAGTTTCATCATATGCATAGTATACTAAGGGATTTTTCAGGGCTACATGTAAGGTTAAGTTGAATCCCTAGTATGCCTAAGTTTTTCCAGTTCTCACTGATAGAATTAGTATTAGACGAAGGGGAGCGTTGCTAAACATCAAAATTTTTAGCTAAGGAAACTTGTGTACTTTTTAAAAATTTTATTTTATTGAAGTATAGTTGGTTTACAATGTTGTGTTAATTCCTGCTGTACATCAAAGGGTTTCAGTTATATATATATATATTCTTTTTCCTATTCTTTTCCATTATGGTTTGTCACAGGATATTGAATATATTCCCTGTGCTACACAGAAGGACCTTGTTGTTTATCCATGCTCTATGTAATAGTTTGCATCTGCTCATCCCAAACTCCCAATCCATCCCTCCCCCAGCCTCCTTCCCCTTGGCATGACTGTGGAAATATAGCCTAAACAATCTAAAACAACCTCAAGCTTAAAGTCAAATGGTCCAGGTTCTATGCTTGTTTTTGTTACTACTTTGTTTGAACATAGACCAGTAATTATATTCTCAACACTGATTTTCCAGTATTCACTGGAGAATAGATTTGCTCTAGCTGCTTTAAAAGGTGGTAGGGAGAATAAAATGAAGTTATGCAATCAGGGCAAGGTTTATGGGAGGATAACCAGTGCAGCTGCATAGGGCCCTGCTCTCAGAAGGGCTAAACGTCTAATGCTTCCCTGTCACTGACTTGAAATCCTAAATAATTTTATCTTTGAGGTTGTGCTTTGTAAGTGAAGTTGGATGGGGGAATGAAGCATGAGCAGAGCGGATACGCCAGGTGTCAGCACACGTATGTACAGACTTGGGTCCTCTGGTACAGTGAGTATGGGGCAAAAGCATCAATTGGGGCAGCAGCAGCCATGGCCACGGCGGAGGGAGAGAGCAGGGACTGTGCACAGTGGCAGGACCAAGACCAGAGGTGAGAGGTCAGCTTGCCCATTCATCCCCAGATCCCGTCCTTACAGCATCTGTACCAAAACTAATTCTCCAGTCTGAGCCCTAGAACAGGAAATACCTCAGCTCAAGCAGTGAACTTTGTCAGAAAATTATTACAGAATAAGACTGTGCACACAGACATTGCAATAAACCATATACTCATTTATTATTAAAATTCTTTAAAGGATTTAGAATCTCTGGTTTTGAAAACTTCTACAGCATTGCAAAGCAAATCTCCACAAACTTAGATACAGGAATTAAAGATTGTTACAGTCAACAAAAAAGAACATTATTCTCACATGAAGCTTCAGATAACTAGCTATGAACAAGGCAGACAATTTTAAAATCACTTTTCCTTTGTAATTGAATATATTATAATATAATGTATAAACAAATGTTCTGAATTGTATATAAATCTTGAAGCCACCTTTGTTTTTTTATATGACCTCTGCAAGTTACAGGAAATGTTAGAGAAAACAATAAAATGCCATTGTGTACATTTACATTGAAAATTAAATTCAGACTTATATGATGTGTATAAAAAGTTAAATCTTTTCTAAAAAATTGTTCTATAAAAATCATCAGCTCTAGATGATTTATTCCAATGTTGTCAGTCTATAAAATACTATTAACAGCTCCAGTAACAGCCGCATCCACAGAAAAATTCTTCTTAAAATTGAATATTCAAGAATTATTTGCAATCTTACAACTGCCAAGAGAACTGACCCTGCTTTCAATTACATTGATTGAAAATAAAATTTCTAAAAGTATAAATTTCGATGACCTAATAAATTTGTAGAAGATTGAGTCAGAAAAACTTTATGATTAATCAAGATATCACATTAATAAAGTATTGTTATTTATTTAAAATTATGAAGCCAACATATTATCGCAATTTGTAAGTTTATGTTGTTACTCAGGCAACATTATTATCCCTATTATGTTTTACAAGTAACGGAATGTTTTTAAAGAAAAAACTTTTTACTTTAGTGCTTTTAATAACACTTTTTTCCTCCTTTTTTGAACAAGGAGCCCTGCATTTTCATTTTGCACTGGACCATGCAAATTATGTAGCCAGCCTTGGATATAATAGAGTTCAGATTTTTGCCACAAATTTGCTGAGTCCTGTTTAACCAAAGTGGGGCTCATTTTTCTTTAAACATTTTAAGCATACTCATTATATGTTATTTATCCAACAAGTCGGCCTCCTGCATATTTGTTTCTTTGTGTGTTATATAAACTTTGATTAGCGTGTTCCTGTTTAGCCTGTATATATCTCTGACAAGCCTATGCATCAGGGTTGAAATCTGCCCCTCCAGTGGGAATTTACATGTTTCTGTCAGACACCCCAGGATGCTGGTGGGCCATCATATTAATACCTTAGCTTGGGATTTTGCTGATCAGTCAAAACCCATACGATGGCGGATCTGTGTTAAACATTGTCAGGAAATTTGTTTCGCTACCCAGAACCCTAACGGAAAAAGACAAGTTTCTTTATCATTCCCTTTTTATGAGGATTTTTTTCCCAGTCCATATTTTCATAAGGGTGTGGCCTTTCAAACATCCTAATTGCCTCCCCTCCCTCCCCTCCTCCCCTCACCACCACCCCCCACCCACCGACCTTACCCTGAGTTCTCTTTCCACCTGATCTAAAACCAGCATTTAGGTGAAGAAGTGTTCAGCAAACCCAGTGATCCTTCACCTTCCGGTTTCAAACATCCACTTAAAGTTAGTCCCTGGTAATCACAGCTATTCTGTGCACTGGAGATAATGTTGATGACATTTTACATGCCTTTTAAAAGTGTTTTGTAGAAGATCATCCTGTCTGAAACAAGGCCAGAAAAGGAAGTTGGGTCTTCGTTTTCTATTATGTAATACGAAAGTGTTGAGTTAAATTAACACGAAATTACAGTTCACTCCTTCAATCTTCCCCTCAGTGTTTGTCGAACGTTTACTGTGTGCTTGACACATGGTTCAAGCTGCTAAGGATGTGGAGATGGATAAGACACAGCTCTTGCCCACAGAGAGTTCACAGTTGGGAAGATAGAGACAGAAACACTAAACAAACTGTGGCAATACCATCATAGGCTTATGCACAGGGTAGCATACAGTGTGGGTCAGTGAAGGCTTCCAGCAAGAATTGAACGGTAAGCCCAGTGTGGAAGGATGAGCAGAAGTGAACCTGGTGTTTGGGGGTTAGGGGGTTGGGGGAGGGGTGCTGCTAGAGTGGAGAATGTGACTCCTAAAGGGGGGATCATAGCGATGGCTGAAATAAAAATGCACAACCTGAGAGCTGTGAGTTTTGGTTTTATCTGGGGACTTACTGAGGACTGTAGCCCAGGAGACAGCCTTTCAGCTAGCTCAGAGAAACTGCTCCAAAGAGGTGGGAGGCAGGTCAGCATAGATGTGATTTTGAAAAAACGTGCAATCCAGCACACATCTCGGTAGACAGTTGCTGCTAGTCATGAGAAACAGATATCTTAGTTAATAATTGTAGTGCATTTCTAAGTATGGGAAGATGCAAGAAATTGGCTTCATAAAATTTTCTCCTGAAAAACTATCTGAAGGCCTGTTCTGCCAGTCTTCCCAGAGCACAGAGTGTCTCATTCCTGATCTCAGTCCTGAACTCCTTTCAGGGTAAGCTGAAGGTCAGGGACTGCAGTGGCTAATGACTCAATCCTTGTAGAGCCAGATGGTGAGCAACACTCTTCAGTTGGCAATTGCAAAAGGACAGAGGTGAAAAAACAATATGGTGGAAACAAGAGGCGACGGATCCAATGAAACAGCCTTGTTCTAATCAGTTTTTATAAAGGATACTTAATAGATCTATGAAAATAGGAACTATAATTGTCCATTCAGTTCTCCTGACTTAAATGCTTCTTAACATAACCTAAGGAGATTTTTTTTTTTTTTTTTTTTTTAGGGAGATTTATTTTAACTTAAGATTTTATTTCTTTAACTTTACTACTTTTTTGAAATTTATATAAACTAAAACTATACCCTGGAATAACATGAGCTTTTAACAGCTCAAGCATAAAAGTGTACAGCAAATTGCAAATCAGTTGCAGATATAAGAACAATGTAGTTCTGGTGGAAATTAATCAAATCCCTTCTCTAGGGTATTAGTGAGCCCCTTAGCCAAGCTGTCAAGAGAAATATTTTTGCCCCATTTCCTGTTTCTGTTGTCTCGATACTGTCTCCAATCCAAATTGTATGTGGCTACAATTCTCATTGAATCAAGCTGGTCTGATTGCTTCCCTCATAGAGCACTCAGTCCTCAATTCTCTGCAACTGTTCCAGGTTTCCATCTTAAAATACAGGATTTTGGCTTCAACTGCCCTAAGATTTGCAACAGAACATTTACTGCTTTTGCAACTGTTACTCCTGTTTCTTATATTTTATTGCACAATCCCATACAACATGAAACCTGTAAGAAATGAGGTTCCTCTCAAACTCAAATGGATTCTGTCCTATGACTTTAAGTAGGAAACGCTCCTAGTATTCAGATGAGTTACTCTGTGGCTTTAGGTGACTAGAAAACATTTTCTGAGCTGAGTACTCTCCCCCATTACTCAAATGTCCTTCCTTTAAATGTTTCCTTCCCCCATTATAGATGTTCCATTGGAGAAGGAACTGCTTATCCATATTGCTGAATTGGCTTGAAATTCTACTGCTTAGCTCTTATTGGGTCACAAATTCACTTTGAAATGGTTTAACAGTGGTATATATAAATGCGAAGCACTGTTATTATATGTAAATTACTACCTACTTTGTATAATTCTTTCTTTTCCCTCTTCAAAAAATACATACTGATATTGAAGTTCAATATACACACTTTTTTCTGCAGATTTCTGTGAATAGCTATATGATACTCAAGTTGTCAGGATTCATTTCAACCCAAATGAAATTTCATCAACTTTTCATTTGCTAACAACGTAAGTGCCAAATTACTTTGTGTTTAAAGATTACATGAACTAATGTGCTATAGAATGCGAAACTTTCCACTTTGAGGGTTTTTCTTAATGTCTTTAAAGGGCAGTGTTATGGTGTTTGTAGCTTATTTTAAAATACTTCAGTATAGACATTATGATACTGTAAATATGCCATTTAATTTAAGCTTCAGTTCTAAGGACAGTCACTTCCTTCGACTGAAAATCTGCACTCTGGAAAAAACCAATTAGTATCATGTCAGAAAGGCCACATGTGTCTATTAAAAGCACTTCTATTATTCATATCTTGATCAACCCCTGAGACTTTGTTAATTAACACTACATATCAGATTCTCAGAGTCATTATTTAGATTAATGAATGTTACAACTGGGTGCTTATTAGTGAAATTTAAATATATTTGAGATATATAGATTGGGTGAAATATTTTATTAAATTAAAGTTATTTAAGCTGTGTACATTAGAAATTGGATAAAATATTTTAATTCACTCACTCTCTGGTGAATCTAGCAAGCCGACAGGGATAGTGATAGGGATACATTTCTTTTAAATAGTTAAAATCATGACTCTATGATATAAAATGGACATGTATCAAAGATTTTATTTGACTCATTAATTAGTGAGAAAACCAGAAAAGAAGTTGCAATTTGTTCAAAGGAAACCTCAAAGACCAGACAAATATGTAAGTCCATTGGTTATACTGAAATAAATTTTCTTTATAGGTACAAAATTGGCTTCTTCTACTATAGAAAAGGTAAGTCAATTGAACCTGCACTAGAGAGAATGTATTTGCATGTATATAGACAAGAATTATTTGTATTACTATTCACTTTTCTACAGGTTGACTTAGATCTACAGAATTGTAAAATAGATCAAAGACAATGAAAGGCAGAAACCCCATAGAATCAAATGACCAAAAAAGAGTATGCTCTAAACAACCTAGTTCTCTACTAAAACACCCAGTAATCTTTTGGACTCTCTAAAAGTCTTCCACAATTTTCCTTTCAATAGGCTTATCTCCAACCACTGGTTTACAAGGATTTCTGGTTGCTGCAAAACAGGTAACGGAAGGCTGCTTCCAAAATACTGTCTAGTTTTCCTTGAGCTAAAGTTTCTTGCAAGACATTGGTCAGAGTAACTAAAAGAAGAGAGAACTTGACCGCATTGAACTCACAGAACATATTGTATTGTGCTTGCTTGCTCATAAAAGTTTGTTTTAAAATGTCTGTATCTGTGATGAAATTTGTCAGAAGCTTGCTTTCATTATAACCTTGTAGCAGGAATCTATCAACCTCAAACATTTTGCGTTATTGCCTTCACCTACCAAAAACAACCCAAGAGTAGTGCGTATCGAAATTAACTTAGGTAACATCACAACAGGCAGAAAAAGGCATCAGGGTTAGCCTTTTTTTTTTTTTTTTTTCCTTTGAGAGAGGGTTACTAATTCTGCTTACCAAGAGTCAGAATTAACCTCTGTAAAAGATTTGGACTGACCTATGATGGATTTTAGCATTGGTGAGGGCCCAGTTTGGCTATTTACCCTTTGTTCCTAGTTGTAATGTGGCATGGACATGACCCGCTCAACTTAAGGTAAGAGGAACCAGAAGACACAATTTTCATTCTTTATCCATTCACACCATACCTCCCACCTGCAGCCCCTAGTCTCAATATCCTTGTCCCAGCCTCCCTTTAGCCACTGTCCTGGGGAGGTGGCAGTGGGAAGAGTCAGAAGGCAGGTGTGGCCCCCTCAGGCTCTATATCTCTGAGCCAATATTCTGTGCTCTTTTTCAGTAAGACTATATCACTGGACTATAAGATTCTTTGGCAGGAACTACCTCAAAATGTAAACACACATGACTGTGAGTAAGCTGCGTTTCGCTCCTCCAGCTTGGTTCCAGAAGAATTAGAATTTCCATACACCTCCAAATGAACTCTTTAAGGCGGGCCTCAGTGCGAAGGAGGTAAAACAAAGACTTACAACATATGGTTTATCTTTTCAGTAATTACATTTTCAAATGTAATCCTATACACTTTTTCCCCTTAAATAAAGTCTTGTTTAAAACCAAATGTTTCTCTGTTAACACAGAGTAGGCAAATGAGAGTCCACACGCGGATACTGAGATACTCAGTGGTTTCATGGTTTTGAAAAGTTTGAGTTAACATGCTGTACTTGTGGCCTCCTGCAGAATAAGGCTGTGCAAAGGGAAAAGCGGTTAAGCACTATAGGCTTGTGTCTTCCACATGGACAAGGTTTTTCAGGCCACACTCAACTGCAGAATCAGCATTTTTTTTTTTTTTCAGGGAGGACAGAGCAACCATGCACTAGAATATTTCCCTCGTGTCTACATCAGAATGGCATATTTCTGAATTCCAAGTTGCAAGGAGGAAAACTACCTTCAGATTTTCCTCCTCAGTAAAGGTAGCTTTCACTGAGATTTTTATATCTCTAAGGTCACTCCAAAGGGAAAAACATGAATTTTACAAACCACACCTATGAATGATCATACTCCAAACATGTTTTCTGCTACTCTGGTGACACTGTGAGGTTACCACACCTTTCCTAATACCTAAGTTTTCTGTTCATCAATCAGGCAACATGTTACTTCTTCAGGGAAAATAAAATCCTCTCCACTAAATTAACTTTGTAGAGATCAATAGGACAGGTGTCCTACAGTGAACCAGAGAGATGGGCTGCTGCAGGCTGAGCGGTAGAAAGGCAGATGACATTTACAAGTCAAGAGAGTGTGCTGGGCACTGTGGTTTTGTTTTCTCAGTCTCCATTCAACCCTCTTTGTTCTGCAGAGGTTAGTGAACTGAAATCTACACTTTCCAGACTCCTTAGCAACGGAGGTTGGGGATAAAAATTAGGTTCTCTTGTATCTAAATACATTTAGATGCCTGCATTTGCCTGAGATTTAGAGATAAGTAAAGGAGGCTATTTTCGTGCCAATGTCGTGCTGGCAAACCAGGTCATAGAGATGTAACTCTTAAAAGTTTTTGCTGGCATAGGCAGGAGTCCAGTGTTGGATATCAAGTCTCCTGGGTATCAAGAGGCAGTTACTGTGGCAGCAGAAGGGACCACAGTGGTGTAACAGCAGCCAGCTTCCTGATGCCTTGGCCATAACCATGAATAGTCCTGTGCTGGGCCCTTGACCCCCAGTCCTTCAGTCCTTCCACTAATTTTAAATCGCTTTCTGTCTAAAATAGCCAGAGTGGTTTTGCTCCCTGTGCTCCGCTCTGACTAGTATGGAGAAGACCTGTGGTCATTAGGAAATGATCAACCACAGACAGTTAGGAGCTGGAGTCTCTATATTTATAAGTTTTAGAATTAGAAGGGAGTTTACATAGCCTCCATCCCATCCAACTCTCCTCATTTTCAAGGTGAGAAACTAAGACTTTAGAGAGGTTGTATGGCGTGATTAAAAGATTTGGGGCAATGTAGTACAAAAGAGAAAACAGAGAGCAGGAGTAAAGCATATCTGAGTTTGAATCCTAGAGCTGCCACCAGTAAGCCATGGGACCTTAACTTCTCTGAGCCTCAGTTTCCTTGTCTGTAAAACGGGGGTAATCAGGAACATGGTGGGCACTCAATAACCTTAGATTCTTCCCCTTCTTTTGTTCCTTTATTCATTGTCATGTGATGTGGCAGTACCTGCTTAGAATACAGGTTTCCTCATCACTAGAAATACTAAGATGAAAAGCAAGCTCTAACAATGGGCTCATGTCCTAGCACACTTTTAGTCTGTGGACAAAGGCAGAGCAGTGAAAACAGGCAGAACAGGTAGCAACGCTGAGATGAGAAGAGCTACCCATCAGGAAGGAACGGTGGGAGATGAGGAAGAAAAGAAGTTGAGATCTGGAAATGTTGTCTGTTGGAGTAAAAAAAATAAAATAAAATAAACGAAATAAAGGGCCCTACTAGAAAAGGCCTGTGTTAGTCAACTCAGGCTGCCATGTCAAATACCACAGACTGAGTGGCTTAAACAACAGAAGTCTATGTTCTCATGGTTCTGGTGGCTGGAAGTCGCAGATCAAGGTGCCAGCCAGTTTGGTTCCTGGTGTGAGTTCTCTTTCTGTCTTATAGGAAGGAATGGCCTTCCCGCTATTTCCTCACAGGGCCTTTCTTTTGCGCACGTGCCTGCAGAGACAGAGAGCTCTGGTGTCTCACCTTCTTCTTATACGAACACCAGTTCTATCGGATTAGGGTTCCCCCTTAGAACCTCAGTTAACTCAATTTCACAAAGTTCCTACCTCCAAATGAAGCCGCACTGGGGGCTGGGCCTTCAACACGTGAATCTGAGGGACACAATTCAGTCTGTAACAAGATCCAGGTGACCTGACAACAGAAACCAAAGCAGATGATATAATTCATGAGGGAGATGGGTGTTCATGATCCAGACTGAGGAAACTGAGCTGGACCCAGCAGCTGGTGTTGGGGACTACGGCCTGCTATGCCATAGAGAATAGATCTGAATTCTCCAGGCAGGTAGTGAAGAGCGAACACACTTCCCAGAGTTAGCGTAGTACAAAAGCAGAAAGCAAGTCAGACCAGATGTCAGCCTCCTTTTAAGTTCTATCCAATCACGCTAAGACAACAGGATCCACCAATAAGCACATACTGTACCTAACAGAGCCTCGGCAGCAACCTCTTTACCTGTTCGGTTCTAAAGATGGTACTTGGAGCTACTGAAGTGATAGCATAAGCTTTAGTCTCCTCTGGTTGTTTTGTGTTGACCTACACTCATAGATACGTAGCTCACGTGGCCCTTAAACCACAGATCATACGGTTTGAGACTCTCATTCTATGCCCTGTGGAAGTCCCAGTGCATCTAGAGATTTTTGCAGATTCCCAGGGATATATGTTCACCTAGTCATCTCTTTTTCTAGGCATGTTTTGGTGCTTCTCTTTCATATAACATTGAAACGGATATAAACATTTAAGTTTCTCCATTTCCACACAAACTTCCATGAGCCTAAGTAGGCTCTACTGAAATTTGAGGGTCATGGCAAAGAGCTTAGGAACGAGTCACATTGCCTTCTGCCACCTCTCCAACTCACCTTGCCCTCCTTCTCTGAGCCCCTGCACCCCAGCTGTTATGCAGAATGGTTCAGCTCTCCTTAGCAACTTCTCCCAAACCTGTATGTCCAAACCCACACACGTGTTGACTCTGGATGCCAACACAAACATATCCAAGATAGGTTAAGGAGTTTACTTAAAAACATAAAATCTAATAAAAAGTAAAACTGTAAAAGAAATAAACAAACCAACACTTATAAACAAAACAGGCTCAGACAGAGAAAGACAAATATCATATGCTATCGCTTACATGTGGAATTTAAAGAAGTGGTACAAATGAACCTTTTTACAAAACAGAAGTTGAGTCACAGATTTAGAAAACAAACCTGTGGTTAACGGGGAGGAAAGGATGCAGGGGAGGGATAAATTGGGAGATTGGGATTGACATATACACACTACTATATATAGAATACATAATTAATAAGAACCTACTGAATAGCACAGGGAACTCAATTCAGTACTTTGTAATGACCTATATGGGAATAGAATCTTTAAAAAAAGTGGATATATGGAACGTATAACTGACTCACTTTGCTGTACAGCAGAAACTAACCCGACATTGTAAATCAACTATACTCCAATAAATTTTTTTTTTAAAAAAAGCAGGCTGGTTCTCTTAGGGAAAATGAAACACTTCTCAACCTGGGTTGGTTCAGCCTAATGGTGCAAAAAAAAGTGGAGGTGGAATTAATTCAACTATCTTAGCAATCAAGAGGAAAAGAAATCAATTATGCTAAAAGAGAACCGTTTTCATCAGTGCAGTAAAGTCGTCATTAAATAATGTCACTGAAAATAGCTCTGATGTGTTTCTCCTTCAACCTTTCCCTATCTCTTTTCTTTTTACTTATTCATTTATTCAACACGTATTTCTTGTGCATCTACTGTGCATCAGGGACTGTTTTAAACACTGTAGATATAGCAGTGAGTAAAAGAGGGGCCCTGCCCTCATGGAGTAACATCTGGTAGAGGAGAGAGATAATAAGCATGAAACAAATGCATAAAATAAGGTCACATAATGGTCAGTACTAGAAAGAAAATAAAGCAGGGTAACAGAACAGAGAGTAACTGGGAGAAGTTGGGTCAAGTTGATAAGATAGACAGGGAAAGCTCTCCAAAGAAGACCCTATTGAACAATGACCTTCTTAGCAAGAAAAAGACATGGAGAAGAGAATTCCAAAGGTGGGAAGAGCAGAGGGTGTGAGGAACAGTGAAGAGGCCAGTGGAAGGCGAGGAGAAGGGAAGAAGGGAGGTGACGGTAGGTGACATCAGAGACAAACAGGGCCCAGATCACCAAGACTCTTGTGAGTCATGATGAGGAATGTGGATTTCATTACCATCAACACTATTATATTCCAACCATTTGTTAAATATTTTTTGACAGAACTAGAAGTAAGTAGACCTACTTCTTTCTTTTCGTTTTTTTCTTAAGTAGCTGGAATACGGGGCTTCAGTAATAATGTATAACATTCTAATTAAGTAGAAACTTAAAAATATTAAAAGCCTTAAAGCCCATACACACACTCACACACACGTGGAAGGGGGTTAGCCTCTGTCTCATGGGTTTTTACACATAGGAGATGCACAGCATGCTATCAGGAACCTGCCTTGCCCATTGCCATCTGCTCCTGCAAAATCTACTTGCATAAACAAGAAAATAAGTCCTTGCAGTATTATATCCCTGGCTCCTAATTTCAGACCACGGATGAAGTTAAGCACTTCAAAGACTTTGAGTTTCTTCGTCATTTAAAATCAGTAGAAGAACCATTCCAGATTTTTCTTTTTTGCTAGGTCCTTGGGATGGCTCTGAAGAGAGTACACATGATTTTTTGGAAACTGTAATCCTTTCCAGCCCCTAGAGATGGGGAGGAAGAGTCAACTGGGTGCCAGAAAAGTGAGCTGAAACAAATTATGTAGTGGGCCTAATAGAAAACCCACCATGTGATGAAATATTCTCTCTCTCTTTTTTAATTTATGAAAAGTACTCCCTTGCATGTTCCACACCCATCTCGCTTGGGACTTCCCAGTCAATTTAACTGCATCACTGAAGAATTAATTTTTTTCTCCAGAGCCAAGGCTATTAAGACAGCAAGACAAAGATCAGCACCACTATTCCATTGGTTCAGATGGATTCCCCTTAGGGATTCCCTTCCTCCTTATCCCAATGTGATTCTAAATAATACTCGTCCACCCCAACTTTGAAATACAGTTGATCTTATCCATTTACCTAGAAGTTAGAGGTACAGAGCAATAGCTAAAGTGAAGCCACCAGCTCACAGATGAAATCTTTTTAGGAACCTTCCCCAAGTTCTACTAAACAGAACAGTGTCTAATCCCACGGTCAGGGTATGGTTTCAAGTAATGTGGGAAAACCAACCTATTGTGGGATTGTAGCCAATCCCTTCGTCTCTCTGGATCTCGGTTTGTCCACATATAAGAAAATAATTAAATAAGAGAAGGAAAAAAAGCAATATGAACTAAAATGCTCATTGAAACATGAAATATAAAGGTGAAACATTAGAAACAATTTAACTTCCAAAATGCTAAAATCATAACAATAGTTTACAGGATTTTGTTACTAATAAAAACAACTAGAATTTGTAGAGCATATTACTTTATAAAACGTTTGCAAGTGCATTGCCTGATTTGTAAGCCGCCTAACAAAAAGCAGAACAATTTATGATTTTATTTATTTATATTTCACAGATGAGGAAACTAAGGCTCAAATAGGTTAAATGATTTGTTTCAGATTACACAGCTTGTATGTGACAGAGCACGAACTCAAACCCAGCATGGAGTTTGGATCCAAGCAAGTTTGGCTTTGAATATTAGCTCTGCCATCATCTATCGCTATATCTTTTGAAGGTTGTTCATCAGTATAGACCTCAGTTTTCTTATCAGCAAAACAGGGCTGTGGGTGTGTGATCAAACAGGAGAACATATGTATAATCCAGTGCCTAGCATGTCATTGTTATAATAAATCCTACTTCTCTTTCCCTTCTCTTTTAGTTGGTCATCCCATAGCCTTTCTACTGACTAACCAGGCTACCTCTACCATCACTGGACCTCGTTACCATGGAATTCTATTCTCCTTATCTGCCCAGTCTGGGGCAGTATATTTTCCAACAGGCCACCAACTTCATTAGTATCCCCTGGCCCAGAGCCACCCATACCCACCAGACAGAAAGAGAAAATGACCTTTCCCCTGGCATCAGCATCCACCAGTCCTGTTCCTTCAGACTCTGACTTCCTGCTTTTGCCTCTTTAAATCTATGGCACTTGTTGGCTCCTTAGTTGCGTTCCCTAGTCTCAGAAAACAACGTGAAAATCTTCATGTTTCTGCATGTTCAAGCTTTTTGAGTAATCTGGGTTAAAGGATGAGTGAATAGCAAACAAGACTTGGAAGTTAAAGATAATACATTACTCAGGAGAGATTTACAGATTTATCTACCCTGGAGCTATTTGTTCACATTCCAAAGGGTTGTAACACCCTTGGGACCTTTCCCTTCTCTCCTCAGAGAAGATTTGTTTACGTTAAAGAGCAAAGGTTTCTGTCCTTCTCTCAGGAGGGAATAAAGACACCTGTACAATTGCTCCTACATGAGCTCCAAGATTCACAATTTCAAGGTTCCTCTCCTGCACTCTAGTCACCCTCTCCCTCCATACGTGCATGTGATGACTGCTTTTATCATATCACCCTGAGGAGGAGATGGGGCGTAAGTAAATAAATCAGTCTGTCTCTGATCCAGAAACCTTGTGTTTACTGTAAGGATAAAAATAACTAAAATATAAAATATTATCTCCTTGGTTTGATTTCTTATTCATAGAAGCCTGAAATATCTTACAGCCTCCTTCCTGCTTGGTTGAACCTGAGTCATTATCATTTACAGAGTCACCTCAAATGAATGCACAGGAAACATTCATTTGATTATCAGTTCCAACCCTCATCAGGTAGAATTTAGTGGAAAGGAGAAATCAGCCTATCTTGAGCACCAGACTTAAGACCCTACACTGAACCTTAAATGTCCTTTAGGGAGGATGGGGAAAATATAAGTCAGAGGAAATGAAAACGTGAAAGAGACACACCCAATTACTATAAATACAATATCACAACATAGTACTTAACTATTTCAACTTAAGAATGCAAAATGATCTCTCAGCTGTCCATTCCCAAGACAGACTTCAGATTTCTTTCTGGGGCCCTTCAGAGAAATCCTTGATTGTCCTTTTGTATAAAGCCTAGAGGGATCCTGCTACTCAGCTCTTTTACTGCTTCCCCATCCGAAGCACAGCCTGCTGCCCTGCTGGCGTCTCTTTGCACCCCACCCTCTTGTCCCACCTCTTCCTGCTCTATCCAATCAGTTCAGCATTTGACAAAAGTGAAAACGTGGAAAGCCTGGTTTCTCTTATCATCTCAAAGGTAGATTTATTCCATGGCTTTGGACTAGTCATTCAACCATTCTGATCTCTTTTAAAACGTAAGTAGCTAGCGTGGACTGTCAGCACATAGCTCTCCATGTTTCCAGGGATAGCATTCAGTAAATTATAAAAACCCTCTGGAACTGTTAGTTTATCCAAAGCAGGCAAATTCCAACCTTGGAGAGGTTAATCCCTTCATAAAATAGCATAAAAATACTTCAACACTAAGTTTCAGGAGGATGGAATCTGACTCTAGGTAGCTTGTTCTGTCCTAAACCTCAGCCCATGTCGTGAGCCAAAAAGCCTTAATAATTAAATGCATTTGGATAATACAGTGGCAACACCAACTTCCTGAAGGAGGGAAATTATATCTGCCCCCGATGGCTTTATTCTGTTTGCATGATGGCATGAAAACTACCATGCCAAAGTTATTTCATGAGGTAATTGACCGGTATGGCAATATATCAGCCTCACTATTTTTCATTTTCTGGGGAACAGCAGAAAAGATCAGTGCCCTACCATTTTGAGGCATTAACAGGACTGAAAATATCAATCAATCGAATCTACTGGAAGAGGCTTTTGGATGATAAGGACAATCATTTCTGCCCATGACATTAAGCAGTTTCATTACAGTGAGAAAGGCTGATTGTTTCTATCTTATCTGATTCTGTCATAGTTGTAGAGTTGGCTTCTGCTAGGGGTCGGGTATCCTGGGAAACTGACCTCTTTGCTCTGGGGCTGTTAAATCACAGAAGCCTGTGGGTCTCACCCAGCTCACTTTGAGGGAACATCAAGGCAGTTCTACTCTTTACTGGGTGAGAAATTATGTGAAAAGCTTACACCCAAATTAATAATGAGCATGGTCTCTGTTCTGTAATGCGTACATCTACAGAATCCTACAGCCAGCTTCAGTGATGAGGCCAGCTTTGATTTTAAATTAGACAGCACCAAGCTAATCTCATTTCCTTATATCCATCTAGGAAGAGTGGGTTGTGTTTAAGCCCAGTCCAAGACTATTTTATCGGCTGTTTTATAAGCCTAGCATTCCCTTCCCACCCAGAATGGCCAGTTACTATACCAGGGCTAAATGTTTGGAGAATTACTCTACCATATGGAAGTAGCAAATGAAGAACATAAAAAGCAGAAAGATCTATGCCCTGGTGGATAGTGGTCTCAAATTCACTCATTATTCATATGAAAGTAAGAAACCCAGGGAACAGGAGAAGGTCAGTGGGGTCCATGGAGGCCATTCCTTTCCAATATACTCTTTTTTCCTTGGGCAGCATCTAATTGCTTCTGTTCTGCTTACACTCGGGCCTGGAATTCTATTCCAAATACTTGCTATTTTCAGAAAGAAAAAAAAAGTTCCTGGTGTCTGTTCTGTATATAAATTGCTGAGTTTCAAATATTATTCAAGTTGCTGGCAGACAAGGTCCTGAGCAGAAGTGGGTTTCAGGGCAGGCTTACGTTGTCTCCCAGGGGGTCCCTTCCCTCTTGGAGAGAGAGAAAGAGCTACTTTTAACCCCAAAGTTTGTTTATCATTTTCCATTGGATGGAGGTATACTTCTGGAAAATGGCAAGGCATAGGGGGAAATCAAGTGGGATAGACATTCTTTTAAAAGAAATCATGCTCTCTGGTTCTCAGGAAAATAGAAGAGTGAAAAATGCCTAGGCGTCACCTCCTTCCCAGCCATTAAAGCATTTCTTTTCTTTTTCTTTTCTTTCCTTTTCTCCCTTCCTTTCCCTTGTTTTGTTTTTGTTTAATAGACAGAGCCCACCAGAATAAAGGTACCTTATCTGGGAAGTCATTATTTTACTCTTGTCTTCTTTGTTCCAAGGAGATTTCCAGTGCCTTCAGAACAGCTACTGGTCCTAGCTAGCATATACTCTCAGAGGTATGGGAAGCCGCCCCAACTTTTTGGCAACAAAATCCTCAGTGCCCAGGGACAGCCAAATCAACAGCTGCTAAAACTGGGGAAATGAGAAGAATAAAACTTTTGCTCACCCTCAAGTAACTTGTAGCCTTGCCAAGAAGATAATATCCATGCATATCAAACAATTAATTAAAAATACATGACAAGATTCCAAATATATGTGTTAGCATACGGTATTTGTTTTTCTCTTTCTGACTTACTTCACTTTGTATGACAGACTCTAGGTCCATCCACCTCACTACAAATAGCTCAATTTCATTTCTTTTTATGGCTGAGTAATATTCCATTGTATATATGTGCCACATCTTCTTTATCCATTCATCTGTCGATGGACACTTAGGGGCAGGACAGGAATAAAGACAGACGTAGAGAATGGACTTGAGGACACGGGGAAGGGGAAGGGGAAGCTGGAACGAAGTGAGAGAGTGGCATGGACATATATACACTACCAACTATAAAATAGATAGCTAGTGGGAAGCAGCCGCATAGCACAGGGAGATCAGCTCGGTGCTTTGTGACCACCTAGCGGGTGGGATAGGAAGGGTGGGAGGGAGACACAAGAGGGAGGAGATATGGGGATATATGTATATGTATAGCTGATTCACTTTGTTATAAAGCAGAAACTAACACATCATTGTAATGCAATTATACTCCAATGAAGATGTTAAAAAAAATACATGACAGTATATTGAGAGTATGTGAAGAAGCTCTGAATTCACTACATTAAGACCTAGTGCTGGGCCAGTCTAAGCCTAGGTTCTGAAGTTCTACAACCAACAACTAGGAAATTTTATAGGGGCTCTTCCTTGCTACACTTAAGGATTTTCATAGCAATACGTTAGTCCTCAAAAGATGGGTAAGAGCCATACATTCTTTGTTCAATAAAATTCCTAATACTCTGGGGTTCATAATTTTCTTTGTCTAACTCCTAAGATTCCTTGGGGGCTTCATATCCTGGTATACGCAAGGCAATTATATTATCAGACAAAACGATCTCTCCTTTTTTAAAATTTCAATCCAGCAAGTAATGAAGTGATGCATTTGGGCTGGAATTCTCTCGTTCCTGGGACTGAACATTAATCATCCAATGAGCTGGTCTGTTCTTCCTCAAATCAAGGTTTGGTCCATCTAAAGCACTATTCTCACACACGAGAGCTGGACAAATTTGACCACCATGGGCTGCCTGCAAAACAAGATGTAGTTTTCAAAGAGTGCTATTCATGACCTCACAAATTCTATAGTATGTCTGCCTTGGGTTTATTAGTACAGTGAAATTTTGATGGATTTTTAAATATATATAAATAACTGTAGTAAAAAGTCTGTGTAGCTTTCACCCACACACGAACTGAAGAAACTCACAGGCACAAGTGCTATGAACACAAACACACCCAACTGGCTTTGTTTGGTGAGGTGATGATTTCACTCTTGGAAGCTCTGCTACTCTTGGATATGCTTTATTATTTTCTTCTAATATAAAAATTTTACATGCAAAAAGGTAAGGCAGAATGGCTTCTCATTGACTTATGCTTCTATAATTATGGGAAAAACAAAAAAGGGAAGCAGCTTAGATTAGAAATAAAACATATAAACCTCAATGAAAGCAAAGTATGGAGACATGAATTTTCTAGTGAATTTTATCACAATAACCCTGCACACAAATGCCAAGTGTATCTGTTGACCCCACGATGTCAGAGAGTCAAGACAGAAAAAGCAAGACAGGTAAAAGGAACTTAAAAGTGACAAGAAGAAATAGGAAAATTGAGGAAGGTGAGAAATAAGAAAGTTCTCCTAATGTTGAGGAGTTAATAGTTTCCTAAATTCAGGCCACTATTCCCCATGCCTTGGGTTTGGGGAGAGGGGTGAGTTGTATGAACTATCTGAACTACCAAGACCTTGTGGCTCATTCAGAAAAGGAAACAAACAAACACACACACAAAAAAGCTTGTTATCTCTAACTTGTTAGCACTGGAGGAATCTTAGAGATCTCAGAAGAAAAGTGGTTTTCAAAGATCTCTCAGCTGATCAGTAGAAGAGGGGGTCTAAATTCCAGATCTATTCCCTAACCCATTTTTATGTCCACTAAAATTCTTTCTTGACTTTTGGTGAGCACTTATAATCCCTCATCTTTTTGTGTACCCATCCCCATCATCCTCCAATCTGCCACCCACCATCCGCCCCCCTGGCCTTCTCACACACACACACACACACACACACACACACACTTGCACATCTGCTATATGCTTGTGAAACATGAGTTCTTCCTCAGTTAGGGTGGGTTGGCAAGAATTAACACGGAATATATTTTGACAACCCAATGCTTGCAAACTGAACACAGATACCATGTAACTGACTACATGGCACTCCCAGCTACTACGCATGCCTGAATGTAACCTTTGGGAAGCTCCTGATGGAATTTACCAGTTTTCTTCTCTCTTCTGTAGGGAAACAAGAAGCCCTGGGGCTGGAGGCACTTCCCAGTAGGTTCATGTGTTGAAACAATCTTGCTGTTGTCCCAGTGACTGGGAAATAGCCATTTGTTTTGTGAAAATGTGGGGATTCAGTAGACTTCCTCCAAACCAAGTAACAGATACCTAAACTCTTGGATTCCAACACTTCACCTAGTGGGCACTGTTATGCCCCACCCATGTCCCTACCTCTGATCCCATCACCCTACACACACTCCACTCCTTGTTTCCACAGTAAGTGAGTGGGATTTTGCAGTAAGTGAGTGGGATTTTGCTTCAAGACAGATCCCACTCACTTACTGCAAAAGACCAAAGTGAAATGGTAAAAAATCCCTTTATTGTAAATTTTTTAAAAGGGGCTTACATGATGCAGTGTGCGCATCTTCATATGAACAGTGCTGTCATTGGCAAGCCATGAGAGGAACTTGAGGTTTGAGATGTTTTCTTAGTGATAAGGATGCATTGCACAATTGAAACTGGATGGGTAGCATGGTGGGGGCCAGGTGGAATGGTGTCTATCCTTAGAATATTTCATAATAGAAGAGCAAAAAGCAAACCTAGGATTATAAAGATATCCATGACTGCTTTATAGAAGGGGAAACTTCAGTTTGAGACAAAGAAGGACTTTCTAATGAAATAGATTATTATATGCTGTTATTTCAGTGGAGGTTGAATGACCATCTGTTCAGATATTCCTGGCAGGAATTCTTCTGAGAAATGATGAGCCAGAGACTCTGAATCTCTCCCTACTCTCCATACCTGTGACTATGGAAATCCTTCTGATGTTTGGTTGAGACCAGGACAACATTATATGCATTTGGAAAGAACCAGACTAACTGATTGACCTAGGAATTAAAAATGGACTCATTAGCAGAATGTTCCAGCCAACTATGGAGTGATTCTATAGCTCACAGTGAACAATGTAGTTAATAAAACCTTCAGAGGCCTTCTATAATGAGTAGAAAAGAATATTTTATAAATATCACACCAGAAATGTATTTGACTTTTCCAGTACATGTGCATACTTCAAAAGCTTATTCCCTTAGGTCATACAAATAGCAACTTTTAACCAAAAATTTGGGAAACAATAGTCCTTACTTCATAGAGGCTGTGAGGTTTAAACAAAGTCATGTGTAAAAACCACAGGACAGATCCCCTAGCAGAGTCAGTAAATAATAAATATTAAATATTAGCTGCTTATCTTATTTACAATCACATTTGATTTTCTCAATAAGCTGTTTCTTGGTCAATGGTGCTTACGTTGATAACACACACTAGGTCAGAAGTAGCCCAATCCCAGATTTCCAGAGTTGCACTGTGTGGTCTTCATTGTACTGAGGAACCTTCATACTGGACACAGTATCATGTAGATATTGGATGCTTGGGTATGCGGCATGTTAGTATCAGTGTCTCTTGGTGTGACCCAGTGGGTATAAACTAAAACAGATTCTCAAAAGGCTCCATTTTTCTAAGAAAGTAAATAAAA
Organism: Orcinus orca; assembly: GCF_937001465.1. Taxonomy (NCBI): domain Eukaryota; kingdom Metazoa; phylum Chordata; class Mammalia; order Artiodactyla; family Delphinidae; genus Orcinus; species Orcinus orca. The sequence goes on along the minus strand of NC_064559.1, from coordinate 15,292,817 downwards.
TCACAGCAAGGTGGAATCAAAGGGACAAATAGAAAGAATTGGGTCAAGAGAGACTTCATACACAGATTTTCTTGTGTGACTAATTTAGTGGGCTAGTGTTGCCTTGCAACTTGTGGTGTTTTCCAGCTGGCTCGGAGGAGTAGAGAATTTAGGGCCAAACATTTGGTGAGTTTCCTAATGAAAGAAATTAAACAATAGCTGCTCTGGCTTTTTGTAAGCAAAGATGTGTTATAGTTGAACTCCAGAAAGAGAAACAGCTCTCACTCTATTCCATATTCATGGATCTCTATAGGGTCAGACCAAGGTGAACACACCCAAAGGTCCATGCGACTGCTCTTTCCCTTCACCAGGCCAGAACAAAAGCATCAACATACACTGAGAGGGACTCTTAAAAAGTGACCTCTGAAAAGCAAGCTATAGACAACTTTTACCCACAAAGCAAAGGTACAAATTGCCCAGAGGCAAATGGGTAAATGGCCAGCTAACTCCCATCCAGAACACAAGACCAAAGAACTGGAAAGCTTACGTACTTAGAGGACTCTGGAACCAACTCAGACTCATTGGATGATACCACCCAATTTAGGATCAACACCCTTAACTGACAATCTAGCAGAGTTCTCCATTCCAGGGGCCAGCCTTGCAGTGACCGCCTGAGTCTCCTCAGCTAAAGTCTGCACAAAGAAAACTGAAAAGATGAGGTTCTATCTTTGCCTGTTCCTGGACATCAATTCTTACTGGATCTCTGGGACATCCAAGTGAGGTAGTCTTAGACACAGAAGAGTTAAAATGGTCTTTGGCTATGCCCACTTCACAGGTCATGAATTCCACTTTACCCAGAATGAAACAAAAAAAGAAAAGAAAAGAAAAGAAAAAACTGCCCACAGCACACACAATGATTCTTCTTTCAGTGTAAATGGTCCAAATTGAAACCACAGAGCAGATGGCATTCTTTTAGTGGCATACCCTATGACTAGGATACTGACAGTTCCTTGGAGTCTTGACATTTTAATGTAATGATGAAATGGGGTGTGCAGTAAGCAGAGGTCTAAGATGGCCCCCCAAGGTTCCTGTCCCTCAGTATGCATATTCAGTGTACTCTAATCCCTTTCCGTGAGAGTGGGCAGGACCTGTGAATAGGAAGTGATAATCACTCCAATGATTAAATGACATTCTGTGAGATTCCACTGTAAGACTAGAGAGAGATTCTCCAGTTGGCTTTGAAGAAGTTCACCGCCTTGAACTAAGAAAGCCTTATGGCTAGGACCTGCAGGTGGCTTCTAGTTGCTGACAACCACCTTCAGCTGACAGCAAGCGAGAAAAATGGGACCTGATTTCCTATATCCACAAGGAAAAGGATTCTGCCAACAACATGAATGAGCTTGGAAAGGAACTCCAAGGTCCAAAGAGAACACAGCTCAGTTGACAGCTTGAATTCAGCCTTATGAGACCCTAAGCAGAGGACTCAGTTAAACCATATGTAGACTTCTGACCCAGCTATGAGATAATAAACATATGTCATTTTAAGCTTCTCAGTTTGTGGCCATTCATTATACAGCAATGGAAAATGAATACATTGCCCCAGCTGAGTGGCCCTATGTCCTCATTTACCAACTGTGTGGCATCGAGCAGGTTAAATAACTCTCTGAGCCCCCACTTTGTCATCTCCAAAATGTGAATTACAAACATATCGGCTCAATTGCTTGCATATGTTGGAAGAGAGAATGAAAGAGAGATATTATTTAGGAAAGATGTTATTTTGAAAATTGTAAAGCACTAATCAAATAGTTGGTAATATTCAGTGAAAATCTTTGAAGTCTGTGGAAATTCAAAGGTCATTATGGGCTGAAGACAGGACTTTAAACTCTGGCTCCAGACTTTCAAACAAGGGTAGGATTATGAGAACCCCGGCTCCCATGACCTGTCTCCAAAGCAAATGCCAGAGGAGGCTTGGGTTCCTCCAGCAAAAGGTGTAAACATGGGGAAACTCCCTCTTTCATGGAAACTGGCAAAGCCTCACCCTGCAAATGATCTAGTTATTCTTGACAATACACATTACTGTGTCAACCGCCAGGTAGGCACTATGGATAAAGAGGCAGACATGACCCAGTGTCTCTGCTTAGGCCAGTTAAAGTGCTTAGGAAGACACAGGTAAGAGATGAGCAAATAATAACGGCATGAAAATGTTATACTAGGTGGTAGGTAAACCATTGCGAAGGGGAGAGTATAGAAGATGAGCGCTCACTCTTCACGGGGATGTGCAGGGAGGTGCCCCAGAGGAAGGCAGGCTTGAGTTGATTAGTAAAGGACAATTAAGGGTAATTAAATAGACGAGATGGACAGGGGACTGAGGAAGAGGCATTTTAGGGGAAATGGTTAAATTAAAGACATAAAGGTTCAAGGACATGACCCTTTGAAAGACAAGCCCCTTAGTGCCATCTGGCTTCATAAATGAGAACATGAAGATACATGACCAAATTCGACTTGAGAGTTGGGAAAAGACCATGAAGGATCTTGCACTCTTTGCTGAAGAGTCTCATATTCATTCTGAAGATGATAAGAAGTCCTTGATGACTTTTAAACAGATTGACCTTTTCAACTTGGACAGCAGTGTGGATAATGGATTTGAAAGAGGAAAGGCTCCCCTTTGAAGGTAATTTGAGTGTCCAGGTAAGAAAAGATCAAGATGTCAGTGCAGATGAAAAGAAAGATGAATTTAAGAGCCAACAAGAAAGGAGTACAAGCAGGACTCAGTTGGCCAGGGTGAATCTAAGAGAAAAAGAGGTCATAGTTGAATCTGAGGTTTCTTTACCGGATGCGTATTTGAAAGATTCATGAGTACTCCAGCTTTCGGCCTTCTAGAAGGGACAGAATTTAGGTACGGACTTCAGGACTGTCTCAAAGCTTGTCAGGAAGTAGGAGGAGAAATTATTAATACAGGCAGCCACTTAATTTACGTCCTAGATCCACTGAGGCAAAACTTTACCAGAAATTTTCCCTCACCAAGAAGAGTGGTTAGGACAATACAAGGCCTTTCTAGAACTAGAATAAGGCAGTGTCCTTATGTGTCTCCGATACCATGAATGTCTGGGCAGCCAGATATTCAGTAAGTTCATCATGGGTCAGTTTCTTGATGGGTGTGTCCTCATCGTGGTACAAGTTAACTGTAAGCATTTAGAAGGCAGAATCAAGAACTTGTTGACCGATTGGTTTATTGGCCTAGGAATTTAAGGTAATCGTGGTTTAGCTCAACACATCTGCACTCTTTTGAAAGGAATTACAAAGTGTCTCAGATGACAAAAGAAATTTTACCCTCAAAAGTTACTCTTGCAGTAAAGGAGTAGGGAGGGCTCAGAAGGATTGTCAACATTGCTTTTAATTCAGTTTTTAGAACCACGTCATTCAAAATGATGTTTTCAATTATTCCTGCTTTTAAATTGAATTCTGCCCGAAAATAAATACCCTCTACCACTTTTAGTGCAAACACCCTGTAAAAAGCACTGAGAATGTGGAATCGATTTTTAGGTTGTGCACGAGACCTTGTACTCGCCAAATCACACCACTCCTTTTAAAACATATCTCAAGTTGGTCATCTGCTGTGGAGCATTGTTTCATTACTATTGATCTTGCTCCAACCCACCAGCAGTAACCCGAATCCACCTTTCTCAGTGTTCATTGTTGTGGTTTTTGTATTTATCTGTCTCATGCCTATTTCTTACTGAATATATTGACTCTCTCCTGTCTCACAGATTGGGCCCAACTTCATTTTTTACTAAGTGCCCCAAAAAACATGAGATGGTCCTGTCATCATGGCTAATTAACCAATCCTTGTTTAATTATTATTCAAGCAATAAACAAACAGACTGAAAAACTGCAACCAGAAAGGAGATGTTTTTTATTGTAACTTTCTTTACCTAACACCTAGAAATTGATGATTCCCTTCTTTTTTTCCTCTCTTTTCCACTATAGTGGAAGGAGGGGACGAAGAGGCAGAAATCTTCTTGGATTTGGAATAGAGGAGTTCAAGTTCCCACTGGAGGAGATGGACTCAGCTTGGTGAGACCCAGAGATAGGAAAAGGGCAGTCTGGGGTGGGGGGTGGGCGTGTAATGGGAATGGGAGATGGGAGGAAGGCCACCTATCAGTGGTTAAGCCCAAAGAATAAGGATGAATACAGGAGAATGAGCAGCCAGGTTAGTACCTGGGAGGGTCAGACCCAAGATAGTGTCAGATTTGAGGAAAGGGTTAACTGCAGTAAGAGTTACTACAATTAAAGAGAAGATCTATTTTGTAAATAAGTTCATTTGTATCTTTCTTTTTTTAGATTCCGCATATAAGCGATACCACATGATATTTGTCCTTCTCTGTCTGACTTACTTCAGTTTGCATGGTAATCTCCAGGTCCATCCATGTTGTTTGCAGAAGGCATTATTTCAGACTCAAAGACTTAGAGAATGAGCTTATGGTTACCAGTGGGGAAGAGTTGGCGGGGGAAGGGATAGATTGGGAGTTTGGGATTGATATGGACACACTGCTATATTTAAAATAGTTAACCAACAAGGACTTACTGTAGAGCACAGGGAATGCTGCTCAATATTCTGTAATAACCTAAATGGGAAAAGGATTTGAAAAAGAATAGATATATGTACAGGTATAACTGAATCACTTTGCTATACACCTGAAACTAACACAACATTGTTAATCAACTATACTCCAATGTAAAATTTAAAAAATTTTAAAGAAAAAACCAAACAAACAAAAAAAGAGAAGCTCTATTGCAGCTCACCCTTTTACGTGGTTCCCAGATCATTTTGGCCAGTGGAGGCAAGTGGAGTTAACCCAGGGAACAACCCAAGGAACTCATCTCTACTCTGTGCAATTCCAGGAACTATGCAACCAAGAGTAACTTGATTTTATTTTCACATGGCAGATGAGGAAACACAGACGGTGGTCTCCTACAGAAGCCTGTCTGTGACTTTTCTCACTTTTCAATAATCCCATTTTCATTCAGCTCAACACAAGTCAGCCAATAGGTGCTTGCTCCCCAAATCACTACCGGATTTTTATTTTCAATTTAAGATTCTACACCAGTTATTCCATTCCCTAATTCAGCACCAAAGCTTTGGCTAGGAGATTTATTTATTCAACAAATACTTGAATGACTTTAGGGTTGGGGTGTGGGGGGCAGGGGTTAGAAAGAAGAATGCTATTAATTAACTGATACTCCATCTTTAAGACACATGACTAGATTGACCGTTCCCTACCTGGACTTATTATATGATCGTTCATCCTCCCTCTTCCTGATAGTCCCAAAACATAAGAACTTGCCATATGTCTTAGTATGTTTTCTAGGATTCAGTCAATTTTTTTTTCAAATATTTCTTTTAGGGTGGTTTTCTTTTTTACAACTTTGGAAACTGAGAACAATGCGGCTTCAGATGGTTTGGGCTCTCCTCTGTGAAACTTTTCTCCAACGTTGTACAAGGGGAGGCCATGCTGGAAAGCTCAGCTTACATAACCTCACTTGACAAATATGATACATGCCAAAAACTTGACATTTCACAATACAAACTTTTTATGGAGAAGCTTTATGTTTCAAACACAATACAGCATTCAAAGAGCATGCGATCATCCAACCACCTCCCCAGGTCCCAAGGGTTCTGTTAAAAATATATGGGGGAAGAAGCAAAGCGGCTCCACATCATGGCATCAAATCCTCTGCTCACCCTTTGATTCCTTCCTCTTCCCTCCTGTGTTCTCCTGGGTGGCAAGGCTAACGCCCTTGGAGATTCACTTCACCACCACTCCCAGGGGCTGGGAAAGCTCCTCCTTTGATCTGGGAAGGAGTGCCCTGAAAGAGGTGTCCAGAGCAGCCTGGTGTGACAGAATGGTCATTATCTCAGATGAGATAATTAATGAGAAAATGTGTGGTAAATCATAAAATCCTAAGTGTTAATGATTGTTTTATTATTGTTATTTATTTATTATAAATTTATTATTATATTTATTATTTATATATGTTATATATTTATTATTTATATATGTTATTTATTTATTAGTATCGTTACTACTAATGATGACTCGCCAAGCTTCCTGCTTAGAGTTCCAGTTGAGGCTACAATGCCTCAGAGAGGTATGACATGAAAAGCTACTGAGGAAAACGGGAGGAAAAGGTAATCCAACCCTGCTCCAGTCTCCGGGAAGAGTTGCCATGTTTACAAGAGCCCACTGGGACCCTCGCAGACTCTAATTTTCCATTGCTGAAATGATTCTCCTTTATCAATGATAATAACACCCATGTATTCTTATTGTGGAAGACGTTTGCGGTTGATGTTTGTCTCCAGTAATTCCACTGTGAAAAGATCACCTCTCCACACCTGAAAGGCTTAAAGACCTGACCACCTTCCCCCCCTCCCCCAATACTCATGGGCTTTTCTCAGACCCCTCCCCTAAAGTTTTCCAACTATCTCACAAATTAGGATCACCCAAAAAGAAAAGAAAAAAAAACAACAGAATATGATTCAAGCGAAAATCTTAGTAAGCAAACGTATCTGGCACTAAGAGATGTGGAAAGTTGAGTCTGAAGCCAGGAGGTGGTTACTTGACTCTGCCCATAATTCTACACAGACAGTTACATGCAGTGAACTTGGGGGGCTCAGATGAGTGTGGTGGGAAGCACTTTCGAATTTTTACTTTTGAGTATTTTTCAATAAGTAACTCCATTTGAGCTCCAGTGGAACAGTCTGCCAAGCTACTTTTTCAACCAGGACTTTAAAAAGAAAGAAAGAAAAGAAAATAATTTATAATGATCAAAGATAAAGTAAAATATTAGTCTGGAAGAAATACAATTTCAGGTTTGGAAGTTGGTTTTATGAGGGAGATAATTCTCCCTTATTTTTTCCAGGCCTATAAATGCAATTTTTATTTTATTTTTCCCCCCAGTCCTCAGGTTCCTACAAAGATTGAACATGGGGAAGATTATTTCATTTATTTTCCAGGGGGGTACTCGGCAATAACATTCTGCAGACCCACCTAGTGCTGTTTAGAAGCATAACTTGGAAACGTCCTGCTAGCTGCTGCCTGTCAGTGGATCTAATCTTCACTTTTACAGTCTGATGAAGACCTAGACCTTCTGTATCTGGGGACAATCTGTGAGTTTGGTCAGTGTCTGCCATTGTGTCTTATGCCCATTATCAACAATTAACACAAAGAACAGATAAGATCTTGGCTGTTTCAGCCTTAGGGAAAGACCAATTTTTTTTTTTAATGCCGATTAGAATATAAAACTTGATACCAAACCACTCATATTAACGTCACAAGCAGTTCTGAAATATGTCTAATAGAAACAATAACCCTGGTTTATGACATTCTGCTCAAATCTCTCTCCTTTGTGCTTCAGAGGGTCCCATAAGGTACTCTTCCAGAACAGGAAAAGAGAGGCCGCTGCAGCTTCACCTGGGCATCCTCCTGCAGCATGAGAGCAAATTCAAGAGAATTTTTTGTTTTTAAATGTTGGGCCACATTTTTAAATTCTACTTGGTAACAGCTTATTGCGTTCCATGGTAAATATGTATAATCATACAACTTAAATGATTTACCTTTTCACTAGAAGAATGTAAATGAGAAAAAAAATGGTACTGCTTATCAACCTCTAAAATTTCCAAGTATGGAAAATTAGAAAGAAGTAGACAGAGAGAAAAGACCTAATCTTTCCTAAATGAGATTGCCAGCCATGCTGAGACGCAAGCCAAATGCTACTCAGCCCGCAGGAGAGAAAGGTGTTTATCAATACCCAGAATATTTCCAGAACATCTATCAAGAACTTGTGCCATTACAGGAAATACAAACCAAAAAGTCACCTTTTTCATTCAATCTTCTAATAACATATTTTTCAGGGAATCTCAGGACAACAGAGATTTAATAGGACAACATGGCAAATGTACAATGCGGATTATTTCCAAGTAATGGTCTTAGTAATGCAGGTGGGTTTGATTTTTATTTAATGTAAGTGCTTTGTAATCAACCAGACCTAGGTTTGAGTCCAAGCTCTGACACTAAATAGCCATGTGACTCTGGACAAATCTCTGAGTGGGTTCCCTTATCTGTAAAAAGAGGATAATTATGGTATGTATCTTACCGTCTCATTGTTGAGATTAAATAATAGATATAAAGCAATCCAAGCAGTGTCTGACACATAGTACACTCTCAATAAATGATAGCTATTGTTATTAGCAATGTTCCCAAACCTTTCTCCTGCTGTGTTCTGATTTTCTACAGCAATCATTCATTCTAGCTGTCACTTAAAGGGAGCAATGTATGCATTTCTGAGAAACAGATCATGTGAGGAACAGACAAGCAAATAAAAAAACACTAATCAATTATCAGAGAACCCAGTCATTTACATAAGAGACAACGTTCCATTTTTCTGGAGACCTAAAGGGAGCTGGAGAAAGTCAAACAAAATGTTTTCATTTCTGGCCCCCTTTCATGTCTGTGTACAGATTCCAATGATATGTTTCCCAATAGGGAAAGCAACTTAGTAAATTAGAGCACTGCAGAGAAAATTGCTAGAGATCTGCAACCCCTCTCCCCCTACCTACCACCACATAGACATAGCTAGGGAGTCTAAGCTGGCTGCTCATCTAACTACTAATTGTGGTAGCAATTAATATACATCTAACAATGATGGGTACGTAGTCAGCCTCTGCGTATGTTCTGCTTCCTTAGAAGGACCTTTCTAAGAACAGAGACAAGCTGAGTCTTTTTTGCTTGGTAGAGAAGCATGCTGCCAACAGATTTCAAGACCAACGCTTCCAACTTACAATGGTTAACCAAACTATCAAGGGAGGATTCCAGAAGGAATACCAGGAGCACGTTCCAGGCGTGGGCTTTCGAGACAAACAGATCTGACTTTAAATCTTACCTCGTGCTTCCATGTGTGACCTTGGGCAAGTTAGTTAACTTATTCTACCTCGTTTCCCCATCTAAGTTGCCTATTCATGCCGGTTTGCCTGAGACAGTCCTCGATGATTGTCCTTGGATGATTAATAAAAGCTGCCCCATCACTCCAAAAGGGCTTCTGTTTGAACAATAAATTCATAGCCACCTCATTCTTCCATAAAATTAAAATAATAGTCACCTCGAAGGGTGGCTGTGAAGGCTAGCCATAACGTATATTCCTTGCTACCACAGTGCCTTGCATATAGAAATGTTCAATATAAATTAGTTCCCTCTTTATCAATTTCCTTCAGATCCGCTCTGTCCAATACAGCAGCCATTAACCTCACAGCACTACTGAGCACTTGAAATGTGGTGAGTTCAAGTTGAGATGTACTGTAAACGTAAAATTCACTAGATTTTGAAGATCTAGTACATTGAAAAAAGATAAAACATCTCATTAATAATTTTTATATTAATTACATGTCCAAATGCTATTATTTTAGACATATTAGGTTAAATCAAGTAAATTATTAAAATTAATTATACCAGTTTCTTTTTACTATTTTAGCATGGCTACTAAAAAAAAAAAAAAGGTAAAATGACATTTTATTATATTTCTATTGGGCAGCAGTGCTACAGATGGTTCATTTATGCGTGGACCTCATACACCTCATCGCACCTGTTGAATTCTTCCTTTGAAACTCAAGGTGAGAATTGAGTATGCGTTCATCATATTTATCAACATGTTCATAAACTTACTCTGGGCTTTTGAAGGTAAAAGGGCAATAAACTAAGGGGCAAAATAAAAGGGACTCTGATTGTGCCTCTCAGCAGTGGTTTCTCCTCAGGGAGAGAAACATTGACCTTGAGTACATTAGGAGAGCTGAAGAACTGGGGCCAACTTTGGAAGATGTCAATGTTGGCAAGGAAAAAGAAGCTTGGTTTGCCAGAAAAGATCTCGCAATCTCTCCCTGGGTCACGTTTGCTAATTCTTGCGAATGCTTATGAAACATCTCTGGTCTCAAATCCGAATAACATAAAAGAACTGGGGCCCATGAGCATACTATATAGGTGCTGCCTTGAAAAGAAGCATTCCCACCATAAAAAATCACCAACTTTCAGCCCCCCAAAATCTTCTAAAAGCATTAAAACAGCCTCTGGTTTGATTCTTGTAAAAGCCCCTGACATACGGGTGGAAGACTCGCAGAACAGCAAAGTGTAGATCAAATTCACTCCAAAACAATAATTTAATTCAGTCAGTGCCCATCCCACACTGATACAACTAGTTGAAAAACATCAGCGTTCAATTTTTAAAATATTAACAAATTGGATTTTTTAAACATTTTAATCAAATAATCTACTTCACAAAACCTTTTCAGATATGCAATATTTTTATAAATTTGTCTGGAAGAATCTTATTGGCTGAAGTGGTTGCCCTGCCATCTCATGTCAACTCTGTCACAGAGGTAAAAAGAAATGATTCAAACCGGTTTCCTAGCACAACCGAACAAGAACTGTCGTCCACATATTGAATTTTTCACATTTCAACCAGTTGCTCTAGCACCGTGCAGACATAAATGTTGACATCACTCCTCAGAGGAGCACCGTCTTTCCTGATGGCCCCATAGTTTGGAAAGAAGGTAATGACAGACAATATGAGAAGTATGTGTTGGATAGATCTAAAATTTAATGTGTTCCATGGGATGCTTTGTGTCTGAGCTCCACCAGCTCTCATCAGCTAACTCTCCCACCCACTCACCCCACAATCAGATAATTCCCCCCTCTTTGATAACGCACCAACACAGGGAGAGGCGAGGGTTTGGAACAACAGCATCTGAAGTGGAAGAAAACACAGTGGGCTTCTCACTTTCCCTCTCTAACCACAACAAGTGGAGGTGACTTTGGCCTGAAAAATCTATCTGCTACTAAATGGCACCCAGATGGAAATCACAGCTGCTCTCCGGTACCAGCTGTACCTATGCCCGTCCATCTTCAGAACATGCCTGCAGCTGAGCAGAGAGAAAAACTGGGTTGACAGAGTAGTTAAATAGCCTCTCTTTTCTTCTGCACACTTTTCCTTTTATCTTTCCCCCTTCAGTTTCAGAGTTTCTTGTTCTCACCTTCATGCTGTGGCAGTGCTGACAAAAGAAAACTGCAGCTCTGGAAAACCAGTGGTGAGTAATAGCCCCAGGCTTTGAATACCTAATGCCTATTGTATGCGTCTGTGGGAGGGAGGGCCAGAGGGAGGGGAAGAATTTGGTCAGATTGCCCCGGTAGGAAGAGGACCTGCGTAGGCAACCCCAGTGCATCCAGAGAGTATCTGACTTTTGATACCTGTCTTCTAATTAAATCCAAACATCTAGTATGCACAGCCCCTAGGAATGCATTGTTCAAACAGATTCGATTCCTGCCCAGAGCCTTTGCAAGCCACTGACCACTTTGAACCTAATTAGAAAAAGCAGAGGATACTGGAGACATTTAATAAAAGGAATCGGGTTGCTGCTTCATCTTCATGACCTGGGATTTATAAGGGAATTTCACTGGCTTTGTAGCAATGTAAAATAAATAGACATTAGATGATGACAGGGAAAACAAAATTGCTGCCAAAGCTAAAAAGAGCTTTGGCAAAAGAAGAAAGAACTACTACACAGTCAGTCATTATTTACTGTACAAACCTTTTCATAAAGCACAGAAGAGAGATACATAGGAATAATGGGCCCTTGCTAAAAGATGAAAAGCGCTTTCTATATCATCCCCTTGCTGGAGGGACTGACATGTCCCAATGGTTACACAATCTTATTGTTCTATTCAGCCATTCAGAAAGCTGAGTGAACAGCCCTGCTCTGGAACTTTCAAAGGCTGAAATAAACACTCCACACGTTTCTAAGGAAAAGAATAAAATGGTAATGGATGGAAAGAACTAATTAATTCGTTAATCCTTGCAGACCGCCAAGGTCCACTGCATAGGGTCTCACCCGTTAATTATTCTTTTGCCTATAATGCTAAAATGTAAATAAGTGCCGTTAACTAATCTACCGGCTCTTGACAGAAAGATCCAACTGTTCATTATTTCATTTAAAAGAAGAAATGCTTTGCTGTTTGCTGATGGTGTTGTCTCTGAGATGTTGGCAAAACAGTGGGACCTGAAAGAGCCATCTTAAAGAAGTGGTTTGATTCTATACGTTCCCTCTCCCTGCCCCAGGAAACTGAAGTCATGTGGCTTCTTTAACTAAAGTTGTGTCCACCCAATCCAACAATAGGGAATTATTTTTAAATGTTAATGAAAAAAATGTTTTTTTTAAAGACTAGCATTCTTATAGCTGTAAAGCACTATAAACTATAATATAACTATAAACTTGGTCTAGACTAGAACAAGAGATGCGCAATGGAAAGATTTGAAGAACCGAGGTACATTATTGATTATTTGGAATTAGTAGTCTATTGTGCTGCTAGGTTGCGTTTTGATAGCTAATGTCATAGGTAGACTCATTTAGCCTTTCGTGTGTGTGTGCGTGTGCATGTGTGTGTGTGTGTGTGTGTGTGTGTGTGTGTGTGTGTGTGTGGTAGGGAAGGAGATTGGTGGCCTGAGGTGGAAAGTGGGAATATGTGTTCCTACAGCATCTGAGAAACCTGGAGGAAGAAAGTGAAAATGTATCCAGGGGAATGCACAACAAAGGAACCATTCTAACAAAGGAAAGAACATTGACCCTATAAGCGGCAATGATATATTTTATGGTACCCAAAACAGAGCGAAACCCCGTTTAACTATGGTGAGCAGAAAGTGGTAGATTCTAATTAATCCTACTCTCTAGAGCAGTGGGGCCATGTAAAGACAACTAACTGAGTGCCCACCATGACTCTGTATAGTTAGGACCTCAGGGTCCTGGGCAAGATATCTGTCCTTCCTAAGCCACCATTTCTTCAACAGGAAAATTTGGAGACTAACACCTCCTGCCTTACGGTATTGTAATTTCAAAGAAAAATACCAAAATGATGGGAAGGTGTTCTGGAAGCTGTAAAGCCCTGTATGAAGATGGTGTTTAACTGATTACAGTAAAGAAGTATCACATACATAAGCAATAGATGAATGTTTCAAAGAACATGGAAAAAATACTCAACACTATAACAATCTTGAACACAATTTAATCTTTCTCTGAGGGTTTAGAAAGTATTTTAGGAAGCCGCAGTGTCTCTCTCTGCCATGAATAGGCATCAATTACAGAAATAGCCAACTGAATTATATGGCAAAAATTAAAGTTCTGATGATTTCATGTGTGTGGTTGTTTGAAATATCAATTATCAGTAGCTACTATATCCCATTATGTCTTTCAACTTCATCATATAAGTTGTATGAGATATTAATCAACCTTTAAAAAGAATGACTTAGAACTATATCGTAGACTGCAAGAATTTTCATAAGATAGTACTGATTGAACAATATAAGACGGGGATAAGGGGACATGAGTTTGGGGAATAACGAGAGATGCTGTCAATTGGAGAAAGATGCCCCTTACTCAAGAGGCTTTATTTCCATCTGTTGGGATATTCTTATAATATACTGCCATCTGCTAGAAAATCGTTGCAATGAATGTAAAACTCTTCACTGTCTGCAATATGATTGGAACTCTATTAGCTGCTGTGCTCTTGTGCAGTGCACAACCCTCCCAACCATGAAGGATGGCCCTGAGATGTTTAGTTTTACCTTTTACACCTTCATTTTGTGTTATTACATTTACTGCAAAATTTATGAACTACCATTTGCAACTTGGAAAACACCAAATAGGGAACATTAAAAAAATATATTGATAGGCCCCTAAAATAAATTTTAATGGCAATGATAAACCTAAACCCCTTAGAGCAGAGTTCTAAATGTCTGAATATAGACATTGGCTCAGAGGCTATGATTTCCAGCTTGGTTTTCCAAATATTTACTGTGTGCTCGGGCCCCAATCGATGAATGCTTTTGCTTCCTTCTTACATCATTTCTAAATTTTATAATGATAGTTTTATAAAAGTACTTAATATTTAGTGACAGATAAAATGACTAGCCTATAATCTTCAATTTATATGTAATAAATCTACCAACTTATATGGAAGAACTTCATAAGTTTTCAGTTATAATATTTTAATTTTTTAACATATAAGCATCATTTCAAATTATAAATAGATTTTTGAGGCTCTGATTCAGTCAAGATAACTTTCTGTTTTCCTGCTTGTGTTGTCCAGTGTCACTTTCAATATCTGAAACAAGTATTAAAAGTGTATTAGTATTGGAAACCATCCAGGTGTCCACGAATAGGGGATTAGTTAAGTTAATTACATATGTTCATTTACTAGAATACTCAGAAAGCCATTAAAACAGTGAGGAGAATGTATATTATGTTTAAGAGAAAAAAATGAAGTTAAAAATATGTGCATAGTATTCTAAATAGACATAGATGCTGTTAAAAGAGGGATGGATAGATATTCATATGTATCTGCAGAATAAACCTGGAATGACATATGGCACACTGTTTCAGTGGTGATTCATGTATGGTTGGAGCATGGGTAATTTTCATTTTCATATTTATACATTTCCATGTTTGTTGGACTTTTTATAATAACCACAAAATGTTTTTGTTGGGAATTTTGTTGGTTAAGTTGTGCTGGGAAAATGTCTGTCTCCTCCTATTTAAGAGGAAGGATCTTTGGACAACCTGGAGGAATACTTAATATTTAACTTAGCAAACCAGTTAAGTCATTGGCAGAGTTTGTCTTGCTTTCAGTAAGCACCCAGGTTGACTTTTATATGTGTTCTCTATTAGTTTAGTTCTTTAATCATTTTCCTCAGGATAATACAAAGGAAAGAAACTTGGGTCTTGGCCTGCTGGTTTCAGTGGATAGAAAGGACTCAAAGGAAGTTGAAAGGAACAGCAAAGGGCATACTCATTCTCTTTAGGTGGTGGCAGCCCAGCTTAAATATGGTTCTCTATGTTATCCCTTTATTTACACTGTATCTGTAGAGCCTAGCATGTTCCTGACTGTTTTCAATCATGGGAAATACAAAGATGAGAAAGATTCAGTGCTGCCCTCCAGGAGCTTACAATTCATTCTGTGTCTACACAGTCCTGAAGCTTCCAAACACAGATTGACACGACCAAGACAATTAGCAGAAGACCAACAGTCTGCAGAATAACCACTCATTGCACTAAAACCTATGAATACTTCTTTTCAAAGCATAATTCTACTTTATACAAGGAGACAGCCATTAAGATTCGTGAAAATAAGTCACCCGCTTAACAGACATCAAAGTTGAAAATCTTCACAGGGCATTGGCAGGAAAGATCTTTATTCTCAGTTTGTAAATGAACATGAAATGTGGTGTGTTCATGTGGGTGTCTCCCCGCAGAGCTGGCAGTGAGCAGGCGTACCCTTAGTGTGAGCGGAGAAGGCAAAGTGGAAAACACAGCGAGGAGTAGAGACGGCCAATGGAGAGAGTTGTTTAATGGGTAAGCTATCATCTGCACACACGGAAGCCTTCACGTGGTTATGAACATGGGGTAATTGCAGGATGCTTTATTAATTGAAAGTAACTGTTTTATTCTTGGTGAAACGGCTTAATGTCGAAAAACCAAACACATGATAAAAGGACATGCACAGTCAGCAGGGAAACCTCAGCTTTCAAAAATCTGCCAAAGTTTAGAATGGATTTGTTCTCTGGCTTCTCACAACAAATAAACCACCAAGGGACTCCCAAGGATCTGAATAACGAGCCAGTCTCTTCCTCCCCCTTCCCCATCCCTCCCCAAGTCTCTCTCTTTGCCTCTCCCTAGCTCTTGCCCTTCTATCTACTCATATGTGCATGGCGAGCAAGTATCCAAAGAATTGCTATATTTTGGGTCCTCCTTCTCATGTGGCAGCTAATACCTGAAAAAAGAATGAATTCCATGCATCCCATACCCCAGAACTAGGGGCTTACTATAAAAACAAAATAAAAATTAGATTTCTGGTCTATGAGTCATTTTTCCCATTGTTAAATAAATATGATTGGCATTCAACAACTGTGTCCACGAAGTGACTATGTGGGCATACTTGCAGACTGGGTTTCTTACACGTTTTACTCCTAGGTTCAGCATCAGGTTCCTAAGTTACACATTACACAATATGGCTGCGTTGGAGGGACCTAATTGGCTATAATGACCAAAGCCTTTGTGAAAAAAATTTTCATTTGCTACTGGGCACTACTGTAAAATGTCTGTGCTGAAGTGTGCTCCAGTGGAGATACCCTGCTTTGAGCCTCCCAGAAATGAGCCCAAAGTATCCTTTCATGATGTAATAATTAGAACCACAAAAACATTATTTCACTAGGAGTATTTGTCTTTGAACCAAAACAGTGCCAGTCTCAGGCAAAAGTCACACATATACACAACACACCCTATGGGATCCAGCACCTCCAAGTTTTTTTCTCTCTTCTCCTAGACACATATAATATGTGCCAGAATGTGAATTTAAGTCAATGAGTTACCTTTTTAAGATAAAATGTGTTGGTAAATGATGTTTAAATGTGTAAGAAAAGACTTCAATCACCCTTCCTCTTTATAAACACTCTAAGCACTAAGGAGAGGCTTGGGGAAGTAGCACTGTTGAAAACCTACACCATGTTTTCCTCTCTTGAATCAACCAGTCCCCTTTGCAAAAAAGACAGAAGTGTCAGTCCAGAGGGAGGCAAAACTAAGTGTTCTGGAAATGAAGCCCTGTCAAGAGGTTCTTCTTGGTGTTGGAAAAACTTCAACCATATTACATGTCTTTTCAAAACAAGTTTTTGAGGGCTCTGGAAAATTCTTCCTGGGCCACAATACAGAACAACTGACGGACATGGTTTGGTGTCTACCATCCATTTGTCAGTCCAATGTTAGTTCTCATACTTTAGCTTTGGAAATCTATAATCATATCACTGGACTTCCCTGTGAGAGCCTTGGCTACAGTGAACAAGAACGTAGATTTTCACTTCTTTATTCAATACTACTATTTTAGCTTTTTCCATTTTCTTCCCATGGTTAAAAGAGAGGAAAATAAATCCTTCCAGGGGAGTTCTAGAACTGGCTTCATGGTTTACAAAGGATGAAAAGGACTTGTAAGAAGCACAAGGAGAGAGAAGACAGAGCCAGGGTAGAAGATGGAATGGAATGGATAAATGTCACAAAACTGAGCACACTGGGGAGGTTCACAGCAGAGACCAGCCCAGGTAACATGGCACAGCTGAGCTGAGTTTGCTCTCTGTGCATTTCATCATGGAGACGTACACGAGGGCTGCCATTTTTAATGCTGAAATGAAAGTGATTCTGAAAAAGACTATTTCATAAACTACAGGAGCAAATGATCTCCCCCACTGTGTTTTTTTTTTTAACCATGAACGGCATTCACTTTTTCTATTAAATAAATAAATTTAAAACACAAGAGAGAAGTTTCTCTAAGAATGCACAAATTCTAAATCCTCTGATGCTGGAAACAAGGTTGAACAACATGAAAAATCATTCCCACAGCTGTTTCTATACAGCAGCTATTAGGAAGGGAATCTCGTGTGTCACTTAACCAGCTGTCATATTGAGGAAAAGTGAATGTACCGATTGATGTAATGCTCCTGGGAGGTGGGAAGAGTAGGGGTTTATTTGAGAAGAGAGGGAAGAAGGGTCAGGGAGCTATGGCTCTAACCTGTGAACAGTGGTTGAATTGTTTGGGATGTTGATTCAGCATCCTACAAAGGCCCCATTATCCCTATTCTCCAGGTGATTGTACACCTGACAAATGGTAATGGCAACATTAGCCGACCTGAGAGAGTTCTCTAGCC
The DNA here is from genome assembly GCF_937001465.1 of Orcinus orca. NCBI lineage: Eukaryota > Metazoa > Chordata > Mammalia > Artiodactyla > Delphinidae > Orcinus > Orcinus orca. The sequence continues at coordinate 15,275,054 of NC_064559.1, read as the reverse complement.
CTCTAATGTGTGCCAGTATTAAGTCTGATAGCCTCTCTCTCTCTCTTTCTCTCTCTCTCTCTCTCTCTCCCCTATTTTGATAGCTGCCTGCTGTTTAAGCAGAGTGCTGGGTTTCCTGACAGCTGAGGCCCAGGTGGCCTCAGTATCAATCTAAACAAGTTGACGTGAAATTGATCTTCCAGGGTTGGGACTAGGGGAGCTGGTGTCAACAGAGCATTCCACCTTCAGTAAAGATAATTCTTTCATCATCAAGGGTGAGGGGAGGGAGCACTTAGGAGAGCTGACACAGGTGCCCCAGTTGCCCACTTGTATTTGCTTTTGAAACTCCAATTGTGATGACATCATCCTATCAAAGGGCTGTGTTTGTTGATGTTTGTTTATGTGGGTTTTCAGTATATAACCATGCACAATTACAGCTGGGATCAACCCTGTCAATTAAAAAGATGGAAAAGTTGAACCACAAAAGAAATTCCTTGGGCAAAGAAATGTCAACGGAAGCAAACAAAGAAAATGCAACCTGGATGGAAATTTCCATAGTTTTAGAAACAATCTGGACAGTGTGGGAAGACTAGTGGTTCAGAAAAATACATATAGTTGGCTCAATTATCCCACCAATAAAATCCAACCAATAGAATAAGTAATCCAGAAATAGTTTTCTATTTAGGTTTTCAAATCAATATGTGAATATTTTAGACGTAGACTTATTTTAACCATGTTTGGCTTAGAATTCTCTTAGTTTTAGCACTTCATTCATCTTTGGGGGCAATAATGTATGTTCAAAATAGAAGCCAGAGTGACCTTCTTGTTTGTCTAAACCTAGCACAGTCAATGGGAAAAAAAAAACCACCACCAACTTTGTAGAGAGAAAATGAGTTGCACTCACGAGTTTAGTTTGGTGGCATGAGTGGGGCATTTCTTTCTTGAATCTCACTGAGTTGGAACAGCTAGAAATGAGGCATGACCTCGAGCTGCAGTGCAAGAAGAGCTAATCCCTTATCTATAGGGGTTGTCCTGAGATTAGGCTAGATCTTCAAATCACTATGAAAACTAATTGGAAAGTGAAAAATCAGATAAGCAACTGGTCCTTTAATTTCTGCAACCCTAGAATAAGTTGATGTTGGAGAAACCCAGACTTTTCCACTTAAAGAACATTCTGAAAACTCAACATCAGCCTATAAACATGAAAAAAAAAGTCTACACTTAAAAAACCAACCAAATGAACCAAAGAGCATCTTCCAGTTTGGAAAATGTGAAATTAGAGTTAGCAAATGTGTAGATTTTGCAGAAGGGTTGGGTACTAGCGGTGAAAGATCTAAAGACACACATCGTCCTGGGCTTGCTCTATGACTCTATGTGGCCTGAAGCTGAACACGCAAATTCTTTGAGCTACAACCTAATTTTACCTCTAAAAGTCAATGGAAATAATAAAGAACACTACAAATGTGGTAAGGGTCTTGCTACGATGACTGGGAAAATGGATGGCTGAGCACGCTGAAGAATAAAATGGGAACACTATCGAAATCTACACATTTAAAGAGGTGAAACAAACTAGTAAACTTCAGTTCCAACCTAATCCATGAACCTTTCCAGAAATATTTCTTAGATCTTGGTGAGAAACTATTTTGGGTTAGGAGGACTAAAGTCACCGCGTTTCTTTATATCAGTCAATAGCACTTCATCTTCTACACACCAAGCTGCATGAGATTTTTCACCCCAACCTAGAAAGTACTAGAAGCCACAATATTTGGTGTAGCCACAAGCTAACTGAAAAACAAGATAGTTTTCATAATGCAGCTCTTCTATGCTGTAAGAGAGATGCAGGGCATGTCTTCTTAGCACTTTGCCTAATTTCATTGTCTTGTCTTAGAGGATAACACACACACTAAGAAAGTTCTAAGAAGGCTTGTCAATATAGAAAAATCCGTATAATAAATCAAGCTTGAACGCTATTTACAATAACCAAGACATGGAAGCAACCTAAGTGTTCATCAGCAGAGCAATGGATAAAGAATATATATATATATATATATATATATATATATATATATATACACACACACACATACCACTTCCATTGTACATATATACATGCAATGGAATATTACTCTGCCATAAAAAGGAATGAAATAATGCCATTTGCAGTAACATGATGGACCTAGAGATTATCATACTAAGTGAAGTAAGTCAGAAAGAGAAAGACAAATACCATATGATATCACTTATTTGTGAAGTCTAAAAAAATGATACAAATGAAATTTTTTGTAAAACAGAAACAAACTCACAGATATAGAAAACAATCTTATGGTTACCAAAGCAGAAAGAGGGGGAGGGATAAATTAGGAGTTTGGGATTAATTATAAACTACTATATATAAAATAGATAAGCAATAAGTTTCTACTGTATAGCACAGGGAACTATATTCAATATTTTATAATAATCTATAATGGAAAAGAATCTGAAAAAGAACGTATGTATATATGTATAACTGAATCACTTTGCTGTCCACCTGAAACTAACACAGCATTGTAAATCAACAATCAACAAAAGTTAAAATCAAGCTTGATGTAGCACTAAATATTTTCCTCTGATCACTGTTTTACAGAGGACTTGAACTAGAGCTGTAAGTCTCCTGGATCAGTTCTGCTCAAAGGCACTTGTTCTTCATATGTACATAATAATATGTATTAAAGTCTCTTTTTTGGACACCATAAAAGTACAAAATATGCAATGTAAGTGAACATTTCAGATAACTTGTTTACCACTATATTCTAGAATCAAGTTCAGTTCTTGACCAGTAGTAAATGTTCAGAATAAATAATTCAAGCTTGTCTTTTTAACAGCATGAGTTGTTTTGAATCTTCACCATTCTTACTACATACACTTCAATCTTAAGGAACAGGGCATTCTAAACGTAATTCCATGTTTTGTCAACAAATGAAGTTTACATGGAAAGCCTCCACTGTTTAATCATGCTATTGTGGTGATGCCTTTAGAGACTGTTGATGAGTGCAAGGCAATGTTCTCCTACACTGGATGGTCCAATCATAACATCCTTTCATAACATTGAGTTCATTAAGCCTACCTCCCTCAGGCCTGTCTTCACTCACCACGCATCTATTTCATAAATATTTATTGAGCATCTACCTTGTACTATACCAGTCCTAAAACTCTTATAGACTATATTCCTATAGAGAAAAGTGCTTGCATTTTATGATAAAGATTTTCCATGCTGCTCGGAAACTCTTCTAACTTATGTATGATTTTACATCTGTGTTCTAAATGACTGAGGTTTCTAGATTTCCAAATTCTAGGTTAGTGGGGCATGAGTGGAGCTCATCTTCTTGCTTTATACTTTTCCTCCATGCTCACATGTTGCTCTCCATCATGCTCTATGTCTTTGCTTCTAATGACCCGTAAGTCAGGAGGCTGCAAAAGTTTCCCTTCCTCTATAGTGGCTAAACCAGCGTTGATTCTGAAAGTATATCTGAAAAATATCTGGGGTTGGTGGAAAGTTATCACAGAGTAGTATTTGGTTTATTAAAAGCCTCAGGTCTCACATTCGTACTCAAAGAATACAAGCCTAGCTCTTTGCAAATTGCTCTGATTTCATTCTCACTGATGTGTTCTCAAATTCATTCTCAAATCAATGCCGTTTTTCTGTCACGCTTGCACCTAATGCATGCCATGCCCAGACAGGAGGTGCACGCAACAGTATGGCAGGGCCAGGAGAACTCGAAGCAGCCCATTGCCCGTTAACTAGTTTTACAAACAACAATGAAACAGGAAATAACAAAGCATGATCCTTGAATTAGTACTTCAGCGAAAATACTCAAGAGTTTTTCCACAGTCTGTAAATCGCTCCAGCTGTGTTTTCATGGTTTATGAAATTGAGAGAGGCAAACTCTAGAGACAAATTAAAATCTTGGATCTGGTCAGAGACGATTTTATAATAAAGGTGCTCAGTTATAGGGCGTAGTGTATAGATACACACAGAGCTATAAGCCAAGCTCTACTGAAAATGCAAACAGTTTACTTTATGCATTGTCTACCCAGAGGTATCAGGGCTGTCATATATCAAAACACAGATCAACCCAAAGAATAAGGTCTGTTTTATTGCTATGTTTTATCAGGAGAGAATGGGGGTATAATATTTTATTATGAAACAGCTAATAGAAGGGACAGAAGAACACGTAGAGATGGTCTCACTTTGGAAGGAAATGAATAATGGATGAAGAGTGCCACCTTTTGGCTATTGGACGTTTTGACAGACTCTGTGGGGAAAAAAAAAAAGGACTTTTGGCTTAGCGAATATTGAGCTTTGCAATCTAATTCAGAAATATTTCTAAAAGTTCTTTTCCAGGTATCTCTGGGTCTCATCCTGCTTGGAATGAGCCCTTTCAGACTTCCTCATGTTCTGCCCATTCAGATACTGCCCGAGAGGTTGATGTTAGCTATTTATTGTTCCCTATTGCTTCCAGAGTACCAAAGATATAGCCAGAAAACCAAGAGAACATTGAAAGGCAGGGTCCATTTTTAAATTGCAATGCACTCCTGGCCGGGATGGCACAGAACGAATGAATACAGAGTCTGATTGAGCTAACACAGTCCTTAGAGTCTAATAGTCCTGACCTTAATCCAAGCTGTGACATTTGGGAAGAGATTTATGGTACCTGGTTGGATAAGCATGGAGTCTTCCAGAGAAATAAATTAAGCATACATGTAATAACACAAATACCATGCAGGTACTGATGCATGTCACAGAGGCTCCCCACCTCAAGAAAATCTAAAAATAGCCCATTATTTGTGGCAATATGAAAAGATATTGGAGACTAATGATGGACCAAGGTTATGGGTTACCAAGCCATAGTGAGATGGAGAGTAAAACTGCTGGCTTCACGTTCTCTGGAGAGAATGAGAGCTTTGAAAGAGCACAGTGAACAAGAGTTCTTCCTCTCACTCCAAACAAGACAGAGCTAATGAAAAGAGCCAATATTGAAAAAGTCTTCCCTCCAGAAGAATTTCCTGGTAGCCCCAGAGATTTCCCCCACCCTTAATAGTTTCTTAAAAGGAAGCAACAGCATTTTGAGGTCCCATTGCCCAGGAGAGAGCATAGGTGGACTCCATACGGACAGAGCCCTGGTCTCTACCTCAGCAACAGCTAAGCATCTGCCCCGTGTCCTCAGGGGTTTACTAAGTCCCTTCTGTAGGTGCTCTATGCTTTGTCCCAATAGAGTGCTTCAGGGAAAATATCATGAAAGACCCACTCCTGTATTCCTGTAGGTAAGCAGTCAGAAACAACCCATGAGAGAATCAAAGGAACCATCCAGACAAGATGGAAGTGAGTGCTGAGATGCTGAGGACAGGCCTGAAAGTAACAAGTTGGGAGGACCTCGTCTAGTGCTTGGTTCATATCTCACACTCAGAAAATGTTAATTCACTCCTTCTTTCCTTCCTTCCATCCACTCTCTCCATTCCTTCCTCCTAGTCACAGTGACTTTTGACGCACCTTTATCTCTGGGGCTGGGCTACCTACCACACACGAGTCTTACTTTGACAGACAGTTATTGAAGATCTTCTGAGAATTATTATCCGGCAGCATTGATTGAAGCTTTAACAGCAAAGTCCCCCAGAGGTCAGTCCTTCTTCTAATGATGCTGAGAGGTACATATCCACATTGTATCCACAGTAACAGGCAGAGCCCAGAAGCCTGAGTCACCCCCTGCCTGATCAATGACGACACAGCTACACAGCCAGGGTGAGGTGGGCATATGGACAATTCCCCTTACTTCCACTCCACTGAGTTTTTACAATACGCTCTTTCTGACTGAGCCAATCCAAACCTAAAAAAAAGGAAAGCATTTTACCAACAACTGATCTAGATGATAAATTTTATTTTCTCACCATCATCAAAATGGCCTCCTTGCACCTCACATTTGCAGGCTCTGGACATGGCCCCTCTTGAGCTGGTGAAGAGCTGGGTTCACAGTCAGAACCAGAACAACAAGCTGCCCAGAAGGCACTTGTTCACAAGTGCACCTGAAAATCCACTGAAGGAAATCCATTCAGTTATTCCACAAATATTTGCTGAGTTCCTATTAAGGTTCCTATGAAACTATCATCTCAAATGTATTCTCTCAATTAATCCCCCAAGCAACCCAACATGATGGGAATTATTATTATCCCCACTTGGCAGATAAGGAAGCTGAAGCTCAAAGGTGAAATCAATATCTAAACCCAGATAGAAATGTCCTTAGTGTATCTGCAGAATGGAAAGAATGGATGGGCAGGGAAAAAATGAGGGAAAAGAAGATCTGAAAGGATAGGCAAGGTGGAGGTCTGAGAAGGGCCAACAGTGATAGGGGAAGCTGAAATAAATGCCTGGGCACAGCAGATACAAGTATTCTGGAAGAGTTGAAAATAACTAAAAATCCTCCAAAAGTTATTTTTAAAAACTGTAAGAAAAGGTAGTGTATTGATAACTGAAAATATTTCTATTTATGATTTCTCATCTTTACTTCGTGCCTTGTGGTTTACGTGAAATGTTTGCAACTTTTATCTTATTTGTTCCTCCCAACCAAATATGTAAGGTGGGCAAGAAAGACAGTACAGTCACCATTTGCAAGTGAACGAACCAAGGTTTAAAGCAGTGAAATCTCCTGACTAGGGTTACACAGCTCAAGAGTGCACGGTGTGAGGTACACACTGGGTTTTGCATTTGAATTTCCGTATTTGTTATTTTACAATGTTTACACACCCTGGAAAAGCCAAGCAAACGCAAAGCTGTCATCCTCAGGTGTAGTTAAAATAGATGGTTAAAAAGAGAATCAACCTGACCGAAGCCAATATTGTTACACTTTTTTTTTTTCTCCCAGAGAAACAAAGTATTAAACGGTAGGAGAACAGTTGAGTCACAGCCACATGCTGAGAAAGCAAAGCCAAAGACTTTTTTTTTAAGATGGGACTTTGTTCAGCATCTAAAACATATCAAACTAATTATTAATTTTTATTTTATTTTTTCAATTGATGAATTTTGTTCCAGATGAAAATGTGCATTGTAGCAAAAATGTGAAACACCACGTCATTGTCTTATATTCTCTAAAAGAACAAATTTCACCTAGGGAGAGATTGTAGACAAATTACTTCAACACGTTAGGTTAAAATTATATACAGGTACAGATTGTGGGTTGCATTAGAGGCAACCTGTCCTTCCAAAAGACTAAGACCAGTCTCCAATTTTACACCCAAGAGACAGAAAAAAAAAAAAAGTTTTAGAATAAATTATTGATAAAATAAAAATGATTGGAGGAAAGTAACCAATAGCAAGTTTAAGAAATAAGGTGCAGAATTATTAATTATTGCAGTCTTTGGGAAAAAAGTATGCTATTAAAGGGTACCTCAAAGCTAAAATATCAAGAGCAAAGGAAAAAAGGTGGTGGTAGGAAAAATGACCATTTATCTCATTTCTAAATTTAAAAGGCATTTGGTATCAGGAGATTAATAGAGCTGTCAGTGTAATCATTCTCAAAAAGCTGGCAAATTTCCAACTGGAACTGACATATTCTAGATATAATAATGGTTTTCTGGCTTCCTAACTAATTTGAACTTGGCTCTATTTTCTTTAATAGACTTTATTTCTTTTAGAGCAGTTTTAGATTTTCAGAAGAATTGCAAAGACAATACAGAAAGTTTCCATATACTCCACACCCAGTTTCCCCTATTGGTAATGTCATACAATAGCATGGTACATTTGTTGTAATTTGTGATCAACGTTAATACAGTGTTATTAACTAAGTCCATGGTTGATTCAGATTTCCTTAGTTTTCCCTAAAGTCTTTTTCTGTTCCAGGATCCCATCCAGGACACCACATTACATTTAGTTGTCATGTCTTCTTAGGCTCCTCTTGGCAGTGACAGCTTCTCTGACTTTCCTTATTTGTAAGGACCTTGATAGTTTTGAGGAGTACTGGTCAAGTGTTTTGTAGAATGTCCCTCAATCAGGATTTGTCTGACGTTTCTCTCATGATTAGACTGGTGTGAGTTTGGGGGAGGAATACTAGAGAGATAAAGTGACATTTTCATCACATAGAAAAGGGCACACGCTATCACGATGATTTATCACAGCGCTGACCTTGAACACCAGGCTGAGGTAGTGTTTTTCAGGTTTCTGGTCAGGTTTTTCCACTGTATGCTTTTTTTTTTCTCTCTCTCTCCGTACTGTCCTCTTTGGAAGGAAATCACTATGTGCCGCCCACTGTTAAGGAGAGGGGAGCCATGTTCTCTCCCCTTGAAGGCAGAATATCTACATAAATTATTTGAAATTCTTCTGCAAGGATTTATCTTTTCTCTCTTATTTACTTAATCATTACTTATATCAATATGGACTCATGTATATTTATTTTATCCTTTGTGTTGTAATTCAATCCTACTGTATTTATTTTGTTGCTCTAATTGTTCCAACTGGTTTTGGTGTCCCTTTGACACACCCCCATCAAGGTAGAGGTTTTTTGGTTTTTGGTTTGGTTGCTTTGTTGTTGTTGCTGCTGTTGCTGTGGTTTTTAGTACTGCCTTACTTTCTGGCACTACAAGATACTCCAGGCTCATCTCGTAAACAGTCGTCCCTTGGTATCTGTGGGATATTGGTCCAGGACCCCCCGCCCAACCCCTTGGATGTCAAAATCCATGGATGTTCAAGTCCTTTATATAAAATGGTTAGTACAGTCAGCTCTCCACATGGGAGGGTTCTGCATCTGAGGATTCAACTAACTGCAAATCTGCAGATGATTGAATGTGCAGATGTCGATATGAACGTCCAGCTGTAGAATCAGCCATTTCTCCAAAGAGCCCGGGCTCTTTTTTTTTTATTATCGGGATAATGTCAGAAAACAACTCTGAATGCTAGGTATGCTCATTGCTACTGGGCTCACTTGGTTCTATTTTTAATGTCAGTTGAAGAATTTTTTTTTTTATTATCGGGATAATGTCAGAAAACAACTCTGAATGCTGGGTATGCTCATTGCTACTGGGCTGACTTGGTTCTATTTTTAATGTCAGTTGAAGAATTTTAAAAATATTTATTGAACATTCACTGTCTGTTTGGAACTATACTGGACACCCAGCCCTGATTAAGACACCCATGATTTTCCCTCATGAAGCTTACATTTTGGTGAAGTTTAAGTGGAAAAAAAAAAAAAGGAAAAAATCCGATTGTTAGTTTATTACAAGGTGATGAATACCCTTGAAGACAAAACCCCAAAAGTGGAGTAGGAGGAAGGAAGTTGCAATTTTAAATAAGTGATCAGGGAAGGCCCCCCCGAGGAAGGTAAGGGGACTGAAAGAGTTACATAGAGTTTTGGAGTAGAAACGTTCCAGGAGAGGCAAGAGCGAGTGCGAAGGCCCCAAGGCAGGAGCATGCCTGGCATATGCATGGAACAGAAATGAGGCCAGAGAGCAGAGAGCAAAGCAATAAGAGATGAGGCTGGAAATGGAATGGTGTGGTGCAGCAAGGGAGTAGGAAGGAGGTGCAAGGCATATATAGCAAGTCAGCCATTGCGAAGGCTTTGGCTTTGCTCTAAGAAAAATGGGACGGGGGGACGCTGGAGGGTTTAGATCATCTTGGCTAATTATAAATGCAAACTGCCACTCAAGATATATTTTTATTTTTTAACTCGTGCAAGGGCCATGAAAAGACATTAGGACTCCAAGCCAGACCAAAGAACGCAACCAAGAAGGGGTCCTACATTTTCCAACACGGCAGTTATGGACAGTAGTGAATTCATCTTGAGAAACTCTAGGGGTTTTTCTTGGTCCTGGTGTATTTCTGTGAGCTCCTGAAGGCAGGGTGGGGGACCTCCCTGGTGGGGAATTCTTGGTTCTATCTTCAAAGATCTGAGAAGGAGAAGGCATCCAAAACACTCCCCCATGCTCCTCCAGGATACTCAGCAAAGCGGTTTCATCATCAGCCTTATCATTAGGGTGTCTGGTAAACTGATCTAAAAGATTAAGAGTGGGTTTTAGTGGGGAAGGGGGAAAATCCACTGGGGAAGGCTAAGGAACTTCAGTGGGAGAGCACACCGGTGGCAGGTACTGCCAGCCAGCTTTCAACATGCCATGTCTGTCTCAGATTTCTGATTTTCCCTTTCTCTCACCTTCTTTCTTCATTCTTTTCTACTCTCTTTTGTAAGACCCTTCTTGTTTCACATTAGGCATTTCTAGGGTTACCTAATCGACAATGAACGAGAGTTCAAAGAGTTTGGGGTCCTTGATCTATAGCAAAGCCTTCCATAATTCCTGCAACTACAGTCAGTGGCTCCCTCCACTTCATGCCCTTCTTTTCTCTCTGCCTTTCTTAGGATGCCCCTAGGAAGCACAGGATTGAAGCACTAACAGAAGAGAGGAGGTCAGACCCATTTCCACCCCTTACCAGCTGGTGACCTCGGTTAAGTTATTCAACCTCTCAGCTTCAAACTCCTCAAGCACTCAATTGGAAGAAGGGGGTGAATGGGAAATATCCACTTCAAAGGGTTACTGTGAGATTTAAATGAACTAAAGAATGTAAAGTGCCCAGAACACGCATGGTAAATACTACACTTTCGCTAAATTTGACTTGCCTTCCCCCTTCCCCTAGTTTGCTATCATGTAAGGTCTGTGGATATAAAGACTGTCTTGTTCATTTCTGTTTCTCCCTCCATATCTAGCAGTGACTTGCACTAGTAGAGACTCAAAAGCTGTTAGCTAAATTAGTGGATTCATGAGGCTTTATAGTTTCACTTCATATATGTTTAAGGGAGAACAAACACCCACACACAGTGGCTCACAGGAATCGGGGTGTACCTTAATGCACATGTTGTTGACTTACTCTGAAGCTTTCCACAGCTCCACAAAGAGTGGGAGTTTGATAAATGTTGTTGACTGACTGATAGCTCAGACTCCATGAGAGATGGACCACTCAGGTCCAACAGTTACCACCTGTGATTCCCAAAATGATTGCCTTACTCCACGCATGGGACGGCTAGGCAAAACCAAATACTCAAGTTGCCGTTGTTGTCAAGGGCACAAAGATTTTACCCAGGACTCACATGTGCTGTATTTCTGCCTCATCATGTGCTTTTCAGCTTCTTAATTAAAGTATAAATTGAATGTGCTTATTGTAAATGGAACAAAGTCGAAATGATGGATGAGCTGCCACTGAGAGAATTGCCAGTCTGCAGCCACTGGACGTCTCTCTCTTAGTGAACTTTCCAAGGGCTGTCTGTTGGCCTGTGAGATATGGTAGAACAGAGACTGCCCAGGGCTACTGAAAACCAGTGTCTCAGTGCTTGCACCCAGTCCAGAGTTACACACCTCACTGGATTGACTGCCTCCATGTTGATAAGGGGTAAAGGGCCTCTGAAAGTTGACTTCAAAGCACAACAAGGCCTCCAAGAAGGGACTGCAAGACTGCAAAGAAAAGGCCCCGATTGGTTACACCAAGGCTTCTTGGTCCTGCAGGCAGTGCCCCAGCTCAGCTCAGCCTGCACAGAAATGATGCTGCCACCAAGCAGTACCCTCTCCTGATGATTCGTTCGGGAGCTGGGGAAACACTGCCACCTCTGCCATCTTGGAAGTCTGTTTGATCTAAACGTGCTTCTTAAGTTCTCATGAAGCACTGTGAGTAGTCAAAGCAAAGGAAAGGAGCTTAGGCTTGGAGGGGTGGGATGTATATTTACATATTCTTTCCTCTGGGCTAGTTGTGCAGTTAGAAGCAGAGCCAAGCCAACAACCAAGGTCTGAAGCCCAGTCTCTTCCACCTTGGTCTTGCTGACCATCAGAGGGAACAGCAACATGGAAAAAATTCACCCAGCCAAAGAGACAGGAGGGAGGCGTGTGAAGGGAGTTCATTTTGGCCTGTAGATCTCACGTTTTGTTGCCACTGGAATCCCCTGGAGGCTGTTTAAGCATCCTAATGCCCACGGTCACCTCCATGACCAATTAAATCAGATCTCTTGGAGTGGGTCCAGGCCCCAGCATTTTTAAAAAGACCATCCAGGTGATTCCTGAGAGAAGCCAAGTTTGAAAATGAGTGCTTTGGGCCATCAGGGTCCACTGGAAAGGCAGACATTGGAAGAAGGCTTTGAGGGGCCTCATCAGCTCCAGGCCCCTGGAAGCTAGCCGAGTCCACCGGCACCTGGCACCCCAAAGCTGACACACATCTGTTGGCACAAAGCCCATATGTTTCTCTGTTGCCTGGAGAGCAGAATGCTCCCGGGAGTGATTTGCTAAGAGGACCGATTTCACTCTGCGTAACCAGAAGGTTATAGACACATCAGCTGAGGCTCTTCTGTTTCAAGACAAAGGACTATAGTAGGAATAGACTAGAATTCGTCTCTACTCAATTTACAAGGACAAAAAGCAACTGTTGCACCACCACCAGTGTGAGCTTTCGATGCCAAAGGTTTGGTAAAGGCTGGGTTTAATTGTATCTAAGGAGAACAGGAAATATTTATTTAGGATTAGTGGCAGCTGCTCCAGTGGTACAGCTGGGGAGAGTGGAAGATATAATTAAGGAAATTGCGTGAGGGAGGTCTGGAAAGCCACCAGAAGGCACAGGAGCCTTGGTAGAAGTTGTCTGCATTGGCTTTTTGTGTGGGGGCATTGGAGTGTCAACAGGCACTTAGAAAAAGATAAATACGCAGTCTAATTAGCAGCTGACTTGAGGTTGCAGGATGAAGTATAGGTAGAATCCCATTATAGCCTTCACCACAGGTCCTCAAGATTGTTTTGTTGAGTGAAATTGCATGATAATGAGTACATGTTAGAAATCATCACTCATATCTCCCCGTCTTTTCTTACCATGGTTCCTCACCTAGAGTACCCTTCTCACGCAGGTGCGTTTGGGAAAGGAGTGGCTGGGAAATTTACAATCACCAAAGATGTGCTAGAACTGTCAACCGTAAAAGAAGTAAGCTGTGTACATAATGAGCAGAAGTTGTGGTTCTATTTGTTCTCTAGAAACGTCAATTTTTACTTGTTTCAGCATGATAAAAAAATAAAACACTACCATGAACAAAGGCTCCGTGCCCTTAAACCAATTGGTCAAGTCTTTAATTTCTTACTCCGTTTAAAGCACCAGATTCTTCTTTCAGGCCTGAGTGGCCAAAGCCCACCCACCCTGCCCACATCCTTGTGAAAGAAGAACTCTACCTCTTTATAGCCCCAGCCCCATATTATTTGTATGTTACCTGCACATTTATTTCATTCTGCCTTGAATCTTACTGAGCTGTCTTGTTTACCTTCCTCCCCAACGGGTTGTAAGTAATAAAAGAACAGAGCATTTATTTTATCCATCCTTTATGGGACTGTGTTCATGGTAGGTAAAGACTGAATGTTTATGAATTTGAATTATGTCAACCCAGATTCTCTCCAGAGAAAAGAAGGTTGATCTGACTATAATTTTCCCTCTATCCCTACTCTTTCGACAAAGCTAGAATCGGAATGGCTTTTAGAAAACATTAGTTCCAATGTGCAGGTGCCCTTCTTTTCAAAAGATGTTGGGATTTTAAAGGACCCCAGAGAAAAATGGCCCTGTGCAGTTAAGTGGTTGGCCCCAGGATCCACAGAAGGTTAGGTCAGACCAGATCCACAACTGGAACTCAGACCCCATGAGACTTCCAGCCTCTTCTAGATGTCCTTTACCCAGGCTACTGGGTTATATGATAGCCATCTGAAAATTTGTTTCCTAGCGTTCCTTTGGTCAATAAATCTTTGTCAATTGAACTAAAAAATTTCAGAAATAACTTATTCTCCATTCTAATTAAAATAGAATTTTCGGTGTCTCAATCTACATTCTTCCTTAACTTCTCCGTTAATCATCTGTCATAAGCACTATCAAATGTCCTAGAGGCTCCATCCCTCCAATACAGCCACTAACCACAGGAAAGCCCTCCAAATTTAAATGAACTGAAATTAAATAAAATTTAAAATCGCATTCCCCGGTTGCCACAGCCACGTTCAAATGCTCAAGAGTCACGTGCGGCTGGCAGCTACCCTATTGGACAGCACAGATACAGGGTATTTGCATCAAGGCAGAAAGTTGCTACTAGAGAAACTCCATCAGTGAAAGGAACCCTGCGATGAATAAAAGGAAAGATTCTCACAATGTGAACAAACACAGCCAAATCCATCTGCTTTAAGTCCGGATTCTCCTACCAGATTTTCTTAAAATAGGCAACTGTGTGCAGAAGCTCATCAGAGAACTCCTATGCACTTAAATTTTAGATCCATAGCATATCTTATTCAATAAATACCCAAAATTCATCCCTTGAAGACTTTAAGAATTAACTAGCAAATGCTCGAAACTGTCCTTCATTCTAGAAAACCATTATTCCTCGTCATCACTAAACAGTCCCTCAGACCAAAATAGCTACTTACTAAAACAATTGTCACAGTTTGTGGTCTAAGGAACCTCCCATTTCAAAGTCTCATGGCCAGGAAAAAGTTATTACTTGAAGCCAATATTTTTCAGTTTCTGCTATGAGCCAGGTATGTGCTGGGTGCTTTATGCTTTATTGCTTTTAATCCTCTCAACGACTCTTTGGGATAAGTATTCATATCCTCATTTTATAGGTAAAGAGAATGAGCTACAGAGGGATGAAATTACTTGCTCATTTTAGGGTTGACCAATATCCCAGTGTGCAAGGGAGTGATGGGTTTTCCAGGATATAGGACTTTCAGTGCTCAAATCAGGAAAGTCCTGGACCAACTGATGGTTGTTCCCCCGTCAGGTCACAAAACTCATAATCTCAGAACAAAAATCAAACTGAAATCTTTCTAGATCCAGAATCCAAGTGTGAATACACCTAGAAAAAATCCACACATGCTCCTATAATAAAAATTTCCCTCTCTTATGTCCCTCATAATCTTGTCCTATTTTCTTCCCGTTTCTAGTTCTCATTGGATTCAAAAGTGTTTTTAAAATTTAGAGTCCATGCGATCAGATTTTCTCTTTTTGTGCATTCCCAGTTTTCTTCCTACATAAATTAAGCTTTGTGTTGATATCTCAGATATCAGAACAATCCCACAGGGTTTCAGGAGTTTGTTTACTGGCCTCCTCCAATATAATCTAACATGTCTGATGCATTCCATTATAGGATTTGGATTGTCCTTTAAAAGACGCTGGTGAACACATCTGACAATTCATTTTCCTCCCTGGTCTTTGCCTGCTCTGTATGCAGGGGAGAAAGAGAGAAACGAGGCACTACACCAGTGTTACTCAAAGTTTGACTATCAGCAGCATCTCCTGGCATCTGGTGTGAAAATAAAATTTCTGAGTCCCACCCAGACCTAGAGAATCAGAATCTCTATGAATGCAGACCAGGGACCTGAGTTTTAAGAAGCCCTCTAAGACAGCTGTCTGTACATTAAAGTTTGAGATGCACCAGGCTACACTCAATGAGTACTTCTCAAATGTTGTTGAACATTAGAATCACCTGGGGAGCTTTTAGAACTACTCATGCCCACACCACACCCACACTAATAAAATCAGACTTTCAAAGGTGGAAACCCAGAGGTAAGCATCTTTTTAAAAAACTTCCCATATTATGGACAAATGGAAAAAAATAGGACAATAGAAATTGATTTAAGTAAAAGCTACATCCACTTGCAGCAAATAAAATGACGTGTATGTTTATTTTAATGGAAACAAATAGCTATTTTTAAATGAAAATACAGTTATAACAACATCATCCATTTTGTGTATAAGCTGATAGGAAACTTTTGTGAAAGATATATACAAAATATCAATGGCGGTTTTCTTTGGTGGATAAAGTGATTTGTATTCATATAGTTAAAAAAAAAAACTTCCCAGATGATTGCAACATGCAGCCCAGGTTGAGAATCTATAAACTAAGGGAGATGGAATCACAATCTTTTGAGATTTTTAGAGTCATTTCCTGTCTCTGCAAAATAATGCAAAGATACTTGGAGTGATTCCTAACATGTTTTGTAAATAGGTCATCTTTTGGAATGATAATGAACAAGGAAAATAATAACAAAATATCTTTTTTAAAAAATTTTGAGTGGAAAAGAAATGTCTCTTTCAGGAGCAGCTTGTGGTAAACGCCCAAACACAAATCGTATGTTCATAACAAGTTTCAATCCTTTCAACAAATGAATAAGCCAATACCGCCATAGGCAGGATTGTATTTTCTTCCTAAGGTCATCTCAGATGGCAAGGATAAGCTGGCAAAGAAAGGACTCGTAGATATCTGTTTTCTATTACTCTAATTATGGAAAGTGATGAGAGTCCATTTGCTGTTAACGTTTCTGCAACTCTGTGATTTGTGGCCAAATACTGAAGTTTACTTGATGGTGTGGTGATTTTAAGCACAGCCAACATGATCACAGATAAAGGAAAAGTGCTGAAATGGGGCATTTTTGAAGCACTGGGAGCATGGCTCTCCTTTTTGGCAGCTGGAAGCGATGGTGTAAACTTCATAGCCCACGGTTGTGTTTATAAGCCCAACCAGTTTGACAGGATTTGACTGAATTAGTAACCGGTCAATTCATTCATCCCATATTTGTCTGAAGTTAATTTTGATGAAAACAAGTTTAGTCAAATCTGTTTGCCCAGTTGACCAGATTTTTAGTGGTTTTTCTTTTTTTCCCCACTTGAAGGATAATGTGTTTGTTATATAACCTGAGGGATGATGCAAAAGTCACCAAAATTAAGTTCTCTCATTGAGAAGCCATGTACTATGGTGACATTGCAGCTCTGTGATGGTCTTCAGATGAGAAATCCATACACATCTGGCAAACAACTGGAATGAGGGCACTAGTTACCTCTTTAAAGAAGCAATGGGGACCATGCAAACCCCAGGCTGCTTTAGCAAATGGTTCTTCTCGTCCTAAAACAAAAATGTAGTTGATCTTAATAGTGGGGGGACTCCAAAAAGGGAGTTAGTCTAACCATGAAAGCATGCTCAGTCTAGGTGCCCATGATCAGATCAAGTAGAGAAAAGCCATGAGAATTAAGCAATCATGCTCAAAGGAGATAGAATATCCTGCTCTCTGGGTTTAAAGGCCATATGTTTCAGAGCAGCCAGGGCAGTACCATATCCTGTGACTCAATACTCCATAAATAGGAAAAGAACTAATAAAATTGGCCTGGAGATGCTCTAAAACATAGTGTTTCTTCTTTCCTTTCTTCTTGCCAAGAAAAGCTATCATATTTTAAAGTGGTATGTACTTACCCCTCTAGAGGACACCCTCTAACCAGTGTTTTCCCAAGCATAGGATTCATGCCCCTGCTGGAACATGAGAGAATTTTAGGGACACAGAATTTTAAAATATAAGCTCAGAAAAAGCCCTGGGAAGGAGTACAGAGGCCCCCAGCTCACCTTCTTTTCTCACCCTCAATCTTGTTCTGCATTGCAAGGGTCCTCACGTGCACGTCTATGGACCCAACGAGCCACATCTTAATGCACTAAATACATCTTTCCTAACAAGCCCTCTTGCTCACCTCTCACACCGAGGTGTGTGCACATCAGCGGCACACCCCATCCTCAGGAGGACAAACATGGGGTAGCATCTGGTGGCGCTGGCTGTCTGGAGGACTAGGGTCTAGGAGGACTTGTCCCTTTGACTCTGTGGATCACTCTTCCCACGGGTACAGCACAGTTGGAAGAGAACCAACACAGGCCTTCTAAAAGCATGGTGTCCAGGGCAGGGGACCAGTCACTTTCATCCAAGGGCACACTGTCTGGTCAACCTCCAGCAAGTGTTCTTCCAACTCTGGGTTTCAAACACCTCAAAGGGCAGAGTGATCATCACTTCATAAGGTGCTTCAATATTCAGTAAGGGTCACAAACTCAAAAAAGCTGCAAGAGCCAGGAAGTAACATAAATGAGTGAAGGAGGCTGATGTAGGTCCAAAGAAAGTGGTGGAGAATGTGGTGAGCTGGAAAGCACGAGTCCTTTCCAAAGGAAACAGCCTCCAGCTGGGAGGCAGAACAGGGGGAGTTTGGGCTCTGCTGCTGAATCGTTCAAATTTTCAAAAAAAGCCAGAATCTAAAATCTTGGGCCATTCCTTGATCCTTAAATGTTGGCAACTAATTCCAATTTTCTTTGAAATACTCTGTGGGTACAGCAAGCCACATCTGCTAGCAGTTTTTAACTTATGGGCTACCAGTTTGCAACCTCAGAAATAAAAACCTTCTTCATTAGATTGTATTTAAATATGTTTCCTTGGGAATCCATGCACCTGAAGTAACCAAGAATCACTATCCTTCTTCCAACATGCCTTATTTTGAAGCTAAACCTCATTTCCCCTGAATATCTCCCTTTTTTAAAAATTTATTTTATTGAAGTATGTTGATTTACAATGTTGTGTTAATTTCTACTATACAGCAAAGTGATTCAGTTATACATATATATATGTTCTTTTCCATTATGGTTTATCACAGGATATTGAATATAGTTCCCTGTGCTATACAGTAGGATCTTGTTGTTTATCCATCCTATAGACAACAGTTTGCATCTACCAATCCCAAACTCCCAGTCCATCCCTCTCCCACCATTGGCAACCACAAGTCTGTTCTCTATGTCTGTGAGTCTGTTTCTGTTTCATAGATAAGTTCATTTGTGTCATATAATATATTTGTCTTTCTCTTTCTGACTTCACTTAGTATGATCATCTCTAGATCCATCCAGGTTGCTGCAAATGGCATTATTTCATTCTTTCTTATGGCTGAGTAGTATTCCATTGTATATATGCACCACATCTTCCTTATCCATTCATCTGTCCATGGACATTTAGGTTGTTTCCATGCCTTGTCTATTGTAAATAGCACAAATAGCTCCCTTTTTTTTGAGATTAGTTAGCTGAAATATCAGCTGCAGCTCCTACAGCCTAGCTTCTGTGTCCCCCACTGTCACAGCCACCCCCCTCTGCAAGTCTCTCCTTCATCAGTTTTTATGGGCAGGTAACACCATGAGTGAAATACTTCAGCCATGATTGCTTGTCCTCGCTAGGAACTATTTTTCTTAGGTCTGCATGCCCGGCTTGGAAAAAGGAAATGATGACTCAATCACCAGGCTTCTTGTACAAAGAGGGTGATTTCAGTAAGTGGATGGAAGGCTGACGCTGCTAACAGCATTCTTGATTAGTCGGAGAGTAGAAAATGAGGTGTGTATTTGATGTACTGTCGGAGTAGCAGATGGAATGCAGCAACCACGACACGGTGGAGGTAGAACTTAATGGATCATCTTGACGTGCCTGGGGCTGATTAGCCGTGGTACAGCTACATTCAACTTTTAACTGATTGATTTGAGTTTGTGGTCAGAAAATGACTGTCGGCTCCAGCTTATCTATAATTATCAGTAATCAGAACCAGACTTCTCTCTCCTTAATCGGCCAGGGCTCCTCCAGTGTGCTTGACTTTTCTACTTTTCAGACTTTCTGTAACCACTGCCTAATAGCTTTCACTGCCATAACATGATACCTAGTGACCATCTGAAAAAAGGCTCTGGGGGCACAAATAGAAAGGTAACAGGAATGCTGCTCATTCATTAGCTTAATAGTTTGACTGTTTTGAGTGGAAGACAGTTTCAGGTTAATAGGAGTTCTCTCATTCACCATTTAGCTAGTCTGTTGTAAGCAAAACCAAATAAAGGATTAAAACAAGAATTCTTGTAACTCTGCCCAAAATCTCATTTTTAACCTAAAAATGATCTTGATGTTAATTAGAGACTGGAATTATTTCTAGGAGTCAGGGTGTCCTGGGTAAGGCATCACTCACTGTCCAACAGACCACCCAAATCAGAAACCAGGAAATCCTTCTAGACCATTCTCCTCCTCACTGCCACCCACCACCTGCCACATCCAGTCGACCATGAAGGAGGACTGAGTCCACCCTTCAACTCTGCATGGCCTTAGAACAAGTGTCTTGGAGACCTTGGAGACCTTGGAGACCACACAGACCTGGGTTCAAATTCTGATACCATCATTTATGAGTTGTGAGGCCCTGAGCAAGTTAAACAAGACATTGTATGTAGCACATGCAGTGTGTGGCATGTATGTGCTTAATGAGTTATTTAAAATATTATTGTTGGAGAGGAGAGTGGCTAGTTACTGGGGAGGGACCTAGGTAGGACTTTTGGGGGGAGGGGGCTGGTAATATTCTGTTTCTTGATTCATCAAGCTATGTATTTATGATTAGTGTACTTTTATGTACAATAAAAGTGAACCCAATAAAAATACATTAAAATATTGAAAAAATTAAAAAAAATAAAACATTACAGTTGATGTATTATGTCTACCTCCCCACCAATGCAGCCTAGGTCCTAGACGAGGAATCTCATGCCTACATGAAAAAGGAGGGGGAGGAGGTGGGAAGGAGAGGATGAAGGAGAAGAAGAAGAAAAGAAAGAGGAGGCGGGGAAGAGACAGAGAGAAGCGGGTAAGAGAGGGGGGGACTGGATGGGGGTTGGGGCTGGGGAGATGGTTATGGTGGCGGCTCCCCTCCTTGCCTCTGAAGTTGTGTGAATTCCCCTTGTGGCCACCCCAGGACCAGCCATCAAGAGGTAACATCTGTGTCAGTGGGGTCACCATTTCCTAAAGCTATAAGCATGCATCTGCCTGCTAAGGTAGAGTAGCTAAACCACTGGGCTAAATTGTCTTTTACTTTTGATTTCTCATTGCTATGTTTTGTTACTTCAGTCTCAAAGATGGAGTCTCTAACTCTTTCAAAATCCTCGCAAGATTTTGTGAGAAAACAGTTCCTTTGGCTTTTTTTTCCTTAGAACCAGACTCGTCTATGACTCTAAGGAAAGGTGATTAACCCCATTTTATTTTATTTTTTTAACATCTTTATTGGAGTATAATTGCTTTACAATGGTGTGTTAGCGTCTGCTGTATAGCAAGTGAATCAGCTATATGTATACATATATCCCCCATCCCCTCCCTCTTGCGTCTCCCTCCCACCCTCCCTATCCCACCTCTCTAGGTGGTCACAAAGCACCCAGCTGATCTCCTCAGGCGATGCAGCTGCTTCCCACGAGCTATCTATTTTACATTTGGTAGTGTATATATGTCCATGCCACTCTCTCACTTCATCCCAGCTTATCCTTCCCCCTCCCCATGTCTCAAGTCCATTCTCTACATCTATGTCTTTATTCCTGTCCTGCCTCTATAACCCCATTTTAAAAATGAGAAAACTGAGCATAAGGAAGGGTACAAAAAACTTGCTCTAAGCTACACAGCAGAACTAGGGTCCTATAACCCCAAAGTCCAGTTCACTTCACCAGATAAGATTCTCTCTTCATCTCTTTCCTATGAATTCATTATTATAAATGCTGTTTTCTCTATGCATTGCCTTATTTCCTGAGAGTGGGGAAGAGTAAATGCTGGAAAGGTCTGAGGAAGGACTCTGGTCTTGATTCATTTGTCATTCTAATCTCATCAAGCAACAGGAAAAGTAGACTGATAGAAATGTTGACTGTATCACTGGTATTTACTATATGTTCCTTCCTTTAAGTAGCTCTGAGGTATTCAACATGCATAGAAGATATACCAGGACCCAGGATGAAGGTAGGCATTGGAATTCCTGCTCCTTCCCTTCTATCACTCATTATCAATTTTTCCTTAGTGGGCCAGGCCCTGCTTTGGACCTAGAGATAGAACAATAAATAAAGCCAAGTTCTTACTCTCAAGCAGCTCATGTTCTTGCACAAAAAGCGAGGAAATAAACAAATGAAGATATAGATAAATAAATGTCAGGTGGCAATAAATACGATGAAAATGATACAGCAGACTTGGAGAGGGTGCCATTTTATATAGGGTGGTGGGGGAAGGGTTTGAAGAGGAGGTGACATTGAAGCAGAGATGGGAATGAAGTGGTAGATTTCAGGCAGAATAGATATAGCAGGTGCAAGAGCCCTGAGGTATAAATACAGCAACCACGTGTGGAAAATGGCACTGTGTCCAGAGAGGGAGAGGGAGAGAGGTAGGCATGGAGATTGGGAGGATTGGGAACAAGGCGGGGTGGGTGGGGGTGGGCGGAGAGAGAGTGCAAATCATATAGGGCATTACAGGCCATAGTAATTACTTTGGATTTTACTCTGAGGGATCTGTCAGGGAAGTTAGATCTAAGCAGAGAAATGACATGATCTTCCTTATATATTTTTTTAAGGCTCATTTTGGCCATGACACAAGGGCTAAGGTGAAAGTAGCAGTTAGGGAGCTATTACAGTAGGTCAAACAAGAGACTATGGTGGATCAGACAGAGGTGATGGTGATGAAGATGTCAATGACTGGCTATTCTTCAAAGGCAGAGACATTTAGCAGCGGGGCTACTTTAACTGAGACAATTAGCACCTCCTGGCTTCAGTTCCCTCATCAGTAACATGAAGATAAAACACAACCAATCTCATGAAAGCACTGTGTGGATTAAAGGAGATCATTTATAAGATGCGCTATGCCTGCGGTTGGTTTCCTTTGTTGTTTGGGGCAAAGTCTGCAACCTTTTGGAAAATCCCACTGCATATGTACTCAGTGTCCAAGATGTGAGAATATAGAACCTTGGGTTCAGAGTAGCAAAAAACAATTTTGAACCTATAGCAATTTACACATGTCTATCTCAACCTTCCAATAAGAAAACAATGATTGTTATTAATAAGTCTGCCAACTTTTATGGTTCATCACAGGACCATGGCACATCCAAAATTATAAAACAATAGGCTAAGGGAGGGAGAAGGGAATGCTGAGTCTTATTTGTAGAATAAAAACTGGAAATATTTGTGAAAATATCTTAATAGTGATTATATTTGGTCAGTGATATTGCAGAGCATTTTTAATTTCTTCTGTTCTTTTCTACCTTTTTCAAATCAATACAATTCAAAAGGTATGTGTAAGGGGATTTGCTCCTATATCTAATGAGCAAGAAGAGTTAGAATCTCTGAGAGGAAAAGGGAGACAAGCAAAGAAAATGGTATGTTGAAATTATAAGGGAGGTAAAAAATTGACATTATGAGGGCATCAACTATGCACAAAATACACCAAGTAGCCATCTAATTTATGCAAATTAATTTAATTATTGATGTCCTGCACTAATTATAGCAACAGACAGGATCCAAAATGACACTATTTAAGCAAAGGATAAAATATAGCAGCAGCATTCAAGTAAAGCTGTGCATCAGAGCAAGGGGTCTGGAAGAGCCAGGCCTGTGCTCCAGTTGTCCTCTCTTTGGAGGGCCATACCAGGGAGTGCTTCTTTCTTGATCAAGAACCACTGATGGATAAAGAAGATGTGGTATATGTATACAATGAAATATTACTCAGCCATAAAAAAGCTGAAATTTTGCCATTTGCAACATAGGTGGACCCTGAGGATATTATGCTAAGTGAAATAAATCAGATGGAGAAAGAAAAATACCAAAAGATTTCACTCATGTGAAATATATAAAAAATAAATAAAGGATCAAACCAAACAGAACAAAAACAAACACACAAAGAACAGAGTAACAGAGGGTTTCGACAGGCATGCATTCCATTCATGAGGTTTCTGTTTTGCTGAAGCCTTCCCTAAGCCGTGTGGCTGACAGGGTCTTGGTGCTCTGGCCTGGTGTCAGTCCTGAGCCTCTGATGTGGGAGAGCCGAGTTCAAGACACTGGACCACCAGAGACCTCCTGGCCTCACGTAATATCAATCAGTGAGAGCTCTCCCAGAGATCTCCATCTTAGAGCTAAGACACAGCTCTGCTCAATGACCAGCAAGCTCCAGTGCTGGACACCCCCTGCCAAACAACTAGCAAGACAGGAACACAACCACACCCATTAGCAGAGAGGCTGCCTAAAATCATAATAAGTCCACAGACACCCCAAAACAGACCACCAGACGTGGACCTGCCCACCAGAAAGACAAGATCCAGCCCCACCCACCAGAACACAGACACCAGTCCCCTCTACCAGGAAGCCTACACAGCCCACTGAACAAACTTTAGCCACTGGGGGCAAACACCAAAAACAATGGGAACTATGAACCTGCAGCCTGCAAAAAGGAGACCTCAAACACAGTAAGTTAAGCAAAATGAGAAGACAGAGAAATACGCAGCAGATGAAGAAGCAAGGTAAAAACCCAGGAGACCAAACAAATGAAGAGGAAATAGGCAGTCTACCTGAAAAAGAATTCAGAGTAATGATAGTAAAGATGACCCAGAATCTTGGAAATAGAATGGGGAAAATACAAGAAATGTTTAACAAGGACCTAGAAAAACTAAAGAGCAAACAAACAACGATGAACAACACAATAAATGAAACTAAAAATTCTCTAGAAGGAATCAACAGCAGAATAACTGAGGCAGAAGAACGGATAAGTGACCTGGAAGATAAAGGACTGGAAATAACCACCGCAGAGCAGAATACAGAAAAAAGAATGAAAAGAATTGAGGACAGGCTCAGAGACCTCTGGGACAACATTAAACATTCGAATTATAGGGGAAGAAGAATGAAGAGAAGAAGAAGAGAAAAAGAAAGGGACTGAGAAAATATTTGAAGAGATTATAGGTGAAAACTTCCCTAATATGGGAAAGGAAATAGTCAATCAAGTCCAGGAAGCACAGAGAGTCCCATACAGGATAAATCCAAGGAGAAACATGCCAAGACACATATTAATTAAACTATCAAAAATTAAATACAAAGAAAAAATATTAAAAGCAGCAAGGGAAAAGCAACAAATAACATACAAGGGAATCCCCATAAGGTTAACAGCTGATCTGTCAGCAGAAACTCTACAAAGCCAGAAGACAGTGACAGGACATATTTAAAGTGATGAAAGGGAAAAACCTACAAGCAAGATTACTCTACCCAGCAAGGATCTCATTCAGATTCAATGGAGAGATTAAAACCTTTACAGACAAGCAAAAGCTAAGAGAATTCAGCACGACCAAACCAGCTTTACAACAAATGCTTACAATAAATGCTAAAGGAACTTCTCTAGGCAGGAAACACAAGAGGAGGAAACGACCTAGAGAAACAAACAAAAAACATTTAAGAAAATGGTAATAGGAACATACATATTGATAATTACCTTAAATGTAAATGGATTAAATGCTCCAATCAAAACATATAGACTGGGCTTACCTGGTGGCGCAGTGGTTGAGAGTCTACCTGCCGATGCAGGGAACATGGGTTCGTGCCCCAGTCTGGGAAGATCCCAAATGCCCCGGAGCGGCTGGGCCCGTGAGCCATGGCCGCTGAGCCTGTGCATCCAGAGCCTGTGTTCCGTAATGGGAAAGGCCACAACAGTGAGAGGTCCGCATACTGCAAAAAAACAAACAAACAAACAAAAACATATAGACTGGCTGAATGGATACAAAAACAAGACCCATGTATGTCTACAAGAGACCCACTTCAGACTTAGAGACACATACAGACTGAAAGTGAGCAGATGGAAAAATATAATCCATGCAAATGGAAAGCAAAGAAAGCTGGAGTAGCAATTCTCGTATCAGATAAAACAGACTTTCAAAAAAAGACTATTACAAGGGACAAAGGAGACTACATAATGATCAAGAGATCAATCCAAGAAGAAGATATAACAATTGTAAATTGTTATAACATAGGAGCACCTCAATACATAAGGAAAATGCTAACAGCCATAAAAGGGGAAATTGACAGTAACACAATCATACTAGGGGACTTTAACATCCCACTTTCACCAATGGACAGATCATCCAAAATGAAAATAAATAAGGAAACACAAGCTTTAAATGACACGTTAAACAAGATGGACTTAATTGATATTTATAGGACACTCCATCCAAAAACAATAGAATACACTTTCTTCTCAAGTGCTCATGGAACATTCTTCAGGATAGATCATATCTTGGGTCACAAATCAAGCCTTGGTAAATTCAAGAAAATTGAAATCTTTTCAAGTATCTTTTCTGACCACACCACTATGAGACTAGGTATCAATTACAGGAAAAAAACTGTAAAAAATACAAACACATGGAGGTTAAACAATACACTACTAAATAATGAAGAGATCACTGAAGAAATCAAAGAGGAAATCAAAAAATACCTAGAAACAAAGGACAATGAGAACACAACAACCCAAAACTTATGGGATGCAGCAAAAGCAGTTCTAAGAAGGGAGTTTATAGCAATACAATCCTATCTCAAGAAACAAGAAACATCTCAAATAAACAACCTAACCTTACACCTCAGGCAATTATAGAAAGCAGAATAAAAAGGAAAAAACCTAAAGTTAGCAGAAGGAAAGAAATCATAAAAATCAGATCAGAAATAAATAAAAAAGAAAGGAAGGAAACAACAACAAAGATCAATAAAACTAAAAGCTGGTTCTTTGAGAAGATAAAATTGATAAACCTTTAGCCAGAAACATCAAGAATAAAAGAGAGAAGACTCAAATCAATACAATTAGAAATCAAAAAGGAAAGTACCAACTGACGCAGCAGAAATACAAAAGATCATGAGAGATTACTACAAGAAACTATATGCCAATAAAATGGACAACCTTGAAGAAATGGACAAATTCTTAGAAAAGTACAACCTTCCGAGACTGAATCAGGAAGAAATAGAAAATATAAACAGACCAGTCACAAGCACTGAAATTGAAACTGTGATTAAAAATCTTCGAACAAACAAAAGCCCAGGACCAGATGTCTTCACAGGTGAATTCTATCAAACATTTAGAGAAGAGCTAACACCTATCCCTCTCAAACTCTTCCAAAATATAGCAGAGGAAGGAACACTCCCAAACTCCTTCTACAAAGCCACCATCACCCTGATACCAAAACCAGACAAAGATGTCACAAAGAAAGAAAACTACAGGCCAATATCACTGACGAACATAGATGCAGAAACCCTCAACACAATACGAGCAAACAGAATCCAACAGCACCTTAAAAGGGTCATATACCATGATCAAGTGGGGTTTATCCCAGGAATGCAAGGATTCTTCAATATACACAAATCAATCAATGTGATACACCATAGTAACAAACTGAAGGATAAAAACCATATGATAATCTCAATAGATGCAGAAAAAGCTTTTGACAAAATTCAACACCCGTTAATGATAAAAATTCTCCAGAAAGTAGGCATAGAGGGAACCTACCTCAACATAATAAAGGCCATATATGACAAACCCACAGCCAACATCGCCCTAAATGGTTAAAAACTAAAACCATTTCCTCTAAGGACAGGGACAGAGAAGAAATTCAGAGAAGAAAAAGAAATAAATGGAATCCAAATCGGAAAAGAAGTAAAGCTGTCACTGTTTGCAGATGACATGACACTATATAGAGAGAATCCTAAAGATGCTACCAGAGACTACTAGAGTTAATCAATGAATTTGGTGAAGTAGCAGGATGCAAAATTATTGTGCAGAAATCTCTTGCATTCCTATACACTAATGATGAAAAACCCAAAAGGGAAATTAAGGAAACACTCCCATTTACCAATGCAACAAAAAGAATAAAATACCTAGTAATCAACATACCTAAGAAGACAAAAGACCTGTATGCAGAAAACTATAAGACACTGATGAAAGATATTAAAGAGGGTACAAACAGAGGGAGAGATATACCATGTTCTTGGATTGGAAGAATCAACATTGTGAAAATGACTATACTACCAAAAGCAATCGACAGATTCAATGCAATCCCTATCAAGCTACCAATGGCATTTTTCACAGAATTAGAACAAAAAAATTCACAATTTGTATGGAAACACAAAAGATCCCAAAAAGCCAAAGCAATCTTGAGAAAGAAAACAGAGCTGGAGGAATCAGCCTCTCTGTCTTCAGACTATAGTACAAAGCTACAGTAATCAAGACAAAAACAGAAATACAGATCAATGGAACAGGATAGAAAGCCCAAAGATAAACCCACGCACCTATGGTCACCTTATCTTTGATAAAGGAGGCAAGAATATACAATAGAGAAAAGACAGCCTCTTCAATAAGTGGTGCTGGGAAAACTGGACAGCTACATGTAAAAGAATGAAATTTGAACACTTCCTACCACCATACACAAAAATAAACTCAAAGTGGATTAAAGACTTAAATGTAAGGCCAGACACCATAAAACTCTTAGAGGAAAACATAGGAAGAACACTCTTTGACATAAATCACAGCAAGATCCTTTTGACCCACCTCCTAGAGAAATGGAAATAAAAACAAAAATAAACAAATGGGACCTAATGAAACTTAAAAGCCTAGCAAAGGAAATCATAAACCATAAACAAGACAAAAAGACAACCCTCAGAATGGGAGAAAACATTTGCAAACAAAGCAAGTGACAAAGGACTAATCTCCAAAATATACAAGCAGCTCAGGCAGCTCAATATCAAACAAACAAACAACCCAATCCAAAAATGGGCAGAAGATCTAAACAGACATTTCTCCAAAGAACATATGCAGGTTGCCAACAAACACATTAAAGGATGCACAACATCACTAATCATTAGAGAAATGCAAATCAAAACTACAGTGAGGTATCACCTCACATGGTCTGAATGGCCATCATCCAAAAATGTACAAACAATAAATGCTGGAGAAGGTGTGGAGAAAAGGGAACCCTCTTGCACTGCTGGTGGGAATGTAAATTGATACAGCCACTATGGAGAACAGTATGGAGGTTCCTTAAAAAACTAAAAATAGAGCTACCATATGACCCAGAAATCCCACTACTAGGCATATACGCTGAGAAAACCATAATTCACAATCATGTACCACAATGTTCATTGCAGCACTATTTACAATAGCCAGGACATGGAAGCAACCTAGGTGTCCATCGACAGATGAGTGGATAAAGAAGATGTAGCACATATATACAATGGAATATTACTCAGACAGAAAAAGAAACAAAATTGAATTATTTGCAGTGAGGTGGAAGGACCTAGAGTCTGTCATACAGAGTGAAGTAAGTCAGAAAGAGAAAAACAAATACAGTATGCTAACACATATATATGGAATGTAAAAAAAGAAAAAAAAATAGTTTTGATGAACCTAGGGGCAGGACAGGAATAAAGACGCAGACTTAGAGAACGGACTTGAGGACACGGGGATGGGGAAGGGTAAGCTGGGAGGAAGTGAGAGAGTGGTATGGACATATGTACACTACCAAATGTAAAATAGATGGCTAGTGGGAAGCAGTCGCATAGCACAGGGAGACCAGCTCGGTGCTTTGTGACCACCTACAGGGGTGGGATAGAGAGGATGGGAGGGAGACGCAAGAGGGAGGAGATATGGGGATATATGTATATGTATAGCTGATTCCCTTTGTTATGAAGCAGAAACTAACACACCATTGTAAAGCAATTATACTCCAATAAAGATTAAAAAAATTAGTTCCGTAAATTGAACAAATGTTACATTAAAAATAAAGAGACAAATTGACAAAAACAAACAAAGAACAGAGTAGTGGTCGCCATAGGGGAAGAGCTGTGGGGGAGGGCAAAATAAGTAAAGGGCATCAACTATATGGTTACAGATGAAAACTAAATTTTTGGTGGCAAACAGAAGTAGAAATATATTGTACACATGAAATATATAATGTTATACACCAACATCACCTCAATAAAATTCTTAAATTTTTTTAAAAAAGAACAACTAAAGGGGACTTCCCTTACAGCCCAATGGTTATGACTTCACCTTCCAATGCAGGGGGTGGAGGTTCGATCCCTGGTTGGGGAGCTAAGATCCCACATGCCTCGGGGCCCAAAAACCAAAACATAAAACAGAAGCAATATTGTAACAAATTCAATAAAGATTTTCAAAAATGGTCCACATCAAAAAATCTTAAAAAAAACAAAACAAAACAACTAATGTGTGCATAGAATACCTTTGCAGCAGTGAGCCAATCATGAGCTCTCAGCCTGGACTTCATATACCCTGTTGGTCACTAAAGCATAGTCCTTCTCTGTAACCACCATATTCACAGAGCCCTTGAGGTCTGACTGAGATCAGGTGCAAATCATCAATCTTACTGTTATCAATAAACAATGCTGACCAGCTGGTACATACCCCCCAGTAATTCCTCAGATCCACAGTGACAAAGCAGCACTTTTGATCTGTCCATGTCATGCCTTTGCTCCCAAGAGCCCCACATTTTCCCCTTGAAGGCCACTGGGCCTTCTGCCCCCCCATCTCGTGGATATGCCAGAAAAATTAGACCCTGCGCATTCAAGCATGGACGAAGGAAATTGACCTGCCTTGTCCAGTTTCAGAGTAAAATATCTATAAGGTTAAGCATTGTCACTGCTTAAACAATCACTTCTTAGCATAAGTCTCACACTTTATTAGGCTTAGAGCCACCACCACTTTTCTCTGCCTTGCCAAATATCTCATTTAGTTACCATATCTAGGTATGAGGAAACTGTCAGGTAGTCCAGAGAAGTTAACTATCCTACCACACGAATAAGGAATATAATACTAGAAGGTTTAAATGTCTTGCCTAATCCCTGACCCTTCTGAAATCTAACTTATTAAAGTCTTTTCTCCTTCATGAACTTTCCATCTCTAGTCTAAATCAAATGCATGCATTTCATCAGACATCACAACCTCTCTCTCTCTGATTTCAAGACAATGGCCAGGGCCCTGATTAGTTCATACACCTTTACATGAATCAGACAGAAAACACACCCCTTCCTCTTTCTCTTCCTCTGGGCAGATGCAGCCCCATTCAGGCTAGATCTCAGCTTCCGTTCAGCTGTGAACATGATGCCCTAGTGCTGGTACAGCCTGCACCACTGTATACAAAGTCCTTCCATTGGACTGGATAATTAAGATGGCTCCCAACACAAAGAAATTTCCACTTAAATATCTTGTCGACATTTTAAATTAGAGGTGTTAAAAGTTGAGGGTATTATCCTCTTCATCAAACCCTTTTCCATTTTGTCTGTTCCTATCAGTGGTATGCTCAGACCACGTCTGCTCTCAACTTTGGAATCAATATATATTCTAGCCAGCTTGTCTTCTTCCTCATATCCAGGTCAACAGCAAATCTTTCCAATTCTCTTCTGAAAAGTAAGTATATTCTTTCCCTCCAGCTACAGCCCTCTGTTAGCCTGTGGATTTCATTCTTAGACTCCTGAAACAGATTCTCAGTCTGTTTTATATTTTAGCCTCTTACACATCCAGATCTTCCAACACAACAACAAGAATCATATTTCTTGGCCACCAAGTTTAATCATGTTAATCCCTCTCTCAGAACACTGCATCTGCTAAAAATTAAAAAAATAAGAAATTCTCAGCTTTCATACTCTTTTCTAGTTTTAACCCCACAAAAATCCCCTTGGTTGTATAGCACTGTTATAGGTTGGGTGGTCCGGCAGCAGACCTGATATAGAGCTTAGTGTGCAGGATACAGAGTGTTCCCTTGGGACCAACACCTGTGGAAGGGAGTGGAGGGAAAAGTGGGATTGAGCAGAAGAAATACAGATTGTGATACAGACCTGACAGACTGGACGGCCTTAGCCAACCCCACAGGGAGCTCCAGAACCTGTCAGTTATGCCACCCAGGGCTAAAATGGGTGAGTTTTTACACCCCTACTTCCATCAGTCATTGTTCGTGGGCCCCCCAAGGGAAGGGATGACCTTAGGTAAGGCAGCTCTCTGCAGCTGAGACAGTCCTTGAAGGGGCTGAGAACCACAGGCTGTCTGCTGAGGATAGTAGCCAGAGACATGTCCCTCTCAGAAGGAGGTTTTGGGGTGCACATCTATGTGTCCATCACAATCTATCCCTTGTGTCAGTTGGATCCACTTCCTCAAATACATTCGGGGAGCAGTTTTTCCATCGTTCTAACCAAGCATCTCTTCCTGTGGAAAACTAAGATGAGAAGTCATTGGGATGAAGCACAGCCCCTGCTCCTGCACCTGGTCTTGGAGATGCAACTGATACTCATCATCTCTTTTCTCCATTATCCAGTCTAGAATCTCCCCCCGCCCAGGCAGCATCTCAGCTGGTATTACGGCTTATCTGGTGGCATACACTAGATTCTCATCTCTGAGGGATCTGGGCCCCTGGTCACCATGCCCTTATCAGGCGAGGGGTGCTGCACTTGTCCATTCACCATCACAGTGGGGCAGGTACAATGGACACCCAGGTGGAATCACTCGGATGCCACTCTCTTCCTCTCTGCAGCTGAGCCTCCAGTGCTGATGAGAGCCAGTTACTCTGCCATGATGGTGACTCCACTTGTTGCCTATTGTCCCTGAAAACAAGAAACCCAAAGTGTCCAGGCAGGAGCCATAGAATATAGTGAAATGAGACTCTTTGTCGTGGCCCTGGCAGAAGTGTCGCCCTTGGGGGGAAAAGAACTTCTAACCCTCCAGAAATGTGGGGATGGAAAGCACAACTTGGCAGGATTTTCCTTCTCTACTGAAATGCTAACTTTAGTGCACTGACTAACCATAGTTTGCTCTCTGTTGCAACCACATGGATGTACTTTTGCCTTCTATTCATGATTTACTTACCTCTGGATGCTTCTACGTGATGTTTCTCCATTATGGGCTACGCTTCTACATCCTCCAAACCATTAACGTTCTTCCTTTCCAAAGTAAAACTGATTAAAATGGTATCAGGCTACTAGTTCCTATTAGAGATGGCTGTCTTCAAAAAATTCCCTTTAAAACATCCATGCAGCAATAATAACAAATGAAAGCATGCAACACTGAAACTCAGCATAGCAGCTGGCTATCTGTCATTATTCCTGGAGGACTTTTCACAATGACAAGGCAGATAACAGTGGTCTATTATTCCTACCTTATCAAAAGCAAAGACTTGTGATTTGAGTGGTGACCTTTTCAAAGAACACTGTAGAAAAGAAAATAGAACTACATTCTTTACATTTCTTAAGTGATATTTAATGTGAGCCAATGCATGTGTCCTGGCAACACTTCTTATATCTGCTTTTCTCTTCTTAGTACTCAACTCCATTGCTTCTGGAATCTCTCATTGGCTGACTCTCAGCCCAAGTTCTCCCTCTCCACTCTGTCCATTCAGCTTTTATTCTCAATCCTTTCCTTTTTCCTATATTGCATTATTGAGTAACTCCACTTAGCCTCACTAGTTAATTCTTTTCTCTAGTCTTTCTGTCATTTCTTCCCCATCTCATTCTCTACACTCTTATTAGGCATCACAGAGCTGTAAAAATCACTTGGGAGACAAAGACTGTCCTCAGAGGGTAGAGAAGGAAAAAGAATGGAGGAAATAGGGAAAACTATCTTGCAAGTAAAGAATCTTCTTTGAAAAACTGGATGTTTTGGGGAGGGAACAACACTGTCCTGCTAGCCAAGAGGCAAAAAAGAAGGCATTCCAACTCTCTTTGAGTGCATGACCACAATTAGCTCAATATATGGAGTGAACACTCAACCAGAAAAACAAGCAGCTGCTTCCTTACTTAAGAGACTTCTTTGGGAGGTCCTCGAGTCATCTCCCTTAGCAGACCAGTACCATTCCATTCCATCCAGCCAGCCATCTATTCATGTCATTTAATCAGCAGTTATTTATTGCAGCTATTTATTGAGTATCTACTATGTGCCAGTTCAAAGAATGTTCCAAGATCACAGGAGGAATTAAAAACTGTTGTTTGGGACTTCACTGTAATAGAGAAACACAATGTAACAATGTTTTTGAAAACAAGAGAAACAAGGCCAAGTATCAGGACAATAAATGTAAATGTTTTCAGTTCCCCTATGAAACCTGAAGACTTTCAGATTCAATGAACAAGAGTACCCAGAGCACCATGATATGTAGAAACAAAATACTAGAAACAATAAATGGTGGTAAATTCATACTGTAGAGTACTATAAAGCAATAACTGTGAATAAACTACAGCTATATTCAACAACATGGATAAATTTCTCAAAGAAAATATGGAGAAAAAGAAGCCAGAGTTAAGATTCATACGGAGTGATTGCATTTCTCTAAAGCTGGAAAAGGGGGACAACAGAGTTACCGTGTTAGAAATGAGGATAGTGATTGCTTTTGAGGAGGAGGGAGGGAGTGGTGTTTGGGAGGGGGCATCGGAAGATTTCTGAGGGCTGGGAATATGCTTTCTTGAGTACTGTTACATATCTGTGCTCACTTTGTGATAATTCACTGAATTGTATGTGTTTATATATTGTGGATATTTCTGTACAGAATTCAATAAAATATGAAGAAACAAAATTATCTCTGCGATACCTCATATATTCACCCCATCATAGTATTGGGGGGAAAAAGATAAACTTAGAATGTTTGGGAACTACACAAATTCTGAATAGAAGTAGTCAAATATTTCAGTACATTGAACCCCAGATTCAGCATGCAATAGACAACCTGCCAGGGATCTGGTCATTTTCAATTGAGTATGAGGCATGGGTATTAATACCTCTCTTGACTACAAAAGACAGATGATTATGCAGGCTCAGTGACCCTATTTGGTAAGATGGTCAGGAAAGCATCTCAGCAAATTCAGCTATTGTCCAGCAGTGGATAAAAAGTGTTTTGGTGGTATGATTTTCCTAGAGTTTTCAGTCAATTTTATCAAATTGGTTAAAGTTGCCATTTTTGTTTGTTTCTTTCTTTTTTAAAATTTTGTGTCAAAGTTACCTGTGACCAGACTTTGGAGGAATATAAATACTGACTCTTCAATATATTTGAAGGACTGAAACTCTACTCTGATGAATAGACCTTTAAAAAGGTATTCAGTGAACAAAAATCTATGTGAGTGGGCACAGATCCTAGAAATGTCTCCATCATCACCACTGGCTTTATCCCATCCTTGGTACTGAATACAAGATCTTCCTGGAGTTCAGTAAATATTATACAATTCAAGATTTGTGGAGAGCTCACTACAATTCCTTTAATGGTCTGACTCAGAGATATCAGATTTTAGATGCAAGGGAAAAAAAATAGAAGAGAAAGAGAAGTTGAGTGTTTTTGAACCCTTTAAGAGTTACTGAGTAGACACATTAAGCAAATGTTTAAGGCTTTCTTATCCTGTTTTATTTATTCAATTAATACTTATTGAGTGCCTCCCTTGTGCCAGGCACTATTCTAAGAGCTAGGAACACAACAGTGACCAAAAGAGATAAAAATCCCAGATTTCATGGAGCTGATATTTTAATTAGAGGAGACATAATAAAAAATTAAAATAAACATTATATGTGACAGGTAATGAATGATATGTAGAAAAATTAAAGCAGAGAATAAGGAATGGGGGGAGATTTCAATTTTAAATAGGATAATCACTGAGACAGTGACATTTGAGAAAATACCTAAGGGAGTTGAGGGTGCATGCTTTAAAAAAAAATCTGAAGGAAAATAAATCCAGGCAGACAGTAGAAAGTGGACAGGCACTGAATAGGGAATGTCCCTAGCTTACGTGAAAAACAGCATGGAGGTCAACATGGCTGGAGTGGAGTGAGTGATGGGGAAAGTATTAGAAGATATAAAGTCAGAGAAATAGCAAGGGGTACCACCTATTGTGGGCCATTATAGGACTTGGGCTTTTACTCCTAGTGATGTGGGAAGCTCCCATTAGTTTTTGAGTGAAGGATAGCACACTCTGACTTATCTATTGAAAGGACTACCCTGGCTGGTATGTTGAGTACAGACTCAAGTTGGGTGATGACAGAAGCAAGAAGACCATGTAGGAAGCTATGACACAAACAAGTGAAAGATGAGGTGGCTTAGACTAGGTAATTTGCAGTGAAGATGATGAGAAGTGATCAGATTCTGGATATATATGGAAGGCAGAGACAAACAATATTTAACAGATTTTTATTTAGATAATTTGAACACATGATATGAGATTAAGAGAGGAATCAGAAATGGTTCCAAGAGTTTTGGTCCAAGCATCTGGAAGGATGGAGTTGCCATTGACTGAGATATGGAAAACTGCAGAAAGAGCAGATCGGGAGGTAAGCATAGGAGTTCAGTTTTGGACACATTATGTCTGAGTTGCCCAGTGGACATCTAGGTACGGAATTGAATAAGTTTTGAATTCAGAGCAGAAATTCTGAGCTGATCCTTTTAGCATGTATTGAATCCCATCATTTTTTTCACTCTAAACCCTCCAATTACTTCCCAGATATAAACTTAGGGAACTGCCAGCATTGGGATGCTTTTTAAAGCCATGACAAAAGATGAGATCACCAAGGGAATAAGAGTACCTAAAAACAGAGATGAGGTTAAAGGATGGGGCTGTGGG
The DNA here is from genome assembly GCF_937001465.1 of Orcinus orca. Lineage (NCBI taxonomy): Eukaryota > Metazoa > Chordata > Mammalia > Artiodactyla > Delphinidae > Orcinus > Orcinus orca. The sequence continues at coordinate 15,238,860 of NC_064559.1, read as the reverse complement.
TGACTCCAACATAATCTCTCACCAGCCCTACCTACAGGAAACTGAAAATATCTCCAGAGAGAGAACGAGGCCATCTGGACTTGTAGGGCTCAAAATACTCTTGGAGATCTGAGGAAACCTGGGGGCCACCTTCAGGGTTTGTGTCCATGTTGCTGGTGTCCTGCAAGGCCAGGGGAGTTGTCTACTGTCCTCTGTGGGGTTTGACAACTGCAGCCAAGCACACAAAGCAGCTGTTAAATTAAGGGACATGATAATGAAGGGATAATCTAAAGACCCCAATCAAAGGGCATCATTGCTTCCTCCTAGAGAGCCAGAAGTTTGCTTTGAAATTGGTATAAACTACAACTGGTTACAGAGATGTTGAGTTAAGGGCTGCCCAGTGAAATGGAAATATAAGAATCTGTTTGACCTTTGGATTCCTGCCCCATCTTCCTGAGAGCATAATGTGACAACTGTGACCATTGGAAAAGGAAAGAAGCCAATAACTGAAATGAATCAGGTTACTGGGGACCTAAGACATGTAAACAAAACTTGCCTAAATGCAAAACATTTGCCTTGTCAATTTGGACATTTTTTTTCTGGGAATCACTCAAAGCAGCAATTCTCTAGAGCTAGTGTGCTATACTTCTTATTCCCGGACAAGGGTTGGGGTGGGGGGGATAGAATCCACGTTTGTATGGAGCCTGAAGGTTATACTGTTTTGGGGAGGTGCTTTTTAAATAAAAATAATACAAAACTAGGTACAGGGTCTTGGAAGAGACCTATGCAAGTGAAGGCCTAAAGCTATAGTTTCATAAGTTTCACAGAAAGTCCACTTCTGACCCTGGAACCAGACGATAGAAACCTTGGGAGCAGTAACTGATCACTTAATCCTCGGTGATCAAGTTCATAGAAAAGCCAAGAGACATTCACAGTTAGCCAGGCATCGTGGGGAAAACACTCCTTGATGTCTGTTTCCCCCTCAATGCCACTCATATAAAGGGAAACATTGAAAGTCATGTAGATGAAAGGAGATACAGTAAATATTCTTGTTACTTGGGATTTTATAGAGCAGGATCATCCCAACAACCCTTAGCACATCCAATAGTCTGAGCAATCTCGCTGCACTTCACTGACACTAGGGGCACTGTGGTCTGAGCCAAAGGACCAGTGACAGCATCAGAAATGATGCCCCTGGCTTTTATCCTACGCGTAGAGTTGTCCAATAAAAGGCAGCATGCCCGTTTAAATTTGAATTTCAAACAAACAATAAATAACTTTCTACCATATGTCCCAACATACTCATACCAGAAAAGTACTTGTTTATCAGAAATTCTGATTAAACTGTGCATTCTGCATTTTTATTTGGTACCTCTGGCAATGCTACCTACATTGATCTCTGCTTTGGGATATGTAACAAGATAGGAATTTAGAGAGCACATCTAAGGAATGTGCTACAAATAGCGTATTGATAGATCACACCATTGCTCCAACACTGGTCCCACATTCATAGAATGTTCCACTGTGGTATCAGAATCTATAGGGAGAGAACAAAGGACTGTGCAGCATTTGTGCATATTTGATTAGCACAGAATGGATGACTAGTAAAAGCTATTCCTACGCAACTGACGGAAAGGATGAAAACACTGCTGTGTGACAGGCGACATCATTGGAAATACAACATTCCACTGTGCCCCTGGTCTCACAGAGGGATAAAATATTTTGTTATTGCTGGAAGTGTGATAACAAACCAAAATGCATAACGCAGTCTAATTGTGAAAAGTAAACCTATACGCTCCTCTGTAAACTATTTGTTCAACAAAGTAAAAGTCACTCATTTTCTCTTAAGATAGAAAATTAGAATTAAATATAAGACCTAAGTCTCAGCTTGTGGAGAGAATTACCAGTGCTATGTCCAGTACTATGGACCTTACAACTGTTTTAGTTAGATAATGTCTCTGAATAACTAATATTTTAGTACTTTATAGTTTTCAGGTATCTATAGATAAGCATACGTTCTCTTATTCCTTCCTTACAAAATCCAAAAGATAATATCTTATCATCACCCTCATTTAAAAGCTATTTATTTATTTAACGGATATTTACTGGGTATTCATTATGTGTTTAGAATAGTGAACAAGACAAAGTCCATCGTGATGGAACTTACCTTCTAGTATGGAAAATATATATTTAAAAACTAATGAAGTTTCAGAAGGCAATACTGCCATGAAGAAAATAAAACTGGGCAAGAGCGTAGACAGAGAGGAAGGCAGCTACCATTTAGATAAGGTGATAAAAGCCTGTTTGAGATGGTAGCTGAGCCAGACATACAGCTTGTATAATAAGAAGATCCCAGGCATGTGGAAAAGGAGTAAGAATATCCCCTGAGGAAGAAATGAGTTTAACAAGTTTCTGGTACTGGATGGTACAGTGGAGTTAGTAGGGGTGTGGAAGGAAAGGAGGGTTGGATGTGGTTGGGGATTAGGTAGGCAGGGGCAAGCTCACATGGAGCCTTGAAGGGCATGGAGAAGTATAGTCTGCCAGGGCAATGGGGAGGCACCGGAGGGTTTAGAGTAGGGAAGTGCTGTGATCCAATGCATACTTAAAGGATCAATCTGGCTAATATTGAAAGTAGAGCCAATAGAACTTGCTGCTAAATTTGAGGTAAGGGATGAGGGAAAAATAAAGCACACTGGACAACCCTTCAGATTTTTACCTGGAAGGTTGGATGCTAGTAAGTGAGATGGAAACTGAGGTCTCTTAATATTAAAATACATTCCTATATTCACACTTTAACAGAGCCAAGATTTAAATTCAGATCTTTCCAGTGTTCCAATGTTTTGGGACTGATAAACATAAATCTACTAATTTATTTACTTTCTTAAAAGTCCACCTTTTCAACTGTAAGCTCCTTTATAAATGACAGAGGGTTCTGGTAATATCTGATATCTAGCCACAGCAGTCAAAAGCACATTGATGCTTTTTGATGGCGAGAACATTTGTAAGAAGTTATGACAAGTCTATCATCCTCCACATTGGCCACCATCCCTGATTAATTCACCAATCGGATTCTTTCAGAAGACAATACATGCTTCCTATGTTGTTGGCTTTGGAGTCTGCTATGGAAGTACTGATTTCATGTCAGAGACCAGCAAACTTCCCCTTCCTAAGAACGTATATGGGTGCAATTGCAAACATATGTTCATGGAGATAAAAACACATGCTAGTTATTGTCCTACAGGCAAAGTTGTCTTGGTGGAATCAACAACAGCCTTTATTTATTTGAGAAAATCCAACAGAAGAATATCTCATCAACTATCTTACAACATTCTGTGTTTGATTACCATCTGAAACATACTATACTCAACATTAGAGTCTTATAAATTAAAAAAAAACCCTATAGTTCCCATTATCAATGCAATTCTCAGTCAATCATGGCATGATTTTGTCTTCCTTATAAATGGTTAGGAGCCACACAGTTCCATATATTTTCCAATAATCCTTCTAGAGAATATTTAAACTCAACACATCAGAAGCCTCGATTAACTCAATGATTACTATTATATTCTTCAACTGGTATTCCAGTCTTGGATTTTCAATACCTTCCTCAAATATTCAAAAGAAATTTTTCTTCACACTTCATATAATCCTCTTATTCTGTATGTAATATTAAGACTCAAGGCCCTTCTTCAAGTTACCTTAAACTGATCTACCAAAAAAAAAAAAATCATTTGTTTCCAACTTGCCTCTTTCAGTGACAAAATATAATTCAAACTGTATCACTCTATCATTTCCAGCTTTTCTAATACCCTTCAGAGAAAATTAAAAGGTATAGGGGTGACAAAGCTAGAAGGGGAAACACATTCCCCTTGGCATTCATTCCTACGACATTCAACTATGCCTGGAGCATCTACTTCAATCTGAGGAATCTGGCATTCCTGACAAATAGGGGAAAATTTTTCTGAAGGGCTCATGAAAAGAGAGATCTTTCTCACCCCAGATACTGATCAACATCAAACATCGTGGCTCAAATCTCTTTCTGATAAATACCAAGATCTTGCCGTGTGATTAAGAAGCTTATTGATACGGTATTTTTTTTTAACACCGACTGAGATCTCCTAAGTGAAACCTTTTGGAGATATTGTTTATGGCACACCTGTCGAGAAAGTCATTTTCAACTTGTCAGGCAAGACATGAGCTAAAAGCCTCTTTATTCAATACACCCACACCCACCCACCCCACACACACACGTGAGGGACAGACATAGAGAAAGGAAGAGGGGAGAGAAGGAGAGGGATGGGGAGAGAGGTTCCAAGTTACCTAGGAGTCTGTTGGGCAACACCAGGTCTTGTAATGTTCCTCATTCTTAGGATTTTATCCCCCCAAATGAGGGGAGAACAACTGAATTTTTTGCCCTACCTACTAAACCCACAGCTTCAGAAAGACATGTCTAATTTCGGGGAAGAGAGGTGATGATGGCGAGCAGAGGAGGAATGATGTTTGCAATCACATTATTCCAAGTGATTTGTGGATGTATTTGAGAAGAAATGGATTGAAGCTCCTCAAAACTACTAAGACAAGCTGAAGAAGGAAACATCGATTGTCTGAATAAATCTAAACATTTTTGGAGCAAATTTAGGGACTATCACTTCTGAATGTGATTGAATAACTGGGAACAAATTTGTCCCCTTGCTGTAAACAATAGGAAACTGGATAAAATATATGAAACAGGTGTTTCAGACACTGAAAACAGAGCATAGGAGTGTGCATTCTGTAAACAGGGAAGAAATGAGGTAAGTCCTATGATCAACATGGCTTTCTGGCTGGAGGCAGCCACTTCCTAGACTGCAGGAAAAAGAGGTTTGAACCCTAGCGGAGCACTAAATATAGGAAACAGAGATCAGAGTTCAAGGAGGCTGAGAGAGCTGAAATGTGAGGGGCAGAGAGAAAGAGCTCCAGAAATACATATAGAAATTACCTTGAGTCCTTCGTTGAACATGGAGCCACACATGCATAAGGTGTAACGCTAAGAGGCCACTCATAAAGCAACTACTGGGATCTGTGAACCAGGAGTTAAATTGTGACCAGCTAGAATGGGGAGAACTTGCTGAATAACCTGACTATTTATTAGAGCCTCTTGAAGGGGCATGCTTTAAGAGTATAATTAAATTAGCCCTAAAGGAAAACGTTCTCCAGATTCACCCTAAGAAAGCTTAAAAACAAGCCTCACAAGGGTCATATTGAACTGTGAGTCACTTAACTCCCTGGCAAAACAAAATTCAACTTTCTAAAGGAAGACGACTAAACACACATTTTCAACAATATAGCATTTGCAGTATCCAGCATCACAATAAAAATTATTTAAAATACAAAGAAGCAGGGATATATGACCCATAACCAAGAGAAAAGTCAGTCGGTACAAACAGATGCATAATGACAGAGATAATGGGATTAGCAGTCTAGGATGTTAAAACAACTATGACAAATATTCACAATGACTTTTAAAAAATATGAACGTAATGAGGGTATAAATGGAATACACACACATACACACACTCAAATAAAAAAATAGCTCATTGAGAAAAATCAATAAAGTTGAAAAAATTTTATCAAGACTGAAAAGAAAAAAATAGACAAGGTATAAATTACCATAACAGGAAGGAGAAAAGAGGATATCACTGCAGACTGAAGACATCAAAAGGATAATAAGGGAATACTATGAAAAACTCTACACACATAAACCTGACAATTTAGAATAAACAGACCAATTCTTCAGAAAGCACAAACTACTACAACTCATCCAGTATGAAACAGATAATTTGAATAGTCACATAACTTTTCAGAAAATTAAATTTGTAATTTAAACCCCACCAACCCCAAAAAACATCCCCAGGCCCAGTGGGTTTTGCTGAAGAATTCTACCAGATGCCTAAAGAAGAATTAACACCAACTTTCCACAATCACTTTCAGTAAATAGAATAAAAGGAAATACTTTCTAATTCATTTTAAGTAGTTAATATTATCCTGATATCAAACCAGATAAAGACAGTACAAGAAAACTACAGAGTGATATTCCTCATAAATTCATGATGATTAAATGCATAAATCCTTAACAAAATATTAGCAAAAGAATTCAGCAATATATATAAAGAATTCTACATGATGGCCAAGTGGGGTTTATTCTAGGGATGTAATGTCAGTTCAATGTTACAAAATCTCTAACTGGAATCTACCATACCAACAGACTGAAAAAGAAAAATCACATGATCATATTGATCAATGGAATAAAAGCATTTGACAAAATTCAATACCCATTCATGATTAAAAAAAAAAAAAAACTCAGAAAAAGAGAAATAGAGAAACTCTCTCAACTTGATTAAAAGCGACTATACAAATCCTACAGCTAACATAAAATGTCATAAATAGTTAATGATGAAAAACTAAATAATTTTCTTCTAAGATTTGGAATAAGGAAAGGATGTCCACTCTTATTCAACATCATGCTAGACATGTGAGCAAGTGCAATAAGGCAAGAAAAAAAAAAAAAGGCAGACAGATCAAATAGGAAGAAATAAAACTGACCCTAGATGCAAATGACATGATTGTCTACATAGAAAATCCCAAAGTATCTACAAAAGCTTTTAGAATTAATGAAGAGTTCACCAAGGCTGCACAATACATAATAAATATATAAAATTAATTGTATTTCCATATACTAGCAATGAACATACAGACACCCAAATTAAAAGGACAGTACCATTTAGAATGTCAAAAAATAAATGTTTAAGTGTAAATCTAAAAAAATATTATGTACAGGACTTATATACTAAAAACTACAATTTACTGATGAAAGACTGATGAAAATACTGATGAAAGACTTCAAAGAAGATCTAAGTAAATTGAATGACTTACCATCTTCATAGAAAATAATATAATAATAAAATAATAAAGATGTCAATTTTCCCCAAATTGATACACAAGTTTAATGCAGTACCTATCAAAATCCCAGCAAGATTTGTTTTAGATATAGATAAGACTATTCTAAAATTTATAGGAAGTGTATATATGTCCGTGCCACTCGCACTTCGTCCCAGCTTACCCTTACCCCTCCCCATGTCCATTCTCTATGTCTGCGTCTTTATTCCTGTCCTGCCCCTATATTCTTCAGAACCTTTTTTTTTTTTTTTAGATTCCATATGTATGTTTTAGCATATGGTATTTGTTTTTCTCTTTCTGACATACTTCACTCTGTATGACAGTCTCTAGGTCCATCTACCTCACTACAAATAACTCAATTTCGTTTCTTTTTATGGCTAAGTAATATTCCATTGTATATATGTGCCACTTCTTCTTCTTTTTTTTTTTTTTGTGGTACGTGGGCCTCTCACTGTTGTGGCCTCTCCCGTTGTGGAGCACAGGCTCCGGACGCGCAGGCTCAGCGGCCATGGCTCACAGGCCCAGCCGCCCCGTGGCATGTGGGATCCTCCTGGACCGGGGCACGAACCCGCGTCGCCTGCATTGGCAGGTGGACTCTCAACCACTACGCCACCAGGGAAGCCCCTGTGCCACATCTTCTTTATCCATTCATCTGTCGACGGACACTTAGGTTGCTTCCATGTCCTGACTATTGTAAATAGAGCTTCGGTGAACATTGAGGTACATGACTCTTTTTGAATTATGGTTTTCTCAGGGTATATGCCCAGTAGTGGGATTGCTGGGTCGTATGGTAGTTCTATTTTTAGTTTTTTAAGGAACCTCCATACTGTTCTCCATAGTGGCTGTGAGAGAGTGGCATGGACAAATATACACTACTAAATATAAAATAGATAGCTAGTGGGAAGCAGCCGCATAGCACAGGGAGATCAGCTCGGTGCTTTGTGACCACCTAGAGGGGTGGGATAAGGACGGTGGGAGGGAGGGAGATGCAAGAGGGAGGAGATATGGGGTATATGTATATGTAGAGCTGATTTACTCTGTTATACAGCAGAAACTAACACACAATTGTAAAGCAATTATACTCCAATAAAGATATTTTAAAAAATTAAAAAAGTAAAATTTATAGGAAAAGGCAAAGGAATTAGGATTGCTAAAAACAATTTTGAAAAAGAAGAATAAATTTGAAAGAATGAGTCTATCCAATTTCAAACTTACTATATAGCTACAGTAATCAAGACTGTGTGGTATGGGCAGAGGAACAGAGACATAAATCAATGGAATAGACTTGTGAACCCAGAAATTGACTCACACAAATATGCCCAACTGATTTTTACACTTGATCTTAGCCAAAAGGCTGAGAAGCGATGCCCAACTGATTTTTGACTGAAGTGCAAAAAAAATTCAATGGAGGAATGACAGCCTGTTCAACGAACGGTGGCAGAGTAATTGGACATCCAGAAATAATAACCTTGACCTAAGTCTCATATCTTATACAAAAACTAGATCATGGACTTAAAAGTAAAACTATGAAACTTAAAAAAAAAAAGTGGGAGAAAATCTTTAGGATCTAGGGCTAAACAAAGAGTTCTTATACTTAACACCAAAATCATGATCTATAAAAGAAAAATTGATAAATTTGACTTCATCAGAATTAAAAACCTTTGATCTGTGAAGGACCCCACTAAAATAATAAAAAGGCAAGGTACACACTGAGAGGAAAATATTTGCAAACCATATATCCAACAGAGGAGAGGTATCTAGAATATATAAAGAACTCTCAAAACTCAGTAAAAATCATTGTTAGAAAATGTCAAAAGACATGAAGACACATTTCACTAAAGAGAATATACAAAGGGCAAATTCCACTCCTACATATTTACTCAAGAGAAACGAAAACCTATGTCCACACAAAGACTTGTACACAAATATCCAGAGCAGCTCTAATCATAATAGCCTAACCGGAAGCAATCCAAATACCTGTAAACAGATGAATGAATAAATAAACTGTAGTGTAGCCAAACAATGGAACAATACTCAGCAACAGAAAGTAACAACACAACAACAACATGTTATAAGATACAACCACGTGGGAGAATCTCAAAAACATTATGCTGAGTAAAAATAACCCTACACCAAAGAGTCCATACTGGATGATTCTATTGATAGAAAATTCTAGACTAGGTAAAATTAACCTATAGTGACAAGACGAAGATCACTAATTGCTTGGAGTTAAGGTGGGATACAGGTGGGGTCTGACCACAATGAGATGAGGGAAGTTGGGGGTGATAGAAATGTTCCGTATCTGGATCATGGTGGTGTTGGTTACACAGGAGCATACAACTGTCAAAACTCATCCAACTGGAACACGTTTTATGTGCAAATTTTACCTCAAGAAGACTGATGAAAAATAAAATCCAAAGCATCCAACAAATACGTATACTACTAACATATTTTTGTCACAGGGCCAATGAAATTCAGTAATATTCAGATATCAGAGCAGTTAAAGACTCATTTTAAGAGCATGATATAGCTGACTCTGCACAATGCCATCTGACTTCTCCTGTAGAAAATAAAACGATAAACTTTAAACGTGACCTTGTTGTTTACAAAGTTCACATTGCAGGAAGGAAGGAGGGGTGCTCACAAGCTAGAGTCTGGGGATTACCAGTTCTTTAATTCCTGAAAATTACAGGTTAGCTTTCATTCAAGAGTTCAAATTAAGACCCTTCCAAGAATTTTTGTGAGTGTAGTCAGGAGGGAAAGAGGTTCTTCCCAAGTCAGGTATAGAAGGGAGACCTCATGATACTCAGCAGGGGTGGGGGGAGAGCAGACTTAGTAATCCCAAGAGAGAAAACTTCAGGAAGGCAAATGAACTGATGTACAAAACAGAAACAGACCCACAGACACAAAAAACAAACTTATGGTTACCAAAGGGGAAAGGGAGGGAGAGGGATAAATTAGGAGTTTGGGATTAACATATACACACTACTATATATAAAATAGATGACCAACAAGGACCTGCTGTGTAGCACAGGGAACTATATGCAATATTTTGTAATAACCTAGAAGGGAAAAGAATCTGAAAAAGAATATATATATATATATATATATATATATATATTTGAATCATTTTGCTGTATACCTGAAACTAACACAACATTGTAAATCAACTATACTCCAATAAAAATTTTGCAAATTAAAAAATAAATAAAAATAAAAGGGGGACCGATGACACACACTAGAGAGAGCTCAGAGTTTGTCCATTAAACACAAAGAATCTATAAAAGGAGCACACTGGCAAGTGAGGTAAGACATTAGGAACCTCTTTGTTGAGACTTTACCTTTCTTGGTAACTAAGGGCATGTAGCACTGTCTTATTATGCAGAGGCCAATTACCTCATTTCTTGGTGGGTCTGAGGCCATCAACCCACACAATTCTGGTCAAAAACATTTTCGGAAACCAAATTTTTTTTTTTTTTACAAAGAAAAGGCAAGAAAGAAACGTTACACAATGTTAAACCCAGTTGCCTTTAAATGCCAAAATCATGGATCTATTTCCACTAACTTTCTATATTTCCAAATATTGTTTTATAAGTATTACTTTTGCAATGGAAAAAAATAGTAAACATGTCATTATGGTCAGCATTTATTGGTAATGAAAAAAAAATTTCAGGGACAACAAATTGTTCTGTTGTACTCTTCTAGCTTCTATAAATTTCTGTTACTTTTGCAAGAAAATTGCTGCATATTCTAGTCTTTTCTATTAATAAACAAAGTGTGCCTTCCTATACCACAATTTTATCCCACTTGGTTCCTTTTTCCACTGCATGTGTCGAATACGTCAATGTCCCCTCCTACACACCACAAGCCACAGACCACGCACGGCCACCTGGGGAAAGTGGAAGAAGTCTCCTCTGATTTTGTCTACCTAGGGAAGGAATTCATACTACTTCATCCCAGGCGACTTTGGTAGCTAAGATGTTCAGGGTGTTAGCACAGGAGGCGTCTTCACTCAGGAGGAAATACCAAGTATCACAAATAAATTTAGAAAATAAAATTTAGAAAATCTTTAGAAAGTAAAGAATTGCATGCAATTAAAAGAAATACCTCCCCCTCCCAGATTAGGGTTACTTTTGCAACTGGTGACAATTTAAGATGGTGTCTGATTATCACACCAAGGCTCTGAACACTGAAAGCATAATTTGCAGCCCTTTGCTGGCAAGAAAGGTTTTTCCATGATCCCTTTACACCTTCTTAAAGATTAATGAGCTTAAATGAATGCCAGTATACTGCCATGCCAGAACTCAAACAGATGTGTTCAGGAGTGGAAGTTAGGTTTGGGGTTTGAGAATATTTTTGTCGCTCCCTTCTCAATAGATTATAATGGAAAAATGACTGTCCAAACTATAGCTGGATTATGGCTTTAGGCCATCATGTGTGGTGGTCTTGAGCCATCTTCATGCTTCTTACAACCATCTCATTTCTTTAAAATAACTCTCAAGAAAACATCTTTTACACTTTCTTAGCAAGCCCTCTGCTTATTTCTTAGCTCAGTAAAGATAAAGTAGCTGTTTGGGAACCTGGAATCAGACATGCCCCCTGATCTGGGTAATTTTTCTCACATTAGTGCTGCTGGTACTGTGTTACTGGGAGCCAGAATTCATTCATTAGTGCATTCTGCCCTCAACTGCACTCAAAGAGGACCATAGGAGGGGTTTGCGCGTGGGTGTCTTTCTAAAAGGCATTCCATGTTATCTCTGACTCTGTGTCAAATGACAAGGAAATTTATAATGGATCCTAAAATCAAATGGGCTATTCAGCAAGGAGAAGGAAACTGATACTTACTGAATGTCTACTGTGTACCAAACACATGACGTGCATTAAACCCTTGCCACTCATGGTCGGTCTTCACCTGGGAGCTTATTGGAAATTCAGAATCTCAGACACCGTCCAGACTTGCATCGTAACAAGACCCTCAGCATTGCTTCATCAAAATTGTGGACATACATGATACTAACTTTATTTTATATTAGGAGATTAAGGATCAGAAAGGTTAAGACATTTACATAAAAGTCACACCATCGTAATGAGTAAAGCTGGATTTGGGGCCCATTTTAAAACATCATATTTCCGCTCCACTGGGCCAAATCCTAAACCAGCCTGAAGGTGCAAGACTTGGGTTTCAATCCAGACTCCACTATTAATATCTTTCCAGGCTCATATACACCAGTTAATCTAACTGGGTGTCACTTTTTTTTGTTCTGCTTATTTCATGGAATTGCTACAAAACAAATGAAATTAATATACGTGAAAACACTTTGTAAAGTATTTAGTGCTGGCCAAAATTAACCTGATAATGGAATCTTCTGTGTGACTCTTTCTCCCTCGGTTTTTGCCAAGGCAGAAAAACCAAGAACAAAGCATGAGATGCCAAGAACTCCCACATCACACGGTGAGAGATCAGACTGCCTATGTTTTGAAACTGGACAGGTCAGCCTTGGGCCCTCACCCACCTCAAGGGTATACAAAGTTTGAAAGAACTGAAGACTCTCAAAAGTGTTTTTATAGAGTAAGATCACTTGACCTGCATCTCAATCCTATAGAAAGGGACGCTAAGGAGAGCACACAGGGAGCTTAATATTTGTTCCCTGAAAGAATATAACTTAATCTGGTAGGAGAAATCTACTTCCCTTCACCCTAAAGGCTTTCCAAACTAAAGCAATACTATATTTTGGTATTACCATGCTGACTATAAAACTGGATGGCAAAGTTTAGTTGTGCGTCTTGGGGCTGAAAGTGACTAGTGGACTTTTTATTATTTAAAAGTGTCTGAAAAGTTTTCTGGAACCTGGTCAAGATTTCAACAAAAAAAAAAAAAAAAAAAAGGAAAAACTAATCCACAGATCTGGTTTAAGGGATAGTGAGAAAAAATAAGAATAATAGAGTTTGCTGCTTGCATCCTCTGGAGAACTGCTTTTCCAATGCTCTAGTTCCTATTATTATTAAAAACCAACATGAGGTTGATAGAAATTGTGTTTTCAAAGCAAAACTTTGGCTTTACCGATAAAGTCACAGGAAATAGATGGAGCAGGCAGGTAGTCTTTCCTCCAAATTACCTGTTCTTATCCTAAATCCAAAACCCTAAAGGACATCCTAGTCCAGACTCTTACAGCTGCTAATCATGCAGAGCTAAGTGAAGCTTCCCACCATGAAGGGAGCCTACTTCCATTTTTCTGTGGGAAACCACAGAGGTTTAGAAAGATTCTACCCCCCAGTCAAGTACCAGCCTAGCAGATGGGATAAGATGGGAAGAGAGCAGCCAGCTCGCCCCTCACGGGCGTGCCTATTGAGGATCAAGGTCCCTGCCAGACTAGTTAAGGTAGCGAAGCTGGGAGGAGAAGCTTAGGAAGACCCAGAATGTTGGGCAGGATCTGGGGACGTGAACAGAGGACCAAGGTCACATGTGGTTGGTTGGAGATAAAATCACACATGCTTAACTGAGAAACCAAGAAATCAATATATGTATTGGAAAAGAGAAATTGAAAATATCCAGTTGACCAGCTTGTTCAGTTACCACATGTGTCAGGATGACTTCAAATTCATATCTCCATCCCAAACCTTTATAGGAAGCTCAACACCCATGGACATCATCTTTGTCTATCTTCTGATTCCATCTTCCCTCATCCCCTCCCCTCTCCTGACCATGCAAACATCAAAGAGTGGACTTGTAAAAACTGTCATACCATCACACTCTAAAAAATCCTTTGCTGCCTTCCACAGCCTTTAAACAAAGTCTAGTTTCCTTAGTTGGCATCCAAGGTCTCTCACGATCTGACTCCTACTTACTTTCAAACTCATTTCTCACCAATTCCCATCCCACACCCCACGCCCCACAATCCAGCCAGATGGAACTGCTCACGGTTTCCAAACACGCCCCACCTTAGAACCTTCGCGTTGCCCATGCTGCAGAGGTTTCCAAACTTGTGATAAGAATTATCCGGAATGCTTGTTAAAATGCAAATTTCCAAGTCCTAGTACAGACCTACCATTTCAGAATTTCCAGGGAAAGAATATGGGAATCTGTGATCTTTATAAAGCTTCCAAGTGAAAATGATCATCCAGCAACTCTAGTGTAAGCTCTACAAGGGCAAGGACTCTAGCTGCCCTTTTCCTAGTGTTACATCCAGCATCCTGAGTAAATGCTCTTCCCTCTGTCTACAATGCTCGCCCTGCACCCCGCTTTTCACCTGGCTAAATCCTATTTTGTTCACACAATACAGGTATCATGGGATTAACCTAATATGCAGTTGATATACATTGAATGAACAAACAAATAAATAAGAAAACAAGTGAGTGAATCAAATGAATGGAGCAGGAAATTTGGGGGGTGTGGTAGGCTGAGAGTTTACAAGTGGCAGGCAACGCATAGATGTCACCCACACTGGGGACAGCATCTCGGAGGCCTGAGCACAGGGATCCGGGATCAGAAGTCACACATCCAGGCCCTGGAGCATGAGCTGCCAGATAAGTATCTGGTCACTAAAAGGACTAAGGTCACAATGCAGAAATCTTGACATTTAAGAATAATGGAGATGATCAGGGAAATTTGTTCACTAGAGAGTTGACTAGAAAATAGAGACTCAGCCATACTGGGACTTAGAAACAAGATAGAGACCCAATAACTGGGGAACTTATTGCTAAAATTTGAGTGGGACCAGCCACTCAATACATTCTAATAATGAATGTAATTCTAATTAATGTAATGTAATTCTAATACAATACATTCTAATAATGAATTACTGAGGGGTCCTGAGAAGACAGGATAGGGCTGGTCTGGCACATAGTTGCATATACAGGAGTTTTACAACCCAGCTCTGAAGATTAGGAGGAGATACAGAGTCTAAGAGCCTGCAACTACGTCTATCTGCTACCCACCTCCCTTCCAGATGCAAACAAGATCATTAAAGTTAATGAGTTCTTCCTGCCTCCTCAACTAAGAAAGTGCTTTCCTAGACTTATAAGTTATTCAAGGAAATAGCAGAGTTGATTTATTTATACTTGAGAGTATGTGAGGACATAGAGATTTTTAAAATGTCCAGGAAAATCTGAAAGCTGGACAAATAGAGAAAAAAGAAAGAAATCAAGAAAACCTCAGACTGTGCTCTTTTGACATCAGACCCACCTGGTGAAGCTGGGAACGTTTATTAGTTTTCCACAGCTACATTTATTTATGTCATAAAAATTTATCCATAAAGCCTTCAGTGGTGGCAAGAAGAAAGCCAGGTGTACTTGAGGTTTTGTGAAGCTCTCAAACTCTCCCTTTTCCTTCCCAGATGTAAGTGGAGAAGTTCGAAGACTCACAAAGAGAGAAAACTATGAAACTCACAAGACATAACCACTTTTCCATTCACGCTTAAACCATGTGTACTTGAGCAGAAATGTAACCCATGTGATCCTGATTCATTTACACGATAATCATCAAAATATTGTTTTCAGGAGCAATTTAGTATCCACAAAGGTTTTTTGAATCTTTTCAGAAACATTGTTAATCCATTTTCCTTATAAAAAAGGAAGCTGCGTTTACCAAATGTCAAGTGGCTCAATCATGAAGAAAAAGTTCAGACTCCCTTCAAATTTTCAAGACCATGACTTTTAGTAGATTTTCATTATGTCAGACTAGGTTTTCTAGCCCCACAGAGAAAGGATAGTGCTTGCCCAGGCGGGGGGGTTGATTTTCTGCAGGTGTTACTGGAAGCTGATCTCAGCTAGTAGGTAGGGTTCCAGCCCATCATACACTGGCCCTGAGTTAATAATACAACAAGTTATAAAGAAAAATTAAAGTATTGTGCTTAGGTAAAAAAATCCATATTTAGATGTATAAATGCATAGCAAAGGGTACCATTTTAAAGAAGTCACAGTTTAAAAGGGACCTCAGCAAACTAAAGTGGTTTCCAGCGGGGAAAAATCTAGATGGGAAAGAATTCAAATAGCTTGATAGTATAGAAATTGGGACCATTTAGCCTGAAGATGAGAAAACTTTGAGGGGATAAGACCACTCTTCAAATAAAGTAGATGACAGATAAACCACCACAAATACATTTTATAGTCAGAATCATAGCAATGGACTAGCCTATCCCCCAAACCCTTCTAGACCTGAGATTCTGCATTTTTCCCCCACCAAGGCCTATCCAGCCCTTTTCCTTCAGAATACCTCAGCTGGTTTAGAAATTTATAAATACTAACAACCGGTTTGGAAAGCTCCAGTATAAAGTTTTCAACTTAAAAACTGGCACTGCCTTTCACATCAACTTTTTGACTTCTTTGTTTCCTCAGGCTCTTCTAAAAAGAGATGCCCGACTGTAGAGGTCACCTTCTCCTTAAAAGACGTAAGGAAATCTACGCCCGAACTTGACGTATCTCATCAATTTGTAATCAGCCACCTTTTATATACATTGGCACATTCCCCAGGTCTTTTTTAAAAGATCTAAGAACCAATCCCTCCACTCTTTGGGGGATTTTTAATTATTGAACTGAGTAGCAAGAAATGGCAAATGTGTTCAGTGATGGAAGACACTAACAGCCATGATTTCTTATGACATTTAAGAGAATGGGAAACTAAGATAAACTCTTTCTAGGTAACTATTCTAAAGGTTGAATATTTGGCCCCTTTTTTATTTCCACACAATCATTAACCATTTTGACCCAAAGAGTTCCAGAGTACAAGGCTGAGCATTTGGATGACAAACTAAGAGACTGCCTGGTGATGAGAATTTACTGTGTGCTCCGTCCAAAGTATTTCATTTGGGAAAACTAAGACAAGAAAGTCAACTAACTTTACAAGAGAAAGAAAAAAAAATCAATTTTTTCTCTTCAGTTTACCACTGTGAGTATTCAAAAGACTCCACTTCCAAGAAAACTATTAATTTTTACAGTGTCAGCACGTTTTTTTTGCAACTGTATTTTTATGATACCATGCTCAGTGTTGGGAACATTTTATACCCAAGAGGAAAGTCTGAGCTTTTGCAAAGTGGAGGAATAGTATCATAGTTAAGCCATTTGATCAATTTTTTGAAAACACTGTAGTTAATCCCACATAAGAGCATCTTTTGAAGTCTTTTAAACAGTCTTTGCTAAGACATCTCCTAAGTGTTGTATCCTGTTCTGTCTCTCCTTTGTCTGAGCTCCCACCATACTCTGCATGGTCCAAGAGTGTGTGTCGTCTATGCAGTCAGATGGTTGTGTGTCACATGCACAACCCACATATCAACAGAGAATCCTCCTGCCCCAGCATAAATTAATCTGCTGCCTCCCACATCCTGTCTGGGCAAGAGAAGAGCAGTCGGCATGATTAAAAGGATGAGAAAGAGTTCCTGCAAGGAAAGGTTAAAGGAACCAGAGGTGTTTTACCTACAGAAGAGAGAGAATGATTTGAGCATAGTCCTTCAGTCCATGGAGATTTCTTTTCTAAAAGCTATAAATGATTAAATAAATAAATAAATATGCTCCGTGCCCACAGAGGACCAACAAAAGGAAATATACTTAAGTTATAGCCAGAGAGTTTGCCATTGGACCAAAGAAGGTCATTTCAAGGTTTGAGTGATAAAGCATTGAAATGATCTCCTCTGGGAGGTTTTAGAGCCTGTCTTCCTGCAGAGCTTCTATAAGACAAGAGCTGTTCCTTTGTCTCGGATGGTTGAAACAAAGAACATCTGTGGCTAAAATGCAGAACTGGGGCCTCGTGGCCCCATAATGCCAGACAGAGATGAATCCATCCTGCTACAAAGGCCTGTGGGAAAGTATTCCCTGAACTTCCCTTGGTAATCAATTCTAATACTTCGTAATCTTCCCTCTCAGGGAGTTCCTCTTTATAGACTCAAAGCCCATACATGAAGTTCAGGACTTTTTCCAGGCACGTGAACACACACAACACACCCTTGAGCGGTCCTTGATTTCCTTGCTGATGGGGTGCCCACTTGTACCCTGGTATAGTGGTATTCGATCTAGTTTATTCATGTGCCTGTCATGGGGTAAGCTCTTCAAAGAGCACACACATGACTGTTCTGACAGTGGATAGAAGAGGCACGTGTGCTGTTGGGTGATCTCAAAAGGTACCAGCATCAAATTCAGCTAAACTCAATAAGGACATTTTCAGTGACTTTCCTTTGCCCAACTCTAAGCTAAATTTTGGGCAGGTACACAATAAAAGTATGTCTTTTTTGCTTGAAGTCATAGATTTTAGGTAAAAATGAGATATATTCATAGTAAAGAAATAGAGTGGAAAAAAACATAATGGAAAAGACTTTTTAAAAAATAATGTATATCTATGTATAACTGAATCACTTTGCTGTACAACAGAAATTAACACAACATTGTAAGTCAACTATACTTCAAGAACAAAATAAAAATTAAATAAAAAGTAGAGTGAGACAGCTTTTGTTAGTCAACAAGGTGACACAGTGAATAAGAAATCAGAGGTGGCAAGGACATCTGTGGACTAGGGTAGCTGGGGAAGTCCTCGTGCAGCTGATGGGACAAAGTTTGGAAATCTTGATACATCTCGTAGCTACTTTTCCATCTAAGTGACTTCCCAGATTGACCAATACTCTTTTGTCTCTGTGAAGCACACTGACCCGAACCCACAGGCAGCAGATCACTTTTAGTCTGTAGGTGGCTTGTCTTGTTTTTAAATATGAAAATTTTATGCCAGCTGAATTTGTTTTGACATTGTGTTTTTAGTGTTTTCTTTTTAGTGTTTAGTTTTTTAGTGTCTAGTTTTAGTGTTTTTTACATAGCAATCCAACTGGAAATCTTGGCTAATCTAAAGAAGACAACATGAGCTCTAATCCCTGGACTCATACTCAGAAAAATAAATTATCCTTGGCCATGAATGTTTTTAAGTCATTCATTATGTGTTCACTTATACATTTTCATGATAAAATAAAAATGTTAATGTTAAAATATACATACCATCTCTTTTAATGATTCTCTGCTTTAAATGACTTAATTAACCTGTCAACTACTTACCCCCTAGCATTGCATAATAGGGCTTTGCTTGCCAAAAGTGACCTAAGGAACACTGGACCAGAGGAGCAAAGAAGTGGATTCTAGCTTTTACTCTCTATTGGAACTTGGTCAAGACCATTCCTTCTCTGGCCCCAGTTCTCAATTCCATAAAAAGAATTGGGGCACAGTAGGTCTCTCTATGGCTCCTTCCAGCCTTGGAATTTACAAATCAGTGATACCAGCTTTCATGAGCTCTCTGCGCACTGCAAGGCCATAATAAATACTTGTTAACCAACAATCATTTGCACTTTTTACTGTCCCAACATAGCACATCTTTAAATATTCCAAGGCTGCAGCACCCTTGGAGCTGATCTTATTTCTCCATGTGACTGCTTTTCTCAGCAGGAAATGTGGTATCTTCATTTCGATCTCCATTGGGTTTGAAACAGAATGGAGAGCAAGGTGTATGAAAAAAAACACACTTCCTACAAATGCAAAAAAATATGAGAGTTATTAGAAGGCATTAATTTGGGCAAAAACAAATCCTTGATGATTTTGGCATGTGCCTTGAGAAGAGATATGATAATTACAGTAAATTCTTTTTATAGAGAAACAGAATACATTTTTCCCAACCCAAAAGCACCCTGCAGCCCAGGGAGGGAACGGTCAGCCCTTTCTCCTACTGAGAGGGACCAGAACCCTGAAACTAATGTTTTGCTGTCCTTTCACTGAAATGACTGCCTTCCGGGAGGTCTGGATTACTCTTAGGCCCAAAGGGCATTCCTGTAACTCATTGGAGTGAATTCTGGGACACAAAATACTTGCCAAAAGCCTGTACAGTGGCATGGCTATCAGCCCGGGAAGCCGGTGACTGAGTAACTCACACACGGGCAAATTATAGGATAGATATTTTCCACTAAAGAGCAAAGCGATATTCACAGATGAAGTTTCTCTGGGTCTTTTGCAGACAGGAAGTGAGGAACATTCATGGACTCTTCAGTTACCTTTTCCCTTTACATCTGAGTCTCTCCTTCCATCAAGGACTAGTAAAGCCAAAGTGGTGGGACTAAGAATGAAAGGAAAAGATTATCTAAGAAAATGCAATACTAAGGGTCTCCAGGGGAAATATGGCTACCTTAGGAATTATGGTTCATCTTTATGTCCCAGGATTTTCTACATATTCACATCATATATTCTGCAATATTGGTTTAATTGAGTCAAATAGAATCAGATAAAAATAGCATTTTAGCGCTAGAGTTTATCATCTCATCTGATTGTTTCATGATCTGAACACTTTGCCATAAAAATAAAATGAGAAGAATGAGTGTATCCTAGTCAGAGCTGCTAACAGGGGCAGCATCCCTCATGGCTGTTATAATCCACAAACGAATATTGACCGTGGACTGCGAAGCCTGGGAAAATGAGTCGGGGACTGGACAGATGCTGTATGGTGAGGGATGACATGCAGACGTGTCAGTGCTTACCTGGGGTGAGGCAGCCATGGACAGGAAAGATATACAGTACCATCCTCTTGGAAAACCTTGAGGGAGTCACAGCCAGCAATGCAGCTTTGTAATCGAAAATACTGTTTAATGTTGCATCGATCCCAGAACATTCACTTCAAAGGAACTGAGAAAGCCCATGCAGTTCAAATTCCAAATTGAAATATTAATAAAGACTTTTACAACTCTTACGGTGGTGCCTGAGCTGCAAAACAAATGATCTGTTGCTGCTGCACTCTCTGTCTTTTTTTTATATAATAGTTTCTTCATTGGAAATGAAAAAGTGGTTAATGGTGCAGAATGATCATATGTTATCAGGCCCCGGAGAGTCATGAGAGAAAATGGGGAATGAAAGAGAGAGAGAAAAAAGAAAAACCTCCCTCTTTCCAGGGCTTTCAAAACTCTGCTCCTCCCCAGGGAAAGCTGCCTCTGATTTTAAAAGAGACTTCTGTGGCAGCAGGAAGACCAAGGTAAGTACACCTGCTCAGGAAACTCACCAGGAGTGGCTTTATGAGTTCCTGATCTCCTAAAAGCATCTGGAGGCGCAGCTGCTTTGCAAGAGTTGAGGAGGGCAATAAGCAGGGTTAATCCCATCCCTTGGAGTAAAATAAAAATAAGAGGTGATCACTCAGCTACAGACAGGAAAGTACTCTATTGCTCATGTGGGTGGAATCCAAGCATTATAGGCTGGAAACAGACATGTAAATACAATAGAGTCTATTCCTTTTTCTACTCCAAGACATTTGGAAAAAAAAATATTGTGTTCCTCGGGTTTTATCCCACTGAGGAGAATAGCTCTCTACATTAGGAACAGTGTTGTTCAAAAAACACCCTTGAGATCCATGCCCCATAAGTAATGCCACCTTATAATGAGGTCTTGTTGGCCCTTTAGGTCCTAAGTCCTCTTGAATGGTGTCCAAGAGCAGCCTGCCTCACATTGGATTCCATTTGACATGAAGAAATTAGAGTGGGGTTTTGGCATTGGTTTAAAAGTCAAAGAAAAAGGCAGCTGGCCACTTCTAGTAACATTCTATAATTTCCATCATATATAATCAGAAGGCAACTTATTTTGACCACTTTATGATATGCAGTCACTAAAACTGATATATTCAACTAGAATAGCTGAAGTTATTATTGAAACTAGCTCAGAGTCTAGAGTAAAACAGTTGCTTCTCACATCAAATATTAATTCAGGGATCATCAATCTATGACCCCTGGGTCTGGTCTACTGCTTATATTTATAAATAAAATTTTATTGGGAAACAGGCATGCCCATTCACTGACTGCATTCACAATACAATGGCAAAATCAAGTAGTTTTGCTGACCCTCGGATAAGCCATAACTTGTTCTTCTAAACAAGATTACCTTGATTCTGGAACTGAGAAAGCTATCCCTTAACAGACAAAACAATCTCTGAATGGTCATAGGTAAAATATATTTCCAGAGTTGCATGCATTATTCTGCAAATAGAATCAATTCTCAGATTATATACTTCCATCCTGATAGAAGCCTGCCATTTCGCTGTACTGGAGCCAGGGCAGTCATGAAGACACGCAATCTTCACATATTGTAAATAAAATTTGGCTCTACAATGGCTTTTGGTTGAAGAATATTTAAAACACTGTGGCTTGCTTTCATGGGTGTGTGTTTTTCTTCAGAACTAAGTTTAAACATCTCATTAAATGATTTTCATTTATTTAGAAGTCATCTGAAGATTGTGGAAAGGCCATAATGGTTTTCAATGTGTTTTTCTTTTTTCTTAATTTAGAGCAGTCCCTTTTCACTCCCCTTTTAACTTTCAAAAGGAAAAGTAAAAAGAATTATACTCTAGCCCTCTCAGCATAATTCCCTGATGACTAGTTGACTCTCCTTTCTGACTCCAAAGCACTTTGTCTCTCTATACTATCTCTTCAGCTAAAAGAGACTGCTGAAAAACAAATAAAATGAATTCTGTTCCAGTTCAATAGTTTCTTTTCAGTTGTTTTTATTTTGCCTCACCAAGTCACTTGGCCTCACTTACCCCAGTCATGGGAACTTTGTCCATACTGGATACCCTTCACTCTAATCCCCAAAGCCTCATATCCTGTTTTTCACTCTTTCTCTTGATTTTAGCAGATGTTGTCTATTAATGTGTCTGAGAGCCTAGGATGCTTCCATTATTGACTGAAGAAACAGGCTATTTTCACTCTGTGTGTTTCCCCACAGCTACTGTCCATTTGTCACTTGCAAGAGTGTAACCACCAGGATAAATCAATCACGAATTGAAATATGTGGAATGATCAGGCTCTGAAGATTTGGATTCGGGGCATCAGAAAGCAGAAATGCTACAGTTGTCCCATTTTACTAATCACAACTTATAAACTCTCACTTGTCTAAATAAATCCAGGCAATGCTTCCTTGTTTTTAAAAATCTGCCATCCACCTGACCCTCCTTGTTTGAGTGTCAAAACATAGTGTAAATCAAGGGCTAAGCTCTGAATGTGTACTAAGCTCTGAATGTGTACTAAGCGTATGAAAAAAATGACAGTCTGGTTTGGTTGAATGTAAGTTCACCAGGGAAAATTGGTGTAAGCCAAATCTAGAAAAGGTAGGGTAAGCCCTGATCACCTTGGTAAGAAATTTTGTGCTTATTCTCAAGGCCACAGAGAGCCAGTGAAAATATTTAACTAGTACAGACTACTGGGTTCTGGAAATGCATTCTTTCTCATTAGCTGATTGATTTTAGCCATTTGACTAGTTTGTCCTCAAGTTTTACTAGCAGTCAAAGTAAAACCTACTTTCTATAACTCAAAATATGGTTCAGAGGAGCAAATGAGATACACTTGCAAAATGTGTATAAGGATCAAGTTTTATGATTATCATCATATTCATCATAATGGCCCCAGTTATCCCACCAATTTCAGTTCATTGAAACCAGTTTAGCAGAGTACACTCAAAACACCTGAGCCTGGATTCTGGCTCCACCATGTACTAGGTGGTGACTTACCTTACTGAAGCTTCAACTTTGTCTTCCCAAACTACGGTGATAATAATAGTACCTACTTCACAAGCTACTAAACAATAAATAAGGTAACTCATAAAACACTTAAGACAAGGTTTGACAGATGGTAAGAGATAAGAGCTAGCTTTATCATCATCTTCATTCATAGCTCACAATGGGAGTGTTAGTTGGGTATGAGGGACAGAGCAATAACTTCACCCCACATCACCAGGGAGTGTGTGCAGGGTCACTCCAACGAAGGAATTTTACCAGTTGAGAGATGACTTTCTTAGCTTGATATACAGTGCACATAGTAGTGGTTCAACAAACATTAGTTCCTTCATTCAGTAAGCTTTCAACAAATGTGTGCTGAGGACCTAATTCATGCCACACAATGTGGAATATAACATTGAACAAGACACTGTAGGGTTTGGATTTCACAAACCAAACAACAAACCGGGCTAAGTGGAGGGTTCTGAAGGAATGCATTGCAGAGCCACTTAATCCAGTCCAGAAGGGTTAGAGAGGGCTTCCTAGAGGAAATAATGTCTAAGCCAAGACTTGAGGCAGGAGAAGGAATTGGCCACATAAAGCAGTGTGGGGCAGGAAGGTTATTTCATCAGAGGCAGCAGGATGTGGAAAGTCTCAGCGATCAGAAGGATCATGGAAATCCATAGACTGAAAGAAAGTTAATATGGCTGGAGAGCAGAATACGATGGGGAAATGTGATGGAGGTAAGAAAAATAGCTCATGGCAGAGGGTACTGAATGTAGACTGAAGCAGTTGGACATCATCCGAAAGCAACAGAAAACAAAGGGTTTCAAGCAAGGAGTGTGATCTGATCACCTTTACATTTGAAAAAATTATTAAAATAAATGAAATCACTCTTGCTAGAGAATGAAGTTGTCTACCTGAAAGATGATAAGATGATGATGATTTCTGTTTTGTTTTGTTTTGTTTGGCCAAGGGCATGCGAGATCTTAGTTCCCCGACCAGGGATCGAACCTATGTCCCCTGCATTGGGAGCTCGGAGTCTGAACTACTGGATTTCCAGGGAACTCCCGTGATTCTTGTTTTTAAACCTTAATGTTCAGCCATTAAAGGCACTGGCAGAAGGGCAGTGGCAGATAAGTTTGAGATATCCAGGGAAATGGAGAATGGTGAGGGATTGAGAATTCAGCCACAGATTTCTAGGAGTGGAGGGAGTCCTTGTTCTTATCTCTGAGTTTCAGTTGTGTCCAGTGATCAAGAACCATATTGTTCCAATTTATAACTACTGCATGTGACAGGGACTATATATATATATATATATATATATATATATATATATAAAGTTATGTGCTTGCCATCTTTCCCACCTCCTCCACCCTCACCTGTCTTTCAGGAAAGATAGCTTCTTGCTTTTGTGTTCAGCTTTTATAACCTCCTTTGCTGCAAAGAATGCAGGGAGAAAAACTCAAGCAGAAAATTTAAAAGACATCTGAGAAACCAAGTGGATTTACCTAATAAGTAGTTGATCCAGAAAGAGGAAGAAAGAAGCAAGAAACATAATAAGATTAGTAAAAGTTTGGGAAAGCTTGACATGGTTGTGGAGATATATTTGGGGATGCAGGATAGCGTAGGAGATATTCAGAATGAAAAAATGAGGAAAAACATTTTACCAAGTGTTCCTGTGTTATAAATGATGTAATCACAAAAAAGTGCAGTAAGATTTAAATTGTTTTTCAATTATTTAAAACACAGAACAAGCATTTATTATATTGCAACACCAAGCTGAAGTGGGGCTGCAAGACTTCTAAACTATGCAAAAGTTACCTGTATGATGAGGAGGCTTCCCTCAAGACATAGTGATCCATTTCCAGAAAAGTCTGTTTAAAATTCTTACCAAGGAGGAAAGGAAAAAGGGGGGAAAAGGGTCTTTCTTTTCACATCCACATGTATAGGACGTAAAGTAAGAATTTTGACAGACACTGTTTTTTCCCTTCCAATTATGCTCACTTAATAGTATTTAATAGGAAAGGTCTTAGGAAAGATGAATGAAAAAGAAGCTCCAAAGAAAAAATGCAGACCTGGAATACCCTAAGCAGCTGCATAAGAGAGGGAAGAGATACTGTGGTATAATCATTATTTGCTCAGAACAGAGCAGAGTAGGGATTTGTGCTCTGTTTCCGCTTAAAATATTTCACATAAATGAATCAACCAAAGAGTGGAAGCTAAATCAGACAATTTAGCAGACTAGAGTAGGGTATCTAAGACCACAGAAATAAGAGGAAAATACTGCTTAAACTGACAACAATTTAAGCGTGATTTATAAGGAATCCAAATGTATTTTTACTTTTTATTATCAGATAGCAAAGATTTCAAGGAAATGATTGCTCAACCTGTTTGAGAACAAGGAATTTTGGGAGCCTGAGACAGCAAGGAGCCCAAGAGGTACATGGCCAGGGCATTTGAGAGTGTGGGGCAAGAAGGGGACTTTTCTTTGCAAAATTACGTCTTTGAATCAAAAGTTTAAGCTTACTTTTTTTACATAGGAGGATTAGGGCTTGGGGTGATTTGCTATTTTCTTTCAAAAACCAATAATGAGCTTGTCACTGAACAAACATACTATCTAGTCTATTGTACAGGCAATAGAAAATTGGGTGTAATTGAGAATGCTGCATACAGCGTTCATGCAGCCAGCCAAATGGCTAAAAGCCTGTGTTTTCATTCTAGACCCAGAAAAAGGGGAATTTGTGGGAAAGGGGAAATTGTATGTGGAAAAGAAATATATCTGGATACTGGATCTTTATTCAGTATTCACTTTTTTTTTTTTTTTTTTTTTTGCGGTACGCGGGCCTCTCACTGTTGTGGCCTCTCCCGTTGTGGAGCACAGGCTCCGGACACGCAGGCTCAGCGGCCATGGCTCACGGGCCCAGCCGCTCCGCGGCATGTGGGATCTTCCCGGACCAGGGCACGAACCCGTGTCCCCTGCATCGGCAGGCGGACTCCCAACCACTGCGCCACCAGGGAGGCCCCAGTATTCACTTTTATGGAAAAAACTGAGATATCCTATTTTTAAACCTCAAAGTCCAGCTATAAAGGAAAATCAGTTTTGAATATGCATCATTGGAATACAGTTTCTTCAATTTGTTCCATACGTTAAGCACCAATTACAGCTCAACCTGTAGTGGGTAGCTGTTTGGCAGCTTCCATCAGAATGCCACAGCAAGACATTTACACTATGTTACAATTATTGAAACAATAGTGTGGTACTAACTACTTCATCAGCAGGGTATGCCAGTACATGAACACACAAGGAACTCCTTTCTCTCCATAGTCCCCAAAGAAGGATGGAAAAAACAAGATCTAATCCCTGCATGATCGCAACCCTGGAGACCAAGTGAGCTGTCAGAAAGAAGAATGCTGAAACAATTACCGATCATTCAATCCAGGCATCACCAAAAGAAGATGCAGATGATTATTAATCTGTATGTTCTAAAGATGAGCAATACATTCTCTCCAATACCCTACTGCCCACAAGAGAGAATCAGAATCAACAACAGTGTCATCTAGGGTTGTAATTTCACTCCACCTATATTTCTAGATGATTATCTCAACTTCATAAGACAAAGGGGGAAAAAATTTATCATTTTTATATATAAGTAAGCTGAATAAGGGAAGCTGCCCTTCCACAAATTTCCTGGGCTATTAAAGAACACCCAGATGCAGAAGTCCAAATTCCCAGTCCAATATTTATCCCATTAGACTACGGAGTTTCCTGTGGTCATGTCAAGGGCCAGAGCAGTTTCTCATTGTTGATATTATTGATATTTGGACAAGACAATTCTTTGTTGGGAAAGGGAAGCTGTCTTGTGCGTTGTAGGATGTTTAGCAGAATCTTTGGCTTCTACCCACTAGACGCCAGAAGCACCTTTCAGTTGTGACAAACAAAAATGCTTCCAGACATTGCCAAATGCCAAATATTCCCTGCAGTGCAGAATCACCCAGCTGAGTATCACTGGACTAGAACAATATTAACTTACCTCTTAAATTATTAACAAAGTATATAAGTTCATCTTAAGAATTTAGCCATACTCTTTTAAGAATATCATACAATTTGTTATTAACACTATCATAAACCCCTATTATAAAAGTCTAATCTGTACTACAGTTTAGTGGTGAGTTAAATCATTTCTTAGCTACTCATTAAGCAACACAGAGGATCCTTCTCATACACACAGGCATTAATTTCAAGTTCAGTAGCAACCAAACACTGATAGTCTACCTGTCTGTTAGAAGCTGTGAAAATATACATTATCTCATTATTAATCACTTGGCATTACATAGACATTCTCAAAACACTGATATCCAGCCTGTCATAACCACGTTATATGTAGATGAAATGGGACTTGGGAACACTTTGAGGAAATATTAAATTCTGGGAACCTCTAGATAAATGAAGATATCAACCAGGAAAAGTTGGATTGTTCTAAAGTCAACATACTTACAATTACCCACTAAAGCCAAATGTAAATTCCAAGTCAGTGAGCCTAAACACCTTCTATACTTCATGAATCCTTTAGTAATTATCTTCCTGGACCCATCAAGTTCTTGGGAAGATGTCATAGATAAATTATGGAGCATACAATTCTCCACTTAGAAAATTTTGTCTGAATTTGATAGTGTTTGCAAAATTGAGGCAGGCTTATTCATCAAAGATCACTGAAATGGGAAGATCACTGTTTGATCCATTACTTGGATCATAATTACGTGAAGATATTAGTTGAAGCCTACCGTGGTGCTCACCTTTCGTTGGGGTCTTTTTTTAAAGGACATCTTCCTTATGGACATAAGAATTTAGAAATTGGGGCCAAGAATCTTCCAGGAATAACACTGCCACAGGACATCTAATGGAAAACCGTTATTGTTTCTTCAAGCAATATGATTGTGTGAGGATTGGATGCATACAAATGAAATATTTTAAGAATTACTCAAAACCATGACGCCTTGATTTCAAATGAGATCATTTATTTAGAACTTGAATTTCTGTTCTTCCTGGAACACTACTTCCAAAGAGAGACATTTTCTGGGGTTGAAAATCAGAGTAGATGAACACTTTTTGGAGGAGTGCCAGGTTAAGTTGTCTTTATTCATATAATGCTTTTAAATATAAGATCGTCCTCCGAGTGATCACTCTGTGTAAATTCATCTCCATTCTTAGAAAAAGAATTATAGATGACAACACAGGGTCATAGTGAAAAGAACTATCTCCCAGCAGACATCGCCCTTGGTGATTATCAGCATGAAAGTTTTTAGCTATCTTTCTGAAATATACCAGAGCTGTGACCACAGTAAACTGAAAAGATGGTCAGAAGTGTATAAATATCATCACCATCCCTACCACAACCTGCTAAGGATTGGAGTTAAACACTAGGATTAAACAATGTCCAATGATAATTCCCAAGAGCCTCTTCTGCTTGTGCACGGTAGAAATTACAATGGATGATTCCAAACCTAAAATAAACAACTGTTCCACCATTGGTGAATTTAGAAATTATTGGCTTATATAAAAGATTACAATTTAGGTCTATTAAAATGAAAATCTTGAGCCCACGGGAAAAGAAAGGATAAAATGTATTTGTAACATAGGAAATTTAGTGTTTCTGTGACATAGTAAAATAGTCACAACTTATCCTCAAACAAATGTCACTTTACTAATAAACATGTTGCAACCAGGTTGGCAATGATAGCATGAGAAATCTTCTAATCTTGCCTGGTTTTGTATATTAAATGATTCTCCTTCATAGGGAAGAACAGTGGGTACAAAACCATGGGAATTTGGTTGGTGTTGGACATTTGCCCTAAGCACATTTTGCAAAGAAAAGCCATTTGTGTATGGAAAAATAATAATCTAGTCAAGAGCAAACTCCTATGTGTTTTGCAATCAAAGAGGTAGTTGCAGAGTTCTAATTTGCTTGCCAATGTTACAAGGAGTCTTTAAAAATGTTAAAACAGATGATAAAGTCCACATGTTGGCTGACCTGCTTCTTCCTTGCCCTTCTTATAAGAGCAATGGAAGTTAAAGGTAGGCAGGAGGGTGTGTTGCAGTAGGTGGGTCATGGATATTGGACTTACATTTGGTTGTTTTTGTACTTCCATTAAATGAGAACTGATGGAATCCCTAGGATAATACTAGAAACATCTTTTTGGCACTTCGGAACAAGAGTCATTTGACCAAGAACTATCCCATGACACAAGCATGGATATAGTAAGATCCAGGCACATGAATGTGAAATATAGTAAGACCTTGAATATAAAGATGACTTAGAACTGGTTACAATGGAAATATGGACATTATCCTGAGAAATATTTTGGGACCCTACTTCTTCAGAGAAAAGAGGGAAAATCATTTGTCTTCACAGCAAAGGAACTGAAGGAATCATTTATTGGCTGATACAACACAATGAGATATCTATTCTCCAAATATTGGCTTCATAAGGCATAGATTATCCGTGAAGAGGTGCTGCACCAGTTATCTACTGCTGCATAACAAACTTCCCTGAAACTCAGTGGATTACGAGAAATGTATTTCTCAGGATTCTGTGGGTCAATGGGGCTGATGGACAGTTCCTTTCTACCTGGTATATCTAAGGTCACTCATGTGGCTTCATTCCTCTGAGCCATCGGCTGGGGCTGGAAAGTCCAGATGGCCTGTTGTGTTGCACAGTCTCTTTCCACGTGGTCTCTCATTCAGCAGTTTAGCCCAAGATTCATGACAGCATGATGATTAGTTGCCAAGAGGAAGACCTCCAAGATGAGAAACCTCACTGTGCAAGACCTTTCCATGTCTATGCTTGCATTAAGTTTACTAATATCCCATAGGACAAAGTGATTCACATGACTAAGCCCAGATTCGCTGTGAGAAGAGGTCACCAAAGGGCATAAATACTGGAGGCAAAGTTCACTGGGACCATATATATAACAGTCTATAAGAGACTCATAGGAAATTTACATCCTATTACATTGCATTGTATTTGTTTTATATTACATTATATTTGTGGGATTAAATTGGAGAAATTCAAAATCAAACCACAACTGCATTAAGCAACAATAACTGTTTGAAAAAAATGCCTTCCAACTACTGCGTAATTTGGTTTACAAAATACCAATTTAATCTCTTTCCCCACCCCCCAACCTCCACCCAATGTAATCTCCTCTTTTCACAATACTGAAAGACAAGATTCATCTTGAAGAAATGATACCAAACTAATGGTAGGAGTAAGACGGCTGCCATCAGATAGCCAAATTATTTTGTGATGTTCTATTTTATTACTATGAAGCAATCATTAGGATAGAAATACCTGCTTCAATTTTCTAACACATTTATAAAACCCAAACTCATCTGAGCCCTCTTGGCTGCTTTACAGACCCCAGGCAATCCCCATCCTGAGCTGGGTCCCCACCTGAGACTAGGCCAAATGCTGCTTCCTGGGATCCTTAGTCAATTTTGGAACCAAAATATTATGTGCCAAAGTCAGGTACTTAAGACCAGTCATTTCTAACTAGCCCCTCATTCCTTTGATCAATGAAAAACAATTTCCCTCCGGCTCATCCCTGTCCCTTATGTTCTCAATTTTCTCATTCCTTAGCCATTGCGGGCTTTCTCACTACTTGTTTTCCCACTACTGACTTGTCACTGAGACCACCTTCAACCATCCTTCTAATACCTTCTTACTATTGAAAATAGCTTCGAAAATCTCATTTAATTCTACACCTACCTCTTTGATTCAGCTCCACTCTTTCCAATGGAATATATTACATGTCAAAAGGTTGAGATTTTTCCTGCTTTCTCATCTCTGCTTTGAAATAATTACCCTTCTACTCTCATGTAAAAGTTCACTTTTCTATAAGATTTGGACTATTTGCAAAACCACTCTCCAACCCTGCTGTGGCCATGACAACTTCAGTAATGCTGACTCCAAAGCTCATTTCTCAAGTCAAGTCCTCCCCTAGCCCAGGCCTTCAGACTTACAGCTACCAGTCTACAACTTGAAATTTTCACCTGTTTATACTGAAGGTGTCTTAACCTCAATGGATTGAAAACCAGATCCACTACCTCTCCCTTAAATTTTTGCTTACTTCATTATCATCTATATTAGTATCACCCATAATCAGGTAAGTTAAAAAACTTGGAAGTCATCCTTAATGCTTTCTTGTTCCTCACTCCTCATCTTCATCACTCTTTGAGTCCTGTTGATTTTCCATTTGAAATATTGTTAGAATCCACCTCCCTCTTTCCATCCACTACAACCTATTTCAGTTCTCAGCATCTTTTACCCACACTACTGAAGCCACATCCCAACTAGTTTACCTGCTTCTAGTCTTGTTATCCTTACATCCTTCCTCTGCACAGCTACCAGCATAAGGATCGACAAATCCAACACTGTCATTGCTAAGCTTAAAAAACATCAATAGGTCCCTATTCATTTATTCTGCAGAGTGTTGAGCACTTCCTATATGCCAGGCATCACTCAAATGCTGAGGGTACAAGAGTGAACAAAACAGACCACATCTTAGTCGACTTTCACAAAACTACACTCTGCTGAAGAAGACATGAGTAAAATAACTTTTTAAATAGGTATGTAATATTATGTTAGAAAGTCATGCATGCTCTGAAAAAAACAACAAACAAATAAACAAACAAAAAAGGTAAAGGAAGAGAAGTTGCCAAGAAGTACCATTGTATATAAGTCCTTCAGGGAAGGCCATTGAGGGAAAACAGAATGACGGAGGGGAGCCAAGGGACATTCAGGGGAAGATAAACCCCTCAATTTCAGGATAAAGTCTAAGTTTGTAACGCCATAGACAAGACACTCTGTGCTGGCCTCTGCATCCACTTCCCTCTACTTACTATCTCTCACTTTCCACCAACAACACAAAGCTGCCCTCAGTTCTCCACAGTCATCATCCCACTTTTTACTTTTGCTCCTTTTCTTACACTGTTCTCTCTGTCTGAGATGTCCTCTCCATTTGTCCCTCTACCTCAAACTTCACCACCTCCAAGCAGTTTCCCCTGATGTTCTCATCTACATATACATACCCCAAACACCTTGAGCTTACCTTGTATTTTTTAATATGGAAATAACATTGGATGGTAATTCAAAAGATGCAAATTTGAAATCTTGTAATTTAATAAAGTTTTATTTTATTTGAAATAATGCGCCCAATTTGACATAATGCACAGCATCAATTTTTCTTTTGATTCATTGAGCTGTTTAATTTCAAAGTTAACACTCTTTGTATTTCCACCATTAACAAACGGCAGTGCCATATTTGATTAGTGAATAGACAGAGCTGCCATCTTTTTGGTCAGTTTTATGGGACAAATTGTCTTGAATTCTTTTAGTTGTTTGGGGGATTTTCTTGGTGTCCCTATTAGATATTTATAGTGTATTTTTAGTTCCTCCCAGTCCAAATGCAGTTTACCAATTAGGGTTCATTTTTGCCATGGCAATATTGACTAGAAACATAGGAAACATGCTTCTTTATGAGGTTTCTGGAGGAAGTGAGTTAGGAAGTTAACTAAAAGTTAACTGAAGGTCAAATACACATGCATAATAGGAAAGGGTTTTGTTACTCTTCTTCTATAAGCAGCTTTTGAGGTATAATTGACATAAACTAACAAAAGGTTTTTATAATATAAAATTTGCTAAGTTTTGACAAATGCATACATCTGTGAAACCATCACCACAATCAAGGCAATGAATATATGTATCACCCCCAAATATTTGCTTGTGCCCCTTTGTAATCTATCCCCTGACCCTTCCCCAACCAATGCCCCTGTCTCCAGGAAACCACTCACCTGCTTTCTGTTAATATAGTTAGTTTGTGTTTTCTAAAATTTTACATAAATAAAATAATACAATATATACTTTTTGGAGGAGGAGGGAGGAAAGACTGGTTTATTTCACTGAGCATAATTATTTTAAGATTCCTACTTTTTTGTGTGTGAATCAATAGTTCATTTCTTTTTATTGCTGAATACCATTCCATTGTAAGGCTATACCACTATGTGTTGATCCATTCACCATTTGAGTTGTTTTCAATTTGGGGCTGTTAAATTGTTGCTGTTATTTTTTGCTTTTATAGTGTAGTCATTTGAAGCAAAATCCAAATAAGATCACTACCTAATTCTATAATTCCTACTGCATTTTTTTAGCTGGATGGCATCTATAAAGAGAAATTTCCCCTCGTCAGTATTTTGGTTACACTAAAATATACTTTGTACTGGAAGGAAAGCATTCATGCTTGATTGTATGTGAGCTTCAGAGTAGAATACCTTTGCTCCCACAGGAACAACTGGCTGATTTGGATTAGGGCTCTTTCCTGACCAATAAAACTCTAGAGCTGAGCTTCCATTCAGCTGAGCACCAGAGACAAGAGGAAAATGTTCCAGGACATCTCTGATTAGCTGTGTACTGTAGCTCCTTGAAGTTTGAAGTTTTGAATTATGAAGGAAGACATCCCTCATAATTTAAGTTTATATATCTATTTCTCTCACTAACCTGTGAGCTCTTTGAGAACAGAGATTTAGTCTTCCAGAGCTGTATGTCTACAGCATTTAGCATAGTGCCAGGTACATGGGTAAGCTCCCAATAAGTGTTTCTTAAAAGAACAGAACGATTGAATTAAATTCTACTGCAAGACTGTAGGATCTGGTGCTGAAAGAGTTGAAGCCCTGATTCTCAATAACACTTTAGCAACTGGGAGGAAGAGACTGAACTCACCTGGAAAAGAAGAAAAGTTTTGTGTCCTTTCTGCTTCTGGCCCAACCTCTCATTTTACTCCTGAGTCCATTTATTGGTAGGTTATTGTTCTGTTTTTGAGCTTATTGAGAAGTATTTAAAATCAACTACACTTTCAATTTAGTGATGAACTGTTGGGGATTAATTGCTACATTGCAATTTGATGGCAGATACATACATACATACATAGACAGATAGATAGACAGCTATAACACATGTCCTCTTCATTCTTGTCTTCCTGACAACCATATAAACACAGTGACTCATGGTTGATAGGGCCCCTCAAAGTGCAAGTTCATTTAATGCAGAAAATTCATTGTATCGAGAATAATTTGTTTTCTTCATTGTAGTCAGGATAATTATTTAAAAAACAGAAAACAAAAGTCAACATGGACTTTGGAGGGAGACAAACTAGGATGAGACCAGGATATCAGTTCCACCCACTATATGCCTTTGAATATAACTTAACCTGTCCATTTTTCAGTTTCTTAAAATAAGAATAATAAAATGTATGTTCATGATTTTTGTGAAGATGATAAATGATATATGCAAAATATGTAGTGTAGCTCTCGGTGAATGATAACAACTCTCATGACAAAGCATGAAGAGCTTGATCCTATAGAGGACAGGATTTGGAAGGCCAAATCCTGTACTAGGGAAAACCTAGATTTTAGAGTCAGACAAACCAGGGCTCCAATTTTAGTTTTTTTAAATTTCTATATTCTGTCATCTTTAGTAACTTACTTAACCTCACTGAACATCAGGTTCTTCCTCTACAAGATAATAATAATAACACATAGGTTAGTTGAGAGGAACAAATAAAATAATGTTTGTACAATACTTGGCATATAGCAGGGATATCATAAATTTTAGTTCTCCTCTTTGGGCAATAATATTTATTATAATACTTTTCACCTATATCTATATACAAAGACAGCCTCCTAACTTTCTAAACATGTGTAATTGGTATTTGCTGGAAGTAAAACTTGAACAGTGACTTCAGTCAGAATTATCATCTGAAAAGTGAACCACAGCTACCCACATACTCAGTTCTTAGATCTATCTAGGGAGCACAGCTCTTGTTCCTTGGGCCAAACCATACTTTCTTTAAGCAATGATCTCATTCAGAGCTTCCCTCTCACTTGTCTCCTACTTGCCTCCTACAGTGCCCATCTATTTCCATTATCCTGAATGTCTTGGCTAATACTCCATGGAGTCAGCCAGCCCTACCTCAGTCATCTTCAGATCTGGAATTTGTTCTTCCACAAAAATATTTATTTTGTTAAAGCAAACCAAAGGATTCTCAAGTTCACCCAAACAGCAGGTTTCTGTTTTTGCCAAAAATGCTCCTTTCATTTTAAGGACATTGTTTCAGGCACCAGAAATAGAAATGATGGAAAACCTGAGTGCAGGTCTGTGTGGTTCCACTAGGTTTAGGTTATCACCGGACACTGAGCAAAGAACAAGGAACTGGATAGTTCATTAACCCTTCCCACTCTTACGGTAGCTGTGAAGAAGAGATCTTCTTCAGCTCAAGAAGACTGGAAGTTTAGAACTGTACTCCTTACTCTTATACTGCTGTGTGACATTTGTACACAGAATTTAGAATTCAAACTGCAATCCCAAAATTAAAAAATCAAAAGGGGAAGTGGAGGAGAGATTTTAAAAATGGAACTTAAGTAATGGAAAACAGTTGGCTGCTTCTTCAAATATTAAAGCTCTGTGGAGAAAAAGAACCAGAAACTCAAGAAGACATAGAATAAATCATGAACAGTGCCTGTAGGTGGCTTAGACTTCTGAGTTGAGATGCAAAATTAAGGTGATATTATTTTGTAAATGTACAGAGGGCTTGGAAATAAAGATGCTCTCTAGAGTGTGGAGAAAAGGGAAACTTCATACACTGTTGGTGGGAATGTAAATTGGTGTAGCCACTAGAAGAGTTCTCACAAAATTAAGAATAGAACTACCATATTATCCAGCTATTCCACATCTGTGTATTTATCTGAAAACTGCAAAAACACTAATTCAAAAAATATGACACCCCTATGTTCATTGCAGCATTACTTACAATAGCCAAGATACGGAAGCAATCCAAGTGCCCATTGACGAATGGATAAAGAAAGTGTGATATATATGTAGATATGTGTGTGTGTGTGTGTATATATATATATACACATATACACACACACAATGTATACATATACGTATATATGTAGATGTGTACATATATGTAAATATACTATTGTATATACAAAACTCATATAATGTTACAAGCCAATTATTAAAAACGATGCTCTCTAATGTTCTCCTTACATAACCATGTCAATCAACAATCTTTTAATACTTGGTAAACATCTTTTGCTCCTAATTGATTCATGTGTCCTGGCCTCCCAACTACCAAGCAGTAATATCTGAAGAATATCACCTCATTTCTTCTGTATCCTCCACAACACCTACCATGATTCCAATAATTTATTGTGGAAAGGGAGAATAAATGAGCGAGTAATAGATAATGTACTACATATTAATGTCCTAAAACACAATTGTGTTTGGGTTATTATAATGAAGATTGATAACTTCTACTGTTCAAGATGATATTTTGAAAGGTTGACAATAATTCTCCAATAAAGGAAAAAAGAGCTAAGTTACATTCAGGATGATATGAAAGTTATAAGAAAGCTATAAGAAAACTTTAGAATAAAACAACCAATATTTATCTACAAAGAGGATATAAGGTAGGCAAATTCTGTATTCTCAGTCTTATAAATTGTCAGATAATATCACATTTCATTTGTAATAATTTCAGTTTAGAAAGCACTTTTCTATCTTATCTCATTTAGGTGTTTTTGCAACTCTGTGAGGAAGGTATTTATTATTATGCTGATTTTACTAATGAAATTTAGATTCAGAGAAGTAAAGTGTCTTTCACAAACTCACAGAATGGGTAAGTTGTGATGCCAAGACACATCTGGTTTCCTCACCTCAGGTTCTGTGCTTTCCCAGCTCTCCAAAGTGGCTAATTACAGACTTTGGGAGGGGTTGAATAGACAGATAGGTATGGTCCAGACAGGGAGTGATGTCTCCTTTGTGACATATGACAAACAGGAGTGACTAAGAAAATACAGTCAGAGCTTGAGAATCTAGACAAATACCCAAGATCTTCAAGAATCCCCAAACTTAAGAATAGCATATAATTTACCTCAGAAAAAAATCCCCAGGGCAATGAGCAAAGTACAGTTGAGTCCATTGAGAGGCTGACGCTGAGCCGTGAGCTGGGCCCCCCTCACTAGCTCTGTGGCTAACAGCAGAGAGACCAACATTCCTGTTTCACAAAACCCCATGCCACGGATCTCCTAGAGCTCATAATTTCAGACCATGAAATCAAAATGACCGCCTGTTTTATGTACTAACTCTGAGGGAAATTTTTAGAAAGCACTGACAATTTTATGGATTTGCACCTATTTATACTTTTGGAAAACTTCACACAAAAGTCAAGGTGAGATGCAGCAGAGACCATATTTGGGGGGATAATGGCTAAGAAATCGCCAGAGTTGCTAAAAGCTACTGATCTGTAGATTCAAAAGTACCAATGAATCCCAAAGAGGATAAATATAAAGAAATCCATACTGGACAGATTGAAACTGTGAAATTAAGAAACATTTGTGGTAAAACTCTAAAGGAAAAAAAAAAAAGATTGCTATATATTTCAGGATAGTGATCACAGAAAGACCACTTGGAAAAATATCTCGCGGATTTCTGGAGCTCTGTGTATCATTGCTTGATGTGAGTAATTGTTCCATGAGCATTTTTATCATAATAATTACACATCATGTTATTTTATGTGTGGTTTTTAGAATTTTTTAGAGCCGTTTTAGGTTCATAGCCAAACTGAAAAGAAAGTACAGACATTTCCCATATACTTCCTGCCCTCACACATGCATGGCCTCCCCCATCACCCATATCCCCCCATAGAGTCATACATTTGTCACAACTTATAAACCTACATTGACTCATCATTAACACCAAAAATCCATCGTTTACCTTAGGGTACACTAGTGGTGGTGTGCATTCTATGGGTGAGGACCAATTTATAATGGCATATATCCACCATGATAGTATCCTACAGAATATTTTCACTGCCCTAAAAATTCTCTCTACTCCACCAGTTTACCCCTCTATCTCCCCTAGTCCCTGGAAACCACAGATATTTTTACTTTCTCTACAGATTTGTCTTTTCCAGAATGTCATATAGTTGGAATCACAACACGTAGCCTTTTCAGATTGGCTTCTTTCACTTAGTAATATACATTTACGTTTCTTCCATATCACTTCATGGCTTGATAGTTTTTTAGCCCTGAATAATATTCTATTGTCTGCGTGTGCCAGTTTATTTACCCATTTACCTACTGAAGGGCAATTTGTTGCTTCCAAGTTTTGACAATTATCAATAAAGATGCTATGAACAAACAAAAAAGTCAAGGTGGATTTTCCAGAATGTATATGGTACTTTAGATGGTTACAAATTGTTGGATGGATACAAACTGTTGCTAAAAATTGTCCTTACAAGATATACCAGACCTCTCATCTGACAGGGCACAGAGGGATAGTTAGTCAGTACGTGAAAGTTTCTCTTCACAATATCATCTAGCACCAGCAATGATTCCCTGAAACTTACCAACTTCCCTCTATTTGAGCTGGAAGTTGTATCTCCAACCACATAGCTAAGTGAGGCAGCTACCAGAGCTGATACGGAAGTCACAGACCTGAAAATAAGGAAGGAAAAATGCTGGATGCTGGGGGGTATAGGAAAGGATGAAAAAAAATCTAGTTCCTGGAATTAGAATTCAGTAAGAAGGTAGGTGGGCCGGGGCTAGAGTCTGACATCAGGTCAGCAGAGAGGCCATGCTGAAATCTGATGTGAGAGCAGAGAAGAGGGAGATAAGAGAAGACACTAGTACAAACATCAAGTCAGCCTGAAGAGATACCCATAGATGGGTAACCCAAACCATTTTTAAAGGCTCTGTTCTCTGCAAGACATATTTGACACTAGAAGTGGCTTTTCATGAGGGCAGGAACCAAAATTCTATAAGAAACAGGGATCTACAAATATCAATTGTTCCTGAGGAACTGAAATAGATGAATAGACTCTATTGCCTGAAATGCTACAAATATGACAGAGAAACACTTTATTTCACAGAAAAGAAATGATTTATTATTTAGACTCTCTCTGCTTTCTAAGGAGACCGCTTCTAACATGGGGCCTTCCTAATTGGAGATGATGGTTGAAGGTGAAGATAGGAGAAACTGTGAGAAGATTCCGTTGCTTTACATGGGGGAGGGTGGCGGAAGTTCTGCAAGGTAAGAAAAGGTGGATTCAGTGAGGCTGTAGAGGCTGTAACTTGGGGGCATCTAAGAGTGAAAAGAAGTAGATGATGACTGCAGAGGCACTGGAGGGGCAAATTATTTGATTGAGATTTTTATTAAGTTTTGCTGGATGGTGTTACCATCTCTTCTCTTGCCTGTGACATCTTCAGTAAAGTTAACGTTATTCTCTAATACTCCATTGAACTGGATTGACTTTTGGAGATTTGACAAAGAGGTAAGTGCTGCTCAAAAGGGAGAGAAAGGAGCAATGATATAAGTTAATCCTGGAGGCAGAATCATATTTGAAATATACAGTAAAGCTCTTTTATTCTTTAGTCACAATAACAGTGGATGCTAATCACAGAGAGTTCTGAGCCATGTATACTCTAGGTTGTAACTGATCTGAAAACTATTGAAGTCACTACGTCACAGGTAGCCTCAAAATTGCAGAGGACCAACATAAAAAGGATGATCTTCTCACCTTCAAGTCTCATTATTTTGAAATTAAGTGATAAAATAGTCCAAATTTAAAACAAGAACAGAAATTATTTTTCAGAATTGAGTTAATTTTAATAATACTTCAAAGATTGTCAAGATACCAATCACTGTGATTAAACAGTAATTTGATCTTAAGCCAACCATGTACCAACTCTGGTCCCAAGTTTGTTCATGAGAAAGATGAGGGGGATGGGCTTGAGAGCACACATTCCCCTTCCAGCTCTCACAACCCGTAATGTCACGGGTCCAACCCCATCTCACTCTGATTCCAAGACATCAGTCTCTCAGATTTTTAAGTCAGATTCAAGCCCTTGGTCTCGGAGCAGGATAGGAATAAAGACGCAGATGTAGAGAATGGACTTGAGGACACGGGGAGGTGGGAGGGTAAGCTGGGACAAAGTGAGTGAGTGGCATGGACATATATACACTACCAAACGTAAAATAGATAGCTAGTGGGAAGCAGCCGCATAGCACAGGGAGATCAGCTTGGTGCTCTGTGACCACCTAGAGGGGTGGCATAGGGAGGGTGGGAGGGAGATGCAAGAAGGAGGAGATATGGGGATATAAGTGTACAATAGCTGATTCACTGTTATAAAGCAGAAACTAACACACCATTGTAAAGTAATTATACTCCAATAAAGATGTTA
This sequence comes from Orcinus orca, assembly GCF_937001465.1. Classification (NCBI taxonomy): domain Eukaryota; kingdom Metazoa; phylum Chordata; class Mammalia; order Artiodactyla; family Delphinidae; genus Orcinus; species Orcinus orca. The sequence continues at coordinate 15,198,163 of NC_064559.1, read as the reverse complement.
AAAAAAAAAGTCCTTGGTCTCACCCATCAGAAAAAGGATCATCATTAATAAGACAGATGGTAGGCTCTTTGTCGATATATAACTGGTTTATTGAATGAGCTCACCTCAGTGGGAGTTTCTGTTTTTCTTTATTCTCCTATTACTGTGTTCAATGCTTCTCTCTTGAAGCTCTCTTTCTTGTCCCCAAATAATGTCTTCTGAAGATTCCATTATTTTCCTTTGCTTTCATTTTCAGGACTCCGCTGAATTTCAAACTCAAAACTTCTCTTCCAGGCATGATCTGCTCTTTCATTTCTCCTCCACCCCTTCTCCTTAGAGTAGATAGAAGCGTATTCTGGGTTTGGCACCTCTCCACCTTCGCCCTCCCAAAGGTGTTACTCCACTTGGTATTGAGGGTCGGAAGGGTAAATGGGTAAGAAAGAAACGTCCGTCTCTTACTTAATTGAAATCCTCTCTCCATTGCGATTTTCCCTCTGTTGGGTTCTGCCACATACATGCCTGCTGCTGATCCGCACCAGTGCCCTCTCAGTGATCAAGCATTCGGTTATTGCTCTTTCATAAGACAAGAGAGATTTCTTTGGGCCTTCTGCAAGGCCATCCACACGGCACGATGCTCTGAAGTGAGCTTCTGGACCTGGCTCTGCATCTTCCAATTCCTCACATTTCTTAGCCCTAGCAGAGCATCCCACAGCCTCTTGATTGCCAGATCCCTACACCGCATAGCCCACTCTGTTGAATGGGGAACTGGTAATAAACTTCAGTTTTTTAAACAGAGTCCATTTGGCCCATGGGAAGATCCCACATCTTTTTTTCCCCTGTCTCTTTGACATTCCAACCACTGTGAGTGTGGACTACTCCAACGCCATCTCCTCTCTCTGCCCTGCCATCGCTCTTCAAAAATTGTCTTTTCTGTGCTTAGACACAAGGGGTACTTCACTAAGTATTGCCTAGCCTGGTAACTTATCAGGGACAGTCTTCCCTTTTTCAGTGACCCTCAGTCTCTACCAGTGAATCTCAGGGCTCTCATTCACCTGATTTTGAAAAGGTGAGGGAAGTCAATGCATCCCCAAGTATGTTAATGACTCTACTGCAGTAACTATTGATTCTCAAAGATTTCCATGTACTGCTCTACATTTCTCAGACTCCTTGAAGTTAGGCTAACCATGTGACTAATTCTGACCAATAGAATAGAAGCAGAAGTGACATGTGTTCCCAGGATGATCTTAGGGAACACACAATGGTAGAGCCACAAGATGGAATTAGCAGCATCTAGAAGTCCTTAAGGAGGTTTATGGTCCCAATGGTTGGTTTTTCTTTTTAGAATGTGAAATTCTTAATGTCTCTTTGTCCTCAGTTTTGAGCTCTATTTGAAGTCAGTAGAAAGAAGTCATCCAGTTACAAATGTTATTGCCTTTGTCTTCTCATTTGGTGATCTGAACATGAAGCTGATGACTCAACAAGGCCATGCAACCACAAAGAACATACTCTGTAAGGTTGTGATCCAATGTGTATGTGTTTCCTTCCATGATAGCTCTCTTCAATTCAATAGCTCTCACAGACTTGGGCAATTGTAACATCTTCAGTCTGGACTGTATATCTCACAATCATGTACTGAAATGCAAAGTTGAAGTTTTATGTTTAACACCTATTAACTGAAATACACAAAGCAAGAAAAATTTGATAATGACTGCAATGTAAATTCTGAGAAGTTCCCAAGTACACAAGGGTTATTTGAGTGATAACCCCTTTCATCTGTTCAACTCAGTATCTGCCTGGTCAAAACAAATAAATGTTTTTCACAGTACTTTACAAGGAGGTGCTTGACTTTAAAATTCACTTTTATCAAAGACATGGAGCCAATTGGTTCCCATGGTGCTTTGAGTTCTTGTGCTCCTTCCTATTTGCATTGCTTCTTTATGGTGTCAGAAAGGAACAAGGTGAGAGCCTGTGGTATATGCCCTGAGGAAAGGACATTTGCTAGAGTTCCTTGTGAGTGTTTTTCTTTAACTGAGGTTTCCTAGCACAAAACCATATAAAGTACAAATGCCAACTTATAAGAATTTCACCCACAAACTATATTTAAACACAGCATAGTTACCAAATAAAATAAGACTACAGAAACGGCTTTACTGCTTAGGAGAAAAAAAAAGTATCCTTTCTGAAGTTAACCCACAATAGCACAGCTGACAACTTCAAATAACGGCCACAATCCTGTGAGCCTGTAACTCAATTTTACATAGGCTTGGTGTAGTGTTTCATGTCAGGGATAGAGTTTCTTTACTTCTTTTAATGGTGGACTTTAGAAGCCTTCTTCCTGCAATTAGTATAATGGAGGATATAAGAATGGAAATAGAAGACTTTTCCCCTGTTCACCCAGGCAATGAAAAAGTTTAAAATCATAAATAGTCCCAAGGTTAAACAAAGGTCACATAGATTATCTCCTTGACTCTATAATTGTGCTTGTGTTTCAGAGAATTTCCTGCTTAAAAATTATTCTGGTTAGATCACGTCTTAAAAAGATAGACCCAGTCCATTGTCCACTGACTAATACATGGCCCTGGAGGAAATTCTCAGCTGTGCAGGAGTTACTGTACTTGCCATGGACTGTGTAAGCTTCTCATCCCAGGGGGAGGCAGTGCACTTTCTGAAGACTTTGACAGTCAGTGCTGGCCCCTCCATAATCTTCCTTTTAGTCATGCCCACTTGGCCTCCAGGTTACCAGTGCATCTGTGATTCCTTGCTGTTCTATCTAACCCTGGACTATAAGTTCCCTCCACAAAGATGGTGCTGCAAGACTTCTTGACTCTCCAGCCAAAGGTTCTTGGCCTATAGCAATCTCTCACTTTAAAATATTGAACAAGTGGTGACAGTACATGTTTCTTCCCTTATCGACTTTCCAGCTAGGTAACTAGTGTAATAAATTATTTAATCTTAAAGTTCTGAGGATTTCATAGATGATATGTTTCATGCATTAGCTACCACCAATGAATCTAATTTCAAGAAAACTGAAAAGATTCTAGTGCCCTGAAAATACACATTTCCACCTATTGGACAAGGCTTGAAATTCCCATTCCACATTCTAGTTCTTCATGGAGAGATTTATTATCTGTTAACAATTAAATAGTCTCAGGAAGATTGGCACATTAAACTATTATTATTTATAAAAGTATAAATAAGGACTCTTAAGGAAAGTAAGTAGAGTAGAAACATAATTTGGTCACTGGATTTCTGAGGAAAGTCATGCAGTGAAAAGAGAGGAAGAGGTAAAGAATCAGAAGTTTGAGGGCACAAAGGAATTTCATCCATTTTTTTTTTAATGAGTAGTATTTCTGTTCCAGTCATTCCAGAGAGCCTCAATCTTCATCAAAAACTAAGCACACTTTTTAACAGCTCTTTGGAAAAATACTTGGGAAGACGAAGGCTTTCTAAGGCATATCTTAAAAATCAAAAACAGCCTACTATCAAATACCTACCGTGTTCTAGGGAGTCTACATGAATATATTCTCACTTAATTCTCAAGCAAGTCAAGAGCTCCCATTTTATAGATACAAAATCAAAGATTCAGAGAGATTAAACAAGAATTGGAAAAACAGAGATTCCAACCACATAATATACTGGACCACCTACTCCAATGCCAGCAGCTTCACCACCGCCACTATAAAGCAAGTCTTCCCCAAAGCAGCACTGCGCGTGTGATGGTAAACGTGATCCTGTGTGGTCCTGATCCAACTAAGCAGTCTGCCAATACTGCTGCTGGTCCTGACTCAGCAGTGCCACAAAACTGTATGCTGCCGTACCCTAGCACAGAACTTGTATTCAGAAGCGATCTGAATAGAAAGTGGCATTAATATTAATATAAATCAATATCTGTTGAAACTCAGAAAGCCAGACCTAAGGAGCAGCCAAAGGCTTGCACTAAACCTGACTCTTGGTGCTTTGTACGTTCATGCCTAACCATCTAAGCAATTTACAGTCTCTGCTCCCAGTTGGTGCAACCCATTCCCAGCAGCTTGGATCAAGTTGGTGGTGAGTATCCAGTCTTCAGAGCTGGAAATGGACTCAGCGCCTCTTATGAGCCAAATTATGACTTCATGCAAGGACTTTTTTTTTTTTTGGTTTGTTTCTGTAGCTGTAATGATGCATTAAAGAGGAAAAAATGAATGAGAACAGTCAGTTCAACAACTGTGTCTGAGCACCTCTTATGGCAAAAGCCCCACGCAAACTAGGCACTAAAGGGACAAAGAGATTTCAACATGTGCTCTCAAGAAACTTATCTAATTGTTGGCACGAATATTTAAGGGAAAATGGGCTGCACTCACCTTCCAGAATAAGACTATCGGGCATTCCACTTCCTGAGTGAAAAACAATATTATCCATATTGAAATAATGTCTTGGTCTTCTCCTGAAGCATCAAACCCTTTATTTTTTATTCGACAAAATTGATACCCGTTGCACAGCAAGCTCCTACTAGAGCTGAGAGGTTTCCATCAGTCACCGACTGAGAAAATTACTGCTAAATCTCTCTTCAGATGCTGCCTCTCAACATCTTTGCACCCTTTGCTTGAACATAATGTAAGTGCATGTGTAATTCTAAGATTAATTTAATATCTACATTCCATATCTCTGCCTTATCAGCTCCCTCACCATGCGCCCCCCCCCCCACTTGGTCACCACATCTGTCCACTTACTCCACTCAAAGTACAATCCTGCCCATCACTGAGGCCAATTAATGTGATATAGAGTGACATTTTCCTTTTCATCCTAGTGGGCAACCTGGTCCTCATTAGGGCCAATTAAATTAGAACACCACCCTGAAAGTATATTTAAAGTTTGTTCTGAGAACAAAAGAGCAAATGCAGTGTTATCTGTCAGTTTACTAAGCAATATTTTTGTTGGGTTTGCTTAAGGAAGAAATTGCTGTTAACTCATAAATAAGCCATTAGCAAAAAGATAACTACCAATTGACATAATCTCCTAATCTGCTCATCTCTGTTTTGACCACAGAGTAAAAAGGTCAATAAATCTGTTGATTGATCCACCATAGAGATAGAAGGAAAGCACTCAGGTCATTCAGACTCCAGAAGAAAAAGAAAAAATAACTTTTTTTGTCTCAATTACCTCAAAACTTTGCACTAAAAATCTTGCTTTGGGGTTGACTTCTTTGGTTCCTTGCCTTACCTCCCACTTATTTTATGAACAGACATAACCTTAGGGCTTAGAGCCCATTTAGCCCAATCCCCTCATTTTACAAATGAAGGACAGGAGTCCAAGGGAGGTTAAGGGAGGCCCCCAGGGGTAGAGCTGGGCTGAGAACTAGGTGTCCTGACTTCAGCTGCTCCCAAGATTTCAGCTCCGTCGGCTCACTTACTTCTGCAGGAGAGGGGAGCGATGCTTAAGTTAGCACTACCCAGGCCAGTCACAGAAGTGTTGTTCCTGCAGAGCGTGAGGACGTCAGTGCGGGCTGGGGGTCTTCCTAAAGGAAACCTACGGTGCTGTCCAAGCTAATCAAATGGCAGAAGACCCAAACGGGGGCGGCGTGGGGGAGGAAGGGGTGTGGCTGGAGAAGAGAAGGAGACCCGAGGCCAGGACAGCTGCAAAATGACTGACATCCAGAATGGACCGTGTGACATCAAGCTTCCTCTCTTTGGAGTCCCCTGAAAAAAATATGTCTTAAGTTCTTCAGCTGCATATATTTGGTTCTCTGGCGCCCTTTGTATTCTGCATGATGATTCTTTTCTTTTTCCTTCCCTACGTTTAAAAAGGGAAGGGGAAGGGGGATGGAAGTCGGGTACTGTTGCGACAGCTTCACACCCTGCAGCCAGCTTGACGCGCTGCAGCCTGTCTTAGAGCGCCCCCTGCCGTTCCTATCGTGGCTCTTTGTCTTAATCTTTCTAGGGATTCCATCGCAACACCTGAAAGAGGTTACTGCTCTGTGTGTTAAGTTCTGCTAATAGCCGAACGTTACCGCAGTATCTCTGCAGACACCGTGCTTCTGTATGCTCAGTGGGAAAAGCTTGGAAAGTAGCAAAATTAAGTTGATAAAAATTGTTTCCTGCAGGAGTACCTCCTAATTCCAGTGGAATATCGCTCACCAGTGGGCTTAAATAAACCCTTAAACATCCACTTTATCATGAAAATGGCACTGTTTATTCCACTGGAAATATCTTGTGTCGAAATCTGAACAGTATTTCTTCTCTAATGGGAGTGAGACAGAAAACCCTGCCAATCAAACAGGAAAGCGTAGCCTGCATCAGACAGCAGGCCTCTGTTTTCAGGGATAAAAACCCATATTCATTCACACGGGACCACTGCAACTTTAAAAAACAATGTCAGGAGGGAAAGAAGTTAGAGTTGCAAAGAAAGTTCTCTGGGCGCTTTTTTCGTTTGTTTCATCTCTTTTCTCTCTCACTTTCTACCCTTAAGGAAAAAAAAAAAAAAAGCAGGCATAATTTCGTGTTTCCTTAAAGGCTAATGTATATTTACAAAAGCATCCAAGCCATAGATTGCTTTGAATTTAGTAGCTCTCAGATATACAATAGGGTTACTGTGTTTCAAAGGATTTGGCCACCCATCGTGACCCACTATTCAGTCTGTCATCCATGAATCTAAACACAGGCTCTCTCAGATAGATCCAGATGCCCAAGAACCTTTTACATTTTTTGATACTACTTTCTGGTTACTGTACCTAAGAGGGAAAATGTTGCTGAGAGATATTCCAGTGTCTCCCAAAGGGTTTTTAAAAAGTTCCCATCCACTTGCCATACACAAACATACACACACACACACACACACACACAAAACCAGGCTCTCTTTTCCCTTGTCAAGTATCCATTTTTGTATCAGTACAGATAGACTAATGCTAGAAGCTGATACAATAAAAATGGAGCAGCCCACAGTGGGGAAAGTCTTCTCACTGCAACCTGATGAGAAAGTCTTCTCATGCAATCTGATGAGGATTTGGTTTGACTATGTAACTCTTTTTTAGAGCAGCTTCTAATCAGCAGAAATAGTTTCTTCTGATACTGTAATAAATAAATGACATCTATAGAACTTTAGAAGCATGAGAATATTAAAAAGAAAGAAAGAAAAAGGAAAAATGACTCCTGAATTTCTATGCCAATTAGTTTCCAGCTACATTATTAGTTCCTTCCCCTTGCCTCACCAAAAACTACATCACCAGTCAGGTTTCCCAAAGAATCTCCTTCCTTTCCCCCACCCCTGGATCAGGGGATTCATGGAATTCACCAGTTACCATAAAATTTCCTTCTACCATAGAGCAGTGTGGAGCCACATTTCATGTGGAACCTTCTTGCTCCTCAATTTCGCTCATGAAATCCTCTTGATCTAATACAATGCAAGAAGAAAATCACCTATTCTGCCTGAAATTCATTTATTTATCTGTAATATAGGACCACTGCCTCCTCTTCTATATTCATAATTGTACTGGGGCTGACCAAAAGGGAAAACAAGAGTATTTGTGTTCCCCATGATCCCTTATAATTTTATGGAGTAGAAGGAGTTTTGTGGCACTACCTAATTATTCCTCAAATATCCAAATCTAAAATATCCAAAACATCTAAAAACCTCAAGTGGGTGAAAGCCTACCTTATTTGGAAAATATCCACGAGAGGAAGAGGGAGAGACCTCACATCCTTATTTTAACCTGTTGCTAAGTCCAAATATCCACAACTACCAGAGTCTAAGCTGAATTCTTCCTAAGAATTCTTCCTAATCAGCTCAGCACTGATCATTGGAACAGAATTTGACATCATGATTAACTAGCCCAGTGATGACTGTTTCTATTTATCACTACCAGGACTACTTGCAAAATTAAACTTCTAATCTATCCCTCACTTTCATCCAAATGATATCAGAAAACATTCTGACCCACTTATTCACTGAAACTCTTTAATTATGGCCAGATGTTCTCCAGAAATTACTCTTCTTTCTCTAACTTTATCACCCACAGCCTTCCTTCAACCACCCTTTAACCACCTCCAGTGACATGGAAAAACTAATGCTCCAAACATATCACAATGATCCATAGCTCTGTCTTTACACATGCTGTTGAACTCCTATGCATCCTTCAAAACCCAGAGTTCGTACCATATGAAGTGATTGTGAAGCCTCTCCTGACTCCACCCCTAAACAAAGGCTTATCCCATCTCCTCAATGTTGTTTCTGCATCCTATATACAAGAACTCCTCCATGAACATCCTGCATAAGAATTACCCAGAGTGCTTGTTAAAACTGCAGAAGGGCTTCCCTGGCGGCGCAGTGGTTGAGAGTCTGCCTGCCGATGCACGGGAACGGGTTCGTGCCCCGGTCCGGGAAGATCCCAAATGCCGCAGAGCGGTTGGTCCCTTGAGCCATGGCCGCTGAGCCTGTGCGTCCGGAGCCTGTGCTCCGCAACGGGAGAGGCCACAACAGTGAGAGGCCCGCGTACCGCAAAAAAAAAAACCTGCAGAATCCCAAGTTCCATCCAGTTCTGCTAAATCAGAAACTGAGGCAGAGGCTCAGGAATCTGCATTTACTAAGCTTCCCACCCTCTCCCCAGTGATTCTGATACAAATACAGACATTTATTTTATTGCCCGCATAATTCTGAATAGCACCTAATATTTACTAAGCGCCTAAGTTGTGCCAGCCAGTGGTCAAAGCACTTCATATGTGTATTAACTCTTTCATTATAACAATATCAACTCAATTAAATACCCCAATTATCTTTATAAGAAGAGGAATTTTTATCTCCATGTACATGTTGATTAACTTCTCTGAGATAAAGTGAAATTAGGAAACTTTCCCAAGAGCACATAGCTAATAAATGGCAAAGAAAAGATTCAGAACCAAGCAGAACCCAAAGCCCATCACCAAATCATTGGGTTTTACCATCTTGAAAATATTTGTTTTCTGTCCCCTGTACTAGGCTGAGAATTCTTTCAGAGAAGGAATTATATCCTTCATCTTGATAACAGCACCACTTATCATAGTGCATGATAAAATCAATAAATATTTATTGAATTGTTTAAAATGTAGAATAAACCAAGATACCATGTTTTTGCCTATGGATAATAATATCAGTGAGGTGAAAAAACCTTCATGAACCACAAAAAGCAACAAATAAGTAAATGTGGCAGTGCTTTCGTGAAACACCAATGAGATTATGTCTGGTTTTTATTTAAAAACATAAGTAGTATAATAAATACAGTTAAATTAACTCATACCAGAAACCATACCCTCCGCAGCGTCACCACATGGCAGAAAGCAGAGCTGGGGACCATGAAGCGGTCCCCAAGGAATTACTAGTGACTCCTTAAACCATATTTTCCATCCCTTAGTCTAGGTGTAATGTCAAACAATTAAAAGATATGTAAGGTTATGCAGCTGCTTCATTTTGAGGAATGGTATATAATTGCACTCTTCCTTATGAAACACCTAGAGCCTTCAGCCAAACAGCTTGAATAAGTAAATTTTTCCAAATCTTTGAAGAAAGATCCAGGTCTACAAGGGTGGTAACACCTTGCAAGTTAGGCTCCGCTCCCTCAAAGGGATATCCTATGCATTCATCCCTTACCCCAACGTGGGGTACTGACAGGTAGACCCAAGTGCATCAGAAAAGCCACAGATGTTACCAACTACTTCTTCAGAAGAAGAAACATAAAAGGTCTGGACTCTGAACTATTAAAAACTGGCATGTTTTTACATAAATGATATCAGAACTTACATGCTGTGTCTACACTTAGCCTAAAAACCCAATGAAAACTGAAAAAATAAGAAACCATTCAGCCATATAGTTTGCATTATAGAGCATTATATACACAGATAACAAATGAGATGGTTTTCCATTTTTTTATCCAGCTGTTTTGCCGCTATGTATACAAGCAGATATGTCCAAATGGCCACAGTCCCTACATTTCTAATCTGTTGTGTAACCTCTCACATCTTCCAAGCTTTGGCTCTCAGCCAACATCACAGGTATCCAATTACAGGTGCACATCCCCCCCACACACACAGAAGGCTGATTCTGATGGGATTTTAGATTATTCTAAGTGGTTCTCCCACCTGAGCCAATCTGAAAACCCCGTCAAAAGAAATCTCCCACCTGAGCCAATCTGAAAACCCCATCAAAAGAAATCTCTGGGCGCTGGAATTAAACCCCGTTCTTGCTTCCAGACTTGCTAAGGAAACATTTTCCTCTTTAAAAAAAAAAATAATAATTATATATATATATATATATATATATATATATACACACATATATACACAATACCCTACAAGAGCATATGTCATCTAAACTGTTCAAGTGTAAAGGATAGTTTGCTGGTGGTGACTTCAAAGTTCAGGGCAAACACTCAGAACAACATTTAAGGACAAGTTGTTACCAGACACGTGTGTAACTGTGGTACACAGACCTGCTCTGTTACTGACAGCTTGCTTCATATGCTTACAACTCCGGGATGCTCCGGAATTTTGGTCTTGTTGGGCTAAGACCAAATGTCAGACAGGGTAAGAAGTGGTCCTGCGTGTGCAGAGAAGCAGAGTCGTCAGCCTTCCCATTACTTTTAGCAGTGGAACATTTATTTCCCTTTCATTTCAAGAGGAGTTATGAAAATGGTGATGAAAGATGTGGCCATTGTCAGCTCCTCCAGGACCAACAAGAAAAAGTAGAGGTCTCACCACCACAAGGAAGATTTTGCATGATTTCTGTTTCCTTTTGCGATTTGCCTACATATTCTCCTGCCAAGGAATGCAACACTTTACAAACAGTGACATGAGGACGTAGCTGGACTTTCCAGTGGAAGTCAAAAGTGGTTTGCTTTGGACTTGCTAAGGGGAAGCACTCTGTGTTCAGTCTCATCAGTTCGCTCAACCCTCCGTCAAAGGAAGTCTTATCCCCAACTTTCAGAACCGCAAAACATGAAACCATTCATCTCTCGCTTTAGAACCTTGTCTGAGCCACTCAACACCCCTAACGGAGGCATGCGTCTCTCCATCCAGCGAAGCGTGTTTCTCTGAGCCAAGCACGTTTCTATAAATGCTTTACGTGGGAAGGAACAAAACCAGTAAGTCAGAAAGCTGACTCAGAAATGATTAGAAGTGTTTCCTTTCCTCCCCCAGTAGTGATTTGCCTGTGCGATCGCTATGCGAGGCTTGACTGACTGTCAGTAAAGGACAAAGTATCCAGCTACCAGTATCATGACTGCCCAGCAAGGAGTCCTTATGGGCAAACTCCAGATGTTTGGGAACCTATGGCCAAGCCTCATTGAGCTTTCTCAACAAGGGAAGCCAGCTGTGAGGGCCATCACTTTGGAAGCCTGGGATCCACCCCCCTACCCCCCCCCACCCCGCCATTACATTCTGGACAGCAGCCAATGGAACTCAGGACTTTGGACCCCTACATACTGTGCCGGTCAATCAGCAAAGACTGAGATCACTTATGCCTGGACCAAACAGCACCAACTTTTTCAAAGAGCCACCACTAAAAATAACCTTTGCATTTATAAGATAGTGCAGCATACAAAACACTTTCCAATGCAGCGTGCTCTTGCAGTCCAGACAACAGCATTGTTAGGTCACCACTAGCCTTGTCCTCATGGACCCATGAGAAAACTCTGCCCTAGAGGAGTTAAATGCTGTGCCCAAATCACAGATGTTAAGAGCCACACTTAGGCCTGGTGTCTCTCCAGTACCCCTCAACTATGAACATGAACTAGAAACCAGTTCCGGTGTCCTCCTTGGAAGAATCCCATGCCCCCAGGGGTGCTGCCAAGTTCCGTGGGGATCACACAGTGGGGCACAGGGTTGAGGGGGAGAGTGTTACAGGAGGGGAGGGAGAAGCCCCTGTGGTTACCTGCTTATCCAGAGGCAGCCGGACCTCCTTGCTGCAGTTGCTTTAGTACCCGCCGTCAGCTAGACCATTCTTGGGCTTCCGTGTCTAGTTCTCCTTGTCAGGAGAATTGGAAGGTGAGAAAAGACTTGTGTTCATGGCAGCGTGTTTAGTGCATTAGCTCTGGAAAAAAAAAGAGACCAGCTTGGAATGCTCGCTCTGCACTTTTTGCTGTATGACCTTGGGAAGTTTGGTCTTTTTTGTTTTTTTCATTTTGTTTCTTTACCTTCGCTTCAATGTTCTTGCCTGTGACCCAGAAATAACTAAAGTGCCTACTTCAAAAGGTCATTTTAAGAATTAAATTATAGTGAAAGCAAAGCCACATATCACCTGGCATATGTAAACACTCAATAATAACTACTAATATTGTTACTGTTATTAATTGTATATTTATAAAATACTTGGAGACTAATTTTGTTCCAAAATGTATATACTCATTTCCTGTGTGAAGATGGTCTGATAAGCATTAGTGGAGCGCCTGGTACTGGACTAGGCCCCAGGGACAGGAAGAGGCATTGGACACAGTCTCTTCAGTAGAGAAAGGAACTCCAATATAGCAGGCGCTTGATTTATAGGAAGAGGAAGTAGGCATTAATTACAACTGAGAAGGTTTTTTTTTAATTGTTCAAAATTCGGAAAAGGAAGCTTCAAGCAGGCCCATGCACGCATGCATGACACACACTGAGTACCTCCAAGCCCTGACAGTTCTGGATCTGTCACCTTTTCCCCAAAATAATGCCTTACTTCTGTCTCATTCTCTTGGGCTTTTGCTAAGTGACTAGCTATTTGAAAAAAAATTCACACTGAAGTATCAGTAATTTCAGTTTACTGCTCTTAGAAAATAAAGTTGAATTTGATTGGAATACCAAAATCTCTCCACTATAGGAGCTTCAGATAATACTGTTCCAAGGAGTGGATATCGGGTTGGGAGATGGAAATTCATTCATTCGTTTATCCAGCCAACCGACCAGCCAGCCAGGCATTTGTTCAACAAATGTGCCAGGTTATAGATACTGAGCAACACAGTCACAGCCCTGACTTCACTATACTTACAACCTAGCAAGAGCAACAAACATTACTCAAGTGATATAACAAAGAACTAGATACAAATAGTGGTAATGGTGAAAAAAATAGGTAAAATGTTAAAGGAGGGGGCAGAAAGCATTCATACATAGAGTGACGTCAGGAAAGCTCTCTCTTTATTTAAATGAAGTCTGTGAATGAATTTCTTTTTAACTTCTTATTTTATATTGGCGTATAGTTGATTAACAATGTTGTGTTAGTTTCAGGTGTACAGCAAAGTGATTCAGTTATACATATATCTATTCTTTTACAAATTCTTTTCCCATTTAGTTTGTTACATAATATTGCGCAGAGTTCCCTTTGCTATATAGGTCCCTGTTGGTTATATGGATGAATATTTAAGTTGAGGCTTGGGGCTTCCCTGGTGGCGCAGTGGTTGAGAGTCCGCCTGCCGATGCAGGGGACATGGGTTCGTGCCCCGGTCCGGGAGGATCCCATATGCCACGAAGCGGCTGGGCCCGTGAGCCATGGCCGCTGAGCCTGCGCGTCCAGAGCATGTGCTCCACAACGGGAGAGGCCACAGCAGTGAGAGGCCTGCGTACCACAAAAAAAAAAAAAAAAAATTGAGACTTAAAGAAGGAGCCAAGTCAATCATTTTGCAATGCAGACAAATATCAAATCATTATGCTGTACACTTGAAAATAATATAATGTTATATGTCAATTATACCTCAATTTTTAAAATGTTTTTTAAAAAAGAAGGAACCAGCCCTACAAAGGAAAGGCTGGGGAGCAGGTGAAATGGCAGCAAAAAGCCCAAGGAAAAAGAAAATGGTTTGGATTGTAGGACTCAAAAGAGACTCACACTGTGAAAGCTTGGAATGGAGAGCCAGGGAGAGATCACACATCACCTTGTAGATACTGGAAGGAGTTTGGATTTTCCTGAAGGACTTGACCAGGAAAGCTTTCCAGATCCCTTACATGTATTGGATGCTTTAATATATATTTTTATTTCAAGGAAATGTAAATTCATTTTTCATTTAGGACAAAATCTTAGTTCTCTTGATTCTTGGCCGGCACCTTCTCTCTCCTCTGTAATTTCAGACTCCTGCCCCTGCCCCACACCCGGTTCTGGAAAGAGTACAGGGTGTCTTCGTTCTGGTACTGGCACTGCAGGGCGCTGGCACTGCCGGTGGTGTGACCTTGACCAAGTCCCTGCCATTGCAAGCCTTGACTCCATCAACGAAGGAGGTGGGGTCAGATGATCTCAAAGATCCTTTTGGCCCTAAATTAACTTGATCAAACATGTGAAAAAAATGGTCTTACTCTCTCAGTGCTTAGTACTTTCCCTTCCTGCTGTAGGCACAGATTGGGATGTGGGTTAAGAGTCTGAACCGTGGTGTTAAAATCTAGATTCTAATCATGACTCTGCCTGCTAACTTTTCAATCTTGAGCAGCCAGCTTTATCTCCCTAAATCTCCTTTTCTCTTTCCTCATCTCTAAAGTGTGGATAACAGCCATACCAACTTCATAAAGCTCTTAGGAAGAACCAGGGGCATCGTTACCACGATGCCACCAATACGCACCGGGCTTCCCGTAACAGGATGGCAAGACTCGGGCTGGGGAAAAATAATGCATATGAGACTTCAGGCATAATCCCAAGCAGGTCTTTGGAACCTGCTCTCATGAATCAGCATCTATTATGCCAAAATTAAGGGTGAACCAACATGAAGTCAGGCTGGATCTGTTTGGAGCCCAGAGGTAAAGTCTGGTCTGGAAACTTGAGGCCGTTGAAAGGTTTTTCAGCTGAAAAGGTATTTGCTCGCTTGATGTGAAACACATGGCCCATTGGGAACCTCAAAAAAACACCAGCCATCCACAGTTCCCATCTCATGTGTGTAAGGAATGAGAGCGGGTGCTTGGACAAAGCTTTATTCTATTAGATATAGTCACTGCCAGCAAAAAAATGGAGAAGAAAAAAACAATTAAACTTCTAACATGAGCTAAATCAAATAAGCCCACCAACCTCTTAGTAAAATATACAGGCTTTAGGCCAGGCTGTCCTGACACGTGTTTAAAGACTACCCAACTTTCAGAGGAATTGAATAAATAGACTTCAAGTCATGCGCTCTTGGGAAATTTTCAAAAGAGTAAACGCCATTAGGTGGCATAGCTTTCCTCCTCTTGTTCATAAAAAATCACAGAATCACAGGGTTGGAAGAGGAATAAGAGGTCATCTCACCTCAGCTGGATTTCTAACACAGTTGTGTCAGGAGCAAAACGATTCTGGGCAAAATGATCCCCAAGTTTAAATTCTGACTCAACCGCATAACCAGATGAGAAGAAATCTGAAGGGAAAATGGAGACAAGGGAGCAAAAGAAGAAGCCCAATTGGGACAACTTCTTATTTCAACAACTTATTAGTCAGCTTCACTGTGTGCGATTCCGAGAATATTCTGCCTTTGTAAGTGCTTCCTTGTCAAACACATCTTTTGAAATCATCACATATGTTTCCTGAACTTGGCTCTGTCCAGTTATTAGCCATGTGGAAAGTTAAGAAGGAATGAGGTTGGGAGGGAAGGACATAGGGCTAGAGGGTTTTCAAATCCAGCTCCATTCCTGACTGTGTGGCAAAGGAACAGAACGACAAACAGGTATCGACCAAAAAAATCAGTGAATAGGGTATGGGGTATGGGGCTCTACTCAGTAAGGATTACTAGGTTTAAATCCTGTAGACAAAATATCTATGATAAGTTGGTTATCAATTTGTATGTAGTCTATGGTTTATATGTTGGAAAGAAGGAGGGACAGAAGGAAGGAAGGGGGGAGGAGAGAAGCAGGGTGGAGGCAAACAGGTAAACACGCAGAAATACACTAAAATATGCATTAAACAGTACACGCCTTTATTGAAGGCGAGGCCCTGCACTCTCTATGCTTTAAATATCTCATATTCATCCTCAGAAAAGTGTAAGCTGTTTTTCCCATTTTACAAACCAAAAAACCTGACAGTTTTTTTTTAAGTACTTCAGAAATTTCGAATAACTTTTTTTCTCTTCTCTTTTTGGAATACGGAAAGATAGTTTTGAAAAGAAAAAACAAATGTTTACTGCTTATGGTTGGTCTGTGGATGTAAATGCAATGAACGAGGCAGCTGACCACCCAGCAGACAGAGGACTCAGAAGGAAGACACTAAGGAAAATGCAGAGCAGGACTTAGCCGAGGATGGGCGCACACAAGAGACTTGGAGAATTCAGCAAAGGTTGCCAACCTGGCAGAAATCCCTGTCCTTAACCTACTCCCCTCTCTGCACACAGAAGTGCAGCTCTCACCTCTCTGAAAAGGGTAGTTAAAATTCGCATGAAACCTCTCTCACTCAACCTACTCCTAGATGGACTATTTCATCTAAGTCAGCTTGTCACTGCCAAGCACTTATAGAGAGCCTTCTTTTGTAATATAAATAACATTTAAACATACACAGATTTCCTTTTTCAAAAAAAAAATTGTCTTATACTTTGGGATTACAGTGGTGGAAGTATTTACAAGAACAAGCTTGTAACCACAGAGAAGCAAGAGAACAATCTTCTCTAACTGGGAGGGAAGTTCCTCGTTTTTCCATAGTGGCATCTACATTACATGTCCAGACGCATGGCCAGATTGCTAACTCTACACCCCAAAGCATCTGATTTTGGCAAGCGGAGATCAAGACACACAACTAAGCCAAAACTGCGTAGGAGCCATGTGAATAAGGACCAAATCTCAATTAGCAGGTCAAGAAACAAACTAATCAATTAGCAGCCTGGCGTTCTCCAACTCACCAAATTAAGATGCCTTTAAAGCAAAACTGATCTTTGTAAATCAACTTTCCCCTCTGGTCCCTCCTCTGGGAGGTTAGATATAAGAAAATAATTGTATGAATCATCTATATTTCTGGAAAAAACTGAGCACCTCCAGGTGTGACACAGATGGTGGAAAATAAAGGGGGAAAAGCAATTTTTCATGAATAAGGCACACACATCCATGCACTTGCATAAACAGCAAATCCTACTTACTTCCTGACAAGACTCCCCACCTGTCCACCAAGGCCATCAGCAGTACCAATGTCCCCATGCCCCACACCCAGTAAAATTGTCTAAAGGGAGAGAGAAATCTAACAAAGGCAAAAAACCACCAAAAAACAAAAAAAACAGTGCTCCAAAAGGGCTCTGGAGTCAGACTACCTGGATTCAAGTACATCCCATACGGGATGTATAATATTGGATAAGCAATTAAACCTCTCTAAGCCACAGCTTCTTCATCTATAAAATGGGAATAATATTAGTATTTCCCTCTAGGAACTATGAAGATTGCATTAATGTCTGAAAAGTAACTAGTATGGTTTTATAATAACTATAATTGGAATATAATCTTTAAAACTTATGAATCAGCATATTGTACACCTGTAACATATAATATTTTACATGAATAAATAAAAATAAATAAATAACTTCCTTTAAAAGTAGCTAGTATGGTAGCTGATACCAAGCTTTGTAGTTTGAACATAATTGTTAACCTGCACTATTCCTACGAGGAAGAAGGAGAAGGAAAAGAAGAAGAAGGGGGAAGGGGAGGAGGGGGGAGAAGGAGGAAAGGAAGAGGAAAGAGAGAGGGAGAGAGGAAGAGAGAAATATGGAGAAGGAGGAGAAGAGGGAGGAAAGGAGAAAGGGGAGGGGAGGTTGGGGGAGGGGAGAGGAAGTTTAGTTTATCCCTTCCTCCTTCCGTGATGACGGATTTAGCTGAAGATCTTTCAGAGTATGTCACAGCCAGGAAAAGGGAGATGCTCTTTAGAAGAGGGAAGCCAGGAAGAAAGCTAGGGAAGCTGCACTCCCTGAACATCGATGACGTACCAATGATTATACGCACATCATGTCACTTTCTGAAGAAGCGCGCACTCAGGACCCTCCGTGACCTGTTGCATGTCACATTGTCAGCTGAGCAGCAGAACTGAAATTCAAACTTAGGTCTATATTTCTCTCAAAGTCACTTTCTTCCCATGTCACTACCCTAAACCATTCACCCCCTGCCGAGGTAGCATATTTGATCTGAAAATTATTCACATGGTTTCTCTCGTTCTGAGCGTGCTATCCTGCCAGACAACGCTGGTAGAGAAACACTGAAGCTGCAATATTATTTCCAATTAGTGTTGCACAATCTCTACTTTCAACTCAAACTCCAACTGACATACTAAGCAGTTGTGGATTTCGGTGGTGGTGGTGATGGTGGTTTTTTAATGTCAGACTCTGGTCTAAAGGAGGAATTCAGCTTATTAGGAAACATTCTGAATAAAGGTTTAAGTTTAAAATAAGAGCTGTCTTTCCAGATAACTCAAACTCCACAGGTTTCAAATCAGTCTGGGTACCTGGTGGCCTGCATGCCGAAGTGCGGAATAGCTGGAAGACCGATTTTTGTTGATCCAGTTGGGAAAGAGGTGAGCAAAACGGTGGAAGAGGTGCTTACTACACACAAGGCTGTCGGTGGATTCCTTCCCCACCTCTCTTGCCCAGATTATTAAAAAGCCTCTGTGTTGACCTCCCAGCCTCTGCTCTTGCCCACTTCTCATCTGTCCCCCACATAGTGGTCAAAGCGCTATTAATAGGCATCAAATCATGTCACACCCTTGCTCAAAATTCTTCAGTGTCTTCACACTGCCCTTAGAATAAAGCTCAAAATGCTTATGACGGGCTTCAAGGCACTGTATGGCTGGCCCCAACTTGGTCTTAGGTCACACTGCTTATCCAGGTCTTCTAAACCAGGACCAAATTTGGTTTTCCTGACCAACTCTCACCAAATTTTTTCTGCCTCAGAACCTTTGATTACTGTGCTCTTTCTATCTAGAATGATCTTCATGATACCCTCCCACACTCCTACCCCACCAACACACACACCCATCACCCCCCCCACACAGCACTGTTCCCTCTGCCACCTCCTTCTCATAATTTAGGTCCTTGGAGAAGCTTTTCTAGACCCCCGTCTAATGTGCTGCTTGGGACCACACATGACTTCATCCAAGCTCCTGCTTCTGCTTAGTCTTAGCCCTTTATTTTCTTTATAATACTCATCACGGGTACCGTCTCCATCAGGTCCTCAGTGCCTGGCACAGTACCTGTCACATTCTGGGTCCCCAATAAAATTTTGCTGGGCAAATAAAGAAAGATATATGGGGCATGTTATTTTCATTTTGCTTTTCTTCAAATCTCTCATCACTCCCTAAAATTATATTGTTGGTTTCTTTGCTTACTTTTTTATTGTCTGACTTCCCCACTAAAAAAGTAAACTTTGTGAGAATAAATACTTTGCCATTTTATCCGTGATGTCTAAAACCTGCCTGGTGCGTAATAGGCTCACAGTATTTGCTGAATAAATGAATTAATAAATAAATGAATTCTTGAATCCCTAGTATCAAGTGCATGCCTAGATCAGAATAAATGCTTAATAAATGGCAACATACTCTGATTTCTTCTTATAAT
This sequence comes from Orcinus orca, assembly GCF_937001465.1. Lineage (NCBI taxonomy): Eukaryota > Metazoa > Chordata > Mammalia > Artiodactyla > Delphinidae > Orcinus > Orcinus orca. The sequence goes on along the minus strand of NC_064559.1, from coordinate 15,178,752 downwards.
TTAGTAACAATTCAATTTTGATCCACACAGTGGGTAAATTGATTTTTCGTACCGTTAAAAGCAATAACAGACTAAATTTTGTAGATAGTTCACTTTCAAGAACAGGGAAGTATCTTTTCCCTCACCAAATCTTTACAGTGGTCCTCTGCTTCAGGTCCTGAATTGAAACATGTCCTCCTGGTATGAGGTTTTGGATCACTTTTGCCTTAATGGTCCCCCAATAACTTCCCTCGAGGCCAATGATGACCAACCTTGGGAGATGTTCTTTTGAGAAATAAAAGTCATGTGCCCTTCAAACAACTGTTTTCATGACCAAATCCCAGTTCAACTCTTTCAAGTATTGCCTATAACACTCACAAAGGAAAACAAATCTCTCTTGACACAATTTTGACAAAGTTCAATCAGATTATTCATGTTATTCCAACTTTTTTTGGTAGAAAAGATAAACATGGTCTCTAAAAAAAACAAAAAACACACAATCAAAAAAGCACTACCCAGGCCCTTCCAAGGCCCAGCCCTGGTTTTCAGCTTGGTTTAATGAAAGCTTCATATGTCAGCAACCCATCAGCCTCAGGTGTGATTCAGATTGCCCCAAAGCATCAGAGAGCTTGCCAAACTACCCAAGCATGAGAGCACAGTTGAGAAATGTACTCCCTAGAACAAAGCCCGTCATTACAAGGGAAAGGCTTGTTGGGAGGAGAAGGAAAGTGATGATCTCCATCCCTGCTTTGGATTTAGAAACATAACAAAGAGAACTTGGTTCAAATTCAGTCCGTGTCTTAGATCAGTGACAATGTTCTTGAGGGAAGCACAAGACTTCTGAAGTCTAACTCTGGACTTGGCTACCTCTCAAACTATGGTCATGGAATGCAAAAGATGCTGAGAACTCTAGTGCGCCTGTACCCTCACACAGTAGAAAACTCACAGCATGCTTGTTTATTCTTCTTCTTTTCCTCCTTGGTGTGTCAGATCTGAACTTTTTATAGTGCCTCTGGGTCTGTAGTTAGACAAAAAATGCAATTAGCTAATGGAGTTTGCTGGCTGCAGTAGCCAGAAAATGAAAGATAACTCCCAACATGATCCAGTCTTAGATGAAAGCCAAACTCCTGTGGGAGACGGGGAGGGAATTCTCTTTGAATAAACAGGGCGTTTGCTCAAGACTTGGAGCCCAGAGTGCACAAGCCCTCCAAAGACAGTGAGGAAGCATGGAAATGCTCCCCCAGTTCCACAGTATGGGATACTGGGTCCGCGGTTACATGAATGGGAAGCTTGGCTTAACTCGAATTTTATTTCATGCAGCTAAAACAGATGTAAAACAAAAGTGGTACCTACACAAAACCAATTCATTCATATATAATTCTGGAAATCACTAAGTATCTTTCCTCCACCACATTTCCAAGAGCTGTAACCAGAAGTTTTAGGTATTTTGTGAAGGCAAGAGTAGCTCATTAACACTTATGTGATCTATGAGCTTTCGGAACAGTAGATATGAGCGGCTCATGCTCTGGACTGAATGAATTGACTGGTTGTCTTCAGATCATGAAGAGAAAACCTGAGCATCTGACAGCTCACAGTGATGCATGTGAGTCAAGAGGGATCTCCTGGAAGCAGTTTCTTTTTTTCCTTTTAATTCTGGTACCAGTTTATTCATGACACTTTGAGATTCAATTCTGAAATGATAAAGTCTGATATGCCAATTTGACATCAGAAGATAACATCTATTATTTTTTAAATGTTGTAATTTTTACTCGTAAGTTTTCCAATGTATTTAAGAGTTGACCTTTATCATGATTGTTTTTTTTTAATCTTTATTGGCATTTAATTGCTTTACAATGTTTTGTTAGTTTCTGCTGTAAAACAAAGTGAATCAGCTATACATATACATATGTCCCCACATCTCCTGCCTCTTGTGTCTCCCTCCCACCCTCCCTATTCCACCCCTCTAGGTCATCACAAAGCACCGAGCTGACCTCCCTGTGCTATGCAGCAGCTTCCCACTAGCCATCCATTTTACATTTGGTAGCGTATTTATGTCAATGTTACTCTCTCACTTTGTCCCAGCTTCCCCTTCCCTGCCATGTCCTCAAGTCCATTCTCTAGGTCTGTGTCTTTATGCCTTCCTTGCCAGTGGATTCACCAGTACCATTTTTTAGATTCCACGTATGTGCGTTAGCATACGGTATTTGTTTTTCTCTTTCTGACTTACTTCACTCTGTATGACAGACTCTAGGTCCATCCTGGAAGCAGTTTTTATGGTATAAGTTGCATCTTGAAACATGCTGAGAAGCATGCAAAAAACAAACAAAACCTGAATCTCCTAGAGTGGCCTTGATACACAGAATAAAGAGCAGTGTGCAACTAGATAGTATGGCTCATCACTGGAATGTGGGATGTTGTTCCTTAGAAGGTCCACGAAAGCTACCGTGCTAATCAATACGCTATAACATTTTCTTGATTCGACCTCATCAACACATCAGTCTAATGGGACGGTCGCAAGACATAGCGGGAACTGTACTGGATGAATCAGGAGGCCTGAATCCTCCTCCTAATTCTATTCCAACTTGCTAGATGACCTTGGGAAAGTCATTTTATATCTCTGTTTCAGTTTCCATACTTGAAAAATGAGAATAATAGTATCTGACCCGTCAACCCTAGAGAACTGAAAGAAGGTGATATATGCAAAAACGCTGTGGTCCTAGGTATATGCCCCAAAAAACTGAAAGCAGGAACTCAAACAGCACACCAATTTTTATACCAGCCTTCTTCACAAGAGCCAAAAGGAAAAAACAACCCAAATGTTCATCAGTAGAAAACTGGATACACAAAATGAGGTAAATAAGCCAGATATAAAAGAACAAATACCGTATGATTCAATTTATATAATAGAATAGGCAAATTCATAGAGAGAGAAAGTAGAATAGAGGTTACCAGGACTGGGGAGAGGGGGGAATGGGGAATTATTGCTTTTTGGATCGAGTTTCTGGGATGATGACAAGTTCTGGAAACAGATAGTGTGATGGTTGTACAACATTGTGAATGTACTTAATGCCACTGAGTTGTATACTTGAAAATGATTAAAATGGTATATTTTATGTTGTGTACCACAATCAATTTTTTTAAATGTATTCGAAAACTAAAAGTTTGAAAGAAGTGCTAAGACTTAATTTTTAGAGTCCTAACGTTTCCTTGTATCAGTTCACCAGTGCCGCTTATAAATGGAATCCCTTTAGGCATTATATGAAAAAAAAAAGGTTTTTTTAAGAGTTCTCAAGTTTTTATCACCTTGTTGAAGAAGCTTTTGATAGTAGACCCTGCTCGCCGCAACTAGAGAAAGCCCATGCACAGCAACGAAGACTCAACACAGTCAAAAATAAATAAATAAAATTTTTAAAAAAGAGAGAGAGAATTTAGAATCTGTTTCAACCAAGATCAACCAGCACAGAGAAGTCAGGAGAAGACAGATCTCAAAGCTCCCACAGAGACACTTTTGTCCATAGATGGATGCCAAATTGTTATTTTTAAGGGGGGGGATTTGAGCTGTCTTAGTTGGCCATCTTGCTGTGCATACTATTTTAGCCCAGACAATGATACCTTAAAGTTATATTAGAAAGTTTTGATTGTCTCTGTTCTTGGGGGAAGGGTGAGGGAGATAAGGGTATGGGGCAAAGCTTTTTCTCTCTCTCACATTTTCTTCTTTAGTCTAAGAACTCCAAGGACAAAGTCTTTTTCTTTTCTTTCCTATATACCTTTATCAGAGCTTAGTAGTGTTCCACCCATGATTGATGAGGGATAAATCAATACTGCAAATTATTGAAATACTATCCAAAAAATATGCAAAGCTTACAGAAGAATATTTCATGACATCTATTATATTTTGAAATTTATAATAGATCATCTCCCATGCTACCCCACACAGAAAACACAAAAGAGGACACACCAGCATCAAAAGGATCACTGTCTCTGAAAAGAAACCAAAAAGGTAATATTATATGAGGATAAGTTGGTCTAAATTGTAACTTATGTTGTCTTTGAAACGAAGAAAATTTTAATACACTCCTCATTGTAAGGCTAAATAAACACTAGTTAAAAAGTAAAAGTATGGGGTCTTATTTCTAATTATGGGCCTTGCAGAGTTAATAGAGAAGAAGAAGCCACAATACCATATCCTCAGGGGATTCCTACTTGATAATCCTAGACGGTTGTGCAAAATGACACTATTTCTCTCTGGACACACTGGAGATGAGAAAAAGAGGTATTATGGTTACCAACGGGCAACTCTCTTGTCAAGCTGTTATTAAAATAAGTTAAAAGACATTTATCCCAGTGCTTCCCACTAGCTATTTTACATACCGTAGTGTATGTATGTCGATGCTACTCTCACTTCGCCCCAGCTTCCCCCTCCCACCCCGTGTCCTCAAGTCCATTCTCTATGTCTACATCTTTATTCCTGCCCTGTAACTGGGTTCATCAGTACCATTTTTTTTTTTTTTAGATTCCATATATATGCGTTAGCATACGATATTTGTTTTTCTCTTCCTGACTTACTTCACTCTGCATGACAGACTCTAGGTCCATCTACCTCAGTACAAATAACACAATTTCATTTCTTTTTATGACTGAGTAATATTCCATTGTATCTATGTGCCACATCTTTTTTTTTTTTTTTTTTATGTGCCACATCTTTATCCATTCATCTGTCGATGGACATTTAGGTTGGTTCCATGTCCTGGCTATTGTAAATAGTGCTGCGATGAACATTGCAGTACATGTTTCTTTTTGAATTATGGTTTTCTCAGCGTATATGGCCAGGAGTGGGATGGCTGGGTCATATGGTAGTTCTATTTTTAGTTTTTTAAGGAACCTCCGTACTGTTCTCCATAGTGGCTGTACCAATTTACATTCCCACCAACAGTGTAGGAGGGTTCCCTTTTCTCCACACCCTTTCCAGCATTTATTGTTTATAAGGTCTGTTCTTAACTAGATGTGCCAGGAGTGCCATAAATTTCATTTCCATACTCCAAAAATGAAGACTTCTAAAGCATGGTACCTGATAAGATAATGGCCTCAGAATATAGCTGAGGATTATTTAGAGACTGTTGCCAGTTTCCTATTTCCTATATTACAGGAAAGCAGTGGTTTGGGCATGAAGTCCTTTAAAGAGCTCTAATTTGTAATGTAGAGTTTTATCTCAAAGGTATTCATTTTATCTAATTTAATCATAATTTGGGCCTTCCCTCTTCCTTGGATAATTATGAATATTTTGGGTTGCGTTGGTTTTATTGCCCAGACACTGGAAGTTAAAAAGTATAGTCTTGGCCATCCTTATAGCAATGAAGGCAGAGTGTCATCTTTCCTGATTACCACTCATTCCCAACAAAAATCACTGAGATAATCTGTTGTGCTGGTCCCAGCATATTGATGGTGACAGTCTCAGCTAGGAATGCTGGGGCCACTCGCTGAGCTGTATTACTCTTAGCAAGTCTCATAGACATTTATTCCACCGGGGCCAATGTTGCGTCTAGGCTCGTCCTTGTGGTTCTTACGATTGCAGGATACACTTCAGCAAAAACCGTTAGGGAACTTTGAGGAACAAAATTTATTACTCACAGGTCCTGGAGAGTACGCCTCAAAGCCTCACAGTGAGGTAGAGGAAGAGAGACACTGTGGACCTGGGGTTCTACATTTATTAGACTCTGAGGCGTAGGTGTTTAGGGTTTTGCAGGGTCCTTCATTATTGACTAATTTGAAGTATCAGAGCAGGAATTAGGGCACAGGAGAGTGAAGGTCACTAGGGTCACTAGGTTGCCCAAGGTTTCATGAAAGAACTTCATGGGTGTGGGTGGCCTAGTTTCTTATCTGATTGTTTTGCTAGTAGCCATATCATACAACTGGCAATATGTTCAAGACAGATGTCTTTTGAAATGAATGCCTTGGCAGTCAAAAGCTTAATGTCAGGCACTTACACTACATAATTGGAAAGGAAAAGTTAATTTAAAAACAAAATTTTCTAGGTTTTAAATCCATCCACATTTATGCAAATCAGCAACCATAGCTATGCCTCTTTCATTTGTTAACACTTACTAGGTACCAGGAACTATATTATATTATATTACTCTTGCAATGATGATGCAAGAGTAAACAGGACACACTGCTTTTGGTAGGAGAGTCCTGGAAGTAAAGGGGCAATCACAATATGACGTGAGAAGTACCACGATAAAAGTAAGAAAAGAGGGAAGGTAAGCCCAAAGTTTGAAGGTGGAAAAGAAGTAAACAACAGTAGTCTTATAGAAGATGCTAAGTAGTTTTACATTATTCTGATAGCAATAGAAACTCATGGCAAAGTTTAGGAAAACAAAGACATTCTATTATGACAGTTTTCAAACATACAGAATGGTTGAAAGAATTTTACAGTGAACACCCATATGCTCTCCACCAAGATTCTAGGACTAATAATTTACTGTATTTTTATCACATTTCTATTATCTAACCACCCCTCTATCTATTCATCAAACCACTTTGTTCATGCATTTCAAAGTTAGTAGTAGGTATCAGTACACTTCCTCCCACACACTTCAGCATGTATATTGTTAGAGTTCAATATTTGTTTCCTTTGAGATAAAATTTACATATAGTCAAATCCCTTTCAAGATACAAGATATTACATTAAACCCAGAAAGATACTTCATGTCCCTTCCCAGTAAATCCCTGCCTCCACCCCCAGATGAAACAATTGTTGTTGTTTTTCCACAACAGTTTGGTTTTGCCTATTCTATAATTTTCACTCAACTTAAACTTTTCCAGATTCATGCATGTTTCCATGTGTCAGGAGTTCATTCCCTTTTATTGCTGAATAGTATTACACTGTATGGATATACTACAGCTTTTTTGTTCTCCTGTTAATGGATTCCTGGGCCATTTCTACTCTAGGCAATTATGAATAAAGTTCCTATGAACATTATTTTACAAGTCTTTTGTGGACATATGCTTCCATTTATCTTGGGTACTACACACCTAGTAGTGGGATTGCTGGGTGATAGGACAGGTATATGTTTGGTTTTCTAAGAAACTTTCATAACTTTTTCAAAAGTGATTGCAGCATTTTACACTCCCCACCCAAAATGAATGAGACCTCCAATTGCTCTGTATCCTTGCTAACACTTGGTATTATCAGTCTTTTTAAATTTAGCCATTTGGGTCCATGTATAGCAGTAACTCGTTGTTTTAATTTTATTTCCCTGATGATTTAATAATGTTAAATGAGCTTTTTATGTATTTTGGATACCAGTCCTTTGATAGATGTCTTACAAATATTTTCTTCCAATGTGTAACATGACTGGTTGTTTCCTTAATGATGTCTTTTGATGAGCAGCTTTTCATTTTTATGAAATCTAATTATTAATTTGTATATAGTTATTGCTTTCTGTGTCCTGTCTATGGAAGCTTTGCCTATTCTAAATTGTGTCTACCCCAGATTGCAAAGATATTCTCCTATGTTTCTTTCTAAAAGCTTTACAGTTTTAACTTTTCACATTTAGGTCTAGGATGCATCTTGAATTAATTTTTGTATATGGTGTGAAGTAATTCAAGGTTCATTATTTTCCATATGAATTTCCTGTGGTTTAAGAAACACTTGTTGAAAAGATATTTTTCTCCATTGAATTGCTCTGCTGCCTTTAGTAAAAATCAAATGACCACATAAAATGGAATTATACCTAGCCTACATCTTGGTCTATTCTGTTCAATTAACAGATTTATTATCCTCATGCCAGTACCACAGTGTCAGCTAGAGTAGCTTTGTGTTTTATTTAAAAATTTTAAATTTTATATAGCCAGGCCATTCTATGTCCTTTAAATTTTTAGTGTCCTCTTATATTCAAGCTTTATAAGAAGCTATTAGGACTTGGATACAAACTCTAGAAGACATCTTCCACAGAAATATTGGGACCAAAGGCACTGTGTTTATTGGTTTCTTCAACAGACCCTTTTAAAAATATTTTAGAATTTTTTATTTAGATTAAAAACACTTAATATGAGATTTACCCTCTTAATAAAGTTATGTGTATAACAAATTATTGTTGATTATAGTTACAATGTCACACAGCTGACCTCTAGAGTTCATTCACCTGGCTTAAATGAAAGTTTATGCCTGTTGATTAGTAACTTCCTATATCCCCCTTCTTCAGCCACAGCATCAAATCACTCTTTGATTCTATGAATTTGAGTATTTTGAATACCTCATATGTTAAGTAGAATCATGAAGTATTTTTCTTTCTGTGACTGGGTTACTTCATTTAGCATAATGTCCTCAAGGTGCATCCATGTTGTCACATATTAGAGATTTCCTTTTATTTTAAGGCTAAGAAGTGTATGTATACACCACATTTTCTTTATTCATTCATCTCTCAGTAGACATTAGATTTTTTAGGTTGATTTCAGATCTTGGCAATTGTGAATAGTACTACAATGAACACAAGAGTGCTAACATCTCTTCAAGATCCTAATTTAAATTCTTTTGGATAAATACCCAAAAGTTGGGATTGCTGGAACATATGATGGTTCTATTTTTAAATTTCTGAGGTGTTCCCATACTGTTTTCCATAGAGGTTGCACCATTTTGCATTCCCAAAACATCTACTTAAGTTCTTTCCTTAGTACCATTCTTTCAAATAAAGTAATTTGATACCACCCATAAAAGAATTATTTAAATGCAAATGGATTAAATGCTCCAATCAAAAGACTTAGGGTGTCTAAATGGATAAAAAACAAGACCAAAATATATGCTGCCAACAACAGACTCACTTTAGATCTAAAGACACACATAGACTGAAAGTGAGTGAATGGAAAATGTATTACATGCAAATGGAAAAAAAAAAGGAAAGCTGGGGTAGCAATACTTATATCAGACAAAACAGTCTTCATTTTTTCTTTTTTTAATATTTTAATTTTATTGGAATATAGTTGATTTACAATGTTGTATTAGTTTCACATGTACAGCAAAGTGATTCAGTTATATATATATACACACATTCATTCTTTTTTAGATTCTTTTTTCATATAGGTATCACAGAACATTGAGTACAGTTCCCTGTCTATACAGTAGGTCCTTGTTGGTTATCTGTCTTATATATAGTAGTGTGTGTGTGTTCAACCCAATCTCCTGATTTATCCCTCCCCCACCCCATGTTTCCCCTTTGGGAACCATAAGTTTGTTTTTGATATCTGTAAGCCTGCTTCTGTTCTGTAAATAAGTTCATTTGTACCTTTTTTTAGAATTAGATTCCACATGAGTGATCTTATATGATATTTTGTCAGACAAATATCAGCCAAATAGACTTTAAGACAAAAACTGTCACAGAGACAAAGAAATACGTTACATAATGATCAAGTGATCAATTCAAGAAGAAGATATAACTGTTGTAAATGTACATGAACCCAACATAGGAGCAACTAAATACACAAAGCAAATATTAAAAGACATAAATGGATAGATATATTGACAGGAACACAATAATAATAAGGGACTTTAACACCTTTAAATATATCATGCCACTCCTTTCTGACCTGCAGAGTTTCTGCTGAAAAGTCACCTGATAGCCTATGGGAGTTCCCTTGCATATAACTTGTTGCTTTTCCCTTGCTGTTTTTAATGTTCTCTCTTTATCTTTAATTGTTGCCATTTTAATTACAATATGTGTTGGTATGTTCCTCTTAGGGTTGAGCCTTTTGGGGACGCTCTGTGATTCCTGGACCTGGATATCTGTTTCCTGTCCCAGGTTAGGGAAATTTTCAGCTATTATGTCTTCCCCTTTCTCTCTCTTTTCTCCTGAGACCTCTATTATGTGAATGTTAGTACACTTGATGTTGCCCCAGAGGTCTCTTAAACTGTCCTCATTCCTTTATATTCTTTTTTATGTTCAGCTTCAGTGATTTCTACTACTCTTTCTTCCAGCTCACTAATCTGTTCCTCTGTATCATCTAATCTATTGTTGTTTCATTCTAGTGTATTTTATAGTTTATTGTAGTTTTCTAATGTTTTTGGTTCTTCTTTATATTTTCTAACTCTGTTAAAAATTTCTAACTTCTCACTCTGTTCATTCAGTCTTTTCCAGAGTTCTCTGAACATCTTTATGATCATTACCTTGAACACTTTATCAGGCAGATTGCTTATCTCCACTTCACTTAGTTCCTCTTCTGGGGTTTTATCTTGTTCCTTCATTTGGAACATATTTCTCTCTCTCCTCATTTTGCCTAATTTGCCATTTTAATTTTTATGTACTTGGTATGTTGTTACGTAGGTCCTTGGAGAAGTGGCCTTTTGTAGGAGATATCCTATAACTGCCAGCAGTGCAATCCCCTCTGGTCACCAAGCTATACGCTCTAGGGGTGCCCCCTATGTATGCTGTGTGAGTCCTTCTGATTTTTTGGGCTGACTACTGTGGGCAGTCTCGTAGGGATGGCTGGCACCCAGTCTGGTTTGTTGCCAGGCTTTGCCTTGTGCTAAGGTTGCTGGCCACTGGTGGGTGAGGCTGGGTCATGAGGTGGCTGGCTGCAGAGCCCAGAGCTGTCCCCAGGCTACAGCTGGCCCACTGATGGGCACGGTCAGATTCTAGGGTGGATAGTGGTGGGACCGGGAGGTCCCAGAACTAGTGTTGGCCTGCTGGTGGGCAGAGCTGGTTCCTGACATGACTAGGTTCAGGGTCCAGGATGTCTCAAGGCTGGTATTGGCACACTCGTGGGTGAGGCTGATCCTGAGGCTAGTGCCAGCCCACTGGTGGGTGGAGTCACATTCCAGGGTCACTGACTTGTTGGCATATAATTGTCAATAGTAATTGTCAATAGTAATCTCTTCTGTTCCTTTTTACTTCTGTGGCATCAATAATGTCTCTTTTATTTCTGATTTTATTTATTTGAATCTTCCCTCATTTTCCTTAACCTAGTTAAAGGTTTGTTAACTTTATCTTTTCAAAAATTCAGCTGTTAGTTTGATTTTTTGTTTTTCTAGTTTCTACTTTCTTTATTACTACTCTCATCTTTTTTTCATTTCCCTTCTTCTGCTAGATTTAGACTTAGGTTGTTTTCCTTTTTACAGCTCCTTGAGGTATAAATTTAAGTTGTTTGAGATCTTTTGTAATACAGGTATTAATTGCTAAGAACTTCCTCTTAGTACTGCTTTTGCTGCACCTCATAACTTTAAGTATGTTGTTTTCATTTTCATTTGTCTCAAGATATTTTCTAAATCCATTTTAATTTTTTTCTTTGAATGATTGTTTAAGAGTGTGTTGTTTAATTTTCATATATTTGTAAAATCTCCAGTTTTCCTACTGCTACTGATTTCTGGTTTTATTCCATTGGGGTCAGAAAAGATACTAGGTATGAATTCAACCTTCTTAAATTTGCTAAGACTTGTTTTGGGACCTAACATGTGATCCATCCTGGAGAATGTTCTGTGTGCACTTGAGAAGAATGTGTATTCTGCTGCTGTTGGGTGGAATGCTCTGTATGTCTAAGTCCATTTTCTCTATAGTGTTGCTCAAGACATCTGTTTCATTATTGATTTTCTGTCTGAAGATCTATTATCGAAGGTTGGCTACTGAATTCTCCTACTCTTACTGTAATGGTGTTTATTTCTCCCTTCAGTTCTGTCAGTGTTTGCTTTACATATTTAGGCGCTCTGATGTTGGATGCATATATGTTTATAATTATTATGTCTTCCAAGTGGATTAATCCTTTCATCATTACATAATGTCCACCTCTGCTCTCTTTTGGTTACCGTTTTCATGAAACATCTTTTCATTTTTGGCCTATGTTTGTCCTAAATCTAAAGTGAGTTTTTTGTAGGCAGCGTATAGTTAGATCCCGTGTTTTAATTCATTCAGCCACTTTATGTCATTTGACTGGGGACTTTTATCCACTTACATTTAAACTAATAATTGATAAGTAAGGATTTAGTATTGCCATTATCTTAGCTCTTTTCTGTTGATCTTGTGGTTCTTTTGTCTGTCTTTTCCTCTCTTGCTTTCTTCCTTTGTCTTTGTTGGGTATTTTTGTATTGATATGCTTTGATCTCTCGCTCTTCTTTGTCTGTGTGACTTCTGTAAGTATCTGTTTCTGTTGTTACCTTAGGGCTTACATGAAATGTCTTACAGGTATAATATTTTATTGTACACTAATAGCACTTAAGTCCAACTGTATATAAAAACTCCATACTTTAACTCACTCTCCCCCCCAGTTTATGTCATTGTTGTCACATTTTACTTCTATTTCTATTTTGTATCTTTCAGCATATTTTAATTACAGTTATTTTTAATACTTTTTTCGTCAATACTTTAAATTTTTATACTAAAATTAAAACTGATTTATTCACCACCTTTACAGCAGTATAGTATTCAGTGTTTCTCTATATATTTACCTCTACCAAAGCAATTCATACTTTCTTATGTTATCATGTTGCTGTTTAGTGTCCTTTTATTTCAACTTGAAAAACCCCCTTTAGCATTTCTTGTAAGGCAGCTCTAGGGATGAGGAACTAGCTCAGCTTTTGTTTGTCTGGAAAAGTCTATTTTTCCTTCATATTTGAAGGATAGTTTTGTCAAGTATAGCGTTCTTAGTTTGAAGGTTTTTTTCTTTTAGCACTTTAAATCAATCTTTTGGTCTGCAATATTTCTGCTAAAAAAAAAATCTGCTCATAATCTTTTGGGAGTTTCCCTGTATGTGGAAATTGGCTTTTCTCTTGCTGTTCTCAAAATCTCTTTTTCTTTGACCCTTGACTTTGACAATTTGATTATAATGTCTCAGTGTGCATTTCTTTGGATTCATCTTATTGGATATATTTTAAGATTCTTAGATCTGGAAGTGCATTTCCTTCCCCAGATTTGGGAATTTTCAGCCATTATTTCTTTGAACAACATTTCTGATTCTTTCTTTCTCTCTCTTCTCCTTCTGAGGCCCCCATAATGCACTTATTGGTCCATTTGATGGTGTTCAACATGTTCCTTGAGCTTTCTTAACTCTTTTTCATTCATTTTTCTTTTACTCCTCTGACTGGATTATTTCCTGTGCCCTGTCTTGTGTTCATTGATCCTTTCTTCTGCTTGATCTAGTCCGTTGTTGAACCCCTCTAGTAAATTTTTCAGTTCAATTATTACATTCTTTAGCTCCATGATCTCTGTTCGGTAATTTTTCATAGTTTTTATCTCTTTGTTAAAATTCTCCATTTGTTCATGAATTTTTCTCTTTACCTTGGTGAGCACCTTTATGAGTTATTTTGAATTCTTTCTCAGGTAATTCATATAACTCCATTGCATTAGGGTTAGTTTCTGGAGATTTCTTTCTTTCTTTGGAACATTTTTGCTTGATTCTTTATTTTCCTTGACTCTCTGTGTTGGTGTCTGCTCATGAGACAAAACAGACACCTTTTTGGTCTTCATGAACTGGCCTCATACAGAAGAAAACTTGACCAGTCAGTCCAGCCAGAGAGTCTGGGGACTTCTACCTCTCTCTCCCTCCCCAGAGAGAATCAGGTAGCTGTGCTTTTTGTGTATTTGTACTGTGCTGAGCCAGTGGGTAAAGCTACAGCATCTACCAGTCCAAAATGTTGTCTTTATTCTCCCCTGTGGGGCTAGACTCTGCTAGACTTATTTGCACTCCAATACTGACAAGCCATATGCCAGTCTGTTGGACAGTCCCAGAGAAGTTGGGGGTGCTAGATACACAGCTCAACTCTTTTCATCCCCAAGAGGTAGCTGAGAGCTGATATTTTTTCATCCACTCTCCCTGTACTGAGCAGGGGGAGGATCTATGTCATCTAACCAGCAACAGCTGCCATCTCCATTCTCTCTCAGGTGGCTAAACTGCCAGACCCATTAGAGCTCCAAAACTGGTAAGACAGAAGCCAGTCCTCTGGGGACACCCCTCAGAAAACCTAGGACACTGGACACATAAACCAACACTTTCTCTCCCCTAGGAGAAGACAGAAACTTGGAGTTCTTCCTTCCAATCACATGGCACTGTGCCAGGGGCAGAGATTCTAGTGAGAAGGTGTCACACATCTCCCTACTGGCTTAGATGAGTCTGGTTTTGTGTTTACCTGTGATGCAATGCAGGAGCCTTTGATTAGTTTCTCACAAAGGGAATTTGTGAATTGTTACTGAAATCAGTGTGTTTGTGAGGGGGTGGGGAATTCAGGGCTTCCCACTCTGCCGTCTTGCTGACATCATCCTTCTGGTAGCCTTGCCTTCACATTAAGTAAAGTATGCAAACTTTGCTCTTATTTTTCAATATTTCTTTCGTTATTCTAAGTCCTTTGCATTTCCAAATAAATTTAGAATTGGATTGGCAATTTTTACCAAAAAAAATATGGTGGGATTATTATTGGGGTTGTATTGAGTCTGTACATCAATTCTGGGGAGAAATAGTGGAAGAATTTTAAACAAGTGAGGCAATATCAATAGCTTTGTATTTTATTACTTACTCTAGTGTGGAAGATAAATTGGAAGAGGCAGGAAAATCGTCAAGAGGCTGCTGCAACAATGCAAGTGAGAGATGATGGCCTGAACTAAGGTAGTGATGATGTTGATAGAGAAGAGACAAAGTTGTAGAGATATGAAGAATGTCAAATAAAAAGTTTCATTTTAAGAAAGTGTTTCACAACTTTAAAAAAATACTTCAAAAACAATAATTTGAGTATAATGTTCTTACTTCACAAAATAAGGAAATGTATATCCACGCAGCAAAAGTAACTTTATCCATTGCCATTAAATATAAATTGATTGAAGTAGTTTTAGGTATAGAAAGCAAGGATCACTGAGGAGCAGACATTTGAGTACAAAAGAGTAATAACTGTGATGACTGAAAATCGGGAAATCACTACTATACAGCTGAGCTTCCCAGTGCTTTACTGGAACCCCACTAGAGCCCATTTTTCTATCATCAGTTTACCAATGAGGAAACTGAGGTGACTTTTGTCATGGTTACTTTGTAGACTGTTTTTTGGGAAGAAAAAATTGGACTTCTAACATCTGGTACTACACTATGCCACAACTTCAATTTTATTCTGGATAAAAACCAAAATTAGCTCATTGCAAAGAAATAACCACACTCTGACTTTTTGTACAAATAAACACTACAGTTTGCCATTTAAAAAACCATTACTCCAAGATCATTTTTCAGAGTTCAAGCAAAAAAAAGGACCACTCTCTTAAGCAACACACTGTTGTGCCCCAAAAATGTCTAAAGGACACAATGGTCTCATGCTTTACATAAAGTATTGCCACATGGATCACACCCTGTTGGCTAGGGGAGAACACTAAAGGATGAGGATCAGTTGAGTTGCAAGCTTCAGAAACCTCCTGTTCTTCTCTGTTGAAAGCAACAGAAATGGCAAATTTAACCTGATTTGAAAATGATTTGAATCCTCACTGATCTGGGGAATCTCATTAAGACAATATACCCTAATATATGTAAACGGGTTTGTATAAACTAAAATAAAAGATCCCTATCATGAAAGTTTGGTGTCAATTTCTTGACCATGGGGCTAAGTTTCAAATAACCCATCAATTGAGGAAGGAAAATACTCTGAAGTTGGTTGTTTTGCATCATTTAGCCAGAACAACCAGTTGATTGTTAGAGGTATTTGCTTGTCCATTAGTCCTTTTGGTACTTGAAAATAATGAATCAATACAGACTCTGAGGGGCTTGGTGCATCTGTCATCACAGAAGAGATTGGAAAAACTATATAAAATCCTGTTGAGCTATTCACAGGGCCATGTCAATTTGTTAAAAAAAACAACAAAAAAACAGAGTAGGAAGACTGTACAAGTTGAAATATGATATCCTCAGAGGGAGCTGTTAACTAAAATGAGATGTAATTATTACATTAAAGTATTACTTTATCCCTAAGAAATGGGACTACAGCTAACTTTTAATTTCTTCTTATATTTTCAGTATTTTCAAAGTGTCTGCAAATGTACGGCAAATTGCTTTTAAAATAAAATCTTAGTTAAAGAAATAACCTTCAGATTTTATTTAAAGAAATGACTTTCAGATTTAAAATAAATAAATAAAAATCGTCTATATAATTTAGAATACTGAGTGGAAAAACAAGAGTGAAATCTGACAAAGTCCTGTGTTATATTTCTGAAAAAAACATGGCAAAATAGATGAACAAGGCCTGACTGAACAAGTTTGTATTAAAGGGGTCAGTAGAGAGGAGTTGGGAGGAGATAAAGAAGTAAGCAAAGGAGGACCTTCAAGATGGCAGAGGAGTAAGACGTGGAGATCACCTTCCTCCCCACAAATACATCAAAAATACATCTACATGTGGAACAACTCCTACAGAACACCTACTGAACACTGGCAGAAGACCTCAGACCTCACAAAAGGTAAGAAACTCCCCATGTACCTGGGTAGGACAAAAGAAAAAACAGAGACAAAAGAATAGGGACAGGACCTGAACCTCTGGGAGGGAGTTGTGAAGGAGGAAAAGTTTCAACACACTAGGAAGACCCTTCACTGGTGGAAACAGGGGGTGGCGGGGGGAATCTTCAGAGCTACAGAGGAGGGCATAGCAATAGGGGTATGGAGGGCAAAGCAGAGAGATTTCCACACAGAGGATCAGTGCCAACCATCACTCACCAGCCTGAGAGGCTTGTCTGCTCACCCGCCGGGGCAGGTGGGGTCTGGGAGCTGAGACTCTGGTTTTGGAAGTCAGATCCCAGGGAGATGACTGGGGTTGGCTGCGTGAACACAGCCTGAAGGGGCTAGTGCACCACAGCTAACCAGGAGGGAGTCCGGGAAACAGTCTAGAACTGCCTAAGAGTAAAGAGACCATTGTTTTGGGGTGCATGAGGAGAGGAGCTTCAGAACACCACCTAAACGAGCTTCAGAGACAGGCTCAAGCCAAGGCTATCAGCACAGACACCAGCGATGGGCATGAAATGCTAAGGCTGCTGCTGCAGCCACCAAGAAGCCTGTGTGCGAGCACAGGGCACTATCCACACCTCTCTTCTTGCGAGGCTGTGCAGCCCGCCATTGCTAGGGTCCCATGATCCAGGAACAACTTCCCCAGGAGAACACATGGCATGCCTCAGGCTGTTGCAATGTTATGCTGGCCTCTGCCACTGCAAGCTCTCTCTTTTTTTATTACTATTTTTATTTTAATAATATTTTTTAAATTTTTTATTTTAATAACTTTATAGTATTGTATTTTTTTATTTCTCTCTTGTATTCTGAGCCATGTGGCTGACAGGGTCTTGGCCCTCTGGCCGGGTGTCAGGCCTGAGCCTCTGAGGTGGGAGAGCCAAGTTCAGGACATTTCATCACTAGAGACCGCCTGGCCTCATGTAATATCAACCGGTGAGAGCTCTCCCAAAGATCTCCATCTCAGCACTAAGACACAGCTCCACTCAATGACCAGCAAGCTCCAGTGCTGGACACCCCCTGCCAAACAACTAGCAAGACAGGAACACAACCACACCCATTAGCAGAGAGGCTGTCTAAAATCATAATAAGTTCACAGACACCCAAATACACACCACCGGACACAGCCCTGCCCACCAGAAAGACAAGATCTAGCCTCATCCAACAGAACACAGGCACCAGTCCCGTCCATCACGAAGCCTACACAACTCACTGAAACAAACTTACCACTAGGGGCAGACACCAAAAACAATGGAAACTACAAACCTGCAGCCTTCAAAAAGGAGACCCCAAACAAAGTAAGTGAAGCAAAACGAGAAGCCACAGAAATGCACAGGAGGTGAAGGAGCAAAGTAAAAACCCAGCAGACCCAACAAACGAAGAAAATAGGCAGACTACCTGAAAAAGTATTCAGAGTAATGATAGTAAAGATGATCTTGGAAATAGAATGGAGAAAATACAAGAAACATTCAACAAGGACCTAGAAGAACTAAAGAGCAAACAAACAGTGATGAACAACACAATAATGAAATTAAAAATTAAATGAAAATTAATTTTTAAAATTAAATTAAAAATTCTCTAGCCTTCTAGAGAATCAAGAGAAGAATAACTGAGGCAGAAGAATGGACAAGTGACCTGGAAGATAAAATAGTGAAAATAACTACCACAGAGCAGAATAAAGAAAAAAGAATGAAAACAATTGAGGACTTCTCAGAGAACTCTGGGAAAACATAAAACGCACCAACATTCGAATTATAGGAGTCCCAGAAGAAAAGAAAAAGAAAGGGACTGAGAAAATATTTGAAGTGATTATGGTTGAAAAATTCCCTAATACGGGAAAGGAAATAGTCAATCAAGTCGAGGAAGCACAGAGAGTCACATACAGGGTAAATCCAAGAAAAAACACGCCAAGACACATAGTTATTAAACTATCAAAAATTAAATACAAAGAAAAAATATTGAAAGCAGCAAGGGAAAAACAACAACTAACATACAAGGGAATCCCCATAAGGTTAACAGCTGACTTTCAGCAGAAACTCTGCAAGCCAGAAGGGAGTGGTAGGACATATTTAAAGTGATGACAGGGAAAAACCTACAACAAAGATTACTCTACCCATAAGGATCTCATTAATATTGAACGGAGAAATAAAAAGCTTGACAGACAAGCAAAAGCTAAGAGAATTCAGCACCACTAAACCGGCTTTAAAACAAATGCTTCAGGAACTACTCTAGGCAGGAAACACAAGAGAAGGAAAACACCTACAATAACAAAACCAGAACAATTAAGAAAATGGTAATAGGAACATACATATTGATAACTACCTTAAATGTAAATGGATTAAATGCTCCAAGTAAAAGACATAGTCTGGCTGAATGGATACAACAACAAGACCCGTATATATACTGTCTAAAAGCGACCCGCTTTATACCTAGGGACACATACAGACTGAAAGTGAGGGGATGGAAAAAGATATTCCATGCAAATGGAAATCGAAAGAAAGGTGGAGTAGCAATTCTCATATCACACAAAATAGACTTTAAAAGAGAGACCGTTACAAAAGGCAAAAAGGACACTACATAATGATCAAAGGATCAGCCCAAGAAGAAGCTATAACAATTGTAAATATTTATGCACGCAACATGGGAGCACCCCAATACTTAAGGCAAATGTTAACAGCCATAAAAGGGGAAATCGACACTAACACAATCATACTAGGGGATTTTAACACCCCACTTTCACCAATGGACAGATCATCCAAAATGAAAATAAATAAGGAAATACAAGCTTTAAATGATACATCAAACAAGATGGACTTAATTGATATTTATAGGACATTCCATCCAAAAACAATAGAATACACTTTCTTCTCAAGTGCTCATGGAACATTATCAAGGATAGATCATATCCTGGGTCACAAATCAAGCCTTGGTAAATTTAAGAAACTGAAATCATATCAAGTATCTTTTCCTACCACAATGCTAAGAGACTTGATATCAATTACACGAAAAAATCTGCAAAAACTACAAACACATGGAGGCTAAACAATACACTACTTAATAATGAAGTGATCACTGAAGAAATCAAAGAGGAAATCAAAAAATACCTAGAAACAAATGACAATGAAAACACGATGACCCCAATCCTATGGGATGGAGCAAAAGCAGTTCTAACAGGGAAGTTTATAGCAATACAATCCTACCTCAAGAAACAAGAAACATCTCAAATAAACAACCTAACCTTACACCTAAAGCAATTAGAAAAAGAAGAATAAAAAGACCCCAAACTTAGCAGAAGGAAAGAAATCATAACGATTATATCAGAAATAAATGACAAAGAAATGAAGGAAACGACAGCAAAGATCAATAAAACTAAAAGCTGGTTCTTTGAGAAGATAAACAAAATTGATAAACCATTAGCCAGACTCATCAAGTAAAAAAGAGAGAAGACTCAAATAAATAGAATTAGAAATGAAAAAGGAGAAGTAACAACTGACACTGCAGAAGTACAGAGGATCATGAGAGATTACTACAAGCAACTATATGCCAATAAAACGGACAATCTGGAAGAATGGGAAAATTCTTAGAAAAGAACAACCTTCTGAGACGGATCCAGGAAGAAGTAGAAAATATAAATAGACCAATCACAAGCAATGAAATTGACACTGTGATTAAAAATCTTCCAACAAACAAAAGCCCGGGACCAAATGGATTCACAGGCGAATTCTATCAAACTTTTAGAGAAGAGCTAACACCTAACCTCCTCAAACTCTTCCCAAATACAGCAGAGGGAGGAACACTCCCAAACTCATTGTATGAGGCCAGCATCACCCTGATGCCAAAACCAGACAAAGATGTCACAAAAAAAGAAAACTACAGACCAATATCACGATGAACATAGATGCAAAAGTCATCAACAAAATACTAGCAAACAGAATCCAACAGCACTTTAAAAGGATCATACACAATGATCAAGTGCGGTTTATCCCAGGAATGCAAGGATTCTTCAATATACACAAATCAATCAATGTGATAAACCATATTAACAAATTGAAGGAGAAAAACCATATGATCATCTCAATAGATGCAGAAAAAGATTTCAACAAAATTCAACACTCATTTATGATAAAAACTCTCCAGAAAGTAGGCATACAGGAAACTTACCTCAACATAATAAAGGCTATATATGACAAAACCACAGCCAACATCATTCTCAATGGTGAAAAAGTAAGATCAGGAGCAAGACAAGGTTGCCCACTCTCACCACTATTATTCAACATGGTTTTGGAAGTTTTAGCCACAACAATCAGAGAAGAAAGAGAAATAAAAGGAATCGAAATTGGAAAAGAAGTAAAACTGTCACTATTTGCAGATGACATGATACTATGCATAGAGAATCATAAAGATGCTACCAGAAAACTACTAGGGCGAATCAATGTATTTGGGAAAGCAGCAGGACACAAAATTAATGCACAGAAATCTCTTGCATTCCTATACACTAATGATGAAAAATCTGAAAGAGAAATTAAGGAAACACTCCCATTTACTCTTGCAACAAAAAGAATAAAATACTTACGAATATACCTACCTAAGGAGACAAAAGACCTGTATGCAGAAAACTATAAGACACTGATGAAACAAATTAAAGATGGTACAAACAGATGGAGAGATATACCATGTTCTTGAATTGGAAGAATCAACATTGTGAAAATGCCTCTACTACCCAAAGCAACCTACAGATTCAGTGCAATCCCTATCAAACTACCAATGACATTTTTCACAGAACTAGAAGATAAAATTTCACAATTTGTGTGGAAACACAAAAGACCCCGAATAGACAAAGCAATCTTGAGAAAGAAAAACGGACCTGGAGGAATCAGGCTCCCTGATTTCAGACTATACTACAAAGCTACAGTAATCAAGACATTTTGGTACTGACACACAAAAAAAGAAATATAAATCAATGGAACAGGAAAGAAAGCCCAGAGATAAACACACGCACATATTGTCACCTTATCTTTCATAAAGGAGGTAAGAATACACAATGGAGAATAGACTGCCTCTTCAATAAGTGGTGTTGGGAAAACTGGACAGCTACATGTAAAAAAAATGAAATTAGAACACTCCCTAACACTGTACACAAAAATAAACTCAAAATGGATTAAAGATATAAATGTAAGGCCAGACACTATAAAACTCCTAGAGGAAAACATAGGCAAAACAATCTATGACATACATCACAGCAAGATCCTTTTTGACCTACCTCCTAGAGAAATGGAAATAAAAACAAAAATAAACAAATGGGACCTAGTGAAACTTAAAAGCTTTGCACAGCAAAGGAAACCATAAACAAGATGAAAAGACAACCCTCAGAATGGGAGAAAATCTTTGCAAATGAAACAACTAAAAAGGATTAATCTCCAAAATATACAAGCAGTTCATGCAGCTTAATATGAAAAAAACAAGCAACCCAATCCAACAATGGGCAGAAGACCTAAATAGATATTTCTCCAAAGAAGATACACAGATTGCCAACAGACACATGAAAGGATGCTCAACATCACTAATCATTAGAGAAATGCAAATCAAAACTACAGTGAGGTATTACCTCACACTGGTCAGAATGGCCATCATCAAAAAATCTACAAACAATAAACTCTGGAGAGGTGTGGAGAAAAGGGGACCCTCTTGCACTGTTGGTGGGAATGTAAACTGATACAGGCGCTATGGAGAACAGTATGGAGGTTCCTTAAAAAACTAAAAATAGAGCTACCATATGACCCAGCAATCCCACTACTGGGCATATACCCTGAGAAAACCATAATTCAAAAAGAAACATGTATCACAATGTTCATTGCAGCTCTATTTACAATAGCCAGGACAAGGAAGCAACCTAAGTGTCCATCAACAGATGAATGGATAAAGAAGATGTGGCACATATATACAATGGAATATTACTCAGCCATAAATAGAAACGAAATTGAGTTATTTGTGTTGAAGTGGTTTGACCTAGAGTCTGTCATACGGAGTGAAGTAAGTCAGAAAAAGAAAAACAAATACAGTGTGCTAATACACATAGATGGAATCTAAAAAAAGGTTCTGTAGAATCTTGGGGCAGGACAGGAATAAAGACGCAGACATAGAGAATGGACTTGAAGATACGGGGAGGGGGGAAGGGTAAACTGGGATGAAGTGAGAGAGTGGCATTGACATATATATACTACCAAATGTAAAACAGATAGGTAATGGGAAGCAGCCACAAAGCACAGGGAGATCTGCTCAGTGTTTTTTGACCACCTAGAGGGGTGAGATAGGGAGGATGAGAGGGAAATACAACAGAGAGGGGATATGGGGATATATGTATACGTATGCTAATTCACTTCGTTACATAGCAGAAACTAACACAACATTGTAAGGCAATTATACTCAAAGATGTTAAAACAAAAAAAAAAAAGAAGTAAGCAAAAAAGAAACCTTTAAAATTAGTTGACTGCTATTTCAAAATGAGCTTACCAGATTAACATGGTTGTTAAGGCAGTTAATGGAATATAAGATTCCATTAGCAGATCAAAGGAAGGAAGAATTCCCATATCCTCTGCACTGTTCAGCCACATCTGTAGCAGCACATTTTGAGAACACTGTCAAAATGGATTGTATTCAGAAGAAAGCAACCTGGATGATGAAAAAGTTCTGGAAAACATCTTTACAAAAGGATTGTTAAAGGAACTCAGCAAATGTAACCTGAAAATAGGAAATATGCAGTAGCTGTCAAATGTAGTCTACACAGACACACAAGGATCAGGCTAATTCTAGATTGATTTTTCCTTAGAAAATGAGTTTGTCTCTCCTAGGACTATGAAAGGTAATGCAGGGAAATATAGGCTCAGTTCCTGGAGCTCGGTGTTAAAAGCAGCTCTCCAAAAAGAATATTCACTCACCCTTCTGCTAAGGCCACTTGTGACTGAGTTGCTTTCCTTCCTGATTCTGGCAGTTCAATTTTCACCAGCTTCTTGAGATATATCATTACCCTTCTTACAAGTATCTCTTTTTGCTTAAACTATCCAGAGTCATTTTCTGTTGCTTCCAAAACCCTAAATAAAATATATCTATTTAGGACGTGCTCCTTAGGCTGTTCTCTTCTTTCTGTCTTTAATAGATAAGTTTTAAGTGAGAAATTAGCAACATGTGTTAACAGAACCTAACTCCTTTGAGGCAGTATCCAGTATATTCATTATCATGTAATAATAAATGACAAATAATGACTAATAACAACAGAATAACAACAGGAAACTTTATTTCTGTACACAGTCACTTTCTCAAACTGCCACAGTGAAAATATGCAACAAAAATCTTTTTAAAAAAAGCCTCTACTTGTGACCTTGAGTTCATATGCCAATTATACAACAACCTATAAGTCTTCATTTGCAGCAAGTGAGTCTGTCATTCTAATTGCCTAATATACCCACTGATTGCTCCATTAAGGAAAGATTTCTAATTCCCTATATATGAGATTTATGTAGACAGTTTAGTGGATCTTGCTCATTGGCCTACCATCAAATAAAAGCTTATTGTTTAAAATAATTAAACATTTTTGACAAATTAAGAAGAGGGAGGAGATGAGAAGCTTTCTACTGGAAAGGTAGTCTATTGTATTCAGTGGGAATCTTTTATAAAGTAGCCCTATTTGCTATATGAAGGCCTAATGATGTGTTTCACTGTCCTATTAAAACAGAATGTTTGAAAGATATATTCAGAAAACATGTCTTGGGAAGTAAGCAAATAAATATTAAATCAAAACCCTAAAGCAGTATGAAAAATAATATTTCACAGAAACAGTTGGACCACTCAAAATGGACTACAATGCAAACTTAGGGAGAGGTTTTTATAATGCTCATATTTACGTTAAATGGCTACTTTTATCTAATGAATTGAAAACACCCAATAAAAATAACCCATTGAATAACAACGCCATATGTCATACTCATTCTTGTCATCCTCCTTTCTCATTAGCTTCTTCCGTTGACTCTCACTCCTTGTCAAGCACTATTGGCTTGTTTTCTCCATTTTTTTAACTCCGCCTAATTCTAATGGCACACAATCTGAAGACATACTTGTCCTTCTCCACTTAAAACAGTACAGAAAAAGGACTTTATTTTGGAAAATGTAATTAAAAATTAAGAATATAAGCTTACCAATTTAACCTATTTTAGGTTATAAGTTCACTTATATGCTATTACTTAAATCAAAGAACAAATCAAGCACTGACTTTTGGCACATAAAATTTCCTTCCACAGGGCATGACAGCATGCTAGGACAATTCAGCTCTGCATTTGACTTTCACTACACAATTATAATGAGGATTGTTGTTATAAAAATATTTGAGAGCTTCTTTAGGTCTCCTAAGGACAGCTCTTAATCATTTGGTATTCAAACCATTTTCTTTAGAAGCATGTTGCCATTTGCCTTGTTGACTTTCTCTCCTTCATTTGTTAATCGTTTTAACTCTATCAGATCCTCATTTGTCAATGGCTTGGCAGGTGATTCAAGCACCTGTTCAATATCATTTTCACGGACTTTAAGTCCTCCATCTTTTTCAAGATTTTACACTCACATTTGCAGTTGATTTTCACTGTATAATAAGTAAGTTATAGTAAGCAAGAGACTAACTGACAAAGAAATTGGCTCTAAGGATCAGGCTAGATGCTGGTATTTAAGGGAGAGGTCGAATGGGGCTAATTTGATGTTTAGTGTACCAGTTAAAGTATTAATAAACTGCTGTAACAGAAAAAAAATGTCTGATATTTCATTGGCTTCCAAGGTTATCTTGGGCAATGCCACCAATCAGCGGATTAAAAAAGAAAAAGAGAATTGCACATGGACAGTTTTCATGAGCCACATCTGGAAATGGGTGCACAGCAGATCCACCCACTTTCTGTTTGCCAGAATTCAGTCATCCTTAACTGCAAATCTCCCTGGAGAGAACTCCCTTGTCCATTGTTCTTGTTGCCCCTGGCTCTGATCTCAGAGACAGACTTTCCTAAATATTATCCTCCAAAGAATCACACAAAGTGGGAGAGGATGGTCTCTTTAGGAAAGCACAGTTTTCACAGTTCACTTCCTGCCCATTCTTGCTGGTGATCCAAGAGGTCTAAGATTAGTCCAAACTCATGGTTTCTTTGGCAGGATAATTCCCTCAAAATTTGGTAGGTTCATATCTGTTTGCTTCCAGTCAACATCATGTGCCAGCAAACACACTCAAATTTTTTTTGCTACATATAATTCTCAAGCCTGTTTTACCTCTTTGATTTGTTGCCACCCTCCCTGTCCCCACTGTCCTACTTCTCTCAACTTAATGGCAGTTCTATTGAGGCCATCAGATCTGGGTGGAAATTCACCTTCACTAGACCTTTGCCACAGAGCTGAGTTTTTAATAGGTCTTTCTCACTCCAGCGATTTCATTCTATGGTGGGCAGAGTCTAGAAACAATCGGCTTTTACAATGTGTGAAGGCTCCCCAGTTCTGTTCTGTATGCTTTTCCACTTGTTTGCAAACTAGCCGATTCTTGCTTCAACTTGTCTCTTTCTTTGAAAAACCAACTAAGTGAAGCCAGTAATAATCAACATACTCTAGTAACGTTCTATTTTCCATCCTAGAGCGATACACTTTGTCTTCCCTTTGTCTGCTTTCCAAATTCTTGTAGGGTAATGGCTTTACCAAATGTTTTGCCACTAAATAGCATGGGTCTTTATCTTTCCAGATTTCAGTATCAATTTTCCCACTGCCTGTTGCCAGGAAAACAAATGCTAAGTCAGTGCCACACATTTTGACTTTGATAAGATCACACCACTTTTGGTTCCAACTTCTATATTAAAGTGTCAGTAGCTTCTGCGACAGATAAACCCCCAAACCTCAGTGGCTTTACAGGTTCCTCTGGGTTTCAACAGCCAACTAGCCAATGATGGAGGAGAGAGAACACTCTCTGTGGAGGAAGGGTTTTATATGGACAAGACCTGATACGGTACACATCATTGCTACCCAAATTCTATTGGCCAAAACTCTATGTGGTGACTCCTAAATGCAAGGGATGCTGGGAAATGTAGTTCTAGCTGTTTATCTAGAAGGAATAAGAAGAAGTTGTGATAAACATTTGTTACCGTTTATGAATATTTTTATGTTGTGGCAAATTCAGTTACAAGTAAAGCTGTGCTTAGGTAACTTTTTTCTTTTTCATGTTGTCAGCAATTATTGAGTCCTTGTCTTGTTCCCCAAATGATGAACCATCTACCGCGTCTGCCTTTGTCCTTAGGATAATCCAAGAACAGAGTCCTATGCATCCCACCTGCTTCCTTTCCCGTTCTCCCAGATATTATCATGCCTTTTCTATTCATCAAAGCTAGTTCCCAGGAGAAGATATTTAAGGTTTACAAGTTTACTCACATTGTAGTATAAATCACTGAAATGGCTTAACATGTAAATCATCTAACCAGTATTTACATTTCAGGCAGTACAGGAATGGTTTGTCTTTCCTTGGAATTTCAGGAGACCACAGCTTCACTGTCTGAGAGAGCTATTCTGATCCTGAAATACTTTGTCAGCTAATCCTTCCTCTTTCAATATGAATTACTTTTCAAGTTTTCAGAGTGTTACTGAACTCAGGTGTGGCTGCTCGTTGCTCAGGAATCCAACACTGAGAGACAAGTGTTGGACAAGCTTTATTGAGGAAGCTGGCACTCCTGGGGAGAAAGGGGACTCTTGCCCTCAAAGAACCAACTCCCAATTGCCAATCAGGTGCCAAGAGCTTTTAAAGGAGGGCTTCAGGGGAGCACAGGCGAGTGGGGCTACGTGCAGAACAGCACAGTCAGCTCCAACAATCATCTTGAAATTGGTCATGCAGTGATCTGATCAGCGTCATCTTGATTGTTTTAAGTACAGTTAACCTTCAGTTCCAGGGTCAGCTTGTTCCCATTTCCTTGAAGCCAGTTCTTGTAATTGTGTAAGATGGAGCAGCTTATGTCAGACTACAGTCTGGTCATCATGCAGTTAACTTCTTCCACCTGGTGTGGGTTTCAGATTCTGCAAAACAGCTCAAAGGATATGGCTCAGAATATTATAATATATAGACCTTGAGGAGGAATTAAGGGTCTTTGACTTTGCTTAATGACCAAACCATTATTATTTTATCTTGTTTGACTATTTTCCTTTGCTTCTGCATTTTCTCATTTCTCTGATTAAATGTGTTCTTTAACTAAGGTTTTTCTACAAACAAGAGGCAGGTGGAGGATATAGGGATTGGGGGGTTTGTCCTGGGAGTGCCCCATAGGGTCCTGCTCCATTACAAGAAGACAGAAGTAACTGTGATCTGATATCCCTAAAAGCCCTGCCCAGCAATCTAGCATATTAGAGTCCTACTCAGCTGTCATTATGTAACCAAGGCCAAGCTTGTACCACTCACCACACAACAAGCCAGTGAACTGAGAGACAAGGTACTGGGGCAATGAAAAGTGACAGCAAACCAAGAAGATGGCAGACTAATGTCCTAAAGAACCATCCTGATTTGCCGTAGAATTCAAGCTTCTTTTAGGCTAGGGAAGGGGGAAGCAGGAGGGGGTTAAGTTCAGGAAGTGACTAACGACCACAGATATCTGGGTGCCAGCAAGGAGGGTTGTGAAAACTCTTTGTTCCTAATCAGTTGACTTCAGTTGACATGAGTCTGGTCACGATGTTCCTACAATTCTCGACAAGACCATCATTATTTTTGTTCGTACTTCTTTATCTCCCCGTGGGAGGCAAGTTTCAGGTAAGGGGCTGTTAGCACAATCTTAAGCTCTAAGCAAATCTTAAGCTCTAAGCAAAATTCCTTTAGTGATCAACATGTCTACGTGCAGGGCTAAGCAGAGGCTATGACTCAGAGGTTAAAGCAGCAGAAGAGATAGATACAATATGGAGTCAGAGATGCTAAGCTTATTTGATTAAGTTTGCTCTTTGGAACTTGGGGAAAGCCCTGGAGGCTAATGCTTTTCTACAAACAAAGGGGACATAGGAGTCTGTCCTTGGGAAGGCCTCTCAGCCTCCCGCCTGGTTTCAATGATGAAGTCAGAACCACTTAGGTAGGAAAAAAGAAAAACCTTAATATTTAAAAACTCCATTCCTATGCTGTGTAGGAGTTTTCTAACTTATCTGACATGGCAATTCAACACTTTGGCACCACAAGGAAAAGTCAGCAGCCAGGAGAGAAAGAAAAGAGACTTGTACATTACATGAAATAATGTTATTCCACTCAACAAAGGGTAACACACATAAATCCAGTCATGTACACTCCAGGAACCCTAAGCATTCTGTACACAGACGGCCCACAAACATTTTTGAACACTTATTATCTACCAGACTACATGTGTATGTATCAAACTATATGGTAATATATATGTTAACTCATTTCAATTTTTGCAGTATACAATATCAGCCTAATTTTTTATAGATACAAACACTGAGAAGTTAAATGATTTCCTAAGGTCATAGCTAAGTAAGGGAAGTAAGAGAAACACCATTTCAGTCCTGGTAGGTTTAACCCTAGAATTTGCTATTCCCTCTCTACCATGCCTTTCATTATTCAACCTTCTAATATACTTGGTACTCTCATAAACCAGTACCTGATTTCCCCCACTGTTACCTATCCTCGGCATGTAACTTCTGGGGACGTAAAGGTCAGAGGCAAGAGCTTTCCCAAAGGATCTTTTGCTTCTTGTCAAACTTAAGTTGAAAAGTCAGCATCTAATTTTCCCACAATAACAAAAAAGACAAAGCAAAACCAATACGCGGTAAAAAAAGGCAGAAAGAGGGTGCTAAGAGATATCAAAATGATGCCTTTTTTAGCATCTTCTTTCTACATACTTTAATGAAGGAGAGGCTACCTAGATACTTTCAAAGACTGTCTCTTACTTGAGGAGTGGGGGTAAAAGAGAAGAGCAAAGGTGAAGAACAACTCAACAGCTGATAGTGTATCTTGTGCCTTTCTATATGCGATCAAATGTGTTGTATAAGAAGAATCATCTACCTCTTTGTTGTAGAAGACACAATTAACCATGTGAGTTAAGGGTAATAATACTTTCTCTATTTTACTGTAAGCATTACAGCCAAGATATCCCAAATGGGTCCCTCTCTTGCAGCCTACACCTAGTGAAATGTATGTAAATAGGAGCTATTTACATCATCAGAAATGTATGTACCTTGCTATTTGAAAATCCAACATAAAGTTTCAATCATGCAAGATGAATCAGTACTAGAGATCTGCTCTACATTGTTGTGTCTATAGTTAACAATACTGCATTGTACACTTAAAATTTTGTTAAGAGGGTTGATCTCATGTTCAATGTTTAACAGCATTTTAAAAAACCTAACACTGGATGACATCAAGAAGGGATGTTGTCAAAAAGTGGCCAGGACATTCTTGCCTGGAAATTCGAGAGGTCTTAAAATTGCATTTTAGGGGACCAATAATGGCAGCCTGCCTAACTGGAAATCTTCCTCTTCATGGAAGAGGAAGTTCCAGTTCATAACTGGAACTAGATACTAAAAGAATCTTTTAACATCTTTTGTCAAAGCAGAAGAATTTCTAAGAGGTGAATGCCAATCAGTTTCTTTTCATGCCCACAGAGATAAAACAAAGGGAGAAGGTTTAAATTACAGTTGGAAAGCTTTCATATCAACCTAGGAAAGGGCCTTCACGAGAATGATAAAGCACTTGTTTAGAACACTGAGAAATGTGGTAAAACCTCTGTGTTTAGACATCTTCAAGAAGAGCAAACAGCTGCCCTAGACAAGCAACCCTTGCTAAAGTCAGGGGAAAACCAAAATATCTTCCCGAGGTTCCACCCGGCTCTGACTCCATAAAATGAGTATCAACCAAAGGTTCATGAAAGGAGATGCTTTTTTTTATTTTATCTGTAAATTCAGGGCTGAAATATAAGCCTTAAAAAAAGTGATTCCAATGCCTATATTTTTTCTTTCTTTTTACATCTTTATTGGCTTATAATTGCATTACAATGTTGTGTTAGTTTCTGCTGTACAGCAAAGTGAATCTCCTATATGAATACATATATCCCCTCCCTCTTTAGCCTCCCTCTCACCCTCCCCATGCCACCCCTCTAGGTCATCATAAAGCACCGAGTTGATCTTCCTGTGCTATACAGCAGCTTCCCACTAGCTATCTATTTTACACATGGTAGTGTATATATATCAATGCTATTCTCTCAATTCATCCAGCCTCCCCTTCCCCACCGTGTCCACAAATCCTCTACATCTGTGTCTCTATTTGATTATACTTGAAAATAACCAAACTGTCCTCCTCTGAAAGTCACTACTCTGAAAATAAAATTTAAAATATCAATATGCTCATCTTGTCACAGAAAGCAATGTTCATTCACGTTTCCCCTCAATGGTGTACTAGAGCAGGCTCATATAGGGTCCTAAAAGCCAATCGTGCTCATCCCTTCCTAACCCCGCAGTCAGTGACTTCACAGTGGTAGTTTGATATCAGCCATAGTGTAAATAGTTACACCATGGAAATTAGCAAACACCACAAATCAGGGATATTTTTTATATTGCTGCTGTTGTTTTCAGAAATCTAAAGGTTGTTAAAAGGTTGTTAAACCTTTACCAGTTCATCACTGTTTTCCATTGGTTTTTTTTGGTTTTTTTGTGTGTGGTACACGGGCCTCTCACTGTTGTGGCCTCTCCCGTTGTGGAGCACAGGCTCCCGACGCGCAGGCTCAGCGGCCATGGCTCACGGGACCAGCCGCTCCGCGGCACGTGGGATCTGCCCAGAGTGGGGCACGAACCCGTGTCCCCTGCATCGGCAGGCGGACTCTCAACCACTGCGCCACCAGGGAAGCCCCCACTGGGTTTATTTCTTTAATTAATTTTTATTGGAGTATAGTTGATTTACAATGTTATATTAGTTTCTGCTGTACAGCAAAGTGAATCAGTTATACATATACATTTATCCACTCTTTTTTAGATTCTATTCTCATAGAGGTCATTACAGAGTATTGAGTAGAGTTCCCTGTTCTATACAGTAGGTCCTTGTTGATTATCTATTTCATATATAGTAGTGTGTATATGTCAGTCCCAGTCTCCCAATTTATCCCTCCCCCCTTTCCCCCCTTGGTAACCGTAAGTTTGTTTTCTACATCTGTGACTCTATTTCTGTTTTGTAAATAGGTTCATTTGTACCATTTTTTTTTAGATTCCACGTATAAGCGATGGCATATTCCATTGGGTTTAGGAAGAGAACATCAACTTTCTGCCCAGCAGAAATTCTAGCTATGTGACATTTGACAAATTACTGACTCCCTCTAATCCCTCTGCTTCCTGATCTTTGAAATGAAAATGATCGTTCTTGCTTCACAGGGTTGTTGCAAGCGTTCACTGGGATAACTCATGTGAAGTATCTAGCACAGTGCCTGCACATAGGAAGCACTTTGTTGTGGCGATGTTGGCAGTGGCACCGGGGGTGATGTGCTAGCAACTGGCATTGTTGTGTCAGCAGTATCCATCTTGATACAGTCTGGCTTTTTAAAAATTACTTTGGGAATTGAGTTTTTAAAACTGTTACTGTAAATTTAGGGACCAGTTCTACATAATAGGCAGCATAGAGTTGAAAAATATTCTTTGCTTTGCAAACTCCTGTCTGAAATTTCCATACTTTGTAAATAATTGTACCTATTTGGGTGGTTTAAGTGAGTGTTTCCAAAATTACCGAATAGTGAGTATTACCCGAAGAATTCCCAGGAGAGAGGTGTAAGAAAGTTTCATTCTTATCCCACTCTTTTTTAATCAAACTTTCTTGAGCATCAAAATCATCTGGAGGGCTTGTTAAAAGGTAGATTGTTGGGCCTTTACCTGTAGAGTTTCTGATTCAGTAAATCCATGGTGTGGCCCAAGAACCTGCATTTCAAACAAGTTCCTGGAGGATGTTGATGCTGCTGGTTCTGCAATCACCCTTTGAGAATCATTCCTCGATCTCATTCTCCACCATTATCCTTGAACAAAACCAGTGCATGTTCATGTCGCCCATCTTTAGAACATTTGGTTTCCCAGGAGACATCTTAGTCTCTGTATCAGTTATGTACTGTTGCATAACAAACCATCCCAACATTTAGCACATTAAGAAATAAAAATTAATTATTCATAATGAGTCTATCATTTAGCTAGATGCTTCTGCCAATTTGGGCTGACTCAGTTGATCTCCAGCTGGGCTTAATCATGCAACTGGGGTCAACTGGCTGGAGATTGGCTGGTCTAAGATTGTCCCACATGACTGGTGGTTGAGTGACTGTCAGCTGTGGTGACAAGGACAACTGGGCCATGGGTTGCTCGTCATCCAGTAGGCTAGCCTAGACTGGTTTGCAAGTGGTGACAAGTTGCTAAGAGAGAGAACAGAAGCGCTCACAATCTCTTGACACCTAGACTTAGAACCAACAGAATTTCATTTATCTACATTCTGCTGCCCAAAGCAAGTCATAAGCACAGCCCAGATTCCAGGGGTGGGGAACTAGATTCTACCCCTTGACAGAAGGAGCTATAGACTCACATTGCAAAGGGTGTGGCTGAAGGGAGGGATAGAAAATAAGAGCCACTTTTGTGATCAATCTCTCACAATCCCTTCTGCAAAGAAAACACTGAGTTAGCCCACTTGATATGCTGAGAAATGTCCAGATACATCTAAACACTAAGGTAAAAAAGCTTCGGTTCTCCAGCTGACATTCCTACTACATAGATTACAGCTTGAGTATGCATTACCTCTTCCTAAATCTGAAGATGAGAAAAACACCCCCCACAATATAGATACCCATAACCACGTATTACAGAGCCAAACCTCTGCTTCCCAGGTGTAGCTGGATCCTGTCCACTCCCACATGTACACATTAACCACTGCCAGTTGTCTGGTCTTGGAAGAAGGATGTTACATAATAGGTTTACCACACAATTAAGAAATATTTTTCTTGGACCCCTGTATCTCCCTCCTCTACTTTGCCCTTAAATACATTTTATATTTTAATAACATTTACCCAAGACATTGCACTGAAAGAAATTGAGAGGAGTGTTTTTAAAGAACACTTTGATCTAACTTTGCAGATGAAATCTTCCCCAATCCATTTAATTCTAATTTAGTAGTATTAAAATGCCATGTATTGTTTCCTTAATAGAAACAGTGCCAACTCTACCACGGGAAAAGGTCAAAGAGATGAGAAGACTCAGACAGCTACGTCATATTTATGTTACATGTGGCTATTTTTTCTTCTTTATTCTTTCACTATTGACATTACCCTTTAAAAATGTTTGAAGGGATTTTAAATTATAGCTCTCTATTGGGATTTATTAGACTCTCTATGGAAGCCAGAACTCATTTCTAATGCTTGGTGCTCTTCTAGGAAAATCATACCTAAGTTTAGGCTGCAAATGTTAATATTGCAGAAAACTTCCATAAATAAATGAATTATGTATGTGGCAACCCTGGAAATTTGCTTATGAACATGTCTAGAAGGTGTACACCTGAAATAAATAAAGCTATAGGATATCTCCTCTTTCTTCCTTCCACTTCTCCCTCTCTGTTTCTGTCTTTTCAGAAAAATGAATATCAAGATTCATCTTTGGAGGGGAAAAAAAAGAAGTCACAAAGAGCAGCATGTCACCTAACACAGGAATCTGTGTGAATGGGGTAGACCAGTCTCTCCAATTTTGCTTCGGTGACACTTGAAAGGGAATATATGCGCTCATTGTATATGTAGTTTCTTTGTTGCAACAACGTTACAAAAATAAAGCTCTATTTTCTATTACTAATCTCAAATCTGGATCCTCCATTTCAGATCAGCAAAAGAAAACCTAATCTAGCCCAATATGATCGAACTCAAAACTCAATTTAAACTCAGTTGTTTTCTTAAGGGAGTTTTTCAATGGCTTCTGTACTTTCACTCACATCACCCTCTGCTGAAAGCATGGAGAATTTAGGCAGTTGGGTACTAGTAAGGGTCTGGTGGGAAAGACAGGGAGAGGGGTAGTGTGTTCCTATTCTTGGTATGGTTTCGTTCTAATCTTCTCTGAGGTATGGGCATTTGGCTCTATAAGAAGGGTAAGCATCTGACACAGGCTCAGTCTGGTAGCATTTTAGACGTCTATAGCCACCCTATTGGATTCCTGTGCAGCTTCCTGGCCTGAATTATCCCTTAAAGGCAGACCCCACCTCCAGTGAGAATTCTCCATAAACTTCATCCATCCAGTGTGCTCAATTTGCCAGGAAACTCCTTGGATCATGGTCACAGCTAGTATCCTTTCTTTATATTCTGGGTCCAAAGGAAGCTTATGGACCTTTGCCAACCATGTGAGGACCTCAGGTTATCCATTGGCCCAATCTCTTATCAACTGATACCACCATCTTTGTCAAGCTCCCCAACTTTATGAGGATCTATGTTCAGCCTCCTTCCAACCCTCCATGAGACAACTGGTTTGTGTGTGAAGATGAGTTTAAGTTTTTAAATTTTAAATTAATTTTTTGAAGCCACATTTATATATGTATGCAGTCTAAAAGAAGTTAAATTCAGAGGGAAAATTATTGCTATAAGTATTGACCCAAGCACCAAAAAAAAAAAAACAACCAAATCTATTACTATATGGAGAAACCTTGAAAAACGAGAATTCACTTTACATATTAGCTATGAAAAATGGACCAAAAATTGACCAAACCAATGTTTATAACTGAACAAAACATCCTAATTTTGCTTTAACAGATTCACATATCGTTATAACGCCAGAGAACTCCTTGTGTATTCAAATTGATTACAGTAGGCAAGTGAGTAATTGAGAGTTCAGTAAAAAGATCATCTCACCAATAGGCTTGAAATACATGATTGCTTTGCTAAATAAACTTAGGGATTTTGTTTTGCTATGAATTCCAAAATGTAAGGTTTATAAGTTGATTTTTTACTCCAATTGCTTAGTGAGTATCCATGATTTCTCTGCAGCAAGACTATAAGCACCAGTGAGATGGTACGATGTCTCATCCTTCATATGCCTCAGCAACAAATATAAAACTGTGTTTTAAATGTATTAATAAATACTGATAATTGCTTGATTGCTTGAAAACCTCAAATTCAGAAAACTCTTAAAGAAAAAAAAAAGAGATCTTTTGTCAGGATGGTCTTATACCTGGGTCATATTCTCCTTTCTTGGTCAACACTTCATCTCTAAATTTATGAAAAAATTCTTTCTACATTTGTGGAATTGGATTAAGATAAGAGAAAATAGTTGATGAGCACAATATTTTTAAAGAAAACACAGTAATCATACAGATGTGGAAATCCCTATCCATGACCAGGGACTGATTAGACCATATCAATGAGCTATCTGTTAAGCAATAATAATAACAAGCAATAATAATAATAAATAAAGGCTCTTTCAACAAAATAGAGAACTGCAAATATATAGCAATGCATAGTCTATTTCCATTCAGGTCCCAGAAGCTTATAAAATAAAATGGTATAATTCTTGTACATGGAGAAAGCTGCAAACTTAGGAAGCAAAACGCTTCACAGCAATCATTAAAATTTTTAGCATACGCTGGAATAGTATTTCCCAAGTTTCATTTGAAATAGTCATTATGTGTAAAAAAAGACTCCATGGCCAAATAAGTTGGGAAATACTGGATTAAATAAAAGTAAACAGACTTCTTAACTATGGAACTTTTCAAAGCTTTAAATATGCTAGTAAGAGTGATAAGCCTCAGAGAGGGTATCACGTCGTGTTCATTTCCAAAATTTACTCAGCCTCAGAGAGAAAAGTCTGTATTTGTGAAGAAGAGGAATCTAATTTGTGAAGCCTAGACATTAAAAATAGTGTACATGGTTCACTTGCACATCAAACAATTTGTTTTAATGCTTTTAGGTATTAAGCCCATCCAAATGGTTTGAATACATCTGTCAAGTAGCTGGATATACACTATCCTAAACATTTAACATTTCCAAATATCTGTATATCTTCTATTGTTTAAGTAAAAAAGCTTAAATGGTAAGCTGAATTTTTTACTTCAGTTGCATATACAATATATATAATATGTTCCATTTAGAGAGAGAGAGAGAGAGAGAGAGAGAAAGAGAGAGAGAGAGAAAGAAAGAGGGGAGGGAGGAAGGAGGGAAGGAGGGTGGAAGGAAGGAAGGAAGGAAGGAAGGAAGGAAGGAAGGAAGGGTGGGTAGGTAGGGGATCTATTTAAGCCTTAGTTTTCTCATCTAAAATTTAGGATTATAATAGTTTCTACTACATAATACTTATTCATTCACTCATTCATTCATTCAACAAGTATTTACTAAGCACTTACTATGTACCAGGCACTGTTCCAGGACTGAGGCTACAGAGGTGGTGGGGAGGGACCAGGGAAGAGACAGACTGTGAAGAAGGAAACAAGATAATTTCAGATAGTAGAATGAAGACAATAAAAGAGGTGTGCAGAGAGGGAGGAACTGGATGGATACTTTAGTTTGAATGATCAGGGAGAGCCTCACTGAGGAGGTTATAACTGACATGGAACCTGAATGACTCAAATGAGCTAACCAGCAAAGATATGGTAGATGAAACAGATGCCAAGGACCTAAGAGAGTAACATGCTTGGACTTTTCCAAAGATCAAAGAACTTGGCCCGTGTGGCTGGAGCACAGTAGGCAGAGACCGATGGAAGGTCCTAATTTAACAAGTTGTGTGTAGGAGACTTAGAATACTGTATGACCCACGTAAGTGCTCAATATATGAAGGTTAGGGTGAGGATGATGATAATGGTGATGGCAATGCTGTTCTATGAATCGAAATAAAGTAGAGTAAACTTCCAAAAGTCAGAGTCAGAAAGTATGTTCTTAGTAAACTTAGAGTTAAAATATATACCACTGGCTCTTAGCCAAGAACCAATGACACAGATGATATAAGTACTACTCAGGGAGTAACCCTAGTGACAAACAATCTTGAATCTCAGGAGTTTGACAAAATAATGTTCATTTCTCACTCACATCACAATTTGCTTTGAGTTCTCAGCTGCCCCCCAGATGGTACCTCAGTGATCCAGGCTTTTTCCATCATGCTTCTCTGCCATCTTGGAATCCTTCAATTCTTGTGCCAAGATAGGAAGGGGAAGAGAGAGTAAGGAAGGTACACTAGGCGCTTCGTCATCTCCCAGAAGTGATGCACGTGACTTCAGCTCACATTTCATTGCCTGTATCAGTCACATGATCCTAACTAGATCCAAAGAGCCTGGGTCATATGGTCCCCTGTGTACCCAGGAGGGAAGTGCAAGAGTTTGGTGAACACTGTTGAGCACATTCTCATTGTCTCTGCACAGTATGCTTAATGTCATGAGCATAGCCGGAGTTTGAGAAAAACTCCCCCTCGAATTGGCAGAGAAGTAAAACAAACAGTGCAGCAAATTTTGAGAGACTGAAAAATCTCTCACTTCAGGCTGTGAAAATATTAGGCAAATACTGGGCTATCCTACCATTTTCCCCCTTTTCCTCCCATTCAAGAAAGTTTATCTAATTGTCAGTGGTTGCGTTGCGTTACACTATAAGTGTTATTTTTTTAGTAAGCCATTGAAAAACTTTGTTTTAACAACAAATTATTGACCAAGCCTCCTGATTGCTACACAGTGTTGCATCTACACATCATGGTTAGGAGCTGCTAAATGTACCATATCGTAGTATAATATACACAACAAACATAAAAGACTGGACTGATCATCGTTCAGTTCATCTGTCCATTGAGTCAGATTATTCACCTAGCACCCATTATGTGCCTTCAGCGGCCATATCAGGACCTGCGCTTCTTGAGGATATTTCTATCATCCCCATTCTGAAGGTCCAGCTGGAGTCCTACCCCTTCCCTGTAGCTTCCATGATGATGCTTTGAGGGTAGGGAATAATGGGGGGAGTGGGCGATGAGCAGACAGAAGGCTCTCCTAGACTTCCAGGTATGAGGTGATTGTGGAACTCCAAATGAAGAGATTAGGACACTTTTGTATGGGAAAGGAGGTAATAGTGGACACTGTTTAGGAGCACAAGTGTTTTTGAAGTAGTGGGACATTACTCCAGTTAAGTTAATTCTCCCTCAGCCTGTTTCTTTACCCATAAAACAGATGACGGGGTTACGGTAAGATTAAATGAGAAAATGCAGGCAAAACACTTAGCTAAGTATCTATTTTATAAGTGGTAAATGTCTGCACGTAGTATGGTAAATTGAGGCTATATGTACGTATCCATGAAATGTAGTCTGTGGGATTAGCTGAGGTAACCTATGAACAGCATCCAAGAACAAACTAAGGGAAGGATGACTAACATGATGAAGTGAACAGATTGCAAGAAACCACAGGGAGATAACATGGTGAATGTTTTGCCTGGGATGACGGCAGACAGGGAGGGTGGGGAGAAGCCATCCGCAAGTCTGCCCTGCAGGAGAGCTCAGGGTGTGAGCTGGGAGTGCCCCATCCCCACCATACTGTCAAAAGGAATCTTCTCTGAGTTCAGGCCACCCACTCCCTAACATGGTCCAGTCTGCCAGGATTTCTGATACAATACACCAGCTATACCACCCACATCCTGTGGTTAGAACACCCTTGAAAGAAGAGGAAGGGACAGACTTACCAAAGAAAGAAAGGAAGTCGCAGAAGAAAATGGAGTGCAGGGAGAAACAGCATGTCCTGGTCTTAGCTCTATTGTTAGGTACTCATGCTTAGAAGGGGTAGGAAGCCAAGTGTAGACAGTTTTCCATTAAACCAGATTTAATTAGTGTAATTAAATACAAATAAATGTGTAAGTATAACTGATGAATACTAAATCAATTACAGTATACCGTGCAAAGCCTATGGTTATTACCTGACCTAATGGGGCCAGGATTAACAACTCAAGTGGGCAACAAGAACAAAATTCTAACAAGTCAGACAGATTTCCCTAAAAGTTAAGCAGGTATTAATTTAGTACTTGGAATCTCGAATCACGAAATGTATTTCAAAAGCCATTCACTAATTTTTGACACTCTGAATCTGAGAAAAGAAAACATATTAAAGCGTATTCATCATCCAGGAGACCTCGGCCACAAGGAAAAAGACTAGGATTATACCCCACAGTATCTCCCCAGATGTCCCAGGGAAGGGTAACATATGAAAATATTCTCAGTTGCTTTTGTTGTTGTTGTTCTTTGGGTTTTTATTAGGCCACGCCACACGGCTTGCAGGGATCTTAGCGCCCTGACCAGGGATCGAACCTGTGCCCCCTGCAGTGGAAGTGCAGAGTTCTAACCACTGGACTGCCAAGGAATTCCCAAAACATTCTCTGCTGTTAAAAAGTAAATACAAGCTATTATATGAAATAACTAGAAATCACCTTAGAAAACAGAGGATAGAGCCCTGAGCCAATGTGCAGGAAGAACGGCTACAGAGGAAGATCCTATCTAGCCCAGAATCAGGGGGTGGTGAGGGGATGACTAGCACCCAGGGAAGAGAGAGAGCATCCAGGCAAGGAGAAAAAGGACCCAGAGGCAAACTTCTCCGTAACTTTGTATGAGCCAAGCCTGTGCA
This sequence comes from Orcinus orca, assembly GCF_937001465.1. NCBI lineage: Eukaryota > Metazoa > Chordata > Mammalia > Artiodactyla > Delphinidae > Orcinus > Orcinus orca. Next base: position 15,138,740 of record NC_064559.1, on the reverse strand, counting down.
AGACAGATGAACACACACAGCCCGTGAAAGCTGAGTTCAGATCCCACTGCAAGAGGCAGATTAGACAACATGGGAGATATATGGCCCCACACGTAGGTGTAAGAATGCTCTATTCCATTGGGAAGGTCAATATTTTTATTCAATTATATCAGAAAGCTTTGGGTCCTAGTTCATAAATACGTAGAATTCTCCCGAGTTTTTGTAAAGCTCTGTTATATTTATCGGAATGTTTCCAGGCTGGTGAACATTTTGGTGAGTCCAGATCCTTCTAAAATCTTTCTGCAAGTCTGATTAAATCCATCTGGCTCTGATTAATTTACAATTAACCTGCCAAGTGTTGTCTCGGAAGAACAGCAGAGTCCAAGCCCCTCTGAGCCATCATCTTGCTAAAACTAGATTTGAGAAGAGCGTGTGAAACCCAACAAAAGTTCAAAGGAGGGTGATATCACTGGGGGCTGGAGGCATCAAGAGGTTCCATGAAGGAAAGTAAATGTGGGCCAAACTGGAAGGAAGCAAGAATTTCTATTCTTCTGTAGCCACCCCTGGGTTTAACAATGTCTTACAAATCACAGATACGTAATAACTATGTGATGACTGAGGAGGCCAAAATAAGGACTAATATGCTTCTCCATAAATCATCAACAGCAACATCTCTGAGATTTCAGTTAGTTAAAACATCATCCCAAGGTTTCATGACCCCAGTGAGAAAACGTGCCTTCCTAAGCTTCTAGCAACCGGCTGGAACGCAAGTGGAAGCACTGATATTCCTAATCAGGACTGACTGAGACTTTTGCCGGAATTCAATTAGTCCACACATTGAGAGTCAAAAATCCTTTCTTTACAGGTGATGGGGCAGGGAGGAGAAGAGGTAAGAATTGCTTGTTTAATTAAATTAATTAGGATTATTGGTGGGTTCTTGTTTCTTTCTTTCTTCTGATTGCAGCCCAACCTATTTCTGGGGTATTTTTTTTAGTCTCTGAATCCAATGCCTACAAAGATTAGGGGGAAAGAAGGAAAGAGGGACAGATTCTTGTTTGTCAGGGACAAATCTGAGTCTGGATGGATGTCTGATATTGTTCAAACATCTACTTTTTCACTTTTGAACAAGTTATTTTGCTACTTCATAGATCCAGCCTTTGGTTGTGTAAAGAGAGAGAAGGGTTTTCTGAAAACCGGATGCTCAATGATTCTCTCGTTTCTCTTGGAGGCTGAAAAATATGCTTCATTTAACGTCTTCAGGGGCTTTGCCTGAGGAGCATTCTCTTTCCCAGCCTCCCAGGATGGCTCCTCTTTCTTGGCCCTTCCCCTCTGCACCGGCATTGCCCAAGCTTCTGTCTTCAATCTTCTTCTCTTACCCTACGTGATCTTCCTTGCTTGTCAGACACATTCCACCCTTGCATTTTGACCGTTACTTGGAGGCTGATGACTTCCACATTATAGCTTCACCAAGATATACTCCTGAAATCTAAAACTGCTTACTGAACATATCCACCTAAATGTCCCACAGGCACATGTCCATGTGAAGCCACTAATATTCCTCCCTTACTATTCCTTTCCCTATGTTTCCCATTTCAGAAAATATGGAAGAATCATCTACCCTTCACCCAAACCAGAGACCTATGAGTATACCCTTTGTCTCACTCCCTGTTTCCAAGATATGACCAAGTCCTGTTGAGTCTAACAGGTAAATATCTCTCAGAGTCACCCACACCTGTCTTTTATGCCATCACCCTAATTCTAGCTACCTCTCAGCCTCACCCTGACTATCACAATAAGCTTGACTGGTCTCCCCATGTCTCCACTCTTGTTCCTCTGCAATCCATTCCCCCAATTGCAACCAATGTGATCTTTATAGATTTGATAAAATTCAAATGTGATCAGATCACACACACACACACCACTTCACTTAAAACTCTTCTCGTATTTCCACTTGCCCTGAGGATAAATACCAAAATCCTGGCACAACCTTCAAGGCCCTGCTGAGCTTGCTCCCATGTCCTCTTAAGTCTTATCTCACATTTCTCTCTACTTTTACTTTACATTCCAGTGACACTGGTCTTCCTTCAGCAGTACCTCCAACAGTCTTATGTTTCCCATGGCCACAGGATCTTTGTACATGCTGGCTCTGCCTATACCCTCCTCTCCACCACAATATCCCCCCAAGCATTTGGCTGATTGCTATTTACCCTTTAGGTCCCTATTCCACCCTCCCTCCCTCAGGGCATCATTCCCTGAACTGTAGACTAGGTCAGGCTCTCTGTTATATATACATAATGTATACCATCCTGCTCCTGTGTTTCAGACCACTAATGATTTTATATTTGTGATGACGTGATCAATAAGACCCCCTACAAAAATATAATGTCCATGATCAGGGACTGTATCTGTTTTACTCACCATTATTTTTCTAGAGCCAAGAAATAAGTAAGTAAGTACTTCTGTAAGTAGCCAATAAATGTGATGAATAAATGACTGCATGAATAAATGAACAAATTCTCTATTCCTCCTCCAAACAATAGATAACCAATGGTTTTCAATTCTACTTCTTTGACATCCCTCATCTTTATCTCTGCCCTCCATCCCCAATGCTATTTGTTCAGAACTTAATAATCTTTCATCTATTACAGAGGTCCCCTAAAGATCTTCATGCTTCCATTCTTACAGCATTCCAATCCAACCTACATACTTTGAGAAGAGTGAAATTCCTAAGATACAGATCTGAGCATGACTCTCTCCCATTCAAAATCCTTTGGATGTTTCTAAAAAACTGTGCTGATTCCCACCTCTGTCTCTTTGCTTTTGCAGCTCCCACTACCCTTCCCTCTTCCCACGTGTCAGCTTAGCAGTGATCTTCCACATTTTTCATACCATGGCACACATTTTAAAATGGCAACATTTACACAGTATATTGGAGTCTATAGAGAAGGTTCCAAGAGCCCAAAGACTAAGGAATTTAACAGTTTAATACAATTATAATCCATGTGCCCTGTCACCCAGATTGGGAAGCTCTGATTTAGGAAATACCAGTTCAACATTCAAGTCTTGCTGAAGAGTGGCTTTCTCTATGAAATATTTCTCTCACTTTTGTGACTCAACTACTGTGTAACAGACTTTTTAATAGTACTCTGAATACTTATTTTGTTTACATTCCTGCCTTTTTCTATGAAACTGAAAACCCATTTGAAACAGAGAATTTCCTACAATCATCACATACATATGTATAGACAGATAGATTTTTTTTTCTTAAGCGAAAGTTATTTCTTTCCCTTTCCCAAGCCTCTTTTCCTAGAGGTAAGCTTCCAAACTACAACTATGACTAAGCAAAGTGCTGGCATTTCGAATGATAAATATCCCAAAAAGCAAAATATGGCTATTCTGTGAAATTGAGTCCCAAGTACCCAACAGGCTATGATGCTTTTTGCTGCCAGAACATTTTCTGTCAATTGATGCTTCCAAAATTAGATGTTTCTCATCCCTAAGAAGAGAGAGATTCCAGAAGGTGAAGATTTTATAAAGGCATTGGAAAAGGTCAACGTTTTCGGTTCAAGTTATGATTGAAATGAGTATAACCTCATACTTTAGAATGCTAGGAATTCTCTTGAAGTGGTGAAAAAGCAAAGGGAGCACTGAGGCTGCCAGGAGAATTTTTTGATTTCTCAGATGGATTTGACAGCAGAATGAGCATGGCCAGGAGTTCCCCTTCACCTGGAAAGCTCTCATGCGCTTACTAAGAAGCCAGTGACCATCATCAAGCTAATAGCCAGTTCCAAGGGCATCCCATCCAAGAAAAGATGGTCCAAGCAACATGCCCAAACTCAACAATGTCCTTCAGATTTCACTTGTGACAATTTATTGCTACTGACCTAAAAGCCAAGGAATTACTTCTTTATGGTAATAATGTCCCTGCTTCTTTCCCAGCCTCAGATTCCCTGGTGAATAAATACCCCAGTACCCTCAACTGTAAAAGGCAGAAGATATAATGCCTATCTCGCAGGTTTGCTGGGAGGAATGAGTGAGAAAATAACTACAAAAGCTCACAGATCTACACATTTTAGTATTAAAGGCCAGCTGAATCAGAAGCCAATGTCACCCTCTCTTCTAGGACCACAGAAGAATTCTGAGGAATATGGGAGATCAAGGCAGCTCTGAGGATTCCTTTGAATATGTAGGTGAAAGAAGGATCCCATGAAGACGTGGTTGGTGACTTTGTACTGTGTTCCCTGAGATAAGCTGGACTACATTTCTAAGAGTTTCCTTCCCTACGTGGTGCCAGGTTGTGATTGTCAAGGAGAAATTTGCCTACTTTTTATAAGGCAGAAATGAAGCAGCAGCCTGTATACTCTGAAGGTCGGTAAATGTCGTGAGATGCAGTGGCAGCTGGTGAATGTTGTCACTGATCTGCCAGCTCACCTGGATGACATGGAGCTCTGCCAGCCGACAGCAACTCCTGTTCCTACCACAGAGCTTCCTTCTACTTCCTCAAGTCCAAGGTAGTTTGTCCTTGAGGAGTCTAGTTTAACCACAGGTTGGTTTTTGCTCTCTCCCACTTTGTGTGCAGTTTTCCTTTCTTCCTGACAGTTAGTCCTCCAGACCCACAACAATTTTGGGCTCACATCAGGTACATCAGAGACAACAGTCTTCTGCAGATTTCTTTGCCAGGTCCTGCAATTGTGTAAAGTCTTAAACCCCCTATCTCATCTCACACATTGTGGTTCTGCTTCTCAAATTAAACCTAACTGCTAAAGTAGAATTCCTTAGCATCTTAGTTTTCCCTTTAACTTTCCTTAGGAGACAAAAAGAATCTTCCTAAAGAAATATACCATCCTCTAAAGAAGATGTGGTACATACATAAAAAGGAATACTACTCAGCCATAAAAAAGAATGAAATAATGCCATTTGCAGCAACATGGACCTAGAGATTATCATACTAAGTGAAGTAAGTCAGACAAAGACAAATACGATATGATAACACTTATATGTGGAATCTAAAATACAACACAGGTGAACAGATCTACAAAACAGAAAGAGACTCATAGACATAGAGAACAGACTTACGGTTGCCAAGGGGGAGGAGGGTGGAGAAGGGAAGGATTGGGAATTTGAGATTAGCAGATGTAAACTATTTTTTATAGAATGCATAAACAACAACGTCTACTATATAGCACAGGAAATTATATTCAATACCCTGAGATAAACCATAATGGAAGATAATATGAAAATGAATATATATATATGTATATAGACATATATATGTATGTATAACTGAGTCACCTTGCTGTACAGCAGAAATTAACACAACATTGTCAATCAACTATATATCAATAAATTTTTTTTTAAATGTAACATCCTATGCCACAGATGGAACAGGTTATCTTCCTAGTCATGTGACTCAAGAATACACTGCCACCAATGCCTCATCCACCCTCATCCCCAATAGCTGGAGATCAGAACAACATCTGATCCTTCTAAAAAAAAGATACTTGTAAGAGAATTGGATGACCTTCAATCTGAGGCACCCAATGTACTCAGATTCAAAAGGAAGCAATTCTCAATTCCTTTAACAACAGATGGGACCAGGGAAGAAGGATCCTAGTGATTCTCCAAATTTCTAGAGTTCCTCTCCCTAAACTTGACATGACTAGAGTAAAGATGGACTTAATTGATATTGATAGGACATTCCATCCAAAAACAACAGAATACACTTTCTTCTCAAGTGCTTATGGAACATTCTCCAGGATAGATCATATCTTGGGTCAAACATCAAGCCTTGGTAAATTTAAGAAAATTGAAATTGTATCAAGTATCTTTTCCAACCACAGCGCTATGAGACGATATCAATTACAGGAAAAAATGTGCAAAACTACAAACACATGGAGGCTAAACAATACACTACTTATTAACCAAGAGATCTCTGAAGAAATCAAGGAGGAAACCAAAAAATACCTAGAAACAAATGACAGTGAAAACACGATGACCCCAAACCTATGAGATGCAGCAAAAGCAGTTCTAACAGGGAAGTTTATAGCAATACAATCCTACCTCAAGAAACAAGAAACATCTCAAATAAACAACCTAATCTTACACCTAAAGCAATTAGAAAAAGAAGAATAAAAAGACCCCAAACTTAGCAGAAGGAAAGAAATCATAACGATTATATCAGAAATAAATGACAAAGAAATGAAGGAAACGATAGCAAAGATCAATAAAACTAAAAGCTGGTTCTTTGAGAAGATAAACAAAATTGATAAACCATTAGCCAGACTCATCAAGTAAAGAAGGGAGAAGACTCAAATAAATAGAATTAGAAATGAAAAAGGAGAAGTAACAACTGACACTGCAGAAGTACAGAGGATCATGAGAGATTACTACAAGCAACTATATGCCAATAAAACGGACAACCTGGAAGAACGGGAAAAATTCTTAGAAAAGAACAACCTTCTGAGACAGATCCAGGAAGAAGTAGAAAATATAAATAGACCAATCACAAGCAATGAAATTGACACTGTGATTAAAAATCTTCCAACAAACAAAAGCCCGGGACCAAATGGATTCACAGGCGAATTCTATCAAACTTTCAGAGAAGAGTTAACACCTATCCTTCTTAAACTCTTCCCAAATATAGCAGAGGGAGGAACACTCCCAAACTCATTCTATGAGGCCAGCATCACCCTGATGCCAAAACCAGACAAAGATGTCACAAAAAAGGAAAACTACAGACCAATATCACGATGAACATAGATGCAAAAATCGTCAACAAAATACTAGCAAACAGGATCCAACAGCACTTTAAAAGGATCATACACAATGATCAGTGGGGTTTATCCCAGGAATGCAAGGATTCTTCAATATACACAAATCAATCAACGTGATAAACCATATTAACAAATTGAAGGAGAAAAACCATATGATCATCTCAATAGATGCAGAAAAAGCTTTCAACAAAATTCAACACCCATTTATGATAAAAACTCTCCAGAAAGTAGGCATACAGGAAACTTACCTCAACATAATAAAGGCCATATATGAACAAAACCACAGCCAACATCATTCTCAATGGTGAAAAAGTAAGATCAGGAGCAAGACAAGGTTGCCCACTCTCACCACTATTATTCAACATGGTTTTGGAAGTTTTAGCCACAGCAATCAGAGAAGAAAAAGAAATAAAAGGAATCGAAATTGGAAAAGAAGTAAAGCTGTCACTGTTTGCAGATGACAGATACATAGAGAATCCTAAACATGCTACCAGAAAACTACTAGGGCGAATCAATGTATTTGGTAAAGTAGCAGGACATAAAATTAATGCACAGAAATCTCTTGCATCCCTATACACTAATGATGAAAAATCTGAAAGAGAAATTAAGGAAACACTCCCATTTACTCTTGCAACAAAAAGAATAAAATACTTATGAATAAACCTACCTAAGGAGACAAGAGACCTGTATGTAGAAAACTATAAGACACTGATGAAAGAAATTAAAGATGGTACAAACAGATGAAGAGATATACCATGTTCTTGAATTGGAAGAAACAACATTGTGAAAATGCCTCTACTACCCAAAGCAACCTACAGATTCAGTGCAATCCCTATCAAACTACCAATGACATTATTCACAGAACTAGAAGATAAAAATTCACAATTTGTATGGAAACACAAAAGACCGAACAGACGAGGCAATCTTGAGAAAGAAAAACGGACCTGGAGGAATCAGGCTCCCTGATTTCAGACTATACTACAAAGCTACAGTAATCAAGGCAGTATGGTACTGACACACAAAAAAAGAAATATAGATCAACAGAACAGGATAGAAAGCCCAGAGATAAATTCACGCACATATGGTCACCTTATCTTTCATAAAGGAGGTAAGAATACACAATGGAGAATAGACTGCCTCTTCAATAAGTGGTGTTGGGAAAACTGGACAGCTACATGTAAAAAAAATGAAATTAGAACACTCCCTAACACTGTACACAAAAATAAACTCAAAATGGATTAAAGACCTAAATGTAAGGCCAGACACTATAAAATTCTTAGAGGAAAACATAGGCAAAACAATCTATGACATACATCACAGCAAGATCCTTTTTGACCTACCTCCTAGAGAAATGGAAATAAAAACAAAAATAAATGAATGGGACCTAGTGAAACTTTAAAGCTTTTGCACAGCAAAGGAAACCATAAACAAGATGAAAAGAAAACCTTCAGAATGGGAGAAAATATTTGCAAATGAAACAACTGACAAAGGATTAATCTCCAAAATATACAAGCAGCTCATGCAGCTTAATATGAAAAAAAGAAACAACCCAATCCAACAACAGGCAGAAGACCTGAATAGATATTTCTCCAAAAAGATACCCAGACTGCCAACAGACACATGAAAGGATGCTCAACATCACTAATCATTAGAGAAATGCAAATCAAAACTACAACGAGGTATCACCTCACACCGGTCTGAATGGCCATCATCAAAAAATCTACAAACAATAAACACTGGAGAGGTGTGGAGAAAAGGGGACCCTCTTGCACTGTTGGTGGGAATGTAAACTGATACAGGCGCTATGGAGAACAGTATAGAGGTTCCTTAAAAACTAAAAATAGAACTACCATATGACCCAGAAATCCCACTACTGGGTATATACCCTGAGAAAACCATAATTCAAAAAGAAACATGTACCACAATGTTCATTGCAGCACTATTTACAATAGCCAGGACAAGGAAGCAACCTAAGTGTCCATCAACAGATGAATGGATAAAGAAGATGTGGCACATATATACAATGGAATATTACTCAACCATAAATAGAAACGAAATTGAGTTATTTGTGTTGAGGTGGATGGACCTAGAGTCTGTCATACAGAGTGAAGTAAGTCAGAAAAAGAAAAACAAATATAGTATGCTAATACGCATATATGGAATCTAAAAAAAAAAAAAATGGTTCTGAAGAACCTCGGGGCAGGACAGGAATAAAGATGCAGACATAGAGAACGGACTTGAGGACACGGTGGGGGGAAGGGTAAACTGGGATGAAGTGAGAGAGTGGCATGGACATATATATACTAGCAAATGTAAAATCGATAGCTAGTGGGAAGCAGCCACATAGCACAGGGAGATCAGCTCAGTGCTTTGTGTCCACCTAGAGGGGTGAGATAGGGAGGGTGGGAGGGAGATGCAAGAGGGAGGGGATATGGGGATATATTAATGTATAGCTGATTCACTTTTTTATACAGCAGAAACTAACACACCAGTGTAAAGCAATTGTACTCTAATAAAGATGTTAAAAAAAAAATGAACTAGCTATGTAGACTCCTTGCTTGACCCCTGTAATTAACACTGCACTTTCCTTCACCACAACCCAGTGTCAGTAGATTGGCTTTACTGCACGTGGACAAGCAGACCCAAGTTTGCTTCGGTAACAACTGGGGTGCCCTGTAAGCTTAAGCACCTTAATTACTGATAGTGCCTCACATGGACAGAGCACTTACCAGTATTCAGTGGGGCTCCTTTCACCTTATTGCCTCTGAACCTCACATCTTCTTGAACAGTCTGTGATTACAATATTGTAGAGGCCATTTTACAGGTGAGAAAACTGGAGACTCAGTACTGACATGACTTTCCCTTGTCACATAGCCACTTAGTAGCAGAGTCTCAGCAAGGGCCCAGGTTCTCTGGGTCTTGGTCTGAGGGTTTCCAGTATATCACACTAACTTAAGTTGTTCTTGCACATAAAACAACATTTTACAAATAAACCAGGTGGTTTCTACCTTCTCCAGGTGAAGTTCACCACATCTGCCAAGCAAAGCATCAGATGAGGATGAGCATCTAGACCCAAAGAAGAAAAAGAGCAAAATAGACTCCACTAATTTGATATATCCAAAGTGTTCATTTTTAGTAGCACCTCCTCTGTTTTCCAGCCTTCAAAAACTTTCAGGCTCTTATTCAAAGCATTAACTAAATAGAACTCCTCCGGAGAAAGATGGTGTCTATAGGAGGCAGAACATTTCCATCACCCACCCACACACCCTGCAAGAGGACACATAGGGCCCTTTTTAATTGGCTTCCACTCCCAGCTTCTCTTGGGAAAATCACTTTAAGAAGCCTCAGCTCCCTCATCTGTAAAATAAAGCACTGGAATAGATACTCCCAAATGTCCCTTACAGATATTACATTCTATGTTTGGTGGACAATGGCTTAGGGAAACTGTGTGTCACGGGAGAACACTGGATAAAGAGTCAGAGAGTAGATTCAGAATAAGTTTGCCTCTGCCTCTTGCTACCTTCAGGCAACTCAGTTACCCTTTCAGAGTTGAAAATACCATCTCACAGATCTTTTGGGAGGAGCAGATGTACACACCACAACTCTAGGCTATGATTAATTATCACAGCAGAGCTTCCCTGCCAGCCCCAAAGGAGATTCAAGATCTGGTTGTGTCAGGTGAACCTGTGAGCCATTGGAGCTCCAGGATCTATTGCCTAAGTTGATGTGAATGGAGGGGAAAAAAAGCCCAAGAAAATGTCTTGGAGGAAGGCAGAAGAAAAGGCCACAGGAGATGACAGCTCTGCGTGTGTGGGTGTGTCCCCACCCAGGCCTAGAGACCTAAGTCTACATTTACCTTGAGGATGCTGCAGGCAGAAGCCAAAGGCACCATTTCCCAGAGAAACTTATGTCTTGAGATCAATCAGGCTTATTCCAGGACCAAGAGACCAAATTCATCCAGGTGGAGAATGGAAACCTTTTTAGAGGGGAACACGGTGTCACTCTTAGCATGAGAGGGGACACATAAAGAACAATATTTGGCACCTGCGGGTTCCAACCAGGGTAGTAACAGGCCTGGGAGCGGCACTCCCCCAGAGCCTGTGCAACAGTGCTCACCCATATTTTTCCCTCTAGCAGCCAGTGGGCAAGGGTACCAGCTGGGAGTAGAAGAAAAACTGCACGTGAACACATAGAAGACACTCCAGGGACTCCCAGAGTCTCTGCTTTTGAGGAGGAAATATCTTACTTTAATATGACTCCATGGGTGCCTACAGCCTAGAAGATATTTGGGTTCTATTCCATAGATAGGGTGGTAGGGATGAGAAAAATACTTATCCCAAAAGTTCATCCAATGAATAAAAACTACAGAGTAAGAGTTCAAACTAACTTTTCTTTACTTGATATTTACATTTACCAAGTAATATTTTTAAAATAAATTCATTTAAAAATATTCTCCCCAAATAGTGTAGTTCTTTAAATTTGACAATAAATTCACTCTCAATCCATTGTTCAGAGGATAGCGTCAATGGACAAAGAAGTTGACCCCGTTTTCCAAGACAGAAAATGTAATTTTGTTGATGCCCCCTGTTCAGTGTTTCTTATGAAAATAATGAATTTCACACCGTTCTGTTGATAAGAGAGAAAACCACACAGGGAATACATTTTTGAATACCATCTGTGCCATTAACAAGTCATATTATATCAGCATTTCACAGTTTGGGGCAGTGTCCCAGGGTACAACATTTGGCCTGTGTCACATAGAAATGCATGAAATTTTAAGCTTAATTATCCCTCACCGATACAACTGAGGGCACTGCCCAGATGTTCTTAAAGGGTGCATCCAGGTTCAACATTGCATCTCAGCATTTCTGGTATGATGTGAACTGTGAACTCTTTCCATGGGCATAATTATCCCCAAACTCTCTTAGAACTTTTGTTTCAACTGCTAAGTGGTATATGAAAAGAAATGATTTTTTTTATTGAAGGTTAGCTGATTTACAATGTTGTGCTAATTTCTGCTGTACAGCAAAGTGACTCAGTTATACACATATATATATTCTTTTTTTATATATATTCTTTTCCATTACGGTTTATCCCAGGAGATTAGATGTAGTTCCCTGTGCTATACAGTAGGACCTTGTTGTTTATCCATTCTAAATGTAACAGTTTTCATCTACTAACCTCAAACTCCCAGTCCATCCCTCTCCCTCCCCACCTCCCCACTGACAACCACAAGTCTGTTCTCTACGTCTGTGAGTCTGCTTCCGTTTTGTAGATAGGTTCGTTTGTGTCACATTTTAGATTCCACATATAAGTGATATCATATGGTATTTGTTTTTCTCTTTCTGACTTACTTCACTTAGTATGATAATCTCTAGGTCCATCCATGCTGCTGCAAATGGCATTATTTCATTCTTTTTAAAGGTTGAGTAATATTCCATTGTATATATGTACCACATCTTTATCCATTCACCTGTCGATGGACATGTAGGTTGTTTCCATGCCTTGGCTACTGTGAATAGTGCTACTATGCACATAGGGGTGCATGTATTGAAAAGAAATTATTTTAAATAAAGACTTGCTTTTATTTTAGAGTGGAATAGTATGATTGCATTATAAAAGTCCCACTAATATTATCATTAATAATAATCATGATGTATGAAGACTCATTGTGACTTAAGTTCCATTAAATTAATTTTGTTATATAAAACAATTTACCATAAAAAAAGTAAAACTGCCTATGTCATATTTGGTTTGGAGATCATAAACTATATATATTATATAATTATATACATGTAAATATACATGTAGATGTAAAATATATATGAATATATATTTAAATGTAGACTACAATTAACTACATTTTGGCAACAAATTAGACTTTTCATACTTTTTATTTTACTTCTAAACTAATTCAGAAAGGCTTCATATTTTTACTTGTAAACCCTCTTCACATATAATATATTGCTGACATATAGTCTTTATTCCCAATAAATTGGATATAATCATTACTATAGTTTCTCTGTAAGTATTCGTTTTCTCAAAGTTCTGGAAACATCTCAATGTATTGTATAAATTTTTCCATCAGATAAATTAAACTTATAAATATAGGGAAGAGCATCTTGTGATTAATTTACAGGATTATATCCATGTTTCAGCATCAATATTCTTTTCCAGAATTTAACTAACAATCTATTGTAGGTACAAAATTTAAAATATATGAGTAAGAATAAAAGTCACTTTTAATTGTACCACCACCAGAGAAGGAAATGTTCAGCTGAGAAATAAATTAGCTGAATGACCGAATCTTCAGCAGCCTCCATAAAGGGTCATGTGTTTGCTAGATTCTTACTTAGAGCCCTTCACACTGATTTGTTTTGAACGGGGAAAAAAATGACTTATATTTATTAATTGAAAAACAGATGGCATTCCTGTCTTTATGTGATCCCACAAAATACTTTGCAAACCCCAAAATTGATAGACATGGGTTAGGAAATGTCATAATATTGAATCATTTTCTAAAAGGCTCTGCTGTAACTGAATTCTGTTTGTCAAGATCACCAGAGCTTGGGGAGAGAGACATCCCTTCCCCACTGTAATTCTGGGACTGGCCACAGTGTAAGACACACGTAACATTGGAACATCTAAACACGTGTGCCAGCAAGCAGGCTTTGTCTCCTATGGGAGAACATTTCTTGCTAATAAATCCCCTCTGACTCTGCTTCTTGTGGATTGTGTTTCTTTGGCCTTTGCAAGTTTCGTCACTAACGTCTTCATCCTTTCACGGTTCTGAATTACCTGTGCATCTTGAACTTGGACTTGATTCTCAAGCTTTCCCTTGACCTTGTTAGCTCACTTCCAGTTCAGAATCCTTTCTGAACCAGCTGCTGTCCCTGACTCAGCACTCTAAGAAAAGCAGTTATATGTTCCTTTTCCAGTATTACTTTTCATCTCTAGGAGGACAGCTCTGAAACCAAACCTCAGAGTTTCAGGAGAAGGGTGTTAAGTTCTAAAACAACAGAACAATATCCATGGTAGACAGGCAAGAGAAAAGTCATCAAACTGCTTTTCTAGACACGGCTGACATCTTTCCTTTTGAATGAAAGAAAAAATAGAACTTACGGACTATCTTAATTAGGTCTGTTTTTTCCCCATTTCTAAGTTGTGTTCCTTTTCAAGATCAAAAAGAATCAAAGAAATCTCTTGAGGCTGTTTTCTTGTCATTGATGTGTTAAAAACAGTAAAACACCTTCACTGAATTACCATAAATTCAACACAGCATAAAGGAAAACATTTTATAGTGCTTGTTTTCTTTTTTTGTAAGAAAAAATGTTACAAGTCCTCTCCATATCCCTCCTAATTGCTATTTTTTATTGCCCATACACTCTTGTTAACCTTCTTTGCCTACCACAGTGGGGTCAGACCAACAAACGTTGCTGTTGGAATGGAAATATCATATACATAAAAAGCAAACTTCAAACTGAATGCTACGATATCATTCACAGATGTCATCACTAGCAATAGGAGAAGGGGGTTGTCTTGTGTGAGAAGAAAAGCAAAATGGAACTGCAGCCCTATATGAGCTCTCTCAAATGGAGCCAGGAGACCACTGAGGAAGTGTGACTTCTGCACATCTCGGCCCAGGTGGAATCTGACCTATTGACCACTTACTGTCCTAATGAAGGCATCCAAAACATCTGTAAGAAACTCAAGATATTTACTGGATTCTTACCCTAAAATAACTGTAACAGCCTGTCTACTTATCAAGCCCCTCTCCTGAAACAACTCATGATTCCTTAAGGACAAATATTTCCTGACTTGCATCAGGGTCCATCATAATTCTCACTGGGCAACTTTAACAGTCGTGTGGCTTTTTGCCTTTATAAGCCTTTTGACTCTTTCACCTTAATCTGTGTCTCCTGAAATGCAGCTCTTAAGACCACAAATAAAGGCCTTAGTTCTTTGCAGCCTTGATACTGATTATTGTTCAACGCCTGCAATTGTAAGGGCGGCTCCAGGGAGTCTACTCCTTTAAGAAGGCAGCGAGAGGCAAGAGCTGCTGATAGCAGATTGATCTCTTCCCCTTGGAAAGTGACCTCAAGCTATGATATGGCAGAAGAGAGTGGTCCAGCTCAGGAGTTTGTACATACACGGACAAGCATCTTTGGTAGGAGAACCTCAGAAAACTCAATTAACTGCCTCCCATGGAGTGGGCAGCTTCTGCCTTGGCATTGCAGGATGTCAGAAGGAATACCCCACTGCCTTAAGAAAACCAAAGAAACACATTATCCCCCTTCTGAGAGGTTAAAGTATGCAAGATCCAATAGGCCATTCTCACTGCAGTCAGGGATGCCAAGGATATGAAGGCTTTCGTTCACAGGGAAAGTTCTCTTCTCTAACACCACCATCATCTTTTGCCACTGAAGTGGCCATTACAAAGCTCATTATTTCAGAAAAAAAAAATATTCACAGAGAATCAAAGATGTACAGTGTAAGGGGTATAAAGGATAAGAAACTGCCTACACACAATGCATTTATTCATGAGGCTATCAGGGAAGGAGGAGTGATTAAACCCCAAAGTTGGAAAACCTAAAGTCTTTTCTATTCTTCAGGATTTGGCTTTAGAAAATCCCCTTATAAACCAGAATTACCCCCAATGAACTATAGAGAGGGAAAACTTTTCTTCTCTCCTCTTAGATTCCATAACAGAGGCTTGAAAAGTAAACTGACAAAAGACAGGTAAGGAGGGGAAAGCCATACAAATTGTATTACTATTTTTAATTTCACTTGCCTAGGGGCTTCACAGGAAAGAAAGAAAACAGAAAAACAAACAAACACACAAAAACAGAAAAACAAAGAAGCAGTTAGACCCAGAGGCTTATATACCATTTTAACAAAGGACTATAAATTGTGGATATGTAGCTAGACAAAAGAAAGGAGGTTTGGGTTTCTAAGGGCAATGACATGTGGGAAGGTGACTAGGAAATATATAGAGGAAGCTCATGATAAGGATCATTTAGTAAGCTCTGTTTATGCAGACTCAAATCAGTGCCATTTATGGCTCCAATGATAAAGGCTGTTCTCTTCCTGGTATGGGAAGGGAGAGACACATCACAAGATAAATTTATGCCCTGCTGTTAGGCAGTGAGGGGAGAACAGAGAGCTCATCCTGTATCTGCTTTTTCTCAATTGCCTTCAGCTCAAAATAATCTTTAAGCCAAAGTACCATAGTTTGGGGTGGCATATTCTGATCTGCTTCAACTCTTTCTCTGACAGTGGCATAAACATTGGGGTGACACAGCTGGCTCATGGAGGCTCACAAAGGAGTGGCTTGTTAAAGTTTCACAGATTTTGTGAGCCAGTGTTAAACATAGCCATTATTAGAAATTAAAATTAAATGAATTATACTGAAAAAGAAAGGTAAAAAATACTCAAAATTCTCACTTAATTACTTTACTGCATTTTACAAATATTTATACTCCTATATATACATCTATTACGTTTTTATGATGAAAATACAGTTAGCCTTCCATATCTTCCAGTTCCACATCCATGAATTCAACCAAATATTCAAAAATATTTGGAAAAAATTCTAGAAATTTGCAAAAAACAAAACTTGAATTTGCCATATGCTGGCAACTTTTTGCATAGCATTTCCATTGTACTTACAACAATTTACATAGCATTTACATTGGATTAGGTATTATAAGTAATCTAGAGATGATTTAAAGTATACAGGAGGATGTGCATAGGTTGTATGCAAATACTGTGTTATATTATTTCAGGGACTTGAATATATATGGATATTGGCATCCACGGTGGACCTGGAGCCAATCTCCGTGGATACAGAAGGACGACTCTACTATATATGGTGTGTTACTGATCATCTCTTCCCAGTTCCTCTTTCAGAAGCATCATGTTGGTAACTAGAAATCAGCCAAGGTGGGAGTGTCTGCACCATGGAAATCAGCAAAAGCTAAAAATCTGGGTTTGATTTATTGTTTTATTGATTGCCTGTGCTTAAGAAAGAGATGAAGAAAATGTTAACATTGCAGATGAAACGTTGTTTTAAAAGTGTATCATATCTGTAGCCATATATTCTAAGGCACACAAAATAGGGAGGAAATACTCTTCCAGCATTTGAAAAGTATCTAATTCAGCAAAGAAGTCACTCATGTCATTGATAAGTGACTGAAGTTTTGACATACATAGTACTGAAGCTGAAAGAGATTTCTGTTTAATGAATGTGATTTGTACAAGAATGAGAAATAGTTTAATTATAGATCATATAACAGATGTGATGACAATAAATTTTACTGGGAAAAGGGCAGATTAGAATGAAACTCCATTTTTCATGTCGTGGTTGTCTATAGACACAAGAATTCAGCAAAAATCAACAAAACACTTATGATAAGGAATACTGTATATGCTATTATTACTTGTAAATTGTGTGCTACACATCTGAATACCAGTAACATTTATAACAAAGTATATATATGTATTTCTGTATCTAACACACATGCACACACACACACACACACACACACACACACTCACATCTTTTTTTTGCCACTAGTTAAACAGTTACTAGCACATCATTAGACATTAGATGCAAGGATGGTTATGGACACCATGGAGGTTACCCCCGTTTTATTATCTATGAATGCTCCATACAGGCCCTGAACATCCCTGTGGTCTAATGAATAAATTCATTAGATGGATCTTTTGTCTATAAATTTAAATAAAACTTGTTTAAAACTGCTCATATACTTGACCTATATGGTCTCAGGGGATAATGAGTCCCATATTTCTTATTCATGATACATGAGATTTTAGGGGAAAAATTTAGAAAAAAATATCTAATCAAACAGTTTTCAGGCTTCTTTTAACATTCATTGCCCAGCATACATAAGATACTCTTAATGGTTAGTCCTGGGAAGTGAGATTGAGGACTCAGGGAAGGTGAAAGGGGGTTTTCATTTTCATTCTGTGTCAGTTTGAATTGGTTTCCTGAGAAGGAGGAAAGATCCGAAGAAGATAGGTAGAAAATGGAGGTCCAGAAATGTGCTGTGTGGTAGGGCAAATAGGTTATTTGTTTATTTAGATCCCAGCATATTCAAGAATTATTTAAATAGCTTATAGAAATTCATATAATGCAATAGGATAAAAGTAATAACAGTAAAACCAAGGTGAAGGCATAATCATGGCAGCACAGATAGGGGAGTCAAAGATAAAAATGCACAACCTGAGGTCTTGCTTAACTACTACGGGTAAACAGAGAGTTCTCCTCTACACATGAAAAATTTAAGGATCAAAATACAAAGAGATATATAAACCAGTTTTCTCAGACTTGTTCACAAAGACTTAAATACCTCTTGCTTACCACTGAACATCATCAGAGAAGAAGGGGAAGACCTATTTACAGAATAACCTGAAGCATAAGAGCTCACAGAACTCTTGATGATTCAGCAAACAAATCCTTCCCTCTGGTGATGCTTCTTGCTCCTATCAGCTGACCATATTAGGATTCCAGTGCTTCAGGATTCCACATTGAAGTGGTCCTCGTGGAAGCCAGAGAGCTAGATTACATGAGCCACTGTGATCTCTCTTGTTCTAACTAGTTCAATGAGTACTTCACAGGACATTCCAGAATGTTCCCTTCACTCCAGACAGGACTATCTAACACTCACTCAAATAGTCTCCTTACTTAAGCAATGTTGTAAAATCTAAAAATCCATCCCTTTCTTCCAGCCCTTATCAAATTTTACCAATTAGTCAAGGCCCAACTGAAGTCCCAGGGGCTACATTTTTTATCATATATTAGTTGATTAATGATTTATCTACTTTCCATGAACAAATCTTAATATTTTCCTAGCCACTTCCCAACCAGAATTATTCGATATTGGAGGCCTGTTGGCAATAGGCTCTCCTGGCTAAATGACTAATATGACATAACTCCCTGTACACATAGAAAGGAAGTCTGAAAACCAAGGCAGAATGGGCAAAATTAATAAGGCAGCTTCTTAAATACTGATGAAGTATGTTGGATAAACATCACAGTCAAGGCACTGGAAAAATTACATGGAATACATTTTCATTCAGGTATATTTTCTTCAAAAGAATAAATTATAGCTGAAAAAAAAAGTACTTCATCACTTTGGGAAAAGAACTATATCAGGAAACACAGACTTTCATTTCCTGGAAGATGGAGGAGAGGTAATTATGAACAAATGAAAGAATAAAATCCTCAGCAAAGAAATAGAAAGTCTCAGAGAACAAAGCAACCAAAGATATAAAAAGCAACCAAATAGACATTTTAGAACTGAAAATTACAATAATCAAAATTAAAACTCGGGCTTCCCTGGTGGCGCAGTGGTTGAGAGTCCGCCTGCTGATGAAGGGGACACGGGTTTGTGGCCCGGTTCGGGAAGATCCCACATGCCGCGGAGCAGCTGGGCCCGTGAGCCATGGCCGCTGAGCCTGTGCTTCCAGAGCCTGTGCTCCGCAACAGGAGAGGCCACAACAGTGAGGCCGCATACCACACACACACACAAAAAAAATATTAAAACTCAATAACAAAATAGAGGGGATAGAGGAAACAATCAGGGAACTAGAAGATAAAACAATAGAAATCCAATCTGAACAACAGAGAGAAAATCGGAGTTTTGAAAAATGAACAGAGCCTTAGGAAACTGTCAGGGCAGTGCTGAAAAAATACTTGAAGAAATTAATGGCTGAAATCTTCCCCAATTTGTCAAGAGTCACAAATCTACAGTTTCAGGAAGCCCAGTGAATATCAAACAGAATAAACCCAAAAAAATCCACAACAAGACACAGCATAATAAACTTCTGAACTAAAGAAAAATCTTGAGTGTAGCCAGAGAAAAACAATACCTTACCAATAGGGGAAAAGAGTTCTAATGATGGAAGATTTTTCATCAGAAACCATGGAGGCCAGAAGAAAGTGGCACAATATTGTTTAAGTGTTGAGAAAAAAGAACTGTCAACCCAGAATTCTATACCCAGTGGTAACATCCTTCAGGAATGAAGAAGAAATCATGACATTCTCAGTTGAAGGAAACTGTTGCCAGCAAACACATGCAAAAATGGCCAAAGGAAGTTCTCTAAACAGAAAACAAACAGTAAAAGAAAGAACTTTCAAAGGAAGAAAAAGCTGGTGAGCAAAAAGATAAGTAAATCCAATAGGCTTTCCTTCTCCTCCTGACCTTTCTAAAGTATGTACGATAGTTGATACAAAAATTATAACACACATTGATGTAGTTTTAAGTGTGCATAAGGGAAAGTTTTAATAAAATTGAAGTATAAAGAGGGGAGGAAATTGGGATATAAAGGGAGATAAGGTCTCTATACTTCACTTGAAAGAGTAAATTAACATGACTGTTAAATTCTGATAAGTTATGTATAATATAATGTAATACCAAGAGCAACCACTAAAAAAGCTATACAAAGAGACACTCTCAAAACTTCTATAGACAGATTAAAATAGAATTCTAAAAAAATGTTCAATAAATCCACAGAAAGTCAGGAAAAGATAACAGAGAAACAAAAAGTAAAGTGAACAAAGAGAAAACCAAATAAATGGCAGAATTTAGCCCTAATATACTTGACCCTTGAAAAACACAGGTTGAACTGAGCAAGTTCACTTACATCTGGATTATTTTCAATAAATAAGTACTACAGTACTACAATCCACAGTTGGTTGAATCTGTGGATGTGTAACTGGGGATACAGAGGGCTGACTATAAAGTTATACACAGATTTTCAATTGTGTAGAGGGTCAGTGCCCCAACCTCCACACTGTTCAAGAGTATATCAGTATTTTGTACTGTAGTTCAATAATTACATCAAATGTAAATTATCTAAAAATACCTATTAAAAGACAAAAATTGTCAGAGTAGATTAGAGAACTTGAACCAACTATATTCTGTCTACAAGAAATTCACTTCAAATATACAATATAGGTAGGTTGAAAGTAAAAGGATGAAAAAAGATATATCATTCAAACATTAATGATAATTGTCATTAATCAAAAGAAAGCAGGAGTGACTATATTATTATCATTTAAAGTTCAGAGCAAGAAAATTACCAGAGGCAGAGAGGGACCTTAAAAATTAAACACACTAAGAAGGCATAGCAATCCTAAATGTGCCTACACCAAAAAACACAGCTACAAAATATGAGGTAAAAACTGATAGAACTAAAAGGAGAAATAGACAAATCAACAATTATAGTTGGATATGTCAACACCCACCTCTCAACAACTGATAGAACAACTAGACAGAAAGTCAGCAAGACTATATAAGAATTCAACAGTACCATCTGTTATAGTCTGAACTGTGTTCCCCCAAAATTTATATGTTGAAGTCCTAACCCACAGTACTTTGGTTGTGGCTGTATTTGGAGATAGAGCCTTTAAATAAATACATTAAAATGAGGCCATCAGGGTGGGCTCTAATCCAATCTGTTTAGTATCCTTATAAAAAGAGGAAATTTGGACATACAGATAAAGAGACACCAGGGATGTGTGCTCATATAGAAAAGACTCTTTGAGGACACAGTGAGAAAGCAGCCATCTTCAAGCCAAGGAGACAGGTGTCAGGAGAAACCATACCTGCCAACACCTTAATCTTGGACTTCCAGGATCCAAAACTGAAAGAAAATTAATCTCTGTTGTTTAAACCACCTAGTCTGTAGTATTTTGTTGTGGCCGCCCTAGCAGACTAATATACCATCAATCAACAGGATCTGACATTAATAGAATACTCCATCCAACAACATCAAAATATACATTCTTTTCGAGTACACATGAAACAAAAATAGAACATATCCTGGGCCATAAAACATACTTCAACAAATTTAAAAGAATTGAAATCATACAACGTGTCCTCTGACCACAACAGAATCAACCTAGAAATCAATGACAAAAAGATAAGAAAATATCAAAACAATTAGAAACTAAACAACACACTTCCAAATAATCTATGGATCAGAGAGGAAGTCTCAAAGCAAAATTTAAAAAATGTACAATTATCCAAAAGAAAATGAAAACACAGCATATCAAAATGTGTGGGACACAGCTACAGCAGTGCTGCAGGAATTTATAGCACTAAGTGCACATGCTTAAAAAGGGTCTCAAATCAATAATGTTAGCTCCCATCTCAAGAAGCTAGAAAATGAAGAGCAAAATCAATCCAAAGCAAGAAAAGAAAGGAAATGATAAAAACTGGAGCAGAAATCAATTAAGTTGAAAAGAGAAAAACAATACAGAAAAATATTGAAACAAAGAGCTGGTTCTTTGAAAAGATCAACAAAATTGACAAACTTCTAGCAAGATTGAAAAAGAGAAGACACAAATTACCAAACTCAGGAATGAAGCAGAGTATATCACTATAAACCTTGCAAACAACTTGAATAATAATAGGAGGATACTATGAACAACTCTACACACATAAATTTGACAAAATTGGCCAATTCCTTAAAAAACACTATCACAATCACCTCATATGATAGGTACTATGAAGAGTTCTCAAACTAATAAGAAATTGAATTTGTAACTTAAAATCTTCCAAAAATGAAATTTCCAGGCCCAGATGTTCTCACTGGAGAATTCCACCAAACATTTAAAGAAGAATTAACACTAATTCTATACAATCACTTCCAAAATTTAAAAGAGAAGGGAATACCTCCCAAAAATTTTTATGAAGATAGTGTTATCCTAATACCAATACCAGAGAAAAGAAAGAGGGGGATGGAGGGAGAGGGAGAGGGAGGAAAAAAGGAAAGAGGGAAGAGAGGGAGGGAGGAAGGAGGGCAGGGGAGGAAGACATTTACAGACCAACTAGTTCCTCACTAAGTAATTATTTGCTATGGAAGTAAGGACTCTTCCCCTTAGAGACTCAAGTTGGCATGATAATATCAAAGACCTTCCTCTTTACATTTAAGCAGTATTAGAGAGCCAAAATGGTAAAGCAGAAATAATACAGAATTCAGATTAAGAAGATACAGTGAAAGTTCATTCATTACAGCAGTGCTTCTCTAACTTTAGCATGCATCAAAATCACCTGGAACAATTATTAAAACAAAAATTTCTGGACCCCACCTGAAGAGTTTCTGATTCAGTATGTCTGAGGTGGAGCCTGAGAATTCACATTTCTAACAAGTTCCCAGGTGAAACTGTTACTTCTGGCCCAGGTACCACACTATGAGAATCATTGTTTTACTCTTAGTAGCTCTGTGACCATAAGCACATCACTTAACTTTCTAAGTTTTAGTGACCTCATTTGTAAAATTCAGATGGCAATAATATCTACCCAAGCTATCGAAAAGAGGTTATGAAAAAGCAAAATAAGAAAATGTACATGAAAACATTTGGCAAATTAGAAAGTACTATATAAATTCATTCCTTCACTCAAAATATACTTTTGATAACACATTATGTGCTGGTACTATGTTAGGAGCTGAGGCCAAATCAATTATTGGAGTCTATAATCTAATATGGAAGAAAAACATTAAATAATTATTTACCTATGAGTGTAAGTAAATGTCATTAACAAAAATATTTCAGCTGAGCTTCAGCTCAAGATGGCGGAAGAGTAAGATGCGGAGATCACCTTCCTCCCCACAGATACACCAGAAATACATCTACACGTGGAACAACTCCTACAGAACACCTACTGAATGCTGGCAGAAGACCTCAGACCTCCCAAAAGGCAAGAAACCCCCCACGTACCTGGGTAGGGCAAAACAAAAAAGAATAAACAGATACAAAATAAAAGGGACGGTACCTGCACCAGTAGGAGGGAGCTGTGAAGGAGGAAACGTTTCCACACACTAGGAAGCCCCTTCGCAGGCGGAGACTGCGGCTGGCTCAGGGGGAAAGCTTCGGAGCTGCGGAGGAGAGCACAGCAACAGGGGTGCGGAGGGCAAAGCGGGGAGACTCCCGCACAGAGGATCAGGGCCGACCGGCACTCACCAGGCCGAGAGGCTTGTCTGCTCACCCGCCGGGGCTGGCGGGGCTGGGAGCTGAGGCTCGGGCTTCGGTCGGAGCGCAGGGAGAGGCCTGGGGTTGGCGGCTTGAACACAGCCTGAAGGGGTTAGTGCGCCACGGCTAGCCGGGAGGGAGTCCGGGAAAAAGTCTGGAGCTGCCGAAGAGGCAAGAGGCTTTTTCTTCCCTCTTTGTTTCCTGCTGCGCAAGGAGAGAGGATTAAGAGCACTGCTTAAAGGAGCTCCAGAGACGGGCGCGAGCCGCGGCTAAAAGCGCGGACCCCAGAGGCGGGCAGGAGACGCTAAGGCTGCTGCTGCCGCCACCAAGAGGCCTGTGTGAGAGCACAGGTCACTGTCCACACCCCTCTTCCGAGGAGCCTGTGCAGCCCGCCACTGCCAGGGTCCCGGGATCCAGTGACAACTCCCCGGGAAGAACGCACGGCACACCTCAGGCTGCTGCAACGGCACACTGGCCTCTGCCGCCGCAGGCCCGCCCCGCACTACGTGCCCCTCCCTCTCCCCCGGCCTAAGTGAGCCAGAGCCCGCGAATCAGCGGCTCCTTTAACCCTGTCCTGTCTGAGCGAAGAACAGACGCCTTCCAGCGACCTACAGGCAGAGGCGGGGCCAAATCCAAAACTGAGCCCCTGGGAGCTGTGAGAACAAAGAAGAGAAAGGGAAATCTCTCTCAGCAGCCTCAGAAGCTGCGGATTAAAGCTCCACAATCAACTTGATGTACCTGCATCTCTGGAATACCTGAATACACAAACGAATCATCCCAAATTAAGGAGGTGGACTTTGAGAGGAAGATTTATGATTTTTCCCCTTTTCCTCTTTTTGTGTGTTTGTGTATGCTTCTGTGTGAGCTTTTGTCTGTATAGCTTTGCTTCCACCATTTGTCCTAGGGTTCTAGCTGTCCGTTTTTTTTTAATTTTTTTTCTTTTTTTCCTCTTAATAATTATCTTTTTATTTTAATAAATTTATTATATTTTATCTTACTTTATTTTATTTTACTTTATCATTTTTCTTTCTTTTTTTCCTTCCTTCCCTCCTTCCTTCCTTCCTTCCTCCCTCCCTCCCTACTTTCTTTCTTTCTTTCTTTCTTTCTTTCTTTCTACTTCTACGAATTCATTCTTTCTACTTTTTCTCCCTTTTATTCTGAGCCGTGTGGATGAAAGGCTCTTGGTGCTGCAGCCAGGAGTCAGTGCTGTGCCTCTGAGGTGGGAGAGCCAACTTCAGGACACTGCTCCACAAGAGACCTCCCAGCTCCACATAATACCAAATAGCGAAAATCTCCCAGAGATCTCCATCTCAACACCAGCACCCAGCTTCACTCAACGACCAGCAAGCTACAGTGCTGGACATCCTATGCCAAACAACTAGCAAGACAGGAACACAACCCCACCCATTAGCAGAGAGGCTGCCTAAAATCATTATAAGTCCACAGATACCCAAAAACACACTACCAGACGTGGACCTGCCCACCAGAAAGACAAGATCCAGCCTCATCCACCACAACACAGGCACTAGTCCCCTCCACCAGGAAGCCTACACAAACCACTGAACCAAACTTAGCCACTGGGGGCAGACACCAAAAACAACGGGAACCACGAACCTGCAGCCTGCAGAAAGGAGACCCCAAACACAGTAAGATAAGCAAAATGAGAAGACAGAAAAACACACAGCAGTTGAGGTAGCAAGATAAAAACCAACCAGACCTAACAAATGAAGAGGAAATAGGCAGTCTACCTGAAAAAGAATTCAGAATAATGATAGTAAAGATGATCCAAAGTCGTGGAAATAGACAAAATGCAAGAAACATTTAACAAGGACCTAGAAGAACTAAAGATGAAACAAACAATGATGAACAACACAATAAATGAAATTTAAAATACTCTAGATGGGATCAATAGCAGAATAACTGAGGCAGAAGAACGGATAAGTGACGTGGAAGATAAAATAGTGGAAATAACTACTGCAGAGCAGAATAAAGAAAAAAGAATGAAAAGAACTGAGGACAGTCTCAGAGACCTCTGGGACAACATTAAACGCACCAACATTCAAATGATAGGGGTTCCAGAAGAAGAAGAGAAAAAGAAAGGGACTGAGAAAATATTTGAAGAGATTATAGTTGAAAACTTCCCTAATATGGGAAAGGAAATAATCAAGTCCAGGAAGCACAGAGAGTCCCATACAGGATAAATCCAAGGAGAAATACGCCAAGACACTTATTAATCAAACTGTCAAAAATTAAATACAAAGAAAGCATATTAAAAGCAGCAAGGGAAAAACAACAAATAACACACAAGGGAATCCCCATAAGGTTAACAGCTGATCTCTCAGCAGAAATTCTGCAAGCCAGAAGGGAGTGGCAGGACATAGTGAAAGTGATAAAGGAGAAAAACCTGCAACCAAGATTACTCTACCCAGCAAGGATCTCATTCAGATTTGATGGAGAAATTAAAACCTTTACAGACAAGCAAAACCTGAGAGAGTTCAGCACCACCAAACCAGCTTTACAACAAATGCTAAAGGAACTTCTCTAAGCAAGAAACACAAGAGAAGGAAAAGACCTACAATAACGAACCCCAAACAATTTAGAAAATGGGAATAGGAACATACATATCGATAATTACCTTAAATGTAAATGGAATAAATGCCCCCACCAAAAGACACAGATTGGCTGAATGGATAGAAAAACAAGACCCATATATATGCTGTCTACAAGAGACCCACTTCAGACCTAGAGACACATACAGACTGAAAGTAAGGGGTTGGAAAAACATATTTCATGAAAATGGAAACCAAAAGTAAGCTGGAGTAGCAATTCTCGTATCAGACAAAATTGACTTTAAAATAAAGACTATTACAAGAGACAAATAAGGACACTACATAATGATCAAGGGATCAATCCAAGAAGAAGATATAACAATTGTAAATATTTATGCACCCAACATAGGAGCACCTCAATACATAAGGCAAATACTAACAGCCATAAAACGAGAAATCGACAGTAACACATTAATAGTAGGGTACTTTAACACCCCACTTTCACCAATGGACAGATCATCCAAAATGAAAATAAATAAGGAAACACAAGCTTTAAATGGTACATTAAACAAGATGGACTTAATTGATATTTATAGGACACTCCATCCAAAAACAACAGAATACACATTTTTCTAAAGTGCTCATGGAACATTCTCCAGGACAGATCATATCTTGGGTCACAAATCAAGTCTTGGTAAATTTAAGAAAATTGAAATTGTATCAAGTATCTTTTCCGACCACAATGCTATGAGACTAGATATCAATTACAGGAAAAGATCTGTAAAAAATACAAACACACGGAGGCTAAACAATACACTACTTAATAACGAAGTGATCACTGAAGAAATCAAAGAGGAAATTAAAAAATACCTAGAAACAAATGACAATAGAGACACAACGACCCAAAACCTATGGGATGCAGCAAAAGCAGTTCTATGAGGGAAGTTTATAGCAATACAAGCCCACCTTAAGAAACAGGAAACATCTCGAATAAACAACCTAACCTTGCACCTAAAGCAATTAGAGAAAGAAGAACAAAAAAAACCCAAAGTTAGCAGAAGGAAAGAAATCATAAAAATCAGATCAGAAATAAATGAAAAAGAAATGAAGGAAACGATAGCAAAGATCAATAAAACTAAAAGCTGGTTCTTTGAGAAGATAAACTAATAGATAAACCATTAGCCAGACTCATCAAGATAAAAACTGAGAAGACTCAAATCAATAGAATTAGAAATAAAAAAGGAGAAGTTACAACTGACACTGCAGAAATACAAAAGATCATGAGAGATTACTACAAGCAACTCTATGCCAATAAAATGTACAACCTGGAAGAAATGGACAAATTCTTAGAAATGCACAACCTGCCAAGACTGAATCAGGAAGAAATAGAAAATATGAACAGACCAATCACAAGCACTGAAATTGAAACTGTAATTAAAAATCTTCCAACAAACAAAAGCCCAGGACAAGATGGCTTCACAGGCGAATTCTATCAAACATTTAGTGAAGAGCTAACACCTATCCTTCTCAAACTCTTCCAAAATGTAGCAGAGGGAGGAACACTCCCAAATCCATTCCACGAGGCCACCATCACCTTGATACCAAAACCAGACAAGGATGTCACAAAGAAAGAAAACTACAGGCCAATATCACTGATGAACATAGATGCAAAAATCCTCAACAAAATACTAGCAAACAGAATCCAACAGCACATTAAAAGGATCATACACCATGATCAAGCGGGGTTTATTTCAGGAATGCAAGGATTCTTCAGTATACGCAAGTCAATCAATGTAATAAACCATATTAACAAATTGAAGGAGAAAAACCATATGATCATCTCAACAGATGCAGAGAAAGCTTTCAACAAAATTTAACACCCATTTATGATAAAAACCCTGCAGAAAGTAGGCACAGAGGGAACTTTCCTCAACATAATAAAGGCCATATATGACAAACCCACAGCCAACATCATCCTCAATGGTGAAAAACTGAAAGCATTTCCACTAAGATCAGGAACAAGACAAGGTTGCCCACTCTCACTGCTCTTATTCAACATAGTTTTGGAAGCTTTAGCCACAACAATCAGAGAAGAAAAGGAAATAAAAAGAATCCAAATTGGAAAAGAAGAAGTAAAGCTGTCACTGTTTTCAGATGACATGATACTATACATAGAGAATCCTAAAGATGCTACCAGAAAACTACTAGAGCTAATCAATGAATTTGGTAAAGTTGCAGGATACAAAATTAATGCACAGAAGTCTCTGGAATTCCTGTACACTAATGATGAAAAATCTGAAAGTGAAATCAAGAAAACACTCCCATTTACAATTGCAACAAAAAGAATAAAATATCTAGGAATAAACCTACCTAAGGAGACAAAAGACCTGTATGCAGAAAATTATAAGACACTGATGAAAAAATTAAAGATGATACAAATAGATGGAGAGATATACCATGTTCTTGGATTGGAAGAATCCACATTGTGAAAATGACTCTACTACCCAAAGCAATCTACAGATTCAATGCAATGCCTATCAAACTACCACTGGCATTTTTCACAGAACTAGAACAAAAATTTCACAATTTGTATAGAAACACAAAAGACCCCGAATAGCCACAGCAGTCTTGAGAACGAAAACCGGAGCTGGAGGAATCAGGCTCCCTGACTTCAGACTATACTACAAAGCTACAGTTATCAAGACAGTATGGTACTGGCACAAAAACAGAAAGATAGATCAATGGAACAGGATAGAAAGCCCAGAGATAAACCCATGCACATATGTTCACCTTATCTTTGATAAAGGAGGCAGGAATGTACAGTGGAGAAAGGACAGCCTCTTCAATAAGTGGTGCTGGGAAAACTGGACAGGTACATTTAAAAGTATGAGATTAGATCACTCCCTAACACCATACACAAAAATATGCTCAAAATGGATTAAAGACCTAAATGTAAGGCCAGAAGCTATCAAACTCTTAGAGGAAAACATAGGCAGAACACTCTATGACATAAATCACAGCAAGATCCTTTTTGACCCACCTCCTAGGGAAATGGAAATAAAAACAAAAATAAACAAATGGGACCTAATGAAACTTCAAAGCTTTTGCACAGCAAAGGAAACCATAAACAAGACCAAAAGACAACCCTCAGAATGGGAGAAAATATTTGCAAAATGAAGCAACTGACAAAGGATTAATTTCCAAAATTTACAAGCAGCTCATGCATCTCAATAACAAAAAAGCAAACAACCCAATCCAAAATGGGCAGAAGACCTAAATAGACATTTCTCCAAAGAAGATATACAGACTGCCAACAAACATGTGAAAGAATGCTCAACATCATTAATCATTAGAGAAATGTAAATCAAAACTACAATGAGATATCATCTCACACCAGTCAGAATGGCCATCATCAAAAAATCTAGAAACAATAAATGCTGAAGAGGGTGTGGAGAAAAGGGAACACTCCTGCACTGCTGGTGGGAATGTGAATTGGTACAGCCACTATGGAGAATAGTATGGAGGTTCCTTAAAAAACTACAAATAGAACTACCATATGACCCAGCAATCCCACTACTGGGCATATACCCTGAGAAAGCCATAATTCAAAAAGAATCATGTACCAAAATGTTCATTGCAGCTCTATTTACAATAGCCCGGAGATGGAAACAACCTAAGTGCCCATCATCGGATGAATGGATAAAGAAGATGTGGCACATATATACAATGGAATATTACTCAGCCATAAAAAGAAATGAAATTGAGCTATTTGTATTGAGGTGGATAGACCTAGACTCTGTCATACAGAGTGAAGTAAGTCAGAAAGAGAAAGGCAAATACCGTATGCTAACACATATATACGGAATTTAAGAAAAAAAATGTCATGAAGAACCTAGGGGTAAGACAGGAATAAAGACACAGACCTACTAGAGAACAGACTTGAGGATATGGGGAGGGGGAAGGGTGAGCTGTGACAGAGCGAGAGTGAGGCATGGACATATATACACTACCAAACATAAGGTAGATAGCTATTGGGCAGCAGCCGCATAGCACAGGGAGATCAGCTCGGTGCTTTGTGACTGCCTGGAGGGGTGGGATAGGGAGGGTGGGAGGGAGGGAGATGCAAGAGGGAAGAGATATGGGAACATATGTATATGTATAACTGATTCACTTTGTTACAAAGCAGAAACTAACACACCATTGTAAAGCCATTATACCCCAATAAAGATGTTAAAAAAAAAAAAAGCTAAATGCATAGCTTTAAATGCCTTCATAATTTAAAAACAGACTTAAAACAGAAAGAACTAAGTTCACATATTAACAACTTAAAAATAGACCATTAAAATCAATTAAAAACACATAAGAAAAGTGAGTTAATAAATCTAAAATATGCTATTAGTGAGGTAGAAAATAAAATTGGTAGATATGATAAATAACTTTAACACTTTTGGAAAATAAGATAAAATAGGAAATACCATCATATATTTGATTACAGCACAAGTAGAGAAGATTAGGAATGAGAAAAGGGAAAGAAATCAGGATATATATAGTACAGCACAGGGAATATAGCCAATATTTTATAGTAACTTTAAATGGAGTACAATCTATAAAAATATTGAATCACTATGTTGTACACCTGAAACTAATGTAATATTGTAAATCAACTATACTTCCATTATCAGAAAAAAAGAAAAAAAGAGAGAAAGAAAGGGTATAAAATCACAGCTTCAGGAAAGATCAAAAGAATTATAAGACAATATTTACTACAAGTCTGTGCCAATAAATGTTCAAACTCGTAAGAAAGAAATGATCTGTTTGTAATATAAAAATATATTTTAAAAGCTGTGGAAAACTTGAATAGACTAATAACCTAGAAGGAAATGGTAAAGGTGATTTAAATCTACTATGGACAAGGGCAGAGGGTGGGTGAGTCAACAGCTAAGCTTTATCTGATCTTTAAAGAGCAGGTAATTTTTTTTTTTTTGCAGTCTCTTTTTTTGCAGGCCTCTCACTGCTGTGGCCTCTCCCGTTGCGGAGCACAGGCTGTGGACGCGCAGGCTCAGCGGCCATGGCTCACGGGCCCAGCCGCTCCACGGCACGTGGGACCCTCCCGGACCGGGGAACGAACCCGCATCCCCTGCATCGGCAGGCGGACTCTCAACCACTGCACCACCAGGGAAGCCCCCAAAGAACAGGTAATTTTGATGTTACTTAAACTGCTCTGGTCATAGAAATTATGTTTCCCAATTCACTTTATGATATCAGTATATCTCTAAGGCCAAAACATAACAAGCAAATAAATATAATCTCACTTCTAAACATAAAAGCAAAATATCTAAATAAAATAGAAATATAGCAATCATCAAATTAATAATACACTATGACTAATGAAGGCTTATTCCAGAAATGCAAGGATGGTTCAATATTGACAATAACTATAACCCCTCTGTAAATTCCTTACCCTAATCCCCACTCTCTGTCCACCACCTCTGATCTTTCTAGCTCATTCTCTTTTTTACTCACCTCCTACAATTATTCCCCTGAACAGGATCTCTAATCCCTTGGTCATACAATTTTTTTTCCACTGGCCCTCACCATTCTCCCAGCTCTACTCCAAGATTAATCGTTTTAATCATGTCCTTGCATACACCTTCAACAATTTTGCCCTCTCTGATTTTGTACTTTCTTAGAATACTACAACCCTGGCTAAATCCAACACCTCAACTCTCATGTTCTCATCCAAGTATCTGAACATGACTAAGGAAAAACATATAGCTACTCTGACTGGTCACTAGTATGTTTGTCACTGTAGCTCACTCAAATGGCCCCTTAATGCTGCTTGGTAGTCATATTAGATTTCCCTGGTGCTCTCACTTCCCCACTTTTTAATCTCCTCTCCTTTAGCCTCCAATACTTCTTCACACAGCCTTATGCTGAGCTGATGATCTTATTTCCCACTTCAATGAGAAAGTTGAACAATCAGAAGATAATTTCAACAGACCCACACTACCATATCTACCAATATCTGTAGACATCTGTACCTACACACTCTGCTTTCCTGCCTTTTTTTTATAAACTTATTTATTTTATTTTATATTTGGCTGTGTTGGGTCTTCGTTGCTGCATGTGGGCTTTCTCTAGTTGCAGCAAGCAGGGGCTACTCTTTGTTGCAGTACATAGGCTTTTCATTGCAGTGGCTTCTCTTATGGCACAGCACGGGCTCTAGGCACACGGGCTTCAGTAGTTGTGGCATCCGGGCTCAGTAGTTGTGGCACATGGGCTTAGTTGCTCCGCGGTGTGTGGGATCTTCCTAGACCAGGGATCGAACCCGTGTCCCCTGCATTGGCAGGCGTATTTTTAACCATTGCACCACCAAGGAAGTCTCCCCTGCCTTTTATTAATGATGCATTCCCATCTAAAACCAATCACTCTACTTGTGCACTAGATCCCTCAAAAATGTGCACCCTGTCTCTAATTCCTCTTCTTCTATACTCAATGTTCCTCTTTCCAACATTTAGAAAAATGTCAAGTCTACCAAAAAATTACAAGAATAGTAGAATGAATATCCACATATACTCTAGAGAAGAACAATTCCAAAAAGCCATCAAATGTGTGAAAAGAGGTACAAACTCATTAGTAAGGACATGAAAATAGCACCTGAGATCTATCAGGCTGAAAAAAACTAAAATAACAATACCTATTACTGGTAAGGATGAGGAAAAAATGGGAAATGGTAGAAATGGGAAATCTTATAGCCTTAATCTATGCAGGGACAAGCTGGATACTGTAAAATATTTCTTTAGTAAAATTGTTGAATTAACATTTTGAAAAGGCTGCATCAAAACAGTAGCCCCAAATGGAAGAATATACCTTCCAAATAGGTTCATTTACTCAGAAACATACCTAAGATCCTGGGACAGGAGATAGAAGGAAAGGGAGATGGAGAAAGAAAGAGAAAGGCTGACTGGCCAGAGGCCCTCTAACCCACCCTAACCCTAACCCTGAGGTTCCCTGCCAGACATATAGCCAGAGCACTAGAAATTTCCTAAAGGATTTGTTTAATCTCAACAGGAATAATGAGTATTGATTTCCAACACAATTAAAATCCTTTTACCCAACACTGAAAATCCCCAGCACACAAATAAATTGTATTCCAGTTGTCTATAGCCTGGAATTTATTTGCCCATAAAAACAGTACGATAAATCTCCTAAAGCAGCTCACCAAACTTAAATCACTCAAACTGACAATAGAAGAGAAAATGTAAAATCTTGTTGCTGAAGTACACTATTTCAACACATTCTGGGTTTGCCTTGGAACCTAAACTCCACTTCTAACAGTGCTGCAATGATCACATGCAAGGTGGTTCCCCATGAGAAGAGAATACAAAGGCAACAAAAGCCCAGTTTTTTTGTCATCTCCTATTATACTCTATGCCCATGTTCCTCCCCCTGATTCTCTAGTTGGAGAATAATGATAACAACAGCCACCACTTAACCCTGGTCAAGTTCAGTTCAGGATACTTTTCACAAGCTTGATTTAATTTAATCCTCACACAATGTTGTGATATAAATATTATCTCCGTCTTACTTAAACAAGACAATAGGTTCCAAAACACTCAAGCTGTCCTCTGTCATGTAAATAGTAGGTGGCTGAGGGAGACTTATCTAATTCTAAAGTCATGTTCTTATCTGCTATGCTCCACCAAAGTCCCGGTCTCTGCCCCTAGAGCCCTGAGTCACCACAACTGGTGCTGGGTTCCTAGACCATGTGCCCAGCTCCAAATTCTACGCTTGTGTCCTGCACAGCCACCCACCCAGAAGAGAACATGTGGGCATTTGGATAACACATATCTGCTCCTAAGAACGTTACTTGGAGTAAATGGATCTGCCATTCAAATGTATGGAATAATTTTAGGCCCACCAGAGAGCTCCTGTCTAGTATTTGCTTACATCTGTAGAGATAAGGATTATGTTCCAACCCCTGAAGAAATTTAACCAAGGTCCAACTGGCTATAGACACTCCACATTCAGGAACATTTTGACTCATGAATGTCCATGGCCTTGTATGCTAGCCCCACATGAATCCAACACATGAGGTTCTTGTTTAATAGGTGACCTTCTCAAAATAGCTACAGTTATTAGCTCTCCCTGCAAGGTCTCTCTGGGGAAGCATAAGAGACAGATTTGCCTTTCAGCTTTCCAGATCCCTTGTTTGGGGTTTCAGAAAATAACCCACACAATCACGGCACTCTCTGTACCAATCATCACTTTACTTTTTAGAAAGCTGAATCACTTGGAGCTTTGTACTATATTCATTTTGCACTGATCTCATTTTTTCCCCTTTCTTCATTTTTTCCACTTAAGGGGCCATTTTCTCACATTTTGCCTAAGGCTCTGTTCCATGAGAGGTGATAATAACTAAGTTAAGTGCTGAAGACTTCTGAGATGTTTCACGTGGATCATTTGGAGCTGCCGCATTTCTTCTTCCTCTTAACACTAAAGACAAAAGCGATGGTAGGAGAGGATATCATTGAGATACTATAACAGGTAGACAGCTTAACCAAGATGAGCTCATTTCCTATTTTGGAAGAGATGGAATTTTTAAGAACTGAATTTCTCAAGTGATATCATCATCCTGTAAGGGAAAAAGTCTATAAGACAAAGGACTCCAAGGGAGCAGGATACTCTTCAAACAAAGAGCTCTATAAACAGAAGCAGACCAGCCCATCTGAAAAGGCAAAGGAAGCCAGAGGTCAGGTTGGGCACATCTGAACTCTACAGGCTTCTAAAAGGAGGAATTGGGTTAAAGCATTGTCAGTGAAAACACCCACGTTTTATTCATTCTTTTATTCACACTAGCTATTGAACATCTATTAAGTTCCTAATACTTTACACTAGACACTAGGAGATAAAGATAACAGCCCTTAATTCATTGCCTAATGCCCCCAAATTCCATATTAGTAAAAACACTTCTCTAGCTCTACAACATTACAAAGCACTGTCAGAGTCATCATCTCATGTTCTTGCTACAGCAAGAACATGTGAAATAAGGGTTATTAACAGGGACTATGAAACAGACTGGTGAGGGGGCCTGCACACAGTCACTGAGCTAGAATGGCAGAGCCAGAACTCCTCCACCTCGACCACGTTGCTCCCAGCTCCAAATCCAATGTGCTTTTTTTTTTTTTTTTTTTTTTTTTCCGGTATGCGGGCCTCTCACTGTTGTGGCCTCTCCCATTGTGGAGCACAGGCTCCGGACGCGCAGGCTCAGCAGCCATGGCTCACGGGCCCAGCCGCTCCGCGGCATGTGGGATCTTCCCGGACCGGGGCACGAACCCGTGTACCCTGCATTGGCAGGCAGACTCTCAACCACTGTGACACCAGGGAAGCCCCCAATGTGTTTTTTACTATATCAAGCTGATCCTGCTAATAAAGGTCATGCATAATTCCCAAAATATATTGAGCATGTACTGTATTACAAATGGTAGGAGGGAAGGAGGGAGCGAGGAAAGAGGAAAGAGACAGGCATTTCATTCGCAAAGTGTTTTTTATAATTTTATCATACTCCTCACCCACCTGGCTTACGAGGTTGTAATTATTTTACAGATAATTTTACAAATGAGGAAACTAAAGTTCAGAGAGATTAAATCACTTGCCCAAGTTCAGATAGCCTTTAAGAAACGGAGCACAGTTAAACCCTAAGTCCACCTAACTCCAAAGCCCACACTCCTACACCTTACCTCCCTGCCTAGTGTGGTAAGTGTGTGTGACTTTGAGGACCTCACATAACATCTGAGTAACATTCTTCTCATCCCTCAGATGGGACCGTCATAGGAGCTCCCATTTGTCGAGCATTCTTTACCTAGTTCTCTTTCAGATCTCACAAAAATGCTGCAAGACATGTATTATTAGCCCCATTGTACTGAAAAAGAGATTGAATCTCAAAAGAGCAGATTGGACATAGAAAGCAAATTTATGGTTACCAAAGGTGAAAGGGGGTGGGGGAGGGATAAATTAGGAGTTAGGGATTAGCAGATACAAACTACTATATATAAAATAGATAAACAGCAAGGTCCTACTGTGTAGCACAGGGAACTATATTCAATATCCTGTAATAAACCATAATGGAAAAGAATATATAAAAAAAAAATATATATATATATATATAAACTGAATCACTTTGCTGTACACCAGAAACTAATACAACATTGTAAATCAACTATACCTCAATTTTTTAAAAAAGCAGATTAAAGGCAGAGTCAGAATTTGAACCCAGGACTCTCTCACATCACAACTCAAGAATTTTCCACAATTTTGTACCATCTCCACAGCTACTGCACAGACATGGGGTAGGGAATAAATAAGATAATGACTATGAAAGCCCTTCATAAAGTATTTACTACTACCCAAATGTAACGTATTATTATTATTGTTGTTATTATTATTATTCAGCTGAGATATTACACACAGAGGTTAGAGATTAAATAACTTGCCCAAGTTTACATTACAAAGAAATGAGAGTTAGATTTATATTCCAAATTCTAAGTCCTAGTTCAGTGTTCTTTCCACTTGCTGTGACTCAATTAATTAATCTATTGCTGCCTCAGCTTCCTTGAGAGCCATGGTATCTAACTGGTAATTGTGAGGATGAAATGAGACCATATATGCACCTGTCTGGGACTCAGTAAAATGATTTCCCTCCCTTCTGCCCAGTGCTCTGATCACAGGGCTGTGCCCCTGGCTCCCATGTTTCAAATAACTTGACACACTATTACAACCACAAAAATAAAGCAGCATGCTGAAAGTCATCTTCATTCTCAATGGCTAATTGTGGAAACACTGACTGCAGCACGATCTGTAAAAAAAATCTTCTCTCTTGCGCAAGCCATTTGGAGGTAATGCTGTGTGATTTTGGTAGACTTGGGGGGAAATGATGTTTCTTTCATGTCATCATCGTTTCAACAAATGTCCCAACCACTCCTTTCACAAGGAAGAACTCTAATGACCTAATGCACCGGAACTTTAGTGCTACTTACACCATCTTCATAATCAATTCATGCTGTCAAGATGCTTCCAGGAATTGTGCAATTCAGCAGTTGAGGTTTTAAAAGCAAATAAAAAGACCAAGTTCTCAAGGGTAGGATTTTCCCATGGGAGCACATAATTCAGCGGATGTTTAGCTTAGAGCCAGATTTATCAGGATACTTCCAACTCTGCATCCGATAAGTGTCTGCAGAGTGGAAGCCTTCTCTTTCTCCTCCTGCGCTCAAATAACCAAAACCTCACCACTCCCAGACACCACAGAATTAGCATGAGCCTCTGCTACTTGCAAGAAGGTCACCCAGATAAGCTTGTGCATGTTTACAAATACACTTGAAAAATGAAATTTCTTCAGCAACTGTAGTTCACCATACTTTTTTTTTTTCAGGCGATTCCTTCACAGGCATCTATCTTTCTGTGACATGCTTATTTAGATTCTATAGTGACTACTGAGATAATGAACTCATTTGTGCTCAGACTCTCTTTACACTGATGCATTCCATGCAGTTCACTCAGGTCGAGACCACTCAACCAAGTAGGCAGGACAAATTCTAACGATGCTCAAATTATAAGCAGTTTTCAGGAAGGGTTCACATTTCTGTCCACCCTTTTGCCTGGAAAAGCCACACCACATACATTCTCATGCCATGTGAGATGAGTTGCTTTCTCCTCTGTGCTCCCACAGCACTTTGTTCCTGATTTGTATAAGCTTGTGTTTTATCTGTTTGCATGTCTGTCTCCCCCATAACCCTGTGAGTTTTCCCAAGACCAGACCAAGAGTCACAGTTAATTGATTTCTTATATTCCTGTTATCAATGCCAGGGGTCCAAAGAATGTCAAAAGAATAAACTGTTATTAAACTGATTAATTCATATGAGCTTGAGAATGCATCTTTTTGGTTTTCCATGGGTAGGACCAATGAAGTGAAAATCTGAAGATGGACTATATAGGTTAGGCCACAAGTTCATGTAATTTGTGTTCTGGTATCTCTCATGAAACAAGTGGCTGGATCCTGTGAGCAATGGACAGAACTGTGGTTCTGAAAGAAAAAACTCTCAACAATGCAAACCACTCCAACTGCTCTGGAGTCAATGATAAATTTCCCCAACCTCAGCTCTGAGACGTGCTTAGACAAAACCCATGGGACTCTGAAGAGAATGACATCCCCTGTGTTTCTCCTTTAGCTGAGTGTAGCATCCCTCTGTCAGTGGCTCATCGCCAGTCTTTCTTTCCATCAAAATCCCAGAGAACATAGCGTCTCAGAAATGACACGTCCCTGTGCTTGACTAACTCTCCTCCTTCCAACAACCGATGTTGACTCATTCCCCACTAGTGTCACATGAAGATGATCAATGGTCACAGGCTCCCTGGAATAGGAAAAAGCAACTTGGCATGGGGACAAACCCTGCTCTTCCAACCCCCAGTCACAAGCCTATTTGGCTGTCCATCTTCTCTTCTGCCTTTTATTTAGTCATCACCTCCTTCCCATTCTCTCTTCTCTGTGACCCTACACATAGGTCCAGAATCATAACCAAGGGAAATGAACAAAAGAGTCCACCCAAGCATTTTATAATCACTCAAAAGCTGACAATGTTGGCCTCTAACCATGTTCCATAGTGAAATCTTGTCATCTGGAGAAGGACGACAATGAAGAAAAATAATTTTTAGGTAAAATAAAGATTGAGATGAAAAAACACAGCAATCATGATGGTAACAGGTCCACTTGGTAGAAATGCACCAAAAATTTTTAGAGACACCAAATGAAAAAGATTCATCTTTGTGGAATGAAGACAAAGAAGGGTGCTCTCATTATAAAAACCAATTAAGGATGTCTCCACTGGTTCTGAAATATATGTGACTCCATATGAAAGAAACTTTTAGGTCTAGAATAACAGAAACAAGATGCTATTACACAAACTGGAAGAACAGATTTCTGGGGCTAGTAGAAGGACACAAAGGCAAAAGCAAGAACAAAAACTATTTTCCATACCCAAGTTCAGAATCAGTTGAGAGGTACAAAAGAACAGTAGATGGAGATGAAAAAAATATCACCTTTACTTTTGGTTAGTCTCGTATTGGAGAACATGGCTTACACGTGCACCAACAATAAACCCTTTATTACTGAATCCCAGAAGCCCGCACACATAAGGCTGAAAAAAACACAGGCCTCCTCATTTAGGAGCTTGTCCCTATAAAACCTTCAGCATGAAAGAGCAGGTCAGAATGTGTTTATCAGCAGCCAAACCTCCTCTCTAACCCCCATCTCTCCCCACCATCCCACACACTCAAGTCAAAAAGAGGTTGACCTACTTCCTCATCCTCTTCCTCCTCCAAATTTCTTCACTTCCTCATCCCAAATTTATTCTCCAATGACGCATTCCTTCCCACAGAAGATGTGAGACCAGGGTGTTCTGTTAATAGAAGTCCCTCAACACAGAAAGAAACATCAATACTGGAGAAGAGCAGTTCCTATCTATATGGGTGTTATGATCATTCATCCCACAAGAATCTGCTGAATGCTTAGTTGGCAACAAACTTTGTCTTGGGCATGAAGGAGAACAGCAAAGAAAGAGGAGGAAGCAGCATTTGCTGAATGCCTATAAATGCCGGGCACCATGCTAAGGGCTCTTGCATACATCATGCATCATTTCATTTCATCCACACAATTCTGAGAGATAAGTATTAGTATCCTCTTTTTTCTTTTTACAAATGAGGAAACAAAGGCTCGGAAAGGTTGTAGAGAAGACATAGAAGAGTTTATAGCCAGTGTACAATGCAAAATCAATGCAGATGGAATAATTACAAGGCCACAGGAGAACCTATTGTCCATACTGATTACAAAGTGAATGAAAAAACAACACTGTAATGTATAGAAGGAGAACATAATGTATGGATCGAGTACCTGCTAAGCCAGAGAACAGAGAATGATGAAATGGGATTACTACTGAAAGTAGGTACCCAGGGCTGGAGATGGGTGTGGGTAATGGAGAGCTGAGAGACGTTCCAAAGATAAAGCAGGAAGTCAGAAATCCTTGAACAGGAGATTGGATGATACAGCTTTGATCCACAGCAGGCATTCCGGCTAAAGTGCACGCCTGTATTTAGACCATTATCAGCACTTATACTCCAGAGAGTTTGAAGAAGGAAGCTCAGTCTGAGAAGGGGAGTGGGTGGAGAAAGAGGGAAATGAGTGTGGAAAAGCTTCCCTTCTTTGTTTCTACTGCCCTGTAAACCATGTGCATTTATGTTTTATTATCCTCCATTACACAGGACAACAGTCAGCAATGGGATAAACATACACTGTTGCCATGATTCCAATGTTAATGCTAAACAATCATTCATCTGAGACTTAAAAGACCTTCTCTGCAACCATCAGAAAGGGAAGGGGTTGGTCAACCAAATATTTGGCTATTGTTTGATACCATAATAGCTTTTTAAAAAGAAAAAAAAGAAAGAGGGAGCACATTTTTTCATTCCAGGAAAAAGTAAACTGGTCCTTAATACTTTTACCACATAAATCTAATAAAAATACTACCACCTGCTTGAGGAGTTTGGGTAAGAATAGTAGATCCCAGTTTTAGAGTTCTACAAATTACAAAGCTGCCTCACATGTAAAATCAATTTTATTCTAATTTTATAGCTGAGGAAACTGAAGCTTGGAGAATGTAAGTAATTATCTGCTGTCACCCACCTGAAAGATAGTAAGTTAAGATTTGAGTCCAGGGTTTCCCTGGTGGCACAGTGGTTGAGAACCCACCTGCCAATGCGGGGGATGTGTGCTTGAGCCCATGTCGGGGAAGATCCCACATGCCGTGGAGCAACTAAGCCCATGCGCCACAACTACTGAACCTGCACTCTAGAGCCCACGAGCCACAACTACTGAGCCCACGTGCCACAACTACTGAAGCCCGCACACCTAGAGCCCGTGCTCCACAACAAGAGAAGCCACCACAATAAGAAGCCCGCATACCACAGCAAAGAGTAACCCCCGCTCGCTGCAACTAGAGAAAGCCCACACTCAGCAACAAAGACCCAATGCAGCCAAAAATAAATAATAAATTAATTAATTTTAAAAAAAGTGTCCAGTGTTCTCTGACTTCAAAAAAATACTCCAAATATTTCATGATGCTATCCAAAGAAATATGACACAAAGATACCTAGAAAATTCTGAAATGGCTCATAAGATCTTGGATCAAGTGCCTTTCTTGTTTTGTGAGTGAAATTGAGCCACCATGCAAATAACCAAAACTTATGATAACTTTTTATTTTGTCCCTCATGGAACCATAAGAGAAGAAAATATTTTTTATTTTATTTTTTCCTTCTATTAAAAGTGAAAAAAGCACTAAGACAGATATTGTGCTGGTAAATGTAAAATGGTAAAGCCAGAACTGCCCACTTGAGATTTTTAGCTCGCAAAGGCCAATCTCCGGGATGACAAGAGAAGTCAATGAGCAGTAGCCTTGATTTGTACCCTTAGCTTAGACTTTTCCCTTCAAGTTCTCTAATTTTAATCCCCACTACTATCACTTTACACGCCCTATGGTGAGTTGCTACCCTTTCAACACAATTGGTTCCCCTTAGCATAGTTCAAACTTTCAAAGATCCTTTCATTTAACATGAAGAAAGTCCAGAAAAAGCAAGAAACACATAAGGTAGGTTCTGATTCTACCTTGATTTCCTGGATCCCAGGGCTCATAGATGCTGTCCCACCATCTGAGACAACTACACTCAAGTCCCAAAGGGATGGTACAACTAGGAAGCCCATTCCTGCTCCTCAGTTCTAACTTCTGACTTCTTTCCACAAAGAAGCCACCATGTTAGGTCCTATCACCTGGTAGTGCCCTTTGAAACATCTCAACATCTTCATCCATGCTTAAGACCAAGCACTAGATGAACAGAATTAATTCACACCTGACATCATTTCATGTTCTCCCTCCTTGTACAAATTTATGACATGAACCATGACTCTTCCTCATGCCAGAAACATCCTCATCCCATGTGAGGGTACAACCACACTTCCTTATAGATTCACCAAGTTTTTGTTAAAGTATACAATGGCCATAACATTCTAATAATGAGAAATGTACACAGGCAGCAACGGAGGTGTTGCTTCCTCCTTGCAGGTGACCCAAGGTCCAAGCCATCTGACCCCTTCTCCAC
The DNA here is from genome assembly GCF_937001465.1 of Orcinus orca. Taxonomy (NCBI): domain Eukaryota; kingdom Metazoa; phylum Chordata; class Mammalia; order Artiodactyla; family Delphinidae; genus Orcinus; species Orcinus orca. The sequence goes on along the minus strand of NC_064559.1, from coordinate 15,096,236 downwards.
CACCTCCACATTTTAGGAAGCCAGAGTGCTACAGGTATACTCCAAGTTTGGAGAAGAGATGGCCCTCCCTCTGAGGTTCAATATATTTTCAAAAGTTAAAAATAAACCAGCTCTGTTTTTTGAGGATCAAGTCTAGCTCCATAGCTTATTCACCCAAATCAGTATTCCCCTTAAAGTAGCCCCCCAGGCACAGAAATTGAGACACAGATGTAGAGAACAAACGTATGGACACCATGGGGAGAAAGCGGTGGGGGGTGGGGGTGGGGGTGTGATGAATTGGGATATTGGGATTGACATGTATACACTGATGTGTATAAAATGGATAACTACTAAGAACCTGCTGTATAAAAAAAAAAAGTAGCCCCCTAGGAAACTACATACACACACCCTATAAGTCCCGCTGATGCTAAGACCACTTTTGGAACTTCACTTTGAGAACTGTCTTCAGATAAAAGCTATGGCTCACCCAAGGTTATCAATTTTATTATATTTTTTTCTATTCATCAGATACATGCACTTGGATCTTGAAAAAAGGCCAAATGTTTTGCCATTATTGAGTGTATCCTGAACAGCTGCCAGACAACAATATCTCCTCCACACACATGCACCCCACACCACCCCATCTCACACAGCCCCGAAGACCCTTCTAAGGACACTCCAGCTTATTCTCACAACTGAAGCTTCTATCATTGTTCACTCTTACTCAATTGATTTTTAATGAAATGGCTAGAGACTGGAGGGTAACATGTAGTGTGCCCAATGCACAGGCTGGTATCCTCTTATGAGGGGCTCAAAAGCTGTGACACTGGAAACTAAGAGGGACCTGAGAAAGATACCTAACCCATCTTCCACTTTCAAGCTGGGTTTATTCCCACATTCAGGGCTATCAGAGACCAAGATAGACTGCACCAGGTCTCAATAACAGGGGAACAGCATGTCAGGCATGCTCTCACTTTACATTGTTCACGCTGGCTGAGATGGCTCTTGTGCACAGCTAACTCACCTCCTTCAAGCTTCTGCTTAAATATCATTCTATATACTGTAATCCATATTTTAAATTGTAATCATCCTCTACTCCTCTCTGGATTTCTGCCAACACTACTCTGTTGCTTTTTTCCATATAAGTGTCATCTTCTAATATACTATATAATTTATTACATTTATATTTATTTTTCATCTCCCGTCTCCCCTACTAAATGATAAGCTCCTAGAAGGCAGGAACTTTTGTCCCTTTTGTTGATTGAATTTCCAAAGTGCTTAGAATAAAAGGTAACACCTAGCTGGCACTCAAAAACATTTGTTGAACAAATAAATGCTAGCAAAGATCTTCTCATCCTAACTTCTACCCACTCCTTAAATAATATGTTCAATGAACAGTCATGAGGTCTTTCCTTGGCCACTCAGTATTCTCTGTCATGCTTCCATTGTCTGGAGATGGTGAGCACTAAAGCTAAGGGGTTGCCATGGACGTGTGTACATATAGGATTGTTCTATTCTTGCCTTTTCTTCCAGAACCACAAGCATGAGTAATACCTACTATCCACAGCATCATCAATAAGTACATTGAGAGGACTTCCCTGATGGTGCAGTGGTTAAGAATCTGCCTGCCAATGCAGGGGATGTGGGTTCGATCCCTGGTCTGGGAAGATCCCACATGCCACGGAGCAACTAAGCCCATGCACCACAACTACTGAGCCTGCGCTCTAGAGCCCACAAGCCACAACTGCTGAGCCCACGCGCCTCAACTACTGAGCCCACGTGTCACAACTACTGAGCCCACATGCTGCAACTAATGAAGCCTGCAGGCCTAGATCCCCATGCTCTGCAACAAGAGAAGCCACCACAATGAGAAGCCTGTGCACCGCAACGAAGACCCAACACAGCCAAAAAAAAAATTTTTAATTAAAAAAAATAAAAAACAAGTACATTGAGATACATTGAGGTGGGAAAGATGGGGTAGAGTGTAGAGTGAGGAATGTGGATTACACATGCAGGTCAGGGAGATTCTGCAGGTAACACAAGACAGTGCATATGTACAAGTGTGAGGGAATGAGGTTAGGGAGTGCATGTTTAATAGTCGTTGTGCCTACACCACCTGGGAGGCGAGCAATCCCACCTGTCAATCACCATGCCTCCCTGAGCCAGCAAATATAAACACATCAAAAGTTCAGTCTTTACATGAGTTTTCACCATGTGGTTTAGCTCCCTCTACAACCCTTCCCCCCAAAGGAAAAAGAAAAGCAAACTTTCATTTTTATTTTAAACCTTTAGGACTATAGAGAAAGAATAAAGATGAGAAAATACTATTGTTGAATTTGCTGTTTTTTTAATTTTCTCTTCCCTTTTATAAAACAGACAGTTTAAAATGTTTAAAAGGTCATAACTCAGTATCAATTAACTGAAAGCCATAATTTGAAATGTGTGCTAGCACCTAGCCATTCATATGGGGTTTTCCTGTGTGGTTTGTAGAGTTATTCTAAGTGCACATGAAGTATGGCTGTAAAATGAAATTTACAGTCCAGCAACAGACTGGGCTGGAGAAAGTAAGAGTGAGACCATCCACAGTTGGGCAAATTAAAGACATAGGGTCCATGTGTCTACCAAGGAAATGTCTGTTCCACTCATCACCTTCTGGTGCCCTTCAAAAACATCATCAGAAGTAAATTGTTAAAGTAATCACTTTCCTCCATGAGCAGTTTTAATTAAACTCACATACGCATGTACCAAAAAACCTGCTTTTAAAATTAATTAGTCTTTTTAATCTTAAAGAGTTCCAACTGCATTATTGTCTATGTAGAAAATCCAATGGGATCTGCAAGAAAACTACTAGAGATAGTGATTTTATCAAGGTTGTGGATACAAGATCAATACAAAAATCAACCATATTTCTATATACTAGCAACAAATTATTGGAAATTGAAATTTTTAAATACTTACAATAGCAGCAAAAAATATGAAATACTAAAGAATAAATATCCCCAAATATGTGCAAGACCTGAAATTCTTCCCAGATTGATCTATAGACTCAATACGATTCCAATCAAAATCCCTGTAGGCTTTTTTTTTTGTAGAAACTGACAATTTGATTCTAAAATTTATCTGGAAATGAAAAGAACCTAAAAAACCAAAACAATTTTGAAAAAGAAGACCGAAGTTACAGAACTGACACCACAGATTTCAAGCCTTATTATAAAGCTACAGTAATCAATACAGTGTGATATTGTCATCAACAGAGACAAACAGTCAATGGAAAAAATATATGTTCCATATTTGTCTCACATATATGGACAACTGAATTTTGTTTTAGTAATTGACATATAACATTATATTAAAAATTTTCAGGTGTACAACATAATGATTTGATATTTGTATATATTACAAAGTGTTCACCACAAAAAGTCTAGCTAACATTCATCACCTTACATAGTTACAAATTTATTTTCTTGTGGTAAAAACTTACAAGATCTACTTTTTTAGCAACTTTCAAATACACAATACCATATATACATATATATATATATATTTTTTTTTTTTTTGTGGTACGCGGGCCTCTCACTGTTGTGGCCTCTCCCGTTGCAGAGCACAGGCTCTGGACGCGCAGGCTCAGAGGCCATGGCTCACGGGCCCAGCCACTCCGCGGCATGTGGGATCCTCCTGGACTGGGGCACGAACCCGTGTCCCCTGCATCGGCAGGTGGACTCTCAACCACTGTGCCACCAGGGAAGCCCCACGATACCATATTATTAACTATAGTCACCATATTGTACTTTATGTCCCCATGACTTACTTTTTTGTAGCTGGAAATTTGTACTTTTTAACCCCCTTCATCTATTTCACCCACCCACCCCCAACCCCTGCCTCTGGCAACCACCAATCTGTTCTCTGTATCCATGCGTTCAGGGTAGGGTTTATTGGGGTTTTTCGTTTGTTTTCTGTTGTGTTGTTCTTTAGGTTCCACATATAAGTGAGATCACACAGTACTTGTCTTTCTTTGACTTATTTCACTTAGCATAATGCCCTCAATGTCTGTCCATGTTGTCACAAGTGGCAAGATCTCCTTCTTTTTTATTGCTAAATAATAGTCTATTTTATATATATATATATGTGTGTGTGTGTATATATATATATATATACACACACACACACATATATATATATTTCACATCTTCTTTATCAATTCATTCATAGATGGACACTTAGGTTGCTTCCATACCTTGGCTATTGTAAATAATGTGGCAATGAACATAGGACTGCATATATCTTTTCAAATTAGTGTTTCTGTTTTCTTTGGAAAAATATCCAGAAATGGAAATGCTGGAATGTATGGTAGTTCTATTTTTAATTTTGGGGGGGAGACTCTGTATTGCTTTCCATAGTGGCTGCACCAATGTACATTCCTACCAACAGTGCACTGGTGTTCCCTTTTCTCCACATCCTCACCAACACTTATTTCTTGTCTTTTTGATAATAGCCATTCTAACAGATGTAAGGTAATATCTCATTGTGGTTTTGAATTTGCATATCCCTGATGATGAGTGATGTTGAGCACCTTTTCATGTACCTGTTGACCCACTGCACGTCTTCTTCAGAAAAAATGTCTATTCAGACCCTCTGCCCACTTCCTAATTGCATTGTTTGCTTTTTGCTATTGAGTTGTATGAGTTCTTTATATATTTTGGATATTAACACTTTATCAGATATATGACTTGCAAATATTTGATAGGCTGCCTTTTCATTTTGTTGATGGTTTCCTTTGCTATGAAAAAGCATTTTAGTTTGATGTAGTCTCATTTTTAAAATTTTTGTTTTTGTTGTATCTGCTTTTGGTGTCAAATCCAAAAAATCATCACCAAGACCGATGTCAAGAAGCTTACCTCCTACATTTTCTTCTAGAAATTTTATGGTTTCAGATCCTATGTTCAAGTCTTTGATACATTTTGAGTTAATTTTTATGTGTGATATAAGTTTCAGTTTCATTCTTTTGCATGTGACTGGTCCAGTTTTCCCAATACCATTTGTGGAAGAGACTGTTCTTTCCCTGTTGTATATTCTTGGCTCCTTTGTGGTAAATCAACTGACCATATATGTGTGGGTTTATTTCTGGGCTCCCTATTCTGTTCCATAGAACTATGTGTCTGTTTTTATGCCCATACAATACTGTTTTTATTACTACAGGTTTATAATATAGTTTGAAATCAGGGAGCTCGAGACAACTGATTTTTGACACAAGTACAAGAACAATTCAATGGGCTTCCCTGGTGGCGCAGTGGTTGAGAGTCCGCCTGCCGATGTGGGGGACATGGGTTCGTGCCCTGGTCTGGGAGGATCCCACGTGCTGCGGAGCGGCTGGGCCCGTGAGCCATGGCCGCTGAGCCTGTGCGTCCGGAGCCTGTGCTCTGCAACAGGAGAGGCCACAGCAGTGAGAGGCCCACGTACCGCAAAAAAAAAAAAAAAAAAAAAAAACCAATTCAGTGGGCAAAGGATACGAGTTTCAACAAAAGGTGCTGGAACAACTGGATATTCCTATGCTAAATAAATAAACTTTGATCCATACTTTACACCATATAAAAATTAATCATAAACCCGAATGTAAGACCTAAAACTGTAAAACATATAGGAAAAAGCATACAAGAAAATCTTTGTGACCTTGGGTTGGGCAAAGATTTTTTAGATACAACACCAAAAGCATGATCCGCAAAATTAAAAAATTATAATTTGGACTTTACTAAAATTTAAAACTTCTGCTTTTGGAAAGACTGTTTAGAAAATAAAAAAACAAGCCACAGAGTTGGAGAAAATATTTTCAAATCATACATCTAATAAAGGACTTATCCAAAAATCTATAAAGATGTTTCAACACTCAATAATAAGAAAACAAACACCTGATTTTTTTTAAATGGGCGAAAGATTGAACTCATACTTCACCAAAGACGATATACAGATGGCAAATAAGCACATGAATATGCTCTACATTATTGGTCATTAGATAAATACAAATTAAAACCACAAAGAGGGCTTCCCTGGTGGCACAGCAGTGGTTGAGAGTCCCCCTGCCGATGCAGGGGACACGGGTTCGTGCCCCGGTCTGGGAGGATCCCACATGCCGCGGAGCGGCTGAGCCCGTGAGCCATGGCCGCTGAGCCTGTGCGTCCGGAGCCCGTGCTCCGCAATGGGAGGGGCCACAGCAGTGAGAGGCCCGCATACCAAAAAAAAAAACCACAAAGATATCACCACATGCATCTTAAAATAGTTAAAATTAAAAAGACTGACTATATCAACTGTCGGTGACGTTGTGGAGGAACTGGTAGGACTATAAAATGGTTCAGCCACTTTGGAAAACACTTTGGCAGTGTCTTTAAAAGCTAAGCATTCAGTTTCTTAAAAAGTTAAGCATTCTTCTATGATCCAGCCATTCCACTCCTAGGTATTGACCTAAGAGAAGTAAAACTATACAAAAACTTGGACAGGAATGTTCATAGCAGCTCCTTTGTTCATAGCAGAATATGATAGGCAAAAGCTGGAAACAACCCAAATCAACAGGTGAATGGATAAACACATCCTGGCATGCTGATACAATAAAAATGAAGTATTGATACAGGCATAACATGAATGAATCCCAGAAAGGTATTCTGAGTGAAAGAAATCAAACTAAACATGAGTATGTGTCGTATTTGTACAAAACTGTAGAACATGCAAACTAATCTATAGTGACAGAAAGCAGATCTGTAGTTGCAAAAGGATAATTCAGAGATGGGTGAGAGGGAAAGAGTAAAAAGTGCAAGAGGAAATTTGGGGGGGGTAATGGACATGTTCATTATTTTTATTGTGGTGATGGTTTCACAGGTATGGTTCCACATCTGTCAAAACTTATCAAATTGTATCCTTTAAATATGTATAATTTACTGCATATAATTATACCTTAATAAAGCTAGTTTTTAAAATGTCAAACAAACTTTTTTTAAAGAGTATTTTAAAAAGACGCAATTATCCCTGAGAGACATCACACAGTAAGCCTCATCAGCTAATACCTTACTAGGGAAAGAGAATGAGAAGTGATTATTAAGGACAAACCTCCTAATAGTTCCAAGAACTTGCCCTAATGACACACTTACTAGACAACCCAAAATTGGGACAATTTTTACAATGTCATATAATACTTAATCCACTCAGAGACATTTCTTTTTCACCCAAAGTTGCCACTCCAGCCCTTATAGAATTAAAGGGTGGGTACTACCTGGCCTGGAGCAATTTTTTCTCACTATTTGTACCCCTTTTATTTCGCTCCTCTTTCCACCCAGGTCCCAGAAGCAAGAATCAACCAATCTCAGGGGGAAATGGACAATTTCCTGGATGCCAGTTAGTCACCTTAACCTCTTATACGATATTTCCTCAAGGCCAGGAAAAGGAATCGAGGCGTCCTGCCACCCTTGGTAATAGTGCTGTGCCTGGCTCCCAGGTTGGAACGTTGGCCTGCTGTGTAGATGTCTCACCTTTATACCACCTCAGCTCACTGAATTACAAAGAGGACAAGTGGACCCTAATGAAAGAGCTCTTGGGCTGAGAGAGGTCAGCTCCAATGGTTCACGTCTAAAGGAGCAAGCACTACTGCTCAGAAATGAAAAGAAAACTCAAGAGACTGGGGAAACAGAGATGTGTAACGTCTTCATTGGTTCAAAATAGCATTCTAAAGAGTCCCCATCCCACGCACTTACTTATATGCTGCTCAGCACTGCATGGGTGCCCAAGCAACTCAACTGGGAGTGTTCCAAAAGCCAAGTTGAGTGGGAGAAGAAAAGGACACGGAATCTCTCTGCGTGATTTTCATTAAAAAGGTGAGGGGTTTCTGGCAGAGTCAGACTTCTGGAGAGGAGTCATAAATCAGCCAGTGGAGAACATTTCAAACCCTGCTTCCTGTCAGATAACATCCTAACACTTAACGAGATTGAAGGCAAACTCTAATGCACGTAGAGTTGGCAACTTGGCAGGCCACTGGAGAGTGAGCCGCCCTCAGCAACTTTGACCTCCTCGCACTGCAATGAGAGGAAACTGTGATCCGGAGCTTACATTTCCTCAGAGCATCGCCCAACTTTCCCAGCACAGGGACCACAGCTCACTGATAATGGGGCTTTGAAGTATCTGGCCCGGGGCCAGGAAACACTGGAAGTGTCCTTTGGAGAATATCTGTTTTAGATTACTCCCAGTTTATAGGAAGCCACACATGCTAACTTTAGCATTTCTACTGCCTTCAGAACATGGAGACTTCAGGCTGATTGATCTCAAGCCTGCTCTTTTGGCTCAGATCTAAATGGCAAGCCTACTGGGTCTGGGTGTTTTTGTTTGGATATATTTCCCCTCTGTACTGCATTCCAACCCTACGTGCATTTCTCTTCTTTAGGTCTTCACTCCAACTGTTTTGTTCATAATTCTCACATCAATGGGACCTTCTGTTTCTCCTCGTGGAACGTTTATTCAAAAGGTGTTTCTGCAGTGGAAACCTAAATCTACCTGACACTTAAATGCCATTCTGAAGCGCCTCATTATAATAGTACTGTTTGTATGAGGCTCAAATGATGTGCCCCAAACTATGAAGCATCTCTCTCGTTATAACTTAAATAGCCAAGCCCACTTTATCATGGGCTTCTACCGCTCAGGTCAAAGCAATCAGAAAAATTGGTTCTGCTGAAATGCATGTTGTTATTTCCACTTACGCATCCAACTTGAATTGGACTTGACTGCTTCTCTCTATAGCAACTGCTTGGCTGATAAATATAAATTACAATCTAAACCCTTACCACTCAGTTGTGGCCTTTGGGCCAGCAGCCCATCACCAGGGAGCTTGTTAGAAACAAAGACTCTCGGGCCCTCACTCCAGATCGACTGAAGCCAAAAGTGCACTTTAACAAGATCTTCAGTGTATGCGTACATTCAAGTTTGAGAAACACTCCTTTAAATAAAATAGCCCCCAGTCCCTTGAAAGAAGTGGGAAAAAAATCAAGGAAGAAAGGCTTCAGCACTGCAGGTAGAAAGGGTCTCAGACTGCAGTGCTGCTCTGAGAAAGTCTTGGCCAGGCAGATGGGAGGCCCTGGAGGAGAGATGGCCCATTAGAGGGGTCCAGAGACGACCAGGCTTCGGCATCTCTGTTCAGTCACTGTCTAGGATCAGCCTGGGTGAAGAAGTCAGAGTGTGAACATAGGAAGGAATTGGAAGGTGTGACAGGTGGAGGCCTTCAGCTACCTGTGCTCCTCATGCCTGGTTCTCTTAAGGAAAGATGAGATGTGGTATATATATAACAGCATATTTTATATATATACACAATAGAATATTACTCAGACATTAAAAAGAATGAAATAATGCCATTTGCAGTAACATGTGTGGACCTAGAGATTATCATACTAATCAAAGTAAGTCAGAAAGAGAAAGACAAATACCATATGATATCACTTATATGTGAAGTCTAAAATATGACACAAATGAACGTATTTATGAAACAGAAACAAACTCACAGACATAGAGAACAGACTTGTGGTTGCCAAGTGGGAGGTGACGGAAGGATTGGGAGTTTGGGATTAGCAGATGCAAACTATTATATACAGGATGGATAAACAACAAGGTCCTATCTATAGCACAGGGAACTATATTCAATACCCTGTGATAAACCATAAAGGAAAAGAATATGAAAAAGAATATATATATATATGTATAACTGAATCACTTTGCTGTACAGCAGAAATTAACACATTAACATGGTAAATCAACTATACTTCAGTAAAATTAAAAATAAAAGCTGATACTTTCTAAAATGTAATAAAAGAGACAAAATTTTAGCAGAATGAGTCAAGAAAACAAAGAGAGCTATTTGCAGCAACATGGGTAGGCCTAGAGATTATCATACTAGGTGATGCAAATCAGACAAAGAAAGACAAATATTATATGATATCACTTATATGTGGAATTTAAAAAATCGTACAAATGAACTTATTTATGAAACAGACTCACAGACATAGAAAACAAATTTACGGCTACCAAAGGGAGTGCGGGGGGAGTGATAAATTGGGAGTACGGGATTAACAGATGCACACTACCATATATAAAACAGATAAACAACAAGATTTGCTGTATAGCACAGGGAACTATATTCAATAGCCTGTAATAAACTATAATGGACAAGAATCAAGAAAAGAATACAGATATATACATACATATGTATATGTATAACTGAATAGTTTTGCTGTACACCTGAAACTAACACAATATTGTAAAACAACTACACTCCAATCTTAAAAAAAGAAAACCAGGAGAAAAGATATATTTAAACAATATTAGGTGGAAAAAAGGACATATCTAGAGATGCGGTAGAGCTTTCAAAGTTAAAAGATTTATGAATATTTTTAAGCTAATACATTTTAAAATTTACCTTAAGAAATAGAAAACCTGAATAAACCAAAAACTCATTAAAAAAATTTAATTGGTCATCCAAAGTACTTCCCTTCAATGGAGACCAGTTCCAGAGAGTTTTAATAGGATAATGCTACTGAAACTACAAGGAAGGGAATGTTTAAAATGTTAGGTTTTATAAAATAAATGGAGATACAAAAGATCACCTTCAATTCACATGAAGCAGATTGGTGCCTCTGATCTGTATCTACAATAGTTTCATGAAGCAAAGATCCCACGTTTAATCTCACCCACTAATCATAGGCAGAGCTATACAGTTTCAGAGAGTTCAAAATGTATTCAGTAAGCAACAGGGAGCTGTTTGAGAGGTTTCAGCAGATAGGTGTCATGATGGATGAGAAGATTAAGTTGGCACAGATGTGTAGGACAGGTTGGAAGCAGTAAATGCCAAGGACAGGGAAAACCCCTTAAGAAGAGAGAAGGGCAAGTGTTAGGTAAGACAATATAAACACAAGGATGGATGCAAGAAACGTTGCACAGGCAGAAGTAATAGAATTTAGTAACTGATGCAGTATTTAAAGAAACCAAAATAAATAAAGAGGATGGAGAGGAAAAAGGAGATTCTGGAATTTCACTATAAGGCAATGATTCTCAATTGAGAGCCATTTTTTCCCCACAGAACATTTTTCAGTGTCTGAAAATATTTTTGATTGTCACAACTGGGATGGTGTAGATGATACCGTTATGAAGGTTAATGCTCAACATCATGCAATGCACAGGAAAGCCCCCTACAACTAAGAAGTATCCAGCCTCAAATGCCAGTACTGCAGAGGCTGAGAAACACCGCTTTAGGGCGATGCGAAGAAAAGTAGTACCTTTGACCAAATTAGGGAAATTAGGGGAAGGAGCAGCTTTTAAAAGACTACGGTAAACTCTGTTTCACACACATTGTGCTTCAGGTACTTATAGTACGTACAGTTTGGAATGCTCCTCAACCAGTAATGCAAACATCATGTAAACATAAGCTGATTAACTAGGTGGGTACAGCCTAAGACCTTGAATTTTGAAACCTCACAGGCACACAAAATTTCACTCAAAACTTGGCTTCTTCACGTACTTTAAAGATGTTTTCAGCAAAAGTTCTGATCCTTGGCTTCCTTAGTACATTAAAATTATTCTTGTATAGTTATAGTGAGGAGTAAATTAAAAATACGTGAAGGCTTTAACACAATCTCTGGCACAAATAGGTGCTCAATAAATATTATTCCCCCAAAAAGAATTAAGTTAAATCGGGTCAGTATTTCATTGCATGGGCAGGGGAACAGGCGGAATTGAGGATGCCCCTAAAGTATCTAACCTGGACCACTGGACACCGTGGATTAACCCAGGAAGCGTAAGAAGAGGAGAAGGCAAAAATAGGTGTGGTGGATGGGAGTAGAGAAGTGTAGGAGGAGACACCATTCCTTTAATTAAACATGTATAATGAAATCAACCACACATACAATATTCCCAAAATTCTCTTTCCCAGGAACTACAGTTCAGTGCAGTGCAAACTGAAGGAAAAAAATGAAAAGGTTTGCAGTAGGCATCTCATGGATACCACATAGTCTTTCTTTCCTCCATTTGAACATTGCTCCTTTCTGTCTCTTCTCTAAATTTGGGGATATTTTTAATGTCCTGGTCTCACCAGAGTGAACACAGGCATATTGAAGTATTCCTGAAGTTTTGTACCACCCCCAGAAATAATGTTTGCCTTACAAAATAGAGGCAGAGAGAGGCAGTTAAAAAAAAGAAAGAAAAGACAGAAATGTTTAATCCGAAGTCATAAGTTACTGGCATAGCAGATGCTATTAATGAAAGTCCCCAGTGGGTACACTGGGTGGAGGAGGGAGAAGAAGAGAAGTAGTGATGAGCTTCTTGGCCAATATTGAATCCCAAACAGCAGAGTGTGAGCTGCACTTTGAACCAGGCCAGTCCAGTGGTCTGTCTTGAAACGTGTTACCCAACTGATCTGGTGGCTTTAGGGTTGCTAACAGCTAGAAGTTTCCAGTGCCTTTCAAGACCAGCCCTAAATCATGGACATGACTTAAGCATTGGGCTTTGTGTTATAGTTCTGTATTGGTTTGTTGCTTTTAACTGTTTTTCTCTTTTGCATGTTTCTTTGTATGTGTCTTAGTTAAAAACGCCTTTTGGTGCTTGTTCACACCTCTTGGGAAGGTTAGAGGTTAAGTCAGGTCAGTACTTCATTGCTTTGGGTCAAGTGACCAACAAAACAAGACCAGAACAAGGCCTAGGAAGAAGGCAATCATCAGAGAAGTTCACAGCATCAAGACAGAACCATTTTTGTGCATATATTTCTGAGCTCAAATTGAGCTCATCTTTATGTGGGTTTAACTTTGGGATTTAAAATCACTTGAACTGGACATGGTAAAAGAGAGAGGCTAGTAGTTGTGCCTCTGTCTCTTGGTCCAATCTTTTCTGGAATGGTTTCTTCAGTTGATTCCCAAGAACCTTCTGATGTGCTTTTATACGTGAAGAGCACCTATTCCAATGAAGAAGAGCCTGATTACATCTGCTTCCCAACAATACAATGGAAAATGGGTGGCCAGAGCTTTGTCGAAGATAGTGCTGGACTCTATTCAGCTGGGGTCCAACAAATCTGGATAACAGTGACAGTCTGATCTGCCTATTTCTCCAGCCTCAGCTCACACAGCTTGCCCACACATCCTTTTTCTTCCAGCCACACTGCACAGCTTTCAGTTCTATCAATCTGCTGTTCTTTCATATCCTTGGACCATTGTACCTGCAACACTGTCCAAAATGCTTCTCTGCCTGGTTAAGTTCTATTTGCCTTCCATCTGGAATAATAAAGATAATATTAGCACATACTTCAGAGGGCTGTGAGATTAAAAGCGGTCATCCATGTTACATCCTCAGAACAGTATCTGGCCCGTTGTAAGCACTTGATACATTTTATCTATGATCCTTATAGGAAGCCACTTATAGGAAACTTTCCATGAATCCTTTTCTCATGATTAGGTGCCCGTTCTGTATGCATTCATTGTCCCTGAAGTTGTCTCTATCACAATAATCACAATAATGGGAACCAGCATTTGTTGACTGCTCGTACAGACACTGCCCTAAATTCTTACAATATTTAATCCTCACAGTAACTCTATGTGGTAGTTCCACTATTATTTCTATTTTAGAAAAGAGCAAACGGACAGGTTAAGCTATTTTCCAAGGACTAACAGCTAGTAGATGGCTGAATCAAAACCCAGAGCTCTCTGGTTTAAGAGTCAATGTCCTTAGAGAACAGACTTGTAGTTGTCAAGGGGAAGGAGGGGGCAGGGGAGGGATGGATTGGGAGTATGGGATTAGCAGATGCAAACTATTATATATAGAATGAATAAAAACAAGGTCCTACTGTATAGCACAGGGAACTATATTCAATATGCTATAATAAACCATTATGGAAAAGAATATGAAAAGGAATGTATGTATATGTAAAATTTTGCTGTATAGCAGAAATTAACACAACATTGTAAATCAACTATATTTCAATTAAAAAGTAATTATAATAGTCTATGTCTTAAAGTTTATCACACCCAATTTTATTTGCTGCTTTTGTTGTGATATTATTTTTCCCCATTACATTGCAAGTTCTTCAAGGACAGAGATCTGTTTGTTGTCACTGTTATTGCTTTTCCCAGACCCTGGCCCTGTGTCTGATACCAAGCACTTGCTCAATGAATTAATGAATATATAGCCAAATTCCCACCACACAAAGTAGGGAAAGAAGACTAGAAAATTTTGTCAAAATAAGTTGATCAGGCTTCCCTGGTGGCGCAGTGGTTGAGAGTCCGCCTGCCGATGCAGGGGATGCGGGTTCGTGTCCCGGTCCGGGAAGATCCCACATGCCACGGAGCGGCTGGGCCCGTGAGCCATGGCCGCTGAGCCTGCGCGTCCGGAGCCTGTGCTCCGCAACGGGAGAGGCCACAACAGTGAGAGGCCCGCGTACCACAAAAAAAAAAAAAAAGAAAGAAATTAGGATGAGTAATGTATTTTTTTTTTTTTTTTTGGCTGCATTGGGTCTTAGTTGTGGCAGGCGGGATCTTTTGCATACTGCAAAATAATAATAATAAGTTGACCTAGGAGAGCCAGGCAGTTATACTTCCCATTTCCTGCCTATATTTTAAGGCTAAGACCAGGCTCTGGACCCTGAGAGGTTCTGCCTGACTAAAATTCAGCTGCAAACACAACCTCGTAATCCCATGAACAGCGTGGTGTGGTCTATTGCTGCACAAATCCATCAGAGGAAAGTAGTTGGACAGGACATGGCTCTTCCCTGTGAAAAATCTATTTAACAAGGAAGCCAACCAGAGACTGATTCATGCCTGGATTGCTTTGCCCCCCTTTCCTGCCAATCGGCGTCCGTCACTTGCCTGAACTCCAAACGCCCCTCCACGGCACCCCCTGGCTCACCACACTTGCGTGAGAACACCACTCATAGTGTCTCCACACATCTGCAATGCTCAGGCAGATTGTTGAGACCACGTTAGCGTGTCCTTCTTCATAATCCCAATTTGTCTTCTGTGTGTCATGGTGATAGCTTGTCTCCTGGATTTGAAAACCACAAAAGCTCATTTGCCCAGCCTGACAGTGTCAGGTGTTGTATGTACGGCTAACTTGTCCTGTTTATGGAGGGTGGTTACTCCTTTACTACAGGGGTAAATAGGATATAGTTAGAACCGTTAGATGCTGGGGATACAGCTGCGATCAAGATAAACTAGGCCCCTCTTCACTGAAAGCTGAGATTCTTATTCCAACCAGATGTCACATTTACTGGCTCCTTCTCCTGAAATGAAACCTGAATTCCTAAGGGGGCAGTATCAATACAAGAGAAGAAGGTAAAGAAGCTTCTGGAGAAAGGAGACTCTAGGGAGTGAGCAAAGTCTGCCCTGGGGTAGCGCTAGCCAGGTGGGTTCTAGGCCCTGGGGATTAAGTTTCTGCCCTGAAGGTGACCATGTTTTAACAGGATAAAACAAGCACAAAAACAAAGGAACAAATAAGATAACTGTCAGCTCTTTGAAGATAACACAGACATAGACAACAGACTTGTGGTGCCCAAGGGGGAGGAGGGGACGGTGAGGGATGGACTGGGAAGTTGGGGTTAGTAGACACAAACTATTACATTTAGAATGGATAAACAACAGGTCCTATTGTATAGCACAGGGAACTATATTCAACCTCCTCAGATAAGCCACAATGGAAAAGAATATTAAAAAACAGTATATATATGTGTATAGCTGAGTCACTTTAATGTACAGCAGAAATTAACATTGTAAATCAACTATACTTTAACTAAAAAAATAAAAAAGAAGGTAATATACTAGCACAGGAGTTAGCAAACTACAGCCTTGGGGCCAAATCCAACCCACTGCTGCCTATTTCGGTACAGCCTGCAAACTAACATTTTTAATGATTGAAAAAAATCCGAAAAAGTTTACTATTTCGTCACATGTAAAGATTGCACAAAATTCAAATTTGAGTGTCCATAAATAAAGTTTATGGGAACACAGCCACACGCATTCAGGTAGGAATTGTCCGTGGCCACTTTCAAGCTACAACGGCCAAGAGGTGTAGTTGTGACAGGCCCTGAGTGGGTTACCAAGCTGTAAACAGTTACTAGCTGACACTACAGAAAGAGTTCGCCTCCCTCTGTACCAGAGTCACGGGGAAGGGGAAGGGGATGGGGAACAGAAGGCTGGCAGGGACAGGCTTCTCTGAGGAAGCGACTTGAAATGAGAGCTGAAGGATGATAAAGAGACAGTCAGTGGAGGAAACGCAACCCCAGCAGAAAAGACAGCAAACACAAGCATGGGAATTAGGCTGGTGAGCTCATTCATTCGACAAATCATTTCTGAGGACACGTCTATGCCCAGCATTGTTCTAGTTGTGGTGGATAAAGCAGAGACTAGACAGAAGTTCCCTGCCCTTGTGGAGCCTAAATTCTAGAGGAAGGGACACGCCATAAATAACTATATGATATAAAAATAAGTGTGAATTAATTTCAGATCATAATAAGTGCTCACTAGAAAAATAAATAGAAAACAGGTTAGAGAGTAAAAAGGAAAGGTGGTTTCTCCGTATCCGTTTATCAGCAAAGTCCTTTTAAAGAGGTGTCACTGTGGGGGTGGGGGTGGGGGACTTCCCTGGTGGTCCAGTGGTTAAGACTCTACACTCCCAGTGCCAGGGGCTTGGGCTCGAGCCCTGATCAGGAAACTAGATCTCGCATGCCACAACTAAGAGCCCGCATGTGGCAACTAAAAAGATCCCGCATGCCACAAGGAATATCCCTCATGCCATAACTAAGACTCAGTGCAGCCAAATAAATAAATACTAAAAAAAAAAAAAAAAAAAAAGAGGTGTCACTGGGGAAAGGGGGGCAGAGAGATAAATTAGGAGTATGGGATTAATAGATACGCACTACTATATACAAAAATAAGCAATAAGAATTTACTGTATAACACAGGGAACTATGTTCAATATCTTGTAATAACCTATAATGGAAGATAATCTGAAATATATATATATAATTGAATCACTTTACTGTACAACTAAAACTAACACAATTTTGTAAGTCAACTATACTTCAATTTCAAAAATGAATAAACAATAAAGAGGTGTCACTTGAGCCAAGACAGGGTGGAAGTGAGGGGGAGAGCCATGTAATGGTCCATCCGAGTATTCCAGGCAGCAGAAACCACAAAGTGCAAAGGTCCACAGGCAGGAATGGGTTTGGCATGTTTGAGGAACATTGAGATCAGTGAGACCCATGTGAAAACAGTGGTGAGGAAAGGGCACTATAAGTCAGAGAGAGGAAAAGGCCAGATCTTGGAGAGTTTGTACATCATAGTCATGTAATTTGATTTACATGTTTAAAAAACAATTCTTGAAACTGGTGAGTGAGATGTGGGAGGGCAAGAGTGGAGGTAGGGAGGTCAGAGAGAAGGCTGGTGGAATTGTGAAGAAATGACAACATGAACTAGCGTAGGACCACAGTGGTGGTGGGGATAGACTGTGGTTAGATTGTGGATAAGTTCTCAAGGTAGAACCAGCAGAACTTGCTGAGGGATTGTGTATTCATCTTTCATTACTGCATAACAAATTTGCACAAACCTAGCAGCTTAAAAGCAACATACGTTTGTATTATCTCGTAGTTTCTATGGATCAGGAGTTCAAGCACAGCTTCCCTGGGTCCTGTGTTGAGGCTCTCACCTTTGCTCTATTCCATTGGTTAGAAGCGAGTTATACGTTCCTCCAGCACTCACAAAGAGGGAATTAAATAAGGGTGTGCTTCCTTGGGGTCATCGTAGAATTCTTTCTACCACAGATGGGTTGTGGGGTATAAGAGAAAGAGAGATCTGTAGGGTAGCTCCTAGGTCTCATGTGCTGGAGCATTTGGCTAGAAGGGGTTCACTTACTGATGCGGAGCAGGCTTGAGTGTGAACAGTTTGGGTGGGATAAGGAAGGGCAGGGTAAATAAATAGTTCAGTTTGGACATATTAAGTTTGAAGTGCTCACTAGACACTCAATAAATGTGTCAGCAAGGCTGTTGGATACATGAATCTGGAGCTCAGGGAAGAGATCCGGTCTGGATATTGAAATCTGAGGGTTTTAGCAAATGCAGATGGTATTCATGGCCATGTACATAAATTGGATCATCCTGGCAGTTGGGAATTGGGGGGGGATGGCAGGGGTAAAGAGAGAAAAGAAGAGGGGCAAGGAAGATTCCAGAGAGGCTCCAATATTTAAAGTTCAGAAAGAAGAAGAGTACTTAAAAGGTACCCAGGATTTATTTTAATCAACTATGGTAAGACATATAGACATGGAATAACTGTCATGAAGGAAGTAGTTTGTTATACTCACAGATCTCTAGAAACAGGAGGCATGGCATACCATGCAGGGCCACATGGGGAAGCACCAGAGTCAGTCAGGAGGCAGAGGAAGTGATGGGGAAAATGTGAGCAAGAGTTTTTACTGTGGGACTTCCCTAGTGGCTCAGGAGTTAAGAATCTGCCTGCCAATGCAGGGGACACGGGTTCGATCCTTGGTCTGGGGAGATCCCACATGCCGCGGAGTAACTAAGCCCGTGTGCCACAACTACTGAGTCTCTGCTCTAGAGCCCGAGAGCCACAACTAATGAGCCCATGTGCCACAACTACAGAAGCCTCGCACCTAGAGCCCGTGCTCCACAACAAGGCAAGCCACCTCAATGAGAAGCCCATGCACCACAGCAAAGAGTAGCCCCCATTCGCTGCAACTAGAGAAAGCCCACGTGCAACAACGAAGACCCAACACAGCCAAAAATAAATAAATAAAATAAATTTATAAAACAAAAGAGTCTTTACTGTGGTTTCCATGGGAAAGAATGGGCAAGGGGTAACCAGGCTTAAGACTGGCTATTTTGAATAATTTCAGTAGGCGCTGGACTGTCCCCAGTTGTCTGGTACTTGGCCCTAGGTGATTAGGGCAAGGGAATATTGTCCTGGAGTGTAAGAGCCCTGTGAGAGCCCAATAAAGAAGGTGGCTGGGGCGGGGTATGGGGGGTGGTAAGGAATGCGGGGCGGGGGGGCTTTGGATCGGTTGGTTTGCATTTGAAAGGCACACTCAGAGATGAGTTGTTCATTATCTAACCCTGGGAGAAGCAGTCCCTCCAAGCTCCACAAGACTCTGGATGCCAAAGCATCAGAATTTGAAAAGACGTGGTTAATACAGGGGGTCATCCAAGGAGACACAGAAGTCATCAGTGATGTGGGAGGAAAACTGGAAGAGTGTGGTGCCCCAGAAGGCTAGGAAAAGAAGTGTTTTCAAGAGAAAGTAAACAACCACACCATGTGCTAATGATAAACAAAGTAAGGTACAAATGGATGATCAACTACAATATTTCTCCAGAGGGAGTCACTTGTGACTTTGACAAGTTTCATGCATGGTGGTAAACAGAGCCTGTTTAGAATGGGTTGAGGGGAGAATAGGCAGATGGGAGGTCTAGACAACAAGTGAGAAAGGTGCAGATAGCAAGTATGCATGATGATTTCAAGAGATGCCTTTAAGAGTAGTTAGACGAGGTGCCAGGAAATGGGGGGGAAGATTTTAAAAGATGGATCTTATTAAGACTAGCTTATGTGCTGACTGGAATGATGCAGAAGAGAAGGACAACTGGTGGTGGAGACAAGGAAGGGGTGAATGAGGAGCCAAGGCCTTTCAAAGGCTGGAGGAATGGGATCCAGGAGTACCTGGAAGGACTATTACCTGTAGTAAGAGACCTATTGTTACATGACAATCTATATCACCATGTAGCTAAAGATGCAGGAACATGGGTAGAATTGGAGTAATTCTCATCTGGTTCCCTCTATATTCTCTGTGAAGTAGGAGATGAGCTAGCCAGGAGGATGAGAATGGAAAAGTGAACTTACTAGGGATGGTTGGTAGGATGATGAGGCAGAGAGGAGTATCTTTTTGAGATCTGTCATCATCACAGATATGTGATTATTTCCAATAAGATTCAGGGGCTCAGATGCAGGGCAGTGCCATTAGACAGTTGTGATAATCAGTTCTGTTTTCCACACCATGTGCATGAAATCCAAAAGAAGCAGAAAAGCTAGTCTCTATCTTCACAGAGCTTATGAACAGCTTGAGAAAGCAAAATTAATACAGCAACTAGAAGCAAACCCAGTGATGTATAAAATAGGCAGTATCATTCAAGTCTCTTTACTCATAATTGTCTCTATTACTCACCTAATATGGAATTAGTATTGCAGACAATTAACAAGAGAACAGAATCAAAAAATTTTATATGTGACTTTGTGTTTTATACTTTTATTCTTTTCCAATAATTTTTGTTAATGAAATTAAGTTGGAATCCAATCGAAGATCAATGAGGAGGCAGGCCAGAAGTATGATGGGTAGAAAGTTAAAAGGAAGCTTTTGAAACTGTGCACCTCAGATTGGGACTTGAACCCATGGTCTTTTAATTGAGATCATACACCTGGTCTCAAGACTTAATGAAGCTCAGGTTCTTGATGTCTCATTACAGAAGGAATTCAGTGAGAGACAAAATGATAGGTAAGAAGTGGATTCATTTAGAGAGAAACACACTCCACAGACAAAGTGTGGGCCATCTCAGAAGGTGAGAGGCCCTGGAATATGCTATGGATAATTTTTATGAGCCAGATAATTGCATAGGCTAATAAGTGGGAGGATTATTTCAATTATTTCAGGGAAGGGGTGGGGATTTCCAGGAATTGGGCCACCACCACTTTATGGCCTTTTATGGTTAGCCTGTGAAGAGTCATGGTGCCTGTGGGTGTGTCATTTAGCATGCTGATGTGTGACAATGGCGTATAATGAAGCTCAAGGTCTATTGGAAGTCAAATCTTCTGCCATCTTGGGCTTAGTTGGTTCTAACAAGTTTTTGTCATGTCCTATAGCTACGTCATTCTTTGAAAGGTTGTGCCCTGCCCCCTTCTCTCCTGTTTCACTTTGACTTTAAATTTCATAGCAGGTAATCTTAAAAATGAACAGATAACATGTATTTATCTTCTAGATTAGGGGTCCACAAACTTTTTCTATAAAGAGCCAGATAGTAAATATTTTAGGCTTTACAGGTCATAGGGTCTCTGTTGCAACTACTCAACTCTGTCATTGTAATGTGAAAGCTCTCTTAGATAGTATGTAAATCAGTGGGCATGACTATGTTCTGATAAAACTTTATTGGTGAACACTGAAATTTCAATTTCATATCATTTTCACATGTCATAAAATGTTAGTCTTCTTTTTTTTTTTTTTTTTTTTGTTAGTCTTCTTTTGATTTTTATTCAACAAATTAAATATGTGAAAACCATTCTCGGTCCACAGGTCATAAAAAAGCTGGCAGCCAGCTGGATTTGGTCTGTGGGCCCTAATTTGCCTGTCCTCGATCATAATTAGGTACTCAGAGCTGGAGGGAACTTTTGTAGCCAAATGAGAACAAGCATGTTCAATTCCCATCATCCCAACAATTATTGAGCACCTGATATATACACAGGGACTATGGCCAAGGATTCTAAGTTATTTGGCGATCATGTGAGTTTCCCAAGTAAAAATGGAAAAGACAACTCAGCTACATTCCCATGTGGCTTATAAAATGATCTCACATTTGCATCAGTTAAGTACACGCTATTAAACTCCCCCACCCATGAAAGTTATCAGCTTCACAATATAGAGCATGTTTTAAAGGCAAAGGAAAATAACCCACAGTGTCTGCTCAGTGCAGTATTTTTAAACATCCATAATTTTGTTATTTCAAAACCAAATTTCTTCCAACAAGGCAAAGCACACATTCCTTACTCAGGGTTATGTACCAGAAATGCCAAGTTTGATATTTCCAAACAAAGCTGCTTTTGAGTAATTCAAAGACAAAAAAGCATTTGAAAAATCTCTGACCTGCTGAAAAAATAACACTTTTTTCACCTTTAGGTAATTCTAAATTGGGTAAATGGGCTTTCATTTACTTTCCAAAATAAATCCATTTAGGAATAAAACTGAGAAAGAGAAGCCAGAGAAATCTTCCATGGATTCCATTCATTGCTGTTGATGCCATGGGCTTTAGAGAAAAAAAGAATGGGGAATCAGAGGGCTTGGGTTTCTAATTCTTAGCTGGCTGCAATTCCTTCTCATTATCACACATGCCTGTAAAAATGGGCCCCTAACAGATTCCTGGTAGGAAATAGGAATATGACCGTGCAAATGTCTTAGATAATGCAATGGTCCCATTAACCTGCTTGAGGGTGAGGATGGGAGATTGGAATGGAGTGTTGTAGGTCAAGCAGAGTGGGTAGGGCACCCACGTAGGGGAGGGGAGGGGAGAGGGAGCAGGACAGAGCTGATGAAATAAGTAAGCATATTAGGATATGAGAGCCAATTCTCTCAATGCAGGAGAAAGGATTTATAAATATGGAAAGAGAGAAAACCAGAATATACTCTGTGGTGTTGAACTGGAATTGGAGATATAAAGTAAACTCATGGTTTTCATTATACATAATAGATAGACAAAGATACAAGTATAGGGCTTCCCTAGTAGCGCAGTGGTTGAGAGTCCGCCTGCCGATGCAGGGGACACGGGTTCGTGCCCCGGTCCGGGAAGATCCAACATGCCACGGAGAGGCTGGGCCCGTGAGCCATGGCCGCTGAGCTTGCGCATCCGGAGCCTGTTGCTCCGCAACGGGAGAGGCCACAACAGTGAGAGGCCCGCGTACCGCAAAAAAAAAAAAAAAAAAGATACAAGTACAGATGTAAATGTGTGTATGCGTGCGTGTATGTGTGGCGGTGTACGTGTATATGTACATGTCCACATATATCCTGTAGCTCTGTCCCTAAATACCATTTTCCGCCAAAAACAACCAGAGCTCCTTGGAAAAGTGGCTGATTCCAAGGCTAGAGCTGGAGCAAGGAAAGTATAAGATGAGCCTGGCTAGAGCCAGAGGCTAGGAAAGACTCAAAGAAGGCTGGAGATGTGACAAATGGACACAGAAGCCAGACTGAAGGGGTTACCACTGGCCCAATCTAGGACAATTTGAGTGTCAAAATAAATAATGATAGCAGCAAATGATAACCCATTGAATAAATGAGAAACCATGGGTCCATTCAGATATAAATAAGTAAATGAATGAATAAATTAAAAGTTTAACGAAGAATGGGATGTTTACATAGTTTCAAAGTAACTCCCTATAATATATATATATAAATTACAAGGGGAAAGATGTTTATAGTGAAGGAGACTGGCAGACACCACTTTAATCAAGTTATCAAAATGACTGTCATCAGTAAAAGACAAATTGATATTGTGCACCACCTGACAGGATGAAATAAATGACCAAAAAGTCTTCTTCTTTCCCAGCACACGGTATGATTGCACTTCCTCAGTTTCTTGAAGTTAAGTGAAACTCAGTGACTTGGTCAACAAAATGTGGGCAGCAGTGGCACAGATCATTTCCAGACAGGAGTTGTAAGAGGCAGCATCACTATGCCTGTCTTCTTTTTTTTTTTTACCCTGTCTTGGTGGGGGTAGAAGCATGTGTCAAGATGGGACTTATGTTGGCCTCAGTCTACTGACTACAATGAGAAGAGCTGCCCGCTTCCCCCACTCCACCACCACCCTGTCTGCTTTGGACATGTAGCTTGATAGAAAAATAAATCTTTGCTGTATTAAACCACTATTCTGGTGGTGGTCTGTTAGTACAGCTTAATTTAACTTATTGCGACTGGTACATTGGTTGATAAAGTGGTTTTATTTGCATGTTTGTCTCCTCGTCAAAGTAGAAATTTCATCAAGGACAAGAATGATACAATTTAATTTTTCCACCAAAAAAATATGTTCTTGTCTTGCCCAAAAAAATAAATGACAACAAGATCCACCCAATTCATTTTTATTGAAATATAGTTGATTTACAATATTGTATTAGTTTCAGGTGTACAGCAAAGTGAATCAGTTATATATATTTTTTCTTTTTTTGATTCTTTTCCATTATAGGTTATTACAAGATACTGAATATAGTAACCTGTGCTATACAGTAAATCCTTGTTGTTAATCTATTTTATATATAGTAGTGTGTATCTATTAATCCCATACTCCTAATTTATCCCTCCCCCTCTTCCCCTTTGGTAACCATAAGTTTGTTTTTTATGTCTGTGTGTCTGTTTCTGTTTTACAAATAAGCTCATTTGTACTAGTTTTTAGATTCCACATATTAATGATACCATATATTTGTCTTTCTCTGCCTTACTTTACTCAGTATGATAATCTCTAGGTCCCTCCATGTTGCTGCAAATGGCACTATTTCATTCTTTTTAACGGCTGAGTAATATTCCATTATATATATATATATATATATATATATATATATATATATATATACACACTACATCTTCTTTATCCATTCATCTGTAGTTGGACACTTAGGTTGCTTTCATGTCTTGACTACTGTGAATAGTGCTGCTATGAACATTGGAGATCCACCCAATTCTTGAAGTCAGAAACCTGACCATACATATCTGTGTCCTTCTAGATCTTTCACTTGTCCATGACCTGATCATTGTACCTTCTTAATATCTCTGGAATCTCTCCATTTATTTCCAACCTACTGCACTATCTCAATTCAGAACAGCATCTTCTTTTCTGGCACCAATCTCTTTATAGTCTCCTTGTTTCTAGACTGCCCTTTCCCAACACTGCTGTCCCTTCTCCACACTGCTGTCAGTTGTGATTTCTAAAATGCTCAAATCCCCAGCTTTGAGCATGTCAAAGGCTCCCCATTGCCTTTAGACTAAAGTCTAAACCATTTATCATGACAAATAAGTCATATTATGACCTGGTTCACTCTAGAGTGTAAGCTCCCTGGTGGCAGAGGGTTTTGTCTGTTTTGCTCACTGCTATATCCCTGGGGGCAGAGCACAGAGCCTGGTCCATTGAAGGCATTTGATGAATTGTGGTTAAGCAAACAGTCCTTGCTTAACTCCAGCCTTACTCATGCTATTCTCCCTCCCCCACCGCCTCCTTAAGCTCCTGTCACAAAGGCCTCTCAGGTTCTCTTCTGTTTCTTTCTGGCTGGAATGCACTTCCTCTGGTGGCATCCAGGGCTGGCTTATCATATGTTTCAAGTCACAGCTCATCTGTACCATTTTTCTAGATTCTATTTGCAAAGCAGAAATAGAGACACAGATGTAGAGAGCAAACTTACGGATACCAAGGGGGGAAGTGGGGAGTGGGATGAGTTGGGAGATTGGGATTGACATATATACACTACTATGTATAAAATAGATAACTAATGAGAACCTACTGTATAGCACAGGGAACTCTACTCAGTGCTCTGTGGTGACCTAAATGGGAAGGAAATCCAAAAAAGAGGGAATATATGTATACATATAACTGATTCACTTTGCTGTACAGCAGAAACTAACACAACATTGTAAATCAACTCTATTCCAATAAAATTTAATTAAAAAAAAAGTCTCAGCTCAAACGTCACCTCCTTACAGAGGTGGATTTTCCTTACCCATCTTATCTAAAGTAGCCCCTACCCACCTAGTTGCTCACTTATCAAGTCTTCTCTTATATCCTTCTTAGCACATTTCACAATGTATTATTATCTAATTATTTGTTTATTTTTATGTATTGCTTATCTTCCTCCTCTGGAAGGCAAGCTCCTCCAGGAGAATCTGTCTAGCTTTTGCATGACACCTAAGAGGCACTCAGTAGCTAAACGAATGAATCCCTATTTGACCCCCAAACCCTCTTCCTTCATATCTAAGATGGTCTGCCCTTTCTTTTCTACTAAGTGATCCATGTGCAACTTCAGATTTTAAGATCATTTTTTACTTTTCTCGCATTACTACCAATTACCAAGTGAAATAGATGTAAATGAGATTTCATTATTAAATATCATGTTTAGTGACCTTAAATTTTTTTTACTAACTCAGACTTTTCCTCTTTCCTTTTGTGAGTATAAATAGCACAGAGTGTAATGGAATTAAAATATCACCAACATGAAAAAGAAGCAATATTTTAATGAACCATGAAATTTTTCTGCCAAAATTTGGAACTAACTGAATAATTTTTGACAAACCCAAAAATCAGTTTTGAAGGGTGCTGGGAGGCACTCCCTGCCCACATCTACTTCTTGAGGCAGTCAGATGTCCCACCGTCCTTGTCCTCTGGGGTATCACCCACTTCCTGGCATGTTTGCATTTGACTCTCTAAATCACCAGAAACAGAGATCCACTCTAGTTGCCTCAGGAAATGAAGGTTTATGATCAGAATGTGCACAGTAATAAAGCAAAAGGGACTGTTAGCCAAGAAGCTAGGTTTCAGTACAGTTTAGGAAAAGATGAACAACCAGGCCCTATGGGAAAAACTGAAGTGGAGACAGAAAGGAAGGACTGTTCTAAGTCCAAAGCAATGCTAGGGAGCTCAGCAAAAAGATTTCTAGATTTGCATTCTAAGCCTCTGCCTTTAACCCCATTCAGCTACTCTGTTTTTTCTGCTTCTCTGTGTGTTCCTCTACCTCTCCTCCCACTACAGGCGACTTATTAACTCTCTTCTCTCTCTTGGTCACTCTGCCTGTTCATTGATTCAGCTTCCTCATAACCTCATCTGGCTCTTGACATCGCAAGGCTACAGCTCTGCACCAGAGCCCACTGTTTGCATTTTTTTCATCTTCAGCTCCCTGCCATATCCGAGATGTGTCCTCCTTCCCAGTTACAGGTTCCTAAGGATGACGTGATAACTGAGACCACTCTTTTTTTTTTTTAATTTTACTTATTTATGGCGGTGTTGGGTCTTCGTTTCTGTGCGAGGGCTTTCTCTACTTGCGGCAAGTGGGGGCCACTCTTCGTCGCAGTGCACGGGCCTCTCACTATCGCGGCCTCTCTTGTTGCGGAGCACAGGCTCCAGACGCGCAGACTCAGTAATTGTGGCTCACGGGCCCAGGTGCTCCGTGGCATGTGGGATCTTCCCAGACCAGGGCTCGAACCCGTGTTCCCTGCACTGGCAGGCAGACTGTCAACGACTGCGCTACCAGGGAAGCCCCGAGACCACTCTTTGGTAAGAGCATCTTAGTTAATCAAGATGGAACAGCAGCCTTCAGGTCGGTGCTTCCCTCTCTTTACTCTGCTGTGCCTGGGAGAATAAAGACACACAGATCCAAGCATGGCAGGCTAGGACCCCTCAGCAGCAGGAAATGAGATGGGGCCAGTGTCCCTGAGAAGGAGCTGTGAGCGGGCACGGACCATGGTTATGAAACCGAGCAGGACCCTGTAAGGGCTCCTGGGCATGGGAAGTCTTTCTGTTCAGACTCCATGACCTTCTCTGAGTTCCAAAGGGCAGATTCAAACAGTTGCTAATCTGGGAAGGGAAGGTATGCAGAGTCAAGGGAGGAATAGCCAAGAAACAATAGTGCAGCCTTGGGGCAGGGTCCTGGTTCCACCTCAAGGGACACACATAACAATGTCTTTAAGCCCTTTTATAGAATTAAAACCCAACAAATGGAAGATGTCAGCATTCTCCATACTGGAGAAAACCACCTGAGGCCAGACTAAAGGAACCAGAGAAGCTCATCAAGAAGTTTTCCTGAGATGAGATTAAAGGAGTGCAAGCCTTGCACACACCGTAACCTTGTCAGCAACCCTACCCTTGAACTATTGCTGTGAAACTCTTCATCAAATCTTCCTGGGTTGGGACACATAGTTTTTGAAGGCAGGAGCCCACTGTGTCCCCCTTTGCCTGGCAAAACAATAAAGCTATTCTTTTCTACTTCACCCGAAACTCTGTCTCAGAGATTCGATTCGGCACCGGTGTACAGAGAGGCTGAGCTTTCAGCATTAGTTACATGTTCAATACTTAGCACTGATATATTTATTTAATATTTTGACCACAGTATTGTATTATAACTGGTTTCCTTTGTAATCTCATGTGCGCTATCTTATGCCTCTAAAACTGTTCCTCTGAGGTTTCCATAGGCTTCCCCAGACTGCCAAAGGAGTCCATGGCACAAAGGTTAAGACCCCTTGCCCTAAACCCAGATCACCTTGAGAGCACGGATTGTGTCTCATTCTCTGTTGTACCCTTAGGGTCCAGTACAATGCCTAGTATGGAAGAAGCATTAAAGCATTGTGGAAATACAGGGAACTATAATCAATATACTGTCATAAACCATAATGGAAAAGAATGTGAAAAAGTACATGTATAACTGAATCACTTTGCTGTACAGCAGAAATAAACACAACATTGCAAATCAAATACACTTCAATAAAATTTTAAGAAAACATTGTGGAAATAATGGGTCCTTAGACCCCCAGTATCAAAAACAGTGCCTGGCCCATGGAAGGCACTCCATGGAAGTTTTTAAATGAATAACTCAACCTCTGAAACCCCAACTTGCTGGCCTGCGGCCTCCCTCCTCAAGTCTTATTCAGTTGATTCTGCATTCCAGCATACTGAGGAAAGGAATCATTTATTCAAGTAGGCTGGTACACTATCAACAATCAATTGTTGCAAAAATGCAAAATCCTCAGCCACTCATAAATTACTTCAAGAGAAACACCAGGCCTTGAAGTGACGTGCTGCCAGATTAACGAACAGTTCCAGAATCTAATGAGAGGTTTCTAACGTCTGGAGGGCCTCCTCTGGAAGGAATTCTTCAGGACTGGAGATAGGCCTGTTATGTAGCTATCCTTGTTCCAGGCCCCGCACAACACATATTTTCAAGCCAGCTAGTGAGAGTCAGTGAGGCGTTCTGAGGACTTGGACAGATTTCTTTATGTCCAGAGTTAATTGGCTCATATGGAGACTGAAACTATGACCTTGATTTCCTTAGCCCCATAGCTTAACCAGCTGAGCTCATCATCTTGACCACCTGAATGGATTCAGAGCCTCCCAGAGAAGAAGCATAGCACAGGAAGCCATGATGATACAGAATTAAGAAGAGAGAAAATTCTGGAATAACATCCTTGAGGCTTCTCTTCCTGCTCACAAAAATAGCTTCAGGCTTCAAAGTTACCACCTCCTTCCTTACTCTACCCAAGCCCTGACCCTTGAGTGTATGACAGCAAAAAGCAATAAAGGTCAGGTCCCCAAGTGTCTTGAAAGATTGCTGGCACTGATACCAAGAAGAACTCATCCAGATTTTTTGCTACGATATATTTTGGGTTTTATTTAGCCAGCTTTAGATGAGCTTTGCTTTTGATCCACCCAGAAGAATACAGGAGGGCCAGGGTTCACAGCTTCCTCTCCCTCCTGAGGAAAGCCCTTCCTGACCGGATGCAGGGACTCTCCAGGGCTCTGATATGCTCCAAGGGATAGGGATTTACAGAGACCTTAGGATGCACCAGAAATAGTACTAGGTATTTTACATTTGTTATTTAATTTAATTCAGTGGGATGGACATTTAAAAACTATTTAAAAGACTTTCCTTCTTCAAACACCTACTTTCAAAATTAGTCCTTAAAATTTAAAGAATATGCAAGTTGGATACAATCGTAAGTGATGAGAATGAGTAAGTTAATAGAATAATATATTTGCTATGTAATTCTTACTAGGGATTGATTTATCAGGCTAGCCCATTGTCACTCCTGTCATACAAGAAAAATGGTCAGTGGGATACTGAGATTTTAGGACTTTATTTATTGATATATTTGTGCCAGGAATGTACTTAATACTACTGGAAGCATAATAAATTTTGAAGTTGACAGGAATAGATGAGAGTTCTGGGAACCATGCCACCAGTGAGATGTCATCTTATGGGGTGATGAGAGGGCACAAGATAGGATGACCATACTTCCCAGGCTGCCCAGAACAGCCCTAGTTGATGCTGGCTGTCCCAGCATAATTATTCATTGTGTCCCAGTTTGCAAGATCATGGATCAGAAGACTCAGTATTGTTAAGATGTCAATTCTCCTGAAAATAATCTATAGAATCAACAAAAATTTAATCAAAATCTCAGCAGGCTTTCTTGTAGAAACTGTCAGACTGACTCTTAAACGCATATAGCAATGCAAAGGGCCTAGAAGAGCCAAAACGACTTCAAAAAAGAACAAAATGGGAGTACTAACACTACCTTAGTTCAAAACTTATTATAAACCTATGGAACAATGTAATATTGATGTAAATATAAACAAAAAACATTGATGAAACAGACTAGAAAATCCAGAAGCAGACCGATCTATATGTGGACAACTGATTTTTGACAAAAGTGCAAAAGCAGTCTAGTGGAGAAAAAGTAGTCTTTTCAACAAATGGTGTTGGATCAGTTGACTATTTATATGCTACAGAATTGAACTTTGATCCACACTGACTCAAAATGGATCATACACTGGGTAAACCTAAAACTCTAGAACTTCTAGAAGAAAACATAGGAGAAAACCTGACTTTGGATTATACCTGAAAGAACAAATTGATAAATCAGATTTTATCAAAATTTTAACCTTTTTTCTGTGAAATACACTGACAAAGAATGAAAAGATAAGCCACAGAAATGGAGAAAATATTTACTCTCATATATCTAACAAGGAACTAATTATTTAGGACATAAAGAACTCACAAAACCAAACTCTTGTAATGAACAAAATATTTCAACAGACACTTTATCTAAGAAGATATATGATGGCAAATATGCACATTAAAAGATGCTCATCCTCATTAGTCATGAGCCAAAAAATTAATTAAAATCACAATTAAATTTATGGTTACCAGGAGGTAAGCAGGGAGAGGGATAAATTGGGAATTGGGATTGACATATACGCACTGCTATATATAAAATAGATAATTAATATGGACCTACTGTATAGCACAGGGAACTCTACTCAATACTCTGTAATGGCCTATATGGGAAAAGAATCTAAAAAAGAGTGGATATATGTATATGTATAACTGATTCACTTTGCTGTATACTTGAAACTAACACAACATTGTAAATCAACTATACTCCAATAAAATTTTTTTTAAAAAGACATGAACTATTGATACAACACAGAATGAATCTCAAAAGAATTATGCAGAGTGAAAGAAGTCAAACCAAAAAGCATACCTACTGCAAAAGTTCATTTGTATAAATCTCTAGAAAATGCAAATTAATCTATAGTGGAAGAAACATCAGTGGTTGCTTGTGGAGTGGAGCAGAGGATAGGGGCCAGGGAGGGGTGGTAAGGAGATTATTAGGAAGGGACATGCAGAAATTGGAAGGTGGGGGGTGTATAGGTACATTATCTTGATTGTGGTGATAGTTTCATGGCTTCCTGGCTATATACACATATCAAAATGAACAACTACACACTACTATATATAAAATAGATAAACAACAAGGACCTACTGTATAGCGCAGGGAAATATATTCAGTATCTTGTAATAACCTATAATGGAAAAGAACCTGAAAAAGAATATATATAATACATTTTAAAGATGAAACTATTAAACTTTAAAAATTAATTATTAAACCTTAAAAATTATACACATTAAATATGCACAGTTTATTGTATGACAGTTGTACTGTATGTACATTTTACTTATGACAATTGTACTGTCATCAGGCTGTTAAGGAAATTTATGAGTGACTTATCCTGCATCTCATGCTAGTAAGTGATGGAGTTGGGATTTGAACTGAGGCTTCTGGCTCCAGAATCCATGTTCTTAACAGTCTTAAGCCACTTAGCAGAGCCACTAAGTATACAGGAAAGTGTGGCTGCTACTGTTATTATTGTTATTTTTATCTAGTCCTAAGCTTCTCCTTTATAGGTACTGATACTGGCACCACAGAAGCCAAAGGACTTGCCAACATTCCTTGATGCATAAGCACCAAACCTGAGAGCGTTCCTGGATGCCCTGACTCTCACGCCAGAGCCCCAGCCCCTTCCCCTCTGCCACGAAGCTTCTTACAGAGTCAATAAGAGGCAGGAGTGGTACAGTAAGAAAGCGTCACTTTAAATCCTGGCAACACCACCAGCTGAGTGACTTTGACGTGCTTACGTGAATTCTTATTTTTCTCATTGGTATACAGGGGAGGTAATAAAAGAAATGCCCTGATTGGGATGATAAGTTATAAGATCATTTTAGCATTATTTGACCCTGGTACATAGAAGATCACCAAAAAGGAGCAGAAGACACTAAAAGGAGAGGTGAAGAACCATCAAAGCCCAGTGTTACCACTTCAGGACTTTGTCCAGCCTGGACTCCGCGACCTGTGTTACAGCAATGAGTGGCCATCACTGCTTGTCAACCTGTCCAAATACACTTCTGGAATCCCACCAAGGTGCTCAGAAATGTGTCACCCCAAGTTTTATGTTGACTACGCAGTAGTTGACCCACCTTAGAAAGCCTTTGGGACTTCGGGGAGCCAGTACTTTCATAACAAGGTCCAGGCTTTATGTCTGTAACAACGTGGCATAGAAGAAGGGCTTTCTGGCACCTCAAGGAGTCTCCTCTTGGCTCACTTGTGTTCTTTTCTCTCCCTTCATTCCCACTAATGAAACAGTTCTACAAATGGAGACAGCAGAAGAGGTCTCTCTTATGGCCCCTCCCAAATCTGTATGATGTTCTCCCCTCTCCCACACACACATAGAATGAGAACTGTTTAGATAACTTTCTATTTTAGTTTGGAGTTCCCCCTTTTGAAGATCCTAAGACGTGACTTCAAGTGCAAACAGTTTCTTGGAAAGGGAATCCCAAGAAACACTGCCAACAGTGTAGGGAAATAAAATGGGGAAAGGAAGAGAAGACAGCCATTAATAGGTTTGTTATCAAGCAAGTCACCACTGAGGACAAATGGAGCTTAATTCTGCTGGGGTCTCTGGGAGCCAGCATAGAAAATGCATCTCAGAGTTATGTCACCTGAGTAGTGAGGGATCCGAAGTATTTATACACCAACTCCCATTGGTTGAGCGGATACTGCCTTGGACAAGCTTAGTGTAGTAGAGGAGACAGAAATTTAAACAGTATAAACTCCCTGATGGCTGCTACATGTCTTATTCAACTTTGAAGCTCAGCCTGACATAACATAGTTTCCTGGCACTGAGAACCTTCTATGCTGGAGGCAAAGCAGGATGCTAACACAAAGCTCTGGGGTCCCAAGATAGACTTCAGACCGAGAAATGCAGATGTTGGCATTGGGAAGTTGGCCGGCAGGCACTGAAGTGGTAAGAGTGAGGGTGGGATGCCAACAGTCGCTTTCCCTGGGTATTACGGCATCATTTAGCAAGCACTGACATGCCATCTCTAGTGTGGCACGCTCACCAGATACTCATGGGCTCAGCCATGGAACCAAAAGACTGTGAACAGAGGTGACATGCACCATTTCCAGGCAATATCAAGTCAATGTGCAACACTTCCACCCTCCCTTCCCCTACAACTGCAACCCAAGAGCAACATGTTCCACACCAGATAGCTACGGGATGCAGCCAGACGGGATCCTTGTGTTGCCACTGGGAAAGGAGCTGATCTGGAAAGCTTCAATACCCACAGCCAACTTTGTGAAAAAAAGAAATAAACCTATATGTGTTCAGCCACTGAGATCTGCAGATTTGTCTGTTACTGCAGCGTAGCTTAACCTGTCTAATAGGTTAGGATTTGGGGCTCTGATTTCAATTTGATGCATTCATTCAATAAATAATTCAACATATAATTACTACATCCCAGACAATATTTTTGGTACTAGGGATACAGCAGTGAACAAAAGGACAAACAAAATGCCTGCCTTTGTGGGTCATAATACATACTTTGGGGAAGTCGCTATTGCCATGAAGGGGGAAAGACTGTTTCTCTTCACAGGAGTTGTAAGAAGCCAATGGGAAATAGGCATTCTGGTATTTGGAGGGGAAGAAGTCAGTCAGTTGGTATATGTGAGGTGAGAGAAAAGGAAAGGAAAATATCAAGGCAACCTTCTCTTGACACATCATTTCAACATGCGTTGAACACCCATTTTGGACCAGGCTCTACACTAGATGGCAGAGATCAGAAGGTAAAGGAGAATTCTGCTGTGCTTCCCAGGCTGAGCCTACTGAGGGGAGAGAAATGTAAACCAAATATAAATTCCTTCATGGCTGGTCTGTGTCTTATCTAGCTCTGAATCTCAGCCCGACACAGATGACCATAAATGTTTATAGAATGTACTAATAATTGCATGTAATTGTTTCACTCCATCTGAAAAATAAAAAGAAAACTACATTAAAAAGCAACAAATCAACCTGTCCCCCTACACATGCTCACCTTCACCAACTGGGCTTTTGCATATTTGTGCTGAAGGAGGAGACCAGGGCTATGACATCCTATATCACCCCCGGAGTGTATGGTACAGGGCTCTGCAATCGGCAGTCAGCTGAAAGATCAGGCTCTGGGTATATGAGCATCAAAGACCTAACAACTATTCAGAGCTCAGCTTGAACTTGAAAGCTGGATACCATAATCTTTAAAATGGAATGTTAGCCCTAGGGACAAAAATTCAGTCATCAACCTTCCATTTGAAGCATGTCCAGCCTACATAGATCACTGCAAATCCCTGCGGTCTATTTCAAGGGCTTGTGAGCATTTCAAGAAACTCTAGCATTACCCTCCTTTTAAAGGGAAGTGAAGGCACTATGTGCATCCAGAAAAGAAGTCAAACTGGTACATTTGTTACACCTTGGGGTCTCTTGTTAGAAATGGACAAACTAAGACATCCTTCATGAATGACCACGGTCAAAATAAATCCAAGCTGTAAAAATGTATAAACATTTAGCAACACAACATAGAGCAAGGTTGTTCTTCCCCTGAAAACAGGACACCCTCAGCCTCTTCACTTTTCCAGGTAATATTAGAGGTTCAAGAAATCTCTGGTCTGGGAGTCACCCACCCAGGGGTCTTTGGAGAAGGCAGAGCACTAACTCCCCCAATGGGAGCCTGTCCCTTTGCCTAGTTGGTCTGCAGTGTGTCCCCTTTGCCCATCCTTGCACTCACTGGCCCTGATTTCTTGATGACTCTTCCATTGTTGGTAGATTAGCACTAATTAAAATACAGAATTTCTTAAAGGACCA
The DNA here is from genome assembly GCF_937001465.1 of Orcinus orca. Lineage (NCBI taxonomy): Eukaryota > Metazoa > Chordata > Mammalia > Artiodactyla > Delphinidae > Orcinus > Orcinus orca. Next base: position 15,061,246 of record NC_064559.1, on the reverse strand, counting down.
CTACAAGGTACCAGCCCCTTTTATCCTGTGGTAAATTCCTCTTACTTAGCTCACAACTTTGTCTGGCCAGTAAAGAGTTCTGTGAAATCGAATCCAATGCACCATGAAGTTAGTCATCACTTTCTTTTAGATATATAGCCTACCCTGTATCTTATCCAAACAGTTGGAAATGATATTAACTGACCCTCTGATAAGCATCAGAAACCAGTTGCTTCTCACTACTGATCATCTATTTTGGGAACTAACTGCAAAGCTCAGTCATAGCTCTGACTTTCAAACAACGTCTGTTGATCTTTCTTCTTCCCCCATCACTTGATTCGCTTTCTTGTCCATCTACCCTCACCCATCACTTTAGCCCTAAAGAAAAAAAAATGGGATTGTTTTTCTTTTCTCCTCCCCTCCTCACCCCAAATCTCAGCCCTGTAGAACAGCAAACCACATCTTACCTGTGTGGAATGCAGAAGAAATGTTTTCCTTTTGACATTAAAAAGTCCTCCCACCAATTAAGTAAACATTGGCTGCACCGCAGAGCTGGTATGTTATTGCAGAGCGCTGGAGAGCACAAAGCCAGAGTTTTTTCAGAGTTGTGTCAAAAGGAACCTCAGGCTTTGGCCTCAACTCCAGGAAAGAGATGAAAACATCGTGCACATGTCAGAATGCCAACTGCAACTGTATGCACAGATTGCTACGGTGTCAGAGGACTTGATGGGAACAACAGGATCTTCTTTACAAATAGCTTGTGGGATTCCCTCTCCTTCTCCCAGGGAGGATCCAGGCTGAGATCAAACACCGTGTTCTGGGAGGTTCCACTCCATCAACAACGGGCTGACTTTTGAACGATGCTGTCAACAGGGCATCTTTGCAGTCCAGTGCTTCAGGAATTGCTGAACAAAAGGCAGAGGGCCAGACTATGCCTCGGGGATCAGCCAAGCTTGTATCTTTCCCAAATTCTTAGGGTTGTGACATTCTCAACCAGAATTATGAAACAGGAAGGTGGAACCAGAGAACATTGAAATGATTATTTTCAGTGCACCTGCGTTTCAATACGGACAATTTGTGATTCTCTAAGATGAAGTTTCAACATTCAGAAATGCATCACTGAGCTAATGTGGTCCATTCCAAGGCTTCACAGAGGGAATGTGGCAGGCTGTTCCCATTCTGTGTTTGATTTGCCTAAGGGTAATAGGAGAGTCATTTCAACTCTCTTTCTCCATTTCCCTATCCCTTAAAGAAGAAACAATTTCAATTCTTCAATAGAGCATCTAAGAGGACAAAGAAATAATAAGGTAGCCATGTGGAAAGTCCCCCAGTGTACCCATAAGGAGTTAACCAATTATTAATAAAAATGCCCCAACCAAGGTTTCCATCTTTCCCTTGGTTCTGAGTATGTGGTTACTTTTGTCCATGGCATCCAAGGGCAAGTTAATTTTATTAAGAACATTTTTAGAAAGCTAGAATGTCAGAAGTTGACGCTACTCTCTTTCCAGTCCTCTATTCTTGGTAACATCATTAAATATCGGCTGGCCCCAAAAGTGAGTTGCACCTTTTTTCAATCTAACAGCCATTCTGTGGATAGCATTTGTTTTCCATTGCTGCCAAGGAGACAATATGGCTCTCATTTCCTTTGAAGAAGAGCCCGTTATGATGAGTCAGGTCTACAGTGGGAATAATTAGGTCAAATAAATGAGCCCTTCCAGCTGCCTGTGGCATCACTCAACACCCCCATGTTGCCGATAAAGGAGACAACGCCAGAGCAAAAGCAGAGTTTATCTGTTGTGAGTTACCCTTACCTCTAGCCCAAGGGATGTTATCAAAATGTATGCAAGGTAACTATGACTCCTCTCTTTGCATCTGGAGAAGTGAAAACTGATCCATAAAATTGTGTGGTGGTCCCATTTCCTTTCTACCCTGCAAAGGAAGGCTCCTGTCCCAGCTGGCAGGCTTAAGATAGCCTTCTGCTCTGTGTCACATTTTCCCTCGTGATCTCCTAGTCACCTTATCCTGGGCTGTCATGTTTACTGGCAAGAGAAAAAAGGGAATTCAATGAAGTGGGGGTCATATGCCAGTTCTTGCTAGTATTCAACTCAAGCTGATATCTGCAGCTCATCATTCAAGCAAGACTCTTCGGTAGTTTGTTCAACATCTCATACACACAGGAGGAGACTGGGGTCAAATTAGAAATGCCAACCTGCTACCCAGATTACAGAGTTCCCTTCCCCTGCAGGAAGTGGAAGATGAGGAGAGAAACCAAGCCTTTCATCCAAGAGTCTCATTACTCAGACAGAAAAAGAATCTTTTGTTTCTCTCTCATCTCTCTCTTTTTTTTTCAACTTTACTAAACCATTTGGAAATTACTATAACATAGGAGGTCTCAAAAGTTGCACCACCAACCTGGGATTTCGTCGCTAATGTTGACATGGGTCATGGACCTCATTCAAGAACTAACGATGAATCTCACCCTACATCAGGCTGACCAAACCAGATGCCCTTCCCAAGCAATATGTTGTCTTAAAGATGCCACCACTTTTAGATCTAAACCACCATCTGAAGCCTCTCATGCAAGTGGATTCCCTTGAGTTCTGGTTGCTTTGTTTCCCTCAAGGGGTACCATTAGTTTGGGTTACTCCAGCAGCACAGGGCATAAGAAATCTCCTATCATTTTTTATGTTCAGTAAAAAGTTAATATCTTTATTTGGAAAAATCAAGTCACACATGAAATCTCCTATCTTTTAAAAATAAAAATATTAGAGGAATTTGGCTTACATTGAAGTAACAGGTAGGAACCAAAACACTACTCATCAATCCTTCCTTCCAAGTTGTCCACAGGGATTGCTACATCTCACACCTACCAATGGTAGGTATACGATGCCTGAGTAGAACCTCGGGAAGGAGGGAACAGCTGCAAACCTCAAAACTGAGCACATCTTCCACGGTTCTGGGGCAATAACCTGTCAAACAAAATTTATTGAAAAATATCCTCTAATAAATGGTGATGTTGAGCATCTTTTCATGTGCTTCTTGGCCATCTGTATGTCTTGCTTGGTGAAATGTTTATTTAGGTCTTCCACCCATTGTTTAATTGGATTGTTTGTTTTTTTGATATTGAGCTCCATGAGCTGTTTGTATATTTTGGAGATTAATCCTTTGTCCGTAGTTTCATTTGCAAATATTTTCTCCCATTCTGAAGGTTGTCTTTTCATCTTGTTTATAGTTTCCTTTGCTGTGCAAAAGATTTTAAGTTTAATGAAGTCCCATTTGTTTATTTTTGTTTTTATTTCTGTTACTCTAGGAGGTGGGTCAAAAAAGATCTTGCTGTGGTTTATGTCAAAGAGTGTTTTTCCTATGTTTTCCTCTAAGAGTTTTATAGTGTCTGGTCTTACTTAGGTCTTTAAGCCATTTGGAGTTCATTTTTGTGCATGGTGTTAGGTAGAGAAATGCAAATCAAAACTGCAATGAGGTATCACCTCACACTGGTCAGAATGGCTATTATCAAAAAATCTAGAAACAATAAATGCTGGAAAGGGTGTGGTGAAAAGGGAACCCTCCTGCACTGTTGGTGGGAATGTAAATTCATACAACCACTATGGAAAACAGTATGGAGGTTCCTTAAAAAATGAAAAATAGAACTACCATATGACCCAGCAATCCCACTACTGGGCATATACCCTGAGAAAACCATAATTCAAAAAGAAACATGTACCACAATGTTCATTGCAGCACTATTTACAATAGCCAGGACAAGGAAGCAACCTAAGTGTCCATCAACAGATGAATGGATAAAGAAGATGTGGCACATATATACAGTGGAATATTACTCAGCCATAAAAAGAAACGAAATTGAGATATTTGTAGTAAGGTGGATAGACCTAGAGTCTGTCATACAAAGTGAAGTAAGTCAGAAAGAGAAAAACAAATACAGTATGCTAACACATATATATGGAATCTAAAAAAAAAAAAATGGTACTGATGAACCTAGGTGCAAGGCAGGAATAAAGATGCAGACATAGAGAATGGACTTGAGGACATGGGGTGGGAGGGGGAAGCTGGGGCGAAGCAAGAGTAGCATCAACATATATACACTACCGAATGCAAAATAGCTAATGGGAAGCAGTAGCATAGCACAGGGAGATCAGCTCAGTGCTTTGCAATGACCTAGAGGGGTGGGATAGGGAGTCTGGGAGGAAGGCTCAAGAGGGAGGGGATATGGGGACATATGTATGCATATGGCTGATTCACTTTTGTGTACAACAGAAACTAACACAGTATTGTGAAACAGTTATACTCCAATAAAGATCTATTTTAAAAATCCTTCATTCAGTCACTCAATAATTAATTAATGTATTTATTTGTTATATATTTACTCGATTAATTATTGAGTGACTGCCAGGTACAAGGCGCTTCTCTGTCTCTGCTCCACCCCCAGATGTGAACCCCAGCCCGCTGTCCCTCTGTTGTACAGGAGACCCTGAATCGAGGCAGCCTCTTCTCAGACGGCAGAATAATTCACAATTATGGGAGGTGAGGAAGGCCTGCCTTGGGAAACTCAATTTAAAGTGGCAACGCTGGCTCACAGTTCAGCTCCTACACAAATTCCCCCAATTCTAATTTCCTCTGACATGAATCTACCAGGTCTAGGCTGGAGCGCTCTAACTTCACACTGCCTGTGGATTTACCCAGGAAAAGGGACATCATAACCCCAAACGAAGAGCAATTATTTTTTTAAATCTTTTTGCAGGCTTTAAACAATTTCACTCACTTGTCTTGCCCTAACCTAACTTCCTCTCCTTGGATGTGTCTGCAAGGCTCACTCCTAAGAAATGCTGGCAACATCCACACCATCGACTTGTGACTCTAGCACCTCTGCTTTCATGAGCAAACCACAGCTGTCCCAAAGCGACACTGTATTTCACTTCCCCGAGAGGCTGTATCCAAGCATACTGCAAAATTGAGAAGGGTGGGCAGATGTGGGGAGGGAAGGAAGACCCCTTCACTGGGGCAGAGGAGCAACCTCAGGTCCCCTGCCACACAGCTAGATTTGTTCTGACACCCCAGGCTGGAGGTATGGCATGTTTCACACATGCACCAATTTCATTATGTGTTTTGGGTCAAGGACGGGAGTGGGTGTGCTCACACCTGCAGCTGCTGAAGCCCGGGGCTGTGCTCAGTAAGGTGAAGATGGGGAAGCTGAGGTCCAGCAGGACCCATTAATTCATATGAGCATTGTCGTAGCTGGCTGGACTGGAAATGAATTCACGGCAGGGTGGTGGCCTCCTGGCCCCTGCTGTTATAATCAGGGCGGGGACCACAAAGAGTTTTAATTGCTAGTAATATAAATGGAACAAAATTGTTAAATACAGTTTCTTCCTCTTTTCCCCCCACCCTGCGTCTTTAATCTGTGATTGAAAGGATATGATGATCTTGGGTGTATTAACAGTACAGAAGAGAAGAAGGAAAATCCTGTGATGTGAAATATTCTTGAGTGAGAAAAGGCTGTTTCCCCCTCTTCTTCCTCTCTCTCACGCTCTCTCCTGGAATCCCCCCAGTACAAAGTAAGAGAGGTGATGGTTTTGGAGTGCGTGTTTTTACTGGACTTGAAAGGAAAGATGTCAAAAGAAGTCCAGAACGAATCCCCCTTTTCACCTGAAGTAGGACAAGACCCGTGGCCGCAGCATCATTCTCCCTGCAGCACCAGCTTGGGCTGGGTGTGGGTACTGCTGATAAGGTCTCAGTAGTTCCCCTGTTTGCAGGATCTGGAGCTCCTCTGCTTGACAACTGATGAATAAGTTGTCTTTTGTGGTACAAGAATAGGTGACTTCTCCCCATGAATTCCCATCCTAGGGACCAGGAAAAAGAGCCCAGGATCCCTTCTCTTGGCCTTCACACCGTGGGAAAGATGACCCAGAGTTTAAAAGCCTGATAAATGCCCTGGAAGAGCTTTGAAAATCACTCAGCGTGAGCACTTGCCCCCTAAACAAATGTCTAAGCTGTATCGCGACTGGAATGCCTCGCAGGTCGTTGACCCAGTCCCAGACACAGAGCTGATTCTCTTTGTCAATAGATTCATGCCACTTGTCTCCTTTCTGAAAACAGTTTCTAAAGAATTATCTGGTGAAGTCAGTTTCCTAGGAGAATCCATCACATTTCCTCAGCAGATATTTCCACCCTTGCAACCCATTAGGTAAATTTAAAGAACAAATTAGTCCTCACTGTCGGCCACTCCCACTCCCATCTCCAATTCACCGCTTAAATCATGCAATTTTCTCAGTGGATCTGAAGCCAAGCTTTCAGATCAGAACCATCCAACCATGAGTATATAACTCATAAGAACAATCACCGAACAACTGCTTTTTCAGTTTCTCCCATCTGGTATCTGCTCCCTTGTGAATGGGGTGCCCACCACTAGGAAGGGTTCAGGTTAAGGTAAGCTAAGTCTTGAAAAGAGAGAGTTGAGGGAAGAGCAGCAAAATCAGAACCGTCCCAGGAGGCAAATGTTGGTCAAGGGTTTGAAACCCTTCAAGTAGCTATTTCTGCTCTGTCTTGATATCGCCCACCTCTCCAGTTTTACATACATGTATCCTAGAAGCAATGCCCAGCCACTCACCAATCAACAGCTGCGAACTTTAGATAAGGGTCAGTTCCCCATCAGAATCAGAATAAAACCTATTTTGATTCAGTTGGAATCTGCTAAACTGAATTAGGAATCATAACAGCACAGTATAGTGGAAAAAGCACAGACTTCAGAGGCAGGCAAGCCACAGTCCATATTTCGCCTCTACCACTTAGGTCAGTGTGATCAAGGCGCGTTCCTCTCTGAGCCTCTGTTTTCTCCTCTGTAAAACTGAAATGATTATAGTTATCTCATATGACTCAAGTAAGAATAAAATTTTTTAAGAAGAATGAAATGATGACAGGTGTTTAACAGTTGGGACAGTATCACAAAAAATGGCATCTACCTCTCTCCATTCTTGTGGTAACTACAGCTATTGAGACCCTATCATCAACTGGTTCTGACATTTTTTTTTTTTTTTTTTTTTTTTTGCGGTACGCGGGCCTGTCACTGTTGTGGCCTCTCCCGTTGTGGAGCACAGGCTCCGGACGCGCAGGCTCAGAGGCCATGGCTCACGGGCCCAGCCGCTCCGCGGCATGTGGGATCTTCCCGGACCGGGTCACGAACCCGTGTCTCCTGCATCGGCAGGCGGACTCTCAACCACTGAGCCACCAGGGAAGCCCTGGTTCTGACATTTTGACAGGTCTTGGTTTCCTTATTTATAGCAATTGGCAAACAGTGTCAATAGCCGGTCTAGTTACTCATAGTAGTTGTAATATTTATGCACCAAACACCAAAACAATAATACATCAAATGATAAAAGCAAGTATTTTGCACAAAAGGGGAAAAGAAAAGGCTGAAAACAGATGAGACGTAAATTCACAACTTCAGCTGCACATTCTCGCAGAGAAAGGAGTTTTACTGTATCTCAATATGTCATTTTAACATCCAGTATAACATTACAGAAGCACATTTTATTGAATTAGAGAACTTCAGTGTCATTAAGTCCAAATCCTTATCTGTTACCTGAATACCATTTACAATGTCTTTTACTTTTAATTTACTTTTCAGTGCACTTTTTTGGAAAGGTTATTTGAGGATTCCCTGAGATATGCAAAATTGTCATAACCCAAGATTAAGAGGTTAGAAATGATAAAGGGAGGTTATCTTAAGAGAATCCTCTCAGTTCATATGTACTGAGCTGTAACAGGGTCTATGCCCTATATAACTCTTCCAAAGAGATGGGTTAGAAGAAACTTACAAATCTAAATCTACTGGTCACTCCCTAGGAGGCCAAGGCAATTGGGAACAGATGATGTAATGACAGGCGAAGTTCACTTGCTAGTTTCTCTAGACTAGTATTTCTCAAAGTCTGGTGCACATCCCAAGGATATCTAAATCCTCAGGGAAAGGTGGGGTAATGAAAATGGGGCTCCATCCCAGAACTCCTGAAGAGAATCTTTGAAGATGGTTCTGAAATTAGCATTTTTCACAAAAATTTGCATTTCTCATAAATTCTGGGTGTGAAACCATATTTGTAATATGTGAAAGAAAGTGAAAAGGCAAATCAGTTAAGTCATCATTGAAATGAGGCAAAGTAGATTATATATTAACACAGAGAAAGAGGAAAACAGAAAGCCAGGCATCTTCTTAATGTGCTAATGTGTAAGAATGTATCATTTAGAAAGCATCCATGAAACTCGTTCTCAACTCAACTGCATCTGGGATTATCTCACTAGAAACATTACCCAAGGCTTCTAAAATGATTCTCAAAGTTTACTCACATTTAAAATAGAAGGATAGAAGCAGAGAACCTTCATTTGCCTTAATGTATTACTCAAACACTCAATACTACATTTTTCTTAAGACTTGAAACATAAGTTCTTTAGAGAAAGAAAACCCAGTGGGGGGAAAAAACATTGTTTTGTTGGGTATGACCAACACAATTCTAGAAAACAGGTTAATTTGCATTCAGCCACATGAGGATAAACTCTTCAGAAAGATTCTCAGGAGATAATAGTGGAGAACTGTTTAACTTAAAATCATAAACAGAAAAATTTCTTAAATTTCCAAGGATAAGAACCTGAACCCTCTTCCAGTTCATTGAGAGACATGGAAAATGTGACTAATATTTACCAAAGGCTGAATTCCTCCTATTCATTCTATTCTAACTAAAGGTCCTGAGAATCTAACTTTAAAACTTTATCACAGATTAAAATATTTTGAAATAAAAGGAGTAAAAACGTGATAAAGAAAAATTCAAACTCATACCACCCATGAGATAGAGTTTATAATTTCACCTTGGTCATGAGACCCTGTAACCTTATACTTACCAGCATTCTCCTCTCACTTTCCTGATTCCTGTATCTTTTTATTCCTCTATTTATATCTAGATAGATAGATAGATAATCACATGCCATTCACCTAAAACCATACTGAGGAGATTGTGTAAAATAATGAGATAAAAGTTAAGATATACTAAGTATTACAGAATTCTTAGAAATTAAAGACAACATCTACCTGGGGTGATCAAGGAAGATTTCATGAAAATTTTAAACTGTCCTGATAAGAAGTGTGGAGTTCAACAAACAGGGATGACCCAGAAACGACATTATAAAAAGCAAGAATATGAGCAAAAACATGAAGGTCAAAAATGGAGGTTAGGGCTTCCCTGGTGGTGCAGTGGTTAAGAATCCGCCTTCCAATGCAGGAGACATGGGTTCGAGCCCTGGTCCGGGAAGATCTCACATGTCGCGGAGCAACGAAGCCCGTGCTCCACAACAAGAGAAGCCACCGCAATGAGAAGCCTGTGCACCACAACAAAGAGTAGCCCCCACTCTTAGCAACTAGAGGAAAACCCGCGTGCAGCAGCAAAGACCCAATGCAGCCCAAAATTAAATAAATGGATAAAATAAAATAAATTTTTAAAAAAAGGTTAAAATTAAAGAAGGGCATGGCTCTCTTGCTACTTTTTCTCCACGTATATTATCAGTCCCCATGTCTTGCCTATTAGACTCCTTCAATATAGCTTCCATCTTTGCTTTATATTAAATTCTCTTTATCATTTTTCTCATTTATACCTTCAGTGCTTTCCTCCACCTAGACTATAGTGACAGTCTTCCACTCATTTTTCCTCTTTGGATGAATCCACGTACTGCTTGGTTAAACGTAAATTACAAACATGATTGAGTCCCCAGTGCCTACTGAATGAAGTCCTAAATCCCTACTCTAATATTTAATGTCCCAATCCATCATTCTAGTTTTTGGCTTCAAAATGTCCCTTAATGCAGATACACAGAGGTCAAGGAACAAGTAAAGAAGTCAAGTCACAAGAGGACCAACTGAAAAGCCATGCATGACCTTGGAGAGCCCGGTCTCAACAGAGTGGTGGGAGTGAACCACAATGGGTATGAAAAAACTGAGTCCTAAAGGGGAGCTAAAGAGCTGAAAGTAGCCAGTGTACATAATTTGGGGGGCAAATTAGCCCCAAAGGTGATAGGATGGTATGGTAGGGGAGTTAGAAGTAAGAAGAAACAGCCTCTTGCTGGTGTTGGTAGTAGAAGATGGTGGTGGTTGCGTTACTGTTTGTGGTGGGCTGGATCGGGAGAGAGGAGAGATGGAGCCTCCGAGTCCCTTAGCCAAAATCACAGCAAACAAAGAGAGGTGCTCACCCACAACCAGGGAAATATGAGGAACAAGTCAAAGGCCTTCACTAAGCCAAGCATCTGCACAGAAATCTTGAAAACATTTATAAGAACCACAGCTTTGAGTAGAAAATTCATTTCAGCATATTTTTGGAAAGGAGGAGGCAAGATTAATTAAATATAAACTTATTTGTGTATTTGTTTATTCCCCCAACTTGTTTCAGAAAGAATCTAAGGCAGCCACAAAGCGCTATGTGCTGGATAAAAGCCACCACATCCTGGATATGAGCTAAACTCCTTTGGCCACCAGTCCTATAAGACCCAAGCAAATAGATCATAAACAAAGAGCTCCAAGCACCACGCTTTTAAACAGAAGGAAATAAAACTAGGAAGGGCCACGATGAGAAGGGGCGGTTTCCCCAGGTGTACCTGAGTGCTGAACTGGTTCCCACCACATCAAAAGCAATGGTACAGCCCCTAATTCCAATTGCTGAAACATTTTAACAGCTGGGAATTAAAATAAGCTGTCAGCCAGCTCAAAAAGATTTTTTTAATTCAAAATAAATCAGGCTAACAACCTGCAGATGTTTGGAAAGAAAATGTTTGGGTGACTCATTTTCAAAACCCAATTCCCTAACTTTGCCATTTCAGAGTTTCTGAATGGCTGCTACCTGCCCTTAGCTTCTAAACAGGAGACAAACTGTTAATGCTGGCATTTTCAGACTTAACATTGGCCTCTCGTGTTGACGAACATCATGGATTCCGTCTGGTCAGCTGGGAGTCAAGAGCAGAGAGTTGGTCAGATTACTGAATGTGTTATGGAGCCCCTGGTCCTCCAGGGATCCCTCAGTCTCTAATAGTAGATGGAGTTAATCAGTTCTGCCCAACAGTCTTTGCACTCAGGTCTGCATGAACTGTTTTACCACATTTCTTAGAATAAGTACAGATAATCCCTGTTATGGGTTGAACAACAGAATAGAAACAAGGTGAGGAAAAGGGGGAAGAAGAGACTGCAGAAAGAATAAATAATAGCACAAGACTCAAGATAAATGGCCAAGGACAAGTCAGCAACTCAGCACCCACCCAAGGATGACCATGAGAAGTACATGCATCAGTGGCCATCAGTGGAGGAAGAGCCCTCCAGCTTCTCCACCTGAGAACCATTTAGGTCATTTACAGCTCAGCTTCTTTCAGCTGGGGAATATGAAACAGACCATAATAATACATGCAGTGCTAAATCTGGTTCTAAAATCTGGGGGGCTGTTGGACATCAAAGTGATGCAGTAGAGGTATCAGATTGCGGCCAGTGGAATTTTCCCCCATTCCTATCCAGTAGGTGATTTTGCCCTACTGGATAGAAGTCCATCACTTCCTCTTCACTTTCCCCGTCTTAGTTCAGACTGGCTATAACAAAGTACCGCAGACTAGGTGGCTTACAATCAACAGAAATTTATTTCTCATAGTTCTAGAGGCTGGGAAGTCCAAGATCAGGATGCCATGGGTCGGGTTCTGGTGAGATCCCTCTTCCAGGTTGTAGACTGCTGACTTCCCATTGTATTCTCACACGATGGAAGGGGTGAGGTTGCTCTCCGGGGTCTCTTTTATAAGGCACTCATCCCATAAGGCATCACCTAAGAAAGTCTCTACCTCCTAATACCATTACACTGGGAGTGAGGATTTTAATGTATGAATCTGGGGGACACAAACATTCAGTCTATAGCGCTCTCCTAGCCTCAAGTTGCCAGTGCTGGGAAGCTGCCTGTGGCTTCCGTGTCTGCCTCTTTGGGGCATCCATATGCCTTCGCATGTTCCCTCACTGAGGGTCTCACACACAGCAAGTACAACAATGATCTGCCTACGAGTCCACCTGCACTTCTCATCCTTGAAAACAGGGTTGTGTCTTGTCATCTTTGTATCCCCAGCACCCATCATAGGACATGCAATCAGTAATTTGCTGAATTATTCAAGAAGTTCATTAAAGAGAAAATTATTCTTTTTAAAGAGGCTAAACTCAAAAATCTCAAAAAAAATTTTCTTTAGAGATAAACTTTTTCCAAAAATTTTGATGACCTTTCCTCAGTCAAAATGACCTTCAAGACCAGAAGCTGAAACAATAATAGAATGCCTTTGACTAGATGTTATTTGATCATACTAAGAGTGAGAAGAAAGATTTCTCAGAAATAGAATACATTTATTTCTAACTATGGAGCCCGCTCATGTCTCAATAATATAGGAGACATGAAAGAATCTTCCCAAATCCCTTTGAGCCTTATTCAAAACTAACAAAAGGTGAAAGCCCATCTATACTTGGCTATAAGGGAAGAAAAGGCAAGCAGGAATGAAGTGTTCCATTGATTCTATTTGCTTTTCTCATCACATCCACCGAATTGGGAAAGGGGTAAAGAGTCCCTACTCTGCCATCCCACATACAGCTAAAGACTGGCTCACCAAAGAGGCAATATCCTTGATAAATGAAATCAATTGACTACCAAGATTGTGTTCCTTTCTAGCAAGGCTCTGTAGCCAAAAGGACATATTCTGAGCTTGATTCTCTTCTGCATCACAGAAAACAGACTTTCTCTAGCCTTGATGACATCAAATCTAAATTGTCAAAGTCAGCTACCTTTCAGTTTGACTCTACTCCTTCCTAGTTATGCCACCCTGGACAAGTCATTTCATTTTGTCGGTCAGCAAATATCAGCGAAATGCCTGCTATGTGCCAGGCCATACCAGATGGTGGAGACATAATAGAAGATGGATGGATAAACGTGGTCTCTGCTCTCACAGAGCTTAATCTGGCCCTCCTCACCTCAGCACCCCCTACTGGTAAACTTGGGCTCTTGACACAAAGGTTCTAATTAGGAATAAATGAGATAACATATGTCAGATGTCAAACACAGAACATGGTCAATAGTAGGGGCTCATTAAATGGAAGAGACTATTATTATGATTAACCAAATGAGATAGTGTCAACCTTTTATAAACTGCAGAGTAAATGCAATTGTTCCTGTTACCATTTCTATTATAGAAATTTTTAGAACAAATTGTTAAAATAAAGCCAGCATAGGTTTCCATCTATTAAAAATGCAGAATTTTATGCACATCTAAACTTAAAGTGTGACACTCTGACAGCCTATGCCCACTGCAGATGCTAGAAAATGTTTTTAAGTAACGTCACCTGCCAGCGCTATGCACCATAAGTAGTGTATGCACCAGCTATACCAAATAGCTTGCAATTCCCTAATATAATAAGTTCATTCACCCTGTGTCCCAATGAGATCCCATGCAGACTTAGATTCTGTGGCACCACCTTACAGTGTGTCTTCTGGACAGTCTGGAAGTCAGGGCTTTGAGGACCGGAGTCACATTTACCTTAGCTTTCTAACCCTAATGGCTTCTAGCTCGGTTCCTGGGAGGTAGGAAGGAGTTGGTCCATAAATGTTCCCTAATTTAAAAGTAATGAATGGGGCTTCCCTGGTGACGCAGTGGTTAAGAATCCACCTGCCAATGCAGGTTCAAGCCCTGGTTCGGGAAGATCCCACATGCCGCGGAGCAACTAAGCCCGCGCGCCACAACTACTGAGCCTGCGTGCCACAACTACTGAAGCCCATGTGCCACAACTACTGAAGCCCACGTGCCACAACTACTGAAGCCCACACACCTAGAGCCAGTGCTCCACAACAAGAGAAGCCACCCCAACGAGAAGCCCAAGCACTGCAACCAAGAATAGCCCCCGCTCGCCGCAACTAGAGAAAGCCCGTGTGCAGCAACGAAGACCCAACGCAGCCATAAATAAATAAATAAACAAAAACTTTTTTGATTAAAAAAAAAAGAAGTAATGAATGAACAAGAGGAGAAAGAATGGAATATATTACTTATGCCCTAACCATCTTCTTATATGTAAAATAAATCAAGCTAGAAGCATAGGTCCTTATGTTTTCTATTCATCTGGAATTCAACATGCATCTAATAAACACAAGAGTAACTACGGTGCGCCCAGCCATGTACGAGACCCTATGAGTGATACAAAACAACACTACACACAGCACACACATTTTCAAGCTCTGGAGGCTACAGAAAACTGTGGACATCATATTATTCAAACCTATCATTTTATCAGTTATGAAACTGAAGTTCACAGAGTTTGATTTGTCCAAGATCGAAAAATGGCAGGTAACATATACTTTATACATACCGTGTGCCAAATACTTTATGTGTATTATCTCCTTTAATGCTCAAAACCACACTTTGAAATAAGGACTAATATTACTCCCATTTCACAAATGAGCATACTTAGTATTAGGGAGATAGTGGTTTGCCCAAGACAAAGCCAGATCTAAGAAGGAGGCCATGTTTCACACACACACACAGTCCAATTCTTGCACTCCTCACGACACCAACTAAACAACTGAAAGATCTGAAAACAATACATGAGCAGAATTCCAAGCCGGAACTCTGCTAAACCAGTACCTATCAACATAGCAGAACTACACAGGCAATGACAGACCCCTGGCTTCTGCAGCTCACCAGGGGCCCACGACGAGGGTGCACAACAGCTTGACACTTCTCATCTCTCTTGTTTATTAAATTCAATTGTGGTCACTTTGATAAAAGGAAAAAAGGAGGTAATCTTACTCTTTCCCCTACCTGTCCCAGCCCCGTCTGTCTCTCTGTCTCCCTCCCTCTCTCTGTCTCTGAGGCACAAGGATAGAGGCAAAAAGAACATGTGTGGGACCACAGGCCCAGAATCATAGACCCAAGCCACACATTCACTCACTTCAGCAGAGCAGGACATCCCAGGGTCCATCATAAATATCTGTCTTACCGCCCCCGATCCCCTGCCCCCCAGAAGCTATTAAAGTCCTGGGTTAGGGAAGTAAACTCCTCTTTGAGGCACTCCTGCCACCTAGTGTGAAGAGATCTAGATGAAAAGACTTGGGTCGATAGAAGAAGAAACACAATACCACCTCCGAACTGCAAAACATGTTCGAATAAATATCATTTACTCTCCCCAGACTATTTTATCAGCTACAAAGCAAATGAGCATTCATAGGTCAAATGCGGTAACCTAAGGCCATGATTACAAACCAGGTGAAGACTTTATGACGCTGGATTGCAAAGAAGGTACCATGGGCACAAATTCCAAGGTCGGCCACACTTACTTTAAGACCAAAATCATGTGTACAAACTACAAGAAATTTCAAATCAGCAGGGACCAATCCAATGAGATTTTATTTATATCCCCTATGAAATAGTTTTTCCTAAGAAACCACAGTTTGGAAGAAACACATTTTTCCTGATATTGAAACATGGGAGACTCTATTGACTCATTTTGTTGTTGTTGTTCTCCTGGTCGGAAGACACATAGAATAATGTTTTCCAAAACATCCTGACAATAAATATAGTATGTTTCACACAGTCATCTCTATCTCATTTCTCAGTGTAGGCGAAATACATAGCATCGTGGTGAAATTCAGTGAAAGCATTTATTCAAGAAGCCAAAACACATCCCAAGCACACAGCTTTCTGGCCGAGTGATTTTTTTTTTTTTTTTTTTTTTTTGGTACGCGGGCCTCTCACTGTTGTTGCCTCTCCCGTTGCGGAGCACAGGCTCCAGACGCGCAGACTCAGCGGCCATGGCTCACGGGCCCAGCCGCTCCGCGGCATGTGGGATCTTCGCGGACCGGGGCACGAACCCGTGTCCCCTGCATCGGCAGGCGGACTCTCAACCACTGCACCACCAGGGAAGCCCCCCGGCAGAGTGATTTTATTCAAAGGTAAAGCGAGGTGTGGAAAGCCTGCTTCTACCTTTCAGAAAATCCTCAAAACTATATCTCACGTCGGGCCGTGGAAAAAGTTTGGAAGGAAGAGAGGTCAGGTTCGTAACTTCTGGGAAACCTTGGAATGCAGATATTCTATGATTCTGAGTTATAAAAATATTCATTTTGTTCACCAGTCAACCAGATAAAGGGTAAAACTAATGTCCTCTAATGGGAACGAAAGAGTCAAACAAGCCCCGTTTCAGTGTGGATGGACCAAAAAAAAATTGGGGTAAGTAGAGTCACTCTTAATCAGAATCAAATTCAGAGAGTTGAAATTCACAGCACTTGCACCCACCCAGCACCTGCTCCCTCCAATGAGCACACTTACAAGCAGAATGTGCAGTAATCTTCAGCTCTCAAATTATCTAGGAAATACGGACCTTTGGGGAGAAATGCTGGAAACCAGAGTGCCAGTCTGATTGGGTTCACAGGCTGGCAAAACACCACTGACTCGTGTGGGAGAACAGGAGTGAGTCTGAGAAACAGCCTCTTCAAGCCCAACACAGGGAGTCCAGTTACATCATAGGAGGTGAAACCACTTCAAAGCCTAGATATTGGCAGCCTTAATCCCACTAAGGATTCAATTGAAATACTACCTATTTCACCAGGTCTGGAGCTACAAATCAAACAACTTAAATTCCTCCACGGAGCCTTGGGTAATGATCAAGATGCCCGTGTCTTCCTGACCCACTCATCATACTGAGTACAGTTTGTCTTTATGTACGTGTTTCATTTTTTGGAAAGCTATACAAGATGCTGGAAAGGCATAAATTAAAGAGGTATTTGGAGGGGGGGAGGCATAATTTTTTTTTCAGCCTTGCCACCTGTAAAGTTCTTCGAGAGCCGCAACTGATAGAAGCTGAAATGCAAGAAGGGAAAGAGGCAAAAAGTGAGAGTCACACTATAAAAATAAGAAAGGGTCCAGGAATGTGGCTGTAAGCCCAGGATTCTAAACTGGATATCTTGAATAATAATTCTTTAAAAATATTCTCCAAGAACAGAGGCTCCCATCCCTAGATTTAGATGATGCCAAGGAGCTCCTAAACCCCCAGAATGGCATCTTGCCTTAGAAGGGTCTAGAAATATCAAGGAAAGATGAGTTTAAAAACATACAGAAGTCCTACTACATCTCCACCAAACATTCCTTCTACTTTTTGTTCACTTTCCCTTCATGCTTTTTATCACCTCCTGGTCACTCCCATCTCCAACTTAGAATGTTTTTCTTCTTTTCTTACAACTGTTAAAATTTCATACCCAACACCTACAAGAAGACTTTTCTGAAAATCACATCGTTTTGTAAAGCTCTTTCCTAGAGCCCCACCATGACTATAACCCAACTGTAGTGTACCTTAATTTCCTAATTGTTCATATATTTGTTTGTTCTATTTCCAAGAAGACGATTCATTCTTCAAAAGTACTACGCTTAATTATACTTCAGGATTCCCCCAGCATCTACTTAGCCAAACAACATAGTAGATAATCAGTAAACAGTTGATGACTGACTCTAAATTCTAGATTAACTGTAGAATTTAACCTGAGTTGGGTCTCATACCTCTAAGGTCCTGGGATGGGATGTGGCCAGGGAGGCAGGATAGTATGCACAGGAAAATGGTTGTCCCATCTAAAGAAGGAGTGAGTTTACCATGGTTTTTTTTATCATTTCCCGTGGTCTAAGCTAGAGATTTTTCTTATCTCGTGCTCCAAGACTACAAATGACATCTTACATACTAAGAAAGCAAACAACGGCTGCTTTAAGAAAGGACGCAAGAAATTGCAATAAAAGACTTCCCATCCCATATTCATCAAGTCCTAAAAGATTGTGAGCCTTCAGCCAAGTTCAGTACAAACAGCATATGCCTGAGAAGGTCTGGCCGACTTGGGGTGGTTTTCAGAAATCGGTGCCCAAGCAGAGAGAGAAGGCTTTTAAAGGCAAGGGTCTGTGTCCCAGAGAGCCTGGGAATCTAAGATGACACTGCCTCTTGCTCTGGGACAGAGAACTTTGCTGCAGAGAAAAATGAGCTCTGCACAAAAACCGACGTGGATGAGAAGCCAGATTCTGATTGAGTTAGAGCCAGCCTGAGGCACCATTTTCAAGCAGACCATGCTGGCTCTGGGCTCCCTCACAGCTGCCTTTTCTGCACCTGTCTTTCTTCTTCCTATTTAGCATCCTCTAGGTAGGCCCCTGTGCAAACTGCTAGATTCCAGGACTCAGCTCTGGAGTCTCACCCACGACGGCTTTTCTCAACCATCACTCACGTTCTCTAACGTATTCCACATACGAAGCACCCAGTTTGGAAAGCCATCTGACAAACTCATAGGACTACAAAATTTCTAAGCAAAAAAGTTACCTAGAGATGATTTCATCTGACCCCTTCCACCAAACGGAGGCCACAGAGCTGCGTGCTTTGCCCTAAGTCCCACAGCTAAGCGGTAGCAGAACTGCGACCACTCCAAGCCACCTGACTGGCAGTCCTTTGCTTTTACTGCCACATCATTCAGTTATTTATTCAACAGATATTCACTGAGCACCAGCTACATTCCAAACCCTGTACTAAACTGCCAAACTGGGATCAACAAGATACTAGAGACTAAAGTTCAGTATTCCTCTTTAAATCATTTATTCATTCAACAATAATTCATTGAAGACACACCATGGGGTAGTGTCTGCTTAAATGTTCATCTCAGGAATATGTGAAAATGAATCATTCTGAGGGCTTTGTACTCTGTCAACTTAGCTAGTCCAAAAGTAAGTTTCCCAGAATTCCATCCTCTGTATGGTGCAGGTTAGGGAACAGCCTTCCACAGACATCTCCACCGACTCCCACAGTTCTGTGAGGTCAAATCCCTCCAAAAAAACCCTTATTCTGTATCTCTCATAATGGTTCTCCTTCCCTGACTGAATCCTGGTGTGGTAAAAACTCCCTTAAATTTCCTTTAATCCAGGACTTCTGAAACACGAATAATGTTTGAACCAAAAAAATTTTGCAATTTCCTAGTGTGGACAAAAATTATTTTAACTGTGACCTAAATATGTACAAATGTTGATCAAATATGTACAACTATTGATATATAACTATAAAATAAGTTTAAATTTTAAATATGAAGAAAACTGAAAAAACACTGACAATCAAGTCAGTTACATGAATTTAACACGCCTGACAATGTCATTTGGCTGAAATGAAATCATGAATGAACGTTCAGGACAGGTTCCTTCGAGATCCCGAGACAGTACCACTGAGTACCACATGATGATTCAATACTTCTGGCCCTTTTCTATTTTCAAATAATTACAAAGCCTTCTTTTATACAAATTTCTGGATGTTATTTAGCCTTCACTTGGTGCAAACATATCATTATCACTCAGTTAAATTTAAACCTAAGACTCCCAAGTAAATATGAAGAAGTTAACTTTGCCAGTGCTGGGGTCTCCCTCCTCAATCCCTCCCTCTTCCCCCTCTTTCTGCCTGGGGACACCATCCCATCCAGGCTTAGTTGGATCAGGGGTGCTGTAGGGCTTCTCAGAGGAGTGATATTTGACATTGAAGAAAGAGTGGCATTGAGCGTAAAGAACCTACTACTAAGAAGGGCTGCAAGGAAACCGGGGCAGGTGCTTCCCCATGCTCTTTAGGTTCCACCATAAGACGGGATGATGCGCAATACCAGTTCCATTTTTACAGAGAAGAAAACTGAGACTCAAGATGGGTTAACAGACTTGCCAAAGATCACAGCTTGTAAATCTTGAGCCCAGAAGTCCTCTGCTTTGCTATGGACGGTCAAGCTAGCAAGCTGGCCACTAAATGCATAACACTTCGCTATTGTTCTTTAAAGTTGCCAGATTTTGCAGGTCATTTGATAATTTGGCCTCTATGTGTGAACAAAGAGTTGGTTTTCAGGGCCAGTCTTCTTTTCATTCTTTAGCCTCTCCTGCCCTCCTGTGGTTATACAGGGTTATAGCCACCTGGGCTTTCTTCCTACAGCGCAGAGAACACTGATCTAAGTGTTATCAAATTGTTTTAAAATGCAAAGAGGTAGTGCCTGCATGTTTAGAAAGCCCAGCTCAAGAGGAATTGAATGCCAACGTATTGATAGATCATGGAAATTAAGGGACAGAGTGGTGGGAAAAGGATTCCCCTAGACAAAGCTATTTTAAGTTCTGGACCCATTGGCTCGTCCACCTGGCTCGTTTTGCTGGGTAGGAACAATGCCTTCAGTCAGTTATGAAATACACAACTGCCTGTCCCTGGAGAGAGAATATCTGCATGAACCCTACAGGCATGTGAGAACGAGACCTCATCCTTGGTCTCAAACAAGTGTTTGAGAAATGACTGCAAACAGCAGTTAACTACTCGTTTTGCCTTTTATTCTTCATAATCCTTGCTAACTTCAGATGAGTTCAAGTGTGAAATGGACATCGCCCCATCCCAGGGGAGGAGACTATAACATACAGCTAACAGAGCAGTTCATTTTTCAAGACGAAAGACTTTTTATTGCCAGGAAAAATGGCCAACATTCACCGCTCTTATTGGAGACGGGAGGAAACTGGGATTAAAGCACACAGTGAAGAATTTAAATTAGACACAAGGAAGAAGTTTCCAAAGGGAGTGTGAATGATAATGCTGTATGTTGCAAAAGAAAACTGACCTTAAAGTCTTGAGGGCTGGATTTTAGTTCCTGCTCTGCCACAAACCAGCAGTGTGACCTCGGGAGGGTCGTGTCACAGTTCTTGGTCCCCTCATCTGCAAAGAGAGCGTCACACTAAACAATAACTGTCCATTCAACCCTAAATATTTATAAACCTAAGATTCTATGATGCTTCCTTTGGAGGCTGTCAAAGAGAGAGGCAGGGAGTGGTGGGGATGGTGGGAGAGGAATATTTTTAACTGTTTCCATTGGTTTGGACACAGATGTACTTGCAACCAGGGGAACGATGAAAATGACCTTCCAGATGACCTTCTCTTCCAAATTCTGGGGAATTTAGGGATCCTTCTCAAAATAGCCTGTCTGCCTAATGGAGAAAATCCTAGCATCTCAAGATTTTAAACCTTAATGATCATCTAACCCCCTCCCTTGACTGATGCTTGAATCCTACCACTAGCATTCCTGCTCCTTCTTCTTTTTTTTTTTTTTTTTTGCTATACGCGGGCCTCTCACTGCTGTGGCCTCTCCCGTTGCGGAGCACAGGCTCCGGATGCGCAGGCTCAGCGGCCATGGCTCACGGGCCCAGCTGCTCCGTAGCATGTGGGATCTTCCCAGATACACGAACCCGCATCCCCTGCATCGGCAGGCGGACTCTCAACCACTGCACCACCAGGGAAGCCCCCTGCTCCTTCTTAAACACTTCCAATGCCACAGAACTGGTTATTTTCAAGGCAGTTTGAGCAGTCCCTTAAAACCTGGTCATTAGATAGGTCATCTGCGTACTTAGCTAAAATCTGCCTCGAAATAAGTAATAATCACTGGTCCTAGTTTTATCTTTGGAGTCAGAGAGAATGAATCTAATTCCTCTTCCTCTTAATAGTTATTCAAATATTTAAAGGTATTTATCTGTTTCTTGTGAGACTTGTCTTCTAGCACCCATGGTCTTTTCAGCTCATCCCTGTCTAGCTTGGTTTTAAGTCCTTTTACCATCATGTGTGTTCTCTCCAGTCCAGATCTCTTTCAAGTGTCTGAATACAATAGTTAGAGAGGCAATTCAGCATGGAGGTCAAGAGCATAGGTTCTGAAGCCATACTCCTTGGGTTCAAAATCTAACTCTTCTAGTTAGAATCTGCATGACCCTGGACAAGTTATTATTTGTGTAACCTTGGACAGAAACGTATACTTTTCTGTGTCTTCTTTTCTCATCATAAAATGTGGATTAGATAAGTTAGTATGTGTGAAGCACTTAAAATAGTGTGAAGCACAATGAAATTGCCCAACAAATTGTAGCTATCATTATTATCACCAAAATATGGCTTCACCAAGTAGAGTAAGTCAATCACCTCCCTCATTCTAAACATTATACCTTTATTAATGAAACCTTAAGGATTCATTAGCTTTTTTAGGGTCCGCTGGTACACTAAAGGAAGTACTATGAACTTCCTATCAATTAAATCAACAATCAAGTAAAACCACTAAATCATTTTTTATATATTCTTCTTCTAAACTACACTTCTCCCATATTACACTTGATACGGCTAACCCAACCTTATATTCAAATGTTACATTTTATTCTCAGATACATCCTGCTTCCACTGCTCAAGATTACTTGGAATCTTCTTCTGTGACCCAGTGCATTCAAAGTGTCTCCTAGTTTCAAATTACCTAGAAATTCTGCAGTTTCATTGTAGTTAAAAACCAAGACAAGCAAGCACAGAAGAACTGCAAGGAGATAGAAACTATGCAAGGAAGGAAAAACTCTAAAAACAATGACTAATATTCTTGGCGAAATAAAAGACATTTCCTCCATTTAACAAAAACAGTGTTCTTTAAAAACAGAACCATCAGGGAAAAAAAAGAAATAGCGCTAAGTTAAAAATATGATAACAGATATTATAAACTCAAAAAAAAATGTGAGAAAAGAAATTTGAGGAAATTTTCCAATAGAGCAAAAAGACAAAGCAGTGCAAAGGTGAAAAGAACACATAAGAAAACCTGAGATGCAACCCAAGGAGTTCAGTATCTAAACAGAGGAAAATTCAGAGAGAACACAGAGAATACATGGGTAGAAATCATCAACTGAATATTTCAGCCAAAAAAATAAAAGAATCCCAGAGCTGGCAGACCCAAATTTCAGTTTAAAAGTTCCCATTTTCATCAAAGGCCCACCACAGTACATGAAAAGAGACCCAGACCAAGCACACTGCAAAATTTCAAAACACTAGAGGTAAAAAGGGAACCTTAAGGTTTTCAAAGAGGAAAAAAAAATGCACACAGAAAAACAGGAATTATATGGCTAAGACTTCACAACAGCAACACTGGAAGATAATGGAGCAATGCCTTTAAACTTCTAAAGGGAAAAAATTTTCAGCACGGAATTCTCTACCCAGATGAACTATCAATGAAGTGTCATGATAGGAATACCAGTTAGCTCTTGCCATAAAACAAATCAGCCCAAAATTTATTGGCTTAAATGAAACAAAACATTTATTATTTATCATAATTCTGTGGGTCAGCAGAGTGGTTCTTCTGCTGGTTTGGTGCATCTTTGCAGTCAGGTGTCGGTTCACCAGGGACTAGATAATCTAGGATGGCCTCGTACACACATTGCAGGCTGGTAGGTCTAGAACAGAAAGAAGAGGGGCCCTCAGTTGAAACAGATTGTCTCTGTTCCACACAATCTCTCATCCTCCAGCAGACTAGCCCATCTTCTTCCCATAGTGGTTTCAGGGAAGCAAGAGAAGACACACCCAATGCACAAGCATTCCCATTTCTGCTCACTTCATGTTTGATGTTGTCCCATTGACCAAAGCCCAGACTCAGTATGGTCAAATGTTATCCAATGGCACGAATTCAGGGTGGGGAATTATTGCAGCTATTTGGCAAACAAATAACCACAGATAGACTAAAAATATGTTTTATATGCAAGGTCCCCCAAATTGATGTCCCATGCAATATTTTTCAGTTGTTGGAGAAAGTACTCCACCAAAATAAAGAAGTAAATTAAGAAAAAGAAGACCTGGAATCCAGAAAATGGGGGCTCTATCACAAAAGGAATTCCAAGAAAACAATATTCCTGGGAGGTCACATGATGACTAATCTGTGGCAGACCCAGAGAGCAATCAATCAGTTCAAATTGAAGTAGATCAGGAAAGACTCTAAAAACAACTTTTTCAACAAGGTGAATTTGATAGAATACCTTATGTATTTCAATATACCAAGAGGTTTTGACAATGGGGGAAATGGGTTGGGGTTGAATTTGGGATACATAAATAGAAAACCAAGTGTAATAAGCAAACCAAAAATAAAACAATTTTATTAGTTCTCGGAAAAAACAAAACATTGTGCAAGAAAGGAAAAACACTTGTATTTGCCACCGTTATAGGACAAGTCAAGTCTGGTTTGCATTTATTTTGTAACCAGTGTATTGAGGGAATTAAAATTTCCAATCAGTGGGAAACAAACAACAAAAAAATTTTAATCACTGTTTTCATTCACACTCTGTCAGATCTTCCTTCCCTGCTCAATAGTAAATCTTTTAATACCTCAGGCAGGTCCCATAACTTTCTAGCTATTTTCAGCTGTTAAAACTCAGCCCCATCCTGTTAATAAGGCTGGGCTCATATCTGATTCAAAACTTTCCCTCTCTCTCCTTTCAAGTCAGGTGTTTGGCTTGAGAGACTTGGAGCAGGAAGGAAGACATTCTTTCATGGCTGCCCCTTCTCCATCCACAGATTCCAGATCCTTTGGGGATATCACAGGAGCCTCTTCCCTCCATGGTTCACTGCTTGTGGGACATCTTAACTCCATCTCTTCTATCCTCCCAACTCCTGTCACGAGTGGTCCATCCAACAGCCCTTTGTAAAGGAGGTACCTTCATCCTGTGGGCAGCCCTCTTATATGGAATATCAGCAAAAGGGCTCAAGGCCAGCCACCTTCTGGAGGGTACATTCAATCCATTAGAGATTCACGGCCCCTTCCCAGTTGGTGTCTGTGCAGGTCGTGGCACTGTTGCCGCCCCTTTTCTGAACCCTGAGGTCTCCCTCCAGTTCTTTTCTCTGTCTCGGGTACTCAAGGGCAGATCAGCAAGTCTGATGCCTGGGGTATGAGATGTCAGTCTCCCCCTGCCTTGCAGCAGACACACCCAGGCTTTATAAATGATTGCCTGAAGGGGTCCCTTCATTTGATGTTAAGGAAGGAAAAGAAACCCCTGTGCTCCCCATGGGAGGGTAGCAATTCCCTCTTACCGTGAGCACTGCACTCCCCACAAGGCTAGCAACTCTAAAAATTTAAGACTTCTTATGTAAACTGTCACCACCCCCCTCCTTACTCTTTCATCCTTGGTGCGGTGGCAGGTCATGGTGGGAAGTTCTACTGCCTCCTAGGAAGCCCTGGAGGGAGCTGTCTGACTCCCCTCTGCCTCTTCTTAAGAAGTAGGGTTCTTTGAGCCTCTTACTTTCACATTGGGGTTTTAGTCACAATTCTGGTACAACATCCTATTACATCTGTTCCTATATCTGTTTTCCTGACTAAACTGTTAGCTCCTTAAAGACAGATGCCTTGTCTTATTCCTCAATGTATCACAGCCCCTAGCATAGCACCAGCCATGTAATAGGACCTCAGTAAACATAGATTGAGTGAAGTGGAATGAACGAATAATTAACAGATGGATAGATAGATGATAGATAGAGAGAGAGAGAGAGAGAGAGATAAAAGAGAGAGAGAGAGATAGAACTTCTTTCCAGCTTCCACTGATATTAACAAAGAATAAACCACTGCTGGTCTTGTGTGTTCTTCTCAGCTTGAGACAGCCAAGGCACAGCGGTGAGACTTTCATTTTGGAGGCCCCTGGAATTGATGGTTTTAGGCTCTCTTTTCATCCTCTTTCATTCCTTTTCTTCCTCATTCTCTCAGGCCTTATTAACCTCAGAAACAATGGTATTTTTACTATATTAAGAAGAAGGAAAACAAAATTACTCTCTTTTTTTCATCTAAAATAACTGGATGAGAAATTTTTTAAATATCCCTGGTATTTTTAAGAATCAAGCCTTTTCAAATGTTCCACCATTCTAGGATGATATAAACTAACCCTTAATAACTATCAGAATTCCACTTTGCAAATGCTTCCTAGAAGTCAGATCTGGAGAGGGGAGAAACAAAAAGCCTGGCTTGCCCATTGCTAGGACTCTTCATTTATTTCTTCCTAAAGATGCACCAACCCAGGAGCATAATCCGTCAGCATTTCTGAGTATCTGAGACATGAAGAAGGACCAAAAATCAAGAATCATGGGCTGCACCCCTGACCCTTTCACCAACTTCCTGTAAGACTAAACAAGTAATTCCATTTCATTTCCTCATCTGAAAAATGAGGAAGTTGAACCTCATGAGTCTTAACACGTCATACCCCTCTAAAATTCTATAACTTTAAGGTTTATTCAGTACCTGTAAGAGCCATGAAAAATCTAACAATAAAAGATCTTCTCTAAAGAGAAAATAATTTCCAAACCAATTATGGTAGGCAAATAATACTTCCCTCCCAACCCCCGACAAAGATGGCCACACCCTAATCTCTGATCCTACGAATATGGTACATTACATGGCAAAAGAGACTTTGCAGATATAATGAGGGTTACAGACCTTAAGATAGAGAGATTATCCCGAATTATCTGGGTGGGCCCAATTTAATTGCATGAGCCCTTAAAAGCAGAGGCATTTCTTCTGCTGGGATAAGAGAGATGTGGCAGAACGGGAAGTCAGAGAGTTTCATAGGGTGAGAGAGACTCAACCCCCTCTTGAGCCACATAGAAAGTTTGAGGAGGAAGGTAGGCAGCCTCTAGGAGCAAAGTCTGGCCCCCCACTGACAGCCAGCAAGGAAACATACCTCAGTCCTACAACCACAAGGAACTGAATTGGGCCAATAACCCAAAAGAGCTTGGAAGAGGTCTAACCCCAAAGTCTCCAAAAAAGTCATGCAGCCCTGCCGACTCATTAATTTCAGCCTCGTGATACTCAGAGCAGAGGAACCAACCGAGCCATGATGCACCCAGACTTGTGACCCACGGAAACAGTGAGCTAATAAATGTGAGTTATTGTAAGCATCTCCATTTGTGGCAATTTGCTATAGTAGCAACAGAAGACTAGTACACCAAGTATACTTATGTCATCTTGGCCCTGAGTTAATTTTCTCCTTGTTTCTGAAGGAGAAAAGAGAGGAGAAAATTATGTTCTACCATCATCTATCGGATAGAAACTAATCAGGCCTCACCTTTTCTGCTTTTAGTTAAATGTGCTTTAACTACATATAAACAGCATCCTTGCTGTTTTCCCCCTTTGAGTATTTATTTTTCAAACTTGTCAATATTAACCATTCTGAAATCAATCTTTAGGCTAGGAAATTTTCATTAACTTATGTTAAGGAAAAAGGAATGATGTTTTGTTTAAAGTTTTCCCATTGTCTTTGTCTCTGGTCTTCAATGTTGTGCCTTAATCAGAAAGAAGAGGAGGAGAAGAAAGTGCTTTTATCATATTGGCAAGCTTCATGCTACTCTCATTAAGAAACGTTTAGCGTTTTTATTACAACTTCCTCTGGCCAAAGGATTATGCCTCAATAAACCTATTACATGACATCATTCCCTCCCAAGTGCAATATTTATTCCTTACAGAGCAATGACTGTGTGCCAGTCACTGTGCTAAGTACTAGATCTGTGTTTCTCATGCTATGGGTCCCAATTCATTGATGGATTATAAAATTAATGTAATGGATCATGACCAGAATTCCTTAAAATATGCAATAGAATAGAACAGAAAATATCAGAGTGTATTACACATAGTAAGGGTAACTATTGCTTCATAAAATTTTGTTAAAGTTATGTGTCTCTCTCTCTGTGTACATTTGGGTACACCATCTAATAATGCAAAAAATGTATTTCCTCCTGCAGATTACAGTTGAAAAAACTGAAAGCACTTTTGATCCATCATCTCATTTAATCCTTGCAACTATACTAAGGCTGAAAAAAGTTGACCGCCATGATTAGGATCAAACAGCTAATCAATAATCATTCGGGATTCAAATCTAGATCTGTTGATTCAAGTCCATGCTCTAACCATATGCTGCCTCTCTCTCACAGGATTAAGAAAAAAACAAGGGGCCACATCCAAAGCTATGTTCACACCTTTCAATGAGTAGCCTAATACAGAGGAAATATACATATTTTTCCTAGACTAAGCTCCTTCTTGCATACATCAGCTCTGCTTTCCACCCTACGGGAACGATTTTACATGAATCACGTTTAGGATGAAGACTGATTCGTGATATTTATGGAAATTGGCTGTGCCAGAATGACAGCAAAGTCAATAAAATTAGCAATATTTATTCAACGGGGCAATACTTGACCCCTTGTTGTGTTCAGCACTTGACACGGAGGTAAGGCCTGTGTCAAAGGTTATTTGGGATTCTCTATCACTCTCAACTGATCTGTCCATTGATTTTCTCAAACTACACGGCACCCCGCAAAACTCTCTCCTCCGACCCACCTGGGAAGGCAGCTCGGTAGCTGGAGTGGTGAGCTACACGGTCCTTTTAGCTGTCAAACACCCTGCCATGTTCCAGCTGTGCTCTCCCAGTCTCCATCTAAACACATCCACACATACAGCAGTGGAAATGGAGATGCCACACTCTAAAAACCTTAACAGTATTTTTCATAAATCGTGTGCCTCCATAGAAATAGTGTGGAGTTCTCTGATACTCCTCTCTCTGTCCTGCACTTCCTTGTCTGTCTCCCCAGTCTGCCTCTGGCAACCTGACTTCATGAGGACATCAGAGAGCCCATCAAACACATAAAGCCATCATTTACATTTCTTCCTCATAATTTCTATTACAGGCATTAGAAACACATGTAGAAAAAATATTTTAAAGGAATATGATTTATTTTTCCTGATATTACCTTATCTTTCTTACTTTTTTTGTGGAGAGAACTGGCGAACATATTACAAAGAAACCTCTGAGAATCACTTGAAATTATCCATAGTCTCAACTGGCAAATGATAGGGTTTTCTATAGCAGTAAAACCAGTTCTTTCCCCTGCTCCATGTGGCAGGTTGAACGGCTTGCTGGCCTTCTGTATAGTTTTGCAGACCTGACACAGCTAGATAAAAATGATTGTAAGTATCTGATTCCCTTCACACTCCACGTGAATCCTGCCACTTTGCAAGGATAAAAGAAATAACTACAAACTTACTGTTGCAACCAGGGCTTGATCACCCCTCCAATAACACCCTGTGAGAACCTGCATGGGAATAAAACCAGACTACTCGAGGTACAGCATTTGGCACTCAAATTCTGTGCATCTGAAAGGGGTATTGTGTATTCCTTTAAATTATGTTACATTAAATAAGCCCCTGATTTCTCCAATCCTTCCTATGGAGGGTTGCGGGGTATGAGTGAGCCCCTTTTATGTAAACTGAGGAAGTCTTTATTTATAGCCAGAGACAAATGTAGACCCACTGCAGATCCAAAGAGCCCAACTGACTACAGTGTTGCCAGCCTGGATGCCAGAATTCATGACCTCCCCTGTCCCTCCAGAGCCCCAGAACTGCAAAGAATGAGCTCGCCATAAAAAATTCCTAAAATCATTAAAAATCCTCATGGCTTCTCCCTCGAGCAAAGTGAACCCAGTCCTTGTGCAGAATGTCCCAACAACGCCAGGTGGGAGAGGACAGGGTTCCTTCTGGGTCTCAGAGCTTTCAATCACAATCCCCTGGGAATGATCCGGAGTTACCTTCAAGCAACCGGTTCAATCATTTTGACTGACGCAAGCTAGATAATTTGGCCAAGGATAAATCAACAAAGTCCAATGTGCCAATTGATTGATGAGTTCAACCAGATCAACACAAGCCATCTGAGAGCAAAGATACCTTCTTGGTGGAATTCAGATGGATAACAAATGTCTCAGATAAAGAAGAAAAACGATAGTTTCTGATACAAAAGTTCCCATAACCACCAACCTCAAGAATAGCAATTGTGTCAATTATTGCTGCCAGGGGATTCCTTGGGCCATGCATTTTAGGGAGCTGCCACCCTCGAAGTACTGACTGTACTCTGACCTCACCCTCGAGCTTCCTGGACCACCTCATGTTTTAAAAATACCCCAGGATTGTCCTAATTTCTGAAATAGCAGTGCAGTTGTAGCCAATGTTGATGTTGCAGAAGAAGCCAGCAAACCAGGCAACACAGATTCTGGGCCAGCAATGCAACTAACCAGAAGAGGCTTCTGCCCCTGGAAAGCCTTTCTGAGCCTCTAGTCCTAAGGGACATGGGAATATGCCTAGGAGCCTTTGTGAGAACATCCAACCTCTTTGTAGCAGCATATCTCAAAAACGGAAAAACAAAAACAATACATATAAGGGTTCATCCCACTAATTCTCCACCTTCATTTCCCTACCATCCTCATAACAGACACTTTCTTCAAGACAAAACTAAAGGTCCGGTCTTACCCATCACCTAATATCTTAACACGCCCCTAATCTTCCAGAAATAAAGCATGAGAATTGAATCCGCCAGCAGATAATTTTACCCTCCTCTGACCCTGGCAACGTTGAAAGAGCACTGCTTTCCCACTGATCTGATAGTCCCTATTTGAATAGTTACTCAAGATAATCACTACAAATAAACCTTCTGTCTATAATAGTAGCTATTCCTTTTCTGGCTTTAATGTTATTCACTGTCTTCCAAATAAACATCATTTCCCAATGCCTGGAAAGTTCCCATCTTGTTCCAAATTTACATATTACTTTTCCATTATTTCAGGGCAGCAATAATAATAATAATAACAGTTATAACATCTTCCTTCTCCTAGAAGAATCCTGGCCACTTCTTGCACTTTTCTGGTTTGGAATTCTCCTGTGGGCTTATTTTTTTTTTCTTTCTTTCTTCTCCTCCTCCTTAGTGGAAAATGTTACTTCTAGCTGCTGGATTTAATTTAATTTAATTTAATTATGGTATTTTCCACACATGCCCAGAGGCTCTTGGTAATAGTTGCATTTCTAATAAATCTAATATATAATAATGACTTTGGTTTTAATTTTCCACTGAGAGTTGGATCCTGTGTTGAATACAGAGCTCCAGACAGGGGCGTCTGGTTCACTCCTTGTGATTGGGTTTCAGGGAACCAAGGGGATCCTAATTGGAAAATGGTCGTGCCTTCAACCCTCCATCTGCACACACCTGTGTTTCATGTCCTCAGCAAACATCCCATAGGATGTAAAACGACAGGTTGTTCCAGTCAAAGTGATCAAACAGATTATGCGGGTATTCCTCAGGCTGGACTACAAGAGGAAAATGAAGGTGTGTGCACGGCCCCTGGCCAAGACCATTCTACAGAGAGATTCTGTGGACAGCACTCTTTGGTGGTGGCCTCTGTCAAGTGACCTGCCACCTGTAGCCACAAGTCGCTGGGCCAATTCAGAGGTAAAATTAAAGGCAGTTCAACCGGAAGATAAATCCTATGAGCATTGATCTCTCCTTTACAAAGACCACTGTATAACCATTGTCAATGTTCTCCCCTATCCCAGGAGCTCACTAGAAAACTCAGTACCACTGAATGTTCTCAACCATAACAAAGGCTGCATTCATGGTGTGCTTACAATGCATCAGACACCACCAGGCATGCTGCCTGTGTGCTGCTTCACACAAGTTTCTCATGCTATTGTCCCCAGTCTGTGGATGAAGAATGGAGAGCTACAGAGGGGAGAGAACTTGCTCAAATTCACCCTGCTAGTCAAAGGCAGAAGTATCCAAGGGCAGAGTCTAAGCCGTTAGCCACTAGGCTGTGCTTACCACCTAAAACTCAGTGCAGCAAAGCACTCGGAAAGTGCTCCCCTTTCTTAATAAAGTGGGCATCCTCTTGAGGTCAAGTGTAACAGACCTAAGCTCTCCTACGCAGTCCCTGAGATCTGCCCAGAGGAAAGCTTCACAATGGATACCAAGCAGCTATGAGAAAACTGGGCAAACAGAACGAGCCAGAGCTTCAACATGGAGCACGGGCATCCCTGCTGCAGGCTGTGTCCCTCAACCATCCCGGGGGCGGCTGCTTCCAAAGGATGGCCAAGGGCAACAGCTCCACCATGGCGGCCTGGCAACTTCCCATGTATCCAAGTGGGCCATGCAGGAAAGGCTTGAAGCACAGCTCCTCTGAGTCTTCAAAGAATATCTCAGGATCCCCTGAGAACACATAGCATGGGAGGCCTGAGAGGGGCGGCCAAGAGGCCCTGCCCATTCACCTCCCCGTCTGCCCTGCAAGGCTGTCAGGAGACAGTTCTCATGGCCTCCGAGGTTCTGCTGAGGTCTGGGGCTTTCTGGCCTCACTCAAAGCAGAAATGCAGAGGATAAACCCACTTAGCTGCAGTATATGACGGGCTCCTCGGCAATGAGGACTCCCATAACCTGTGTAGCTGGGAGCTGGGTGCAATCGGCTATTTTCCCCTTTGCTGTATGTATAATTAATAAATGGTCTGAATCGAAAAGTGGCTCTTTCTATCTTTACCTAATCAGTCAGGCCTTGGCCTTACACAGTGTCTTGTGTGTGTTTGACAAACTGTCCCATCAAGGCCATCACCTACTCAGACAATGTAAGAAAAATCAGTCAAAAAGATGTTTAAATAAGAGCGTTCTCATTTCAACTGACAATGTAAACTGATACTGCCCCCCCCAAAATTATTTATATATATACACATACACACACGCTTCTGTTGAAAGCATCCCTGAGAAAAATAGAAAAGTCACTAACCAAGGAACATTTGCCTCTATCTGCCTTTCGTTAAGCAAGCTGGTGGTTATTTGGGAAAATAAATGCAAATGCATTCAGTTTAACAAAATTAATATGTATTTTCTACAAACCAACTCAGCAGAATTCTCAGTGGGCACATATTTCCACATCAGAATTTAAAATCAAATATTAATTCTGAATTTCAGGATCTGTGTGAATCCAAATGCTAAGACGTGTGTGAAGATGAATCCCATTTACTCATCAAGTCTCATATGGGCCATAACAATAAAAAGAACGCAGGGAACTCCCTGTTACCTGGCAGGGCTTGAGAATGGACTGTTCTGGTTAATAAATACACAGATTGCCATGCCAATTTTCAAATAGCTATGTTCAAAGAGGATGTGGAAAAGGATTAACACTAAAAGTACCATCAACCTATTTTAAACTACTTTTGATGATTCAAGAGTCACTCACAAGACAGAGTAAATGAGTAATAATTGTGATCTGATTGCTGTAGAATACTTAAAAATATATATATATATATATATATATTTTTTTTTAAGTAAAGGAGATAATCCTTATCCTAAAGACCCAGACTATCTGTTGGAAAGGTAACATTTTCATTAATCACACTAGACAACAAAGACGGGGCCTCAGGGGACTCAGAATTACCTCTGGGAAAGCCAATTGTCATATATCAGACTGGCGGGGGCAATTAAAGATTATCTAACAAAAGAACGACAAACAACCATATTTTCACTTTATAATTTTTTCAGATGTCTTTCCATTTCACTAAATGGATCAGCCATTACAAATCCCAGGTACAATTAGCTTCATGGACATCACAGACAAAGGAAAGTTAAATTATTCCCTTCTGCAAAATATAAATGTGTCTGACATGCCCAATCTCACTGGTATACTCATACACAAAAAAAGTTACTACAAAGTCATCAACCTTTCCAGCTGGACTCCTTAACTCTGTTTTATTAAGAATGATGTCATGCACTACTCCTTAGTTTACTTTAAAAAAATTTTTTTTTACATTTCTTTCCCCCTAGAAGCATCTAACCATAAAGATCGTCCACAGACTAGAGTCATTTGAAACTCATCCAGTAGGTTTCAAATACACGAGGGAGAAGGCCAGAGGGGTGGGGAGGGGCCCGTTGGCACAGATGATAATAACAATAGTTCTCATTTATAAAGCACTTCAATATGAAGGCACTCTGGTAAACCCTTAACAAACACTAATTTAATTCTCACAACAAGCCCAAGGGCTAGATTTTATTATATCTATTTAGTGATTGGGAAGATGGGGCTTGAGTAGTTCAGTAATTGACCCAAGATCAAAATGCTTCACACCTAGGTCTGTCGAAGTCCCTTGCCTGGTCAAGCTGCTGCAACTGGTACCCAGAACCCAGTGAGAAAGCTTCAGAATGCAGATGGAGCCCAGGATCTCCAGTCAGGAGGTCACCATCTTTGAGCTTGTAACTCTCCTGGCAGGACCAGAGGGCCCGAAGTGGGGAGCGACTAGTGTCACAGAGGCCTGGAAGAGGCAGGCTGTTGCAATAGACTAACCTGTTCTTTCTTCTCACTAAACTGCTAACCCTTTAAGGACAGATAGTCTGTCTACTTAATTTTCATTCTCCCAGTTCTTAGGATGTTGTGCTGTGCAAAGGAGGCTTTAAGTAAACCATCTCAAACTGACCTTTATAATTCTTTCTGCTCATATAACAGGTTTGAATGGAAAACAACTGGCTGTAACCAAAATACAGTTTTATTCTTTCCCCATCTGCCTCTACAAACCCACCTGTTACCATGTTCCTTCTCTGCCCCCAGATGAAACCGTGGGCAGATCCCAGAGCTTTGCCAAGCACACTTAAATAATGTAAAATGTAATAGAGTCTAATAACCGCCCAACACCAATCCAGACTGATATTACATCCAAACTCCGACAGTCAGAAACTTGTCCCCCTCGTCTCTGCCCCCCAGCCCAGACCCACTGAGGGGAGAGGGGAGGATGCTTTTACCCACAGGCTCTCCCTCTTCCTCTTGACTGACCCTGGTGCTTCCTCGTGTGCCCCAGGGCATGGTGTAGCATGTCTCTCCTCTTGGGAAACGATGAGAAACAAACTGTTTTTTCAATGATGAGTCTCCTGATTTGCTGGCCTTACTATAACTCACATTTTTTATTAATATACTGTATTTTAAAACAGGAAGGCATCAAGATAACTAGAGGGTTATTATTATAGTAAAGGACCCAGAAAATCACAGGCATACAGAACCCTTGAAGAGATGTCACTGGCTTCATAGTTATGCATGGGACAGGACATACCTAGCAGACACATCATAAAAATGTACCCAACCCCTGATGATTGATAAAGCTGTCCTTAGTAGATAGTCTATGGTCACTTGATAACAGTTTTTGGTGGCCAGCCTCCAAGACGGCAACCAACAATACTTGCTTTCTAGTTCTTACACCCTTTCGTACTCTCCTTCCACAATGAATCAGGGATGGCCTGTGTGACAAGTAGAATACAGTGGAAGTGATGATGTATGGCTACCAAGATTAGGTCATAAAAGGCATTGTGGATTGCTCACCATGGCAAGAGGACACTCAAGTTGCCCTGTAGAAAGTTTCACATGGAGAGGAACAAGGTCTTCCACTAAGAGCCAGCATCAACTTGTCAGTCACATGAATGAGCCAAACTAGAATCAGATCCTACAGCCCCAGTCAAACCATCAGGTGAATGCAATCCTGGCTGACATCTGACTGCAACCTCATGAGATACCCAAGCCAGAACGGCACAGGCGTGCTGCTCCAGAACACCTGACCCTCATGCACTGCAAGAGGTAACACATTATTATTCTTGAAAAATACAGGAAGGCATCAAACACCAGACTCTATGTTTCCCAAGCTCTTGGAAACACGTACTCAACCTTCTGTGCCCCCTACACTTGGCTTAAGGTACAGGGACTCACACTCTACCCACTCCCATGAGGAAGAATAGGACATGCTACAACCGTTGCCAGAGGAATTCTTACCCCCCAATCTCTCTCTGAACAATCTTCAACATCTTTGATAGCCTTGAGGTAAGAGATAAGCGAAAGGTAACAAAGTTATGTTCACGGCCCTTAGCATATTCCACGTAGGTGGTCTGCCACCGATGATATAGTTATCAACTCTGGGCATCAGCCTAAATGTACACAGAGTCCCATTTTAATATACTCTCCCAGAGGACTCCTGGGTCCATGGACCTCTACATTTTGCAGCCTTTGGAGAATCACAAGATTGTCAACATGATGTCTTGAAGGAGCTTCATTCATCAAGCACAAACTCACTCTCATTTTACAAATGAAGAGACAGGCCCAATAAGTGAAGCTTTTTGTCCCACAGCCTCATAGAAAATTAAAGAGAAGAGGGACTTCCCTGGTGACACAGTGGTGAAGAATCCGCCTGCCAATGCAGGGAACACGGGTTCAAGCCCTGGTCCGGGAAGATCCCACATGCCACAGAGCAACTAAGTCCGTGCGCCACAACTACTGAGTCCATGAGCCACAACTACTGAAGCCCGCGTGCCTAGAGCCCGTGCTCCACAACAAGAGAAGCCACTGCAGTGAGAAGGCCACACACCACAACAAAGAGTAGCCCCTGCTCGCCACAACTAGAGAAAGCCCGAGCACAGCAACGAAGACCCAACGCAGCCAAAAATAAATAAATAATTAAATTAAGAAAAAAAAATTAAAGAGAAGAAAGCACAAAAAATGACAAAAATAAATCAATATACCCCCAAAAAGCCAAGTAAGCCAGTGGCAGCAATAATAAAAATCACACCTAAAAGCAGGCTATACATCAATGTATCCATGTAAATGTCAGTGCCACTGAGTAGGCGGCCCAATCTCTGTGTTCAAACAGGCTCCTGTGTACACATGTGACCCTGTGTTGTCACTGTTACCTTACTCCCGGTCTCCTCCCTAGACCCTGAGTCACCTGAGGACAAGATCTGACTTGACTTCAAAAATCCATCCAAAATTAGTAAGCACCTTCCATATTTAAAACACTAGAATAAAAAATATATGAATAAGGTGTGGTTCCTGCCCTCAAAGAGCTTGCAATCTAATTTTATCAGGTGGAGAATGAGGGGAGTGGAAATAAATGGATACTTTTAATATGCCACAGTAAAAGTAATCATGGTAGTACCTCCAAGGTCATATGAGAGTAAAGAGAATAGCAATACAGGCGGGGAAAGTCTTCAGTCAGAAAGTGACAGCTTTGTCTTGAAAGATGAATGGGAGTTAACATGTAACAGGTGAAAAGGAAGGGGTGACAGAGGGATGCTTCAGGCAGGAGGCAGGACCTGAGTCTATTATCATGTTCTATGTCCAGAACTACCAGTCATTTGATCTCCTGGAGAGTCAAGTTCAAGGCAAAGGCAACAGGCTAAAGAAGCATTCTGGGTAGGAGGGAAAGTTTGGCCACATTAAAGAGCTTCAATTTATGTAAACAGCAGCTCTGACTAGAGAAAGCCCGAGCACAGCAACGAAGACCCAACACAGCCAACAATAAATAAATAATTAAATTAAGAAAAAAAAAATTAAAGGGGAGTCAGCGAAAGGCCAACAAGTGCTACAGGGAGATTTGCATCTCCTCAGAGAGGAGGGGTGGAAATCGAGTAAGGGACTTGAAGAGAGTGCAGATTGGAACATACGTGTTTAAGTGTAAAGTGCTGGTAAGATAAGCTTTTCCAAACATATTAAGTCAAATTCCCATTTTTTGGTCCCAATTCATTTAGCTCTATGAGCATTGGGAGTATAATGGTGAGCATAGCTGTATTCCATTTAGCTCTATGAATTCTAGAATCTGCAAAACAGATTGGTCAGAACTAAATTAAGACCATCTCTTAATTGGTTGCCCCAGCAATTTTGTGTATGTTGAGATTATTTCTACCAAGTGTTGTAGGTGAATTTCTGGAAGGCACCAATACATAACCAGAAAGGAGAATGCTTTACTGAGTATCAGTCTTGGCAAATCCTTCCT
The DNA here is from genome assembly GCF_937001465.1 of Orcinus orca. Taxonomy (NCBI): domain Eukaryota; kingdom Metazoa; phylum Chordata; class Mammalia; order Artiodactyla; family Delphinidae; genus Orcinus; species Orcinus orca. The sequence continues at coordinate 15,023,798 of NC_064559.1, read as the reverse complement.
TTGCTATTTTTAATGTGGTGGAAAAAATTTTTTTAAATTACTTGCTAACTATAGTATCTCCCCCTTTAAAATATAATAAAGATTTAGTCTAGGAAGTCCACCCTGGCTTACATTTATTTCATCACCTTTCATAGGAGTTGATTTAGGGAATAATTTTACTCAGTGGTGGAAATTTTAAAAAGTGTACAGGCCGGAAAATTCAAACCCCATCAGCCAACAGGCAATTGGTTTACAGTATGCAAATGTCTTAGCCGGAATCTCCATGGAAATTATTTTCCCTTCTCCTCTTTGAATTAGCCCTTTGGAGCTTTAAAACTTAAAATCAGAAGTTCCCTTTTAACAAAGGTCAGCCCTGGAAAATTGGTCCCTACCCCCCAAAGCAAACTCCCTTTTGGGATTCTCAAGCTGAAGTTGATTTCCTGAATTTACCAAATGCTTATTCTCGTTACTCTTTTATGTCCTCTGATTGAGGAAATTCTCTTTCCAAAGGCGTAACTATTCCCAAGATCCCACTGCTTCTCTATGAGAAGGAGGCCAGGGAAATCACTGCTATACATTTCAATACTTTCTGATTTCTACCAGCTGAAGGAAGGAACTTCACGAACATCAGTGCCTCCATTGATCAAGATTTATTTATTTCCAAATGCATCACAGGCAGCTACAGAGAATAACCTGCTGATTGGGCTTGCAGGCCAAAGTTTTAAATTGCTGTCGTTTATTCCTTCTTCACGTATTATAAGACATCTCCACAATTATCCCTAGGTCCTCACCCACACAACTAAAAAAAAAAAAAATTGACTTGGAGCGGAGGGGTGGGCAGTGGGGAGGTGGAGGGTAAGCCAGGGTAGAAGACCCCCAAATAACCAAAGCAGTGTATCTAAAAAGAGCAGAACACTTCTACTCTGGTGCCATAATTACAGCTCTTATCATTTCATTAGACCTGTGTAGAAAACACCATGCTTAGAAAATGAAAGAAAAGCTCAGAGAATTAAAAAGCCCTACCCACTTGCCACATAACTAGACAACAGCAAATTATGGGTCTGGAGTCTTACAATCTTGAGGCCGCCTGGCTCTACACCCCATGTTCTCCCCAATGTGTCTGCCATATTAGAGGAAGTGAACATTTCTCCTGCTGAGCTCTGATTGGAACCATGGTTGCATTACAAGATACGGTCCTTAATAGTGAGTGCTATTAAATTACATAAACCCCAGATTTATAAAAACCATCTCAGCCATTCTACCTTATGATATTACGTACCTTATTACTTCCTAAATAATTCCTTCCTAAACTAAAATGTAACCCTTTCATAGCACGATTTCCCTATTCAAATAATTTCACTGACATCCCATTATCAAATGACAAAGTTCAAATTCCTTGGTGGTTACCAAAGCCCTTCATTTTGAAACAGGGACTTTTGGTACTGAACCCCTATGGGTTCCTCTGATTTACTAAGCTGGAGAAGATTGTGGTGAGCCAGAGGGCAGGTCTAAGCAATCTGCTTTATATGCTAAAAGATAGATACCTTCTGTCTACTTTTGGTATATTTGAGATTTTACCATAATAAGAAGTATTTTTTAATTACACTCTAAGAGTAGAGTATTTCCCAAATTTCAGGTTCCATGTACCACCTTCATAGTTTAGGCCATTTCTTAGCAGTATTATTATATAACATCATAGATAATATTCTTCTCTGTATTAACTTTAAACTGATCAACTGTTTTACCAAGACCTGAGCTAACACTAATATGCATGAAATCACAGGTTTCATGTGCGAGTGCTATCATTTTGTAACAAACATTAAAATCAACATACAACTATCAAAATAAAAATATTTCCACATGTGCCATCCACAACAATCATTCATACCAGCAAAGGTATACAGATCCTACTTCAGGAAACACCAAGAGGAGAAAAAAATATTGAGGTTTGGCCTTATCAAGAACAACAAGTAGTTCAATTACACTGAAACAAAAGGAATATTGAAGAGAAAGCAAATACCACCTTTGTAAAGTTTGAATGAGCTCAAGCCGAGAAAGGCTTTGAATGCCAAGTTAAAGAGCTTGGGTCATTCCGCGGAAAAATTTCCGCTAAAGAGATGGAATTATCAATCAGAGAAATGGAATTATCAGAGCTACACTTCAGGAAGGCTAATCAAGACGCCATGTGTAATAATTAATTCCTGGTCTCCCCCGACCCCAGGCCTCTTCCTTTCCCAGTGTCCCCAGCTGGGTAAACGACACCACCCTCCTCATTCTCCCAGTCACTCAGGCTTGGCTCGCTTTCTTTCTTGTCCACAACCCATCCATGAGCAAATCCCTTCGGTTCTACTTTCAATATAAATGCAGTCATCTCTCACTCTTTCCACAACCATCCCTCAATCAGAGCTTTGTTTGTCTCTTGCTGGGATTACTCAGATAGCCTTCAAATGGCTTCCTGCTGCCATCTGCTCCCCCCTACAGTCTACTCCCTACAAAGCAGCAAGAGGTATCTTGTTTTAAACTAAATTCTTCGGTGCGCATTTTGTAAGCACGTCATGGCCCTACGTTAATTGCATAACTACAATGCAATTATCAAAATCAACACAACTAAGTTGACACAATACTACTATCCAGTCCACAGTCTGTATTCACGGTGCATCGACTGCCCCGATAATGTCCTTTAAGAGCTATTTGTTTCTTCCCAGTGCAGGAACCAATCTTTTATCACATGTTGCATTTAGTGGTCAGGCCTCTTTTGTCCTTTTAATCTGAAACAGTTCCTTAGCCTTTTTTATGTTTCATGACCATGCTATTTATGAAAAATACAAGCCAGTTCGTTTGGAGAAGGCCTCCTAATTAGGATTTGTCTGACATTTCTCCAAGACTTGATTGTACTTTGGTGGCAGGAAAACCACAGAAAGCGACGAGGTGCCCTCAGAGCATCACTTCCAGAAGCACATGATATTGGTTTGTCTAGTTTGGGTGATATTAACATTGATCCTTTCTGGATGTCTGCCAGATTTCTTTACCATAAAGATACTGCTTTTCCCTTTGTACTTCCTTTTTAGGCAAATATTTTGAGACTGGGTAGACACACCGTTCCTCGTCAAACTTTCAATCGCTAGTGTTAGGATCCATTGCTGATTCTCTAACTTCATTATTGCTCCTATATTTATTAGTTGGCAATATAAAGTAAGGAAGAGCTTTGCCATCTCTCCGATTGATTTATTGATTCAGATGAGTACAAACTCATAAATCTTAATTGAATTTGTTGTTTATAATCAAATTTACAGGCTCAAATTTGCCCAGACTTGGGTAGGGGGAGACTTTTCAAGCTATCTTCTGTGTTCTTTAAAAAAAAAAAAAAAAAAAACTTCAAATTTTGGAACAATGTTATATGTACAGAAAAGTTGCAAAGATAGTCCTGAGAGCTCACATATATTCCTCAACTTATTTCCCCCCCATGGTGATCATTTTACATTACCTTGGTACATTTGTCAAAACTAGGAAACCAGGGTTTCCCTGGTGGCACAGTGGTTGAGAGTCCGCCTGCCGATTCAGGGGATGCGGGTTCATGCCCCGGTCCAGGAAGATCCCACATGCCGCTGAGCGGCTGGGCCCGTGAGCCATGGCCGCTAAGCCTGTGCGTCTGGAGCCTGTGCTCCTCAATGGGAGAGGCCACAACAGTGAGAGGCCTGCGTACCGCAAAAAAAAAAAACTAGGAAACCAATAGTTATCCACTACTATTAACTGAACTCCAGACTTTATTAGGGTTTACCAGTTTTTCCACTAATGTCCTTTCTCTCTGTTCCAGGATCCGATTCAGGCTCCCATATTGCATTTAGTTGTCCTGTCATCTGAGTCCATTCTGAGTCCATTTCCCAGTCTTTGCTTGTTTTTCGTGACCTCAACAATTTTGAGGAGTACAGGTCAGACAATTTTTAGACTAGACTTCAATATGGAATTACAGAAAGTTTTAACCATGGTTAGACATGAGTTATGGAGTTTGGGGAAGAATACCAGAGAGATGGAGTCCCTTTGTCATCACGTCGTCACAGGGGGCATATGACGGGAACATGATATCACCACGGGTGTTAACCTTGGTCATTTTAGTTAATGTAGTGATTGCCAGTTTTCTCCACTGTAAAGTATCACTCTTCCCTTTCTAGACTCTATTCATTGGAAATGAGTCACTAAGCCCATAGATGGTTGGGGGTTCGGAGGGGAGAGTACAGGAAGATTAAGCTCCACCTACTAGAGGGTGGAATATCTACACATGTTATTTGGAATTCTTCTGTAAGGAAGATCTGTCTCTTCTCCGTTTATTTATTTTGTTATCCAATTATTTATTTACATCTGTATGAGCTTATGTATATTTGTTTTATACTTTAGGTTACAATTCAATATATAACGTATATTTTTTTAACTGTTCAAATTGTTCCAGCTTTAGCCATCTGGAGCTCTTTTAGGCTGGTGCCTGTGTCCCTCTGACATGCCTCCATGCTTTTCTCTTTGAGCACTTCCTTATTTCCTGCCACTACAAGACCCTCCCAGCTAATCCTTTATTTTCCCTGCTCTATACCTAGAATTAACCATTTCTCCAAGGAGCCTGATTCCTTTTATTGGAGAATGGTTTTTAGAAAAAATAGATCTGGGTGCTTGGTGTGCTCACATTCCTGGAGTGTTACTGCTTCTAGACCAAGAGGCTTCCTTTTAACACATAAATGAGAAAGATTGATGGTGGTAAGAGACGAGATGTGAGCAGTTGTCTGGTTTTTGTTGTACTGATCCCAGCCGTGGGCAAAGCAGTGATTCACATTCTGGCTCCTCTTGGAAAACATAATAAATCCTACAGACCAGTTAGTTGGGAGAGAAAGTGAATGTAGATGAACCAGAGGATGCCAGAATTTGAAAGAAATAGAGGACAGAGCAGGGGGATAGGCATTGAAAGACCGTATGTCCTGGTTTGCTGAGGATGGGCTAAGTATAAGCCTGTTGTTGCTCAAGTGTAATTATTAATAGTACCCCTTTCCCTCTCAAAAATGTCCCAGTTTGGACAATAAATTCTCTGATCACCCTAGAAACTGCCTTGAGATTAAGGTTTGTGGCAGATAAAGCACTGATGAGAAATTTAGGGTGTTTTGCTTGTCAAATAACGGAATCATTCCTTCGCACCTTTTATAGAAATTTTCGTGAAGATTTAACCACTTTTCAGTATTCCTTGGATTTCAACCTTGTCTCTGTTAATCTTTCTGACATCTGGCTGGCCCCCCCGGACTATGGCCTCCAAAGAGGTCAAGAGCGTCCATCTGAAAAGCCCATTTTTTCCTAAGTCAATTAACTCCAGCAATTTTGCTAGGTTTATAATCTCCCAGCTCCCTCCACCTAAGGTCCTTTGGTGCCCTAAGAGCAGATACTACAAATGGGAGGAAAAAATTTTACCTTCTAACAATTTTGTCTTGCTTGCCCAAGCCTCTCTCAGCCTGCTTTACATCTTGGATTAATCTTCACCTTATAGCCGTACTTTCCTCCACTGTGTCCTTGCCATCCTTCAAGCCTCCATCTTGAAGGTAGAGTAGAATGGGATGTAAACCTAACTCAGTCATCTACAATTCAGATTCTGATATTTGGAACCAATATTTATACAGAAAAAAAAAATTTTTTCCTCTTAGATAAAAAATGCAGAGAAAATTACACAATGTAATTTGAAAACTCCAATTGATGACCCAACAATTTAAAGTTCCAGTATTTCCTGTCAATGGCAGAATTCAAGGAAAATACATGTAGTGCTAAATTTTGCATCTAGAGTGAGCATTTACTTTTAAGAAGTTTTTATAAAGCAATACATGCTCCAGGAATTGTGGCCCTAGAAAACTGAATCAACTGCAAAAGAACCATTATAGTCTGTGCAAGTTTGATAATTAAATGGTTTGAAATAGTTGGACTAGAAGGGTCTCCAGGTTTCTTTCAAACTAAGTTGCTCCAGCAGGGGTTACCTAAGTGCAAGCAAGCCCAGGTGACATTTTTATATTTCCAGGAAACTCTTGTGTCAAGATTCAGCCCATGGAGAATGATCAAATCTTCATTAAAACTCCCCAAAGTAGGAATTGAGACCAGGAACTAAGACGTTCTCGCCCCACCAGTGTGTTTAGCACCAGAGCTCAAACTCTAAGAGCTGCTCAGGAAACACGTCTCAGTCCTGGCCAGGGGTGGTTATAAAAGCCACAGCTCCCTCAGTGGCCCCCCGTTTCCTGCAGTGAGGAGAGAGGGTGGGTCCCCAGGTCAGATGGCAGGTGTGAAACAGCCTTGCTGGGGTGGCTCCCTGAGGGGCCGAGAATGTGGGTCAGAGCCCATCCTGGGAATATCTGCGGAGTTTGCCTGAGGTTTGCGGTGGTCCCTCACCGCCCTCCCGCACTCCCTCACCCCCGCTCTACCTCCTTCCTCCCCCTCAGGGTCAGGCCCCGCCCTGGACGGATCTTGCTGGTGGGCTGTATCGGAGTCATCCAAGAAGATTTTTCACGCTTCACACACCTGCCTTCACAATTCAGAGCAGTAATTCCAACGACAGTCTCATCAGCTACCTATGATCCACTGATGTTGTCACTGCTGGGGTTTGAGCAAAGTGAGGACGTAGCTGTGATGTGAATGCTGGATTGTGGGTCAGAAGAACAGTCCTGGCCGAATGCTCGTCCTGGCCGCTTCCCACGCGTTGCACAGACATTGCTGAGCCTCACTGGGATTCAGTTTTCTCATCAGCAGATGAGAGTTTGGAGAAGATAAATATAATGTAAGGGAAAGTTCATGGGACTAGGACTCACAAGTCCTGATTTTAAAACCTTAAGCACATAATTGAACCTCCCTGTGCCTCAATCTCGTTTCCTTTAAAAGAGAGTTGGTATCACCTGTACTACAGGGCTATTTTGAGGGTCAAATAAGATAAAGTGAGAGTTCTTTAAAAACGTTTTAAATGATGCATAGACATAACGGCTTTACTCGCATTGCCTCTGCTCTACCATTATCTTCTAATGGTAGAAGTTCTTTTTGCATTCTAAAATCATGATTTCAGAGACTTTCAAAATGAAACAATAATTACTATAGTTACTATTCATGATACTTCCATGACTCTTACACTGACTTTTACCTATTCTTCCCTGAAATGGGGTCTCGGAATAAATGAACCAAAAGCCAGCCCCGACAGGCACCTCTGCCATGACGAAAAAACGCCCACGTCTCATACGCTTGGGGTGTCGCGAAAACATGTAAGTCCCAAACTGTCCACCAGGGGGCAGGGTGTTTAAAAGCGATTTTTCTCACATTACACCTTATGAAAGGAAGAACGCACACAGAAAATACGTACTCAACTCAGAGACTGTTAGAAATAGGATTTGGATGTGGGCATATTCTGAATGTGCTGTCCTTAAAAGCACTGAAACATGTCAAATGTTTTTCATACTTGTAGAACTCAAGGTCCCAAGTCTGTGTCCCTGCTTTTAAACTTCAGGGGGTGATAGATAACGTTCTATGGTGTAGTGATGGTTTCACAGGTGTGGGATTTGTCAAAACCTATCAAATCGTGCGTTTTAAATATGTGCCATTGATTTTATGCCAATTAAATCTCTATAAAGGTGTTCTTGAAAGGGAATATATGGTGTTCAACATAGACAAAACATCTTAAAAGGATTCATTCCTACTGTTAACAGTAGCTGTGGGAATGGAAAATTTTGGTCCAGCATAAGGGAGGCAGAAAAGAAAGAATAATACACTTCTGTATTGGTTGATTCTTTTAACATGATCATGTATTTCCAATTTTATAATTTAATAAATTTAATTGGAAACTTTTTAAATGGACTTTTTAAAAATTTGCAGGGGCTTCCCTGGTGGCGCAGTGGTTAAGAATCCACTTGCCAATGCAGGGGACACGGGTTGGAGCCCTGGTCCGGGAAGATCCCACATGCCGCGGAGCAACAAAGCCCGTGCACCACAACTACTGAGCCTGTGCTCTAGAGTCCGCGAGCCACAACTACTGAGCCCACGCACCACAACTACTGAAGCCTGCGCGCCTGGAGCCCGTGCTCCACAACAAGAGAAGCCACCGCAGTGAGAAGCCTGCGCACCACAATGAAGAGTAGCCCCCCGCTCGCCGCAACCAGAGAAAGCCCCCGCGCAGCAACGAAGACCCAGTGCGACCAAAAATAAATTTAAAAATAAATTTTGCATGCTTATTTTAACATACTACTTTCCAACTGTATAGATTTCTGAGAGGGAATGAGACATAGAGAACGGCATTTTGCTAAACAGGAGGAAGGGAAGGGGGGGAAACTACCACAATGTACAATATGGGGAGGGGCAGGAGGCTCCAGATGGAGGCTTTGAACATCCAGGAATAGCCTGAAGAACTGCTCCAAAGCAGCTTTAGGAAGAACCCAAGACTGGAAATCAAGGGGCCTTGCTTTTTCATAGATTCTACCAGTAATCATTGATTTGGTTCCTAGGTGGACCTGGGGTGGGGCTCAGGAATCTGCATTATAACTCTCGGTGTGATTCTGATCAATATTTGGGCTTGGGAGCCACTGCCTTAGGAGGCTAGAATACTGATGCTCAGTTTTAGTTAGAATAAAAATTGTCCGGTAGATGGCGCTGCTGTCTCTGAAACTGAACCGAGAAACCATCCAAAGTGTCTGCATCTTTCCTACAAAATGAAAGTTTGGAGGCTATGGTGGAAGCCCAGCTGTGGAGAGCCTTGACTGGTAATCAAAGAAGCTTGAGTTTATGTAACTTCATCAGTTGTGACAGATGTACCACTCTAGTGGGCGATGTTGATGGTGTGTGTTTAGGGGGGAGGGGCAGGCATATATGGAAACTGTACTTTCTGCTCAGTTTTGCTGTGAACCTGCACCTGCTCTGAAAAATAAAGTCTATTAAAATTGTTTTAAAAAAGAAGTTTGAGCTTATCATCTATTCAATGTGGGTCAATCAGTGCTGTGAGCTGGAGAAAGAAATGATGAGAGGCATTTATTGGAAATGTTAATTTGATAGAAAACCAAAAAATAAGTTGTAGAGGACAGTGACCTGTTCAAGAGGGAAAAAACAGAAGGACCTTGAGCTCAAGAGTCTACAGACAAGAAATAAAATTACTACTTATAATTATTAATAATAATAGACTATAATAGATATTATAATTACTAATATAATTAATATATCAATGTATAATATAATATTATTTATTAATTATTACTATTATTATAGAGCACCCACTCTGTGCCAGGTACTCTTTTAAGCACTTTACATAATGTTAACTATTTAGTCCTTCCAACAAGGATATGCTGCAGGAATTATTATTATCCCAGTTTTACATAGGAGTAAACTGAGGTTGAGTAACTTGCCCAGAATCACCCAGCTGGTATAAGTGATGGAGCTGAGACAGAGTCAAACGTGAGTGGTCTGGATCCAGAGTGTGCTCGGATCACCTATACTGAATGCCTTTATGTTTTCCAACATTAGTGGTAAATAATAATCCCATGGCACAAAGAGGGCAATCATGAGGGAGATGATTGGAAACAAGAATAAGGTCATGAGTCTGGTTTCACCCACACTGAATTCAAGGTAAGGACAGGGCTTATAGCATTGGTCCACCCTCACTCAACACAGGATTCCCTTTTACAACTTTCTGGTTGGTTATAATATAATGGGAGGTAGAGTCACTTTCTCCAAAGATCCTATCTCTTCCTCATAAGCAAGTTCTTCCCTGATTGTCAGAATGGAAGACGAGGTAAGTTTCCCCACTGCTGCTTCCTCCAGGTAGGAGAACAAAGTGTTGCCCCATCTCTGCTCTCCCACCCGCCCTATTTTAACAAGGTCACACCCTGACATGTCCCAGAAACAAGGACAAGTTGGAGGTAGACTGAGAAAAGGTCCAGTTCACTGTGTTTACGCTTTATGTAAAAATACACTTTGTCAGTTTGCATTTGCATTTCATCGCGAAGTGTTCAAGTCACTTTTTCCTGAAAGACAGAATCCCTAGTTGACCATAAATTGGTAAAGTATGGAGTGAACTGAAGTGGAGTGAATTACAGGAACCTGACAGTAAGCGAAAGGAGAGAGGACCCACTCATAAATTGAACTGGTCACTGAACTGTCCAAATAACAAGATATAAGCTGGAGGTTTATGGATCTCAGTCCCAGCTCCCAAGAGCTGTTCCTTCAGCACCATCAAACTACGTGCAAATTCATGGAAATCTCCTAACTGAAGATCCAAGGGATCACTGACTTCCCAATATATTTAACTTGAGATCTTCCTGTTGCAAAATAATAAATATATGTACACAAGTCATCTTAGCTATCATTTCATTCAAATCCTTGCTAGCCATATAAACTTGGCCAAGATACTTAAACCTCTTTGCCTCAGTTTCCTTGTCAATAAAAGAATCTTGTCCCACCTTGTAGGAGAGTTGACAAAAATAAGTGAATTAATGCATGCAAAGCAGTTAAAACCATGCCTGACACTAAGTACTCAGTAAATTTTAGCTCTTATGTTTATGTTACATACTATCTCATTTGAGTCACATAGCAACCATATGAGGTAAGATGGGTACACAGTAGTATTTTTATTCACAACTAAATTTCACAAAGGTTATGAGAATTTCTCGGAGTCAAACAGCTAGTAAGTCTGTGAAAGAACTAGAAAAAATCACTTGACATAGAGTAAATGTTCAATCAATTGTTTGCTGCTCCTGTCAATGTGATTTGACAATGCTGGGTTTCAATCACAGGTTTTCTTTTTTTTTTAATTGAAGTATAGTTGCTGTACAATATTATATGTTACAGGTGTACTATACTGTGATTCACAAGTTTTAAAGGTTATACTCCTTTTATAGTTATTGTAAAATATCAACTATATTCCCTGTGCTGTACAATATATCCTTGTAGCTTATTTTATACATAAGAATTTGTACCTCTTAATCCCCTTTCCCTATATTGTACCTCCCCCCTTCCCTTTCCCCACTGGTAATCACTAATTTGTTCTGTATATCAACCACAGATTTTCTGACTCCAGTCTCAAGTTGTTTTACTTTCTTTCCTTTGTTTTCTTCCTGCCCTCAAGTCTCTATGGTGAATAGGAATAGAGTTTAAAACTGAAGTCCTAGACAGATCTTATATGTGACACCATTATTTATAAAGCATTTCAAATGTCCACGTTATCCCAAACTTAATAAAGCAAAGTAAACCTAATGTCTCAAATTAAAACCAAGGCTTAAAAATTTAGATCACACAAAATTCATGCTCAGACCTTTCATCAACTTCAGTTTTTAATTTTTATTTAGAGGCAATGTGTATTTTTTCTCTATACTTTCAGAAACAGACTAATAAGTAAGGCATAGTTAACTTTTTTATTACATTCCTTTAGGATTTTGATGGAATTGGAAGAAATAATACTGAGTGGTGAGGAGAGTGTAGAAGAAAGAAATGATGAGAAGAAAGTTAAATATGTGTAAATTGGGTTTGAGACAAAAATCACACTCTTTAATAATTTTGAGAAGACGCGCCAATCACTGCATGACATTCCGCTCTCCTGGGACTCCAAGTGTTTGAAAGTTAGGTAGTTTGGGTTTCTGTGAGAATCAAAGGCAACACATATATATAAATCTTGGTTTTTAAATTCTGAATCATTAGAAATAAAAATCTTGCTAAAATAATAATGACGGTAAACATAGAAATGGCTGGTAAATTTCTTAAAAAGAAGTGCAATACTAAAATAGAAAAAATATCACCTATATTAGGTTTTCCATGTAACAAGGATAAAAAAAAAATTATGATTTACTAGGTACTCAGGGAATACAATTTGACTCAGATGTTTGAGATCCTTTGTAAAGATATGTAATATAACTCTTTAATCAATGCAGAATTTAGTCCTTTAAACAAGTTGGATTTAGGACGAATCTTAAGCAGCATACATTTCTTCCTGTGTGGGCAATTTTTGTAGAAAAGAGAACCTACATTTTCTATTTTTCATCTATTTTTAAATGCTAGAGATGAGTTTTAATCTATGCAAAACAGTACAAAATGTAGGACAGGTGGGTGCTCTTTCTGTAAGTGCAGTAACAGACATCCCAAGATGGGTGGAATGTGAGGACTGAGAGTGTGGAGGAGTCAGAAAATTCCATCTTCTTTCCAGGATAGTGAGGAAGGTGGAGGAAATCAAGATAAATAGCTCAAAGTATGTGATCTGGAGAAGTGGCCCAAACTTCCACCTTTAACATCACCAAACATAAGTGCTGTGCTCTCTGACATCTGGCTACAATTCTCCCCCATAAATCAACAATGTGACACTCAACACTCATGTAAGTGTCTCTAAAAAGTAAAATATAAACCCATTTCTTTGAACTTATCTATGAAACAGACACAGGTTCCCAGATACAAAGAACAGACTTGCGGTTGCCAAGGGGGAGGGATGGATTGGGAGTTTGGGATTAGCTGATGCAAACTATTATATATAGAATGGATAAGCAACAAGGTCCTACTGTATAGCACAGGGAACTATATTCAATATCCTATAATCAACCATAATGAAAAGATATATATATGTATAACTGAATCATTTTTTTGTATACCAGAAATTATCACATTGTAGACCAACTGTAGTTCAATAAAATAAAATTTTAAAGTAGAAAAAAATTTTTCACATTTCTTTCTCTTTTGTCAGAAAAAGAGGGATGTATTTGTTTGTTCATTTGTTTGGAATTTTCACAATTCAACCAAGAAATGAACCTGGACATGCTACTATAATTAAAGCTACCAAAGCAGCCCATATTTTTATCCTAGCATTCAGCAAAAATTAATCAGACTCTTCTTCCCCTTGTGTCCAAGCAATCTCGGAAGCCGCCCTCCATAAGCACAGGATGCCTTCTACCTTCTATCGTTTCTGCTGGTCCTGCATCCTATATCCATGCATTCAGTTCTGCTGGTCTACCCAGGCCACAAGGAGGCATCCAGGCAATCACCGGCTCCCCTCCACTGGCTGGGCCTCAAGGGATGAGCCACAGAAATGAGCGGTCTCAAGCACAAAGGCTGGGTTTACAGACTGCATTCCTCCAATTATCAACAAATCTAAGAGGAAGCTTGGGCACTGCACTGAAAATGACCCTCTTCAAATAGACTCAACTGTCAACACAGATTTCTTTAGGACACTGCATGTTTACAGATGGCTCTTTGAAAATATTTGAGAGACATCAAACAAAACGAAAAACACTAGAATTACGTCTCATTTATCTGTCCCTTCCATCTGAGTATCCCAGGCTTACTCCTCCTTCCCTGAAAATTGCTTTCAGGGAACACCTTAAGCTGAGTGAACTGACTGCCAGACTCTATCTCCTGGGTAATTCCAATTCAGCAGCTTTTTATGGGGCTGTTATCACGCTGGAATCTCATACCTAAGGTCAACGAGTCTGTCCGTTATTACCCCCAGTATTTGCTTTGGCAAACCTTGGTTGTGAGGTCCATTTAGCTACATATAATCAAACTGTAAGTTATTTATTTAATCAAGCAAAGCTGAATTCACTCTTTACAGTTAAAGATCGTAACTACTGTCATATCCTAGGAGGCTGGACCTCGGGCTGGGATGTATCGCCCACACATCCCACCACCATCTCCAGGACGCAGCACAGCGTTTTCAGGTAGCAGGTACCCAATCGCTATGCAATGAAAGATTGAATAAATGAGCCTCTGTTTATAATGAAAATAAAGGACTCATTTTATATTTTCATCATATTTGTTGAACAAACAGATAAAACTCCAGGGTAAATCTTGTTCTAGGGTGGGCTGATGCATATTACGCGCAACGCTGCGCTAAGCGTTTTTAACATCTGTATCCGTGGTTGTAGACAGGGAGGTGTGGTTGAGTCATGGTAGCATCAGCAAGTCTGTGACTACGAGGATGAAGCCTCAGAAAGTACCGCTGAGTGAGGTGAACGGGGAGGAACTCAAGGTAAACGGAGGGCAGATGGCGCATTGACTTTGCATCAAACCAACCTAGGGTTCAATTCCAACTCCAGCTGTACCAGCAGGTGGTTTGGGGAGGTTAATCTTGCTGAGTCTCAGTTTCCACATTGTAAAATGGGGAGTAATAATGCCTAATTTACAGAGATGTTGTGGGATTAAATGAGCACATACGGGAAAGCATCTGACACATTGCCTGACTAGTGAGTCTTTGGAAAGATTAATGGTGGAAAGGTCGTGGGAGGGATATAGTGAGAGGGCAAAATATAAAGGCATATTTGCTTTAAAAATGTGTTTAACAGGAATGCATTTAATCTTGACAAAAAAAATGTTAGTTTTTTACTATTCTCTTCAATCCAGCCTTGGAATTTGAAGACACCTCTCTAACCTCCAATACTGGTCATCTTGTAATATGCTCCTTTACCTTCCTGCCAGCAGCACAGCCAGCACCTAGGAGACAAATCTGCTGAGACCACAACACATACATTTCTCCAAGCATTAAACTCACTGTGTTCTTTGCATCCTGGCTTATCAGTAAGTCAGCCTTCTAGAGTTCTCCATCTGCTGTGGCCATGCTTACTGTTCTGGGCACGGCTGAAGCCCTGTAGACTTTGCCATTCCAGAACCTTCCTCTACCCGCTACTAGACCTCTTGCTTTCAACTACTCCCCTTCCCTTCATCCTATGGCATCCCTGGTTGTGTAACCAAATTCTCTTCATACTTTTCTTTATTGTCTCTTTATTCCCAGAGACTTGGTCTGTCGCCTGTCATGGGCTGAAGTGATCTCAAAATCACTAATGTAACACTTCTGAGTCTTCACCAGAGTCCATCAAAATGTTCTCTCAATTCAACATCGTTCAGGAAACAGAGATGCGTATGTTGCTTATCTTTCTGGCTAGCAGTTCCCCTATTTAAACTTTACAGTCTAACAAGAGCTGCTTCTTTAGCAATTCTCAAAGCAAGGGGATTCAAATCAAGCCCACATGTCAATTAGACAAGTGCAATCTCTATTAATCTGATTTACCATAACATTTATTTATCCCCAAAATACTTATTATCATACATGAACTGGAATTGCAGAGTTATCTCATTCTCCCGTTTGAATGTGCAAAGGAAATATTTTGAAATACGTTCTGGTTTCAAACTTTCTAGTTTTGAATTCTGGTTCTACCAGAACTGTGTAACCTTGGGGAAATTTCTTAACTTCTCTGGGCCTTAATCTCCTAATAAGTAAAATAGGGACATCAAGAGTAACTACTTCCTAGCATTATTGTGATTATTAAATTTAGCACATGCCTCATGCATAGTAAGTGTTCAATAAATATTAGCATCTTTGTTATATTTGTATCAACATTGCTTTCCTTCTAATTCCCCTTCCACTGGTTAATGGGAATAATGGTTTAAAAGCATCTCCTTAAAGTAAATGCTGATCTCTCCAGGAAAAACTGACCAGACACTCAGATTTCTTAGTCTTCCACATCATTGCCACTTTTCTCCTCCAAGGCAGCCATGAAGGGGTGTGGCTCACAGAGCCTTGTGACCAAGGGGAAGGACTCTAATGCATGGTGTCCTCTGGTCTCCAAAGAGATTTGTCTTCTGCCCAGGTACTGGAAGCCCTACTGGGCACAATGCTGAAGTTTGCAACTGATGAACTTATGGTCATTCTCTTGGTTTAGAAAGTCGAGCCTTGCTTCCAGGAAGCCAGGACCACCAACCCTTTGTGATTATATCCCACCTCCATGATTATATCTCACCACCATGCTCTCTACCACTACAGACCCCATTGAGATCTAGCTGCTGACTTCCACTCAGCTCCAGCCTGGACCATCTGCCCTGCGGCGAACGCTACTGAGTCACCTTGCACAGGCTGCACCAACTCTCTCCAGCCAAGTCCCCAACATCTCTCAGCTCCATCTGGGTCCTGTTCACGCCATATAGAAACCATGGGGACCTCGGTAAAGCCAAGACTGAGGATGCTCCTCTGCCTCTCTGTACAGTACTACTAAGCTGTGTGTTCCTTCAAAGTTGGATGCAGGAGCTGCCTATGAGATCTCTTCTTTCAGAGAGTGAGAAAAGAATCCTCAGGCTCACAAGTATTCTCTTCAACTTATCTAACACACCTCTCCTTTCCAGGGCAAAACCCAGAAAAGACAAATTAAAACCCACAGGTCTAACCACTCTCCTTTCCCTCTCCCCTCCCCTCTCTCCATAATCCCCAGACCTTTAATGTCCTCCAATTAGCATAAGCAAGACCAGTGACCAAGGGTGGATAGTGTCTCTTCTTCCTACTACACAGTAACTCTAGGAGCCTAGCCCTTAAGAAGTTAAAGAAGGATATGAAAAAATTAGAAATCTCATTATGATGTCAAAAGTTGAATATCCCTTCTCCCCCAGACAGAAAGAAACCTCTGGCCAATCAGAGAGGTCAAGAATTTGAACAGCAAAGGAGAAAAGTACATAAATATATTCCAAGATACACTCCCATTTTGTGTATAGATACAGTGTTAGAGGATGGGGTATATATAGAGACGAATAAGGGATGTTTCTTGATAAGATTCTGGTCACCAAGTGCAATGTGTGTTTGGGATGGAGTGGGTGCAGGGTTTCCACCACCACCAAACAATTTTTCACCATTGCCTTGTTTCCTACAATTTAACTCAACTCTGACACTATGTACCTAAAGATCGCATCAGGTCCCACAGGTTAAGGGTTCAATCCTACAAGACTGCCCCCGCATACCTCACACTCCAGTTACAAGTCCAGGTTGTCACCTGTGCTTCTGACAGACGAACTGCAGACTGGAGATTCCAACAACCCCCTCCTTGGGTTGGATTAATTTGCTAGAGTGACTCACAGAACTCAGAGAAACGTTTTTCTTCTTAGATTACCATTTACTATCAAAGGATATAATTCAGGAACAGCCAGAAGGGAGAGATACACAGGGCAAGGTATGGGGAAACGGTACGGAGCTTCCATGCCGTCTCGAAGCGCGTCACCCTCTAAGTACCTCCATGTGTTCACCAGCCCATAAGCTCTCCAAAACTGGTCCTTTGGGGTTTTAAGGAGGCTTTATTACATTGGCATGATTGAATAAAACATGGCGCATTGGTGATTGAACTCAATCTCCAGTCCCTCCCCACCTCCCCTGGAGGTCAGGGGGATGGGACTGCAAGTTCCAACCCTCTAATCACGTGGTCGGTTCCCCTGGCAACCAGTCTCCATCCTTGAGGGAGGTCCAAAAGTCACCTCATTAACATAACAAAAAACCACCTGTATTCCAACACTTAAGAAATTCCAAGGGTTTTAGGAGCTCTGTGCCAGAGATGGAGACAAAGATCAAATATCTATCTCTTATTATGATTCAAAATATCACACTTGCCCTCAAAAATCTTTCAATATAGTAGAAGAGGTGAAAGAAGCATAGCACGATACAAGGTAAACTACACTGGATGGCAACAGAGTAGAATGGAAAGTCATGAATCACGTCATCTAACTCGATGGGCTTCAAATTCCTACATGGTTTTGAGTAAGGTAATTTATCTCCCTGGATCTGTTTCATCATCTGTAAAATAGAGAAACGATAATTATCTCATAAAACGATTTTGAATACTCAATTAGCAACCATCACAGTGTATGGCACAGAGTAGTCAGTCTACAAATGGCAGTTGTTCCATTTTTGCTGTGATGGTGATAGTGATGAAGAGAAGGAAGAGGAGAAACATGGTGACGATGATGATGAGGGTGATGGATGATGAGGGTGACCAGGTGATGGATGACGTTACAGAGAAGTACAAATGAAGTGTTCTCAGAGAGAGATTACTTCTAGCAGAGGAACTAGAGAAGTCTAAATACAAGACAGGACAAATCCCTCAGTTTCTCTATACATCTATTAAATGGATAGAAGAAAAAGCCCAATGTTTTCCCTCCACTCTATCCACCTTCCAGTGAGCTGACATCCCCTAAGGTGTGGTAATTTATTTAAAATCATTTAACATCCACTTCTGATTTTTTTAATTACTAATAAACTAAGAAGAAAAGAAAACTTTCTTGACAGGTTTTTAAAAAATCTACCTCAAACCAAAGGCTAGTTTTCAACATAATGTTGAAAAATTAGAGTCACTCCCATTAAAATCAGGAATGAGTAAAGAATGTCCATTGTCACAACTATCATTTAATAGTGTTCTTAAAGTGTTAGCAAATATGCTTAGATGAGTAACTATTTTAAAAGAGGAAGCAAAATTATCATTATTTACAGGAGCTACGTGTACTAGGTAGAATGCTTTCATTAAAGGAAACAGCTAATATGGTTTAAGACATGAGGAATATTTACTAACTCATAAAAATTCCAAGCTAGGAAAGGTCCAGTGGTGCCACTGAGTACCATGTTCTTTCCATCTGTCTGGTCTGTCTCCTTCAGCACACAAGTGTAGTCTTTTGAGCTATACACAGCCCTTTGTGGTTGCAAAAAGGCTGTGAAACTTTGATGACAACACCCACCAGGAGAAGAAAATATCTCCTCCGAGTCCCTCTTTTTTTTTTTTTTTTTTTTTTTTTTGCGGTACGTGGGCCTCTCACTGTTGTGGCCTCTCCCGTTGCGGAGCACAGTCTCCGGACACGCAGGCTCAGCGGCCATGGCTCACGGGCCTACCCGCTCCGCGGCATGTGGGATCTTCCCGGACCGGGGCACGAACCCGTGTCCCCTGCATCGGCAGGCGGACTCTCAACCACTGCGCCACCAGGGAAGCCCCGAGTCCCTATTTCTTAACGAAGAAAACATTTCCCAGAAGCCCTTAGCACAGCTTCTCTCAATCCTCCTTGGTCAGAATTGTATCAGATGCCCGTGATTCTAAGCCACCCATCGGAAAGGCGAATAGGACCATCCTGACTTACTCTGACCCAGACCACTCATAACTGACCCTCCTGTGATGTGGATGGGGTCTGCCTTCCCTGAAGCAGATGGACTGTGAGGAATCCCTAAGGAAAAACTGGGATTGTATTTAAAAAATAATAAAGAAGACGCATGAATAGTTGTTGCGTGTGTAATCCATGGTGTTTCCTACAACATGATTGTCTCTCTAGAAAATCTAAAGATCAACTCAAAAACCAGGCATCTATTTGGTTACAAAACGACTATGCAAACGAGTGGAGACTTTGAGTAAATGATAAATTACTAACCACATGCATTAAATATGAGACAGTAATGTATAGTGTTCAGGAGCAAGACGACCTGGGTTTGAATCCTGGCACTGCCAGGCATGTGACTTTGTTGGACGCCATTTATACCCCCCTTGGATCTGCTTAGTCTCATCTCGGTTTGGGTCCCTCAGCTGTTCACTCATGATGAGTCCTGGCTGCTGCCACTACCACATCTTCAAACAGCTCACTCCATTGTCTAAACTGGCCTCCCCAAACCTAAGTGCCAGACTCTGGCAGGATCTCCATTGCACCGGCCTCAGTAGAAGCCCCAGAACCCCTGGTAAAGCCCTCCAAAACTACAGAGGCTTGGGCTCCTCTCAGCACTTCTGGACTTACTCGAAATGCCACATCACAGGACTTGGGATATGGTTTTCCCAGCAGTGTACCAAAGGGGCCAGATGATACAGCACAGAATGAGTGCACTCTGACCAATGGGGGAGGAGACAGGGGAAAAACAGCATTAAGTTGTTCTTCCTTTCTGCTTCTGGTGGGCTTTTCTAAAGCACCCATAAAGAGTTGGATGCTTCAGAAAAAAAGAGTCATAAAGAGTGGGTCTATTTCTACAGGTCTTAAATCTCAGCTGGTCCAATGACTTACTTTGCTCAATAGAATACAATGGGAGTGGACTTCCCTGGTGGCGCAGTGGTTGAGAGTCCGCCTGCCGATGCAGGGGACACGGGTTCATGCCCCGGTCCGGGAAGACCCCACATGCCGCAGAGCGGCTGGGCCCGTGAGCCATGGCCGCTGAGCCTGCACGTCCGGAGCCTGTGCTCCGCAACGGGAAAGGCCACAACAGTGAGAGGCCCGCATACTGGAAAAAAAAAAAAAAAAAGAATACAATGGGAGTGATGTGTGCCATTTACACGGCTGTGTCTCAAAAAGCCTTAAGTATTTCTGTTCTCCCTCTTACCCCTCTGCTTCACCATGGGAACAAGCCCAGGCTGGCCTTCTGGAGAAAACATGTGGAGCATAGCCAAGTCAAGTAGTTGTCTCAGCTGAAGCCCCAGATGTAGGAGAGGACCCAGCCAAAATCAGCAAAGTCACCTGGCTGACTCAGAGCTGACCTGAGATGCATGAGCCCTGCTGAGCTCAGCTCTGAGCAACAGAACGAGCAGACCCACAGAGCTGGAAACAAAAGCAAATATTCACTGATGTATATCACTGGGGTTTTATGGTTCTTCATGCAGCACTCTTGTGACAATAGATAAATGATTCAGAAATTGGTACCCGAAGTTCAGCGCGGCCATAACAAAAACCTAAAATATGTGACATTGGCTTTGGAGACTGGAGAACAGGAAGAAACTAGAAAAATCAGCAAGGAAACTGCTATAACAGACTGGGAAAATGAAATCCATGCCATGTAGTGGCAAAACAGCTGGTAAAACTCTCACTCGTGGCAGTTTGGAAGTTTGGAAAAAACTCTGGACTTGAGCAAGATGATTTCCAGGGCAAAATGCTCAGTGTCAGCTGACTGCTTCTAGGTGCATATGATAAAGTATTGCAAGAAAGAGACGAGCTAAAGAAAAACTGATATGATTGCAAGTATAATTTAAAGGGAGTATGAAGATGCTAGAATTTGCTGAGTTGAAAAATAAAACAGCTTCTCATCTGTAGCCTCTCCAGGTGATAAAGATTCTCAAAGTAAAATATGGCCTGAGAACAAAGATAAAATCAAGGATGTGGCTCTAAGACCTTTTGCTAAAACCACTGAAAGAATTAAGACAGTACCTAGTAGACCCTCTGATAAGAACCTTAAAGACATTGTCCCATAGATGCTTAATCCCTAAGAAGCAACAAATAAGTATTCAGGGGTACATCTCAAAAATAATCATGAATGGAGCTTTTATGTAATGAAGTGACCTTAAATCAAAATCATAAGAAGCCTAAAATGTTTTTAAGGGAGTTGCATTGGATCAGGTGCCACTAACTTGAACTAAAAGTGATTGAGGTTCCTCAAAGAGAAAAAGATCTCGGGGGCCCAGTGTTCTTACGGCAGGTTGAAAAAAATGCTTAAAGAGCATATTTTCCACCGCCCTCTTTAGAATTGACCAAAAGTGATAGAAAAGGAAGTATGTCTCAGAGGACAAAGCCAAGGAACAGTGTTCCCTGTGGAGTAACTCCAAAGAGTAGAAGCAGGGCCTAATCAAGGAACAATCCTCACTCCAAAAGGATCTGTAAGCATTTTCCCAGGAGTATTTCAGAACTGTCATCAACCAGTGGCTGGCATGTGCCTCCCTTTTTGAACAGGAGTATTTATTATAATTATCCTGTCCCTATTTTGCCACTGTATTTGAAGGGGGAGGGTGCAGGGTGATGGGAGTAGATAACGTGTCTTTTCATTCAAAGATCTTCAGAGCGAAAGGAGATGCATCTTACAAACCACTAAACGGTTATAATGTAGACATTAAATGGCCCAAGTCTATCTCTGGGGGCAGTGGGACTATTGACTTTGCAACTGGCACAACCTTCACACTGGTTCCCCCACCTATAGAGTAAGGGCTATTACGGTAGGAAGAACAAAGTGAAAGCCTCTGAAACTGAAAGATAATGCATCAGTAACAATATTGAATTCTTCAGGGCATCAGAGTTTATCACTACCATCAAAAACCTGAAGATGCAAGAACACGGAGCCTCATGCTATCAAGATCCAATTCACCTGTCCGACCTCTATAAAAATGAGATGGATGGTGGCAGATAATGGTGGACTACCATACACTTAACTAGAGAACATCCCAAATCACAGCTGCTATGTTAATGTTGTATCTTTACAGGAACAATACAACACATACTCTGTCACTTAGCATTACCAGTGCCTAGGAATTTGGTGAAAGCTTTCTTAACAACCGTCATCTGTAGCAAGGGTCAAAAGACATTTACTGTTACACAGAAAGACCAACAGTACTGTCTAGCCTCAGGGCGACGTTAATTCTACTCTTCGTCATAATATGATCCACAGGGATCCTGATCATGCTGATATTTCACAGAACTTCACCCTGCTCCAGTACATAAATAAAATTATGCTAATTGGATCTGCAGGAAGCAGCAACTATGCTAGGCGCTTTAGTACAGAGGTTCTCAAACTTTTTTTGAGCTCAGGGTCCTCTTTACATTCTTAAAAATGATTGAAGGGGCTTCCCTGGTGGCGCAGTGGTTGAGAGGCCGCCTGCCGATGCAGGGGACACGGGTTCGTGCCCCGGTCCGGGAAGATCCCACATGCTGCGGAGCGGCTGGGCCCGTGAGCCATGGCCGCTGAGCCTGCGCGTCCAGAGCCTGTGCTCCGCAACGGGAGAGGCCACAACAGTGAGAGTCCCGCGTGGCGCAAAAAAAAAAAAAAAAAAAGGAAGAAAAATAATTGAAGATGCCAAAGAGTTTATGTGGGTTATATCTTCCAATGGCTACCATATTAGGAATTAAAATTTAAGATATCTTTAAAACATTTATGAATTCCTTGACAGATAATAAAACCAAAACATGATAACATAAAAGATGTATTTTTATTAACAACCATATTTTCCAAACCAAAAATCAATTTGTGAAAAAAGTGGCATTGGCATTGTTTTATAGCTTTGAGAATATCTGTCTTGAGAGAAAACAGCTGGATTCTCCTATCTGTCTCTACATTCAATATGTTGTTTTGGTTAAAGTCTAAAGTTCATGAAGAAAATTTGACCTTACACATATATGTAGTTGGAAAAGAGAGGGGTATTTTGATAGATTTTTCAAATAATTGTGGATATTCTTCTTTTATACTATACAAAAACAGAGCAGATGGTAATTTCTTTAAAGTTAGTTGCAGTGCAAAACCTGAAACCATATCAATGAGATATTTTTACTCTGTAACATTAAAAATCTTGCACTTCAAATGAATCTTTCACTAGTGCATGAATTTGTAATATCATTGATCATTTGAAAAATATTGACTCTTTGAATTACACAGATATTTTGAATATTGACACATTTCATTATACAATACCAAAAAACTAAAATTATTAATATCACTACCACTCTTATCAGAAAAATGTTGAACTGGGAGGCTTTCGAGATCAAGATGGGAGAAACAAGTTTTCCAAACTTCTAATTTTTTTTTTTTTTTTTCTTTTTTGCAGTACACGGGCCTCTCACTGCTGTGGCCTCTCCCGTTGCGGAGCACAGGCTCTGGACGCACAGGTCAGCGGCCATGGCCCACGGGCCCAGCCACTCCGTGGCATGTGGGATCTTCCCAGACCGGGGCACGAACCCGTGTCCCCTGCATCGGCAGGCGGACTCTCAACCACTGCGCCACCAGGGAAGCCCCAAACTTCTAATTTTTAATTGAAAGACTAAATTTTATCATTATCAACAAATACTGTCAGTTACTTTCCTTGAACTGACAGACTTATTTTTTTCATTTTCAAGGAAATGTCTGACAAATACCCAAGTCTGAGTAACTGAAGTTTGTCTGCTAATCATCCTTTCAAATACAAGGTGTTTTCTTCTTAAAAGTCAGTCAACTGGCTAACTAGTTAGATTACTACCTCACATCTTACATCTAAAAACAAAATGTTTAGTGTTATCCAGGATATAGAGGAATAAGAATTCTCATAAACTGCTGGGGAGAGAGTAAACTGTACAATTTCCACTGGAAAATTTGGCAATGTGTATCAAAGACATTTACATGAGAAACCGACTCCTAAGGAAATAAGCAAAGAGGGAATGTATTCATACAACAGTGTTTGCAGAGGCATTGTTTACAAAAGTGAAAACTTAGAAACAATCTAAATGGCCAACATCAGTAAACTGACTAAATAAATTATGCTACCTCCATGCAACAGAGTCATTAAATATGATGATATTAACATACTAGAACATACTGTTAAGTAAATACAGTGGGTTACAAAACAAAGTCGTTTTTTTCCCTTGTGATTTCTTTTTTGATACATTAGTTGTTTAGAAATATGTTGCTTAATTCCCAAATACATGGAGATTTTCAGATAACATTCTATGACTGATGCCTCATTTAATTTTATCATGGTCAGAAAAATACTCTGTATGATATCAAACAACTTTTTAAAAAGACTTGGTCTCTTGCCCAGTGTATGACTTATCTTGATGAAATTTATGTGAGCTCGAAAATAATGCAAATTCTGCTTTTATGTGGAATGTTTTATAAATGTCAATTAGGTCAAGTTGGTTAACAGTGTCATTCAGCTCTTCTATAAACTTACTGATTTTCTGTCAACTTGTTCTATCTGTTACTGAGAGAGAATTGTTGAAGTCTCCAACTATAACTGTGGATTTGTTTTTTTCCCCTTTCAGTTCTGTCAGTTATTTCTTCATGTATTTTGAAGTTCTATTATTGGGTGCATACACATTCAGAATCACAATGTCTTCTTGATGAATTGCTCCTTTTATTATTATAAAATGTCTCCTTTTATTCCTGGTCATATTCTTTATTTTAAAGTTTGTCTGATACTAATATAGCCACTCTAGTTTTCTTATTAATGTTTACAGGGTATACTTCTTCCATCTTTTATTTTTACCCTACCCGTGTCTTTATATTTAAAGTCTATTTCTTATAGATAGCATATAATTGGGTCTTGCTCTCTTTTCTAGTCTGACAGTCTCTAATTTTTGCCTTTTAATTGGAGTATTTAGACCATTTATACTTAATGTGGTTATCAATATGATTACCTTTAACTCTACTTTCTTACCACTAGATATTTATTTGTCCCATATGTTGTTCTTCTTTTTCTCCCCTCTTATTCTGCCTTCTTTCAGATTAACTGATTTATTTTTTTAAGTATTTCATTTTACCTCCATTATTGGCTTATTAGTTGTACCTCTGTGTTATGTTGTTAGGAGTTGCTTTAGAGTTGTAATGTGCATTTTTAACTTACCACAGTCTATAAATAATATTATACCACTGGGATCAAGTAGCAGATGTAAAAATAACTTTATCTTTTATTTTTTATCTGTGTGTTCTTTTTTCTTACAAATATGAATGACTTGTTTAGCTAAATAAGTAAACATTTTTTTAAAAAAAAAAATTTCTAACCATTTGTTAAGTACCTGTTTTGATTCCATAACAAAAGATAGAAACATAGCAAGTTTCTGAATTCCCAGCTATACTGGTTGAGAACCAAAGTCAAGCCTGGGCTTTTTACAGTCCAAGAAATTGTCTTGAAGGAAATACTCCTGGGGGTAGTAGTATTTGTGTTCCTTCAAGAAAATTCCAAACTATAGCCTCTCAATTTACTGCTTTCTATTACATGTATGTCACTGACACATCATGAAGACCAAAACCAAATTATCTGTGTCATTAAGAAATAAAAATATGATTTCTCTACTCTCATTTTTGGGTTTACACTATAATTCATCATGACTCAAGTATATCAAATGCCCAATATAGGTATGAGATAAGCAGCATTAATAATGGTTAATTAACATAGATATTCCTGGTTAACCTTTTCAATTACTTGAAACAAAATAAAGTATTTGCATTAAGTGTATGCAGAGACAGATAAATTATTTTGTTGAAGAACTCAAATGTTTCTCCAAGGCAAGAATTCTATATTATTTATTATCCTTCCAAAGTCATCCAATATCATTTTCTAGTTGATAAAACCAGATCAGAAATTTGTCATACACAAGGAGAGGAGGGGTGAGACTCCTATTGTTGCTTCTAATTACACGTGAAGATAAGTGACTTTTATGAAACTAAACATATTCAAAACAAAGTTTCCTTTATGACCCACAAGTCCTCAGACCAACTTCATCCATTTGACATATTAAGTTAATACCTTAAGTGAGCCACTGTATTTTGCAAATTAATTGGTCATCCAGCCTCATGTGATTGAAGTTAATCTTACTGGTAATGTTTTAAAATTCTGATTACTGCCCTACTCCTCCTTTTCTCAGAACAATTTAAAGATTGTTTTCTGTATCAGTTGCTCTGCTCCATCTTGATAGTTAATAACACAGAATCTCAAACGATGTCATCTAAGTTCAGCCATGGGACCATCTCCTGTGTTAAATGGTCCTAAACTGAGCTCATTTTGATGCCTCAGTAGGAAAAGCCAGCTATGATGGGATTCATGATTCTCTATAACAAACAGAGGTATTCCCTAGTGCAAATACTATGTTCCAAAAGTTTGCTTCATTTTCGCATAGTAGTGGTATTTAAAACTGTGGTCAGTTTCCTAAGCTAGATCACAAGAATCTGCTTAACTGAACATTAACCAAAATTTTTAAAAAGTATATATGCAATAAAAAGAATAAAGCACTGTTATAATGATGGTAGCACTTAAATATATTGAGGGAAACAAATTCAGTTTGTAAATATTGTCTATTCATCTTAAGTGTAAGTGTTGAATAACGAAATTTCTTTTCTTTTAAATTACAAGCAACTTTTAAAAAATATTTAACATCAGTTTTAAGCTGAACACTGCTTTTTTGTGATCCACATAATCTTCATATGTACTGTGGATTCTGTGCCTTTATTTTTTTTTACTTTTTATTTTATATTGGCGTATAGTTGATTTACAATGTTGTGTTAGTTTCAGGTGTAAAGTGATTAGTTATACATATATATCTTTTTCAGATTCTTTTCCCATTTAGGTTATTACAGAATATTGAGTAGAGTTCCTGTGCTATACAGTAGGTCCTTGTTGATTAGCTGTTGAAATTTCTAATGATAGAAAAATAAGAAGACAAATGGGGGCTCTTCTGAAAATACTTTTGTGACATTTTGGACACATGCAAGAGATTCCAAAGTTCACGAAAAGTCTGTATTATGCATGTTAACCCTAGGAGTTTTGACTTTGCTTTTCTTAGAGGTGTTACCTAATAGAGAGGCTTAACTGATACAATTAAATGGTACATTGATCATGGAAGTTATTCTTATTTATGACATTGGTTGTATGGCAGCTAATATTCTTTAAACCAAATTTTTCTCTTAATTTTGAAACACTAATTTTAAAGTCTTGTTAAATTAAGGACAAGGATTTTTAGCTGAATTCATATCCAATTACAGTATATATAAATTATTCAAGCTCAGAAAGTCAAAATTAATGAAACCATATTTAAACCATGTGTATCAGAGGAAAACCCTTTAAAACATAGAAACAAAACTTCCCATGAAAAGGATATCAAAAAAAGCATCTACTGTATCTAGTATATAATTATGCTTTTTATAAAGATGACAGGAAGTTATTTCCTAATATACTGTTAAATTTTTTTTTCTCTGACTTCTGTGGAAATTGAAAATAAGGAACATGGAAGGCTGCCATCACTATTACTAATCAAGCATATGTCAAATATGAAACTGGTTAAACTGGTTTATTACTTATAGCCAGATTTCTTCCACAATGAGTTATAGGCAGTTCTTTGATGAATGTGCTAGACCCTGACCCTCGAGATGGTTTTTAATTGAACCATAATTGATTTACAATATTGTGTTAGTTTCAGGTATACAGCAAAGTAATTCAGTTATACATATATTTTTCCAGTTCTTTTCCATTATAGGTTATTACAAAATATTGAATATAGTTCCCTATGCTATACAGTAAATCCTTGTTGTTTATCTATTTATATATAGTGGTATATACCTGTTAATCCCATACTCCTAATTTATCCCTCCCCACCCCCAGAGATTTTAATTCCTGATAAACACAGTGAAGAAAATGTCCCAGTCATACTAAAATGAAATAAAAATCCTAAGTTAGATGGAGACCTATTTTCATGAGTTAAAGCAAAGACGTAAGTGAATTTAAGCTCTTGGTTTTTTTCAAGATCGTCCTCTCTCTAGCCCTATCTTCTTGCCCAGCTGAAGTTAAAAGCTTTCTGATTTTTGTTAAAACCAGGAAACTTTGATCATGCAAGAAAAACAAAAGCCACCAAAACACATTACAGGCTCAACTCAAAAAAGCACCGGTACGAATCTGAAGGGCTGCCGAACATGGAATTATTCTTCCCTGCCCTAAACCTCAAAAGGGTTCACAGTACCACATCTCAGAAGGCCCAGATGCTGATATCTGAAGGCTGAAATCTGGTCCCATTCCAGGCATGGCAGTGCTGAGTCCTCAGCGCCCACTGGAAGCTTTAGTTTCTGCTCTCTAGGAAGTTAATATTAAACCCTATGCTCTTAGGAGATGCATTCTCTAATCTGGTTACATCTATTTCATCCTACCAGAAAAAGGCAACAGTTTGAAATGTGAATAATGACTATTGAAAACACAGCCACACACAAAGGGAAAGATCATCCAAGCCCTTAAATAACTTTGCAATACGGCAGGTTCTGTATTTTTTTTATTAGAGTAGTGCCAATGTTATATAACTTTATTATTTTATAATCCTTTGAACCCAAAGACCTCGTCCTCCCTTGCTACATGAACCCATTAAACCCATTAAACCCTTCCAACATCACTGGATTGGTGGCAAGTTTTCTTTCAGTATTTTTCCCCTGTGTATTTCTGATAGACGAAGTGAAACTGCTTATTCACTGGTGGTCACTGAGTTCATTGGCAAGGTGAACTGGGTGGCAACTTAGTAGTGTAATATCAAGAGTTCTAGGAATGGCAGACATCAAAAAAACCACTCCCTATTGACCGGGTCAGGAATAGCGTGAGGAAAGAAAGGCACTCGTCTGGTATTGGGGGTGGGGGCAGGTGAGCTGCAGAACTTAAAGGGGAATCAAAAAACATAGAAATTAGGATGAGTGGGCTTCCCTGGTGGCACAGTGGTTGAGGGGCCGCCTGTTGATGCAGGGGACACGGGTTCGTGCCCCGGCCGGGAAGAACCCACATGCCGTGGAGCGGCTGGGCCCGTGAGCCATGGCCGCTGAGCCTGCACGTCCGGAGCCTGTGCTCCGCAACGGGAGAGGCCACAACAGTGAGAGGCCCGCGTACCGCAAAAAAAAAAAAAAAAAAGAAAGAAAAAAAAGAAATTAGGATGAGTAATTTTTTTTTTTTTTTTGGCAGCATTGGGTCTTAGCTGTGGCAGGCGGGATCTTTCGTTGCGGCACGCGGGCTTCTCTCTAGTTTTGGCGTGCAGGCTCAGTAGTTGCCGCGCACAGGCTTACTTCCCCGCAGCATGTGGAATCTTAGTTCCCCGACCAGGGCTCGAACCCACATACCCTGCAATTGGAAGGCGGATTCTTAACCACTGGACCACCAGGGAAGTCCTGATAAATAATATTTTGATGCAATCTTTTTAAAAACAAAATTTTTTGCTGGGATGAATTTGGAGTTTGGAATTAGTAGATGCAAACCATTATATGCAGAATGGATAAACAGCAAGGTCCGATTGTATAGCACAGGGAACTATATTCAATATCCCATGATAAACCATAATGGAAAAGAATATGAAAAAGAGTAGATTTATGTATATGTATAACTGAATTACTTTGCTGTGCAGTAGAAATTGCAAATCAACTATACTTCAATAAAATAAATTTGAAAAATAAAAATAAAAAAATTAATGCAGAAAATCCAGGATGAGCAAACTGTCAAAAATTTAAATACAGAATTGCACCTTGCACTTGCATGGTTCAGCTTCACTCACCTCATCCTAGTCCTGGCTTTTCTGTACTGACTCAGTGACCCCAGAAATTCCACACTTCAGGAGCCCCTCTTTTTAAAGCATTGTCTGCAATTAACATGCAGATCTCCCTGAGGGAGCAGCATATTAAATCCCAGCAAATATATCCTAATGTTCATTAGTCTACTGAACACCTCCCAAAAACCAGACTGGGGGGCTGGAAAGAAAACAAGAAATTACTGGTGCTGGGTCTTCAACAGACAGTAAATGGCGAGTTAAAGCCAATTCTGTTTCTGACAGTCCAAGACCAAAGCCAACAGTTTTGGTTTTTCACTTCAAGATTTAGACATCATTTGTTGTATATTCTAGATCCTGGACATAAGGAGGCGCTGCCAGGCCATAGATGAAGGCTCAGAGTTAATTTCTGCTTTTAACTTCCAAAACTCACTAGGATCTGCTATAGCCCTGAAGAGAAAAGAAAAGAACTTTTCTCAGCAGACACATTCGGCATTTATAGATTTTGAAGCTGCTGTGAATTTATCTAACTACAGAGGATTTGTAAAAAAACTCATCCAATTCAAGAGGACCTGCAGAAACTTTCTTTGGGCCACAGGGTGAGTAATATGCAAAGCTAGAATAAAAATATTTAATAATAACAATAATAATAAACCTATCAGTTTTCTCCATCATAGCCATCTTTTGCAATCAAGATAATTTTTAAGATTAGTTACCATATTTTATATAAATCTGAACACCCTTAAAATTTTAAAGATACTTATTTTTAGTTACACATTCAGTATACTTTCTTAAGCAATGGTAGACAGTATCTTGGGCCACCAATGTCAAAAAACATGCAACGAATAAGAATTTAGTCAAAACAGCTTCAGTGGGATTCCCCCTCTACCTCTAGATATATATTCTCTCTCCTCCAAACAAAAGTGAGAGTTTATTTTATTTGTTTCTGACTAAATCCAGTAAACCAAGTTTATATGTTAAAATATCAGATAATCTCTTCATTGCATTTGTGGGGACTCTTCTTCTTTTCAAAGTGTCTACAGATGAAAGAACATGTTCATTTCTCAAACTTTTCTGTTTTCATTTTTCCTGATCTTACAAAAATAATACAAATGTACAAAGAATATATAAAATATAAATATTCTAAAACTAAAGGTTAATTTTAAGCTTTGATGGTGAAATGGAAGGAAAAAAGCCATTTTCCTAGAAGAGATCAAAGTGGTTAAATCAACCCTGGAAAATTCAGAGACTGTCCCCAAAGTAAGTGAAATAGATGAAATCAGGTCATCCCAATAGGAATGCAATGGCAGTAAATCAAGATAGTAGGGAACTTAGCCTGTAACTTATAATCTTACAAAACTAAACTTTTAGACACAGCATAATTTTTGCAGGGCATAAGGCTTCATATTAGAAAGTTGCAGAATAATATAGAGCAAAATATGGGTACAAGTTCAGAGGGAAAAAGGAAGGAATGATCAGTTTCTTCTGTAGTGAGAGAAATTAACTTACACGTCTATGCTTTATCTTTAGTTGGCTTAAGGAACTAGAGGCAAAATGTGTGCATAATATACAATTTTCTTGTAAAGTACATTGTGTAAAATGCAGAAGACATTTCAAGTTGATGAAAATGAAAATAAGGTATTTAAGAAAATGTTAATAAATGTAATACACT
Organism: Orcinus orca; assembly: GCF_937001465.1. Lineage (NCBI taxonomy): Eukaryota > Metazoa > Chordata > Mammalia > Artiodactyla > Delphinidae > Orcinus > Orcinus orca. The sequence goes on along the minus strand of NC_064559.1, from coordinate 14,992,429 downwards.
AAGAAGTAAACTTTTAAAGTATAGGTGATCAAACCCCCAGAAAAATAATTTCTTAGAAAACAGTTAAATGGGGGCAGGAGAAACACCATTAAATTTAAAATTTGAGAAAGCCTTGGACAATTTTTAATGTTGATTATTAAATCTCTTCTTCTGCTTTCTTATTGTAGAAACTTAGCTGGTTTCATATTGCTACCTACTAAACTTATCCAAATCACAAAATTACTAAACTAATTGCTAATCAGTTACTTATCAAAAGGTTTTTTTCTTTGTTTTTACACTATGTATTGATAAACATGAATGAATTTTTGGACAAATTCAAGCTCTATTTAGATGCATAAAACACAGCCTACTCCTTTGAGAGTCAACCTTGGAAATCCTGATTTTGCTTGGATAAATCCCTTAACAAACCTGTAAAATAGAAAGTTGGACCTCAGCTTACACAGGACTTAATCCCAGACAGAGTTTTAGATTTCTGCAGTCCCTATGTGGGCAATTTAATTAAAGAGTAGGTTCTTTAAAATTATCTTCTATATCAATCTTTGCCAGAAATTTTTCTCTACATCTTGAGAACATACAAGGTTCTAGTACCATTATAAAACAAACAAACAAAAATTCTATTTACTGAATGCTGGAGTTTGAAAAATTAGCATTAGTCTTCTTTTTTCTTTACAGTTTGAAAAATATTAACTCCTTGTGAGTGGGTAAATTTATACACTAATATATCAGGTTATAAATATGTCCTCATAATTGTTACAAACAAAATGATAATCATACCAGAAGATTATTTTATTTATTTATAAAATTGTCAAGTAACTTTTCAGATTCTTTTTTCAAAGAAATCAAAGGGGAGAAATATTGAGGAAATATAAATGCAAATTGCACTATAACCAGTGAGGTAAGCTGACGAGTTGTTCACAGTTCGAAATGTTGACCTGTTCAATCATAATTAATTGTAAAGTCATTTTCCTTCAACTAGGACATTTTCAAAACAAAACTAAATACAGTCCTGTTACTCAACTCAAAAACATTAAATGAGAAAATGCAGAATGTGTTCAAAATTTTTAAATAGCTCCATCAGTTTTGTAGAGTATATAAATAAAAGTTAAATATAAATGTATTTCAGGAATAAATAAAAGCTACATAGACAATTACACCAAAAAGGAAATGGAAAGATATTGATACCTTTATCTCACCAAGCCTATTATAACTGACCATTTCTGAATTAATGGAGAACTGATTTTATGGATTAAATATTTTTAGCTTGTAATATCATGCTAAACTATTCAGATGACATCAGATTTCTAATAGGAAATACTAGATTCTTAAGAAAATAAGCAAGATATTTAGGAAGAAAATATAGAATTTCAGATTCTTTAATTTGTTTCTAATCCATTACATATGTATGGGAAAAACTGTTGAATTCATAAATTTCATGTCATCTTCATGCTGGTCTGATGTAAAGTTAACGTGGTGCAGGATATAAAAATTGATATTAAGAAAATGAATACATGTGCACAAGTTATATGATACTTACTCTGTAACATTGTTATTACAACCAAGTGTGTTATTGATTCTACAAAAGAAAATTAAATCACTGAATAAGTACATTGAAAGTTTAGCAATCGAGTAAATGTTTCATTTTGAAAATATTTCAAATGTGAAACTTCTGCGTGTCATATTTATAACTACATATTGAAAATTGCCTTCTTATAATACTTAATTCCTGCCTACCTTGGATAAGCTACAGGTTTTAAGAAATATAATGAGACTATTGTCAGCAGGAAATTCGGAAGTAACAAACTCACTTGCCTAATATAACACTCCTACAAGCCGTTAATAGTATCAATGATTAATTTTCCCTTAGCCACTGAATCAAAATGTTTGATTAATGGTTCACCTTGCAAATCAAAAGTAAATATCTAAATAGCATTACATTTATATCAGTTCTCTTATTTTGTAACCAATAACCGTATACTGTGAATTCATTTTCTCTAATATAATAAAATGCCTGTCTTATTTATAATATTTGTCAGCTGGGGGTAATTTTTTAAATAACATCTGTATCTTTACCCTGTTAATTGAGTGAATTAAATTATGCAACACAAACAACATTAAATTTGTCCAGGAACTAGTTAATGCTGAATGGAAACTGTTTATATTCTAAAGCATTACGAGATCTTAGTACCCAGGATTTCAGTCTATCACTTGAAGAATTTCTGTAGTCTTTTTGGAATAAAACTAATAAAATTAGTCCCTTCGCATCTGAAAATTATTTACAGCCACTGCTCTCGCTAATGTTTGACAGAATTAGAAAAATAAAAATAAAAAACCATTAATCAAAAAATACAGCCTAATCAATAATGCAGCAAAAGTATATGCTTATGAAATTTGTGCCCTTTGTATGTTTCTTGGGGAGAGAGGGGATTGGTTTTCTCTGTATCTAACACCGGTTTTTTATCTGACTTATTATATGCACCTTTCTGTGTGTATTTATAGTATATAAAACTGCTCACATGAATAGATAATAATTCTCTCTGCCTTTAAGTTGTAGAAAGCTGAAAGTATTTTACTAGCATTATCTCCTGAATCCTGTCTACCCCCTTGGGAATATAGATGATAAAGAAGACTCTTTCAGCAATGATACTAGTGTTCTTTTTTTTTTCGAAAGCATAACTTGCGAGAGCTGGGTCTTCACTTGATATTTGAAGATAAACAATATTTGATTTATATTCGCTGCCGACTTTTGAGAGGGAACATCAAGAGTAAGGGCTCTGGAGCCAGACTCCCTGGGTCTAGACCCTGGCTTTAGCACTTACTAGCTGGATGAATTTAGAGAAATCACTTCATTTTTCTATAGCTCAGTTGTCCTTATGTGAGGAATGAATGACAGGGGAATGAATGATAATAATTATATCTGCTTTGTTGAATCATTGAGGGAACAAATGAGTTTAAGCTGTGAACAGCTTAAGACAGGCAGTGACTTGCATTTTAAATGATTACATGCTTTTCGGGAACTTGTGTGTATTCACATCAGAGTGGTAGTTTTATTTTCCCAATTTTGCAAAGACCAGCTATCAAGCTCTACCTTTGTTATCGTTTATCTTTAATACCTTATCGTTGCCGACGACAGTAACTGGGAACTCCGACTTTTATTTCAGATCTTTTTCCTTTGCAACGAATTCATCTGTTTAATAAGTCTTACTGTGAAAAACATTAGTAAGTAGTAATTCACTTGTGCTTTCTTTTTAAACATCTTTATTGGAGTATAATTCCTTTACAATGTTGTGTTAGTTTCTGCTGTATAACAAAGTGAATCAGCTATATGCATACGTATATCCCCATATTCCCTCCTTCTTGCGTCTCCCTCCCACCCTCCTTATCCCACCCCTGTAGGTGGTCGCAAAGCACGGAGCTGATCTCCCTGTGCCATGCAGCTGTTTCCCACTAGCTATCTATTTTACATTTGGTAGTGTATATATGTCCATGCCACTCTCTCACTTCGTCCCAGCTTACCCTTCCCCCTCCCCATGTCCTCAAGTCCATTCTCTACATTTCTGTCTTTATTCCTGTCCTACCCCTAGTTTAATCAGAATCCTTTTTTTTTTTTAGATTCCATATATATGTGTTAGGATACAGTATTTGTTTTTCTCTTTCTGACCTTCTCCACTTTGTATGACAGACTCTAGGTCCATACACCTCACTACAAATAACTCAATTTCGTTTCTTTTTATGGCTGAGTAATATTCCATCATATATATGTGCCACATCTTCTTTCTCCATGCATTTGTTGATGGACACTTAGGTTGCTTCCATGTCCTGGCTATTGTAAATAGTGCTGCAATGAACATTGTGGTACATGACTCGTTTTGAATTATGGTTTTCTCAGGGTATATGCAATTGTTGGGTCATATGGTAGCTCTATTTTTAGTTTTTTAAGGAGCCTCCATACTGTTCTCCATAGTGGCTGCATCAATTTACATTCCCACCACGAGAGCAAGAGGGTTTCCTTTTCTCCACACCCTCTCCAGCATTTATTGTTTGTAGATTTTTTGATGATGGCCATTCTGACTGGTGTGAGTTGATACCTCATTGTAGTTTTGATTTGCATTTCTCTAATGATTAGTGATGTTGAGCATTCTTTCACGTGTTTGTTGGCAATCTGTAGATCTTCTTTGGAGAAATGTCTATTTAGGTCTTCTGCCCATGTTTGGATTGGGTTGTTTGTTTCTTTGATATTGAGCTGAATGAGCTGCTTGAGGAGACAAAATACCTGTATGCAGAAAACTATAAGACACCGCTGAAAGAAATTAAAGATGATACAAACAGATGGGGAGAGATATACCATGTCCTTGGATTGGAAGAATCAACATTGTGAAAATGATTATACTACCCAAAGCAATCTACAGATTCAATGCAATCCCTATCAAACTACCAATGGCATTTTTCACAGAGCTAGAATAAAAAATTGCACAATTTGTATGGAAACACAAAAGACCCTGAATAGCCAAAGCTATCTTGAGAAAGAAAAATGGAGCTGGAAGAATCAGGCTCCCGGACTTCAGACTCTACCACAAAGCTACAGTAATCAAGACAATATGGTACTGGCACAAAAACAGAAAGATAGATCAATGGAACAGGATAGAAATCCCAGAATAAACCCACATATGCACATATGGTCACCTTACCTTTGATAAAGGAGGCAAGAGTATACAATGGAGAAAAGACAGCCTATTCAATAAGTGGTGCTGGGAAAACTGCACAGCGACATGTAAAAGAGCGAAATTAGAACACTTCCTAACACCATACACAAAAATAAACTCAAAATGGATTAAAGACCTAAATGTAAGGCCAGACTCTATAAAACTCTTAGAGGAAAACATAGGCAGAACACTCTATGACATAAATCACAGCAAGATCCTTTTTGACCCACCTCCTAGAGAAATGGAAATAAAAACAAAAATAAACAAATGGGACCTAATGAAACTTAAAAGCTTTTGCACAGCAAAGGAAACCATCCAAAAGACAACCCTCAGAATGGGAGAAAACATTCACTTCTGTTTTTGCCTTTACATGTCTATCAGCTGGATTGGAGATAAGATGACTATCAATTTGTGATAAAAAATAAAGATGCCTGATCCTAACATCTCATTAACAAATGTGGTTATTGTTAAGGAGTGTAAATTTTTATGTTATCTTATTCACATTTTATGAAAAATTCCAGTTTAGGATTAGAGTTTTTCAAGGCATGAGATATCTGCCAGTAAATGGTCAAAATGGAAAAGTATAGTCCCTTGTCAAATAATATGCCAAAATAATATTTATTTGAAAAGTATCACACGGGAATAAAAGGTTAATTCATTAATTCACTCAAGAAATATTATTGGTTATCTATTATTTGCTAGAATAAACTAGAATTCAAAGCAGTTTCTATAGGAGTGGTGAAAATTTATTACAGTATTTAGGAACAATTTCGTGAATCCAAATTAAACCTTTTCTTTCTCACCAAGGAGTCAATCTTCAAGTCTATGAAAATAATGTTCTATTTGTTTTCAACCCTTATAAAGTTGTCACAGGGCTATAAAAACAGCTATGGCTCCCTGCACCAAAAAGTCAGTCTCGGACTTCCCTGGTGGTGCAGTGGTTAAGAATCATGCCTGCCAATACAGGGGACAGAGGTTCAAGCCCTGTTCCGGGAAGATCTCATATGCCGCGGAGCAACTAAGCCCATGTGCCACAACTACTGGGCTTGCACTCTAGAGCCCACGAGCCACAACTAATGAGCCCGTGTGCTGCAACTACTGAAGCCCATGCACCTAGAGCCTGTGCTCCACAACAAGGAAAGCCACCACAATGAGAAGCCTGTGCACCGCAATGAAGAGTAGCCCCGGCTCGCCGCAACTGGAGAAAGCCTGCGCACAGCAACAAAGACCCAACGCAGCCAAAAAAAACCATCAGCCTTACAATCTTGCTACGGAAGTCAAGAATAGGAATGGATACATAGGGTTCAGTAAGAGGTCCCTGGTCAACTTCACAGTCTGAATCATCTAGCTGCTCATGTTGTCTTTTGTTTTGTTTTTTAACATCTTTATTGGAGCATAATCGCTTTACAATGGTGTGTTAGTTTCTGCTTTATAACAAAGTGAATCAGCTATACATGTACATATATCCCCATTTCTCCTCCCTCTTGCGTCTCCCTCCCACCCTCCCTATCCCACCCCTCTAGGTGGTCACAAAGCACTGAGCTGATCTCCCTGTGCTATGCAGCTGCTTCCCACTAGCTATCTGTTTTACGTTTGGTAGTGTATATAAGTCCATTCCACTCTCTCACTTCGTCCCAGCTTACCCTTCCCCCTCCCCTTGTCCTCAAGTCCATTCTCTACATCTGCATCTTTATTCCTGTCCTGCCCCTAGGTTCTTCATAACTTTTTTTTTTTTAGATTTCATATATGTGTGTTAGCATATGGTATTTGTTTTTCTCTTTCTGACTTACTTCACTCTGTATGACAGACTGTAGGTAATTGAAGTATAGTTGATTTATATCATTATATTAATTTCAAGTGTACAGCATAGTGATTCATTAGTTTTATAAATTATACTCCACTTTAAGTTACCACAAAATAATGGCTATATTTCCCTGTGCTCTACAATATATCCTTGTCATTTATTTTATACATAGTATTAATAGTTTATATCTCTTAATCCCATACCACTAATTTGCCCCTCCCCCCTTTTCTCTCCCCACTAGTAACCACTAGTTTGTTCTCTATAGCTGTGGTTCTGTTTCTGTTTCATTATGTATATTCGTTTATGTTATTTTTTAGATTCCACATAATGTGATAACATAGAGTATTTGTCTTTCTCTGTCTGACTTATTTCACTAAGCATAATACCCTCTAGGTCCATCCATGTTGTTGCAAATGACAGAAATTATTCTTTTTTATGGCTGAGTAATAGTCCATTGTATATATTTACCATATAACTGCTCATGTTTTTAATGTCTTCTGCTATTTCAGTGAAACAGAATAGATCATTGCAGTCTACTCCTTCCCCCCTGCCCCGCAAGGAAATACACAGGGAAAAGGGATGTCTTACAAATCTGTAATTGCAATGCAAAATTCCACCAAGTTTCTTTAAGAATCACAGGGCATTCCCTGTCTTCCTGAACTAAATAAAGCCTGCCTTGGGAAGAAATTGAATACCAGGATTCTGCTTCTACATTGCTCAGTTACCCAGGCAACTGAAGCTTTTGCAGCCAAGTCTGATGAGTCCCTCAAAAGCAGTCTTCTTAGCCAGCATGAAAACAGTTCTTTTGAGTCATACTATTAATTCCTCTATACAAGCAGAGGTCTGGTTAATGTTCTAGAGACTGAGAAGAGAAACAAAGACCCTCTTTATTCCAGAAAAAAAAGAGATTTAAAAAAACTTCACCAATATATTTTATACCTGAGTAATTGTCAAACTCTTGGGACAAAAAATTTTGAGGACTTCCATTGCTGGTTAAAATAATATTTATTACAGTATTATTTAAATAAGCATAAATACAAAATTAGGTTATATATTTTAGCTTATATACAGCTTTAGAAACAAACACATCTAAAATTTTAGTGCCAACAAAAACCCAAATCTCTGGCATTCATTTAATGTGATAAATCATGTTTTGCTACAAATAAATCCACTGCCTATGTGAATATAGTTCTGATGTTATGGTGGAGAATATTTTTTAAGATCAGCATCCCCAAATTACTATGTGCTGTGTAATGAATCCACACGCCCATCTACCCTCTAGATAAACTGTTATCAAACCCTAGAGTTCTGCAGTCAGGCTCCCTAGGTTCAAATCCCAGGGCTGCCACTTCCTGAGTTCTGAATGCGGGACCACTGGCAAGTTGCTTAACATCTCGGTGTTTCAGTTTCATAGGGCTGTGGTGAGGCTTACTAGAGTTGATAAATGCAAAGTGCCTCGTGTATAGTAAACACTCAATTCATATTATTATCTTTCATTAACTCAAGCTCCACATAGTAAGCCTGCAAGAACTCAAGCCTCAGTCCAACAGACACACCAGACTATGAGGAACGGAATTTCTACTTCCTCAGGAAAACAGGAACTGAATTCAAACGAGGCTTTTTGCATAAAGTTGGGGCCAGCTTTGTACACAGAAAACTGAAGGTTACAGTTACCACTGGAAACAAGCTGCTCTCTTGGAAAACGGACAAAGACACACCTACCACCAGGTCCTGCTCATTGGCTCCTGGGACTGGGACTGTAATTTCCCCAACATGCAAACCCTAGGAGTAAAACTGCTTCTCAGCTGAGGTCACCTGCATCATCATTTTCTCCTTTCTACCAAATTTTTACCATCCACATATAAGTATCACTTAATATTATATATATATATATATATATATATATATATATATATATGTTTTTCCATCTTTATTAAGATACAATTGACATGTAACATTGTGTAAGTTTAGGGTGTACAATGTTATGATTTGATCCACTTATATATTGCAAAATGATTAAAACATAGCTAACACCTCCCACACATCACATAGTTATCATTGCTTTTTGTGGTGAGAAATTTAAGATCTACTCTCTTAGCAACTTTCAAGTATATAGTAGCTATAATTACCACGTTGTAAAATAGATCACCAGAACTTGTATATCTTATAACTGGAAGTTTGTATCCTTTGACAAACATCTCCCCATTTCCCCTTGCCCCTTCCCTGCCACCCCCCAACCTCAGGCAGTCACCAATCTGTTCTGTTTCTTTGAGTTTGGTGTTTTTAGAGTCCACATACAAGTGCTTTCATACAGTGTTTGTCTTTCTCCATCTGACTTATTTCACTTAGCACAATGCCTTCAAGGTCCATCCATGTTGTCACAAATGGCAGAATTTCCTTCTTTTTATGGCTGAATAATATTTCATTGTATGTGTGTGTGATACCACATTTTCTTTATTCCTGTATCAATGGATGCTTAGGTCATTTCTATGCCTTGGCTATTATAAATAATACTGCAATGAACATGGCTGTGCAGAAATCTCTTCAAGATAGTGGTTTTGTTTCCTTTGGATATATACCAAGAAGTGGAATTGCTGGATCATATGGTAGTTCTATTTTTAATCTTTTGAGGAACTTCCATACTTTTTTCCATAGTCGCTGCAACAATTTACATTCGCACCAACAGCCCACAAGAGTTCCCTTTTCTCCACATCATCTCCAAGACTTATCATCTCCTGTCATTTTGGTGACAACCATTTTAACAGGTGTGAGATGATATCTCATTGTGGTTTTGATTTTCATTCTCCTGATGATTAGTGATGCTGAGCACTTTTTCACGTACCCGTTGGCCATTTGTGTATCTTCTTTGGAAAAATATCTGTTCAGATCCTCTGCTCATTTCTTTTTCATTGGATTGTTTAGGATTTTTTGTTATCAAGTTGTATGAGTTCTTTATATATTTTGGATATCAACCCCTTATCAGATAGATGATTTGAAAATATTTTCTCTCATTTCATAAGTTACGATTTCATTTTGTTGATTGTTTCTTTTGCTGTGTGAAAGTTTTTAAGATTCACACATTCCCACCTATTTATTTTTGCTTTTGTTGCTTGTGTTTTGGAGATCATATCCAAAAAATCATTGCCAAGACCAACATCAAGGAACTTTTTCTTTACATTCTCTTCCAGGAGTTTTATGGCTTTGAGACTTATGTTTAAGTCTTTAATCCATTTCAAGTTAATTTTTATAAGTGGTATAAGATAGGAGTCCAATTTCATTTTTCTACATGTGATTGTCCCGTTCTTCCAACACCATTTATTGAAGAGCCTATCATTTCTCCATTGAATATTCTTAGCTCCCTTGTAAATATCAGTCAACCATATATGTGAGGCTTTGTTTCTGGACTCTTGATTCTGTTCCATTGGTTTAGGTGTCTATTTTTTTTCCAGAACCAACTGTTTTGATTACTGTAGCTTAGTAGAATATTTTGAAATTAGGACGTGTGCTGCCTCCAGTTTTGTCCTTCTTTTTCAGGATTGCTTTGGTTACCATGAGGCTTACATAAAACATCTTAGGAATGTAACAGTCTATTTTATGGTGATAACCATTTAACTTTGATCAGTTACAAAAATCTACCCTTTCACTCTCCCCACTTTTATGTTTTTAATGTCACCATTTACATCTTTTTATACTGTGTATCCACTAACAAATTATTGTAGCTATGGCAATTTTTAATACTTTTGTCCTTTAATCTTTATGCTAGAGTTAAGTAGTTAACACATCACCATTTTACAGTAAAAGGGTATTCTGAATCTGACATTATGCTGACCTTTACTAGTGTGTTGTACATATATGTTTTTATGTTTTCATGTTACTTTTACTATCTTTTCATTTCAGCTTGAAGAATTTTCTTCCAGCATTTTTTGGTAAGGCAGGTTTAATGTTGAAGAATCCCCTCAGCTTTTGTTTATTAGCAAAGTCTTTATCTCACCTTCACTTTTAAAGGACAACTTTGCTGGGTAAAGTATTCTTGGTAGGCATGTGTATTTTTTTTTTTTTCAGTACGTTGAATTTATCATCCCATTCTCTCCTGGCTTGCGAGGTCTCTATTGAGAAATCCACTGATAACCTTATGAGGATTCCTTTGTATGAGAAAATTTTTTTTTCTCTTGCTGCTTTTAAAATTCTCTCTGTTTTTGATTCAAGACAGTTTTATAATTATGTGTCTTGGAGAAGATGATTTTGGATTGAAATTTTGGAGTGACCTATTAGCTTCATGAATTTGGATGTCCAAATCTCTCCCCAGATTTAGGACATTCTCAGACATTTTTTCTCTAAATAAGCTTTCTACCCCTTTCTCCCTCTCTTCTCCTTCTAGGACACCAATGATGATTAACCAGAAGTAAATAGATTCTTACAGGATAGAAATTCAACTTCAAATCCTCTCAGTCCATAAATTGGATTGAAATGATCCAGCATTGCTAGTGCCCCCTAGATGCTTAGAAGAGGCAAAATGATATCTTCTCTGTAGGAAGATAAGATTAGCCTAGCCTCAAATTATTTATACAAAGAATTTTACTATGCAATATGCAGCACACAATCAAAAATAAGCAGACAAAAAAGAAGACAATATGACATGAACAAAAAAACAGCAGGAAAAAAATCAGACAATATAAATAGATCAACAGGGACTCCAATTATTAGGTTTCCAGACACAGACTTTAAAATGAATATGTTAAAGACATTTAAAGAAATAAAAGGCATGAAAAATTCAGCAGAAAACTAAGAAAAATATGTATGCACATAAATTAAAAAATGTATATTCAAGAGTTAGAAAGTAAAATAATTGAAATAGATGGGTATAACTGCTGTTTAAATATATCTGAAAAAAAGAAGCAGTAGACTAGCACATAAGTCAGAAGAAAATATTCAGAATAAAGCACAGAAAGATAAAAAGATGGAAAATACATAATTGGATAAGAGGTATATCGGATGCAGTGAGAAAGTTTAACATATGATTACTCGGAGAAGAAAAGGAGAGGAAGAAGGAACAGAAGCAATATTTGATGAGATAATGGCTGATGAAAACCTGCAAATGAAATGAACTCCAAGCAGAAAAAAATAAAAAGAAAGCCACACTAAGTACATTATAATAAAGCTGATGAAAACCAAAGGCAATGAGAATAGGTCACTGAGGAAGTTTTGAGAATGAAAGGAAAAGGAAGGGAAAGACAAAAAAGAAAAGATTGTCTTCAAAAAGGTTGGACAACCAGCTGATATTTCTATAAAAATAACAGAAGACAAAAGGATACTATATTTACCTTCTAAAAGAACATGACTGCTGACCAAGAATTTTACACCTGCTATAAAGACTTATTATGAGGCTATAGCAATTAAAACTGTGGTATCTATCCAAGGATACACAAATGACCAATGTAATAGAACAGTCATGAAACAGAACTATGCATATATGGATGCTGGATTTGTGACAAAGGTGACACTGTAGAGCAGTAAAGTATCTTTTCAATAGATGGTACGGGGTCAATTAATTAGGCATATAGAAAAAGATAAAACTTAGCCCCAGCCTCACACTCTATGCGTATATAAATTCCAGGAGAACTGTGTATCTAAATGTGAATTGTCAAACAAAGTTTTTTGAAAATACCATAGAAGAGTCTTTGTGCTCTTAAGGTAGAAAAGCTACTTGAACAGCACACAGTAAACACCGACTGTGTAAAAGGGTAAAAACCTGATAAACTGAATGGCATTAAAATGAAGAATTCCTGTTTATCAAAGGACATGAACTATTAAGAAAGTGAAAAGGTAAGCACCAAGTGGGAAAAGATACTTTTAACACACACAATTAGAATGACCATAGTTGTTGACTCTAAAATGGTCACATCTGTTGCCCCCTCCTTGTGTCCCAGCCATTACACTCGCATTCTAGCCAGCCAGAAAGAAGGGGGACAAATTTGCACACACGACTTCTCCATATATTCCACTTTTCAAAACTTATCACAAGGCCACATTGATCTTCAAGGAACACTGGGAATGTAGTCTTTATTCTGAGTATCTACGTGCCCAGCTAATATTCAGGGTCCTATTAATGAGGAGAAGAAGGAGAATGGATACTCTGCTATGTTCTTGATTAGAAAGATTCCTTCCAGTGAATTTAACAGTGATAAAGTCTGGGTAATTGACATGAATTTCCTAAGGCTCTGAAAAGTTTAAGTTCTTTTTCACATTCTCAATTTTCTCTATGTTCCTTTATCAGATGCAAGGGCATTATAAACAATCTTGGGAAAACATATTTTTCACAACTGATAATTGTTGTATCATTGATGCAGATTATAAACCAGTTGTTGCAAACGTACTGAGTCTGACAGATACTGATTTCTAGTTTGGGACATGCTCCTAAAAGAAGAAAATTGATGCTTAGATTATAATCTGCTTCAGCAGTCAGATTAGATTTCTTGAACTGGTGTGTTTCATCTTTGGGTGTTTATCTCAAGAGCATGGAAATGGACCTGCATATTGGATGTCCTGAGAGCCTTCTGGTACTATAATAAAACCAAATATATGAGGGATAATGTTAGGAGTTCACAGGAATACTGTCTCTCGGTAGTCAAAGCAAAACCCTTAACCCCAAACATAAAATTCATGGAAATTTTTCTCAGAAACAAATACAAAGCTTCCTTTCATGAGATTATAAAACCAAAGTTCAAGACAAGTTCAAACATCTAATAAAATATATTTTAAAAACACATCATTTTGCTTACTTATGCCATGCTAAATATCAACTTGCAATATTTAAAATGACAAAGAAGGAGAAATTAAGGCAAACTAAATACTTGGAAAGCAAATAGAAATTGCATCAATTTTAAGAATGACATCCTTTTGATCTTTAAATACATATAATTTGTGAATATATGTTATGTAACAGTCAATCAGGTTGTATACTCATTGGTAGGCTAGGGTGTCTAAATGCCTGGGTTCACTTCCTGGCTCTGCAACTTAACACTTGGTTGGGGCAAATTACTTACCTCTCTGTTTTTTAGTTTTCGCAACTAAAAGTAGGAAATAAAGGAATAGGTAACAAGAATATTAATTTCAAGTGATTATTTGGAGAATTCAGTGACTCAGAACTAGTCTTATAAAGTGCTTGAAACAGTAATGATTAATGTTAGATATTATTATTACACAAATTCAAAGACTGATACCCAGGCCATATCTAAGACCAATTAAATCAGAATCTTTAAGGGTGAGGCCCAGGCACAAAATCTCCCCAAGTAACTCCAAGGATTGGAGGATTGTGTAGCCAAGGATTGTGGGGCTATGACCATGTATTATAATTTAGGCCTTCAGTTGGAAGGTTATATACTAATATGTTAGCAATCTTATTTCTAACTGCTAGAATTCCTAGGATTTTTATTTTCTTTTTATGTGTATGTATGGGGGGGGGTGCCTTTCTGTGGTTTCAATCTTTTTGTATTACATATATTACCACTTTATTAAAAATATTATTTTTAAAATATGCTTATATGTAATATATAAGTACATGCACTTACATATCTATATATAAGTATATATGTGTAATATATAGCACATGCACTTATATATCTGTATATATGTGTATAAACACACTTATAGTTTATGTGCTAGATGCCAACACAACATCCTTCCTCTCAAGAACTGTGCAACATTGAAATTGTAAAATAAGGCCCATGTCATAAACGCCAGAAATGAGATTCAGGTAAAGCACTACAGGAGTTCAGAGAGAAACAGCACTTCAAGCCAGGGGGAATCGGTATCAGCTTTGTGCAGCTTCTGGGTGAAAGGAAGCCCAGTCATTCTAGTCACAGAGACAACGTGAGCAGATAAGTGCACAGAGGTAAGAAAGAGAAGTTGAGGATAAGGGAAAAGCAGATAATTCAGTTTGACTGACAAAAGAGGTGATAAAAGGGCTGTGATTAAAAAAAAAAAAAAGGGCTGAAAAGAAGAGATGAAGAGAGTTCACCTGAACTTTAAATTAGAAGTTGAGGCTTTTCCTGTAGACGATGAGAACAACTTTTTTCTTTTTTTAATTTTTATTTTATATTGGAGGATAGCTGATTTACAATGTTGTGTTAGTTTCAAGTGTACAGCAAAATAATTCAGTTATACATATACATATATATATCCATTCTTTTCCAGATTCTTTTTAGGACGGGAACAATTTGAAGGATTCTGAGGCTGGAAATGGCATGATCAACTCTGTTCTTTGTAAAGATAATTCTGGAAACTTTGTGCAGGATGAACAAAAAGAAGACATGAACATCTGCGAGAACAGAGGTATGACAGAGAGTAGAGTGTCCTCATGCCACCTTTTAATTGTCTCCTTGCCTACTGAATACCCAACCCTTGGTCTCTCTCCTTGCCATTATTTTTTTTTTAATTTGACACCTGTTCACCATCTTCTAATCTTGCCATCATCCTAGCAAATTCCACCATGCAAGTGGATTACCCATCCTGTAGCCCATGCTCCAATTCCTTGATTCCAAATAACCTTCACCTGCATTTTATAGCAGCCACTCACTCTTACAATCCACCCTTTTCACCAGGAACCATTCCACCTCTGCAATCTGAAACTTCAACTGCCCACTCTTAGATATTTATTTCTTGTTCCCTATTCACCCTGATCTTGCTTTTTAATGTAAATTAAGCCATCCCTTCTGGTCCTCCCTAGCTCTTCTCTACTTCAGAGCAGCTGTGCAAATTTTCACAACTCTCCTTCAGCCTGGCCTCATGGCTATATTTTCTCAATAGAAGAACCCTGACTTCTGAATGAAATAGAGACCACCATAGAGGGAGTCCCTCAACTTACTGTCCCTCAGCTACCAATTCACCTGACTTTTTATCTTCTTCTCTTTTCTACCTCAAGATGTTTTTCCTCCTAAACAAATGGATACTCTTATTCCCATTTTACATTCTAGGAAAACTGAGCTGAAGTCACATACTCAAGGTCACCACAACCAATCTGTTGAGAAGCTCTTATAGGGAGTTAGGTCTTTCTGGTACCAATCCTCAGCCAGGGATATGGGAAACAAGGAGCAATGAAATAAAGACCCTACTCTGCTGGTTCTGCTAAGATTATGGAAACAACATAAATACAGCACACAAGTTCTCATTACGTGATAGCTTGTATTATAGGAGTGCCTTGGTGGCTTGGAGGTTGGTGATGTTACTGACAAAGTTAAGGAGGTCAAGAAGAAGAGATGATTTGGCATATGGATAATGAAGTTTGCTTTTAACACGTTGAGTTTGAGGCTGATAAGACCTCTAGCTAGGAAATGTTCAACAGACAATTAAGTACAGAGCTCTAGTGCTAAGGAAAATAATGAAGTGTGGAGATAAGATTTGGAGCCATTCATGGGGTGGAAACCATGACACAATCAAGTGAAAACATGAACTAAAAGAAGGAAAGAAGGCAGAGGATAGGGAAGCAGTAGAAAAAGAGATGCCAGTGAAGGAGACAGAGGACAAGTCACCAGAAAGATTGGAGCAGCATCATGGAAGCCGAGGAAAGAGTTTAGCTCATCAGTAAACTGGAGGCAGCCCACTGAATTTCTCTGTAACTTTTTTCCCATACACAAAAGGTAAATAATAACTTCTGACACTGTAATGTAGATCATGCTTTGCCTTGTTGCACGCATGATACCATATGCCAATATTTTAAACTTTATCCAAGAGTACTTTGCAAACTATAAAGTTCTACTCAGATTTACTATTATCACTTATGGTAGTCCCACAAAGTTGTCTTAAGATAATTCTATGATTGTTCAGCCTCTTGCATGTATAATTCTCTAAATGGGACTAATTTCATTATGCTAATGTCTTAAGAGGAAGGAAAAAACTGTCATTGATGAATCAATACCAATTAAAAATGTGTAATCATTTGACTTGAGCTGAGCTACCGGCCACATTTGCATTAGCGTTGGAGGGTCCACTTGACACATAGTTAAAAATAATAATAATAACAAACTTTAGAAAATGAAATTACCCTACTTACTGTAGTTTTGTGTCCCTGTTGCCCTATATTCAACAATTGGCTGTAGTCACCCCTCCACAAAGTTTTCATAGCCCCAAGCTATCCCCTCTGCCTCTAAAATAATAACATTTGTATCACGCGTTTGACAAGACATTCCACTGTAGAACCTGCAGACTCAGTAGATTCAGATCATTTGCCAATTGGACAAGCCAAAGATGAGATAAAGTATTTTAAACAACTGAAGGAAGTAGGAAACCAAATCCGCACTGTGTTCGTGGAAGATCTAAGGCTAAACCACACACACACACTGAACTAAAGCTCCGTCAAAAGTTTCTATTGCATCTCCTCTAATATTGGTGAGCACACATGGTAGGCACGTAAAACTCTTACTATTATGGAAAAACATAATAAAATCGTGTTAGTATTTTGAATTGCTCGTTTCTTCCTATAATTTTCAATCACTTTCCCCCAAGTTAATGAGATTTCATTTTGTGTTTACAAAAAAAAAAAAAAAAAAGGGATTCCCCGGTGGCGCAGTGGTTGAGAGTCCGCCTGCCGATGCAGGGGACGCGGGTTCGTGCCCCGGTCCGGGAAGATCCCACATGCCGCGGAGAGGCTGGCCCGTGAGCCACGGCAGCTGAGCCTGCGCGTCCGGAGCCTGTGCTCCGCAACGGGAGAGGCCACAAGAGTGAGAGGCCCGCGTACCGCAAAAAAAAAAAAAAAAAAAAAAAAATCCAAACAAAAGTACAATTCTTCGGTAGTCACCAAGGATTAAATTGGACAGCAGAATCTCACGTTCTCCAACTCCTGAACCATTATGGAGTTAAGCTTTAGGGAGGAGATAGGAAAGGCACTTGAAATTTGGAAGGTGAAAATGACCTGGTGTCTGAGTAGAAGACGTGGAAAATAATAAGAACTTGCATTTTACGGCACTTCACTGTTTTCAAAACACTTTCACATGTATTATCTTATGTGATAACCCTCGCCCTAAATCTAAAAGGCAGGCAGGGCAGGTAGCATTACCCCTACTTTATTGATAAGGAACTCAGGTGCAGAATGGTTTCATGAATTACCCAAGGTCATGCAGTCGTCTTAAATATAAATGCGGAGACCTGAATTAGAGCTTTGGACCCAAATTCTGCTTTTCCCTGCATTACAGAAGAAGTCAAGGAGAATGAAGTATTATTTTTTTTTAAAGGCACACACATTCATGAGGGGAGGTGGAGGGCTTATAAAAAGCCCTTTCAACCAAAATGCATGAAATTTCATTTTCAGTTATGATCTCCAGGGCATACGGCTATTTTTCAAAATGCTTAGCAAATTGATCTTCTCCTTTAAAATGCAGCTGCCCTTGTATTAGTCATAGAGGTTTAATCATTTGTGAAGAATAAAATGGCCCTAGCTTCACCAAATGCCATTGTAATCACTTGGGTAAATAGTCTGGAACCATTTGTATTATTCCTTCCAGGGTAATGGGTTCAAAGTTGTAAAATCTGGAAATATTTTACCACAAGAATGCTGCTATAGGCATTTCCCATTTTGAACCTCAGATGTCCCTGCCCACACTTATATCTTGCAGGTCAAGAACTTCATTTTATAATGATACATTTAGTGAACAAACCAACTCTGAAGCTACCCACACATGGCCTCACAGACCTGGAATGGACCCCAGAGAGGTCACCTCCATCTCCCACTCCCTTCTCTTCTGATGGAGACACAACCCCTCTCCCATCAGCCCAGCTCCAATCAAGAATGTATTCTCTTCCTGGCTGTGGTTACCCTACACTCTCTGCCCTTTCCAGTGGAGAGCCTGGCATCAGTGAAATTCACCAGGCTGACCCTGTGTTGGTTGCTGGTAGGGAGAAGGTAAGAGGGTCCTTTCCTTAAAGCACTTGGGGATCATAAATGTCAAGGTGCCCACTATGAGAGATCAACAAAGTGAAAAACATCAGTGTGTCTTCACAAACACTTACCATGCATTGATAACTGCTACTTGATCTAATCCTCTCAATATTCACTGATCTTGGTATCTTATGGATAAAAAAAATGAGAGTCACAGGGAGGAAAGGGAATTAATATGTGTTAAAACTTATGACACAATGAGCCCCTTATACTTTCTCCAGCATTTTAATAGAGGTTAAGTGATGTGTCTAGAAACAAACAATTGATCAATAACCAATCCAGCATTTGAGGTATGTCCAATGCCAAAGCCCATGTGTTTTCCATTACCTGGAAGCTTTCCAAGCTTCAGTCATTCAAAACCACCTTCATGACTTTTGCTAAAATCTTATGCCATGTACTCTATTACTTTCTTAGAGCCAGTATTGTTTAGTGGTTAGAACACAGTCCTGAAATCAACCTACCTAAGTTCCGATCCTGGTGCTGCCTCCTACTAGCTTTGTGACTTTGGGCAGTGGACTTGGCTTATGCCTCTTTCCTCGTGTTTAAAATGGGGGTGAATTCCTTGTATCTAGGAATAAAGAAAAAGTATTGAATAGTTAAATTTCCTTTTTCTAATTAAAATATGTATTTAATCAATGTTTAATGCAAAATTGGTGCATACATATATCCTTATGTTGAGGAAAAAAAATTTGTAGCTGTTAATTTAATGAAAAATTTCTCTTGTGAATCCTTGAAAAAACAATAAGCAATATCTTTTAAAATGGTGTAACCAAAACAAAACACAAATATCAAATTAAAATTTCCCCTTATAAAAATAATCATAAATAAATAAGTAAAATGGGGGTGAATAATAGCACCTACTTCATTGAATTGTTTTGAGGATTAAATGAATTAACATGTTAAAACACTATACTAAGTGGTCAAAGTTAACTTGCATTATTTCAGAATTTTCTTTAAATCAGGCTTTTGCTAGTTAAGGAAATATATTAAAAAGGAGAGCTTTTATAACACAGCTGTGAACCTATAAGTTTTACGTGATAGTTCTATTTCAACAAACACTCAAATCAATACACAATATTTTTTTAAAAATGTGTTTGTTCATGTATCACCTAAAATATTTCCCATATCCTGCTTTGGGAATACAGTTCCATATCAGGCTGTCTGCTATCCATAAAGAGAATAGAGGAAGTTGAGTTTTTAAAGCTTAAAGGTAATCTTAGAGAAAGTTTTAAGCTTCCTAGATGTAGGGGAAATAAGATAAAAAATAAAATAAAAAGATAGAAGTGGAATGTAATAGACCAGATGCCAAAACCCTCTAGCAAAGGAAAGAAAACACAGTTTTTGCAAGACTTCGATTTCCATGGATCCAGCTGTCTCCTGTGGGGAGGACATCCTGAAAGAACACAAGTGGCCTTCAGAACAGACCTTAGGCCAATCTTCTGACGCTTGAGTTACAAAGAGGTCCTGTGTGAGGGAGCTACAAGGGGGACAGGAGCCCAGAAGAATTCATTGCAAGAACATAAGGGAAAAGGATGTAAGATAAAAAGCCTTTAGGCAAAGAAAACAGGGCAGAGCTGAAGGGAAATAAAGTTAGCCAAGAACAGAACTGAAACACTCGTCATGTGCCACAGATGTACAAGCAGAGAAGGACACCACAGCAAAGTAGCAAGAATTACTCAAGATGCTCAAGAATAAAACAAGAAACTCAAACATGAACCATGAGACCCTAGGATAGATGCACTGAAGGGAACCTGGAGATCATTCACCCAACGACTTCATGTCACAGAGGGAGAAAAGAAGGTCCAGGGGGAAAAGACTTATCCAAGATACTGAAGCACAGCCCAGTTCAAATCCAAGTTCATATCCAACATCAAAATGTGACAGCAAAATAGACACCCATTCTTTAATTAGAGGATAAAAGAGAATTCACTTAAATGGGGAAGAAAAATATAAGACATGACTCTTAAAGGGACAATCATTTAATGTTCTTTTTTTGAATCTCCAACATGGAATTTACAATAAGCCTTATTTACAATAAGCTCAATCTACAATTGAGCCTGTTCTCAACTGAGAACAGGCTATATAAAGGATAAAAGGTAGAATTAAGGGGGCGGAGTCAAGATGGCAGTGTGGGAAGACGCGGAGTTTGTGTCCCCCCACAACTAGGGCACCTGCCGGCCACTAGTGGGGGAACCTCGGAACCCCCAAGTGAACCAGTAAGACGTGGGGGGATTGTGGGGGGAGGAAAGGTGGAGGCCAGACAGGACCAGCACCCCTGAGGGGTGGCTGAAAAGGTGGAGGGGTTCTCAGCCCTGGAGGGACCCACGGGGGCTCAGATCAGGGGGGAGCACGCCCAGCGTTTCCCCTGCCCAGTCAGCCTGGGAAGTCTGCCTGGCTCTCTGGCTAGGTCCTATGGCCTCAGAGGACCCCTCTGGGCCACGTTGGTCCTGGGGGCGTAGAAGGGAGGCCAGGAGAACAGGAGAGGCAGGTGGGAGGGGCCCTCCGGACCTGGAGAAGCAGGAGAGAAGGGCATTTGCCCCACCCACTTGAGCCCAGGAAGCCTACCGGGCTCCCAGGTGGGATCCCCTGCCCTCTGAGACCAGAGGCACAGGCACCCTTGGCCCCTTCTGTTTTGTGGAGCCTAAGCCCCACCTCCCACACCGGCAGGGCCTTTTCCATCCCTGTGGGTCCTGAGCATAGGCCCCCCACCACCACCCAAACCCCACCGCTGCTTAAGGCCCTCCCTCCACAGCCAAGGCCTTTTCCACCTTTTTTTTCCTTTCTCCTCCTCTTTTTTACTACTGTGTTCTCTTTTACCTTCCGGTTGTTGTTTCATCTGTATTTTTATTTTTATATTCTTTCTAACATATCTGTTAGTTTCCTAGTCTAATTTTATTTTTTACTTTGTTATTGTTCTCCTTTTTTCTTGTTTTTTTTTGCCACCCCACACAGCTTGTGGGATCTTGTTTCACAAGCCAGGGGTTCGGGCTGAAGCTCCTGCAGTGGGAGCTCTGAGTCAGAACCACTGGACTAACAGAGACCCTCAGACCCCAGGGAATATTCATTGGAGTGAGGTCGCCCAGAGGTCTTCATCTCAGCACCAAGACCCAGCTCTACCCAACAGCCTACACACTCCAGTGTGGGAAACCTCAGGCCAAACAACCAGTAAGATAGGAGCACAATGCCACTTATCAAAAAATAATAATAATAACAAGATGGCAAAAAAATATGTCACAATGAAGGAGCAAGGTAAAAACCTACAAGACCAAATAAATGGAAGAGGAAATAGGCAAGCTACCTGAAAAAGAATTCAGAGTAATGATAGTATAGATGATCCAGAATCTCGGAAACAGAATGGAAGCATGGATTGAGAAAATACAAGAAATGTTTACCAAAGATCTAGAAGAATAAAGAACAAACAAACAGAAATAAACAACACAATAATTGAAATGAAAATACACTAGAAGGAAGCAATAACAGAATAACTGAGACAGAAGAACGAATAAGTGAGGTGGAAAACAAAATGGTGGAAATAACTGCTGAGGAGCAGAATAAAGAAGAAAGAATGAAAAGAATTGAACACATCTCAGAAACCTCTGGGACAACACTATATGCACCAACATTCTAATTAGAGGGGTCCCAGAAAAAGAATAGAAAAAGAAACAGTCTGAGAAAATATTTGAAGAGATTATAGTGGAAAACTCCCCTAACACGGGAAAGGAAACAGTCAATCAAGTCCAGGAAGTGCAGAGAGTTCCATACAGGATAAATCCAAAGAGAAACACACCAAGACACATATTAATCAAGCTATCAAAAATTAAATTCAAAGAAAAAATATTAAAAGCAGCAGGGAAAAACAAAAAAAGTGCATACAAAGTAATCCCCATAAGATCATCAGCTGATTTTTTGGCAGAAACTCTGAAGGTCAGAAGGGAGTGGCAGGATATACTTAAAGTGATGAAACAGAAAAACCTGCAACCAAGATTACTCTACCCAGCAAGGATCTCATTCAGATTCAACAGAGAAATTAAAACCTTTACAGACAAGCAAAAGCTAAGAGAATTCAGCACCACCAAACTGACTTTACAACAAATGCTAAAGAAATTTCTCTAGGTGGGAAACACAAGAGAAGAAAAAGACCCACAAAAACAAACCCAAAACAATTAAGAAAATGGTAATGGGAACATATATATCGATAATAACCTTGAATGTAAATGGATTAAATGCCCCAACCAAAAGACACAGACTGAGTGGATACAAAAAGAAGACCCATATATATGCTGTCTATAGAGACCCACTTCAGACCAAGGGACACATACAGACTGAAAGTGAAGGGATGGAAAAAGATACTCCATGCAAACGGAAATCAAAAGAAAGCTGGAGTAGCAATACTCATATCAGATAAAATAGACTTTAAAATAAAGATCGTTACAAGAGATAAGGAAGGACACTACATAATGACCAAGGGCTCAATCCAAGAAGAAGATATAACAATTGTAAATATTTATGCACCAAACATAGGAGCGCCTCAATACATAAGGCAAATGCTAACAACCATAAAACGGGAAATCGACAGTAACACTGTAATACAAGGGGACTTTAACACCCCACTTCAACCAATGGACAGATCATCCAAAATGAAAATAAATAAGGAAACACAAGCTTTAAATGATACATTAAACAAGATGGACTTAGTTGATATTTATAGGACATTCCACCAAAAACAACAGAATACACTTTCTTCTCAAGTGCTCAAGGAACATTCTCCAGGATAGATCATATGTTGGGTCACAAAATGAGCCTTGGTAGATTTAAGAAAATTGAAATTGTTTCGAGTATCTTTTCCTACAACAACGCAATTACAGGAAAAAAACTGTAAATAATACAAACCCATCGAGGCTAAACAATACACTACTAAATAGCCAAGAGATCACTGAAGAAATCAAAGAGGATATCAAAAAATACCTAGAAACAAATGACAATGACGACCCAAAACCTATGGGATGCAGCAAAAGCAGTTCTAAGAGGGAAGTTTATAGCAATGCAATCTCAGCTCAAGAAAGAAGAAAAATCTCAAATAAACAATCTAACCCTACACCTAAAGCAGCTAGAGAAAGAACAACAGGAAAAAAAAAAAAAAAAACAAAGTTAGCAGAAGGAAAGAAATCATAAAGATCAGATCAGAAATAAATGAAATATAAATGAAGAAAACAAAAACAAAGATCAATAAAACCAAAAGCTGGTTCTTTGAAAAGATAAACAAAATTGATAAACCTTTAGCCAGACCCATCAAGAAAAAAAGGCAGAGGACGCAAATCAATAAAATTAGAAATGAAAAGGAGAAATAACAACTGACACTGCAGAAATACAAAGGATATAAGAGACTACTACAAACAAGTATATGCCAATAAAATGGACAACCACAAAGAAATGGACAGATTCTTGGAAAGGTACAATTTTCCAAGACTGAACCAGGAAGAAATAGAAAATATAAACAGACCAGTCACAAGTAATGAAATTGAAACTGTAATTTAAAATTTTCCAACAAACAAAAGTCCAGGACCAGATGGCTTCACAGGCAAATTCTATCAAACATTTAGTGAAGAGCTAACACCTATCCTCAAATTCTTCCAGAAAATTGCAGAGGGAAGAACACTCCCAAATTCATTCTACAAAGCCACCGTCACCCTGATTACAAAAGAATAGGGACAGCACCTGCACCAGTGGGAGGGAGCTGTGAAGGAGGAAAAGTTTCCACACACTAGGAAGCCCCTTCGCGGGCGGAGACTGCGGGAGGCGGAGGGGGGAGCTTCAAAGCCGCGGAGGAGAGCACAGCATCAGGGGCGCGGAGGGCAAAGCGGGGCGATTCCCGCACAGAGGATCAGGGCCGACCGGCCCTCACCAGCCCGAGAGGCTTGTCTGCTCACCGGCCGGGGCGGGCGGGGCTGGGAGCTGAGGCTCGGGCTTCGGTCGGAGCCCCGGAAGAGGACTGGGGTTGGCGGCGTGAACACAGCCTGCAGGGCGTTAGTGCGCCACAGCTACCTGGGAGAGAGTCCGGGGAAAACTCTGGAGCTGCCGAAGAGGCAAGAGGCTTTTTCTTTCCTCTTTGTTTCCTGGTGCGCGAGGAGAGGGGATTAAGAGCGCTGCTTAAAGGAGCTCCAGAGACGGGCGTGAGATGCTAAGGCTGCTGCTGCCGCCACCAAGAGGCCTGTGTGCGAGCACAGGTCACTCTCCACACCTCCCCTCCGCGGAGCCTGTGCAGCCCGCCACTGCCAGGAGGCTGGTGCAACGTCACGCCAGCCTCTGCCGCCGCAGGCCCGCCCCGCACTACGTGCCCCTCCCTCCCCACCCCCAACCCCGAGTCAGCCAGAGCCCGCGAATCAGCGGCTCCTTTAACCCCGTCCTCTCTGAGCGAAGAACAGATGCCCTCCGGCGACCTACACTCAGAGACGGGGCCAAATCCAAATCTGAGCCCCTGGGAGCTGTGAGAACAAAGCAGAGAAAGGGAAATCTCTCCCAGCAGCCTCAGAAGCAGCGAATTAAAACTCCACAATCAACTTGATGTACCCTGCATCTGTGGAATACATGAATAGACAACGAATCATCCCAAACTGAGGAGGTGAACTTTGAAAGCAAGATTTATGATTTTTTCCCCTTTTCCTCTTTTTGTGAGTGTGTATGTATGCTTCTGTGTGAGATTTTGTCTGTATAGCTTTGCTTCCACCATTTGTCCTAGGGTTCTATCCATCCGTTTTTTTTCTTAATAATTAATTTTTTATTTTAATAACTTTATTATATTTTATCTTACTTTATTTTCTCTTCTTTCTTTCTTTCTTTCCTTCCTTCCCTCCTTCCTTCCTTCCTCCCTCCCTCCCTCCCTTCTTTCTTTCTTCCTTTCTTCCTTTCTTTCTTTCTTCTTCTACTAATTCTTTCTACTTTTTCTCCCTTTTATTCTGAGCCGTGTGGATGAAAGGCTCTTGGTGCTGCAGTCAGGAGTCAGTGCTGTGCCTCTGAGGTGGGAGAGCCAACTTCAGGACACTGGTCGACAAGAGACCTCCCAGCTCCACATAATATCAAACGGTGAAAATCTCCCAGAGATCTCCATCTCAACACCAGCACCCAGCTTCACTCAACGACCAGCAAGCTACAGTGCTGGACATCCTATGCCAAACAACTAGCAAGACAGGAACACAACCGCACCCATTAGCAGAGAGGCTGCCTAAAATCATAATAAGTCCACAGACACCCCAAAACAGACCACCAGACGTGGACCTGCCCATCAGAAAGACAAGATCCAGCCTCATCCAGCAGAACACAGGCACTAGTCCCCTCCACCAGGAAGCCTACACAACCCACTGAACCAACCTTAGCCACTGGGGACAGACACCAAAAACAACAGGAACTACGAACCCACAGCCTGCAAAAAGGAGACCCCAAACACAGTAAGATAAGCAAAATGAGAAGACAGAAAAACACACAGCAGATGAAGTAACAAGATAAAAACCCACCAGGCCTAACAAATGAGGAGGAAATAGGCAGTCTACCTGAAAAAGAATTCAGAATAATGATAGTAAAGATGATCCACAATCTTGGAAGCAGAATGGACAAAATGCAAGAAACATTTAACAAGGACCTAAAAGAACTAAAGATGAAACAAACAACGATGAACAACACAATAAATGAAATTTAAAATACTCTAGATGGGATCAATAGCAGAATAACTGAGGCAGAAGAACAGATAAGTGACCTGAAAGATAAAATAGTGGAAATAACTACTACAGAGCAGAATAAAGAAAAAAGAATGAAAAGAACTGAGGACGGTCTCAGAGACCTCTGGGACAACATTAAACGCACCAACATTCAAATGATAGGAGTTCCAGAAGAAGAAGAGAAAAAGAAACGGACTGAGAAAATATTTGAAGAGATTATAGTTGAAAACTTTCCTAATATTGGAAAGGAAATAATTAATCAAGTCCAGGAAGCACAGAGAGTCCCATACAGGATAAATCCAAGGAGAAACATACCAAGACACATATTAATCAAACTGTCAAAAATTAAATACAAAGAAAACATATTAAAAGCAGCAAGGGAAAAACAACAAATAACACACAGGGGAATCCCCATAAGGTTAACAGCTGATCTTTCAGCAGAAACTCTGCAAGCCAGAAGGCAGTGACAGGGCATATTTAAAGTGATGAAGGAGAAAAACCTGCAACCAAGATTACTCTACCCAGCAAGGATCTCATTCAGATCTGATGGAGAAATTAAAACCTTTACAGACAAGCAAAAGCTGAGAGAGTTCAGCACCACCAAACCAGCTTTACAACAAATGCTAAAGGAACTTCTCTAGGCAAGAAACACAAGAGAAGGAAAAGACCTACAATAACGAACCCAAAACAATTAAGAAAATGGGAATAGGAACATACATATCGATAATTACCTTAAATGTAAATGGAATAAATGCTCCCACCAAAAGACACAGACTGGATGAATGGTTACAAAAACAAGACCCATATATTTGCTGTCTACAAGAGACCCACTTCAGACCTAGAGACACATACAGACTGAAAGTAAGGGGATGGAAAAAGATATTTCATGCAAATGGAAACCAAAAGAAAACTGGAGTAGCAATTCTCATATCAGACAAAATAGACCTTAAAATAAAGACTATTAGAAGAGACAAAGAAGGACACTACATAATGATCAAGGGATTGATCCAAGAAGAAGACATAACAATTGTAAATATTTATGCACCAAACATAGGAGCACCTCAATACATAAGGCAAATACTAACAGCCATAAAACGGGAAATCGACCAACACAATCATAGTAGGGGACTTTAACACCCCACTTTCACCAATGGACAGATCATCCAAAATGAAAATAAATAAGGAAACACAAGCTTTAAATGGTACATTAAACAAGATGGACTTGATATTTATAGGATATTCCATCCAAAAACAACAGAATATACATTTTTCTAAAGTGCTCATGGAACATTCTCCAGGATAGATCATATCTTTGGGTCACAAGTCAAGGCTTGGTAAATTTAAGAAAATTGAAATTGTTTCAAGTATCTTTTCTGACCACAACACTATGAGACTAGATATCAATTACAGGAAAAGATCTGTAAAAAATACAAACACATGGAGGCTAAACAATACACTACTTAATAACGAAGTGATCACTGAAGAAATCAAAGAGGAAATAAACAAATACCTAGAAACAAACGACAATGGAGACACGACGACCCAAAATCTATGGGATGCAGGAAAAGCAGTTCTATGAGGGAAGTTTATAGCGATACAATCCTACCTTAAGAAACAGGAAACATCTCGAATAAACAACCTAACCTTGCACCTAAAGCAATTAGAGAAAGAAGAACAAAACCCCCCAAAGTTAGCAGATGGAAAGAAATCATAAAAATCAGATCAGAAATAAATGAAAAAGAAATGAAGGAAACAATAGCAAAGATCAATAAAACTAAAAGCTGGTTCTTTGAGAAGATAAACAAAATAGATAAACCAGTAGCCAGACTCATCAAGAAGAAAAGGGAGAAGACTAAAATCAATAGAATTAGAAATGAAAAAGGAGAAGTAACAACTGACACTGCAGAAATACAAAAGATCATGAGAGATTACTATAAGCAACTCTATGCCAATAAAATGGACAACCTGGAAGAAATGGACAAATTCTTAGAAAAGCACAACCTTCCGAGACTGAACCAGGAAGAAATAGAAAATATGAACAGACCAATCACAAGCACTGAAATTGAAACTGTGATTAAAAATCTTCCAACAAAAAAAAGCCCAGGACCAGATGGCTTCACAAGCAAATTCTATCAAACCTTTACAGAAGAGCTAACACCTATCCTTCTCAAACTCTTCCAAAATATAGCAGAGGGAGGAACACTCCCAAACTCATTCTATGAGGCCACCATCACCTTGATACCAAAACCAGACAAGGATGTCACAAAGAAAGAAAACTACAGGCCAATATCACTGATGAACATAGATGCAAAACTCGTCAACAAAATACTAGCAAACAGAATCCAACAGCACATTAGAAGGATCATACACCATGATTAAGTGGGGTTTATTCCAGGAATGCAAGGATTCTTCAATATATGCAGAACAGTCAATGTGATCAACCATATTAACAAAGTGAAGGAGAAAAACCATATGATCATCTCAATCGATGCAGAGAAAACTTTCGACAAAATTCAACACCCATTTATGGTAAAAACCCTGCAGAAACTAGGCATAGAGGGAACTTTCCTCAACATAATAAAGGCCATATATGACAAACCCACAGCCAACATCGTCCTCAATGGTGAAAAACTTAAAGCATTTCCACTAAGATCAGGAACAAGACAAGTTGCCCACTCTCACCACTCTTATTCAACATAGTTTTGGAAGTTTTACCCACAGCAATCAGAGAAGAAAAGGAAATAAAAGGAATCCAAATCAGAAAAGAAGAAGTAAAGCTATCACTGTTTGCAGATGACATGATACTATACATAGAGAATCCTAAAGATGCTACCAGAAAACTACTAGAGCTAATCAATGAATTTGGTAAAGTAGTAGGATACAAAATTCATGCACAGAAATCTCTGGCATTCCTATACACTAATGATGAAAACTCTGAAAGCGAAATCAAGAAAACACTCCCATTTACCACTGCAACAAAAAGAATAAAATATCTAGGAATAAACCTATCTAAGGAGACAAAAGACCTGTATGCAGAAAATTATAAGACACTGATGAAAGAAATTAAAGATGATACAAATAGATGGAGAGATATACCATCCAAGAGATGTTCTTGGATTGGAAGAATCCACATTGTGAAAATGACTCTACTACCCAAAGCAATCTACAGATTCAATGCAATCCCTATCAAACTACCAATGGCATTTTTCACAGAACTAGAACAAAAAATTTCAAAATTTGGGGCTTTCCTCGTGGTGCGGTGGTTGTGAGTCTGCCTGCCAATGCGGGGGACACGGGTTTGTGCCCCGGTCCGGGAAGATCCCACAGGCCGTGGAGCGGCTGGGACTGTGAGCCATGGCCGCTAAGCCTGCGCATCTGGAGCCTGTGCTCCGCAATGGGAGAGGCCACAGCAGTGAGAGGCCCGCATATCGCCAAAAAAAATTTTTTTTCAAAATTTGTATGGAAACACAAAAGACCCCGAATAGCCACAGCAGTCTTGAGAACGAGAAACAGCTGGAGGAATCAGGCTCCCTGACTTCAGACTATACTACAAAGCTACAGTAATCAAAACAGTATGGTACTGGCACTAAAACAGAGAGATAGATCAATGGAACAGGATAGAAAGCCCAGAGATAAACCCACGCACATATGGTCACCTTATCTTTGATAAAGGAGGCAGGAATGTACAGTGGAGAAAGGACCACCTCTTCAATAAGTGGTGCTGGGAAAACTAGACAACTACATGTAAAAGAATGAAATTAGAACACTTCCTAACACCATACACAAAAATAAACTCAAAATGGATTAAAGACCTAAATGTAAGACCAGACACTATAAAACTCTTAGAGGAAAGCATAGGAAAAACACTCTGACATAAACAACAAGATGTTTTTTGACCCACCTCCTAGAGTAATGAAAATAAAAACAAAAATAAACAAATGGGACCTAATGAAACAAATGCTTTTGTACAGCAAAGGAAACCCTACACAAGATGAAAAGACAACCCTCAGAATGGGAGAAACTATTTGCAAATGAAACTACAGACAAAGGATTAATCTCCAAAATATACAAACAGCTCATGGAGCTCAATATCAAAAAAAATAATAATCCAATTAAAAAATGGGCAGAATACCTAAATAGAAATTTCACCAAGGAAGACATACAGATGGCAAGAGGCATATGAAAAGATGCTCAACATTGCTAATTATTAGAGAAATGCAAATCAAAACTACAATGAGGTATCACTTCACACCTGTCAGAATGGCCATTATCAAAATATCTAGAAGCAATAAATGCTGGAAAGGGTGTGGAGAAAAGGGAACCCTCTTGCACTGGTGGTGGGAATGTAAATTGATACAGCCACTATGGAGAAGAGTATGGAGGTTCCTTAAAAAACTAAAAATAGAACTACCATATGACCCAGCAATCCCACTACTGGGCATATACCCTGAGAAAACCATAATTCAAAAAGAGTCATGTACCACAATGTTCATTGCAGCTCTATATACAATAGCCAGGACATGGAAGCAACCTAAGTGTCCATCGACAAATGACTGGATAAAGAAGATGTGGCACATATATACAATGGAATATTACGCAGCCATATAAAGAAACAAAATTGAGTTATTTGTAATGAGGTGGATGGACCTAGAGTCTGTCATACAGAGTGAAGTAAGTCAGAAGGAGTAAAACAAACGCTATATGCTAACACATATATATGGAATCTAAAAAAAAAAAAAAAAAGGTTCTGAAGAACCTAGGGGCAGAACAGGAATAAAGACGCAGATGTATAGAGTGTACTTAAGGGCACGGGGAAGGCAAAGGGTATGCTGGGACGAAGTGAGAGAGTAGCATTGACACATATACACTACCAAATGTAAAATAGATAGCTAGTGGGAAGCAGCTGCATAGCACAGGGAGATCAGCTCAGTGCTTTGTGACCACCTAGAGGGGTGGGATAGGGTGGGTGAGAGGGAGATGCAAGAGGGAGGAGATATGGGGATATATGTATACATATAGATGATTTACTTTGTTATACAGCAGAAACTAACACAACATTGTAAAGCAATTATACTCCAATAAAGAAGTAAAAAAAAAAAAAAAGAAAGAAACCTCCTGCCATTGCAGGGGACACAGGTTCAATCCCTGGTCCAGGAAGATCCCACGTGCCGTGGAACAACTAATCCCATACACCACAACTACTGAGCCCGTGCACCACAACTACTGAGCCTGCATGCCACAACTACTGAAGCCTGTGCACCTACAGCCCATGCTCCGCAACAAGAGAAGCCACCACAATGAGAAGCCCATGCACCGCAACAAAGACTAGCCCCAGCTTGCCACAACTAGAGAAAGCCCGTGCATAGCAACAAAAACCCAACACAGCCAAAAAAATTAATATATTAAAAAATTTAAAAAGCGAAAAACACTCTCTGGGCTTCATTTTCCTCATAAGTAAAAGAGCAAACTGACTTTGCAGACATGTGTGATGATTAAATGAGATCATATATACATGTCAAGTACCTGGCACATAGGAGTGCTGAGTCAATGTTACCATCATATGAAGATGCGGTCTATGTTGTCAAGGAACAGCTTTATTTGAAGATATGAGACACTGTTGAATTGAATTGAACATTTGTGAAATGAACACTATTTTTAAATAATTTTTTTCTGATATTATATAAGTATCTTATACTCATTATAGAAAATGGGGTGGGGCAAAAAGTATAAAGAAGAAACACTTTTAATGGCGTGGAGTCCAAACATACTCACACATAATACCCATAAAATTGTATGTATATTTAAGTCCATATGGTTTTCTAGAAGTAAAATTCATCAGTAGGAAATCAGATATTTATTGATATAGACATGCAATGGAATACTATGTAGCTATTAATAGAAATAGAGTGAATCTTTATGTCCTGACTTGGAAAGTAGCTAGAATATATTGCTCACTTTAACAAGCAAGTTCAAGGGAATTCCCTGGTGGTCCAGTGGTTAGGACTCCACACTCACTGCCAAGGGCCGGGGTTCAGTCTCTGGTCAGGGAACTAAGATCCTGAAAGCCACACAGCATGGCCAAAACTTTTTTTAAAATTAAAATAAAAAGCAAGTTGAAGATAAATTGGGAGTATGGGATTAACAGATGCACACTACCATATATAAAATAGATAAACAACAAGGATAAACACAGGGAACTGTATTCAATATCTTGTAATAAATGATAATGTAAAAGAATCAAAATAGAGTATAGATATATACATATGTGTGTGTGTATAACTGAATCAGTTTGCCGTACACCTGAAACTAACACACTGTTTTAAATCAATATACTTCCGTTTTTTAATATGAATAAAAAGCAAGTTGAAGAACAAAATATACAGTTGGAAATGGTTATTTTATTAAGCATGCTTTCCTCTGAGGTTTGGAATTATCTCAAACACTTTATACATGTCTGCACAATTTTGTTTTATGACAGTTTAGTAATTTAAAAAATAGTTCTAAGAAAGGCAAAAAGAAATCAAGAACCCCCAGATAACATGGAAGCAACCTAAATGTCCGTCAACAGAGGAATGAATGAAGAAGATGTGGTACATATATACAATGGAATATTACTCAGCCATAAAAAAGAATGAAGTAATGCCATTTGCAGTAACATGGATGGACCTAGAAATTATCATACTGAGTGAAGGAAGTCACACAGAGAAAGACAGATATCATATGATATTGCTTATATGTGGAATCCAAAAAAAATGGTACAAATGAACTTATTTACAAAACAGAAATAGAGTCACAGATGTGGAAAACAATCTTATGGTTACCGGGGGAAAGTGGGGGGGGATAAATTGGGAGATTGCGATAGACATATACACACTACTATATATAAAATAGATAACTAATAAGGACCTACTGTAGAGCACAGGGAACTACTCAATACTCTGTAATGGCCTATATGGGAAAAGAATCTAAAAGAGTGGATATATGTATGTGTATAACTGATCCACTTTGCTGTACAGCAGAAACTAACACAACATTGTAAATCAATTATACTCCAATAAAAATTTTTAAAAAGAGAACTCCCAAATAACAAAAGACACTATCTTAGCATATGAGCAATGGGGCTCAAAATATCTGTTTCAAATGTGATGGCCTGAAACATATGTGGGCGTGGAAGTCCAAGTCCAGGACACTGTAAAGAGGAGATAGGAGGCCAACATTTTTGGAAACCACAGATATCTCACCCAGGGCATTCTTTGCGGTGAAGTGTTGAGCACTGAAGTGACTTATAAACTGTATATCAGATCTTCATTTGAATGTTGGTGTCAAAAGAGAAAGAAAATACCTACTTGACAGACTGTGGGGTGAGAGGTGAACCACACTTCACCATTTACCTCCCTTCATTCATTCATGTATTGATGTTTGACAGATAGTTACCTGAGTATTTGGGTAACAGTCTGGCCACTGAGAAGCTGTGTGACAGCCCATGCTAGGACACACACGTTAGCCAGACTCTCTCTAGCCCTGATTATTTGACACCATCTTATTGGTTACAGCAGTAGTGATGGCAGCAGTGACATGAAGAGTATTTCCTAGGAGTGACCACAAAAGAAGAAATCACCTTAGGCATCTAGCAAGTCTTCTAAGCATGATATTTAAAGGATTTTGTTTGGTTTTTGTTTGTTTTAGAGGCATTTTATTTAGACAACTAAAAACAATTAGTCAGAAGCTGTGTAAAATGAAAGAGAAATCAAGCCAGTTACTTTATCATGTATTCCCCCTCTTCTTTATAACTAAAGCAAAAAAAATGGCTTTCTGCTTTAAGAGGAAAGTCAGAAAACTAGGCCAATATATTTTCCCTCTTCATAATAACATAAACAGCTACAAGAAATCTGCCTGTAATAAGAGAAATTGGATGTTGATTTGCACATATTCATTAAAAAGACAACAGTGTTTTACATTAGGTCCTTTTTGTTTATCTATTTTAAATATAGCAGTGTGTACATGTCAATCCCAAACTCCCAATCTATCCTTCCCTGCCACCCTTCCCCCCTGGTAACCATAAGTTCATTCTCTAACTCTGTGAGTCTGTTTCTGTTTTGTAGACAAGTTCATTTGTATCATTTTTTTAGATTCCTCATATAAGTGATATCATGTGATATTTGTCTTTTTCTGGTTTACTTCACTTAGTATGACAATCTCTAGGTCCATCCATGTTGCTGCAAATGGCATTATTTCATTCTTTTTAATGGCTGAGTAATATTCCATTGCATATATGCACCACATCTTCTTTACTCATTCCTCTGTCGATGGACATTTAGGTGGCTTCCATGTCTTGGCTATTGTAAACAGCACTGCAATGAACATTGGGGTACATGTATCCTCTGAAACCCATGTTTTCCTCCAGATATATGCCCAGTAGTGGGATTGCTGGATCATATGGTAGCTCTATTTTTAGTTTTTTAAGGAACCTCCCTACTGTTCTCCATAGTGGCTGCACTAATTTACATTCCCACCAATAGCGTAGGAGCGTTCCCTTTTCTTAAAGGATTTTTTTAATAGTCCCATGATGCAAGGAAATAAAATGAGGCAAAAGGAGAAAGTGCATTTGATTCATGTCCTAAAAATGAGACAGTCATGGAGGCAGATATATACATAGAGGGGCTCAATAAAAACAGCTAACATTTTAAAGTCACTGAGTCTTTGCCAGGAACATGCATGATCTTATTTTATTTTCACAGCACTCCTGGGAGTAGGTATCATACCTCACATCGAAAAGTTTGGAGGATACTGACGCTCCAAGAGGTGAAGTGACTTGCCCAGGGTCACACAGCTTCTAAGTGACCTTCAAAACAGGATTTAAACGTGCATAGCCTGCTTCATTAAAATGCATCAACAAATATGTGACGTACTGAAAATATGAAAAAAAGACAAGCAGGTCCCCTGACATCTGGAACTGACACAGCTCGGCCTTGATGTTGCTAGGATTGGCCTGGCGCTCACTGCTAAGTCAGAGTGTTCTGTTGAACACAATGTCTCAGGACATGAGCACCAGACAAGAAGCCACTCTGCCCTCTGATCTTAAGCTCAGATAAAAATAAGAGCGCTCTGCCAGCCAGAGAAATACTGGACATCCCCCTACCCAGGATAATATGAATGACTGCTGTTCTTTACCAATTGAAACTGAAGCCTCGCTTCATTCCCCTCACCTTATAGACAGAATTCATTAAGACACCCAGTCATAAAATTATCCCACTTGCCGGCAGCATCTAATCCAGGGCAAAGCCCCCCTTCCTTGAATCCTCCCCCAGATCAGCCAACACAGCCCAGATGCTGTAACCAATTCTTGTGAACACGCTCTTGCTAAGATGCTTCATGGTTCCCCATGGTGGACAGTCCCCTCCCTACATTGAACATTAAAACCCATTTGTTTTATTATTTATCCACAGGTGTGTCCTGGTGGTCTGTGGCTGAAAGGCAGTGACAGCCGTGGAGCTGAAGCCCTCACTGCTTCTGACTGGAACCTGGACCCAGGAACCCTCCATAAAGCTCTTGTTGGAGACACCAACTTGGTTGGGAGGTGAGGTCCTGCAGAATAGGGCCCTGGTAATCCACTGAAGCCCTTCAGTGTTGGGTCAATTTCGCTTTCCTAGGAACAAGGTGCCTTGGGATTTTTCGGTCATGTGATCAAGTCTATATTGTTCTTTGGTGAAATGGTGGAATATGGCCTCTGCCCTCAAGACGTTTAAAATCTAATTGGGTGCCGACACTCCAGGCTGGTCTATGCTATACATTTTGGCATTTCCACTGTGAGTGGTGAGTCAAAAAGAAGACTAACTCTTGAAATCTTACTTATTAAAGTTGGTAGTTTAAAGAAGGCCTAGCATTCCTAAGAGCATTTATAGATCCGGGCTCTGTGCTGGGTACTCCACGGGGACCATCGCCGTTAATCCTCCCCAAAATCTCATGAGGCAGGAATTAAGACTTTCTCCACTTTTACAGATGGTAAAAATGAGGCTCAGGAAACTTTTTTTATTCACAGATAGTGGACTTCCTGAGGTCAAGCAGCTGGTGGAGCTGGGAGTTGACAGCAGGCAGACCCCAGAGCCAGAACGCTCAAACTCCAAGCTCTACTTCATAGTGTATGTTAATTTTATAATAAAATCTCTCTGGAAACCCCTTTTCTTTTCTCGTTAATTAATTTTTATTGGAGTATAGTTGCTTTACAATGGTGTGTTAGTTTCTAGTGTACAGCAAAATGAATCAGCTATATGTATACATATATCCCCTCTTTTTTTAGATTTCCTTCCCATTTAGGTCACCACAGTGCATTAAGTAGAGCTCTCTGTGCTATACAGTAGGTTCTCATTAGTTATCTATTTTATACATAGTATCAATAGTGTATATGTGTCCATCCCAATCTCCCAATTCCTCTCACCCTCCTGGAAAGCCCTTTTCTATAACCTAGATTTGGTCAGGCCATGGGCCAGATCCCGTCTCCCCATTTAGGAAGCCCTCTGCTGTGCAAGTTTTGACAATAGAAAGCAAAAGCTATAAAGCAAAGCTTCAGGCATCACTCCTTCTAAAAGTGTCATATTCGTTCTTTCTAAATACTTTTGAACACCAGATTACAGCCACACACTCACAGCCCAGCACAGGTCCCAGGTTTCTGAGGCAGATAGAAGACCTGGTTTTTATCATCACCACTGCAAGCACATATCGACACCAGCCACTCTAAGAATTTATACCTCCTCCTTCCCCTCCCTCCCCTGAGAAAATGCAGGCAAAAAACCCACCCAGCCCTGTGGTTAAAAATTCCATGAAAATTACATCTGCATCTCCAAGCCTAAAAGAACCAGTGTGATGTACCAAATATTGTGACTCTATATGGGAGCTTATTATAATGGTACAGCCACCTCTGTGAACATACGGTTCAAGTATGAGACAAAGGAAAGTCCACCATCCTTCTGCCTTACAAAAATGAGTGAGATCGTGGCTCTATTTCCCTGCATGGAATGTATTCATTTCAGAGCGTGCTCCTGAATCAGGACACTAGGGCTGGAAGAGCGGCAGTTTGTCATCCACAGAAAATCACCCTTTGGGGCAAAGTGACATGCTAACATAGAAAAGGAAGGAATCAGAAAAAAAAAAGAGAGAGAGAGAGAAAGCAGAAAGGAAATCACTTGGCTAATCTCATTCAAAACTCAAAAAAGTGAAAATGCCTTTTTAGGGTAAACAGAACAGGATACTGTGTGATATTCACTCCCCAACTCATACAAAACTCCATTTACCAGTCCACGAGGGACCACCATTACACCCTCTCACGTTCTAACTTCCTTAGGTTATCTTGGTGCTCTTATTGTCTGCTGAAGAAGATAAAGCTTGCTGGGGCCCAGCGGGGCAAAGGGGGCTTTGGTGACAGGCTGAGGAGTTTGTCCTCTTCCTGGAGCAGAGGGAAACAAGAGGGTCGACAGGAAGTTCAAGGCTGGTCAGCTTTCTGCACCAGCACAGGTGTGAGGTGTTAACGCTGCGCCCAAGAAATGGGACAGGAATAGAAAAGGAGGGGCTGATGTCAAGAGTCCTTTGAAGGGAACATTAATTGAGCGTAAAGATTAGTTAGACACAGGATGAGAGGGAAGGTGGTATTAAATGTGGCGGCAAGGTTCCAGCTGGTCTGGGGAGAGGAGCATGGAGGAGGGATTGTGGGCGGAATGCTCCCACTAAAACCAACAGAAGAGCATCACGGAACGGTGATTTTAGAATTGGGCTAAACTCATGGATAAAGAAGATGTGGTGCATATATACAATGGATACCACTCAGCCATAACAAAAGAACGAAATAATGCCATTTGCAGCAACATGGATGCAACTAGAGATGATCATTCTAAGTGAAGTAAGTCAGAAAGAGAAAGACAAACACCACATGATACCACTTATATGGGGGAATCTAAAATATGGCACAACTGAACCTATCTAGGAGACAGAAACGGACTCACAGACACAGAGAACAGACTTGTGGTTGCCAGGAGGGAGGGGGTTGGGGGAGGGATGGAGTGGGAGGTTGGGATTAGCAGATGTAAGCGATTATATATACAATGCATAAACAACAAGGTCCTACTGTACA
Organism: Orcinus orca; assembly: GCF_937001465.1. NCBI lineage: Eukaryota > Metazoa > Chordata > Mammalia > Artiodactyla > Delphinidae > Orcinus > Orcinus orca. The sequence continues at coordinate 14,954,166 of NC_064559.1, read as the reverse complement.
GCACAAGGAACTGCGTTCAGTATCCTATGATAAACCATAATGGAAAAGAATATTTTAAAAAAGAATGTATATATACATGAATAACTGAATCACCTTGCTGTACAGCAGAAATTAACACAACATTGTAAATCAACCATACTTCATTCGAGAAAAAAAGAATTGGGGTAAACTCCCAGTGAACGTGGGATGTCTGTAGACTCCCGTGGGACATCCCCAGGGAGTCCTTAGCAACAGCTCCTGGGGCTCAAGATCCTGCGTGAGGCAGGAGATGAGGTGGTAGGTCTGCTGAACACAGAGCAGCATAGATCGTGGTGGGGAAGATGTCTGCATAAAATCGTTTCACCAAAAAACTTTGTTCCTGGTATTTCCCCAATCTGCACCCTCCAACATCCCTCCTACAAAAGCTTAGCGCCTGCTGCCTTAGAGAATGAAGTCTCGGCTCTCCAGATGGGTTGTCCTCTCCCTGTTTCTTCACCCACTGAACTACCCCAAGGCTAGTTTCAAATGGAAATCTTTTGCGCTGTGCTTGACTCTTCATTCTCTCCTCTTCACTTTTACCTGTGTTGACAGCACCACTGTTTAGTGCCATTTAGCTTTAAGGGGTATTTAACTGACAAAATGGGATTACAGAGATGAGAGGAGGTGGGATAAGAGCAGGAAGGATGCGAACGTCAGATGGAAAGCATAAGATAATAAAATCCATTGACACTTAACTCTGCTCTCACCTATTTGATCTCCTAGGATTCCTACAATAACCCTGTAAGGAAGATAACACAGGCTTTCATCATTAACCTCATGTATAGATAAGAAAACTGAAGCACAGTGAAGTTAAATGATTTGTCCAAAGCCTCCAACCAGGAACACCAAGTGCTGAACCTATTCATTCATTCATTCATTCATGTGCCAGGTACTGTGGCACTGTTCCAAGCACTGGGATAGAGGCTGAAGAACACAGTGGTGGATTATACAAAGCCTTATTCTACTTGGAGAGACAGGAAATAAACAAATGCGTAATATAATGTTAGCAAGCGACAGTGCTACGAAGAAACATTAAGGAAGGTAAGAGACACAGGGAGAGGCTGGGTTCTCTCTTAAATGGAGTAGTCAGAGATTCTGGAGCCTAAGCCCTAGAGTACTGAGTACTTTCACCTCTGCTCCATACTCCAGACTCTTACTGCTGAAGGAAGCTAATGCTCATGAAATATTATGTAACCCTCTCCTTTTGCAGATGCTGCCCAGGGCTTAGAATGTGCACATTTGAGCACCAGAACCCGTCCAGCACAAGATCCCCCCACTCCCCGGCCATCCAGCCTACAGGTAGCTCTCTTTAAACTCCCACAAAGGTGGACTGCCTTTTGCACATATAGATTATAAACTCCTTAGAGGCAAGAAGCACTTGTACATGGTTTACAATAAGTATAAGCCTATTAATCAGTTGACTGATGGGCAGCATAAAAGCAATTGAAAGAAATGGAAGACTGTTCCCCTTATTCAATAGTCATAAAGATGCCAGTCAATTCATTGGAGAGATTTTCAGATCTATAGGGTCTCTCCCCAAAAAAACCTAACCTCTCACCATTCCCTAAATCCCAGGAGCTCCCCTCATACACAAACCCATTGGGTAGCCCCCACTAGAAAACCAGATCAGTCCAGGTTATAGTAAGTAAGGTAGCTGGGTCAATTGGTGACATTTCTGCCAAGAGTGGAGAGTGGCAGAGGGGTGTGAAATGGAGACAGAATTAGTCCTGAATTATTAAAATCAATCCACGGAGTTACTGAGTGGAAACTGACTATAGAGTAAGTGACAAAGACAAAATGCGTTCAGCTACTTGGCGTTATCGGTTTAATTTTCACAAACATCTCTCAGTCATATATTTATTTTAAAAACTTTTTATTGATAGCACCATTGAACATCTTCACTTTTAAAGGTATGCGTCTGTGCATACATCACTGGGGGACTTCACATGCAATTAGCGATAAGTTATTGAAACTCTGTGTCTTAGAGTTTTAATAATTCCCCCAAATGTGACAATTATACTTTGGCAAAATCACCTGTGAGGACAGAAGGAAGACTTGAAGCAACAAAACTCCACAATACTGTAACATAATTTCAGACCTCCAGGAAGGGGTTATTCTCCCTTGAAAATCATCATCCTCTCCAGATTATTCCCATCAGAATCCAGAGGAGGTTCAGTGTCTCTGGCCTGGCTTTGTACCAAGAGGAGCCCACTGATCCATCTAGCAATAAGCAAGAAAGTTCCACGTAAACAAAAAAGTCCCGAATGAAACACCTGAAAAGTTCCAGAAAAAGATGCACATTTTCATTAGCTAAACTCCAAATTCATAAGAACATTGAGATCACAGTGAGGATGAGGGTCTGATGCAAGTTCCATTTGAGCAGCTACTTCCCCGATTCAACAGCTTCATTCCTGTTTTATTCCTGTGGCTAATCACATATGAATACACTCAGAAGCACAAATAGGTGACAATTTATCAAGTGAACGACAAGGGCTATACAATAGGCATGCTTACTCAGCCTAAATTAGAAACCCAAATTAGGTTGAGTTTCGTCGTTTTTTTTAAACCAGTCTTTTTTGCGATCTTTAATTGCAAGAGTGTGAAGATACATTACACGCGGGGTAATTTAAAAACAGGAAATGTCTGTTGTACTCTTGGAAAAAAATGGATATGATTTGGCAAAGGATTAAGTGAGTCATGAACAATAAAAAAATGTTTTTAACATCCGAATTTGTCATAGCACTAAGATGCGCTGTTTGTCAGAAACCAGTAACAAAAAAATATCATCAAGTTTAAAATTGGTAGGAAATTAAACACCTTAACTCCAAGAATCAATTGTGCTGATGTAACCCCTTCTAAAGACGACTGTATTTTTATAAATAGTTTTATCTAGCCTTTAAAAATATTTTTTTAAAGAGCAAATTCTGCAGAGTGATTATATTAAAAGGATTATTGGGCCCTGGAAGGGCTTTCATCAATAATATCCCTCAAGGACCCGTAGGTCCTTGGCTCAGAACTAGGGGCTATTCTGCTCCCCCGGGGACCTGTGGCAATGTCTGGGGACATTGTTGGTTGTCACAACTTGAGGGGATGCTACTGGCATCTAGGGGGTAGAAGCCAAGAGATGTTGCTAAAAATCCTACAAGGCCAAGACAGCCCCACACAACAAGGAGTTATCCAGTTCAAATGTCAAGGACAAGGAGATTGAAGAAGCATAGCAAAAGCTCTTGCTACCTCAAAAGGCAGTTTATTACAATCCAAAATCTACCCCAGTGATTTCTTTGACATTCAAAGCACCCATTCCTACTGAACTTTGAAGTTCCTGATTTACCTCCACTAGAGTTTGGCCAGCTGGTGGCAAAAAAAAAAAAAAAAAAAGAAAGAAAGAAGGAAAAAAAGTAACTAAACGTGGAGAGTATTCTAAATTCTTCCTCAATGTCTCCCTATTTTATTGATCAAAATATTAAAAGGATAATATTTTTTTCTGTCAACAATGGAACCTGGTAGCCCCACGGGTATTCATAATGGACAAATATCATGATAAAAAACGTAACCTCTATTTTCACAAACAGAGTTGAAAGTTAGAAAATAAAAGTAGACTTAGTTTTTCCTATAGCTGGTGCTGAAATAATGCGGAAAGGACTCTTTCCACAGAAATAGGAAGCTATCCCTCATCCCCAGGTTAGAACACCTGATGGCTGGTCCTGATCTGACACCCAGAGGATTCCCTAGACTCTTAAAAACTTATTTTCAGTTCCTAAAAAAAAAAAAGAGAATTTTCTGGAACTAACCTATGCACACAGGAACGCGAAACTGAGTAGCAGTATTTTTGTAATCTCAGGAAAAACAACAGTGTTGTTTAGGCACCACTGCCACTTTGCAGGGCCCATTCAAAGGAAAAAAGAAAATTTTTATGTTTCCTTGGGAGAATTAAAATGCAGGGCAACTAAAGGGAGAGTAAAACCCAAGTAAAAACACCATACAGCAGGCATCACAGTGCCTGAGTGGCAAATGCAAGCACCTAACCCGATAGAAAAATATTGCACTTAATTAGCTTGTTTGGACATTCTTAAACACACCGAGCCCAACTGTCTTCAAAAGGTACTATTTCACATTAACTGCACTCCATAATTTGGTATGTTTGTAAATGTCCATCGAGGTAATTTTCTGAGGTTAGATTTAATTATGTTGGAATTAAGAGCCTTTTCCTTTCCAGAAAAATACTTTAGAGATTAATTAAAGAACATTATTTGGATGTAAACTAATATGGATTCCTTTACCCAGCTGCACAAAAACTATAAAATTATAATTTTTCCCTTTTAATAAAAGCAGAATGATATGACATCAAATAGACCTTCAAATCTGGAAGTGAGAGGCATTTCTTCTTTGGCTCCAATCAGTGTATCTCAACCAACATTTATACAAGAGAATTTGGTCCACAGTTTACTGTGGTGAGTTTCACAGAGAATCCTCTGTTTTGTGTGAGTACATGCCATGCTTTTAATATTAAAAGTAAAACTGTTGCCTTATATCTACCCCCATTTTAGCTATTAAGTACATACTATATAATAGCTATAGTACATACTACATAATACTATTAAGTATATATGCTTAATAAACTCCTAGGGATAAAAACATATTTAGGCATTTTTCTATTTACCTAATTCATGGCCAATTTAAACTCGGATAATAAATTTTCAAGGAATAAAAATTTTCCTATTCTACTGATCACAGTTGCTTCTTTATTTCAGCCTTAGAATTTAAAACTAAGACACAGTTTTTTAAATGGTGTTTGTGTTGAAAAATGTGGGTGTTTTTCTGTTCCCAATCCAGCATTTCTGATGAGAACTGTGAAGATTCTAAACTGCACAGACTCAATGCTTACAGCCTGAGGGATGATCTTTTTCAGTCAATTTTGCAACCCATCAAAAAAGATTCTAGGGCTTCCCTGGTGGCAGCAGTGGTTGAGAGTCCGCCTGCCGATGCAGGGGACACGGGTTCGTGCCCCAGTCCGGGAAGATCCCACATGCCGCGGAGCGGCTGGGCCCGTGAGCCATGGCCGCTGAGCCTGCGCTCCGCAACGGGAGAGGCCACAACAGTGAGAGGCCCGGGTACCGCAAAAAAAAAAAAAAAAATTCTAGTTCTTTAGCGAGGCACCTCCCGTTTTCTTATACTTATTTTGAGACTGTTCTGGTGAAAATATTGCTGCCTAAACAGTTTGTTAAATTCATGTCAGATGTTTCTCCAGTACATGGAACGAAAATCAGATTCTAATAGATGTATGAACTTGATAATATGGGTCAAGAGACATAAAAGAAAAAGGTAAGCTCCTTGAAACACATTAAAGGCAGCAATTTAATTAATTCTCATTTCTCCCTTGGACATACACTTTTCCATCAAATTACTAGTTGGCAACTATAGTAAATACCTTAAAATATGTCTAATTAAAGGAAAGTCAATCAGGCTTATCTTTTGGGCAAGAATGCATACTCAATGCCATATATTCTCCTATCCCGAGAATACTCATTTTCTCCTGGTAAATGCTACACAGATCAGTGTGATCATATAAAAGAAGACTGAAGGGAAATTTGGGCAAATAAGTAAATCATTAATAAGCAATAAATGAAAACAGTCCTAACCAGACTGACTCTAAAAGACAGTATATAGGTACTGTGTCATACTTAAAGGAGTAGAAATATTCCCACACTTCCAAGTGAAAAAAAAAGCATCTTATGTATTTGAACATTTGAAGCATCCTATAGCTGTAGTTCAGTTCACAGCAGAAAGTCTTTTTCTCTCTACCTCTCAAAATGAAGAAATCATCAAAATGCATTTTCTTCCTGCCTTTCCCCACCCCCAATAAACCTGACATCCTCTAATGTTCTGAGAATATTTTCTACCTTACTAGGTATTCGTTTTACGTTTATTCAAAATTTAGTCAAAGAAAAAAATTTCTGCAGTTATAGGACTACTTAACTTTCCTCTTTTATGATCTCCCAGTGGAACAGAAAAGAATATAGCTATTATGGTTCTTAAGTTTTTGTTTGATGTGCTTGGCTATGAGCTCACCTGAGAGTCAGCTGGCTGTTCTAAGCAATTCCAAACAAAAACTACTTTGAATCCTGTGTCCACAATTATTGAGTTCCAGCCTTCAATGTCCCTGATATGTATACTAGTGCATTTGCTTCGGAAAATAAATGTTCACACAAAACTGTTGAAGAGCAGCATGAAACACCCAGGATAATGTAAAAGGGTTCTCGGTCACATAAAAATTAACAGACAAGTTCAACTAACATCCCAAACAGCCAAAACCCTCATTGAACACAGAGTGTGTGCACACTGTGAGTGTGATCAGAGTCTATGACCCACAAATCTCTTCCCACAAGCCCAGCTAGTGGTTCCAAAGTGCCTCGCCTATACAGCTTACTGATGAGGGCACCAAACTAAAAATGTGTGCTGTTGACATAACGTGAGTCCTCCTGAGATTTGCTAAGAGCTTGTCCATGGTCACTCAGACAACCTTCCAAAGATACTTCAAGAGCCACTTCTGCTGTTTGTCGTCTCCCAAGGCCATCACTCCGGGACAAGTCCAGTGGGGGACAGCCATTGTGCTCGGCACAGCCATTGACATGGGCCAGAGGCAGTGCCCCGGGGGGACAGCACAGCTGCTTGGTGCAGCCCTTGGAGATGCAGGGTGAGCTGCAGAGCAGCTGCAAGTCCTTCTGCCCCAGGGGCCCCTTCAGGTCCACCTTCTCAAACTGGATGGTCACATTGTGGATTCCCGTGTTGTGGAAGATTTCTCGAATTTTTGTACTGGCATCCTGATCTTCCCCATCCTGCTGATACTTGATGTGCAGAGTGGCAATGATCTTCCCACTTATAAGTTCCCAGATGTGAACTTCATGGACACTGCTAATTCCGGGCACAGCAGAGAGTTTACTCACTAGAATAGGGGAGAGAAAACAATAGCCAAGGTGAAGGTTCCACTTGAAACATGGAACCACCACGGGAGGATAGGGTCCCCTTAAGCATTCTCACCAGAATGATGTCGTTAACTAAGAATAACAGGAAGCAAAATAGCTGTACCGTATATGGCTACATCTTCCCATACATTTTCCCATAATCTTCTTCTTCCTCTCTGAATTCCTCTACCATACACTGTTAGCCCACAAAAGGCAATTCAAGGGGCTTCCCTGGTGGTGCAGTGGTTGAGAGTCCGCCTGCCGATGCAGGGGACGCGGGTTCGTGCCCTGGTCCGGGAAGATCCCACATGCCACGGAGCGGCTTGGCCCGTGAGCCATGGCCGCTGAGCCTGCGCCTCCGGAGCCTGTGCTCCGCAACAGAAGAGGCCACAACAGTGAGAGGCCCGCATACCGCAAAAAAAAAAAAAAAAAAAAAGCAATTCAAGAAAATAAATTTCATAACAATCCTCCCCACAAAATGCCCAGGGTGGTTGAGTTTACAAGGCATTCGATGCTCTGATGGACTGGCGTGGGAATATAAAGAAGGATGCCTTTTTTAAAGGGGATTTGGCAATGTGGATCAAAAACCTTAACCAGCAATTCTAACACTAGGAATTTAACTGTAACAAATAACCAAATATTTATGTACAAGACTGGTTTGGACAATGCTTTTTGTGTTAATGAAAAAAAATGGAAATTGTTAAATCAATTATGTGATAGAATATAATACAGCTGTGAAAAACTAAGTTGCATATTTAAGGATATGAGAAAGTGTATATAATGTATTTTTAAGTGAAAAAGCAAATAGCTAGAATGTATATGTAGTATGATATTCTTTCCTCTTTATTTTTTTAACATCTTTACTGGAGTATAATTGCTTTACAGTGTTGTGTTAGTTTCTGCTGTATAACAAAGGGAATCAGCTATACGTATATATATCCCCATATCCCCTCCCTCTTGAGCCTCCCTCCCACCCTCCCTATCCCACCCCTCTAGGTAGTCACAAAGCATAGAGCTGATCTCCCTGTGCTATGCGGCTGCTTCCCACTAGCTATCTATTTTACATTTGGTAGTGTATATATGTCCATGCCACTCTCTCACTTCGTCCCGGCTTACCCTTCCCCCTCCCCGTGTCCTCAAGTCCATTCTCTACATCTACATCTTTACTCCTGTCCTGCCCCTAGGTTCTTGAGAAATTTTTTTTTTTTTTAGATTCCATATATACGTGTTAGCATATAGTATTTGTTTTATTCTTTCTGACTTACTTCACTCTGTATGACAGAGTCTAGGTCCATCCACCTCACTACAAATAACTCAATTTAGTTTCTTTTTATGGCTGAGTAATATTCCATTGTACATATGTGCCACATCTTCTTTATCCATTCATCTGTCGATGGACACTTAGGTTGCTTCCATGTCCTGGCTATTGTAAATAGTGCTGCGATGAACACTGTGGTACCTGACTCTTTTTTTTTTTTTTTTGTGGTACGCGGGCCTCTCACTGTGGTGGCCTCTCCCGTTGCGGAGCACAGGCTCCAGATGCCCAGGCTCAGTGGCCATGGCTCATGGGCCTAGCTGCTCCGTGGCATGTGGGATCTTCCCAGACCAAGGCACAAACCTGTGTCCCCTGCATTGGCAGGCGGACTCTCAACCACTGCGCCACCAGGGAAGCCAACATGACTCTTTTTGAATTATGGTTTTCTCAGGGTATATGCCCACTAGTGGGATTGCTGGGTCGTATGGTTTTTAGTTTTTTAAGGAACCTCCAAACTGTTCTCCATAGTGGCTATATCTATTTACATTCCCACCAACAGTGCAAGAGGGTTCCCTTTTCTCCACACCCTCTCCAGCGTTTATTGTTTGCAGATTTTTTGATGATGGCCATTCTGACTGGTGTGAGGTGATACCTCATTGTAGTTTTTTTTTTTTTTTTTGCGGTACGCGGGCCTCTCACTGTTGTGGCCTCTCCCGTTGTGGAGCACAGGCTCCAGATGCGCAGGCTCAGCAGCCATGGCTCACGGGCCCAGCCATTCCGTGGCATGTGGGATCTTCCTGGACCGGAGCACGAACCCATGTCCCCTGCATTGGCAGGCAGACTCTCAACCACTGCGCCACCAGGCATTTCTCTAATGATTAATGATGTTGAGCATGTTTTCATGTGTTTGTTGGCAACGTGAATATCTTCTTTGGAGAATTGTCTATTTAGGTCTTCGGCCTATTGTTGGATTGGTTTGTTTGTTCTTTTGATATTGAGCTGCATGAGCTGCTTATATATTTTCGAGATTAATCCTTTGTCAGTTGCTCCGTTTGCAAAGATTTTCTCCCATCTGAGTGTTGTCTTTTCCTCTCGTTTATGGTTTCCTTTGATGTGCAAAAGCTTTTAAGTTTCATTAGGTCCCATTTGTTTATTTTTGTTTCTATTTCCACTTCTCTAGGAGGTGGGTCAAAAAGGATCTTGCTGTGATTTATGCCACAGAGTGTTCTGCCTATGTTTTCCTCCAAGAGTGTTATAGAGTCTGGTCTTACATTAAGGTCTTTAATCCATTTTGAATTTATTTTTGTGTATGGTGTTAGGGAGTGTTCTAATTTCATTCTTTAACATGTAGCTGTCCAGTTTTTCCAACACCACTTATTGAAGAGGCTGTCTTTTCTCCATTGTATATTCTTGCCTCCTTTACCAAAGATAAGGAGACCATATGCACATGGGCTTATCTCTGGGCTTTCTACCCTGTTCCATTGATCTATATTTCTGTTTTTGTGCAAGTACCATACTGTCTTGTTTACTGTAGCTTTGTAGCATAGTCGGAAGTCAGGGAGCCTGATTCCTCCAGCTCTGTTTGTCTTTCTCAAGATTGCTTTGACTGTTCGGGGTCTTTTGTGTTTCCATAGAAATTGTGCAATTTTTTGTTCTAGTTCTGTGAAAAATGCCATTGGTAGTTTGATAGGGATTGCATTGAATCTGTAGATTGCTTTGGGTAGTAGAGCCATTTTCACAATGTTGATTCTTTCAATCCAAGAACATGGTATATCTCTCCATCTGTTTGTATCATCTTTAATTTCTTTCATCAGTGTCTTACAGTTTTCTACATACAGGTCTTTTGTCTCCCTAGGTAGGTTTATTCCTACATATTTTATTCTTTTTGTTGCAGTGGTAAATGGGAGTGTGTCCTTAATTTCTCTTTCAGATTTTTCATCATTAGTGTATAGGAATGCTACACTATTTCTGTGCATTAATTTTGTATCCTGCTACTTTACCAAATTCATTGATTAGCTCTTGTAGTTTTTTGGTAGCATCTTTAGGATTCTCTATATATAGCATCATGTCACCTGCAAACAGTGACAGTTTTACTTCTTCTCTTCTGATTTGGATTCCTTTTATTTCTTTTTCTTCTCTGATTGCTGTGGCTAAAACTTCCAAAACTATGTTGAATAATAGTGGTGAGGGTGGGCAGCCTTGCCTTGTTCCTGATCTTAGTGGAAATAGTTTCATTTTTTCACCACTGAGAACAGTTTCAAGTTCAGTGCTTGTGATTGGTCTGTTTATATTTTCTATTTCTTCCTGGTTCAGTCTTGGAAGTTTGTGCTTTTCTAAGAATTTGTCCATTTCTTCCAGGTTGTCCATTCTATTGGCACAGAGTTTCTTTTAGTAATCTCTCATGATCCTTTGTATTTCTGCAGCATCAGTTGTTACTTCTCCTTTTTCATTTCTAATTCTGTTGATTTGAGTCTTCTCCCTTTTTTTCTTGTTGAGTCTGGGTAATGGTTTATCAGTTTTCTTTATCTTCTCAAAGAACCTGGAAAAGGTTTTATTATTTAGTTTTTATTTTGTTTCATTGATCTTTGCTATTGTTTCCTTCATTTGTTTTTCCTTTATTTCTGATCTGATATTTCTGATTTCTTTCCTTCTGCTAACTTTGGAGTTTTTTTGTTCTGCTTTCTCTAATTGCTTTAGGTGTAAGGTTAGATTGTTTGTTTGAGATTTTTCTTTTTTCTTGAGGTAGGATTGTATTGCTATAAACTTCCCTCTTATAACTGCTTTTGCTGCATCCCATAGGTTTTGGGTCGTCATGTTTTCATTCTCATTTGTTTCTAGGCATTTGTTGATTTCCTCTTTGATTTCTTCAGTGATCTCTTTGTTATTTAGTAGTGTATTGTTTAGCCTCCGTGTGTTTGTATTTTTTTACAGTTTTTTTCCTGTTATTGATATCTAGTCTCATAGCGTTGTGGTCGGAAAAGATACTTGATCGATTTCCATTTTTTTAAGTTTACCAAGGTTTCGTTTGTAACCCAAGATATGATCTATCCTGGAGAATGTTCCATGAGCACTTGAGAAGAAAGTGTATTCTGTTGTTTTTGGATGGAGTGTCTTATAAATATCAATTAAGTCCATCTTGTTTAATGTGTCATTTAAAGCTTGTGTTTCCTTATTTATTTTCATTTTGGATGATCTGTCCATTGGTGAAAATGGGGTGTTAAAGTCCCCTAGTATGATTGTGTTACTGTCAATTTCCCCTTTTATGGCTGTTAGCATTTGCCTTATGTATTGAAGTACTCCTATGTTGGGTGCATAAATATTCACAATTGTTATATCTTCTTCTTGGATTGATCCCTTGATCATTATGTAGTGTCCTTCTTTTTCTCTTGTAATAGTATTTATTTTAAAGTCTATTTTGTCTGATATGAGAACTGCTACTCCAGCTTTCTTTTGATTTCCATTTTCATGGAATATCTTTTTCCACCCACACACTTTCGGTCTGTGTGTGTCCCTTGGTCTGAAGTGAGTCTCTTGTAGACAGTATATATATAAGTCTTGTTTTTGTATCCATTCAGCCAGTGTATGTCTTTTGGTTGGAGCACTTAACCCATTTACATTTAAGGTAGTTATCGATATGTGTGTCCCTATTACCATTTTCTTTCTTTCTTTTTTTTTTTTTTGCGGTACGCAGGCTTCTCACTGCTGCGGTCTCTCCCGTTGTGGAGCACAGGCTCCAGACGCGCAGGCCCAGCGGCCATGGCTCATGGGCCCAGCCACTCTGCGGCATGTGGTATCTTCCTGGGCCAGGGCACGAACCCGTGTCCCCTGCATCGGCAGGCGGACTATCAACCACTGCACCACCAGGGAAGCCCCTTATTACCATTTTCTTAATTGTTTTGGGTTTGTTATTGTAGGTGTTTTCCTTCTCCTGTGTTTCCTGTCTAGAGAAGTTCCTTTAGAATTTGTTGTAAAGCTGGTTTGGTAGTGTTGAATTCTCTTAGCTTTTGCTTGTCTGTAAAGGTTTTAATTTCTCTGTTGAATTTGAATGAGATCCTTGCTGGGTAGAGTAATCTTAGTTGTAGGTTTTTCCCTTTCATCACTTTAAATATGTTCTGCCACTCCCTTCTGGCTTGCAGAGTTTCTGCTGAAAGATCAGCTGTTAACCTTATGGGGATTCCCTTGTGTGTTATTTGTTGCTTCTCCCTTGCTGCTTTTAATATTTTTTCTTTGTATTTAATTTTTGATAGTTTGATATGTGTCTTGGTGTGTTTCTCCTTGGATTTTTCCTTTATGGAACTCTCTGCGCTTCCTGGACTTGACTGAATATTTCCTTTCCCATATTAGGGAATTTTTCAACTATAATCTCTTCAAATATTTTCTCAGTCCCTTTCTTTTTCTCTTCTTCTTCTGGGGCCCCTATAATTCAAATGTTGGTGCATTTAATGTTGTCCCAGAGGTCTCTGAGACTGTCCTCATTCTTTTCATTCTTTTTTCTTTATTCTGCTCTACAGAAGTTATTTCCACTATTTTATCTTCCAGGTCACTTATCCGTTCTTCTGCCTCAGTTATTCTGCTATTGATTCCTTTTAGAGAATTTTTAATTTTATTTATTGTGTTGCTCACCATTGTTTATTTGCTCTTTAGTTCTTCTAGGTTCTTGTTAAATGTTTCTTGTATTTTTTTCATTCTATTTCCAAGATTTTGGATATCTTTACTATCTTTACTCTGAATTCTTTTTCAGGTAGACTGCCTATTTCCTCTTCATTTGTTTGGCCTGGTGGGTTTTTACTTTGCTCCTTCATCTGCTACGTGTTTCTCTGTCTTATTTTGCTTATCTTTCTTTTTTAAAAAAAGTGAAACATCATTGTATATATACACACACAAAAATGATTTTTTTAGATAGATTAAGTCTTATTTTATTGAATGACTGACATAAAATATTAAGAGTGGTAATTTCTGGGTGGTAGGATTATGAGAGATTTCTATTTTCTTATTTAGGCTCTTCTATATTTTCCATACTTTCTAAAATTAGTATGTATTTAGAAAGATGGTATTGAACAGTGATGATGAACAACCTGTAGCCAGCTAGAGTTTGAATCCCAGCTAATCATTTACTACCTGCATGACCTTGTAAAATTTACCCAGTCCCTCTGTGCCTCGGTTTCCCTATCTGTAAATTAGGAATGATAATGACAGTACCTCATAAGTTTATTTTAAGGATTAAAATGAGTTAGTATAAGTAAAGCATTTGGACAATATTACCTAGCATGTAATAAGTATCATAAGAGTGTTCCTATCGTTATTACACTCTAATTTTTTTAATATCTGCTTTTCAATATATCTATATTATTTTTTTAAAAGGCAATATAAGCCAATATATATCACAAGTTGCTTTGTATATGCTTCTTTTGTTTTTTCCATTGGCAAACAAGCCCCTGGAAGGAAAATGATGCGGTATATCTGCTCCTCGGAGCCTCTTTTACCTCCGTCGTCCTCTGCCTGCAGCACTGGGCAAAGAGTAGGCATGCAGGACAGTCACACTGTAAATCATGCCTGTAGGGGGAAAGGCTATCCACGGCTTTTTAATATATTAAGACCTATCAAATCTAATTTCAGCTATTTGTCATGAAATAAGGTCTTCCAACTTTCAGCTGCATAGTGGGCCTGGGCTATAGTTCATGTTTACTGGCTCACTGATGAAGTAATCATAGATAGAATAATAGCAAATATTCATGAAAAAATTTTTTTCCTATAAAAACTTCATCTCCATTTAGAAACACTAGAACTAAAGTTGCACATTCAGTTTCTCACCAACATCTGGAGAGTTCCCATTCAGACATCCTATAAAGTCTATAAAAATGTTCTATCCTCAGATGCACATAAACTCAAGTGAGAGTTTGACCTTCTATTTGAGCAAAGCAAAGAAACAGATTCCACTACTGAATGAGTGAATTTAAATATGGTCCATTTTACTGTGTTATAGGACTCACGGTGACTTGTGTGCCCACAAGAATCAGTTAACTAAAAAGCAGGATCTAGAATAGGAAGGAATGACTCATGTTTTCAGAATAGGGGGAATAAAAATCAAGTCCTGGACAGAGTGGCCTTATCTGAGTTAGAATAATCTCTGACATGAAGGTAAATAAATAGCCCAGGAATAGGTATTGCCCAAGCAACACATTCTTAAAAATCTGCAGTAGAGTCAGAGAATGATGGGCTAAAAAGGACCTTTGGTTCTCGGAGCTGTGAGTCATCTTAGTAGCAGCAGTCATCTACAAAACATGTGAGGATGTCTCTATTGCGTTGTGATTTAAAGTATTTCAGGATACAGAAATCAAACCCTGCTCTGAAATAATGCTGGCCCTTTGGCCTGAAGAACAGTCACTGGGCAGTGGTTCAAGATAAGAATTGCATGACTTACTCAGCTCTTCCATGTTGATGCCTTTGGGGACCATCTGCAGCAGAATGGCAGCAGTCTCCTTGATGAGTGGGAAGGCAGATGACAAAATAATGATGACCATGATGACAGTCAGGCTGGGGTCAATGTAGCACTGCCAGTTACATGGGTCCTCATGCTTCAGGGGAAGCACGTAGAATATGATGGCCGTAATCACCACAACCACCGACCCCAGGGCATCTCCCATCACATGTAAAAGTACCCCTGCGGGGAAGAAAGAAAGACCAATAAAGCCCACGTGACACTCACTGACTTGGCTTCCCAAGTCTATGAATGCCTGTTGCTATTTGTTCTCTGTTCAGTTAGAACAGCAGGCTGGATTTGAAAGCAAAAAACAACGGCCACTGCTGCACAGAAAACAAAACCTCAGGCCACCGTCCCAGGACCCAGAGAACCTGGAACAGCCTAGGAAGATTCTGAGCTGCAGACACCTGCGGGAAGAGGGACTGTGCCAGTTCAAGGTGCCACATTGCTGCCACCTACCACCCATCAGAGGGCACCAAGCTGGAAACAGACGCTATGCAAATGGTTTCTTTTTCTTTCAGACAGGTGTCTGTGATTTAAATTGTTTCAAACATTTCTTTTTTTTTTGAGGGGGGGTGGTGGGTGCCATGCCACGTGGTTTGTGGGATCTTAGTTCCCCAACCAGGGATCGAACCCAGGCCCACGGCAGTAAAACCACAGAGTCTTATCCACTGGACCGCCAGGGAATTCCCAAACTTTTGTTTCCTAATTGAAGTATAGTTGATTTACAACGTTGTGTTAGTTTTCTGGTGATTCAGGTATACATATTCTTTGTCATATTCTTTTCCATTATGGTTACAGATAAATATAATATTAATATTTATTTATTTATTTATTCTTTGTCTTCCCTCTACCTTGATCCATTTTCCCCTTCCCTAAATGCATTTACCTACGTCTCACTTAGCCTGTGGTCACTTAAACTGCCTTTGGTTTAAGAGGTCCTCCACAGTGTCCAGCAACATTCCCACTAAATAAAGAGCCCTTTGTAACAATAAAATAACATTTAAATTCTACAGATAATAACAAAAATTGTGGATGCCTTTACTTAAGGGAACCACTTTGAAAGTTTTCGGTCATGATACAGAAAGCATGTAATTCTAAAGAAGATCTAAGTGTCCAGGTGTTTGTTGGACACAGACTGAACTGGGAGTTAGTGAATGGAGTGGAGATTTGTTAGGATTATAAACACAAAGGTTTTTTCTTTACAGAAAGCAACATCAGAATCTTTCTTTCCAAAGTATGGTTTGCAGACCAGAAGCACCAACATCACCTAGAAGCTTCTGAGAAAGGCAGAATCTCAGGCTCCACCTCCGATCTATTGAATCGATTCTGCTTTTTTTTTTTTTTTTTTTTTTTTGCGGTACACGGGCCTCTCACTGTCGTGGCCTCTCCCGTTGCGGAGCACAGGCTCCGGAGGCGTAGGCTCAGCGGCCATGTCTCACGGGCCTAGCCGCTCCGCGGCATGTGGGATCTTCCCGGACCGGGGCACGAACCCGTGTCCCCTGCATCGGCAGGCGGACTCTCTACCACTGCACCACCAGGGAAGCCCCGATTCTGCATTTTAATAAGACCCCCAGGTGACTGAAATGCACATAAAAGTTTTCAAGGCGCTGCTCTAGAAGAAAGTATATGGATTAACCCTCCATGTGTCCCAGATTCACTCAGTAGAATTAATAATCATCCAAAATACTAACAACTCACTCATGGCTGCAACGGAATAGTTTCACTTAGAAGAGGCTACTTCCTCCTGGCAGCACTTCTAAGATTCTGAGTAGCATCATAGGTCGAATGGCGTTTTGTAAACACACTAAATGTAGTTTGTGGCAACCTCCCCCCGCCACCAAAAAAATACAAGAATAAAAAGAATCCCCACATCTCCTTCTGGCTGAGTGTTTACTTATGGTAATAGGGTCCCGATTCAATAAATACATTAAGTAGTCCCATTTTTAAATTCTGTGCCCCCTTTGTCCCACCCCACCCCTATGGGGGCTTCTTACTCCCCAGTCCCTGTCCTCAGCCAAAAAGAGAAACTCAACATGTTCCCAAGAGTTGGTCTCTACAGCTTGTTTCTCCAGGAGGAACTGAAGATCAAAGCTCTAACCTTCTCCAGGACAGTACAAAATACTACCATAAAAATATGAAGACCAAACATTTCCTATATGCACTCGACATCATTTTCACGGCCTGAGACCATCTGTTATTCTCTTTTTCATGGATGTCAGCCTCGTTTCCTCCATTAGACTATAAGTAACATGAAGGTGAGGGTCGTACCCTGCATTTCCTTTGTTTGTATTTTAGCACTGGAGGCATACAATCTAGGCACTCCATAAAAAACAGTTTTCTGGTTGGTCAGTCATAACTCCCACGACATAGAGTGCCTTCTGCCTTTTACTTAATTATAATAACTGTAATGCTAGCTAACATCTATGCACCAGACATTGTTGTATGTTGCATGTATTTACACATTAAGTCCTCTTAAGGACTCTCTAAAGTGGTTACTCTCTCCACTCTACAAATGAGCAAACTGAGGCACAGAGTAGCTTAGTAACTTATCCAAGAGCACACAGCTACAAAGTGTTCGTGTGGGGATATAAATCCCCATAGTATGACTAGAGAACCACTGGGCATCCTGCCCCATCGAAGTCCTACATTCCCGTTTCAAGTTCTCCTTCTGAGAAATCTCACTGCCGGACCCTAAGAATTATATAAAAGAGTGTCCAAACTTATTTTTCACATAATCCACAGTAAGAATCTTATTTTGCATCCTAGCCCAGGCACAAACACACACTAAAACAAATGTTTCTCGAAAAAACAAAACCTATCCTTACATGGGACTTATTACTATTTTCTATTCTATTTCATTCAATTCTATTTAGTTTTCAAAATGCTGATCATACTTTACTAAATTGATTTTACAACCCAAACTATCGTGACCTTCAGTCTGAAAAACTGCTTACAGCTTCATTTCACTAAATTCCTGAGATATTGCGGTGTGTTTTCTGGCCTTCCGTGCAAAGATGGTCATGATCTTCTGGGGACCTCAGTCCACTGGCAGGGCTCTGGATAAGTGCATCAGTAACTTCCAGAGGGAGGATTATTCCCTGTGACGAGAAATCTCAAGAAAGGCTTCTCGAGACATGGGCAAGACTCTGAAGAGGAGACAGGCTTCAAAAGGCAATAGTCCCAGGCAGAGAAACTCAGAGAAAAGGTGTTCCAAGCAGAGAACTCAAAGGAGGCTGCAGAAGAGGATGTGCTTGTCAGGCAACATGGGAGACGGGTACGCTACATTTAGAGTCACAGACCTGACAGTCTCTGTGAGTCATGGATCTTGTGAAAGTCAACCTCTCTGAGCGGCAAGATTCTCACTGGTGAAATGGGAATAAGAATAGCATCTGCCTCACTTCTCGAAGAGGCCAGTTCTGAAGAGGACGTGATACTAGAAAAAAATGTGTATAAACATCTAACGAAAACATAGCTGGTGTGTGTGTGTGTGTGTGGCAGGATAAACTGTGGAAATACTGCCGTGATTTGCTTTTTGCTATTAACTGTCAGGATCATAGAATAACAGAGTCAGTAGAACGCCTGGAAATTAATATGACCTAATCTGGAGCTCTGAAACTTGTTAGTGACTCAACTATCTTGAATACATTTGTGTTGCATGTTGCCATCTCAAAGACTTTCAGGGATAATGTCTTATTATCATGCTAGTCAAAACATGTTTTATTTGTTATTTCTATGTCTAGCTGAAATTTGAGTCACTTACTATGCATATATAATTTATAATAAAAATAAAATGTAGAAATTTTAAAAAAATAGAGGACGTGAAACAACGTCTGAAAACCCACTGAGAAGTAAGTGCACAGAACTGATGGGAAGGCAATTCATTAAGTGAATCCTCTGTGCTGTTCCCATCAGCCATGATGTCTCACAACAACACAGAGATGTCAGCACTGCTATTATCTCCCTTATGTAGATAAGGAAACTGAAGGTCCAAGAGGGAACGTTACTTGCCCAAGGTCACATAGCTAGTGGAAGGCAGAGACAGAACTCAAACCAGATCTGCCTGCCTAAGCCCTCCTCACCCCACTATATGTATGTCTTAAATGGTGGTGAGACAGGCTGGGACCTGGGACCCTTTGCTGCAGTACTTGCACCTGGACAAACGTCTCCTTGAGCAGCAAAATCAACAAGCTCATTTGTATGAGGCATCTTTAAAAAAAAAGGCTCACAGATACAGAGAACAGATTGGTGGCTGACAGAGGTGGTGGTGGGGTAGGCAAAATGGGTGAATGGAGTCAAAAGGTACAAACTTCCAGTTATAAGATAAATAAGTCATGGAGATGCCATGGACATCAGGGTGACTATAATGATGAACCTAGTGGCAGGGCAGGAATAAAGACATAGACATAGAGCATTGACTTGAGGACACCGGGTGTGGAGGGGGAAGCTGGGACGAAGTGAGAGAGTGGCATGGACATACATACACTACCAAATGTAAAACAGATAGCTAGTGGGAAGCAGCCGCATAGCACAGGGAGATCAGCTCGGTGCTTTGTGACCACCTAGAGGGGTGGGATAGGGAGGGTGGGAGGGAGACGCAAGAGGGAGGGGATATGGGGATATATGTATATGTATAGCTGATTCACTTTGTTATAAAGCAGAAACTAACACAGTGTTGTGAAGCAATTATACTCCAATAAATGTGTATTAAAAATAATAATAAATAAAATAAGAAAAAAAATAATCCTGTAGCATATATTTGAAAGTTGCCAAGAGAGTAGATCTTAAAAGTTCTCATTATGAGAAAAAAAAATTGTTACTGTGCATAATGATGGATGTTAACCAGACACTGTTATTCATGTATTTATATTTATACTGTGGTGATCATTTCACAATACATACAAAGATCGAATCATTATGTTGTACACCTGAAATTAGTGTTATATGCCAATACTATCTCAATTAAAGAAAGAATAAAAAAACAGAATGTGCTTTGAAAAGGTGAAGTGCTATGATGGTGAACTCCATCTTAAAAACCCATTAAATATATATATAGAATATATATGTTATTAATATATATTATATATGTAATATATATTAATAACATATATATTCTATATATTTATATTTAAACTGAACCTAAAAAAAAGGATAAACTAAAGGATTATGAGTTTTCATCACAGATCCTCTTTCCAAAAAGATTCACCACCATGTTTTTTAGGAATTCCCCTGTTGCAGTTAAATTTTTTTAACTAATTCATTTAGAAATTTTTAGGAGCTCATGTGCTGCTGTCGTTCTTTTCTGATTTTCCCTCCAGGTTCATTCTGGGTATCACTTTGTAAAACAGATGTGAGACTCTCAGAAATGAAGGTGTTTCCTGCATTATTTGCTTTTCTTTGTATTATTTACCTCTAAGCCCCACTTCAGGCTTCCTCGAACCATCTAAAGGTAAAGGGCTGCATAACTTTTGTTGAGATTCTCCATCAGATTGGGAATTGGGCTTTCTTGAATCGCTCTGAAGCAAAATCTGTGCCCAAGAAGTTGGAAAGGGGAGATGTACTGTACCATGTTGGTGTCTGGTGAGAAACCCACTTTTGAACTCCCAGGGCTCAACTTTGCCCTGGGTTTGTGACCTTGAGCGCATGGTAGGAGGGATGCAAGTGATGTGCCTTCCTCTGTCTCCCCAGAACCCCTTCTTTAGACCTTGAGGTGGAAACTCAACTGAACCAACAGACCATCTCAGGAGCAGTTTTCTGACCAAAATAAGTGAGGCAATGAGGGTCAGTCAGCAAGGTCACTTGGGGTGTAACCTTGGATAGGTCCCACCTACTCTCTTCCAACCTTTATCAAAATGATATCCAATTCAAACAGGCTGCATTTTATGTTAGCAATATCCACAGGCAGGCAAAATCAAGCAGTAGCATGCCAGGGATCTGTGAGACTCTGGAGCAGGCAGTGTGAGCATGGGCCTAAGTGGAGCAAGGATAAATCATTAGCAACTCTGACTCCCCCAGAATCGATGCCGTGATTAGGCAAGAGATCTAGGTAATAGTCTCTGCATGTAACCAGCCTACTTTCTAACACACCTATGAAAAGGCAAACAGAAAGGAAGAGTCCAGCCCAGTCCATGCGTAACACTGAAAAGGATTTCACCTTGACGCCAGGTCAATCCTACCTCTGATATTCAGGGCTTCGGACTTCTTCTCCTTTTTCATAGCCTCTTCTGGTTCATTCTGCGTAGTCAGGGAATCACCTGCATTCAAAGAAGAAACCTTGTGTTGTGTATAAGTTCTACAAACAAAAAGAACCAATGGACTCAAAAAAACGTTTCATTATTTTCAAAGCCCACTACCTCATCAGCCCCCCCACCTCTCCAAACACACAGCCTAGAGTGGCACATTTTGGCCTTTAAATCAGCCTTGTGATTCACCTTTGGACTTCCTTCACACTTTCATTCAAGTTCAAACAAACAAACAAAAAAAGAGGCAGTGGGAATCCACCCCCAACCCCAAACCCATAACTCCCAGGGGGATGGACGGATGGGCAAAGGGGGAAGGAGAAAAACAAAGTGCAGATAGTATCCAATGGAGGAGGGAGAGGAGAGAGTGCTATCTGTTGCCCAACAATAATAACTGATTTCCGAGAGAATCAATACTCCTATACAAAGAAAATAGGGGAAGGGGAAAAAGAGGCAAAGGGGGCCCGAGGACCCAGGAGGAAAAAGAAAAGAAATCGGGGGAATACGTTCAGTTAGCGGCACAGACTTAAAGCCGGCCGGCAGAGGAAATAGTTGTGGTTTTTTTGTTTTTGTGTTTTTTTGTTTTTAAAGCAGACAGGTAAAAAGAGGGCGTGGGGCGAGGAAGAAGGGACCGGGCGCGCGGGGAAGGGAAGGGCAACGCTGTCCAGAAGATGCAACCGAAAGGCACCTGCTACGTTGGAGAACACGGTCGCCCCCTTCTCGTCCTTCCTGTCCACCGAGGCCACACGGAGGGTCACGGCCGAGTCGCGGCCGGAGGCTGGCAGGGCGGCGGCGTGCCAGCGGCCCTCAGCGCCTTGGGGACCCGGGAAGACGCCGCGAGGGCCGACCCCGGCCGCCGGTTGCTGTTGCCGCTTCTGTTGGCGGCGGCGGCGGCCGCAGCAGGCGAACCAGGCAGCGCAGTCCCGGAAGATGAGCAGCCCTACCACGTTGACGGCCAGCCCCAGGGCGCCCACGATGAGCACCAGCTCGGGGTCATCGATGCGCTCGGGCCGGGCGAGGCGCAGCACGGCCTCCACGAAGATGGTGAAGCAGAGCGCGGTAAGGAAGACGGCGTTGCCGAGCGCACCCACCACCTCGGCGCGGGCGTAGCCGTAGGTGGCGCTCAGGCTCCCGCGGGGGCGCCGGGCGATGTAGCCGGCGCTCAGCCCCACGCACAGCGAGATCAGGTCCGACAGCATGTTGAAGGAGTCGGACAGCAGCGCGATGGAGTTGCCCAGGTAGCCCGACACCAGCTCGGCCACGAAGAAGGCGATGGTGAGCACGAGCATGAAGAGCAGCCTGCACGTTTTGCCCGAGTAGCGGCCCATCCCCGCCCGGCCGATCGTCCCGCCGCCACAGGTGGGGCGCGGCGCCCTGGACTCCGCCGTGGCCTGGTCCCCGCCTCCCGGGCCGCGCTGCCCGCCGGCACCCGGGCTTCTTATAAGGCGGAGGCGGAGGCAGAGCGGCCCCGGTCCCCGCACGTACAGAGTCTAAAGGAAGGGCCGGGCGGCCGTATCTAAGGGACCTTTCGCCGCCTCCCCGACCCCTGCCCCTCCCTCGCGGCTCGGCCTCCCTTGGTACATGGCCACGGGCCAGTGTCTGTCCTTCTAAGGACGGAAGTGGGCAGAGAGGAAAGCTGCCGAAAAGAGGGGGCGTGCCTGGATGGCACCCGTCACAGACACCCCCTAAACACCAGTGGTGTTCACCCGACGACCCCTTTTCTCCAGTCCCTCCAATCATCTGTGCCGTGACTGTTGGCTTTTAGTGATAAGGACCTTGACTGCTGCGGGGTGTGTTCGCAGTGGTGGACGTGAACACCTTCGCGTACGTGCCCAGACACCGATTCATTACAGATTCCCTAAGAAGCTGGGAGCACCGACCCGTCCCACCCTGCCCTTCCGGGTGCTTCCTGCCTTGCATTTTGCGAAGTTGGAGCTGATTGCTCACTTGGCACTCCCACTCCAACACCACACATGGTGTAGCTATTTTATCCTCTCTTCTTGCTCACAGCCTTCATAAAGGGCACACTATCGCTTCTGTCACCCCCTCATGGCCCAGCATCACCCCTGTCCGCCTTTAGGAACTTGGCTCACAAGGTCACCTTCCAGAGGTGAACTGCAGGCAGCCCTGGGGGAGAGCTCAGATCACACTTCTGTGAGCCTGGCACTCCCTCCCAGCTCTCAGAAATGCAGTTTCTCTGTCATAGGTGCAGGTCCCTTGGCCACCAAGAAAAACAAGGCTGGCCTCCTCTGTGTACTTGTCTCCGTTCTCCATTGGAGAGAATATTCTCCTCACCCCCATGGGTCCCTCCCAGCATGACCTGATAGAGTTCAGTGACTGACCTACGTGAAGGCTTATTCCAAATAGAGCCTTTCTGTTGACAAGAGGCTGTGTTCCAAGTAAACGTCACCCAGAAGAGGACTGTCTCCAGGACTCGGGGAAAAACCAAGGATCGTGGTCCTTGAAGATGGGTGTTTGCTCTTAGTCAGTTCAGGGAGCGGGGTGGAGGAATCTTGCAGGTTTCTTTATTGGTTTGTTTTGGTTTTATACTCTTGTCTCATTCCGAAAAAGATCTGAGGGTGAAGTCTGATGATCTCTCTTCTCCCTCCCCCATTCCCAACCCCTGAACTTTAACCATTCCTAAAAAAACACATCTGCTTTTGGCTTGGAGATGAATAAAAATGTCTCACTCCAAAACAGCCACAGAATCCATTCAGGGAACATTCTAATTCTAGTCCCATTCATTGCCTTAGCCTTGTAAAGCATGATCTTGTCTTTTCATGGTCCCCAAGGGTCCTTAACAAGATGCAAAAACTTCTTGGATCTGAGGGTTCCACCTTATACAAGATGAGCCTCGAAATTCTGGGACCCTGTGAGGCATTCCCTTCCCACCTCCAGGAAAATACCCCTACGCTGAGAACTTGAGGAAATTGATCATTTAAAGTCTTCTCTAGGGACTTCCCTGGAGGTCCAGTGGTTAAGACTCCGTGCTACCAATGCAGGGGACACGGGTTCGATCACTGGTCAGGGATCTAAGATTCTGCATGCCCCATGGCGCGGCCAAAAATAAAATTAAAAAATAAAAAAAAAACACCACCGTTATTTCAAAAATAAATCAATAACTAAAGTCTTCTTCAAAAATTGGTATTAAAATGATCAAAAACTAAAAAGCAGTAAAGATATATAGGCTGATGAAAGTTTTGAGGCTGAATGGTCTTGCACAAGGTTCCTTAATTGTCTGGGCCTGTTGTCACTACTGTAAAATGAGGGTAATCATAGTGCCCTCTCATAAGGTTGTGAGGATTGAAGGGGTTAATAGGTGTAAAGTGATTATAACAGTGCTATTGTAACAGATTATAATAGTAAGCACTCAATAAATGTTAACTGCTTATTTAAAAAAAAAAGAAGCAGCAGACAGGAAGAAAAAGAAGGTGTGGGATGAAGAAGAGAGTGGGCAAGAGAAGGGAAGAACGAAGTGGTCCAAAGGGCCACATGATAGTATTAATATTAGTATTAATATTAGTAATACAGCATGTGTAACAAAATTGCTATTGAGCCACAGATGACACACTCTAATACAAGAAGAAGCTATGCCCAAGTACTGCAGACTATGAAACCCCTGAGACATGTAACCTATGACAGAAAGCCAAGCAGTCAAAATAAGAGAGAAAGGCCTTTCGGAGATCACTTGACAGCGTTAACACAGTCCCCACTGATTGCATTTCTCTGTCATTCACAACTGCAAGAAAAACCTGAGAACAGCAGAAATATATCACTTGTGTCTGTTGCCCAGTCATTCTCCTAACTAAAGGCATATAAGAAGAATTATGTCATTGCCCCGGGAGGGCAGTCAGTGGAACTAGAAAGCCAGCGGCTGAGGAAGCATAGTGCCCTGCCCAGGGCCTAGTTCCTGACTTCAAGGAAGTCTAAAGACTAAGGGTGTCAACCAAAAGCACTTAAGGAAAATGTTCTGATATATATAGTTGTGTGTATATGTATATACATACATGTTGCTGTGTGTACATATATATATAGTTATGTGTAAATATATATAGTTTGTGTGTGTATATGTATACATACACATCTATATATATATAGGTTATACATATATAATCTAAATTAATTGCCAAAAATTTAGACTTCATCTTATAGTTACTATGAATTATGAGGTTTCGGTAGCTTTTTTTTTTTTAATTTTTATTGGAGTATAGTTGATTTACAATGTTGTGTTAGTTTCAGGCATATAGCCAGTGAATCAGTTATACATATACATATATCCACTCTTTTTTCTTTAGATTCTTTTCCCATATAGGCCATTAAAGAGTATTAAATAGAGTTCCCTCTGCTATACAGTAGGTCCTTATTAGTTATCTATTTTATATATAGTAGTGTGTATATGTCAATTCCAATCTCCCAGTTTATCCCTCCCCCCCAACCCCCTGATAACTATAAGTTTGTTTTCTACATCTGTAACTCTATTTCTGTTTTGTAAAGTTCATTTGTACCATTTTTTAAAATTCCACATATAAGCAATATCATATGATATTTGTCTTTCTCTGTCTGACTTACTTCACTCAGTATGCCAATCTCTAGGTCCATCCATGTTGCTGCAAATGGCATTATTTTGTTCTTCTTTATGGCTGAGTAATATTCCATGGTATATATGTACCACATCTTCTTTATCCATTCCTCTGTTGATGGACATTTAGGTTGCTTCCATGTCTTGGCTATTGTAAATAGTGCTGTAATGAACATTGGGGTGCATGTATCTTTTTGAATTATGGTTTTCTCCAGATATCTGCTTAGGAGTGGGAGCTTTTGGTTATTGAGCTCTGACTCTCTGCCTAGCCCTTGTGCTGAGTACTTTATAGTCATTATCTCATTTCATCCTCACAACAGCCCCATAAAATAAGTACAGGAAGACTTCAGAGATACTGTGGGTTCGGTTCCAGATGACCCCAATGACGGCCAATGAAGCGAATATCACAAGAAAGTGAGTCACACAGAATTTATGGTTTCCCAGTGTATTTAAAAGCTATGTTTACACTATACTGTGGTCTATTAAGTGTATAATAATAGCATTATGTCTAAAAATGCAATGTACATAACTTGATTAAAAATACTTTCTTGCTAAAAATGCTAACCATCACCTGAGCCTTCAGTGAGTCATAGCAGTAACATAAAGATCACTGATCACAGATCACCAAAACAAATATAATAATAATGAAAAAATTGGAAATATTGTGAGAACTTTCAAAATGTGACACAGAGACACGAAGTGAGAAAATGCTATTGGAAAAATGGCCCCAATAGACTTACTCGATGCAGGGTTGCCACAAACCATCGATTTGTAAAACACACAATATCTGTCTACCAAGCACAATTAACCAAAGCACACACACACAAAAAAAATGAGGCATGCCTGTACTACTTTATAGGTGAGGAACCTAAAGCCCAAAGATTTGAAGTAACTTGGGCTTCCCTGGTGGCGCAGTGGTTGAGAGTCCGCCTGCCGATGCAGGGGACGCGGGTTCGTGCCCCGGTCCAGGAAGATCCCACATGCCACGGAGCGGCTGGGCCCGTGAGCCATGGCCGCTGAGCCTGCGCATGCGGAGCCTGTGCTCCGCGACGGGAGAGGCCACAACAGTGAGAGGACCGCGTACCGCAAAAGAAACCAAAAAAAACAAACAAAAAAACCTCTTTGCTGCTACACATCTAAGCCATATCCTGTAATATGTCATATCTATAATAAAGTTGGTGTTATGTTCAACTATCATCTGTCTCTTAGCTATCAATTGCTTCCAAACCTAGGAGAGTAAAAAAGGGGTATTCTTAATTAGTACCTAAAGCCCTAACATACTGGTGAGTTGGCAGGAACCTTGAGAAGGATAAAGGTGAGAATCTAGAGGCCAAACTAACACATGGAGATTGAGGCTTCTGGTGAGGCCAGGGCAGGCGCTGTTAAGTTTTAGGTCTCCAGTAAGTGTGAGCCTGGCAGGATTTTGACCTTGGCAAATGAAAGCAGCTTCCTGCCTACAGAAGAATGGTTGTTGTTATAGATGTTTTAATAGGCCTTTGAGAGCATGAGTTTTGAAGACTGTTTTCTTACTGTGTGCTTCAGTCTTACTGTGCAAAGAAAGTGAGAGAGAGAGTAGTTTGCTCTCAAAAACAAGGACATTGCACCACAGGAAGAGAGAGTTTTCTTCAGGCTAGACAAATGCAGAAAAGAAAAGGAGATGCACGTCTATCTAAATATACTTAAAGAGGGGATTAGATTAGATCAGACTGGGAACTTGGAACCAAAGATATCTTTCAGAGACAGGAAGCAAGATTTCAGACGGCTGATTGGCATCTAGGAATGCACCTCACCACTCCCAGAGGGAACCAGATGCAGGGACCTATTAAAAGTCATCCTCTTAGAACAGACTTAGGGTTGCCAAGGGGTGGAGGGGAGGGATGGACTGGGAGTTGGGGATTAGCAGATGCAAACTATTATATATAGGATGGATAAACAAGGTCCCACTGGATATCACAGGGAACTATATTCAATATCCTGCGATAAACCATAATGGAAAAGAATACGAAAAAGAATGTAAATATATGTATAACTGAATCACTTTGCTGCAGTAGCAACTAACACAATACTGTAAATCAACTATACTTCAATAAAATAAATTTTAAAAAAATTTAAAGAAAGAGTCAATAGTCTTAACGAAAAAGGCATCCTCTTAAAGCTATGATACCATCTGAAATAAAAGCAACTGGGGAATACAGCAATTGTCCCACATCTGCCCCATTGTCATATGCTGGGGATCTGTGTGAATGGGGATGATGCCCACCCACTGTGGAAGTGGATGAAAGTCCAGCCCAAGGGGAGGGGCATGCTGGGAAATGCCATCAAATGAAACTTCACCAAGTTCCTCATTGACAAGAACGGCTGTGTGGTGAAGTGGTACGGTCCCATGGAAGAGACCCTGGTGATAGAGAAGGACCTGCCGTGCTACCTCTAGCTCCACAAGTGTGCTCCCCTGACCCGAGCCTGCCACCTGTGCCCCTCGGAGCCTTCCACCCGGTGTCCATGATGGTCTGCCTGAAAACCAGCCCCTGGTGGGGCAGACCCGAGAACCCGGCGTGCACCCCTGCCAGAGGAAGCTTCCTCGGCCCGGCTCACGGCTTGGCAACCCCACCCCCTGCTGCCTTGTGGGAATAAAACACACAATACAAATTGGAAAAAAAACCCAAAAAGGCCCTTTCTTTGTTTCTTTAGTTCACAGATCTTCAGGGTGGGGATGGAGGGGAGTTGCACCCGAGGAGCCTCATTTGCCCTGGGCCCTGAATAAGATGACAAGATCCTGAACGTGAAGCTGATGCCCTATGAGATGAGACGGTAGGGGTTTGGGGAGCAGCGAATGATTTTGTATGTGGAAATGACATGAACTATAGCTGGAGGGCAGACTGTGCAGATTGTTTTTTCCAAAGATGCCCACAACCATATCTCCTATTCCACAGGGAGACACTGATGCTTCTATCCAGAAGTGCGTCTGAGGGCTTGATTCTCCTTCCGTCTTGTCACTTGCTTGTAACCCATACAATCTGAGGTCGGGCCAGAAAAGGCATTGAGGTGTTTACCTTGTTTGATGGAACACTCATGTTTGAAACCTGACCCACCGTGGACGATGTCCTGAGGCCACGCTGTGTGAGGAAACCAAGCCCCACAGCAAGGGCATGTGTAGGGGTCCAGTCAGCAGTCCTAGACGTTGAGACCTCCCAGCCCAGGAGCCAGACATATGATGATGCAGCCTCTCACCATCACCTCGCTACCCCCAGCCTTTGAATCTCCCCAGCCGAAGCCTCAGACATCGTGAAGCAGACAAGCTGTTCCCACTATGTCCCTTCCCAATTCTGGCCCAGAGAATTGTGAGTATCATCAGACGATTGTTGTTTTACTCTTTTATGCCACTATTTGTGGTGGTTTGTTACACAGTAACCAGGACAGGGAACCACCATGTAAAGACCGACAGAGCTATACCAAAGCTTCTACACAATTTGGAGCTATCTGAGAGGAGAAGCCAGGAAGATTAGCATAGAATATTTAAGGTGTCATTAGATGTCCTTTAAAGCAAAACAGTGATCGTGGATGTGGCGGTTTGCCTGTGTTCTGTTGGACAGGTCAAAAACAGACAGAGCTAGGACACCAAGGTCAGGGAGAAGGAGGATGAGACGTACTGCAGGGGATCAGGCAAGAACATAAAAGTGTGAGTCCAGGCCTGGCTTATACTTTTGGTTTATTTGGAAAATGCTTTTCAAGTGAGATGATCCAACTCAGAGAGGTGAGAGTTGACGAGATCTGTTTGGACAACAGTTAACAGTTGCTTTTGGCAAATCCATAAACACTGAATTCATTTCCCTCACTGTGATAAGAAAAAAATCTATGTTGGAAAAATAAATGTCTGGCCCAGAAAACAAGGACCAAGTAAAAGGAAAAATGTCCAACAAAAACACTAGCCTCATGTGGGGTAGAGAAGGAAAGAGAACAACTTTAAGAACTTATTAAGCCACGAAACCACGAACAACTCAACTTAGCCTTCCTGAGAGAAGAGCACAAGAGGAACAAAAGCACGAGAAGCCCCTCCTACGCTTCAGAAGATTCAGCAGGAAGATCCACTCTGCAAGGCCTGAGGCAATCAAAGGCTGTGGGCAGACAATCTCTGGAAGGTCGGAAAGCAGCAGCACGAACAACAGGATGAGCTTCCAATATTTCAAAACAGCTTCAGCTCAGAAATCCACGGAGACTGACCCTCAGGCTGAAACAAACATGGGAGTGAGGGAGAGGCTTCCTCAGGAGGCAGGAGTCACAGGCCTGAGCAGCTCTGCAGCTGGAGACGGCAGCAGCAAATCTCTGAGGCACGGGATTAATAAGAGCCCACTCACAGGAGAGTGAGTGTAGACAGAGCGGAGATAGGCACTCAAGACGGAAATGGAATTCAGGAGTTGGCTTACTTGCATTCCTTCCTTCCTCCCTTCCTTCCTCCCTCCCTCTCTCCCTCCTTCCTTCCTCCCTTTCTTCCTCCCTCCCTTCCCTCCCTCGATCCCCCCTCCCTCCCCCACCTCCTCCCTCCCTCTCTCCCTCTTTCCCCCCTCCCTTCCTCCCTCCCTCTCTCCCTTCCTCCCTCCCTCCTCCCTCCCCCACCTCCTCCCTCCCTCCCTCCTTCCCCTCCCTTCCTCCCTCCCTCCCTCCCTTCCTCCCCCCCTCCTTCCCTCCCTCCCTTCCTTCCTTCCTTCTCTCTCTCTCTCTCATACACACACACACACACACACACACACACACACTGACTAGGAAGGAAAAGTGCCACAAGTAAAATCTGGAGCCCACGATGCCATTGCTGCAAATTTCTAAACTCTGCAAGTAGACAGGGAATATTTTAAATGTCGCTCCCTGAAAAAGGATGCAGTGGGTTTACCAGATACAAAAATCTTGGTATCATTATTAACCTCCTGTTGTGAGGCCTGTGCCAGCAGAGCCAAGTCTGCTGACACATACCAACCCACATCTTAGAGAGGCAGAAACCAAGAAGACTCCATCTGTCATTCACCCTTTCCTCTAACATCCCTGAGCCTCTGCTATGATCCCTATAAGTAGTAGTGAGGGCCTGGCTCACACTAAGTGCTGAGTTCTGGGAACATAAATTTACCTCTATTAACTGCTTTAGCTCTGGGATAATATTATGTGGTTCTGTCAAACGTTTTGGACGCTTCAAAAAGTGTGGCAGGAAATTAAGAAAATACTCAGAGGCCAGAAATGAAGTGAAAGCCCAAATCCAGAAAGGTGAGTTGAAGCCGGAATCCAACTTAAGGATATCTGTCCAATAAAGACAAAAGCTCCAGCCTTGGATTTTAATAGCCACGTGACCAGGTATGGCATAAGAGACAAAAGTTAGATCCATGCAAGATGAGATCAGAGATTCCCCTCATAAAGGTAAATCCTTTGGTGAAAGTTTGAATCAAAGCAAAGCAAATGATAAAATAAACAAAAACTCACTACCTCAAAGAAGACAGCATGAAAACTTGCATGTTTCAGCCTTGGTTTTGGGTGGAGAGAAAAACATCCCCTATGGGAAGTTGGAACGGTACTGTGGCCTTCATGTGGGAATGAAGTCTAAATTCTCACAATAATAATAATAATAATAGTCCTCAAGCAAAGAATTTTTAAAGTGCTCACAAGTTGGTAATGGCTTCAGGGACCCGATGAAAAGAAATGCAAATCTTCCGTGGAAAAATATACTTACAATCTATTCCTCAAAGAATCCCCTCAAAGAAAGTTCCACTGATCATGAGTTTACAATAAAAAATTATGAAACACATAAAACATGAAGAAGCAAACCACTTTGAGAGAGGCAGGGAAAATAATAAACAGCAGAATCAGACATTCAAAAGTTGCAGATGTTGAGAATATCAGCTACAGAATATAAACTGAGTATATTTAATATACAGGAATAAAGGAAGGTAAAGAAAATATAAATAAAGATCAAGGCACTATAAATGAAAAATATATTAGTTGAAACTGAAAACTCAATACAAGGCATACCTACTCCTCCTAGCCAGGGTGTTATCAGTGAAGGCCTGGTGGGGAGCCTGAACTCCCAGTCCTGCCCAGCAGTGATGAAGTACCCCTCTTCCTCAGGGGGTCAACAAACTCCAAGTGGGAAACCTGAATTTCCACTTCCATCTTACAATAACAAAGCAGCACCCCCCTCCTCCCACCAGCACCATGTCAGAGAAGGCCTGCTCAAACAGAAAATTTAAATAAGATCCACAGTCTCGTAATACCCCAAACGTCCAGGATTCGTTTGAAAATCTTTCATCATACCGAAAACCAGGGAAATCTCAACTTAAGTGAGAAAGGTCACCAGTGCTGAGATGACACAGATGTTAGAATTATCTGATGAGGACTTTAAAGTAGCCGTTATAAAAATACTTCCACAAGCAATTGCAAACACAATTGAAAGAAATCAAAAAGTAGAAAGTCTCAGCAAAGAAACAGAAGATGTAAAGAAGAATCAAATGGAAATTTTAAGACTGAAAAATACAATAACCAAAATTTTAAATTTCAATTAGGAAGTCCCTGGCAGTCCAGTGGTTAGGACTCCATGCTCTCACTGTCGAGGGTCTGGGTTCAATCCCTGGTCAGGAAGCTAAAATCCCACATGCTGCGCAGCATGACCGAAGAAACCTCCATGAATTGGCTCAACAGCAGAATGGAGAAGATAGAGAAAAAAATCAGTGAACTTGAAGACAGAATAACAGAAAGTTCCCTATCTGAGCAACAGAGAGAAAATAGGTGGGAAAATGAATAGGAGCTTCCAGGTCGTTGAACACATCAGGATGCCGGGAGGGTGGTGTACTCAGAGAGGGCGTGGGAGCTCCACACCCCTTAAATGTAAATGGTCTAAATATACCAATTAAAAGGCATAAGATTGGCAGAGAGACTAAAAAAATACACCCAACTACCTTCATACCATGGAATAGTCACCAGTAAAAAGAAACCAACTACTGATACACAGAACAACTGGGATGGATCTTAAGGGCATTATACTGAAAGGAAAAAGCCAATTTCAAAGGTCACATATGTATGATTCCATTTATATAGCATTCCTGATATTAGAAGATTATAAAGATGGAAAGAGTGGTTTCAAGGGCATAGAGATGGGGAGTGAGGATATGGAATTATGGGTATGATTATAAAAGGGTAGCATGGGGGATAACTTTGTGGTGATGTAATCATTCTGCATCTTGATTTTGGGAGTGGTTACACAAATCTACACATGTGGTAAAATGTCATAGAACTATATACACACATTGCACCAATGTCAATTTCTGAATAAGTGCAGGTACATCTAAAGAACTACCTAGACTACCTAGAATGCAACACAGAACAACAAAAAGTAGAAAATATGAAAAGCAGTTTACAAGACATGGAGGACAGAGTAAGAAGATCTAAAATTATCTAATTACTGTTGCAGAAGGAGAAATGGGGCAGAGGCAAAACTAGAAAAGATCATATCTGAAAATCTTCCAGAGTTTATAAAAGCTATAAATGCTTAGATTTGCGAAACGTGACAATTCTCAGGGGGGATAAATGAAAAGAAATTCACATTTGGAAATATTGTAGCAAAACTGAAGAACACCAAAGGCAAAGAGAAGATCTTTAAAAGGCGGTGAACTTATCCAACCTTGGATGTCCTGAAGGAATGACATCTATTCCAGTGGAAAACAATCCAGATTAACACAACTGAAGGGATCATGACTCTCCCAGGCCTGAGAATGAACTCAGAGGAAGTTCCCAAACTGAGGAAGATTTGGTGTTTTGTGATTTTGTTTTGATTTATCTTTGATCTGGACTTTAAGTTAATAATCAGGGGCTTTGATTTCTTCAGATAGAAAGTCATAAGGTCAAATATATTTAATTTTGAATTTTAATTTTTTCCCTTATAATTTGATATTAACAGGGGATTCATGTTATTTAAATTTGGGGCATTTTTATGTTACTGACATTGAATTATTAGACTATCTTGATGCTATCATTTCATGTCACTGTGTAATCTCTAATGAGCAATAATGAACATTTTGGGGGCTTCAGAGTTCAGTTAACTTACATATTTTCTGTTCTAACCCATTTTAGCCGTTGAGGGGATGGGTATCAAAATCGCTTAACACTGGTCACAAGGAAAATACCCACAGGAAAGAGTGGTTATTGCAGGGGATGCAGGCCTTGTGAATACTGACAGCAATACTATCCTGATAACTGTCTATCTAGCTCTTCAAGGGGAGCCCCCAGTGAAGAATACATAAAGCTGGAGAGTATTGGGAGGAGATCGTTCCTCTGGTCTTGTGTTTCCATGAGGGGACCACCACGTAGGCTCTTACTGACCCCCTCATTCCCTCTCCAACCTCCTTGTGAGAAGTCACTCCTGGGGTGGGAAGGTCTTCTCTCATTGGTGGGCTTAGCATTCCCTCTCCAACCTCCATGTGAGAAGTCACTCCTGGGGTGGGAAGGTCTTCTCTCATTGGTGGGCTTAGTGAAAGGAATAGAAGTTTGGTTCAGCCCTCCCGTGCTTTACACTTTGAACTACCTGTCCTCGGAGTGTCCATTCTCTCTGCTCCTGGGTCCAACTCTGTGCCCCCCGTTGTTGAGCTCGGCCCCAAAGAAGATGGGTATGTTTACTGCTGAGATAAGTATAATATTAGGAAGCATTGTGGGACTTCCAAGGTCTATCCTCCAATTCAGTTTTTTCAAAAACAGAGCTACAATTTTTATCGCCATCTGACTATCTTTGATCCCTTAGTTCTCAGTTAGCTCTAGACTCATGAGTAGACATTACTTATTGGCCTCATAAAGTCCCAACAATGTCATCAATCAACTCTGGTCAGGAGCTGTAGAGCTGGTTACCAGCTCCCCTATTTTCTCTCCTGCAAAATCTCATGGTGGTTTCTTCAGGTTAATAATTCGACAGAAAACAGGTGGTCTGTCCAGGCAGTTCCTCCTTCAACCTGACTTCCTGGCTGCTCTCCTATAAGGATCCAACCTCTAGTTCTCATTGGCCTGAGTCAAGGATCTTTTTTTTTTCTCCAATGTCTATTGGGCTGATACATTTCTAGTGTTGTCAAGGCAGATAAAGAACAAGACCATAGATACAGTTCATCGAAAATCACTTCCCTCAAAATTCTCTCAAGACACCTTCTCAGATGTAGACAACAAATAGCAGGACACAGATGTTGGAAGACATTCTTCTAAGAAAGAGGAGTCTCTAGATATCATTGCCTCTTATAAAAAATGATGACAAAACTAGTCTATGTCATAATCATCAGAGGGAGTTATACAAAATGTTTTATATAAATCTCAATGACTACTGTCTCCACAAAAGAGCAAGGAGGAGGCAAAAAATAACAAATACATTCTTTATATCTTGTAAGCATCTGACCAAAAGAAAAAAAATAATAAGCTTACTTTTACCCCACTTTCCTGGAAAATTAAGCCTCTCAGTAAGGAAAATAGGAATATCTAACTAGGCAGAACTGCAGGAGAACGTTTAAAAGGCAAACCATCTTATGGCAGAAAAGAGGCGTGGAAATGCAAAGTCTCGGTTCTAATATCAGTTTTGGGTTAACTATAAAACACTTCATGTCTCGGTTTCTCCATTCGTAACTGGTAAATATGTGACTTGGAAATACGAGCTACATCTGCATTATTTTAATGAGTGATATGTTGACATGTTAATACCATTACAACCGTTTAAAATATATAATCTTTAACAGTTGAAAAACACAAGTAACGCCCTTCTACAAAGTGCTATCTTGAGCACTGAAGATGAGGAATGTAACATTTACGAGAGCCCTCAGAAAAATAATGCATCGTGAAGGTATTATTATTTATCAAAAGAAAAGCATGGAGATTCTTTAAAATAGGTGTAATGATACCTGAGATGAGGCTCATAATGATTAAGTGTCTTCTGCAGGGTCAGACCCAGGGAAAGAGGGAAGAAGTTCCAGAACCTGTATTTTCCAGTTACAGTCCCTGCTCCAGCTGGTTCACCCCACTAAAGATGCTACTAACCTGTCATCAGGAAGACATGTGTTTTGTGAGGTGTTTCAGGAATGGCGACGGATCTGTATGGACCATACGTATGACTAACAGCAAACCGTTGTGTGTGTTGGCCCGGGATGAGGTCAGCTGCCAGTCTGTGGATGTGAAGTAGGCAAGGACCTGTCCACAGAGGGATCTTGCTAACATTTCCTTTTTCCTTGTCCCTTCAGCCCTTGGACACTCACTACCAACCACCACCACCAAGTGTCATGTTGAGCCGTTTATACACGCTATATCCTTTCATCCTCACAACATCCTTAGGAGATAGATAATTCCCCACTTTACAGATCAAGAAACTGAGGTTTAATAAGTTGAAGTTAACTTTCTGGAGGTCATTTAGCTAGTGGAATTAGGATCAATTTGTGGTGTATTAATTTGCACTTTTTGACATGCAATTTTGTGATTATTTCCAAATAAGTTTTCACTGTCCATGATTTTTTTTTTCTTTCTTTGGTCAAGCAGAGTACGTTTTATAATTAAACCTTCTAAGTCTTTGTCCTCTACCATTAACTTGCTGCATGATTGTGGTCCTGACTCTGTTTCTGTTTTCTTATCTGAAAATGTAGAAATAGCAAGTATTCTTTCCCGCTAATCATTTCAGAAAACATATAATGCTCCAAACGTATGTGATATGCTGCTGTGATTATCCTCCCTAGACTTTCACAGCACTTGACAACTCACAGATGTCAAGAAAGACTTGGTTTTCATTAAGATTTAACTCAGGTGTCAGACAGAGTGGCCTCTGCATATTAGAAAAATATGTCTGAGAACAGGGAACTGGTTTCTTTATCTTCCTTTTTAAATTTCGGTTGAATTTATTTCACAAACATGAAACAGGGACTTCCCTGGTGGTGCAGTGGTTAAGAATCTGCCTGCCAATGCAGGGGACACAGGTTCGATCCCTGGTCCAGGAAAATCCCACATGCCGTGGAGCAACTAAGCCCGTGAGCCACAACTACTGAGCCTGCGCTCTAGAGCCCGCGTGCCACAACTACTGAAGCCCGTGTGCCTAGAGCCCACGAGCCACAACTACTGAGCCTGCGCTCTAGGGCCCGCGTGCCACAACTACTGAAGCCCCTGCGCCTAGAGCACGCAAGCCACAGCTACTGAAGCCCACGCGCCTAGAGCCCGTGCTCTGCAACAAGAGAAGCCACCGCAGTGAGAAGCCCGCGCGCCGCAACAAAGAGTAACCCCCACTCACTGCAACTAGAGAAACCCTGCACGCAGCAATGAAGACCCAAAGCATCCAGAAAAAAAAAAAATTAATTATTATTTTTTTAAAAAACCATGAAACGGCACGTATTTTTCAGTCTTCCTTTAATCTTTCTTACTCGTTCCCTATAACTGACCCAGAACCCGGTCCCTGGGCAGCAAGAGAGGTGAGGCAGTACGCAAGCTGGCATGAACGTACAGAAAGAGACATAAGAGCACCTGCTCTGGAACAGATGCTGTGATCTGTGGTGGGTGTGTGTATACTTACCACTGAGTGCCCCTGTGGAACTGAACTGTTCAAAACGCTTGGAAAACAACAGTGAGTGTCAGATATGGACGAACGAGAAAGTAACAGCTTCTGGGAATTAAGCATCATGCTTCCTAAAACTGTTTAATAATTATTGCAAACGCCCAATCATTGCAATCCTGCCTCTGAAGTAGAAAGAGTACTCAGGGAACCAATATCTAGAAAGCCTTCTTCCCCTTTCTGGTTTGAAAAGCCGCCTTCACTTGTGAAGTTTCTGATCTCTCACTTACTCCGCGACTTGCTGCCGGGAGAGAGGCAGCCAATTCCCCCACCACCCCCCCCAACCTTGCCTCTCTTAAACCCTCGGATCCCTTCCTACTTTGCTTGTCTCTAGATAAAATCTGCTCTAAAAGGAAAACGAGTTACTTTCAGTGTCTACAGGACTGTCCGTGTAAAATATTCCCATTAGGTTATAGCACTGAGTCAACAAGAAGCTTGTGAGAGCAGCTAATCAGAAGCCTGTTAAAAGCCACCCCAGCAACAAACTTTGCTGATTACTGGGCTGGCACTGCCTCTAGCAGGTTGGCTGGGGAAATGTAATGCCACAAAGGTGGTGAGAGAGAGAGAAAGAGAAAGACAGGGAGGGAGAGGGAAAGAAAACAGTTTGGAAACCAAACAAAATTCACATAAATAAATACACAGGAAAGGTATTTTGTTAAAAAAAATTTTTAAATACAAACAGATATTTTAGATCTAAATTGTTGTACACGGCAAGCCTACCCAGGACAGAGCTGCACGAAATTACCTTTGGTTTAAAATAAAAGCCAATGTACAGCACAGTATTTGTTCAAATGCAAGTCAAGGGCAAAGAGAGTTCTTTCCATTAAATTTTAAAGAAAACTCAAGCCTGAAAAATAGTCAAAAAGAAAATGCAAACAGAAAAGATAATGTGAAAGCCAAGGTAAATTTAATAAAGTAAACAAGGAGTAGGGAAAATGCAAACAAAGCAAGTTTCGTCCCTAAATCTAGAGAAAGAAGGTAGTGGGTGCCCCGTATTTCCTAGGATCTGAATCGACATGTTGTTTTCACCTCTCTTCCTCTTCCCTGAACACATTTATAACTCTCTTCCCCCGAATACACTCACACATATAGCCATCCAAATTTTGGACTTTAAACCTATTTTGTTTGCTTTTTTCTTTTGTGCTTGCAATTTTTACTTTTTTCATTTTGCTTTTTACTTTAGCCAAATCAGCTCCACCATCGCCTTTTCCTGTCGGAGATGGACACCCACTGGCTAGCTACTGATCTAAGGCTTCCAGACTCCCTGTCTCAACTAAATCTTCCATACATTCTTTTCTCCCAGGTGATTTTTTAAATTTCTGCCTCCCTCTGTCTGATTCTTCAAAGTATCTCACTCCATGAGTCCTACAGAGGTTTAAAGTCTTTACAGTACATACAGTCTGTTTTGCTAATATTTAAAATAAATTAGTGGTCTTATTTCCTACTCTTCTGTGATCTCAGACATAAAATATAACTCGTGTCAATTCCTACACCAGACAAAGCAAAACACGTAAAAGACCCATAGAACCGGGAGAGACTAAAGGCTTGCTAAGTAAAACATTCTCTTTGGCCACAGATCCCACCAAAAAAAGTGATGGATTACTTGATTCTGATCACTAAATCAGGAGGTACCACAGTTCTTTAGTTTTTAGGAACTTCAAAATGCTTTGAGCTAAAATTTAGATATATAGAAAATCTTTATCCTAAATTTGGGTTGAATCTTTTGAAATCAAGAATCATTTTTTTTCTTCATATTTTACACCTCCTGGTTTAAAGCAATATGTATGGATTAATCACATTTTTTCTTACACTAGGAGATAGTTGGGTTAATGTCAATAAGTAAGATGTATCTAAGCCAAATATTTACTCTTTAAGCTTATTTAGGTGATGGGAAGGATATCAAAATGTATATTTTAGTGAAAGCGATAAATACATAACTCGAGACATAAATGCTAGGAAGCTAAGCAGCTATCCTAAAATCACTTGGAGGGTTTAAATACTCTAAAATTTCTAATAGAAGAATTCAGCAATACAAAAGCTACCAAAATAATAATTTTAACATAAGAACATGCACCTTAAAGCATTATCGATATGTGTGTATAGTACCTAAAATAATAATTTAAACATAGAACATAAATCTTAAAGCATTATCTATATGTGTATATAGTACCTATCATTACAATTATTTAAAGTAGAACACTATACAGCATCAAACGCTTCAAGAGAAGATAGATAATCTGGAATTAAGACAGTAGAAACCCACGTGGTCAGGGTGAAATATTTGTCTTTAAGACTCTTGTTATCTGAGCATGGACAGAAACATTGGAAAGCACTGCTTCCCAAACAAGGGCTGAACTGAGATCTACCTGATAATAATTCAATTTATATAAAAAAGAACTATGGCTGTCTACCAATTTTTGCATTGGTCAAAGAGTCAAACTCTTTGCCTAAATTGCTTTTGCTATATGCAGGTAAATATCATATGTCTAGGGTAAAGACAAAATTAGAACTAAAAACACAAGTTTAGAAATGGTGACACTACCATTGTCAATACTAACCATGGGTTTGATCAGCTTCCTGGCCTTAAACTTATACTTAGCAGTAAATATTTTTTTCTTGTATCAAATACGTGAATTTTATGATCTGGAACCTCAAGGAGAAATTTTTGCATGATGACTAATGTAAACAAGGCATAAAATCTCAAGTTAACTAATTATTGCCTTTTACAAAAGATGAGGTCCTAACTGTTTCATTAAATCAAATAAATATACAGACTCTAGTTTCTTGTCTGTCCCCTTTTATACTTAACACATACTGTAGGGATTCTCATAACATACATTCTACCAATAGGAAAACTTAGACCAAGATAGAATAAAGGACTGCTCCCAGCTGAGAAAGTTTACAATGGCAGGAAAGACAGCAGGAATACAATAAAAGATGCAAACTCTTACTCTGAGGTCCCTGGGCTGAGTTATATGATGCCCTGACTAGTAAGAGAAAACTTTTCAGCATCAAATAAGAAAAATCTTTAAATTTCTTAAAATCCAGATGAGCGATTAGAATTCAGTGATACTGGGTGATCACATAATTCAAAGCCTTGCATTGTGGTTTCTTTAAAAAAACAATAACTAGTCTATACCAAGTGCCTATTAAGTGCTAAACACTTAGATTCCTATTGAGTCCTTACTGAGTCCACATTACAGGTGGGTAAACAGCCAGGTGAAGTAATTTGACAGCTGCCCTGTAGGAGAACCATGATTTGGACCTGGTCTGTTCATGCTATACGACTCCTTAAAAAGCACTGGGAATTGCTCTTCTGCAAGAAGCTTTTTTTTTTTTTGCGGTACAGGGGCCTCTCACTGTTGTGGCCTCTCCCGCTGCGGGGCACAGGCTCCGGACGCACAGGCTCAGCGGCCATGGCTCACGGGCCCAGCCGCTCTGCGGCATGTGGGATCCTCCCGGACTGGGGCACGAACCCGTGTCCCCTGAATCGGCAGGCGGACTCTCAATCACTGCGCCACCAGGGAAGCCCTCTGCAAGAAGCTTTTAACATATATTTTTAAAATTCCTTTTGTGGCACTGAAGAAACATGGTTCCATCTGATAATTTATCTTTTGGATTTATATTTTTTCGATTTATTGTTCTCTCCCAAGATTTAACTCAATCTTTTGAATGGATGACCCAATCAGTTTTGTACCCACTCTTAAGTCCCTCCTAAGGATTCACATGTAAATAAGCTTTCCTTTTTCTCAAACAGGACAGATGTCTACAACAAAGAAATACAAATATTTCCATTCAGAAAAAAGAGCTAAGTTTACTAGATCATCTTCTTTATTTTTTTCTCTCCCTTTTACATCACATTCCTTGAATATATTCCCAAGAGTTGATCTGCCTAACCAATTGTTTGCTCCTTTGCTCCATGTGAGCTGGTTATGTACCCCAGTATTTTTTGAACATATTTTTAGGGGACATTGAAATATTATTTTTAAATTCAAACATAGTCGTGTCATGTCTGGGTAAACAAAAGAGTCACTAATTAAAGCAAACTGCTTTCAACGGCACCTCCGCTTTCAAAGTGCTCCCTCTATGGCCGCAGTTTAGTGCCTTTCCCCCTGTCTGCCTGTCTGCCTATTTTCTCACTCCCTGTGACTAAAAGAGACCCCCATGTGGCCAGCTGCCACCCAGCTCATAAGGAACTTTGGACTGAAAGCGACTCTTTGGAGAAAGACCTTTAGTAAAGTCCGGGGGACGAGAGGGTGATCAAATGAATGGGGCCTCTCTCCACAGCACCCCCAGGGGCCCCCTAAGATAGCACCTGCCAGGACTCTGACCAAACTGCAACATCTGAGGAGCCGTTTACCTGTTTCAGCGTCTCCCTGGGGCCCTGGTGCCACGCAGTAACAGCAGTCCGAGAAGATGACATAGTTAAGAACATTGAACAGCAGCCCTATGACTCCAGCACTGAGAACCAGCAGTGGAGCCTCTGTCTTCTGGGGATCAATATACCTTTTGACAGCTTCAACCAGGATGCTGAACATCAGGGCCACAGCAAAAATGGAGTTGCCAAATGCTCCCACGACATCTGCCCGAAGAAAGCCAAACGTGCTCTTCCGGTGCTGTTTTATACTGCTGGCCCTTATGCCCAAAAGACCAATGATCATGGAG
This sequence comes from Orcinus orca, assembly GCF_937001465.1. Taxonomy (NCBI): domain Eukaryota; kingdom Metazoa; phylum Chordata; class Mammalia; order Artiodactyla; family Delphinidae; genus Orcinus; species Orcinus orca. The sequence continues at coordinate 14,912,386 of NC_064559.1, read as the reverse complement.
ACCAAGTGGGAAAGGACGGCAAAAGCATCGGAGGCCAACGAGAGGGAGTTGCCTATGTGGGAGGTCACCAGCTCCATCACGAAAAGGAGGGTGCTCACAACGCACATGAGGATTAAACGGAAGCTTCTCCCTGAGTATCGCCCCATGGCGCTCTGCTCTGGACTGTCCCTCACCCTTTCCTGGGAAGGCTTAGCTCTTAGGGGAGCAGCTACAGATGTAGTGATTGCAGTTCCTGGATAACTCTCCCCTTCAGCCTTTCAGCGCCTGTCATATTTGAAAATCATCTTTTATGAGCTGCTATAAAGCCATAAAACAGTTTAAAGGGCAATTAAGCAAGAGATATCACGTGAGCGGGGACTTACTGTAACGATGACACTGACTTCCAGATATGAACTTGAGGGCTTTCTTTTGTTTATTTGTTTTTGTGTATCGTTACAGAAGTTAAGACCCTCTGTGTCTGAATCACGCAGAAACTCACACGTAGCTGTGGCCTTCTCAGATCCCACGCTCCATGTTTGCAATAAGTGCTCCGGTATCTGAGATAAACAATCGTATCTTGTTGACCTGGTGTGTAAATGGTTTCGAATTCTGTTTACTGCATGGAACAGGGAATATTCTAGGGTCACTAATCCAGACATTAGAGCTACAGTAAGTGAAAGACAAAGGAGAAGCTAGGGTGATTTTTTTTCTACTGCCTTGCCCAGATCTGGAATAAACAAGCACCCTACTTCCAAACGTTCTCTATAAATAAGACAAGAAAAACATTCCTCATGTTCAGAAAAGTTATAATACCTTTAAACTGGAGGAGCTAAAGATATAACCACAGTTAGTTTCAGGAAGAAGGCCAAATTCTAATTACTTGATTTAACTGATGCAAGGAAATTTTTTTGTTTTTAATCTTATCATCTGTCACTTATAACCCTTAAAGGTTTACCAGTTCCCGAATATCTAAAACAGTAGCAGCCTCTATTGTTTTGAGTAGACTGCCTACAGTCAATCCTTTAAAGAAATACAGTGAAATTACTATTCCCAATATTTTCTGAATTTGAAGTCTGATTATGATGGTTAATTTTTTTAAAAGGTTTTTTTAATTATGTGTAACACAGACAAAATTATTTAAGTCAACAAATTTTTAAGGAATTTCACATGTTCTGATTCTTTCCACTGCCAATCACCTTAGTTCCTCCAAACTCATAATCTTCAAGATAAAATAGTCCTTTCAAAAAGAAGTTATCATGTAAGTCAGCCCACAATTCTTTTAGTTAGGCTTCTTTGATCTCCAGTGAAATATGGACACACTTCAAAATTCTCCACCTGTAATCTTTGGGATCCAATTTCCTCAAGCGATTTACTTTAGGACCATGTTTAGGGTCAGAAGATGGATCTGCATGGTTCTGAATTTGACACCCTCTAAAAATGTATTAGGTTCAAATCATATTCACTCCTAAGCCATCACACTCTAGAACAGTACAGATCATTGGGATATGCCAATACCTAAGATAAAAAGTTTGACTGTTAGGTTTTTCATAGTTTACTTGGCAGCTCTGTCCTGTAGTTCTTTCCCACAGATCTAACAGGTAGTTCTACGAGTAAAGGAAACCACACAGTTAATCTATGAGGCATTTCCAACAATGTAGGTTTACAGAAAAATCCCTGACGGTTAATTTTATATGTCAAATTCACTGAGCTTCCAGGTGCCCAGACACCTGGTCAAACATTATTGTGAGTGTGTCTGTGAGGGTGTTTTTGGATGAGATTAACATTTGAGTCAGTAGACTGAGTAAAACAGATTGTCATCCTTAATGTCAGTGGGCCTCCTCCAATCAGTTGAAGGCTTGAACAAAACAAACTAGCTGACCCTCCTGCAAGTAAGGGAGGAGTCCTCCTACTGACTGCCTTCAAGCTGGGACATTGGCTTTTTCTTACCTTCAGGCTCAAACCAAAAGATCAGCTCTTCCTATGTCTCAAGCCTGTGGGCTAGAACTACACCATTGGTTCTCCTGAGTCTCCTGCTCACCATGTAGATCTTGGGACCTTCTCAGCCTTCATAATCACGTGAGCCAATTCCTTTTAATAAGTCTATATTTATATACACATCCAATTGGTTCTATTTATCTGGAGAACTTAGACTAACACACTGACTTTGACTAAAACCTGATACTTTAGATGTAGCCTTAATAATTTCTTTAGCATTTCATAAATAATCTCCAATTCAGTTGATATTCTAACAGTGAGACTTCTAATACAACCAGGTTGTAAAAATTATTGCACTATCTCGTTCATCCATTCATGCAACAAATACTGAGTTCCTACATGTCAGACACAGTTCTAGTCTCTGGGGAGACAGCAGTGACCAAAACAGAGAAAAATCCCTGACGTCATGAAGCTTACATTCTAATGGGGGAAGACACAGATAATGAACAAAATAGATCATAAAACATATTGAATGTCAGCTGGTAATAAAAAATGATGGAGACAAATGAAGCACAGAAGAGGGATAGAGTGTTGGCAAAGGGGTGAGGTTGTAATTTTAAATAAAGTGGTCAGGGAAGTATTTACTGAGATGTTCTTTGAGTAAAGGAGGTAAGAAACTGGGCCATGAAGACATCTGAAGGAGATCTTTCTAGGCAGAGGAAGCAATGGGCATAGGAAATTAAAGGACCACCCAAAGAGTTCAGCATGGTTGAGGAGGAGTGACTGAGGGAGAGAAATAGAATATGAAGTCAGGGAGGTGATGGAGGGAGGGGGCAGATCATGTGGGGTCCTGAGACGGGAGATTATGGAGAAGAATGACAAGATCTAATTTATGTTTTAAAAGAATAATTGGATCCCATGTTGAGATTACATGGGGCAGAGATACCAGTTAGGGGGCTGTTGGCAATAATCTAAAGGAAATATGGGTGACTTAGACCGGGTAGGAAGTGGGAACATTCGGGCAGAACCGGCTATATAACTCATGGTTCTAGTACAATGGCAGTGCAGGATCCCTTGTTCAAAAATGACTGAGTTTTTAAATGGCGCAGCCACTATGGATGGTACGGCAATTCCTCAAAAAATTGAAAATAGAAGTGTCATATGATCCAGTAATCCTACTTCTGGGCATATATTCCAAAGAATTGAAAGCAGAGTCTCAAAGGGATATTTGTACACCCATGTTCACAGCAGCACTATTCTCAACAGCCAAGAGACGGAATAAACCCAAGTATCCATTGACAGAAGAAAGGATAAACAAAATGTGATCTATACATACAATGGAATATTATTCCATCTTAAAAAGGAAGGAAACTTGGACACACGTTACAACGTAGAAGAACCCTGAGGACATTATGATGCCCTGTGAAATAAGGCAGTCACAAAAAGACATGTTGTGTGATACCAATTATATGGGCTATTTAACATAGTCAGATTCATAGAAACAGAAAGTAGAATGATGGTAGCCAGGGGCTGAGTGGAGAAGGGCGTGAGGGAGTTGTTCCTTAAAGGGTTTTGAGTTTGTTTTACAAGATGAAAAAGATCTGGTGATGGGTTGCCCAACAGTGTAAACATACTCAACACTGAAGTGTACGCTTAAAAATGATTAAGATGATAAACTTCATGTTATTTTATCAAAATTAAATTTTTTTCCTTATTCTAAGTTTCAACACAGCAACAGCAGAGCATTAAAGCAATCCCAGGGCCCTGAATATACCCAGGATGTATTTGAAGTTAGAGTCAACAGCATTGGCTGAGCAATTGGATGTGAGGTATGAGACGAAGAGAACAGTCAAGGTGACACTAAGGGTTTTGGCCTAGAAGAATGCCATTGCAACTGAGATGAAGGTAAAACAAAGGTGACAGCTGTAGGAACAGAGTTGGAGCAAGAGGTGAAAATGACGTTGTTTGGTGTATCTATTAGACATCCAAGTTGAAGCGCTAAGTAGGGAGTTAAACAAGGGAGTCTGGAGTTCAGAGGAGATAGATAGGCTGGGAATACATGATCTTGAGAGTTGACAATATACAGATTTAAAAGCCATAAGACTGCCTGAGATAACCAAAGAAATGAGAGAAAATAGAAAAAGAAGATACAAATAGATAAGAGGGAAGGACCAGAGGGATGAAAGGGAAAATAGGAGAGTACAGTATTCTGAAGGCCAAGAAAGAATGTGTTTCAAAGAGGAGGAGGAAGGATTAATCTCCAAAATTTACAAGCAGCTCATGCAGCTCAATATCAAAAAAACAAACAACCCAATCCAAAAATGGGCAGAAGACCTAAATAGACATTTCTCCAAAGAAGACATACACATTGCCAACAAACACATGAAAGAATGCTCAACATCATTAATCATTAGAGAAATGCAAATCAAAACTACAATGTGAGGGGCTTCCCTGGTGGCGCAGTGGTTGAGAGTCCGCCTGCTGATGCAGGGGACACGGGTTCGTGCCCCGGTCCGGGAAGATCCCGCATGCCACGGAGCGGCTGGGCCCGTGAGCCATGGCCGCTGAGCCTGCGCGTCCGGAGCCTGTGCTCCGCAACGGGAGAGGCCACAACAGTGAGAGGCCCGCGTACCACAAGAAACAAACAAACAAAACCCTACAATGTGATATCACCTCACACCGGTCAGAATGGCCATCATTAAAAAATCTACAAATAACGAATGCTCGAGTGGGTGTGGAGAAAAGGGAACCCTCCTACACTGTTGGTGGGATTGTAAGTTGGTGCAGCCCTATGGGGAACAGTGTGGAGGGTCCTTAAAAAACCAAAAATAGAACTACCATATGATCCAGCAATCTCACTCCTGGGCTTACAGAGGGACAAAAACATAATTCAAAAAGATTCATGTACCTCTATGTTCATAGCAGCACTATCCACAATAGCCAAGACATGGAAACAACCTACATGTCCATCAACAGATGAATGGATAAAGAAGATGTGGTACATATATACAATGGAATATTACTCAACCTTAAAAAAGAATGAAATAATGCCATTTGCAGCAACATGGATGGACCTAGAGATTACCATACTAAGTCAGAAAGAGAAAGATAAATACCATATGATATCACTTATATGTGGAATCTAAAATAAGACACAAATGAACATATCTATGAAACAGACTCACAGACATAGAGAACAGACTTGTGGTTGCCAAGGGGGAGGGGGAAGGGAAGTATTGGGAGTTTGGGATTAGCAAACTATTATATATAGGATGGATAAACAACAAGGTCCTACTGTACAGCACAGTGAACTATATTCAATATCCTGGGATAAACCATTATGGAAAAGAAAAAGAGTATAACTGAGTCACTTTGCTGTACAGCAGAAATTAACACAACATTGTAAATCATATACTTCAATAAAATAAATTTTAAAAAAAGAAGACAGTTCGTCTGAAACAGCAGAGAAGGAGGATATATGGACATATGAGGGGGGTAGATGTGGTGGAGGGTTCTGGGGGTTCTGTTGATATTTTCTCTCTCTTAGTGAAATAGAAATCAAGATGATCAACCAAAAGTCAGAAGGGGCAAGTATGGAAAATCCCAGGAGAAAGAAGTTATGAAATAATTGTCCAGGAGAGTGGAGAAAATGAATGAATGAGGGAAATATTATCCGATTACCTGTTTAGCACATATAAAGTAACCCTGATGTGAACATTGCCACCAGCCTGTTAAACCCCAAGCTCCTCACTCATTCAGCAGGTATTTCTCAATCACAAAATGTGGTTTTGGTGACATACTTAAAATATATTTGAAATACCCCTATTACATGAGACTTATTTAATAGGATCTGTTTACATCATTTCAGTACTATTGATGTTCCAAGCTCTTAAATCTTCCAGTAAAGTTGAACAAAGCTACTGGTTTAACTAGATTTAATTGGTTTAACCTACTGAGCCATAGAAATGTGTTTGTATTTGTTATAAGTCTGATGGTGTGGCAGAATAGGGTAGTTTAATTTTCCGGCTGTTAATATCTCAAGTGTAGGGTAGTTCTCAGTGTGCTACTATTGGCAAGGATCATCTCATGACGTGTCAGTGTCACTAGGCAACGGCCTCCTACCATTGCTCCATCTCCCTGTCCACTTGATTGCCTGATTTTCCATCTAAAATAGAACAACTTTGAGGAGATAAAGCCAAGAAAGGGAAAAAGCATGTTTGGTTTAACTCACTACTGTCTGCTCTGGCACGTTGTACAGAGTGAGCACTCAATTTATTAAAGAAATAAATGGCTAGCATTTTCTAGACGTAGTAAAAATGACAAAGGGCCAAAGATATGTTTGCAAATAACAGGGTAGGGGTAGTTGCCTCCCCAAACTTTTGATGATCCAGACAGCCACTGAACACCATAGTTATATGATAAATGACTAATATCAATATTTATAACTAAAATCAAATATAAGTAGGGTGATATATCCACACTTTCTAGTCAAATATCTTGTTTCCGCTTGTCTTACGGAGGGTTCCACTGCTGTTGATCTGAAGACTCAAAGCCTCTCCAGTAGCAGCCAAATGAGTTGCTGTTAGTGTCCAATTCTCATAAAGGCTTCATGTGACTTACTGGCATAATTAGGAACTTTTTTTTTTTTTGGTCTGTGTTGGGTCTTCGTTGCTGCGCGCGGGCTTTCTCTAGTCGTGGGGAGCGGGAGCTACTCTTTGTTGCGGTGCACGGGCTACTCATTGCGGTGGCTTCTCTTGTTGTGGGGCACGGGCTCTAGGCACGCGGGCTTCAGTAATTGCAGCACGTGGGCTCAGTAGTTGTGGCTCGTGGGCTCAGTAGTTGCGGCACATGGGCCCTAGAGCTAGAGGGCTTCAGTAGTTGCAGCGTGTGGGCTCCGTAGCTCCGCAGCATGTGGAATCTTCCCGGACCAGGGATCAAACCCGTGTCCCCTGCATTGGCAGGCGGATTCTTAACCACTGCACCACCAGGGAACTATTTTAAACACACTGTCATGGATAAACTAGAGATTGCTAACATGTGATCTATACCAGAAATCCCCGTGAGCAGAGCCAGTAGTAAATACACCTTGACTTGTCTGTTTTCTTTTTGCAAACCACAAACGCTAGGCACACAATTAATTTTGTGGCTGTCAGTCTGGTATCTAGTTAGTGGTTGTGGTCTGCAAGTAAAAATGGTGATTATTTCCTAAAGGATATTGTTTGGAGTCAGGTTTATACACCCTCTTGAAAAGCACCACCACGCTTAAGGTGTCTCAAAGAGTTCTGGTATTTTAGCTGAACCTCAATTTAAGAAAATAGACAATTTATCACATGTAGATTTGGGGTGAAGGACTCCTTCCTTAGCATAACTACTTACTGTAGAGTTCCTTTAAATAGTGGATTCCCTTAAAGGAGCAAAGGTCAAGCTTTTCTGTGATCAGCTCTACTTATCTGAAGCTTCAAAAAATAGCCTGGGGATTTATCTTTGCGACAGAGATGGCCACCTCCACAATGGCCAGGGGCTACAGAACAAAATGTGGTTGAGTCTTGATCTACTTTTCAGGCTTTTGTCAGGGACTGGCTAAAAAAACCCTTGTCCTTTAAAGCATTTGTTAGTTTGCAGAAAAACAACCCCCCCCCCCCCCACGCCAGGCACTAAGGTAGTAACGGTTAACTAGAGCTATAAACAAAGAGCAACTTCCAGGTGACCCTGCATCACTGCCATAACTAACATTAGCTATTATAACATGCTAGGTATTGTTCTGAGTACTTTATAAGGTAGAGTAACTATGAAATAGATATTTGACTTCATCTTCATTTTACAACTGAATAGGGAGGTTACACAGCTACTAAGGGCAGAAAAACAAGATAAAGCATCCTGAACTGCCATAGATCAATAAGAAATACTGATTCTGAGGACAAAAGTGTGGCCCAGATATTTAAGCTAGGCATATGAATATACATGCTCAAAACACTGATCTTGAAATCATGCTGTACTTAATCTTTCATTTGACAATTTCTCATCAACTGAAGGACAGTTCTGCTGTGTTCTCATACACAGCAGATACTTTGAAAGGCTTTGCATATGTTGTTCCTTCTGCCTGGAATGTTCTTCCTCTTCTATTTATTAAAATTCTACTCACCCTTCAAAACACAGCTCGAATTTCAAGTCCTCTTTTTGAAGCTTTGCCCTTTATTGGTATATTTATCACTACCAAGTGGGAAAGCATATTGGAGCAGGGCACTGAAATAAGGAGCTATACCAAGTAGACTAGAAATGAGGGATAAAAGGCATTTCAGGCAAAGGGCCAGAGGTGAGAAATAGCACGTTGTTTTTAGGAAACCCCAAATGGTTAGGTTGCAAAGGACTCTGCTGGATTGGTTGAAAAGGAGACTGGAAAGGCAGGCTGAACCAGAATAGGCTAAAGGGTTTACATTTTATCCTGTTAGTGATTGATGGTGAGTCACGAAGGGATTTTAAGGGGAAGAAAAACATCTTAATAAACTGTACACCAGAAAAAAAAAAAAAAAAAGCCTGTGGAAATGTGGAATCTGGCCTGGAGATGACACTGGAGGCCAGTATAGTAATCAGCATAAGAGGAAACAGGCAAGAAGGCAATCCAGATCTGTGAAAGGGTGGACCCAAGAGACATCAGAGGTAATAGCCGTTATGTTTTACAGCCAACTGAGTAGGGCTGCTGGAGGGGCTGCCTAGGAGGACTGCGGTTCTGGTTTAGGTTACTGGGTCCATTTTGGTAACACTGATATTTCAGGCAGGAAGCACTGCAGGAGGAACAGGTCTGCGAGTCGAGAGTGAAATGAGGTGTTGAGACAGGCTGCCCTGAAATGTTGACGAACACTCAAGGAAATCCAGTATGCAGTTGGAACAGAGGTCTAGAGGTCAGACTGGGAGATAAAAATGTTGGAGTCATCATCCTATTAATGCAGTTTGAAACCATGGGGTGAGATGAGGCTGATTAGGGAGCAGAAGAAGAGGGCCAAGTATGGACACTGAGCTCTAAGAAGCAGGCCAAGGAAGGGAAGCCAGTGGAAGACACCTGACTGAGAAAAAGAGGCAGACAGGTGGGAGGGCAAGTCTCGGGAGTAATTTTAGTAAACAGGGGAAACGTGTTACAGCAGCAGAACTGAAGCACAGAGCTATGGCAAGACGAGGAACTAAGAAGTTAGCTTTGGGCAGCAGTGGCAGCATGAGCTCCGTGAGAACAGTGGTGCGGTGGAGGCAGAAGCAGCGTGAGGAAGGACGCAGAACAGGAAGCAGAGAGGTGAGGAGGGCTGACCACTCTCTCAGAAAGCGTGACTGGGTTTCTGAAGACCCCAGAGTAACTACGAGACACAAGAGGGAGAGAGAAGCTCAACAGAAATTGCTTTTGTTACATTCGTGGTTGTGTTTTGCTTTTTAATCCGAAAGATTTAGGGCAACTTTAAATTCAGTACGAGTTACGGAAAAGAAGTACTCCAACAGAGAAGAAACAGGAAACTGGTGGTTCAAGGTCTGAAACATGAGGGATACTGAGATCAGAGCAGTTATCTTCACCTCTTCACAGGAATTTCCCTGTAGCATAGAATTCAGGTATTTCGGAAACAAATGAATACATGGAACAGTATTGGTTCATGATATTTATTACTGGGGTTGTTTACAGAAAAGTCTCTTTTCCACTATTTAGGCATAAGAATAGATATTTTTCTCATGTGACCTCCTTTTAGATCCTTTATTTAAAAAAAAAAATCATAAAACTGTCTATATCTGGGGAGATAATAGTATCAATTTTTTAAAAAGTGAGGAGGGTTGGAGATGGGGTTCTGTCTTATCCCTTAGTAACTACGACCAAACAAGGTGTAGTACTTGGCAGGGTTCTTGCCGCAGACGCACTGGGCTCCAGGCTGCAGCTCACAGAGTGGTCTGAAGGGGATGCAAAGGCTTTTAGCTCCCATCGACGGGGCACCAGGTTCAAGATCTTGATCCCTGAAATTAAAAACAAATAAGAATTCCATTCTTTTATGCCATACATTTCAATTCTTTTTCACTGCAATACCTCACGGGTTTTATCTGTTACACGTAATTATCTTACCTGGCAGTGGTCTTTTTGATCCAATCTTCACAGTCAATTTCCCCACAGAATGGAATCTGAGCAATCTAATAAGGAAAAACGTTCAGTATTTACATTCTGTAAAAGGAACATTTGAGTTCTCTACTAAAGCTATAAGCAAAAAGGATAGGTCTCCCAGTCTTTTTCAGGCCATGGTACTTTTGCAAACCTGCTAGCAACTCTGCCCAGAGGTACTCGAGATAACAAAGAATGTCCTTCACTATCCCAAACCCACACATCATATAACATCCGGATGTAACAAAGAATCGTTGCAATATATTTAAATGTCCAAATAAACTGGTTGCAACATAATGCTGAAGAGAAGGCACAAAGGGTGAATTCTGAATCTTTTTCATTTCAAATTTGCACTGCTGCCTGCTCTACCTGGCCACGTGGTTACGAGGAGGATAGAGGGGAAAGGACAAATAGTAAACTGATTTTTAAGTTGTTGTCAAAATAACAATTAACAGGGGCTTCCCTGGTGGCGCAGTGGTTGAGAGTCCGCCTGCCGATGCAGGGGACACGGGTTCGTGCCCCGGTCTGGGAGGATCCCACATGCCACGGAGCGGCTGGGCCCATGAGCCATGGCCGCTGAGTCTGCGCATCCGGAGCCTGTGCTCCGCAACGGGAGAAGCCACAACAGTGAGAGGTCCGCGTATCGTAAAAAATAACAAAATAACAATTAACAATCAAGTAAACCTCACTTTACACATCCTTATTAAAAAAGCCGTGCTGTTTTTAACATGTTACAGGTAAGTGAATCATTTTTCAAGTCCCAGCGTATTTTAAAAGTCAAAAAAAGGGCTTCCCTGGTGGCGCAATGGTTGAGAGTCCACCTGACGATGCAGGGGACACGGGTTCGTGCCCTGGTCCAGGAAGATCCCACATGCCGCAGAGCAGCTGGGCCCGTGAGCCATGGCTGCTGAGCCTGTGTGTCCGGAGCCTGTGCTCCGCGATGGGAGAGGCCACAACAGTGAGAGGCCCGCGTACCACAAAAAAAACAAAAGTCAAAAAAAAAAAAAAAGTCAAAAATCATTTTGTATCAGAAACAAAAACCTCTCAAATTTTCTTTCATAGACCATTTAGAATAATAGGTAGTGGGACTTCCCTGGTGGCGCAGCGGTTAAGACTCTGCGCTCCCAATGCAGGGGGCTCGGCCGGGTTCGATCCCTGGTCAGGGAACTAGATCCCACGTGCATGCCTCAACTAAGAGTTCACATGCCACAACTAAAGAACCTCTGTGCCGCAACTGAGGCTCTGGAGAACTGCAACTAACGAGCCCAGCTGCCACAATGAAGACCCAGCACAACCAAATAAATAAATAAATGTTAAAAAAAAAAAAAAAAAGAATAGGCAGAATCAAGAGACCTGGGATTTTATCCTAATTTTGAAATTCACTGCCTATATGAAAATCTCTAGCCCTGAGCTTTCTTTTGTAAAATGTGGATACTGGACTAAACAAGAATTAAGATTCCTCACAGCTGTGAATCTTAAATTTTTCATCGCATGTCTACTTCAAAATGAGGCTTGTCTGCAATAATAATTATGCATTAGTCCTATAAAAAATTCCTGTTAGTAGCAGAGAGATCAAAGACATGGATAATTCCCAAACGTTAGAAATGCTAGTTTAAAAGCAACTAGAAGGTCATCCAGCTTCTTTGCCAACTTCCCATCAACTAGTCCCAGCCACACCTTCCATGCTCAAATTGAGTCCCTTCTGGAAACCCTTCCTTGCACTTGGGATTTAGTTAAACATTTTTCAAAAGGCTTCTCTAAGAAGTAAAGTAAAAGTAAATAGAGATGAGGACATTACCAAAAAAAGAGTAGTTCAACAGGAGAACGTTATTGCAGGGCAAGGAAGGGTTAGTTTTCTACATCTCTTGTGTTGATTAAGCAAAATATTTTAGCCTAATTCCCAAAGTTGATAAACTGTTATTTTGATGATGTGCATTAAGACAATAAAGAGGTGGTCAATTTCTAGGTATGGTGGGTGGGACGAACGGGTGAAGGGAAGGTGGAAAGGATGGTAATAACAAGTATTTTGAAAAATTTTAGTATAGGTTTTAAAATATATACTTAAATTATATATTAACAATTATATAATTATTTTAAATATATACTTTAATTAAATATACAAATAATATAAAATTAATAATTATTAGATATATAAATAATACAAAATTTAAATATAGAAATTGTTCAATGAAAACTGAAGCAAAAACAACCTAGAGACATAAGAGCTGAAATAACACAAAGTTATTTACCTGTATTGAAACTTGGTAAATCATTAGCACTTATGCAAACAAAAAGCATGAAAAAACTGTACATTCATAAAAGAATTACAATTCATTCCAAAAAACAGAATAGGGGGAAAACTTTAATCAGTCTCTAATTATGTAATGATAAAAATATTAAGACAATTACAAAGAATGTTTTTGAATAATAAATTTGGCTTCTCAAAAATTTTACTTTTGTTAACTCACAACACTTAAAGGTATTTTTTTATAACTTCCACAAAGTTTACAGTAAGTAGTCTTATTTTCTTTTCTCCAAGCAAAAAAAAAATCACTAAGCCTTGAGAAAGTATTTCTAAAGTAATAATTTTTAAAATTAAAATGGTGCAGCATGTGAACAAATTCAACGAAAACTGTTATTAGCTTCAAAGTGAAGTTTAGATGATATGACCTGAAATTTCTTTTTACTATGCACATAATTCATTAATATGAAAGGAGAACATGCATTTTTAGGCTATTTATTCAGCCATGGAAAGGTTTTTACCTTTTTATCTTTTATTATTTCTACATCTATGTTTTAAAAAGACACAATCTTTTATAATATATAATATCTTGAACTCTGCAACAGAAAATGGTAATGATGAGAAATATTCAAAAATCATTGATCAATAGATTAATAATGAATGTCAACAGTAATAAGTATGTTACATATAAATGACATTTATTTTTCATTCAATTAAGATCATATCCCCTTGGAAAAATTTGCTAAAATCAAGTCCTATAAATCAGACATAAAAAAAAATGTTTTTATACCAACAGGGAAGAGTAGAAAATCAAACTCTCACCTACATTCAAGTTCTGAAGATCCCTTCCTCCTTCTCCCCTCCCAGTAAATCCACCTTTATAAACAACAGCCTCAAAGCTTGCTTGATGGTCAGTCAACATACCTAAGCTGACCAACCATGAGGTGAGATGAGGGATGAAACTGACTACTGAATACAAGAAACAAAATCTGCTTGGTCTCTACACGATCTTTGGACACACAACTGAAATATTATATTCTGGTTCAGGAGAGATGTTGAAATCTCTCCTGTAGCTTATCTAATATTAGAATAAAAGATATGATTCCACTAATATTTGCTGAGATTCATTTCTTTGACAGCAATGGATTAACTGACACTCTATCGACTTATTAACTCTTATGCAATGTCTTTAAGACTGTACTGCAAAAGTGACTACCGTGTTTCTATAATAAAGGAAATTTTAAAAGTCAATAATTAATGGAACAAAAAATTATAAAAAATAAATTAGAGTGAAAGAAAAAATATACACGGAATCAGATGGCTATCCATTCTCCAGGCAGAGGGCTAGAAGAAATAGAGATTAGAAGTATATAGTTTGAAGTCACATAGCAAATTACAGACACCAGAAAGGTGGAAGATTACAAACCAAGAATAACAGAAGGCTAAATACTGAAGAGTTATGATCTGAAGGGGATTTTGTACTCATTTCACAGATTAGTAAACTGAGAGCCAGAGAGATTAACATTTTCTCAGCTCATGCAATAAGAGACATATTAGGAGGGAATGAACATAGCCAAGCAAAATTTTGTCTTACACCCTCAGCATGAATTAAAAAAAAAAAAAAAAGATACAGAGGAACATACATTAACACATTTTTGACCAGAGACATATTACAGCCACAGGCATTAGTTTCTGCAAAAATCCCCCAGTCGGTAATGTGTTAAGCTGAATCAGAAGAGAAATCTAAATTCTAATACCAGGTCTGCTTCTGTACGGCTTGGGGTAATTTATTTAGACTCTGGTCCATGGTTTTCTCATTTATAACCTGGGGACACAGGACTGGCTGTATAATCAAACACGTGCACCAAAGTTCATAAGTGATTCATTCCAGGAATTAATAACTTTGCAAATCAAGACCTCTTCTTTATGAAAATTAAGTTTCGGCTGGCAACATCTGCATATACACAACACACAAAGCTGATAAAATCTTAAAGAGCCATTAGGGAAACCTGTGTGGTTTTAAGGAATCCAGAAGTACACACTCATTCTCAAAAACAGACTTAGAAATAAGTAATATGTTTCACTTATTATTCAGAAAGTTCAATCAGTTAAGATCTGGGTAAGTATATATGCTCAGAGAATAAAACGAGCCTTCCTTATTTTAGGAATCTGCACATTACACTTCTAAAACTAGAACAATGCTTACTTTAGGAACTTATATCAAACTGAGAAAACAAAATTTTTCAATAATAAAAATATTAGGGGTCATACAGAATGAATTTTGTTCAGCCAGCATAATGAGCATGAGAAAAAAACTTTTACATAATCAGTTTACAGTGTTATCCAAAAATGATATGTTGTAATGCTGCAGGAAAGACAGTGGAAAACAAGAGTATGTAATGCTGAGTAATATATAATCCTTTTGTGTGACAGGCTTTGAAAAAGGGATTAACATCATGCATAAATTCAGTGAGTCTTAAAACACCATTTACTGAAATATGTTTATATTCAAAACTTTGCAGAAGTCTCTTACCTTCCCAGAATCAAGTTCCTTCTGAAAGTCCTCCATTGTATTAGCCACAACCATATGAGTCTTAAGGTCTTCAGAAGCCCTATCAAACAATTAGAAAAGAATAAATTTTTTTTCTTACTAATATGACAAAGATTTTTTTTTAATAGCATCATTTAATGAAAGAATAACAACCTGGAAGAGAGAAGAATTCAATATGAACCTCAACTCTGTCTCTAGCAGTGACATTCAGTAAATCTCAGTTAGCTCATCACTGCATAATCATGAACACTAAATGAATGGAGAATTTGCCAAGCATGCACAGGTAACAATTACTTTTGTAATCGCCATTAAATCTCTACTGAGCCTCTATCCCCAGTGGCCATGGGCCTTCCTCTCTGCTTCAGGTGGGTAGGAAGGAAAACAGGGTGCCACACATATGCCACCAATCTTGTAGTGCCTCTGCCTTGAGATCTGTGATTCTAAAAGTCCCCTCTCCAGAGGTCAGGGCAGCCCCGAGGCCTCCCCTCACCTTTCACCCCCAATCCCAATCAGGAGGTTCTTAGCCTTGGTGACACATCATAATCACCTAGGAAGCGTTTAATACTCTAGGTGCCAGGCCCACTCTAGACCAGTTACATTAACATCCCTTGGGGAGAGTCCCAGGCACAAGTAGTTTGAAAAGCTTCCCAGGTGCTGCTAATGTGTATCCAACAGGTGAGAATCAATGCCTTTGTCCCTCAAATTTTATAAATCATGAAAGCCTGGATCTAAAATTAACCCAAATTACTCCATGGGGCAGACAGTCCATCACTGCAAACTTAGTAGGGAGCAG
Source organism: Orcinus orca (assembly GCF_937001465.1). NCBI lineage: Eukaryota > Metazoa > Chordata > Mammalia > Artiodactyla > Delphinidae > Orcinus > Orcinus orca. The sequence continues at coordinate 14,896,764 of NC_064559.1, read as the reverse complement.
AAAGCATATAGAAAAACATTCATAATACAAGTTAAAAAACACAAAGAGAAAGGCCAATTAAGAACCATGAGAGTTCAGAGGGAAAGAGTACTTTCCATGGGGGCAATCAAGGATTCCTTGGCATACATCTCAAAGGCTGAGCACAACGTGAAGATGAGAGACACAAGCAACTCTAAGGAACTGACCGGGTGAACAGGTTAACATGGATGTCTTCCAAAATAGCGTGAAGTTTCGTCTCAGCCTCATTTTCAGCAACTGTCAGCTTTTCTCCAGTGTCTCGTCTGACAGCAACAAACTGACAGCTCTTCATATCACGTGGCCCAACTTCAAGCCTAATCGGAACTCCCTAGGAAAAAGGCAGTTAAACATAATACATGCATGTCTCCAATTGAATATATAGACTTATTCCATGGCTTTACCTACTGGAAGTAATAAAAATCCAAAAAACAAAGACAGAAACAAACCACTTTAAAAAGTAGGTAACATTCCTGAGATATCACAGAAACCTCTTCCAATGAGAAGGCATAAACCTAAGGAAAGAAGGTACTGCCCGAGTGGTTCTGAGCTAAGAGTTTAACGGGGAACCATGAGGGTGGCTGCAGCTGTCTAGCTCAGTGTTCCTAACTTCTCTCCCATAACGCACACATAGAAAATACACTTGTATGGCACATGGGGGTAAATACAGAAGGCTTCTTGAGGCTGAAGCCACCCCAAGCCACCTTGGTACATCCTTGACTCATTCATGGCACGTGGTGTGCTTTGGTTGGGAAGCCCTAGCTCTGGCTGCTCTAACCTGAGTATCAGAATCACTGAAGGGCTTGTCCAAGCACAGACTGCTGGGCTCCACCGCCCGAGTTTCTGACCACAGTAGGCCCAGCGAAGGGGCCTGAGAATTTATATTTCTAACAAGTCCTCAGGTGATGCTAAGACTGCTGGTCCTGGGACTGCACTTTGAGAACCATTCCCCAGTAGTCTACGGTTTTTACAGAGGAGCTTAAGGACCGTACGCAAGTTTAAGCCTTGGGAATGTTCAATCCTTGTTAATGCACATAAGGAGTCTGTTCTGTGAGTGGATTAAGGCTTAGCGAGACCTCACTTTTAGGGCCTGGATGGAACCTTACCTGACAAACAGTAGGTTTTTAACGACTTTTTTTTTTTTTTTTTTTTGCGGTACGTGGGCCTCTCACCATTGTGGCCTCTCCCGCTGCAGAGCACAGGCTCCGGATGTGCAGGCTCAGCGGCCATGGCTCACGGGCCTAGCCGCTCCGTGGCATGTGGGATCTTCCTGGACCGGGGCACAAACCCGTGTCCCCTGCATCGACAGGCGGACTCTCAACCACTGCGCCACCCTCTAAAACTAATTTGGGGTTTCTGAATTTAAATTAGAAAATTCTATATACGGTTTAGCTGATCAGTGGTCCCCCAAATCAACGTCAAAGGAAAAATTTAAATGCTACTCTAGAAAAAATCACCCCTAGAGAAGACTGATTTTATAAACGATCGGGAACAAAATACTGTATACTATTACATTATTTTATTGTTTTCTTTATTCATGCAATGCATGCATGTGTAAGAAACAGTGTTAAGTGCAATGAGATTTAAAAGATGACTAAGAAAGAGATCCTGTCCTCAAGAAGCTTCATGTTTTGCACGGTAAATAAGGCATGCATACAAATAATAAAAATCAGTACAGAAAATCAAAAGTGAGAAACTATCCTCAGTTGGAAGAGAGAAGAAAACTTACTGGAGAAGGCAAAAATTAATGAGTAAATTCATCAGAATTGAAGAACATTCTATAAAATAACTGACCTATATTTACAAAAATGTCAATGCCATGAATGACAAAGAAAGGCTGAGGAACTACTTCTGATTAAAGGAAACTAAAAAGACATGACAATAAAATGCAGTAGAACTACATCCTGTACTGGAAAAGGGGAGAGCTGGGACAGCTCAGAGCAAGGTTTCAAAGCTGCAGCTGGGTGAAAAGGCATCTTCACAGGAGAAGAGCCTGGCACGGGGTGTCAGAGCCCATGAGGGATGAGGAGGGCATTCATGCAGGGGAGTGGGTGGCAACAGCAATGAGAGAGTGGATGAACACAGGGGGACCAATCAAATAAACATACTAAGGACAACTGGAGCTAGGTTTTTCACTGTCAGAGAAGAGAGTTAAAATACGGAATGGGAGAAAACTAGATTGGGTCATGTGGGTTTTGACTGGAATTGAAGGTATCAGTGTGAACTCACGGTTATCAAATTACATAGATGGATACAGAAAAATAGATGTAAATACATGTGAGTACGTACGTACGTGTGTGTGTGTGTGTGTGTGTGTGTGTGTGTGTGTATGTATGTACACACGCACAGGCATTCCATACCTCCATCTACTGAGAAGGCTTGGAAGCAGTGAGAGCTCAAAAGTGATGGGCACACCCACACTAAATACCATTCTTTCCTAAAAAGAACCAGGGCTTCTTAGATACATGGCTAATTGCAGAGTTGGGGGAGAGATAGAGAACAAGATAAACCCTACAAGATCTTCTGCCAAAAAGCAAGGACGTGCTAAAGAACACAAAAGTTAGCTTTAAGGGATCCTACTGGTCCCATCGAAGACAAATTTGAGCATCAAAATAAATAATAGTAACAGATTATAACCCACTGAATAATCTCAGAAACCATGGGTCCATAAAAAATTTTAATTAAGCAAAAAGCTAGTGAGCAATGTCAAGACCATGATAACTAAAGAAAAACTGAGGAACTATTCCAGACTAAAAGAGACTAAAGGGACATGATAACTATATACAACACATAATTCTGAACTAGATCCTTCTGCTATGAGGGACACTTAGTTGGACAACTCACAAAACCTGAATGGGTCCTAGAATTAGATGGCAATAAGTCTCAATGTTAACATCCTGATTTTATAGGCTTTATTGTGATTATAAAGGAGAACATGTTTGTAGAGTGATGAGGCATCAAGGTAGCATCTTGTTTTCAAATGGTTCAGGCAGGAAAAAAATTTTTGTACTGTACTTCCTTTATTGTAAATCTGTGTTTGTTTCATGATAACAAATTTTATAACCCAAGTGGAAGAAACAGCACAAGCAAAGACACAGAGGTGGAAAAACAGATTGAGAAGAGAGAAAAGATCTATGAAAGGGGATAACTGATAACAAAAGTGGAAAGATCATCTGAGGTCAAGTCATACAAGAGGCATGTATTTTATTGGTAGTTTATCTAAGTAACTAGTTATGAATTTACTTATAAGGGACTCCTGTTTTTTGTTTGTTTTTCAACAGCAATACAAAATTATCTTAATCATCCAATACAGTAAAAAAAAAAAAAGTAGTTAATTCACTCATATTATTTTCCCCTTTCTATTTCCCATTTTCCCCTATTTTCTAATGAAGAGTTATGGGAGTCAGTCGCTGGGTCCTAGGTCTGGCAACCAAACCATACGCCTCATTTATTAATCTGGGTGAGCCTCACAATACATACATCTCACACACACACACGTGCACACACTTTACAAAGTGAATCACTATCGAATAAATATGAATCTAGATCTCCCAAACTGTTTTCTTTCCTTGGAAATTCCTGGCCTTAAATGCACTAGCAGTGCTTTTCACTAGCTAATGAACTCTCTTTCTCAGTGTTCTTTAATTTTCGGCATCAAGTTTAGGACTTAGGGACTCTGGCTTCTTTCCTAACTACTGTAGACAAGGAAGCTGCAGTGGAGCCAAGTCACACTAAGGTGCCTCCCCCACATAGTACAGGTTCACCAGGGTACTGCAAAGAAGAGGGACAGAGACAAAGTCAAGTCAGTCCAAGGAGAAGGAGATGAAAGAGGAAGGGAAAGAGGAGAGACACAGAAGTAAGTGTGGATGACTTTTGTTCTTCCCTTTCAGTCCAGCTAGTAGCAAGGAACAGGTTTCTTTTTGGTACCTCAGGCAAGTACAAATGGGTTTAGACAAGGTATTACTGCAATCACACAACCACTATTTCAAAGTAAGTAAAAAAGACTGCAATTAAAGGGAAATTACAGAGAAAATATTCACCTTTAAAGTCTTCATTAAAGGTAGGAGAGTAATATATTTTTTTCCTTTGTTAAAGGAAAAAATATATTACAAAAAGGAAAGCAATATCAATATAACTACTATTCTTCAGCACAGAGATTTATCTTAGGGGCCATTTAAAACAAATAAGGGGATAAAGATTAGCAATTTTGGGAACCCGACATGTACACTGAATAATCGCAGTATTACTGAGCTTCCGTATTTGAAAGATTGAAGCTGCAATGTCACTACACCTTCTTATCCACTGCCTGTAATATGAGTTTATAAATTCTTGACTCCTAATTGCTAGTTCTAACAAGATCCCCTGTCTCATCATAAGAAAAAAAGTTAAATCCCAGAAGTTTGAAAAATGGAATAAAGAATACAGATCATCTATTAATGACAATGTGCAGCAAATAAAAGTTATATCAAAAACATTAAACCAGAATTTAGACTAGTCTTGAATATACAAAATAAAAATTAACAAACTGCTGTGAAACAATGTGGTGTGAAAAACCAAGTATGAAATTAATCTCTGATTAGCTGTAACAATGACAGCTAGTTGATGCCCATGCACCACTATTCTGATAGTCTTACTATTTAAATAACGTATTTATTTTATGAATTCTTGATATAAACATTTTAGTAACAACCATATGAGGTTTATTAACCATAAACAAGGTCTTCACGATCACTTTAATTCTAACGTAACAAAAATCCAAATTGGGAGCACGGGAGTAAAATATGCAGCTGAAGAATTTACCTTGAGCTCCCAGTGATTGAACTTCCAACCTGGTGAATAGTTATCTCGCAAATCAGCTCTAACTCGAATATTAACACTGAGTAACCGACTTCGATAATCATTGCATTTTGCAATCAGAGCATCTCTGTCTTCTTCAGAAAGTGCATTTGTAATGCCACAAGGAATAACCACCACCTAGAATCCAGCACAGTATCACAAATTTATACAAAGGGGCAGTATATGGAAGTAATGAAGTCACATCACCACACAGTATCCAGGAGTCAAAACCTCCTAGTGACTATAAGCCTTCACACAAATCAACTTGGATGTTTCTAATCTACGCAGAATATCTAGCAACTATTTAATAGCTGCATGTTGTTTGTCCATGCGAAATACATTTGTTTTTCATTTAACCTATTATAAACCATTATTCAAAAAATAATTTCTAAAACTTTTATAAAGTAGGTAAAAAAAATTAAAAAACAGTAACACAAATAATATACATAGTTACACAATACCAAGGTCTAGACTGTATTCTACGTTGTTTCTGTATCAGCTAAATATATCTGAATGACACTCAGAAAAAAAAAATCACACTTTAAAATTTTCTTCGCTAAATATGGCTTGTATTTTATAAAAGAAATGATGAACAGAAATATTTTCCTTACCTGAACACAGGCTACACGGGGTGGTAATACTAAGCCCATGTTGTCCCCATGAACCATGGTCATAACACCAATAGTTCGAGTTGTCAGGCCCCAGGAGTTTTGATAGGCAAATTGCTTCTCTCCTGGTGTCTTCGGATCTTCAAAAATGATTTCAAACATTTTAGAAAAGTTCTGCCCTAAATGATGTGATGTTGCTCCCTAAAATAGAGATACACATCTTTTAATTTTGATAACCTATTAATGCCTTTGAAAATAATTACTGTAAGATCACACACCTTAAAATGGCACTAGACCTACTTTACCTTCCCTGATTTTTTATATTAAATAAGTTTTTAAAGCATAACTGATACAACAAAGAGACTAAGATTAGTCAAAAAATATATAGTAGCATACAGCTATGAGCAGCCCCTCTTATAGGAGTTACTTTAATTACAAAGGTTTTTAAAAAATCCATGCTTTGGTAATTCAGGATATAAGCCTTGATTTAACTGACCTTGGAGATTTACAGGGAATGGGACAGATTGGCCTGAAATTATAATATGGCCTTAGAAAACATGGGATATACTGATTTTTAAGAGTCTACTTCTCTGATGACAGAAGAAACTTGTCAGATCTGCCCACGGGCTATGCTTACAGTCACCTAGGAATCCTATGCAGCAGTTTGATACCTGGATAGCTCTTCCACTGGCAGATATAAATGCTTCTACCGTAGTTGTGTAGTCTCCTCCTGCAAATTTCTCCTTTTCAGTCTTTCTTCCCTTTACAACAGGAATTGCCAGGAGTTCTTCATATACCTTAGCGTATAAGTCAAGTATCTGCAAAACCTGTAACGTTTTAAATGAAAAGTGTTCAAATTTATGGTATATTTATTGATGATAGATCTATAAAAACTGTACTATTTAAAACTAATTGTGGGGCTTCCCTGGTGGCGCAGTGGTTGAGACTCCACCTGCCAGTGCAGGGGACACTGGTTCGAGCCCTGGTCCGGGAAGATCCCACGTGCGAGAGAGAAACTAAGCCCATGCGCCACAACTACTGAGCCTGCGCTCTAGAGCCTGCAAGCCACAACTACTGAGCCCACATGTCGCAACTACTGAAGCACACGCCTAGAGCTCATGCTCCGCAATAAGAGAAGCCACTGCAATGAGAAGCCTGCGCACTGCAATGAAGAGTAGCCCCCGCTCACCGCAACTAGAGAAAGCCCACGCAGCAACAACAAAGACCCAACGCAGACAAAAATAAAATAAATGTATTAAAAAAGAAAATAAAAGAAAAGAAAACTAATTGTGGTGGGAAAAGCACTTCAAACAATAAAAATCTTTTTTTATGGCAAGGTCAAAGCAGCCAGTGTGAATTTATTAAAATATTCAACAAAGCAGTATGCAAAATAAGTGGAATAATTTTTTAAAATATAAATAACTTTAGAATATAAGAGAAAATAAATGTTTATGAAAGATACACAGTAACCAGGGTAAAAATCTCCTGAAGAATCATTAATTTCACCCATGGGATTATAATTTCTTCTACACATTGAAGTCCAAAACTATTTTCATCTGAAAATTTAAAACGGCACACTTTCTAATAAAATTTCAGTAAGCAGTTTCTTAAGTCCACGTACATTTGAATTAACTTGTTTTTTCTTTCAACAGATACATAAATTTTAAGGAACAAAATAATTTATACCAGGAAATTATCTTTTAATGTCATTTTGAGATCAGACCAAATTTCAACTTAATTATTTACTGAATGATTACTATGTAAATAGATAGCACTGCATTATTTACAGCTGCAGGGGGGAAAAAAGCACAGCCTGGACAAAGAATTAGAACATAATTAATATGGAAGACAACTGTTATACCTCTTCTGCTGCCTCTTCAAATGTAGCAAATGCACTGTGCCCCTCCTGCCAAAGGAATTCACGAGTACGTAGGAAAGGCTGAGGATGCTTGAACTCCCAACGCTGGAAGAGGCAAGAACACAATTTAATCTTTAGAGAGAGCTTTTCAATTTTTGGTAACAACTTTATATGGTAAGTAATCAGAAATCATAATTGTGATCCAAAATACTTCAAAAATGCTTCCATACTCCCAATCCTTTGAATATAAAAACAAGAAAAAAAAATGTGTGTGTCTGTGTGTGTCTGTGTGTGTGTGTGTGTGTGTTTAAATGAATAAGAAGAATAATGAAAGAATGTAAGAAGGGGTGTGCACCTACCACCACATTGCACCACTGATTGAGCCTGATGGGCAGGTCTCTGTGGGACTGCACCCATTTCGCGTATGCAGGATACATTACTGAAAAGACACAGGAAAATACAGGCAGTTAGTCACTAAAGGTTTTATTCCCCTTTGAAGGCTGGTTAATGTTAAACAGGAAACATAATAGGAATTAAAATGCTGTGCTTGTTCAGGTAAGTGAACGGTATTGTATTCCATCAAACGAATTAGTCAAGGGAATAAGTTCACCTAAAACTGACCATATTTTATTTTCTTCACAATGAGATTTACATTTAATTTTATAGCTTTTCGGCTGTTTTACTTCTAAAAACACTAAGTGAACATCTTATAGTATATACTGTGTTCTATGTTACGTTCTTTCCTTTCATTATCCTGTTCAATCCTCACATTCAACCCATGAAATGGATATCATAATCTCAACGTGGAAGCTGAGCTTAGAGAAGTTAAATCACTTGCTGAATCCAGCACAGTTACCCATTAGAAATAGAATTTAGGTTAAATCTATCTGATGCATCTACCCAGGGTCTGAAACCTCTTGCCATCAACTGCTAATTTAAGTGAAGGTGCCTTTCTTATCATAGCCCATTCAGGATTATCTATAATTAGTAAAACAAAATATAACTTTGCCAATTTGGTATGTGAAAAAAAGCTGGTATCATAATTTTAATAATACATCATTATATACTATTATACAAGAGTATCGCTAAAAGTATCAAATAAAAAGCAAACAATCCTTAACTCTAAAGATAGATAATCCCTTTGGAGACAGTGACAAGCCCAAAGACTCAAAATTTCCAAGTGGTACTCCCATTTATTATGTGCAATTTTAGGAAAATCATTTAACCCTTCAGAGATCTTTTTTTTAACCTGCAAAATGGAAATAACAATAGCTGTCCCTACTTTCCTAACTACACTACTGTTAGAATAATACAAGGTGTAAATGAAATCACTTAGTAACCTATAAAAACCCTATATAAATGCAAATGTAATATTAAAATGACTAATTTGAAGAAAATAAGGCAGTAAACATTAGTGTTTGCAATTTTATAATCAATTCCAAGAATAAAAACTATTCTAAGAATAAAACTTCTTGGAAAGCTCTGAAAAATTAGAGCATGAAATTAAAAATGATTTAAAAGTGCTTTAAAAAAAATCTTTATCCTAATGATAAACAGCTCCACAATGAATATTGTACAGAGAATAAAATTCTATGCCACTTAAGTCTGCATTTATCTTCATCAACATTCATTAAACTTGATATCATCAATAAGCATTAAAATATCACAAAATAAAAGGTGAGACTCAACTCTAGAAGCTGTCTCTAATGTTCAATGAGCTTTTCTCCTGTGTTCCAAGGCCCATCCTCACCTGTTTCACTGGTAGGACGAACAGCAATTGGTTCTGCCAACTCTGTTTTGCCAGATCTTGTCACCCAAGCAACCTAGTAAGATGAAATCATTTTTCATACATTTTTTAAACAGCACTTTAGAGGAAGAGCACAGTTATAGTCAAAACTCTATTTCAAGTTTTGCTATATCAATTAAGGCAAGTTAAAGTAACTGCTTCTGTTCACTGTGAGAAAAGGTAGATACTTACTGTCTTTATAATGTTTACTGAAAAGTAAAAGCCAGTTAATTAGTGAATGTAACAAAAAGAATCATGACTTGCCCTGATGAAAGAAATCTAATTTTTTTTAAATAGCTTTACATTTCTCTAAGTTGGCTGCAGTAACTTGCCTTTTAAATTACTATTCAAGTATGAACTGAAAATATACTTCTGAGTTCATGACAGAAAACTGCAAAAAAATAAATAAAGCAGGCTAACTTACCTCAGGGGCAAAGTCAGCAACATGAGTCTTCTCTTTCTCTAATGCACCTTGAGACACAAACATGGGGAAATAGCAGTTTTCAACACCAAGTTTCTTGATCTCAGCATCAAAAAAGTCCTTGATGGATTCCCAAATGGAATATGCCCAGGGACGAAGGATATAGCAGCCACTTACATCATAGTATTCAATCATTTCTGACTTTGTGATGACCTTTTTAAAAGAAAAATATAGTCTATGAAGCCTAAATTGAACCAAAATTATAGTATAAGTGCCAAGAGTATGATAGCCAAGCTTCAAGTCTGGAGGCTTCCCCTGTTGGTGCATCCTCTTAATGTGCGTGTAAAATGGATCATTCTAGACTGAGAAACACCAGGGCTCTAAATTCTTAAGACGACTTGAATTCTAACCTTGCTTCTGCTGTTTTACTATTTTGTGACTTAGGACTAATCCCTTTACCTCACCAAAAAAACAAAACAAAACAAAATAAGAAATCAAATAATGACTATCTCATAGGGCTACTTCTCAATTCAATACTTTCTGTGACATTGCTTTGAAAACTGACATGTTACATGACTATGCTATGTATTTTAAAGGCAATATGCATTATTACTTTGTGTCTGGATTTTAGAATCTAAATATAAAGCAGCCTTTGAGAAATTTAAAACATAAAAATCAACAGAACCCATACTCACTTGAGAATACCAATCTGCAAGATTTTCTTCTTTTTTTGCCTCAAGACCCAACCTGCAGATATAAAAAATACAAATCTCTTCATCCAGCAATTGCTTTGTGGCTGAATGGAAATAAACCTCTAAACCTCAAAAGAGCTTGGTTTTCCTTCAGTCTGAGTTATTTCTATATTTACATCTCTTCTATATTCATTCCCATGATGTTTTTAACCTAGAAAACAGTTCAATCATCTCTTAAAAGATCGTGTGATGCTATCCACCAAAAGCTAGGAAAACTAATAAGCGTAACAAAAGCTATGACTTTAATGCAGACATTCCTTTTACAAAGTTCTTTATAAGGAAATGTATTTGTAGCAAAGACAGAGCCTATTCACATAGTGTTCTCACTAAAAAATAAAAAGAATCTTTTGCCAGTTTCAATCCAGATAAAAATATAGTTAGTAAGATCAGTGTCTCATTGAAAGTAATATGTAAAAAGTAGTAAAGACAATGGCTATATGTATACATGTGTCAATACATAAGCGTGTATATATATATCCTTACATGTAAGTTTTTTTCTATAAGTTTTTCCTTTAACCACAGTAAATAAAAGTTGCAGAGACAGATGCTTCCAAAATAAATTAGATCTGCAATAAAAAACTATTCTAGAGATATGGGAACATATGTATATGTATAACTGATTCACTTTGTTATAAAGCAGAAACTAACACACCATTGTAAAGCAATTATACCCCAATAAAGATGTTAAAAAAAAAGTTTGAAGTCATTAATGATGGCGATTGTGCAATAAACTCTAAGAAATAAAAAAAAAAAACTATTCTAGACAATAATCTTTTTAATGAAACACCAACCATTATTCAGGAAACTGTGGTCTTATGATCCACATAGAAAAATCTACCCGTTAGTTATGTTTTATAAAAGGTACATCTTTTTAGAGTTTACAAACAAGGCTTTATTGGCTTAAAATCTTAATGTATTTATGTTTGAATTCTCTGTTGTTTCACTTTGATACATCCCAACAAAATGCCTACATGAAATCTGGCCGTTTCACAAGCAGTCAGAAGGTAAAAAATGCGAAGTTCTATTCTCACTTCTACTATTCTATGATGCTGATCACCCAGTCAATGGGCAAGAAAATAACTGTTGTATTCTCTTGTTTGAGGAGACACTGCGTGTATACTGTGAGTGATGAGAGGCAGAATTTGAAATTCAGCTAAACAAATCTAACACCAAAGTATCTCTAAATAGTAGCTGCTAACAACAGCCTAACTTAGGTTCAGCTTAGAGTGAACCTCACATAAAGTTCACTCTAATTTTGGGATGTGGATAATGGGGGAATCATATTGTTCATATGGATTAGAAGATATTGAAACACCATCTATTCCACAGTGCTGTCTTTAAACCAGCTTTGTTTTATATTTAACCAATTTTAAAAGCCTATTGAGAACAAAGTTCTCGTTTAGTCCCCACAAAAGATTTTCATTTGAAAAATCTGCTAAAGTGCAAAACAACGTGTACAGCTAACAATTGTGTTACAAGGGAGAAAGAAGAGGAAAAAAAATATATATATATATATACACACACACATACATATTTGTTTTTACTTGTGTAAGCAAATGAAAATCTCTCAGTGCATAGGGAAGAAACTAGTAACAGTGGTTACCAATTCATTATGGTGGTAGGAGGAACTGGGAAGATGGGAAAGAAGCATAGGAGTGAGACTGCACTGAACTCTTTATATTCTAAGATTATTGAACCAAGCAAATGAATGTGTTACCTATTTAAATAAACAGAAAATGAACAAAAACTATCTGCTAACATTATACCTTTAGCATTCTCCAATTTAATGTGATAGTCAAACTACCCAAAATTTGTTTTTTTAAAAAAATAATTAAAAGTTCACGTCATCCAAAACTTTGCTTCACTTCCAATGAAGTTTCCACGTTTTATTACCTGGTCTGCTTCTTAGGCCCTTGTCCTTCCCCTGGTCCACTTGATGACAGCCCACTTCCTTGGTTTTTAGAAGAGTCTTTCTTTTGGCCATCGTTTTGTTTCTGAGTTTTATTCTGCTTTTCAGATTTATTTTCTTTTTCTTTCTTTTTCTTATCTTTTTCCTCAGCCCCATTGGCAGAGACAGGCTTATAATCTACTCCCGTCAGAGACTTGTACTGTGCCTTCAGCTGAAGGAGTTCTTGTACAGCTGTATCTACTTGATCCTTTAATAAAAGAGGAAACAGAGAAGAGAGCATTTAATTCAAATCACTATTTAAGCATCAATGTCCAACGCTTTATAAGCAGATTTGAAAACACAAAGGCAGAGGGTATGGGGTAGGGGTGGAGAATGTTAAATACACACTCCTGAAAATGAATAAAAGAGCATGAGAAACAGAACTGGAAAATACTGATTAAAAAACTGTACTATAACTGCACTGTTCAAAGAATAGCCACTGGCCACATGTGGCTGATTAAATTTAAATTAAAGTAAATAAAACTTAAAATTCAGTTCCTCAGTCACAGAGCCGCATTTCAAGGGCTCAACAGTCCTTGCGGCTAGTAACTACTGTACTGGACAGAACTGTTAGAGAACATTTCCATCATCTCAGAAAGTCCTATTAGAAAGCACTAGAATATAATATGTATTCTACTGTAATTTAAGTTGAGTCATTAAATTATATAAGTTGAACATTGCAGAGTTATAAAAAATGACAGTAATCAAGTTTCTATATTATTGGTTAAACTTCAAAACCTATAACGACTTACTGTTTTCCACTCACCTGAATCGGTACCAACATATCCTCCTCCTATAAAGATAACACAACTAGCGCACACTATACTAGAGCTCAAGATAAAACTTGCCATTTGAGACTGACGGAGCTTTAGGAGAATGAGTCAAACAAAGAGGAGGGCCTACAATATGCCAGGCACTGATATGGTCTAGGTCCCTATTCTCAAGGATCTTACAGACGAGAGAGAAACAGACAACTTAACAATTAAACTAGCTGTTAAACGATTTAAGTGTTATGTCAGAGAAAGGCAGTGTCACATGAGAATGACCAGGCCACTCTAGCTGGGATGGGGGATGGGGGATGGGGGATGGGGGTTAGGATCAACAAACGCTTCTCTAAAAGGCAAGATGAAAGAGTTGAGAACCGACATCATGAGTAGAAGTTAGCCAGATCTGACCGGGACACTAAGGGTTCCAGGCAAAGAAAACGGCCTGTAGTGTAAGAAACAAAAACACACAAACGTTAATACCACACTAACCTTAGAAGCTTTTTCAGCTTTAAGTTTTCGAACTACTTCTCCTTGAGTAGCTACTTTGTCAAAAAGTGATTTGGCTTCTGGTGTTTCTGGACCACGAGGCTCAGAGCTTCTGGATGGACTTGAATCTGAACTTTGTGATGATGGGGGCTGACCAGGAACGTACTCCTTCCCAGTTTTTTCTTTATACTGAGCTTTCAGGGACAGTAAACATTCTACAGCTTCATTTACTTTAGCCTGAGATAAAAGAGAAAAATAAAAAAGTATTTAACGCTTTCTGAAATTTCTGAAAATTTCAATGATTATTAAAAATCATTAACTACCACCAAAATATTCCTGTAAATAATCATCATGGAGAAACCCAAGCACAAAGGAGCTAAATCATCATCCTAAAAGAGCAAATGAAAGCTAAAGAAAAGTTCAAAATATAAAGATCATAAATCTATATACAAATCATAAAAGTAAACATAAATGCCCATACACATACATAAAGTGTAAATGACTTTACACTTTACATATGTAAACAGACAAATTATAGAACACCCCAGCAAACTGTCCGTTTCCAAGCCCTGGGACGGTAAACAGTGGAGCCAGAATTTACAAAATCAGAATTTGCCTGTATGAATCCTTATTTTCTTCAGCCTATTAAACAGACACTAAATACAGCACTGGAAAAAAAAAACCCACAGTATGGACTCAACTAAAGAATAGCTACATCACTCTTAAAAATTTACAGTGAAATGAGAAGGTATGTTGAGGTTTTAATTAGACATTCAGCTATATATATCAGCCTCTGATACTTCAACAGAATTATGATGAAAAAGAATGAAATACTCAGCCCAACTGAGACACTTGTGACTTCAGCAGAGGAGGACAGGCAAAGGGCCCACGCTGGACACCTTACCTGAATGGTGATACCATCTAACCACAAACTACACTATATACTATATACTATACCACTGGAAAGTCAAGGCATCAATCAAAACAGAGAAAAAGTGCCTCCCAATTACCTTATCCAAGTTTTATGGCTACATTCTAACAGTGCTCCAAATAGCTAAGAGGAACCCAACACAAGCAGAAAGAATACTAAAATGGGGGTCAAAGGAACACAGGAAGAACCGGTATACCTTCAAAGAATTTGCATGTACAAAATAGCAAATGACATTTCCTTGTCTAATGCTTTATGATACAGCTTTGCTGCCTGTTAGCGTCTACCACACTAGGCATCACAGAGGAAGTAAAGGTAAGAGGAGAAATTGCAAAGAGAAATGAGTAGGTTGTCTGATTTGTACTCCTGACCTGTCTCTTGTTTATATTCTGTCTTTAGAACTGAATGTTTCCAGAACAAAATCCTAAGAAAAAGAACATAGTCAATCAGACACACAAGAATCAAGAAACTTCCATCAGCTAAAAGAAGGAAAATGGCATCCAATAGTTAAGGGACTTTCCTGTAACCATTTCTACAAAAAGAGGCCTATTTGAAAGAAGTTCCATTTTATACTATAAGCAGGTATTGACTAGAGTTTGAAGTCAGATGGCACACATTTCACAAAGGAAAAACCCTTGTGTGGCAAGATTACAAATTGAAATATTATAAAGGAGAAAATATGGACAAACCACTTCATTACTGAATGAAATATTCTAAAAGTGGAGTAAAATTATATATGTCTATATCCTCTCCAACTAAATTATTATTAAATTTTTCAGGCTATTTTTCGAAACAGTGAAATCATACTATTTGCTATGCAGTCTTATCTGATGATTTAGAAGGTACCTAAAGATTCTTGAAAGAATTATCAATATAAAATATAATTACTATCACTTTATGGCCTATTTACTCTGTGCCAGATACTATGCTAAGTGCTTTACATAGACCATCTTATTCAATTCTCAAAACAACCCTGATCCATTTTATAGAAGAAAGAAGAAAAGCTTAGAAAGATTAAGTACCTTATCCAAAGTTATACAGTAAGTGGTAGAGTGAGAATTTTAATCTACGGTTTATTCTAGAGTCTTTCATCTTGAACACAATAGTATGCACCGCATTACAGAAGGTATGAGACAATGATCTAAATTTCAACGTTCATTTTAATCCTACTAACTAACATGCCATGAACACTGCTTTTTCAAAAGAGGTCTTTGATTCTCACTTGAATACGTCTCATAGAATGAGAAAAAAATAATTTCTTTTAATATTCTAGTTTTCTGGATCAAAAGACATTTACAAAGAGAAATTGGATAGTACTACTCAGTAGTACAAGATTACACAACAGCAGAATGTTAAAAAACACTTGTTAATAGATCTTAAGTCTTTAATGGACAAAGGCTGTTTTAAACTCACCTAACATGTGCCAACACAGACAAGAAAAAAGTTTTCAATAAGTAATTGTTGATGTGGATGAATGAGAATGGAAACAGCCTACAAAAAGACTTCAGTAAAGGTTTAAGATGGGAATTTGAGGAAGTAAAAATGACGTTGAAAGAATGATTTAAAACATGACTGAAAATGTAGAAAATGGATGAGAACACACCTGGTTGGAATGCATGAAAAGTACACAAACTGTTTTTGCAGCAGCCACTAGATGGAAACACTTCCCCATGGGGAAAGGTGGCAACTTTAATAAAAAGAAAAACCTAGAACTTAACCAATTCAAAATAGTAAGAACAGAACCTTTCAAAATGGCCTCAGCACCTCAACAATCAGTGAGAAAAGCTTTAAAAAATACTTCTTTCAAACTGCATTTTTTTCCCAACTCTATTCACAGTCACCCACCTTTGCTCCTCACTAACACAGCTGAGGGAATTACACCTCCACACATTAATGACGACTCCCCAGAGCAAAGATTCTCACTTCGCTGGGGGTGGGGGGGGGGCGGGGGCGGAGGTTGGTGGTGAATGGTAATCAGAAGAGGGAGTCTTTCAAATGTGGGAGAGGGAGTGTGAAGCTTGTATCATATTAAAAAGTCTGCTTGGGGGCTTCCCTGGTGGCGCAGTGGTTGAGAGTCCGCCTGCCAATGCAGGGGATGCGGGTTCGTGCCCCGGTCCGGGAAGATCCCACGTGCCGCAGAGCGGCTGGGCCCGTGAGCCACGGCTGCTGAGCTTGCGCGTCCGGAGCCTGTGCTCCGCAGCGGGAGAGGCCACAGCAGTTAGAGGCCTGTGTACCGCCAAAAAAAAAAAAAAAGTCTGCTTGGAGATTTAGCAAACTTAAAGTTTGAAGGTTTTCAAAGAAACGCATTTTTTTCTCTAAATCAATGGATCAGAAATCTATGTTTAGCTTAAGCCTGTAAGAAACAGCCGGTTTAGTGAACCTGGATCCCAGGAACCAATACAGCACAGGAAAGGGCCCAGACTCCTCAGTCAACCTGGATTAGAACACCTGTTTTGCCATTTCTCACCTGGTTCACTTACCTACATCACAATGTATCTGCTACTTTTCTGACACAAATAAATCAATACAAACTCCTCTGATTTTCCTAGAAGATCCTTCAGCTGAAGTAAGTCTTGTGAAATGTCTTGTTTCACAAGATGGTTGGATTTATACTTGCTTAGAGCAAATTTAAGTTTGCATTAAGTACCACATACAAATATAGCAGAAACCCACTAACACAAATTCCAAACAAGAAGCTCAAAACCATCAAGGGAAAGACGGGTTTGTTTCTTCTCATTTTCTCCACCTACGACATTTATTTTTTGGCCTGAGAATTCTTAAGGCTATTTGGGGTGGGTGTGAGGAGTAGTGGTTTTCCAGAACAGCCTGTTTAATGGACAAAGGGATATAACAATGTGTTTCCTTTCTTGATAACCTGTGATTTGGGTTTTAAAACCAAAAACATTGGTGTAAAATACAAAGAGCAAAGGTTGGTGAAACATTTAAGATGAATTCCTGGGGGCATGAAATGCAAGGTGCTGTGAATTAAAATGCTGCAGGCGCAGAAGTAAAAGGTGACCAGCACCCCCTCGACACAGACGAGGTTTGACAAGACGAAACAATTGTGGATTATTATTTTGATTCAACATAGTCATCATCTGATTTTGCTGCCATTCATTACTTCAATTTTTAAAATCTTTAACTATAAAGGTTCTGAAAAGTCTTTCCACTAAGGGAAAGACTTTTCAATAATAAAGGGCCCAGGCCAGACAGTAAATATATTAGGCTTTGCAAGTCTGTTGCAACTACTCAGCTCTGGAATTACAGGGCTAAAACGGCCATGGACAATATGTAAACTAGTAAGTGTGGTTGTGTTCCAGTAACATTTTACTTACGGAACACAGGTGCAGGCCACAGTTTGCCAAGCCCTGTCCTGGAGTCTGAAGTGTCATAGTATTCCATAAAACCTTTGATTTACCGTTTTCTGACTCCCATTTCAAGAAATACTATAAATTCATGTTCAAAACACTTCACTCAAAAAAAAAAAACAACACTCAAATTTCAAATCAGAGGAATCTGTTCAAAATCAAAACTTTATTTTTTAGAACTGTAACTTTAAAACTTTCAAAGTTAATACTTAAAATGTGAAAAGTGGCCTTAACTATTAAAGTAACTCAGCGGTAAGAGTTATTAAATAGTTGGTGTGTTCTTGGATTTCCACCTCACACTTTGCTTGATCCCCACTTTAATGCAACAATCTACTGGGCAGGAGGAAAAGGAAAGGGGAGCAGAAGGTGGACTTGAAGGGGCACTGAGGGTGAACGTGAAGGTTTTTATTCTTTGCCCACATTATGCTTATATTCTGCCTTCATGCTTAAAAGTTCGTGCACGGAATCACCGATCTGATCCTGAAAAAGAAAAGGGGGTGGGGGGGAACGAATAGAGGAAGAAAAGTCTCGTTGAAACCTGTAACTATAAAACCTCAGCCGACCACTTTCCTTACTTTAGTGGTAGTAACATGACGTAGGAAATGGAATGATAAAGCGGCTTAGAGAAATTATTAATGTTAAAACAAGCACAGACTTGCTTAATAAATAACAAACTAGTAAAACCATGACTCTCTGGTGCTTAGAATGTCTCTAACTGGAAATAACTTGGGACTGAGTCAAAATTGGAATCCACGCTTTGCAAACTTCAGGAAGTTACTTTTACATTCATATTCACTTCAGATAGTAGTTTCTCATTGGCTACTAAAACCAAATAAAAAAAGGAGTATTATTTGAATATTATTGTATGTGGTGTTGTGAGGATTAAATGCAAAAATAGTAATGTATAGTGAACAGTGCCAGATATAGTCTACATAACACTTCCATTCAGAGTAACTGTGTTGGTTCTCTAGGAAAAAAGAGCAATTTACTACTGTTGGCATTTAGAGAAAGAAAAAAAATATATATATATAAGTAATATTTTGAAACACAAATATGGTACATTGTAGGCTTTCAATAAATGTAGGTTAAACTACACTGAGTCAGATTCATTTCAGTACCACATTTATCATTATCAAAAAGCACCTAGTGAAAGTACCTGCCCAATTTACATAGAAATTTAGAGTTTTTTACCCACAGGCTGATTTTCTTAACTTCAGCAGTGCTATTTTATGAATGTAATCCATTAACCCAACAGGATGGGAAATAAGAGTTGGCTGTTGCTCTGAGTATAATGGTTGCCGTTGTTACTACCCCACACATAAGTAGCTGACCAAGAATCAGCACAGAATATCACATACTCTACTCAGAATGAAGGAATTTAAAGAGCAAAGCCCTTCCCCTCAAATTATATCTAGAAAAGGGTCCATAGTTAGTGTATGACATATACAGAGAGTACAAAATGCTCCTAACCTCACCACAGGATAGGAAATATCAAGGGTTTATATGCCGAACCCATACACCTGCCAGCCTTTATTCCTTGAAGCAAAGCTGTTTTAGAGCATCACAGCTATGCAGGACTTCAACAGGCTCGTTAAAGAGAAAAGAGAAGAGATTTCTCACACTTCACAATGAAGAGACAGAAAAATAATAACTTCTGGAGCAAAACCCAAGATCTCCCCAAAGTGTTTGCTCTCCTCAGCAGAGGTCAAATGTCCATGAATGAAAGTATCTTAGGGGACAGGGTCAGATGCAGAAAAACTTGTTAATGAGGTGAGGAATTTACAACCTCAAGTTACTTAATCACTCTCCAACCAAAGCCCAGGATGTTGACCAGACCACAGATCCCCAGGAACATTTTAGAACAGATCTCCTCCAGTCACATAGGTCAAGCCCAGTGGTTCATCACACCTCTCTGTGTTCATGCCACAGTCCAGATTCTACAGTTTTTGGTAGCTTATCCAGTTACAGCACTGCTAGTTTGATCATGTTTTAGAACTATGCTACTATTTGAGTAGAACCACATGTCTTGATTATTAAACTTGATTCTTCTCTATCCCAGATGCCATTCCTTTTGCCTCTTATTTAGAACAAGCAATCCTGTTCCACACTCAGTGCTACCACCCACTTGGCCAAATGTTTTGCCTAAATATATCGTTAAAACGAGAATGAAATTTATACTTCAGTCAAAATGTGGTATCACTTGAGGGCTCCCCTACAAAAAATCTGAAATAGTCACTGGTCAGAAACCTCTTGACAACTCATTATTCCCTGAATATCCCTTGACCTTTTGCTGGTGCATCTTCTACACCCAGTCCCAGGCTGGCGGCATCAGCACCGCCTGAACAACTCTTTACAAATGCACACTCTCTGCACGCTCTGGACTTACTGAAGCAGACACTCAAGAGGTAGGGCCCAGCGGCCTGTGTTTTAGCCAGCTCTCTGGTAATTCTGATGCACAATAAAGCTTGAGAACCACAGATCTACACTTAAGAGTACCTCCTCTGAAAGTCATTCACCTTAAAGGGCTTCTTCTACTTCAGGACTACTTTAAATATCCTTTATAACTGTTCCCCCTGGCCTGCCACTTACAGACACAGACACTTCTGAGAGCCATTTATACATATCCCACAGGATTACAGTCTGTGCATGGCTCTTACTCAGCCCCACGCCCCCACTAGATGGTAAGCTGCCTCACACTAATATTTCCAGAGCTTGGCAGATAGCACGTATCAATAAATGTTGACTGTTATGTCAAAATACTCAATCGGACAGTCTACAGACAACATATCTCATAAGATGAGACTAGTCTAGGTCGTTTGACCTCATAAGCTTACTTACAATGTGTCTAAACTCATTCCAGGATACTGACCTTAGGGGCTTTTTCAGCTTTCAGTTTACGAACCGCCTCCCCTTGGGCAGCAACTTCATCATACAGAGATTTACTTTCCAGAATATCTGATGATGATGTAGAAGAAACATTCTGTACTGTCGCAGCAGGAGGATTTCCAAGTTTATATTCCTGGCCAGTTTTCTCCTTATATTCAGCCTTCAAAGCCAAAAGCTGTTTTACGGCTGCATCTATATCTTCCTTTGCTGCTTTCTTGGCTTTTAATTCACGAACCACATCCCCTTGAACAGCCACTCTGTTGTAAAGGACCAAGGAATCCTCAGACGTAGCACAAGTATTATTCAAAGAAGGAGCTGACATTGTCTTAAGAGGAGTAGCTGCCTACAGAGGCAGAAAACCAAAAGTAAATTAATTCATGTTAAAAATCTTTCCACAAAATTATATCAAACTGTTTTCTAATGTTTTTAAGTTAAAAACAAAATTTTAAAATTTTACTCCTTAAAAAGTTTAAATGAATAATCTCATTCCTAAAAATTTATCCTAATGAGAAATAACAGAAGTAAACAAAGGTAGAGGTACACAGATATTCACTGGAGCATTTTTATTACAGCAAAAAACTGAACCTAAATCATTACCATTAGAGGACTATTTAAAGAAATTATGACACACCCACCAGATCTGAGAACAAATCACTGCTCTACCACACACTAGCTGTGCAACCCTGAATTAGTTACTTAAGCCAGTTCTGCTTTTTAACCATAAGAGAGGGATAATAATTGTACTGAACCCATCAGGTTGATGGGAAATAAAAGGTAATAAATCTATGTAAAGCTCTTAGTTACAAAGGCTGAGAAAATGTAAATATCAATGAGTTAGGTATTATTACTAGTTTTTTAAAAGATGAGATATATCTAGATTGTTGACAAGGCAAGAGCTCCATGAAATACTGTGGAACAATTTTATAGTAATGCTGTGAAACAATTCCATTTGTGTAAGATTATATATTTATAGGCATATGGTTGTATATAAGCATGTGCAACAAATCCAGAGATATGTTGCCTAAACTGATTTCTGGATAGTGAATAACTATACTATATTTATTCTCAATGACATGCTCTTCTTTCACTTAGAATGTTTTCCTCCTACTGAAACCCTTCCAACTTTAAAACCCTGCTACACCATACCTTCCCTGTGACTTTTTTCTTTAATGGTCTTCTACTTAATTTTTCAGAATAATCTCATACATATTGATTGAGCCATACGTATTAAACTCCAAAATGTTTGGCTCTACTCCAGAACTCTGTCCTGATACCAGACCCAGTATTCTGAATGGTCCTCTAGACATCTTTACCTGGATAGCTAAGAGGCACCTCAAGCTGTATCAAAGTTGCATTTTACATGGAGATTAGGTTCTAAAATCACCATGTAAGTCAAAAACCACATACACTAAAAAATTAGTCCCCCCAAATTCCTTAAATCACTCATAATTTATAGTATTTTCTTGGTGAGGTATATATATGTACAATCATAAACATTCACATATAAGTGCATAATATTATATAATAAGGGAAGACTACAATAAAGGAAGCCATTGTATCAAAACTATATACAGTCTGTTCTGCTACACTTATTTTTGGTAAGATGAACTGACTCATTCATGGTTGGTAAACAGGGGAACAATATCAATATAATACTGAAAAATCACATCACCTTGTACGTGATTTCTCCCAGTGTGTTAATGTTTTATGTCAAAGGAGCATAAAGGAAAAAGCTTACTCACAATTAAAGAGAAAGCTTTAGAAATACATGACAATCTTACAGAAGAATGAGAAAGTCTGTATAAGTGCATTCCTTTAGGGCAGGTGGTACTTTAAAAAAACTATTTTCCATAACATTAAACCATCTAATGAAGGTGTAAGCATGGATGAAGAAGCTTCAAAAATATATATCCTCTTCTGCTCAAAAAAAAAAAAAAAGTGTTGAAGCAGGGTACTCCCTGGATCAGACTTTAATTTTTTTTAATTAATTAATTTATTTACTTATTTATTTTTGGCTGTGTTGGGTCTTAGTTACTGTGCGTGGGCTTTCTCTGGTTGTAGTGAGCCGGGGCTACTCTTTGTTGAGGTGCGCGGGCTTCTCACTGTCGTGACTTCTCTAGTTGCGGAGCACGGACTCTAGGCACACAGGCTGCAGCAGTTGTGGCACATGCGCTCAGTAGTTATGGCTTGCAGGCTCTAGAGCTCAGGCTCAGTACTTGTGGTGCACGGGATTAGTTGCTCCAGGGCATGTGAGATCTTCCCCGGCCAGGGCTTGAACCCATGTCCCTTGCATTGACGGGTGGATTGTTAACCACTGCGCCACCAGGGAAGCCCCAGACTTTAATTTTGATAACACTGGTATCTACTGGAGGCAAATACCCTCAAAGATCTATATATCAAAAGAGAGAGCAATACCCCTAAGGTTTAAGGCTGCAACGATGGCTGACTGCAATGTTGGGTACAAATGCCCGTCAACTGTATTTTAACTTCTATTAGGATCTGCGCAGGTTTCAAAGCTTTTCCAAAACCTTTTTGATACTCCTCCCACCAAGAAGCCTCTACATCCTCTCCCTTGAATCTGGGCAAGGTTATGACTGTTCAACCAATACAACATGGCAGAAGGGACTCTATGTGCGGTTTCCAAGGTTAAATCATAAACCATACAGTGATGCTTCGAACCAGTCTACTGGACGCTCACTTTTAGAGCCCTGATCTGTCATATACAAAGTCTCACTACCCTGACACTCATGCTGCAGCTCTCTGTCAACACCTCCACTGAGCTCCTAGCCAACAGCCAGCATCAACTGCCACCCATGTGGGTGAGCCATTTGGGATGTCTGGCCTTGTTGAGCCTTCAATGACTGCTACCCAGCCACAATATGAATGAAACCATAAAAGATGTAGTTTTCAGTGGTTTGCCCCAATCCTATTTTTCCTGATTAGTATGTCACCTTATAGAACATAAAGTTTTTCAGAACACATGCACTGGGGCTTCCCTGGTGGCACAGTGGTTAAGAATCTGCCTGCCAATGCAGAGGACACGGGTTCAAGCCCTGGTGCAGGAAGATCCCACATGCAGAGCAACTAAAGCCTGTGGGCCACAACTACTGAGCCTGCGCTCTAGGGGCTGCGAGCCACAACTACTGAGTCTGCATGCCACAACTACTGAAGCTCGCATGCCTAGAGCCCGTGCTCCGCAACAAGAGAAGCCACCACAATGAGAAGCCCGCACACCACAACGAAGAGTAGCCCCTGCTCGCCACAACTAGAGAAATCCCATGTGCAGCAATGAAGACCGAAAATAAAGAACACATACATTAACTCATAGCATAATACTAATAACTTTACAGAAAATGTAAAAGATGAGAGGCAGAGGTGTAAATTGGGACCAATGAGGGAACAGTAGCCAAATTTCCCATCTCATGCTATTCTAGTATATATACTAGCAGTTCTCAAGGTGTGGCCTACAAACGCCAGAGGGTTTCTGAGACCTTTTCAAAGGAGGTCTGCAAGGTTACAGCTATTTTCATGATAATAATAAGATGCAATTTGTAGTTTTTGCTCTCACTCTCTCATGAGTACACAGTGCAGTTTTACGGAGGCTAAGGCAAATTAAAAAGATTTGCAAAAATGCAAAACCATACCACTCTCCTAACTGAAAGTTTTCTTTTAGAAAACAGTTATTTTTCACAAAAAAATGTTATTTATATAAACATACGGTTGGGTTTATTATTGCTATTTTTTAAATGAATTAATAAATTCTTCTAAAACTTCTCAATTTTAATTTTTATGGCAAACACTGATAAATATAATCCACGTAAACGAAGGTCCTCAATCATTTCTAAGTGTGAAACCAAAAAGTTTGAGAACTGCTGGTATATAAATAGCACAAGGACACTGCCCTACTTAAATTCTCACTTCTCTTCCTTTAATTTTCTTTTGGCTAAGACTACACAGCTTTTAATTTGTGTAAATTAAAAGCTCAAGTCATGACATTCCCGCTCTTAATAGTTCCAAACTTGTACCTCCTAATAAACTGTGCTTCTGTCTTCCCTAGCTCAGGTTATTTACCACTCACTTACCTAGTCAACCAAAACAAAACCAGAAGTTACTGTCTTCCTGTTTTACTTCCTGAATTCATGTCCTACTTTATTTCCTCCATGCCCTCATGCTCTGGCTTCCTGACCACTTATCACACCTTCTAATCCTACGTCCAATCCACCCTCCAAACTATCTTCTTCACTGCTACCAAATCTTCAATGACTACCCAACTGCCAACACCTATGGACCCCAAACTATGCAGCAAGGTGTTCCAGGAGCCACTGGAAATTCCTAGGGACACCACGGGATGTTTTAAATATCTAAGGTAAACAGTAACATATCCAACATCTGTCAAACACTGCATAATACAAGTTCAAGGTGGCTCGGTTTCAACATTAGTGTGTGCTACATTCCTTTCAATGATGCCATATCTTTGCAAAGCTGGATTTTTCACAGCTGTTGTGTTAAAAATCAAATACCACAGGAAAATCACTGTGGAAACAGAAAATAAGCATGGTAGTGTCCAATCTGAGTCCAAGGTTCAAGAGAGAAATAAAAGTATTATTTTTTTCTTTCAATTAATACGTCATTTTAAGAATGAAATAAAAATAAGAATGTAATTTAAATATTTAACATTTAAGAACAAAATCTTTTATAAATGAAATTTAAGTTCCTTTTCCTTCAATTTATGTATATTATTTTTTTCAAATGGCTACTAAGTTACTGGGATATAAATATTTATCTAGTTGCTTGAACTTAACTACTTAATAAAGAGAACAGTTAGGAATTTCATTCAGCCTAGAGGTGTCATGAAAAAAATTACTGGGAAACTAAGGGTGCTATGAAATAAGGAAGTTTCAGGACCTCTGGCCTGCACAATAACCCCCCTAATTCTCTAGACATGTCACGGCCTCTCAAATCCACATCCTGTAAAATGAGGACAGAAGCTGTGTGTCTATCTGGAATGGCCTCCAGACCTGGACTGCCAGGAAGATTCCTAACTCATTCTTTTTTTTTTTTTCTTTTTTTTTTGCGGTACGCAGGGTCCTCACCTCTGTGGCCTCTCCCATTGCGGAGCACAGGCTCCGGACGCGCAGGCTCAGTGGCCATGGCTCACGGGCCCAGCCGCTCTGCGGCATGTGGGATCCTCCCAGACTGGGGCATGAACCCATGTCCCCTGCATCGGCAGGCGGACTCTCAACCACTGCACCACCAGGGAAGCCCCCTAACTCATTCTTAAAGACAGAGATTAAGCATTACCACCGAGATGAAAAAAAAAACAGAGGCCAAGTTTCTTATTTGCCCTTTTTCTCTTTTCTAACCCTCAATGACTGCTCGGAGCTCTTCTCCAAGATGCACTGGAGTTTGATAAAGTGCAGACAGGGAGCCAGAAAACCAGGTCACTGTCCTAACACTGTCGTAATGACTTGTTTTCTTGGGCAAGGATCTACTACAGCTCTATTAGAATTAAAAAAAGGCTTTTCTAAAAGATTCTTTTAATCTAGTCTTTCTTACTCTTTCACATAAAAAAAATTAACTTTTGAAAATCTTGTTTTGCAGGGTATTTTAAAATCTTACAAGAAAGAACAACAACAACAAAAATTGCAAAAGTTAGAGTTATTGTCTTCTTCGATCTCAACAGTGAGGAAGACAATCTTTGTAAACAAACAGATTCTAAACCCTAGGACAGAAAGATCATTGATTAGAGACATATCCATAAAAGTAAATTATTTACCTCATTCTTTGTCGTTTCTACTTTGGTCTTTTCCTTTGACCCAGATGTTGGCATTTCCTTCGTATGCCCATCAGGAATGTATATCAGAATGCATGGAGCTTCTATGCAACTATATGGACTAAAAAGAAAATGAAGGGACAAAAAAGTTTGAACAAAATTATCTGAACAGCAATTAAAATTGAATTCCTAGATTAATTCAATGGCACTGTTAATACTTTTCAAGGTATAAGTAAATAGTCCATTCTCTTATTCAAATCAGTCTCTTCAGAGTAGTTTAAAAACAATATATAAAAATTGACAGTGCTAACCATAAACTTTCATGGATATGAAAATGCTAAGTCCAGGACAAAGTTACATCTACTCTGGCCACCAGAAATGGCATTAGTGGATGTTCATGGTCTCACTCTTGACTTAAAAGAAATGCATCTACATACCATACCTAATCTGCTTATGAGCAGAAGAATGTCTGTAAAACATTTATTTTGTAAGAATTTCTCAATTTTAAAGGGTACAGTTATTAGCAAAATCCACTGCCCTTGAGACTACTCATAAGCAAAATATTTTTTTGAATTTTGTGGCAAAGGCCACAGAGTAAAAATAAGTGAGAGACTTTAGTAACAACAGAATCCTATACATCTCTTCAGTATTTCTGAATATGGCCTTATTGAAATATAATTTCACATACCAAAATATCCACCCTTTGAAAGTACACTATTCCCTGGTTACATAAAATTGTGCAACCATCACCACTATCTAATTTTAAAACATTCTCATCACCCTAAAAAGAATCTTTGTACCCTTTATCTACCACTTGCCAGTCTCCCATGCCTCTGGTCCCTAGCAACTACTCATCTAACTTTGTTTGTATGAATTTGTCTATTCTGGACATTTCATATAAATGAAATCGTACAATACGTGGTCTGTTGTGACTAGCTTACTTCACTTAGCATAATGCTTACAAGGTTCATGCATGTTATAGCATGAATCAGCGCTTCACTTTTTTTTATGGCTGAACGATATTCCCTCGTATGGGTACACCACATTTTGTTTATCCATTCATCAGCTGTTGGACATTTGGGTTGTTTGTACCTTTTGTCTATTACGAATGATGCTGCTATGAGCATTCATGTTCAAATTTTTGTGTGAACATATGTTATTACTTTCCTTGGGTATATATATAAAAGTGGAAATGCTAGGTCAAATGATAACACCATATTTAACTTTTTGAGGAACTGCCACTTTGTTTTCCAAAGTAACTACATCATTTTACAATCCTACTAGCAATGTATGAGGGTTCCAATTTCTCCACATCCTCGACACTTGTTACTGCCTGCCTTCTTGATTACGGCCATCCAAGGGGATATGGAATGATATCTCACTGTGGTCTTGATTTGCATTTTCCTAATAACTATAATATTGAGCATCTATTCATGTGCTTATTGACCACTTGTATATCTGCTTTGGAGAATGTCTTTGTCCGTTTTTAACTGTCTTTTTATTATCAAGTTGTAAGGATTCTTTATTTATTCTGCATACAAGTCCTTTATCAGATACATGTGCAAATATTTTTCTCTCATTCTGTGGACTGTCTTTTCACTTTCCTGATGGTGTCCTCTGAAGCACAAAAATTTTTGATATAGTCCAATTCATGTATATTTTCGTTGGTTGCTTATGCTTTAGGTGTTATATTTAAGAAAGCACTGCTAAGATTACAAAGACTTAAACTTATGTTTTCCTTTAAGAGTTTTATAGTTTAGCTCTTACATTTAGGTCTTTGATCCATATTTGAGTTAATTTTTATACATAGTATGAGGTAGGGGTTCGTTCACTCTTGCACGTGGTTGCTGATACAGCACCATTTGTCGAAACGTTCAACAATCTTTCAGAATAAACTGAGAGCCTACTCTCTTCTGGGCATGACTCTAGTTGGTACCATCACCACCACCACCACCACCACCACCACCACCACCACCACCACCACCATCACTAAATATTTAACAAGGGCTTTAATAAGTACTGGGCACTGTGCATGCTGTTTACACACATGGTCTTATTTGACTAACGGCAACGTGATACTAAGATGAACATGAAAAAAGTATCTGCCCTTAATGAATTTCCAGTGGTGGAAACAAGATAGGTAGATAGACAGACAGACAGAAAGATAGATACAACAGCATGTGATAAATATTCTAAAGAGGAAAGTGCTCGCTGCAATGGGGACACATAGGTTGGGTGCCTACCCAGATTAGAGGAATACAAGAAAGCTCTGGAAGAAGTAACATTTGAAAGGTTACCCAGATGAAGAAAAAGAAGCACGGCCATTCCAGGAAAAAGCAAGAAGTTCAAAGGTAGCTGATGACTTTGGAAAGCCCCAAGCAGTGCAGTATCTTGAACAGAAGGGAGGAAGAGGTCAGCTACAACACAGATGGCTCAGGTGGGTCGAGAGGCCATTACATGGAAACTCTTGCACGCCAAACTAAGAAGTTTAGATTTTCCTCTGAAGCTAACAAGAATTATTAAGCAGGGGGGGATAATGTGATAAAATTGTTACTCTGAAAGTTTTAGACTGGAGGCCATATGAAAAGTGGATCAGAAAAGTGCAAAACTGGAAGGAAGAGACTACTTTAGAAACTGTTTTGGCAATCAAGGAAGAAATGCTAAGGGCCTGAAACAAAGGCAGAGCAGTAGAAGCACAGAGATGAACTAGGCAAGCAGTACAAACAACAAGGTTTACTGATTAGAATGGGGGATGAAGGAGAAGAACTGAGGAGAGATGGTAACTAGGATCTTGAATTTTGAAGTTTGAGGTACTTGAAAGTTATCTATTCAGAGATGTCTAAAAGGCATTAATTAGATTCACAAGTCTGGAGCTCAGGAGTGAGGTCTGATCACAAAGTTAAAGAGATGCAATAAAAAACAGCAAAGACAAAAAAAAGAAACGCGAACAAAAATTCAGACTGAAAGTTCTCCTAGTAATTCTATTACTTCATGGTTTAAAAAAAACACAAACATTTGTTATAATCCTCTAACTGTACCTGCTGTATGTACTATTTGTATTCTACAATATATCTAATTAAAGTACACTATAAAGAAAAGCTGCCTGTGATAAACCATAATGGAAAAGAATATGAAAATGTATATATATATGTGCAACTGAGTCACTCTGCTGTACAGCGGTAATTAATACAACACTGTAAATCAACTATACGTCAATAAAAAATAAATTTAGAAAAAAAAAGAAAAGGTAATAGCTATAATGT
Organism: Orcinus orca; assembly: GCF_937001465.1. Lineage (NCBI taxonomy): Eukaryota > Metazoa > Chordata > Mammalia > Artiodactyla > Delphinidae > Orcinus > Orcinus orca. The sequence goes on along the minus strand of NC_064559.1, from coordinate 14,867,069 downwards.
TTATCCAAAGATAACACTGAAATATTTTTCTTTTTACTTGGACCATGTGAAGATGAATGGTTTAGTTCTAGAAATAAAATTTGTTATTATGCTGTTTCAAAGTTAAAATTTGTTACAATGATGTCTGAAATAGTAAATACAGAAGAACAAATGAAACCGAACAGAGAATTGTCAGGTACAGTATTTTAGTGGAAGTTCAATCTTTAAAATATTATTCACTATAAGAATTTTAAGCATTTTCATTTAAATGTTCAATTACACTGATTTACCTAATGGGTTCATAAGGTTGATCACATATGAAGAAGCCTCTTCTCTGGAGTTGTATAATGTCTCCTTTTTTCAAATCCTTAAGGCAGGGATCCCCCAGCATTAATTCTTCATGCTGTAAAGATGGTATAAGACCAAAATACACTTTCTTGAACATCAGAGCACTAAAAACAACCCTAAAATGCAAGCAGCTTTTTCAGTAGCTGCAACAGGATATGTTAAAAACTTTACTACTTAAGCACATGCAGTAAAACAGTGAAATATTAAAATAAATAACAATTATTCATTGTATTTCTAAAAGTTAACATTTATATACTGATGGGCTTCATGAACCTCTTAACTAACTTGATTGGTGTCCCTGCAGATATAAAGAAATTTCCCACTATAAATATGAAGTACAATACAAGAAGCACACAGACCTAGCTGAAAGGCATGCTGGCGCAGCACTAAAGCACAAGGGTTCTAGAGCCAGGAGGCCTGGGTTTGAACCCCAGCTCTACGCCTTATTGCCTGTCCTCAAGCAACTTACTGAACCTCACCGTGCCTCGGTTTCTAGAATTTATAAAATGGGAACATTATTCTTTTATATCATTTTTAACAAAATTCTAGAAATCTTTTCCATTTTATCTGAGGAAACAAATACTTAAAACTAATTTTTTAAATTCTAAAGAAAAGGTTATACTGATACAACAGAGCAAGATGAAACAGGGTTTCTTTCAGGAGGCTACCTTACTGTTCTTGTTGACATACTGCTTAAAGTCCTCGTCTTTTCCCAGTACGGGCTTTGTGATCAAGTGCTCGTAAGTGACACAGATTGCTGGGACAGGAAGAGCACGTTCGGTCTCGGCAAGCCATGTGATCTTAGTGGTTTTCTTATAGTCTTTGTTCTCCAAATTCAATTTTGCATCAAGAGATACAATTTTTCCTTCTGCATTTCTAAAAATAAGATAGGAAAGTGTTTTCAGAAAACAAACTTTAACTGCCACAAATGCATTATTTTGTTCTGTACCTGTAATAAATGGATAGGGAATTTTCTTTGGAAAAATTTCAAATAAAACATTTATTTGAGTTTCTAGTAGGTGCCAGACATTAACTGGTTAAGAGATGAATGAAGTAGAGTCCCTGCTATCAAGATACTAATATGTGGACATATCCCCCATACATCTGATGAAGAACATGAACATGTTTATGAATTTTAAAGTCACCTGGAGTAAACATTAAAAAATCTAAAATACTGTATTTTCAAAACATTTATCAATTACTTGACATCATATGTAATGACACAACAACTGATATTTCAGAGTTTACTAAATTAATCTTAGCATACTATGTCCCATTTGTGTAGTCTTAAGAACTGGTAAGTGTAGCACACTATAATAACTGGAAAGTTCATATTCAGCACAAAACGATTAAATTTAAAGTAGATTTTAGTGTCCATCAACAGAGTAATGGATAAAAAAGATGTGGTACATATATACAATGGAATATTAGCCATAAAAAGGAACAAAAGTGGGTCATTTGTACTGACGTGGATGGACCTAGAGACTGTCATATAGAGTGAAGTAAGTCAGAAAGAGAAAAACAAATATCGTATATTAACCCATACATGTGGAATCTAGAAAAATGGTATAGAGGACCATATTTGCAAAGCAGAAACAGAGACACAGACGTAGAGAACAAAAGTATGGATACCAAGGGGAAAAGGGGTGGGGCGGGAGGAATTAGAAGACTGGGACTGACACACATACACTACTGATACTAGGTATAAAATAGACAACTAATGGGAACATACTGTATAGCACAGGGAACTCTACTTAATGCCCTGTGGTGTCCTAAATGGGAGGGAAAGCCAAAAGGGAGGGGATATATGTATATGTACAGCTGATTCATTTTGCTGTGCAGCAGAAGCTAACACAACATTGTAAAGCAACTGTACGCCAATAAAAATTAATTAATAAAAAAATTTAAAAATAAAAAATAAAGTAGACTTTAGGATATACAGAATGTTATACATACAATTTCTGTCCAAAGGATCTCTCCACCATGCAATTGCATTCTGAGAATTAGATGATAAAAGGGGGGCCTAAAGCATTAGAATTATTTTTTATATCTACATGCTGTCGTTTTCAACATCACAAGCAATATCCTAATACCCTATTAATGTAATGAAACATATATGGAAAAAAAACTTAATGTGTCCAGAATTTGCAGCATCTATGCCTGGGTAGATGTACCAGCCAGCACCATCAATGGGTCTGAATTAGGTAATTTTTAATAAATGAATAAACATAAAAGACTTTCCTTCCATATTTATTTGAAAACAAAAAGTTCTTACCTGTGTATTTTAGTAATGTTGATGTTGCCCCAATTTATAAATGTAACCGTCTCACCCTCTGACAACGTCTCTGCGTCAGCACCTTCAATGAAAACTTTAGGACTATACCAGACGGGTTTCAAGCCAACATCAGGATTCTGATTAAAAAAAAAAAAAAAAAAAGAGAATGTTGGTTGAAACAACAACTATTGAACCCAGTATGAAATTTATACATTCATTCATTTTATTCCTTAACAAAAACAGAAGTCATCTGTATTAGTCTGAGTCCCAGCTCTGTGACCCTGGGTCAGACACCTGACCAATAATGTACTGGAGTCAGATGAGGGTGGTCTGCCCCTGAGATTACTTCCAGCCTAAAACAATCATTCTTTGTTTTTAGAGTTAAGACAGTATTTGTCTCACAGTGTCCCTCCAACCAGAATCTGCTTTGCTAGCCTCAAAAATCTCACTGCTTTTGCAGCAAAGGAGAAAATAAAGTCATTCCTCATCAGTGGCTGTGGAACGTCACTATAGGAACAGACGTCATCTTAGCAGGAAATGGTAGATCTTTCACATTTTAGGAGACAAATTTTAAAGACAGTAGCATACATGTACAGAAAGATGAATTTTCTGCCTTTTCAGTATATATTATATGAAGAAGAAAAAGAGATCCGGAAAATAAAAAGAATGCTATATTTGTTAAATTTCAGGTTTTTGTTTGACCGAAATCAAAAGAAAAAAAAGTGTAAGAAGATCCTTTGAATAAATGTTAAATAACACGCGTTCAATAATTGTTCATTGAATGCACCAATGCACTTGAAAAAAGTCAGTATGTTGCAACAACTTATACTATGCTGGGCTCAGAACAGAATACTGACAGGCTAAATATAGAACACTTTGTGAGAGAAAGGATAATGAAAATTCCACAGAGCAAACTGAGCAATCCAGTCATCATTTAAAGTGTTTCCTAATCGATTAGTTATTTAACTATTACTTATTCTTTATTATTACAAATAAGCACCCTTAAAAGTTTTATTCTCACCGTTCAAATTTTAAAACATTAAGCTTCACATTTAAGCTGACTGTAGTGGGCGATATGATACATCAGAAACCACCATTCACCTGGTTGAACCCATCAGATGCAAGATAAAGGCAACAGTAAAGCCAAATCAATCTCACACTCACACACACACACACACACACACACACACACTCTCCCCAAGTCTTATTAGGGGTACCCTTAAAATAAGTCTTACAAATTAAAAAGAAGCTAACGTCATACAGAGAAAGGCAATCATAGGCTACCACTTAAAACATTTATAGCTGTTCATGAAATGTATCACCTTACACCTGAGTAAGTCTATGAACATAACACAGTTATGAGTAAGGTTATGAATATATTAGTCTATTAGTATATGAGTGAGTTAGTCTATGGACATAAGCTTCATTGGATAATAAAGATATTTACAGACAACTCACAAAGCTGGAACAAAAGGATCTATTTTTTCTTCAAGACTATCAATCTAGCAGTTATAACCATGTGAGACAACAAACATGGCTTAACTAAGAAGAACTCCCTGCTACCTGTATTTAAGATTTATATTCCGAATTCAGATAGACAGATATCATTGTCACTTCACTGATATTTTCTAAAACAGAGCCAATGGCAGCATGATAGACTCTGGACTCAAGCTGTGATTCAATACTATTAGGTCAAATGTTTTGGCTTAAAGGCAACAGCGAATAACCCAGCTAATAGAGAATGCACCTCAGCTTTCACACAGAGATAAGAGCATGGATTATATAATACCTCCAGGAAGAAATAAATTCTTATTATACACTAATATGCTATCTCCACAAAATAAAAAATAGGCACCGAGTGTAACAGTTCTGTGTGATGTGCTGTGGATAGTAATACCGCTAGAATAAATTTCTTCAGTAAGAAATCCACAAAAACGTTTACTTCCATTAGTATCAAATTCTTGAACAGCTCATACAATTCAACATCAAAAAAACAAACAAGCCAATTTAAAAATGGATAGAAGTGAACAGACGTTTTGCCAGAGGAAATGCAGATGGCCAACAGGCATATGAAAAGATGCTTAACATCGATAATCACCAGGGAAATGCAAACCAAAACCACAATGAGATACTGTAACCTTGCACCTGTCAGAACGGCTATCATCAAAAAGAACACAAATAACAAATGCTGGCGAGGATGTGGAGAGAAGGGAACCCTTGTGCACCGTTGGTGGGAATGTAAATTGGTGCAGCCACTGTGGAAAACGGCATGGAGGTTTCTCCAAAAACTAAACATAAAAGTACCGTAAGACTCAGCAATTCCACTCCTGGGTATATATCCGAGAAAAACAAAAACACTAATTCGAAAAGATACATGTGCCCCAATGTGCATAGCAGCATTGCTTACAATTGCCAAGATATGGAAGCAACCGAAGTGTCCATCAACAGATAAATGGACAAAGACGTGGTGTGTACACACACACATACACACACACAAACACACACACTGGAATACTCAGCCATAAAAAAGAATGAGATTTTGCCATTTGCAGCAACATGGATGGACTTGGGAGGCATTATGCTAAGTGAAATAAGTCAGACAGAGAAAGACAAACACTGTATGATATGACTTACATGTGGACTCTAAAAAATACAACAAACTAGTGAATATAACAAAAGGAAGCAGACTCACAGATACAGAGAACAAACTCGTGGTTACCAGCTGGGGAGAGGTGGGGGACAGGACAATATAGGGGTGAGGGGTGGTAAGTACAACAAATGGGTATAAGATAAGCTCAAGGATGTATAACACGGAGAATATAGCCAATATTTTGTAATAACTGTAAACAGAAAGTAACCTTTAAAAACAGTATAAAAAATTTTTTTTAATTAGTATGAAATCCTGACAAATAATGCTGGATCAAAAATGGTCCCCAGGGCTTCCCTGGTGGTGCAGTGGTTGAGAGTCCACCTGCCGATGCAGGGGACATGGGTTTGTGCCCCAGTCCGGGAAGATCCCACATGCCGTGGAGCGGCTGGGCCCGTGAGCCATGGCCGCTGAGCCTGCGCTCCGCAATGGGAGAGGCCACAACAGTGAGAGGCCTGCGTACCGCAAAAAAAAAAAAAAAAGGTCCCCAATCATGCTATTGCCACCAAAGTACATTTTTCCCTTTGATTATCCTGCTCCTTTAACAGAGAGAACAACATTGGTGAAACCGGAGAGTGACCTTCGGGTGTCTGGCTACTTCTTTCATCTCCTCCTGGGCCTCAGGGATGTCCACCGGGATCACCTCTTTCTTCAGTAACGCGACGTATCGTGGAGCCACCGGGTCAATAACCTGCAACAAAGGCGTCCTTGTGTTAGAATATTCAGAGATTTTTTAGAACTTCATCAATAAAATAAGTAATAGCACAGGAATAACAACTGGCATTCTTTGTTACTGCATTTACTAATTTTTTGGTTTACCAGCTAACTCTTCTCTAACATTTAGCTGTCAAGTAGAAAAAAGAAAAACAATCATAAACAAAGACTATGTGAAGGATTTAGAGTTCCCTTCCAAGAGTAACTACTGACAAGGGAAAAGAAACCAATAGTTAAAGCATATTAGAAATATTCCGAAAGTAATTTTTAACTATGATATTAGAAAGGAAAATTATCCTGTGGGGTTATGTAACAATCCTACAGGTAAATGTGATACTCCATTTTGTATTGTTGGAGAAGACTGTTTTGAAGGAATATAGAAATATGTGTTTTAGTATCATTTTCTATAAGCAGTGTTAGGCAACACACCACCATCAAAAGCAGAACACCATTAGGTCACTATAATAAGGCAATTCTATAGAGTAAAAGTAAACAAGTATTTCTACTGGTCTGCATGCTATATATATGTATACACACGTATATAGGGACCACTGTGTTCCCAAGGGCCTGGCACATGCAGGTAGTCAACACATATTTACAGGTTAACTGAATGAATGGTAGTACTCATTACATTCTAACCTACTCTACCTCCAAAACAGAAGCAGCACCCCCTTCTGGATCCGATGTATCTTTCTCATTTCACTATTCAATTTAAAATTATCCATGATGACCAATCACAACAGCAGTATTTAGATACTAAATAAAGCATTTGGAAGAAAAATGTAGACAGAAGCAAGTGCGGAGTCAAATAGCTAAGTAAAGTAATGAAAGTCATTTTCTTCCCATTAGAAGGATGCAGGAAATAGTGGTATGGCTAATTAAACTTGGCTGTGCCTTTTGGTTTATATTGGGTTTTTGTTGCTATTGTTTGGCTGGTATTTTGTTGTTGTTGTTTGCTTTGAGAGTATTTCTCAGAAATTCTGAATGAACTTAGAGAAGAAACCATGCTCAGAGGGTCAGTCAGAAAAGTCTGAAAAGCCATCTAACTTCCCCTTGATTGCTACTCCTTACCTGCTTATATTTCATGCCAGTACTAAATCAGCGCCAGCCTCCCTCTAAACTTACTGTTTCATTCTTTCCTTCCCTGAGGTTTAAAAGTCATTCTTACTGGTTAAGGGTTCCTTCTTTCAGCTTCTACTGGGTTGGAATGATCACAGATTTAATTTGTGACTTCTCAGTTTAGTATTTAAGCCAGTAAGATACAATTTCTTCTTTTAAAGAAGATAAAACTAGACGATCCAACCTGAGAAACTTCAGTTCACTGCAGCTCAGTTTCCTCAACTGACAAAGAGAGCAGAAGACTGTTTCTCACACTTGACTAATTACAATGATCCCTTAGGGCACTGGCTGGCACAGAGTTTCATGCCACTTAACCCTGAACGACAACGATTCTAATCGTCTGAAGTAAAGTCTGGAAATCTTTTTTTTTTTTTTTTTTTTTTTGCGGTACGCGGGCCTCTCACTGCTGTGGCCTCTCCTGTTGTGGAGCACAGGCTCCGGACGCGCAGGCTCAGCGGCCATGGCTCACGGGCCCAGCCGCTCCGCGGCATGTGGGATCTTCCCGGACCGGGGCACGAACCTGTGTCCCCTGCATCAGCAGGCGGACTCCCAACCACTGCGCCACCAGGGAAGCCCTGGAAATCTATTTTTAGACAAGCATTCCATAGGATGGTTAGGATCAGACAAGTTTGGGAAATCTTGGATTAAAAGGTTTAAGTCTTTTTCAGTTCTAAAATTGTACAATTCTCAAAATCTCTGGATCAGTGGTTTTAAATTACTCCAAAAGGTCCAGAGACGACTCTTCTGAAGCTGAGGATTCTGCTCTGAGACAAGGGTATTAAGAAAATGTATGATATTAAATGTCAAGTCCCCAGAGTTTTCCCCAGTCAGTTCCAAAACCCTGGCAGTCAGACCTTCACACTTCTGGCAACTTGACTGAAAGAATCTCCTCTGGAAAAACTGCCTAGTCCAAGAGATGAGATGTAAGGTTACTGACGCCGAGGCTTTTCAATTAACCGGCCAGCCAGACCATCTTACAGTGAGGCACAGCTGACAAGCCCAATCTTTTTCTCAGGGCTTCCAATCCCTCTCTCAGTTCCCTGTGTTAAAGGTGAGCAGATAACCAAGGCTCACCAGATGTCTGAGAAATGCCTTTACTATCAAAGAAAAAACAAAATAAACAACCTGGAGGAAAGACATAAGAAAAAATACCATTGATTATATTATAACCATGAAATAGGAACAGGAAGTGATTCTGAAAATTCAAAGCACAAACGAGAAATCTTGGAAATATGACAGCATGAATGAAAAACTCAACAGAAGTTGAGAAGATAGGGCTGAGTACAGCTACCAGAAAGTAGAGCCAAAAGATGAGATGGAAAATGAGAGAAAACAAAATTAGAGCAACAGTCCAGGAAATCCAACATGTGCTCAAGAAACGTTCCACAGAGGAGAAAGACAACATAGTTGAGAAAAAAACAAAGAAACAGAAGGAACTTAGGAACATTTCCCAGAACTGACGGAATGAGTTTCCAGTCTGGAAACCACATGTTCTTCCAATGGATATGAATGAAAACAGACCCACCCCAAGGCACATCACTGTGAAATTTCAAAGTGAAGAAGCTGTTCATATAAAAGTCTCAGAAATCTTCATCCCATGCTCCCCTTCTCAGGGAGCTACCAGAGGATATAGTACAGCAAAGCAAAAAGGCAATAAAAAGAGAAGGAAGATCCAAGAACCAGATGATCCATCACAGAAGAAAAGCAAAGGGAATTCCCAGGATGATGAGGAAGATTGACCTGGGAGCACAGCTGGGCTTCAGAAGTTAACAGGCCTCTCATCTAGATCAGATGTGAGCAGCACGAAGGCCCCGGCAGAGACATCTCTAACGTGAAACTGAAATACCTGAGGCATGTGAACATTTTGGCAGGAAATTTAGATAACTTGCGCAGAGTCTGAGATGGAATTAGAAAATTAAACAAACGAGGGAAACAAAACAAAACAATTAGCCACAAGAAAGCCAACGAGTTATGAGAAAAAAATAGGAGACCTAAATCCTCCTCTTCCATTGTGAAAAGTAAACTGATGATGCCTAAAGCAAACAAACAAACAAAAAATCAAGAAGAAGCAAAACACACATCTCATTTAGAGATATGGGCAATAAATACCAAAAAAATTATCTAGAAGAGCTGAAAGTGATTTATCTAGCGAGAGAAAATGGAAGGAAAGAAGACAGGGGAATATGCTGTTCATTTAACAGACTCTATAGAATTATCGGCCTGTAGTGAAATGTATTTCTTATATTTGAACTAAATGTACACAGATTATTAATGAAAAGTATTCCAATGTTAACTCTGCCTATAAGTTTTGAATGTATTTATTAGTAACTGCAGCAACAGAGCGAACCAATTAATAATTCCATTATGTATCCAAAAACTGACTAAACACAAAAGACAAAATAAATTCAAGACACATGCGAGACAAGCAACTATTTTTTGAGGCAAGGCATCAGCACAATCAAGCAGCAATACAAAGAAAAAGAATTTACAGAACACAATCACAGAAACCATAGTTTAAAACATGGCACTTCAATGATTTGCCTTATTATAGTGTCTAAGCATCTGCTTCCAATTAACAATGTCAATATGCAGTATTCCTCATTTGACTTTTATTTAAGACACAGCTTTTTTTTTTTTAAGCTAGATTCAATAAGACACAGGGATTATAATTAACGAACCTTCAATACAATTCAATGAAATCTGTAACTTTAAAACTCTATGTCCTCTCAGTAAACAAGGGAACAGTAGAATGGAGTTAGCCAAATCTTCCCTTTGCCACTAAGAAAACTAGAGGACATGTTTTTTTAAACTAGGAATAATGCATTTCAGTGGGTCTGTATAAGCAAGTCTCATATAAATGTGATTGTGCTTCAAAGCTGTATAACATCTCAGGTTATAACATGTAAGATGCTAAAAGCTATGTGCTAAGTAAGGCAAATAAAAGCATTAAGTAATACCTTCTTACAGAGAGCTCGCAGCTTGAAAGCAGAAAAATGAAATGCAAAGTGTTCAAAAAAGATTTAAGGAAAAAACTGTTACCATTCCCCATAACTCCAAGTTTGTTTTAATCATTGTTCTTGTTTGGTATAGTTTATAGGCTTAATACACTTTATATGTTTTAAAAAGTAAAACATTCCATTTTCCTGAAAACTCTGCAAAACTGTAATATTCTTCACAAAATTTTCCCTGCCATGAGCACACTAATGAATTCTACATGTAATCTATTACTTAGGAGTTAGGCATGAAAAAAAGAGGACCAGGAGTCAAAACATGTACCTTTTTGTTAAATGCCCAAATTTTGTCCCATTCCATGTTCACAACGGAACGTGAAGAACCCTAGAAAAACAATAATAGAACAGCTTAAAGGGCAAGAAGTATTAACCAGAATATTTTCTTTAAGTCAAGCATGCCAGAAAATAAACCCAGTCAATACTTACAAGTTTACTTCCACTGGAATATAAAACTTAGTCTGTACACACTAATCTCGTTACCCTGAACAGTTAAGAGTCAGCAGTCATAGATTTCACTGGGTGAAAACACCACAGCTGCCTTTGTCCAACCCTAGCATAGTTTAGGACATTCTCAATTTTCCACTATCATAACAGTGTTTTTTCCAAAAACATTCTGCCCTTGCATTATAAGCAACAAGCAAAGAACAGAAAGAACAACAGGAGTAATAAAGACTAAAAGGATATTATTAGATACTTAAAAATCCAAACAGAGGAGCTGGAAAAGAAACTATAACTCACCTGAGCAGCAATAAACTGTTTCAGTCCTTCAACTGTCATCCCTCTTCTCAGCACACCGCGAACCGTAGGAAATCGTGGGTCATCCCTGGGAAATACGGCAAGTTTTAAGAACCAGGGAGACATTTTTAACGTGTAGGTGCAAAGAGTACAATATACCTTATTGCATAACATTATATTCCGTTTGTTAAATATCTGGACTAAGAGCTGGTTATAATAATTAGGCAGATCATAATACCACTGAGCCCAAGTTCATGGAAGAAGAAAGCTGCTTACTAGTCAAAAATTACTCAGTAAAATAAATGCACTACTGGAAACAGTAAAAGTACATTTAAAAAAGACACAAAGGTGACATTTTCAAATACAGAAAACATATGCATTACAACATTTTTATTTGCTTTTTGCTTTTTATTTAACAAACGTACAAGATCCCTATTCTACATATGACCATGAGACACAGATAAGAGATGGTTAGCCTCTCATTTATGTACAAATACACTTTATAAAGCCTTTTGGGCTGTAAAAAATATACATGTTGGTTATTAATACTCTGCAGAGATCTGCAAACTTCGGTAAGTTTGCAATAACACCCTTTGTATGCGGCCCAAGGTAAACTTCCCCTTTATCAAATTCAGCTCCACAGTAAAACAGTCTAAAATCACATATTATTCAATATATACTTAATATGTGTCACTATTACGTGATACTAATAAAAACTAATACATTCTTGTTAATTCATGTAAAAAAAAAACATTCTTAGGCTTATAAGTATGGTAACCCAACTGAACAGGTTTCATTTACATGGATACATGCCTCTAAGATGACTTTACTTTTTATACTCATCGTTCTCATGGAAATCCCATATAGGTTATTAACGTGCTACAGAGATTTTCAAACTATAGGTTATTAATGTGCTACAGACATTTTCAAACTTTTTCTAGTCCCAAACATAGACTCCATCTTTGTGCCCAAACATGGGCACTCCATGTTTGCTGCATTAAAGCAAAAGAGAGCAGTACCTGAGAACCTGGATAAAATAAAGACAAGGACCAGAAACCCTATAGCCCTATCCATTTCAACCCCTCCCTTTCATCCTCCCCACCCCTCAAAGCAGTTTAAAAATTAGTGATATACCATGTCCTGACTTCCTCTCAAAATTCTAGGTAACAGCAAACATACCATCCGTCTACTAGTCCTTCATTGACAAACCATGTGAGCTTTCTTTTGGATAGCACTGTGTTGTTGAGATTTAGCCGACTATATTCCCAAATGTACGGTTTTCTTAGGCCTAAAGCTTCAATAATCCAGTAAAACTGTTCATCTCTGTCATGGTATTCTGTTGTTCTCAGGGCATGTGTAACACCTTCAATGCTGTCAACTATGGGGCAGGCAAAATCATATGTCGGATAAACACTAGGAAAAAAAGTGAATATGTTGAAAATCAATGAAGGATTTTACCCTTTTCACCTCAGATTAGGCATTATAAGCAGCAGTACTAATTTAAAACATAATTCTTTACAAGGTAAGAATTCCTTAAAAACCAACAGGTGTTATGACTCATAATACTCAAAGTACATCAAAACATTTTTTTTAATCAGACTTTGAGGACAATGCATCAGTTACCCACTGAATACTCAAACACAAAAGCAAATATGCAACTTAACAGACAATTGGATACTGGTGCAGTGAATTCTATAATCATATTCCTGTAATGGCCAATGTATACCATGGTAAGAAGCAATAATAATTTCAAGAGAATTTAGCTTTTCAATATCTTAAATAATCCCACACTCAAGTAAATCTCTAGGTTTAATACTTTCATAAGTAAATGCATTCAAGAATAGAATGTTTCCTTCTCTGTCAAGTAAAAAAGAAAATTAGGTTGATTAAAATTCCATTTAAGATGGAATAGTCTTAAAAACAATTTCTGTCTAAAATAATGTACACAACACATATATTACTGCATTATGCCTTCTAATTTTTAAGATACAACTTCATTAAGATGCTACTGCACTATGCTTTGCAATTATCTGATACTGAAAATGTGTATCCAAATTTACTTTTCCAAATGTATTCAAAGTATCTGTTCAGTAAACAAGGAGCAATTGCCCTGTTAAAAATGAAGGACATATATATACACACATGAAGTGTTTGTTCAGATACAGATACACATACCTGTACCCACAAGTGTAAAGAAAGTTATATTAGCTACTCAGGAAATCATTTACATTCACCAATCTCTTCAGAAGTTACAATTCAGCATTTGTATGTAGTAAGCTTCTTCAAAGTATAAGAAAATATATTCTGTGGTTACTTTATAAATTAATGGCCAGGTGAGGGAGATTTAAAAAAAAAAATCTATTAACCTGAAAACCACACAGAAAACTAACCAAAATTAGAAAAAACACGATACTTTCTTGTTCATATTTCTTTAAATCTTCTATCATGTTTACGAATAAACTTATGTCTAGCAGAATCAAAGTTTATAATAGGAAAAGAAGTATCTTCATCTAAAGAAACACACCACAGCATACCTGATCAATACATAAAATGCAACTTTAGGCAGACTCAAGGACTTTTATAGATGGAAATGATTTTAGACATAACCTAGTATAACATTAATTGATAGGTAAGGAACGAGAGGCTACCTGCTTTACCGAAGGCCACGAATGAACAAAGATCCAGATCTCTTGACTATTCTACAGCTACTCCCTACTCCATGTTCACAGAAGCATCAAAGCAAAAGCATAGTAAGCTACCGAGCATAATGAATGAAATACACCTACTTGTATTTATTTCCAGTTCTTGGGTGTGGCTGAATTTTGCAGCGATAAAGCGTTGGGTCCCTCATGCACCCATTGTTACTACTCATGTCAATTTTTGCTCGCAAACAGCAGGACTGACCAAACTGGCTTCCTTTTTTCATTTCTTCCCACATTTGTAGATTCTTCTCAACAGCTATAAAATGATAGTTATACTATAGTTTATCTAATGTATTACTCATCTGGTTGAATTCAAATTATTTTAACAGCCTTATAATTTGACAGAAATTTTCACATTCTCATTTTATAAGCACACTCCACTAGTTTAAAAGTAACGTGATAGTTCCAATATCTGATACCAAGAGTAAATGCATTGTTTTTTTAATGAAGAAATTCCACAAAACACTTAGGAAATGTACTCTATGTTTTAGAAGTCAATACATTCCACTGATGTAGCACTGATGAAGGGTAAGAGATGATGTCTAAGGCCTGAAGGCTTCTCTCAGCCAGTGTTTTCCATGTTCCCATCATGGCACAACTGGCCGGTCAGTCGCCCCCTCCAATTTAACACTGGGTGTTGGAAGCAGAAGCGTTCTGTTCCTTTGCCACCTCACACCCATGGGACAGACCGGTTTGACCCGGCCCAGGCATTGATACTGCAGCACATGCCCATCTAAAGAACACATCTCTGGCTGAGAGCCTGAGCCCCTCGGCTCCCCAAAAGCACCTTCAGTCATTCCAGCAGAAATCAGGATACTCTTGGATCCCCAAAAATGAGAGATGATAGAAACAGTGATACAAGTTTATCCCAGGGAAAAAACTCTATATCCCCACTGACTACGGTCCTACCTATCTCAGGTAGGTACCTGCTCCATATGAATAAGAAAGAACTGTTAAACAATGATTCTCTGTGGAATCTACTGAAGATACGATGGACACTTTACCTGTTCTCAAAGAATCAGATTAGGTCTAAAAGTCCAGTTGTTAACTATCTCTGAAAATATAGAGAAACATTTAAAAGGGGGTAAAAAAAACAAAAAAAAAGACAGACTTCCATAACACTTTGAATTTACTACACTTCCCAAATGTGACACTCAAGATTTAAGTATAGGGCTTCCCTGGTGGAGCAGTGGTTAAGAATCTGCCTGCCAATGCAGGAGACACAGGTTCGATCCCTGGTCCAGGAAGATCCCACATGCCACGGAGCAACTCAGCCTATGTGACACAGCTACTGAGCCTGCGCTCTAGAGCTCACGAGCGCCTACAGCCCATGCTCCGCAACAAGAGAAACCACCACAATGAGAAGCACGTGAACCACAACGAAGAGTAGCCCCCACTCGCCACAACTAGAGAAATCCCGTGTGCAGCAATGAAGACCCAACACAGCCAAAAATAAATTAATTAATTTAAAAAATATATATGTATACTAAAAAAAGACTGGATAATAAGATTAAAAAAACTTTAAAAAAAAAAACATTTAAGTATAGTAGTGTGGAAGTTCTGGAACATAATTACAGAATAAAAATAGCCAGATTCAGAAGCTCAGAACAAGTAATAACAAAGATATGCTTTTTTGTTAAGTGATATTTCAGACATAGGGTAGCATCAAGCTTACATATTATATTCACATTTACTCACATGCTGACAGGAAGATGTGGGTATGGCTAACATTATCATCAAACATTCTAATTAGAAAGGCTAAGTATTTAAATTGAGAGAACTACAAAAAGCTGCAGAAGGAATTACATGGAGTGAATGCAGTGCAAAAGACTACAGGTAACAAGTGAGATACTGAGGGCACACACATGCTAACAAAGTAATAACAACGTAGAGATGATAGAGAAAAGATTTCTAAGAGATGAATTAACATATGAAACATATTTCCAAACATGTTTCAAACCATCATCTTTCACAGAAATCATTTTCTACTGAAGAAGCAGAATATAAGAAGAATATCGATTAAAATATAAAACACTAAATGTGCCTTACAGTTTTTTCTATGTTTGGATTCTATCCTCTGCTCACGTTCTGCTTTCATCTGCTCAGCAGGAGTATCATCCACATAAGCCTTCCCTTCCTGAATTAGCTTCTCTGCATATTTCATTATAGTTTCAAAATGATCCGAGGTGTAAGTAAATTGATCTGGTTTGATATGCAACATTGCAACATCTTCCAAGATAACCTGCAGTAAGAATCCAAAATAACCATCAGTTTATCTTTCGCATTTTCTTGTGTATTTTCAATCCTTGACACTGCATTTGGGCAAATGTAATAATACACCATCAGTCTTACAGAGCCTGGAAATGGCTGTGGAAGCTGTATGATATTAGATCAGAAAAGAAAAAAAAACAAACAAACAAAAGAGAGAGATATTCATTATACTAGCCTCCAAATTTTCAGCTGAGAAAGCTGATCTCATGGTGCTTTCCATTTATTCTGGAAAAGCTGATTATTATTGGTCATGCTGACAATTATTTGCCCTCTCTTTGAATATATTACAGTGCTTCTAAACAGATGATATAAGAGGCTAGGAAACCTTCACATTTTCCAATACCTACTTAGTGTTCATTTCATTCATAAAATTATATGACAAAAAGGAAACCTGCCTCTAGTGACCAATTCATTTAAGAAAGTGATACTTGCAGGAAAATGTAACACTTAAGTAAATTCTACAACAGCTTGAGGAGGAAAAAAATAAATTGACGTTTTTTGGTATGGGAGCTCAACAATTCTTGGCTTAGGTCTCAGGCAAAGAATATATAGATGAGCAAAAGAAGCAGCTATGAGAACAAACTTAAATTTTCATACCATGAAGGTACCAGGTCACCCTCTAATTTTAATCAACTTTACTGACAAAGGGTCATCACTACACCTTTAATTACCTTCTCAAAATCTTCCTTTTCTTTTTCAGGATTTGTGTCATCAAATCTCATGATCAGTTTCCCTTTAAAGTTAACCTGGTAGTGCTGGTTCAGAAGAGCAGCTTTCGCATGCCCAATGTGTAAGTAACTAAAACAAAAACATTTTACAAAGAAACTCATTAACATGCTTTAACTAAATACTTAAACTTAACCTTTTCGAGGAGATGAGAACTAAACAGAAATCCTTCTAGTTGGTATTCCAAGTCTTATTTTATTTGCTAACAAGAAGTACTGTAATAGAAAATTTGCCCCTGAGGAAGAAAAAAAGACTACAACATTTATAAAATAATCATAAGAAACAATTTCATATGTAAACTCTCACAAAGGAATAAGTTATTTACAAACATTACAACCTTAAGGCTAATCTCTATTTTCCTTTTTTTTTTTTTTTTTAACTGAGGAATGAAAGGTAATTTAGTTAGAGGAAAACTGCTTCCAAAACTGTTTGCAATGCTACACAATAGTGGATCTTTACTAAGACCAGATGCTACTGAGAACTGGCAGCCCGTCCATTGCAAACAAGACAGAAGCACCTCTGAGGATGCCACTGTGACTGTGACAAATAAAAGAGCACATGAGAATTAGAAAGCCACAAGAAAGCACTTTACTTCTCTAGGCTTTAGTTTTCTCAGAAGCCAAAATGAAAAGATTTTAACTAAATGATCTTGAAGGTCTCATCCAGTACCAATATTCCACAGATCACAACCTATGAAAACACTATTCTGTTCTATGGGCAGCTGACCATTACATAGAATAAAATAAATCAGAGGCACTGTTAATATTATTACATATCAACATCCTCCTCTATCAATGAAGTGGGTAAAAAGCAATATCCTAAACCACTATTGTTGAAAATACACTTTTCATCAATAACAGCAGCCACAGTTGCACTGCTCTACAGTCACCTGGTTTCATGCACACCTCTGATCTCAGTTGATATCAAGAGCTCTGGGAGGGAAAAGTACAATGATATGCCTTTATATCATTTCTAAAATCAGTCTATTTCTTTAGATAGCCACACAGCATTCTAGGTCAATGATTCAATTTTAAAGAGTTTATATGCATAGGTTAATGCAGACAAGTACAATGCAATGCATTTAGGGTTATTCAAAACTTTCTGCATAAAATAAAGCACCATAAGTAACATCCCAGATGAGATCCTGGAAGAGAAAAAGGACATTAGGGAAGAACTAATGAAATCCAAAAAAGTATGGAGTTTAGGTAATAACTATATATCAATATTGGTTCATTAATTGTGACAAAGGTACCATAGTAATGTAAGATGTTAGTTAACATTAGGGAAAACTGGGTACAGGTACAAGGTAACTTTTGGGGTTTCTTTTTTTTCCTGCAATATTCCTATAAATCTAAAACTACTCTAAAATTTAAGGTTTATTAAAAGTAAAACAAAGGACTGTGAGTTCTGAAAACGAAACAGAAATACTTTGTGCAGTTTTCACTGAAAGTGTTACACCCAATAACATGTTAAGAAGAGAAAAAAGAAGAATAATCACTGACTACCTACTAATTGACAGTTAATGTGCTTTACATACAGGAATTACCCTTAAGAGGTGTGATGAAATCAAACTATTACACTTAAAGATACTATCTCTGAATCTAAAATAATGTGTGCAATTCTAACAATTCTAAACCTCAGAAAAGCTAACAGGACTATAAAATATTCACAAGATAAGTAAAATAATTGGCTCAAGAGACAACTACATCAGGAGAGCTAAAGAAAAATATGTTCCATGCTGCATTAGTTAGTACTGATGCTATATTGGGCTTTTCCCACACAAAACAGACATAGGCACATAATTTTCAGTCATATGGATTCTAGAGCCAGACAGCGTAGGTTTGGATTTGGCAAGTTGCTAAAACGTTGTATGAATCAGTTTCTGAAACCATTTGGAAAACGAGATAATAACAGTGCCTTCTTCACAGGGCTGACAGGATTAAACAAGTTACTACACGTAAAGTGCTTGGTAAGTACCTGCACATAACAGGTGCTATCTATGTGTTAGCTATGAATACGAATAAAAGGCAAAATTCAAGCCTTCTGGCCTTCATGAAAGACACAGGAAAAAAAAATGATTTAAAAACCAATTATAGAAGACTTGTTTTGCAGTATAAGGAGATATGATCAAAATTATGTATGTTTTTAAACCTGAACACTGACTTATATTCCAAATTCCAAAGCTGTATTCAACTGTTGGACTGAAATGACATAACTCACAACAAATAAACATATTTTATACAGTAAATAATAAATATGAGGAGCCCACTATTCCAAGAAGTGAGAGTGACAGAAAATATAAAAAGATTCAAAAGGGACAAATGTTCAAATAGCATAGCTATAAACAGCCATGGCTAAAAAACTAGCTTTTATCAAACCATTAAAGTCACTACCCAACAGAACAACCATGACCTCTCACACCAAGAACACAAGAGCAGAATATTGGGTGGTAGGGACCCAGGATATCTGAGGGAATTAAACTATGTAAAATAAGTATTATTTATGACTGACTCCACTTAGCTATCAATCAATCATTTAATGATTCAGTCTGTGTATTTCCCAGAACCGTTATTTCCCCTTCATCTCCTTCTACCTGTCCTTTATTTCACCACCTAAATCGGCAAACTTAGAAAAGCAGAGAGAAAATGTGGAATTCTAAAACTGGCTTGCTGTTAATGGCACTTATAAAATAGCTTGTGAAGAACTACATTAAGAACGGCTAAAATAAAATTGTTTCCTTATCTGCCACTTCCTACTGTCTACATACTCCATTTATCACAGATGGGTAAGAATTTGGCTATAGAATACAAAATCTGAAATTAAACAAAATTGGGGGGAAAAAAACCATCTCATGTGTAAAATATGACACAATACTTTCCCAATGGCTAAGTTCCTGAGGCTAACTGCTTTAACAAAAGGCATTTTATTATATTAGCATCACTGGAAGGGTTCTTTTACAAAGTTCGTCCAGCATGAGTCACAGAGACTGACATGTGCAAAGGCAGAGACTGCCCTCAGCCTTGGGGAATGCTGGGCAAGGACCCAGGCAGACCCATGCCAGTGGCTCCAGCCAGAGCAGTCCTTTTCCCTAACAAGCTAGTCATATATTATTATTTTCTATGGCTGCCAAGAGTGAAAAGCGTTTTGAAACCTACTAATAGTGGAAACAAATGAATAGGAATGGGCTTTTCAGGACTCCACTTACTTTATCTGGGAAAAAAAATAACTTAAAATACGTCTACCATAACTTCTTCTGCTAACTGAAAGGATTGCTCAGGGTACAAATACAAACCCTTATTAAAAGATACCCCCAAAATCTCAAAATGTAAATAAAACTTAAGCCTTTCTATTAATGGATGTTTTTCTATTTACAATTAAAATTCTGCCTGGAATAAAATTAAAATGTTATTTTTCCTATTGCTTTAATAAGCGAAAACTACAAACTTTTTATAAATTAACTATCAATAATTTTAAAACTATTAAGATGTTTAGAATTTTAACTCCCACAATTAAAATCTTACTTATTTCCTTCTGTATATCAACCTATTGATTTTTAAAGTATTTGATAACTGTCTTAAAGCTTTTCCACTAAATGTACCCAATTGTAAGTTATATTTTCTTACCCACTAGCCTCTGGAGGAAATCTGACAGTAACCTTTCCCATCTCAGCACCTGGAAGCTCAACAAATTTCCCAACATCTTGCTTTTTCTCAGGTACCTGAAAAGCAGAACAACAACAAAAATAGTTACATGGTTAAATGCTTAAAAAATAAATTCATTCAACAAATACTTACTCAGTACCCACTATGCACCAAGCATGGTTATGAGAAAAAACTGGCTAGAATACTGTCCCTGCACTTGAAGATTCAAAATCAGCTGAAGTTAACCAACAGCATTTAGGATCATCAGGAAAATGCTTAAAAGGAGGCAAGAACCAAGCTGCACCTTGAAAAATAAATGCAAATGTATCAGATGGAGAGTATACCAGGGCAGTCATTCTAAGAAAAGGAATAACAGCACAGGTAAGACTCAAAGTCAGGGAAAAGCAGTGCAATGTTAGGAATGCATGTTGAGTGGGTAGGCAAGACGCTGACAGTCGATTAAGTCCAAAACATGAAGGCCTTTATAAGGTTGACTTTTATGTTTCTGGCAATGGGGAATCCTCAGGGGTATGGAATTACTTATCTGTATTTTCTAAAACTATACCCAGTACAGTGCAAAGTCTCAACGAGAAAAAAGAAGAGACCAAAAAAAAAAAGGAAGTTCAGTGATGAGATTATGGTCTTAAAACAAACTGGGGGTAATGAGGTCTCAATAAAAATCAACAGCAGTGGAGAGAGAAAACAAATCTATAGATACAAGAAATAATAATGGAACTTGTTGACCAGTTAGAGGTGAAAGTGGTGAATACTTTCTCAGAACAACTGAGGTGACTGTGGTGTCTTTACCCAAGCAGACAACAGTTTTCAAATTGTACTGCATCGGAGTAAAATTTGTAATATGTAAATATGTAAACATATTCTCTGTAATATGTAAACAGATCAAAGTAGAGCAACGCTAACTGGGGGGAAGGCCTTTTTCTACGGTATTCAGTGTCACATCTTCCTACAGAATCAACAAAAAGGCTCTACAGAACCCCAGGACTCAAAGGTCACAATGGTTCAAAACCCAGAGAATAGAAAATCTGGGAGGAAGAAAAGATGGTATAGTTATAAAATAATTTTAGTTACTTGGACTTTGGATTTCCTAAGGGACGCACACTAGATGATCATAATCATCTAGAAATATAATTATGAAGATTAAGGCTTAACGTAGGCAAGCAGTTAAAGGCAAGCCAAGACTCAACAATGACAAATTCTTCCAAGAAGATCCTTTTTAATTGATCAGGGAAAAAAAAAAAAAACCACCGAACTATGAACATAATTTTCTTTTCAGATCTAAGATCTCAGGCAGACAAGATGTGAGCATTAAAAAAAATTTTAAAGGCTTACCACTTTAGCTTTGCTTGTTGAAACATTCCACTTGGTACCTACTGACTGGAAGGCCTGCTGGGCTTCAAGAAAACCAAACCAGCGTTTTACATGAACTGGAGCTTTGTTCTGTTCCAACTGTTCCTGCCATGCAGCATTTCCTATTAGCAAACATAATTTTAAAACCATTCAACATATCTGCAAATTCAAAAGCAAAGTTCCAGTCGTGGTTAATTTAAGTAAATGAGATGGCTTAAAGCTGTGCTTCTATAATGCAATTTTAAAAATCTGGGTACACATGGAAGTGATTTCTAATACTTCAACATATTTTAAGAATTCATAAAAATTAATTTAAAGTATTTTTTCATTTCAGTTCACTAGAGTGAATCCTAAATCCTGCCCTCACTGCTGCCACACACCCACTACAAGGCCAATGCTACATTTCATAATTGAGGAAAAGCTTTAAGTGGATCCACTAGAGAACAAAATAAAAATCAAGATCAAGAAGTAGCTCTTTTCTTCAGTTGTAATATCAAAAATGGTACTGAAGGAAAGTTTACGTAATTCTTTAGCATCACAAAGCTACCTCCATAAGATATTATCTTCCTTTTATGAACATTAACTCAAAAATCAAAAGACCAAAATGTCATAAACCTACAGATGAAAAGTTCTAGCTAGGAAAGTCCTTCATTTTACATTGGTTATTATTATAACAATTTAATTTAATTTGGAGAAAAGGTTAAGCCACAAAAAAAAGTACAGAGAGGGAGTTCTCTGGTGGCCCAGTGGTTAGGACTCCATGTTTTCACGGCCGAGGGCGCAGGTTCAGTATCCCTGGTCAGGGAACTAAGATCCTGCAAACCGCGGGGCGTGGCCCAAAAAAAAGGTACAGAGTATATTAAAGAAATTTTAAAAACGCTCACATAACCCAGATTTAAAGAATGATAAAACATTTTGGCATATTTGCTGCAGGGTTTTGTTTTTTAAATAAACTAACAAAATTCAAGCCCCCTTTGTGTCTCTCATCAATCCCATATTCTGACTACTCATAGAAGATGGAAAAAGTGACCTCCCAGAGAAACAACTCCAGCTCACCCCGGCCCCCACACACATACTGAACAACCAGAAACAACAGTAACTGGAGTTAAGTAATGGCTGAGACAGGAAAGGTGCTGACATAAATGGGATGAGGAACAAGGCCAGCTCCAAAGGCAAGAGAGGAGCTGCAGTGGCAAGATGGGGCCAACCTCCAGGGACAGCAGAGGATGGGGAATTCCTGTAACCGGAGAGGAATAAAATAGCCAGGGAGGTCGTTCCTTTGTGAGAAAGTCCTAAGTGACTGCCATGAGGTAGATAGATGCTCATATACGTAGAAATATATGTACCTCTTATCCAGCAAAATATTAAATAATTAAAATAGAAATTCTTCAAGAAGAATTACTGATACCTTTTAGGGTGGCCCAAACACATAAATCTGCTAAGCTCAAGGAGTTTCCAACTAAGTATGTTCTCAGAGATAGGCAGTGACTGAGTTCGTTGATTGCAGAAGTAAACAAATCACATGAAGACAATTTTGTAGCACTAAACTCCAACCAGTGATCAATCTGTGAAAAGAAATGCATCCCAGGGTTTAGAGTTAAACAAACAAGCAAACAAACAACCTCAGTTAGAACCATGCCTGTCTCATCTCAATTACAGAATTTACCATTACGTGGATTTAACTGTAATTGCCTGGGATCTAAACTGGCACTTAAACACATATGGTTATTTTTCTCTGTTTTCTTTTTTTTTTTTTTGCAGGGGTGTGAAGAGGCACTTCAGGGAAGAAAAAGGAAAATATGAGAACTGGAAGCAGGAAGGAATAAGGAGCCTGACCGAATGCAACAGACAGCACCCAGCCAAACAGATTCATCCACTTGCGGAATTTAAAAGTAAATACTTGGAAACTATTCTTTGTATTCTGAATTTTGTAAGATTTAGGAAAGTTAGAGCTGAATACAAACAGGGAAAAAAAAGGCATCTACAGTGCCGTATTGAAAGTTAATCTACTACTGCTATAGCTAATAACGTATATACTTAAAAAGGAAAATGTGTGTGACCCTGGGCCCTTGTAACTTTTCAAGAACTGCTGCCTCATCTGCCAGGTAAGAAAGCTGCATAAGAGCATAAGATGACCTTTGCAGTCACATCCAGCTATGAAATTCTAGGAATCCAGGAAGAGGAAGACAGCACTAAATGACCCAACAGCTGGTATGGGTTTGAAAGTGCAAACTTAGGAGCTAAGACTTTTTTTCTGAAAATAAAAACAGATGAGAATTCCTTAACTTGGTCTCTGATTAACACTCTGTTAATATCCTTAAATAGAGTAATAGTCCATAAGCCAACAATAAAATGAAGTTCGCAAAAGAGCCAAAGCCTAAATCAAAACAAAATAAAACACACCCAAGGAAACGTTCATTCCTTACCTCAGTATGTTCCAACAGGTTAGAGCCATATAGCCCAGCTGTAGTTGCAATTCTAGCCAAGTAGCGAAGTATGGAATTTATATCCGTGAATACCACATTTCTAGAATATATAAGTATGAGATAAAATATTACTGTGGCTCTAGCAAATCAGTAAGTCATGAGACTTATGAAAAATGTAAAAATAGAAATCTTATAAAAGATACAAATATACGCCATGTATTTTCTAGTATAGTAAAAAAATAGATCTAATTTGTTCTTTACTCTGTTCTATCAAATTCTAATTTGTTTTGAGATGTTCAGCTAAATCCAATAATTCACTTCAGAGTAGACTATCTACATGATGTTTTATCTTTCTAAAACTATTGGTTTCTACATGTCTATTCAGTGGTGAAAATAGGAAAATTGGGATATCGAGAATAAAGTGATTTAAAATAAATCAAGGCAATGAAGCCAAGGATATACCATCATAAAGAAGCTGGTTTTATCAACTTGCAGGTAAACATGGTAGATCAAACCTCATCAAAACTGATCCTATAAGGAAAAAGAGACTAAGGAGAAGAGACAATAGCAGTAAAATTTCAGAAGCTAGAAAGCAGATGGAGTTAATAGGCCTGAAAAAACTGAATCTTAACTGGACAGTGGACAAAGCTGAAAACCAAGCCAATTTAAATTTTAGAATCCTCTAAAGACTTACGAATCAATGAAACCAGGTATCCTTGGAAGTGAGAGTGAATTGGGACTAAAATAAGGAGGCTTGGTTGAAAGTCTACTTAAAAATCAGTCAGAAACACAGATAGCTCCAAACCCTATGCTGCAGAGCTTGGCTACTCCCCTTACCCAATCCTGGCAAAAACCGGAGCCTTATTCTCTAAAGACTAAAACAGAGGGTCTCTCAAATGGGGGAAATCTGGCACAGGTGCAAGTTGGGCTATAGAGGTAACAAAGAGAATAAAAGAATACACGTATACTGGATGCTGAGATCCTCAGTTTTCTTCCCACCCTCAGCTCCCAAAATATTCTGGCACCAGCTCTCCTTCACCTTCCGAACAGGAGACTGAAAGTCATCTCTGGATAGATAATCTGATCCACCCAGGAAGAAAAGAACCAAGGATGCTAACACCAGAAGTTCCTTCAAATGAGCAGCTCAGTCAGATCGCCCCAGAGTAAAGCTCAGAACTGACAGGCTCACCTTGGAGTTCAGAACTTGTAAATAGCTTTACTCTCCCAGTCAACATCTAAGAAAACCATAAGAAGTTACCAAATATCTGAAGAAAGCCTTTAACTTAAAAGGTAGCAACCAAAACAAACACACAGATGTAAACTGAACAAATCAAGGAATAGAAAACTTTAAAAGTAAGTGAATAAATTTCCTCTGAGCAATTAAAAAATATAGTGCAGGGCTTCCCTAGTGGCGGAGTGGTTGAGAGTCCGCCTGCCAATGCAGGGGACACGGGTTCGTGCCCCTGTCCGGGAAGATCCCACATGCCGCAGAGCGGCTGGGCCCATGAGCCATGGCCGCTGAGCCTGTGCGTCCGGAGTCTGTACTCCGCAAAGGGAGAGGCCACAACAGTGAGAGGCCCGCGTACCGCAAAAAAAAAAAAAACAAAACAAAACACAGTGCAATCGTAAAATAAGAACAGGATACTATATCTAGATAATAAATAACAGAAAGCTCAGATACAAAAAAGGTAACAGCAAAAACAAAAACTCAATAGAAAAACAGAATAAAAAAAGTTGAAGAACTCTCCAGAAAGTGAGGAAAAATGAAAAAAAAAAGGAGAGTGAAGGTGACACTTTAAGAAAATAAGAGGACAAATCCCAGCACCCACATAAAGAACAGAAAATGGAAAGTGATCACAGAAAATATTTTCTTATTCCCCAAAAGAGGATTTCTAAGTTTCCACATTAAAGGGAGCAATCAAGCACCCAGAAGAACAGATGAAAAATAGATCCAGACTAAAGCATATTATTGTGAAATTTCTAAATACTGAATCCTAAGGGAAGATGTCCGCAAACTTCCTGAAGTCACACGGAAAAGATAGGAATCAGAAAGGCTTCAGAAGAGAACAAAGCAAACAACGGTAATTCCACGGAAAAGTAAAAATTGTACATGAAGAGCAATCATACATACGTTGTATACGTTGCATACGTTGCCCTTCCCCAATACAAGTCTTTCTGTCAGTTTATTATAGACCATTTAAACCATTTCAGAATTCTGCATCCTGCTTGAGAATACCCTTGAAACCCTCTTTCAATGTGGTCCAAATCCCATCATCTGGCAAAATATTCTTAAAAGGACCTGAAACCATGTTGTGTTTATTCCTTAGTTTCGTTAAACAAGATAATGTTTCCCTTCCCAGTTCTTTTAAATTCTTTTCAGTGGGTTCCAAAAGAAAGAGATAAGTCCGAGGGCACGCAATCTTCCCTATATCCTGGGATGCAAATAATCCATCTTAATCAAGAACATACAGTATATGCTCATTACAGAAAATTTTGAAGACACAGAGAAGCAAAAAGAAAAAAACAACCCCACAATTCCAAAACTCATAAAGAAATAATATTAAAAGTGCTGTATAAAAAAAAAAAAAAAAAAAAAAGTGCTGTATACTTCTCATTTTTTTCTTTGTAGATATGTAATTTTACATTTATGTCTTGCTTTTTTACTAACATTAGATTATGAATATATCCACCATTAAAAATTCTTCATAAGCCTTTTTTTCACAGATGCCTAATATTCTATGCTGTGGACTTACCAAATTTATTTCCTATTATTACTGATTTTAAAAACTTCCAATTTTCCACCAGAATACATTACAACAGAATTAAAAACCCATATATATAAATCCTTCTGTACATCTCTAGTTTCTTTCTGACAGGTTAGATATATGATCAGATAGTGTGCTGACAGATATGTCTCTGGATATAGTTCTTTTAGAATGAGGAAGAAAGTGTATTTCTTTTTAGGGACCGTTTACCAGTTAGCAAGTGAAACAAGCATAACATTTAATCCTAAATATTTTAAAAATGCTGTTCAGTACTGAAAACCAGATATAAAAGCACTTACTCAGATACATGAAGAATATTCTCTTTCCCTTCTTCAACAGAAATGCTGACGTTGTCTTTCACATGTTCTACTGCCAACAAAGCTCCTAAAAATGAGATGAAAAGATTTCTCTTTATAAACAATGTGGTATTTAAAACCTGAATCATAAAGCAATGAGAATGAGTCAACAAACCAGTATTAAGACCTGCAAGGAGTAAACATTTTTCCCTAGAGTCTGTAGACGCAAAGTATGGCCTTCTGGTCTTGGAGAAGTAACAAACCAGAAACCATTCCCTGGCATAATCCAACTGCTTTTGAATATACTCAGTGTCCAGTTAGGGACACTGAAATTAATCTTTCCCTCTCTCAGGAGAAAAGAAGAAATTAGAATAGTTCCTTGTATAAAAGCTATTGTTGATAGTATTAGAGTGATTACTATGTGGTGGGGACTGTGCTAAATGCCTTACATTCATTATCATTTTTAATCTCTGTAGTAACCTTAAGAGGTAGGCACCTGTTTTATAGAAGAGAAAACTGAGGCTTGGAGGGGTTAAATAACTAGCCCAAAGTCCTTGATTAATATGTGGCAGTCAGGATTTGAACGCAGGTCTACGGCAGTCCAGAACTCATATTCTAAAACAGTGATACGTGCCTCTCAACACATCATAAAGTTTACTAAATATTCATTAATCCGTTGTCCTTAATTTATCTAAGATGGACAACTGGTAACCAGATACTGGTTTCTAAATACCACGCTCCACTGGAGACAGGGCTGTGGTAGGGAAGGTACAAGATAAACCTGGAAAATTTCACTGTGCTAGAAAGCAAGAAGTACTCAAAGAATGATAAGAGAGGTCAGCCTGGAGGGGCTCCCACTGGCAAATAGAGCCAATTTAACCACTAAAGTAAATAATCTAAGTTTTAGAATACCGACACCAAAGAATCCTATACAGCAAATTTTGAAACTGAATTCCTATTACAGGCAACAAGATAGATGAATCTCAAAGAACTATCCTATGTACAAAAGAATAGTTTCATATGACTCAATGTATATGAAGTTCTAGGAAAAGCAGAAAAAAATAGTGACAGAAAGCAGATCAGTGACTATCAAGGGCCAGAGATGGGGGAAGGGGACTGACTGCAAAGGGGCATGAGGGAACTTTCTGAAGTGAGGGAAGTATTTTATTTCATTATTTTGGTGGTTACACACTGTACACATCTGTCAATCAATTTACAACTTAAAACTGGCAAACTTTATTATATGCAACTTGTAACTCAATAAAACTAATTTTAAAAATAAAAATTTTTAACTTTAAAAACAGAAAATGAAAAATAATTTGAGTATAACCTATTAAGTATATTTTGCTATGAATTTTTTTTAAACGAGAAAAAGATCTTCTCACAAAAAAATGCCAACTAATACATGTGGAAAGAACGGCAGAATGGAAGGTCACCATCCGGCATCATCTTAATCATAATCAAGTTGGGCAGGAAGCACCAACGGATGCTGAATCCAGTGGGTAAAGGTTTGATGGGGAGTGAAATGTTTACATGGTACCAGAGCATCACACAAAATGCCCGTTAACTGCAAAATGGAAAACTCTGCAGTGGGGAAAGCTGTCAGACACCATCTTAAGTACTCAAGATTAGATCATAAGTAATGGGAAAAATTCAGGTACCAATTATTGGGCTGCAATGAAGAACAACGAATTGTTTCTATGCTATTTCTGCCAAAGATCTGTAGCCTGAATCTAGTCATGAGGGACCATGAAACACCTGATCAGGGGACATTCTTTAAGTAAGCGGCCTGTAATCTCCAGAGAGGTTAAACCTATGAAAGACTAAAAAAACCATCCCAGATTGAAAGAAACTGGGGAGACGTGATGAGTAGGTGCAAGGTATGATCCTAGATTTTGATCCTTGCACTACGAAGATGGATGAATTGTATCAATGTGTATTTCCTGATTTTAATGGTCCTGTGAAGTCATATAGTTTTCTTACTTAAGAGAGATGTATATTGGAGTATTCCGGGGTGTTGAAGCATCATTACCTGCAGTATGCTCTCCAAAGGCACTGGAGAAAAAATGTTCTTTGTTCTATTCTTATACCTTTTTAAGTGTGAACTTATTTTAACAGTAAAAAAGATGGTGAATGCATGTAAAATAAGGGAAATTCTCACAATGCAATCTGTTTTTCTGAACGTTTCATCTAATTATATTGATTATTTAAAAACAGAATGTATTTGAATTAAACAATTGGGAACAATTAAATCAAAAACAAAAAAAGGAGGGAGAGAAGCAAATAGAAACATATATTCTATAATTGGACTATAGTTCACAATGACAACAAATTTCTTTAAGACCCACTTCCAGTATACTGGCAGATGTGATTCTCAGTAGTCACTAAGGAAACAGATCTATCATATTCAGGGTGATTTTCTAAATTACATCAGTAAAAATGACAGCTATTTATTGAGTATCTACAGTGTGTCAGGAACTTGACCTGCAGTCTCATTTGATTCTAGCAAGCAACTGTATGTGGGAGATATTATTCCATGTTTCTCAAACAAGGAAACAGTGGGAGATGCCAAAAAAGGAATTGCCAAGGTTCCACAACTAGTAAGTGGCAGTCAGGACGGACCTGGTCTCCAAGAAGCAAGTGTCGTTGCCCTTAACCATGAGGTCACACTGTTTAGTGCTTTCCAACTGCAGAATCAAACCCAGTTCTTTCAGAGTTCAGTGATTTGTGTGAGGTTAGCCCATAATTATTTGAACCAATATGCTAAAAGATCATTTTTTAAAGTATTTTAAATGTCTATTAAATTGTGTTTTTTGTTCCAACAGACACTAAACACCCTGTCATGAGAACGTACTGAGTAATCATCAGCCCTATGTGGGCAACTGTATCTAAAAGTCTAGGCCTCTCAAACATTAGAAAAGTACTTGCATGCATATGTTAAGAAATGCATTAGCAAATATGAGCTCAATAAACTGATTATTTTGTGTAATTTCTGAAAGCAACAGAAAAAAACAGCAGAAAGTCTAAGCTATCTATCCACAGTAACCTTGGCCACGTTGAAAATGCAATTCCAAATCGAATTTAAGATGTATCAGGAAGATGACAAGTCCGACCTTTTCTCTGACGTTTACTACCTCCATCGGATGTGTAGTAAACCAACCCCATCAGTCCGCAGTGTACTTGGGTGTTCCAGCAATCACCCTTCAACCTTTAACTAATATAAATGCAACCTCGGTTAACATTTTAAATGCTTCTACGACCATCTTCCTCGTTCCCTTTGAACCCCATGAAACGTAAAGAAAAGTTAAGTCAAGGGGGTTGAAGATCTTTTCTGAGGACGAAGGAAGGGAGGTAAAGATAAGTGGATTTAGGGGAAAACGCTAAAAGAGGGAGAGCGAAGTAATGGGATTTCAAGTTCTAAAAATGTTATTTCTACGTCCGGTGCTCGGTCTCCAGTAGACATTTCTAAAAGGGAGAGGAGAGTAAGCTGGGAGTCATCCCTCTGGGAGAGAAGGTCCGAAGCTGAGCCTCGGGTGGCCCTGCCCCGGCTCACACAGCGCCCACCTCAACGCCCCAGAAAAACGTCTTCAGGAGCAAATCCACCTGCCAGGGACATAGGGCGAGGGGCGCGGAGCCTACCCCGCGTACACTTTGGGGGTGAGAGGCAGGCCTATCCTCCCAGACCGTGACCGTCACTGCGCCAAGACTGGGCGCGGCGACTTTCCCCGCCCCGCACCCTACCGGGCTGATGCAACCCACACAGGTTGGCGGCCCCGGGCCCTTACCCAGCGGAGGGTCTCCCGAATTCACAGTCAGACAGAGCGTCGCCATCTGCTCTGCTCCGCCGGTCTATCGGTGCGCCTGCCCTGCCACCCGAAAACACCCCCGACTCGCCCAAGGCGAGAAGGTGCAACGTGTGCGCACGCCTGACGCTGCGGAAGCCTTCGCCCCTCCCCCGCGCCGCAGCCAGCGTCTTGGCGCACAGCACAGTGCGTCATCACCGCCCGCCGCAGCCGTCTGGCGGCTGCTCCGGGGACCTTCGACCGTGCCCCGGGCATCTAGGGTCACGAGGGCCAACGTGCAGTTTCAAGCCGCTGAAGGGGGAGAAACGCTGAAACTCACGACATTTTTCGACAGTTCGTAAAGCGAGAAAAGTAAGTGGTAAGACGGTTTCTGCAGTGTGATGGGCGTTCACCGGAAGCCCAAAACAAAACGCACAAACGGGTGGTATACTTGAGGCAGGAGGTAGATGGGCGCCCCGCCCCCAGGGTGATTAATTGGAGTTCGTTCCCTGTGGACAGAAACCCCGAAATACCAATAGCAGGGCAGTCAAGAGAGGAGGCTGGGCCCTGCGCAGGTAAAAGATAAGAGACCACCTATTTCTCCTTCTCGAAGTCGAGGAGACCTTCCCGACTAGAGAGCTCCTTGGAGGTCAAAAGGGGAGTGATGCCAAGCTGCCCATAGGCCTCTTCGCTGGAATCCATCTTGGCTGAGAGATGCGTGTGCACATGGGAGGAACGTGAGATAAGCCAAACATGGACTCAGCACCAGGAGAATCAAAATGATTGGCCAAAGGGAACCCGGAAGAAATGCCCCTCATTAGTAATTTAAACTACGCCAAGGGCACGACTCTCTCAGAGTCCTCCCGTGTGTCTATCCACATGTACTGTACTCTTTTCCTCCTAATAAATACTTTACTTGTTTCACTACTTTCTGTCTTTGTGGGAATTCTTTTCTGCAAAGCCGAACGGCCAGGTTTTGTCACTGACCACCGGTCTAATTGCTAGGATTTGGCGCTCTGTGACCCACCCTCAATCTCTGGCTGGGAACCGAAACCCTGCTTCAAGCCACTGCAGGCCGAGGCCACCAGAGATCATACTGTTGGGGGGCACTGTATGTAAACACAAAAAAAGTCCTGGCAGCATGTAGACCAACAGCCATGTTTACACTGGGGATGGGGGAGGTTTTTCTCATGTTTCCTCAGTTCTTTCAAAAGAAGAATGTATTTTCAAAAGTGATTTTCCTACTTGAATAATAAAGGGTTTATTTATAAAAGGCAATGCTAAAAGCCATTGCCCCAGTTTGTCTTGGCTCTGTTTGCCTGGGCTGTGCAAGCGTGCCTTTTAGAGGGTTGTGTGTCCTCCTCTTAAACCTTGTGACTGTGTGCTGGCGAGTGTTATGCAAGCATACTCCAGGGGCCGGTATTAGAGCGTAAGGGACCAAGGACTGATTACAGAAATATCTCAATTTCCCAAAGACATCTCTATTATCACTAGGAAGTGAGTGTTGCTTAAATTAAATATGAACCTTGAGTGCTTAATACAGCTATAGAGGCGTTATCCGTGCCTGTCCTAACCCACTATCAGAGATGGCTCCGTCTTATGTATGGCCATCCTCCAGAGTAGGTAAGGTACCTGCATCAGAACAGGACCAGTCCCCTTACCCCTACCTTCCTATTAGAATCTGTAGGGCTGGGATCCATAATCTCATTTTATCAAGTCCCCCAGGTGATCCTATGTATACGGCACCTTTCCACCTCTTTGTTGAAATTGATTTCCCTTCTGCACACTCTGCTAGCTCTCCACATTCTTGTTTGCTGAAACCTTATCTTACAGACATCCTTGGATTCCCCACAATGCCTGTCATATACTATGGGTCCTTCCTGCTCTATCATAATTGGTACAGGGAAAAGGACAGAAAGCCATTGATTGCTGGGGCAGTGGGGAGTGATACAAAATTGACTTTGAGGACTTCCCTGGTGGCACAGTGGTTAAGAATCTGCCTGCCAATGCAAGGGACACGGGTTAGAGCTCTGGCCCAGGAATATCCCACGTGCTGCAGAGCAACTAAGCCCATGCGCCACAACTACTGAGCCTGAGTTCTAGAGCCTGCAAGCCACAACTACTCAGCCCACGTGCCACAACTACTAAAGCCTGCACGCCTAGAGCCCATGCTCTGCAACAAGAGAAGCCACGACAATAAGAAGCCTGCGCACCGCAACGAAGAGTAGCCCCCGCTCACTGCAACTAGAGAAAGCCTGGGTGGAGCAACGAAGACCTAACACAGCCAAAAATAAATTAATTAATTAATTAATTTTTTAAACATTGACTTTGAAAAATATAATTAAGAATTATGAAACAATGAAAATAAATTTGCAGGACTTCGCTGGCGGCGCAGTAGTTAAGAACCCGCCTGCCAATGCAGGGGACACGGGTTCAAGCCCTGGTCCGGGAAGATCCCACATGCCGTGGAGCAACTAAGCCTGTGCACCAAAACTACTGAGCCTGCACTCTAGAGCGTGTGAGCCACAACTACTGAGCCCGTGTGCCACAACTGAAGCCCATGCGCCTAGAGCCCAAGCTCTGTAACAAGACAAGCAACCACAATGAGAAACCCATGCACCACAATGAAGAGTAGACCCTGCTCTCTGTAGCTAAGGAAAGCCCGTGCTCAGCAATGAAGACCCAACACGGCCAAAAATAAAAATAAATAAATTTTTTAAAATAAATAAATTTGCATCTTTTATCTTACAAAATTTAGGTATTCTTGCAACTATGTGTTAATTCTTATCTTAGAACAAAGAATAAATTAGATATTGAATGTTTCTTTTTATTGTTTGAGTTTTGCTGAGCAAAGGGAATGAGGCAAGAGTTTTGGGCCAGGAACCTAAGAGCTGTCCTTTTGGAAAGCACTGACCACAAGTGCCTAGAAAGGGCTTAAGAACAAAACTTTACATTTTTGCCTATTAGTGACTCATTACCAAACTAGAATCGTTTATGATTCATCCCATTTTAGGGCAAATGCAGAAATGTGGGCCTCTTTTTTTTTTTTTTTTTTGCGGTACGCGAGCCTCTCACTGCTGTGGCCTCTCCCGTTGCGGAGCACAGGCTCTGGACGTGCAGGCTCCGGACGCGCAGGCTCAGTGGCCATGGCTCATGGGCCCAGCTGCTCCGCGGCATGTGGGATCTTCCCGGACCGGGACACGAACCCGTGTCCCCTGCATCGGCAGGCGGACTCTCAACCACTGCGCCACCAGGAAAGCCCTGGGCCTGCTCTTTGACCAGCTAGTTTGAGGGATATCAGGAAAACAGGTCTATGAGAGACTTGCAAAATGGAAAAGAGTCACCTGGGATCTTACCAAGTTTAAATCATACTTATTTACTTATATTGCCTTATCTTGTTCTGAGGAGTAAATCCTTCAATTCCTCACTTAGAAACATGATAAAACAAATCATTTTAATTGTGGAAAGCAGACAATAAGAATGTAAAAGGAAGGTGACATCAAGAGAGAACCTAGAACACTAAATAGATGGCATGAAACTCTATTCACCCTCTTGGGATGAGCTAAAAAATTGGAATAAAAGCCAAGAGGAAAAATATTTACTATATGTTGAGGAAAGCACAACTGTGCTAATACAGAGACCAGAATTAAATTAAATACAGAGACATTCTCAAGGTTTCTTATAGAGAGGGCACCATAAAAGGTTTCAACACATACTACAGTAATTTTGATACATTGTTCTTTCAACAACATTTTTTAAGTTAACATTTTAACTATGTGCCAGGCAGTGTTCTTTGTGCTAGGAATATGTAGTGAACAAAAATAAGGTCTCTAAATTCGTGGAGCTTACATTATAGTGGGATGAGGCAAAAAATAAACCAGCTAATTTCATAAAATAATAAGTTTAATAAAGACAACAAAAGGATATGATAGGATTAAAAGGGATGAAATCAGAGAAGGGGAACTTCAGATACAGTTGTCAAAGAAGGCCTCTTTGAGAAGGCATGTACACTGAGCCCAGTCCAATGAGAAGGATACAAGTATTCAAAGATCTGATGTTTCATCACTGGAGGGAAAGTTGACTTATTTCTTAAAGAAAGATTTGTAGATCCTGCTTTGGAGAATCTTTCAGATGCAAATCTCTGATATAAACCAACCCACTATTGTCACTGAACCTGAGCCCTCCAATGCCAAGAGCTATGTATTATTCATCTTTGGGTCTCCAACATTATTCACTGTGCTTGACTTATAGAAGGGTCTCAATAAATGTTGAGTTGAATGAATGAGTGGATAAATGCATGTAAAGCAATCTATAATATACTATGCTTACTCAATAACCCACCTAATAACACACGTGAAGACTTAAAAACTAAAGACATGAGTTAAATGTCAAGTGCACATATGGATTTGTAAGAACTGGAAGAGGAATAATTTAGTTCCTTATCTAATAGGATTCTTGATGCTTTAATTATAAATGGGTTCCTTACAATTAAATTTATGTAACTATTATTGGTCCCCTTATTTTAATATGTGATTTATTTATTTTCAATAGAAAAATAGAAATTCAAAGTAACTTTTTCTGTTTATCTCTTGCTATTAACAAATCACCACAAAATTTAGTGGCTTAAAGCAACACCACCGTTTTATTAGATCTCATATTTTTGTGGGTTAGGAATTTGGACCGTCCTTGGCTGAGTAACCAATAGAAGCCCCAAGTAACATCGAGTGGGGTCTTTTGGTGCTATTTAACTGGAGGTTAGGGTGGTTGAAATTGCAGAAAACTTTACTCACCTGGTGCTTAGGATAGGAAGTCTGGAAGCTTAGGCTCAGATGGACCGTGCTTACTCTCCACATTTTCTCAGGTACTTTCCCTGTGATACAACAAGCAGGGTGGTAAGACATTATAAGTTGTGGCTGGCTGCCCCAGAGTGGAGGTTCCAAAAGACCAAGATGAAGACTGCAAGACTTCTCCTGATCTATCTTTGGGAGTCACACAGCATCACTTCTGCAGCACTAGATTGGTGACCAATGAGTCACAGGACCCGCCTGGATACAAAAGAGGGTACTATACAAAGGCATGAATACCAGGAGGTGTGTTTCACTGGGGACTGTAGTGGGGTGAATTGTGTCCCCTGGAAAAGATATGTCCAAGTCCTAGCCCCCAGTACCCCTAAATGTTAACTATTTGAAAATAGAGTCTTTGCATAAGAAATAAAGTTAAGAATCTTGCAATGACATCATCCTAGACAGGGGAAAGAGATTTGACACACAGCGGGGAAAGGAGATGTGAAGACAGAGGCGGACATTGGAGTGATGCAGCCACAAGCTAAGGAATGCCAAGGATGACTGCAAACTACCAGAAAAGAGGAGAGAGGTATGGAATGGTCTCCCTCTGAGCCTTTAAAGGAACCAACCCTGCCAACACCTTGATTTCTGACTTCTGACCTCCAGAACTGTGAGTGAATAAATTTCTGTTGCTTTAAGCCACCAAGTTTGTGGTCATTTGTGACAGCCGCTCTGGAAAACTAATAGATGGGCAATCTTTGGAGACTGGCTACTACAAAGTTTAAAAATTCTTCAGCGTCTTACTGTATACAGTAAATCATGTTTATCATAGTGTCATTGATAACAGTTCTCTACTGTTGGCTGTGCCTCTTTCTTATAGAAGGTAGTGCAGTGAACTGTAATTATAAATGTTGTCATGATATGTGCCATATTTAGCAGACACTAAAAAAGAAAATGGTGTTTGTGGATAACTTATTTTTCTTCATAACTGCTGAGGAAAGCGCTATGAAAAAGTTTATGTGTACTGTGAAGACAGTGAATATTCACTTAGTGACTATGTATTGTTTTTAAGTTTAAAAGGTATATTTTATTTTTAAATATTTATAGGCAAAAATTCTGCAGTTCAGTAATTCGTGGAAAAGAAAAGCTTGAGGTGAAGAAAATATAGATCAAAAAATCAAAAGCATAATAGGTCTTTAGTTTGAAAATACTAGCACATGACTCAGTGACGCAAACACCCAATTTGCATTTCATCTGTTTCATAAGCTCATAAAGTCAAGAGAGGACAATATTTTCTTTTCCCATCAGTATCTTATTGGCCTTAGGCCTGCTCTGTGTAGAAGCCTGAGAAAACACTGCATTCAAAATTAAGGTCCTTTACTTTAATGAACACAAAATTAAGAGCTACAATAGATCATGCTGAAAAGTCGGGAAATGTGCATCCCCAATTTCGAAAGCTTCTGAATTAAAGAAACCACTGATATATATTGAACTGAACATCACCAACAGACTCTAAGGAGAAATGATGTATAGATTTCTTTAGGAGTACTTGAATAATGTTAGGAAATTTTACCTAGTCAGTGTGGAATATGCTGGTTTTGTAAATGCTGTAGAAGAAAGTAAAAAGATTAATTCCTGGGTGGAAAGCCAAACGAATGAAAAAAAATCAAGGATCCATTTCCCAAGGGCTCTCTCAGCAGCTCTGCCATCCTGGCTCTGGTGGACACAGTCTATTACAAAGGGCAGTGGGACCAGGACCTTGATAAAGAAAATACTGAAGAAGGAGGCTCTTGGCTGAACAAGGATGTGAGCAAATCCATGCAGATGATGAAACAAAGCAAGACCCTTCACTTCACCTTCCTGAAGGATGTGCAAGCCAAGATCCCGGAAATACCATACAAAGCAAGCATGATTTTGCTGATCCAAGCATGACTCTGCTGCTGTCAAATGAAATAAATGGTCTGCAGGAGCTTGAGGGTAAACTCACCACTGAGAAATGAAGAGCCTGAGCAAGCTCACAGAACATGAGCAAGAGTGATGTGGATTTGTACTTACCTCAGTTCAAAATGGAAGAGAGCTAGGACCTCAAGGCCATGCTGGGAGCCATGGAGATGGTGGACACCTTCAGTGAGTAGGACACCGGCTTCTCAGGCACCATGGTGTCTAAAATCCTGCAGAAGTTCTATGTG
This sequence comes from Orcinus orca, assembly GCF_937001465.1. Taxonomy (NCBI): domain Eukaryota; kingdom Metazoa; phylum Chordata; class Mammalia; order Artiodactyla; family Delphinidae; genus Orcinus; species Orcinus orca. Next base: position 14,829,291 of record NC_064559.1, on the reverse strand, counting down.
GAGGTGACTGAGCAGAGCATGGAGGCTGCAGCTGCCACTGGTATGGAAACTGTTCTAGCATCATTACCAATTTATGAACATTTCTATTGTGATTACCCTTTCTCTTTATCAAGCACAGTAAAACCAACGGCATCATCTTCTTTGGCAGAGCTGCTTTCCCTCAGAGGCTATTAGCCTGTCACTGCTTTTGGGAAAAGATCACAGAGTTGTTCCAGTAAATTGATTGCTAGAAATAATAGGTTCTCTTTGATTCATTTTCCTTTCCAATATCATAGTCATCACTAAGAATTTAATAGTTGAAATAGAATGTCAGGCAATCTCTCTCCACACACAAGAGAAACCCTCTTTCTGTCCCATTAAAATTCCCTTTGGGGCTTCCCTGGTGGTGCAGTGGTTGAGAGTCCGCCTGCCGATGCAGGGCACACGGGTTCGTGCCCTGGTCCAGGAAGATCCCACATGCCGCGGAGCGGCTGGGCCCGTGAGCCATGGCCGCTGAGCCTGCGCGTCTGGAGCCTGTGCTCCGCGGCGGGAGAGGCCACAACAGTGAGAGGCCCATGTACCGCAAAAAAAAAAAAAAAAATTCCCTTTGGACAAATTGTTCAACATTAAGATAAGGTAAGGGGATATTTCAATACTGTTATTGTGTAAATTTGAAATATTGTTCTGTATGTGACCTGTTTTAAATGAACCAAACCAAATTACACCTGCTCTCCAAACTTGTTAACTTGGACACCTACATTTCTTTTCATTTAGGTTATATCTGGGGCCCTTAAATGCCTATTTTTTATTTTATAAAGTAAATTATCAGTGAAACAATGACTGACTCAAATCAAAACAAAAAAGAGAAAATACTAGCACAACTTATACCTTTTATTATCATTGCATTGTTAACATCTTATATTTATCACTGTTTCAGACATCATTTTACAGTGTAATTGCCTATTTTGTCTTCTGTATTATAAGCTTCCTGCAGACTGTACCCTCATTTCACACCTTTTATCTGTTCGCACATTCCCTTTGCCTGAAATAATTTTCACCCAGGTTTTCATGACCAACTTCTTATTCAAATCTGAGATCTGAATATACCTTCACCTTCTTCTGATGTCTTTAGCTTTTTTTTTTTTTTTGCTAATCTTGGATTTTCTTATCTATCATCTTTCAAACATCATCTTTACAGATTGTCTTTTAAACATATATACAAACACAAAAAGCCTTGTAAAGTTGGTCCCATAACCTGTTCAGCTTCATATTCTCTATTGATGTTATATCTCAGTCAGTAAATTAGACAAAATGTTCTACTTGAAATCAGGGTAGTCTTAAATCATCTTTTGCTAGATACTTCTGTTTATTTGCTGAGAACTCCTTGGATCTCTTTTCAAGTTTCTTTTCATACTGATTGGTCATGCTGACCGTTATATGGTCTTCTACCATATAATGCACTAGGGATAAAGAGGATCCTGGTATCATTTATTCAACAAATGAATAACCAAATAATCTGGTTTTGAACACCTTCAGTGATGAGGAACTTAATACTGCCCAAGACAGCTCCCTCTGTTTCTAAACACCTACTACTATTAGATGCACCTAAACCTGCTTTTTTGTACCTCTATCCACTCTCCCCTGAGGCTTACAGGCTTAGAATCCTCCACATGACAATCTCTCATATATTGAAGGCTGTCATTATGTCTCCCATTCCTTTGCTCTCCAGGATAGATGTCTCCTTCAAGTGATAGTTTTAAACTATCCCGGCTGTCCTCCTCCAAACATACTCCTGCTACTCAGTATGCCTTTTAAAGTGGGATACTCAGGGCTTCCCTGGTGCCGCAGTGGTTAAGAATCCGCCTGCCAATGCAGGGGACACAGGTTCGAGCTCTGGTCTGGGAAGATTCCACATGCCGCCGAGCAACTAAGCCCGTGCACCACAGCTACTGAGCCTGCGCTCTAGAGCCCGTGCTCCACAACCACAACAAGAGAAGCCACAGCAATGAGAAGCCCGTGCACCGCAATGAAGAGTGGCCCCTGCTCGCCGCAACTAGAGAAAGCCCACGTGCAGCAACGAAGACACAATGCAGCCAAAAATAAATAAATTTATTAAAACAATAAATAAAATAAAATGGGATAGTCAGAACTGAACAAAACATTCTGGGTGTGGTGTGATCAGGGCAGAGCAAAGGCAGAAGCATTGCCTCTCTTAGTTTGCCCATTACAGTGGTATTAACATACACCATACTAGCTTTTTACAGCCACATTAAATTGTTGACTCATAGTAAGATTATAAACAATGAAAATCCCCAGAGTTCTCCATCCTCCAGTTATCTAATATAAGACCTTGCATGTATCAGTTTACCCTTATATTGACGCACAGGGGATTCGACGGAGCCAATATTCTCTTTTAAAATATTGCTAAATTTTAACTTTTGAGATCATTTTAGTCCCATCTCTGTCATTCAGTACATCTACTACTGTCAAACGGAACAGAAGGTTCTAAAAAGACTGCAATACAAAGCAGAACATTCCAGGGGCCCAATGACTGGTTGAGTCCAGAGATGCTTTAAGAGTTCAGAAGAGGGCTTCCCTGGTGGTGCAGTGGTTGAGAATCTGCCTGCTAATGCAGGGGACACGGGTTCGAGCCCTGGTCTGGGAGGATCCCACATGCCGCGGAGCAACTGGGCCCGTGAGCCACAACTACTGAGCCTGCACGTCTGGAGCCCGTGCTCTGCAACAAGAGAGGCCGTGATAGTGAGAGGCCTGCGCACCGTGATGAAGAGTGGCCCCCGCTTGCCACAACTAGAGAAAGCCCTCGCACAGAAACGAAGACCCAACACAGCCAAAATAAATAAATTAATTAATAAACTCCGACCCCCAACATCTTAAAAAAAAAAAAAAAGGAAAGAGTTCAGAAGAGAGTGGGACTATTTACTGGTGAGGTTAGTGCTAGGGAGTAATGATACCTATTCCAGTTGTTTAGAGTTTTCCAGTTTTATTATTCTTCCCATTCCCAGATTATAGTCACCATGCTGAGCATTACATCCCAGATCACTGATTTTGAGAAGCATGGAATCATCAAGGAAAGGGATATCATCAATAAAAACAGTGTATAGCTGTGGTACACAAAAAGAAACCTGTATTCAGGAAAGCAAGACACAGCAGTAAGTGTCTTAGATCTTAATGTCACTATCTGTTAAATGCTTTTATTTGTTCCAAGAGTTTTTTTTTAGTTATGCTGAGTTTTCTAGATAGATATTTTTTTTCTTTCTATGCAACATTTGTATCTCTGAAGGCTTATCTCTTTCATTGTTTAGGACTTCCAGAACAACACTGAATAGGAGCAGTGGTAATGTTGAACAAAAGCATATTGGTCTGGTTGCTGACTTTAGTGAGAATGTCACTATTTCACTATCAAGAATAGTGTTTGCGGGCTTCCCTGGTGGCGCAGTGGTTGAGAGTCTGCCTGCCGATGCAGGGGACACAGGTTCGTGCCCCGGTCCGGGAAGATCCCACATGCCACGGAGTGGCTGGGCCCGTGAGCCATGGCTGCTGAGCCTGCGTGCCTGGAGCCTGTGCTCCGCAACGGGAGAGGCCACAACAGTGAGAGGCCCGCGTACCATGAAAAAAAAAAAAAATATATATATATAAAATTCACATACCATACAATTCACCCATTTACAGAGTACAATTCAATGCCTTTTAGTATATTCAGAATCATCCAATCCTTACCACAATCAATTTTAGAACATTTCATCACCTCCCCAAAAAAAGCTCTGTACCTTTCAATAGGCACTCTCATTTTCCCTCAACCCTTAAAATTTAAAAAAAAAAAAATGGTTTTGATGATGTGGCACCTGCCTGCCTCTCCGACCTCACTTTATAACACTCCTCTCTTTGTTCACCTTACTTCCGCCTACTTTGGCTTCCTTTGTGTTTGTTATTTTCCTTTCTCTTCTCAGAGACAATGTGCTTATTATTCCTACTAATAATCCCAGCTCTCGATATGGCTGACCTCTTTCCAGCCAGTTTTCGGTTCAGACATCACCTCTTCAGAGAAGACATCCCCACTTTATCTACCAGATATCTTCTTCCCCCCCTCCCTCCCTGCCTCCGCTGCTTCCCAGCTCATCTTCCTGCTTGATTTCTTCTACAGCGTTTTCCACAATCTAAAATAATTTCATTTACTTATTATCTGTATTGCTTCACAAGAACATGAGCTCAGCATGGAACAGACTTATGTCCACTGTTGAATGTTCAGTACTTAGAGCCATGCCTAATATACAGCAGGTGCTCAATAAATATTTGTTGAGTAAATGAATGATGGAATAAATGGAGGCCAAGGTGAGAGAAAACATGGTATTTTGGGGGAACTTTAAATGGTTGAGCATGGCTGGAGTACAGGTTAGTGAACAGAGGTGATCCTGGAGAAGGAAGAAGCTATAACATCAAGAGGTTCACATGTCATTGTAATGAACTTGCATTTTATCCTAAAGGCAATAGGAAGCCATAAAAGATTTTTGAGGAAGTGAGTGGCATTACTAGATTTGGCTTTTTAAAAAACCTGGAGCCAATGAGAGATGGATTGGAGAGGAGTAACAGTGCAGGAAGGAAGATTAGACAGGAAGACACTGCAGTGATTCAAGGAAGAAATAAAGGGGTGTGAGTGTGTAAATTAATGTAGAAGAAATGGGAGTGGAGAGAGAATGCAGACTTCCAAATATGTCACTTGGATAAAGTTTTTATATTATAAGAGCCTATAGAAAATAACTTCAAAGTTATTCTCACATTGTACTTAGATTTTTTTAAAAATTAGGTCTAGTCCACTGTTTTCATATAGACAGAGAACTCTTTTCTTAGAAGGAAGTACTTTCCAAACATGGCCAATTATCAGGATCACCTTGGAGATTTGTAAAATAATTTAGGGAGGGGTAGGCAAGAATGAAGAGTTTTTTAGACATAATTCAGAGATACCTGTGAGACATCAAAGTAGGCTTTTGGGTATAGAAATCTAGAGTTTGAGAGTTCTAAGCTAGATACAGATTTTGGAATTCTGGGTAAAAGGCCCTTAAGTGAAGCCATATTTGTGGATTAGATCATCTAGAGAGAACTCAGGACAGAATCATGGTGAACACTGCCGTTCAAGGAAAGGGAGACAAAGAGAAACCAAGAAAGGAGACTGAGTAGGAGTGGCTATTAGGGGGAAGAAGAAAAACAGGACAGTGAGAAGAGAGTTGCAAGAGGGAGAGGGGCCAATGGTGTCAAAGCCACAAAGACCTCTTCCTGCAGGTGCCTTGTGAAAACAGTACTCCAACACCGTCTCTAGTGAGTGTTACACTTAAATGACTACTGAATCCCTGGAGTAGCTGTCTTAAAATACATGGAATTTTAAGACAAAACCGCTTGGCTGGAGCCTGTGAATTCATATTTTCTGAAAAGCTTCCCAGGTGATTCTGACATGCAGTGGGTTTGGGAATGATTAATTTAAACCACTTGCTTAATACAATGAGAGAAATTTATTTAAAAGCACAGGACAGAGTCCTAAACAATAAAAACCTAGGCAGAATGTCAGAATAATTTTGATTGCATACATTATAATCTTTCTTTGGAAGGAATAGGAGCAATTATCTAACTTTCCACAGTTAAACTGCATAATGATGCCATAAGGATAAAGTAATGCCCACAGCAGAGAATACATGGTTTCCAACTACTTAAAAACAAAAAAAGCTGGTGAATAACAGAGAGAGCTAGAATTAAATAATTTATTATAAAGAAATGTTTCTTCAAAATCTGTTTCATCAACATATAGAATGATATTTTAATGTATTCAGAATGGGGGTAGGAAAACGTTTTACATTACTGTGAAAGACAAGAATGAGATTTAGGTAATAACTTGTGGTTCTGTGCCCTAAAGAAATCTGGTTTACAAAACAGGAATGCTGATTCAACAGTGCACCAGGATGGCCAGTTGGAACTAAGCTTTACTTTCACTGCTCCAAATAAAAGGAGGAAAAATGAAATGTGAAATATACTGACTTTACAAGTTTTCCAGATGTCAAAATTGGTCTGGTTGATTCATTAATCAAGACGTTTAAAAATTCAATTTTCTACTCCTAAGTAACCAAATGTAAATCAGTGATCAACAATGAATGAAGTAAAGGTAGAGCTCAAATTCCATCCAATTAGTTTTTGAGGAGCAAATCCTTCTCCTGGCTGAGTCGACGAGATTTCCCTTCAAGGAACAAGTACATTTTTAACAGATTCGGGAACTCGACTTGCATAGTAGTCATAATTCCTCAGTGTGGCCAGGACGCCAGCTGAGTTCATGTGCTTCACTTCCTTGTTATACTGAAGGGCATTTCCATGGATATCGGTTAACTTGCCTATGGAAAAAACATCAATACAATGTCAATGGCTGATCGGATCATTATGTTTCTAGTTATTTCTAACAGCTTCTTGCTTCCCTATATAATAATATCCATTGAATTCTGGATAAAATAAGGAAGATAATGCATGACCACAAAGGTTAAGTATTAATTCACTTACAATTTAAGACTACAGAGGAACTTGACTAACTAAAGGCTAAATCATTATTTTTTCTGCCTGATTAAAATAATTTCACTTAGTATTTTCAATTTATACTTCTCAATATCAATTAATTTCTCTTTTCCTGGAGTGATTACGTTTCCTATTGGTTATACTCCATCACCCACGATTCCCGGTTTCAAAAGTGTTTTCTTCATTCTACCATTTATTAGTAACATTTTATTTGGTAAGAGTTTAAGTGAAGTATGTTCATAAAACATAACTGTGTTATATTACAGTCTCATTTAACATTCTAATGAGAATGGATCGTGATGAATTTAATTTCCTTGTCATGTAATATGCTGAGCTATCGACACAATAATGTACCAGGAGAAATGATAAAATAAAAGTCAAGTGTTTAAGAGTAAATGTGGGGGCTTCCCTGGTGGCGCAGTGGTTGAGAGTCCGCCTGCCGATGCAGGGGACACGGGTTCGTGCCCCGGTCCGGGAAGATCCCACATGCTGCGGAGTGGCTAGGCCCGTGAGCCAGGGCCGTTGAGCCTGCGTGTCCGGAGCCTGTGCTCCGCAACGGGAGAGGCCACAACAGTGAGAGGCCCGCATACCGCAAAAAAAAAAAAAAAAAAAAAGAGTAGATGTGATCTGATGTCTATTTGAATTAGAAAAATCATCTTGCTGTGTATATATCTGTAGTATTTTTGCAGGTAGATTAAAAAAATTCCAACTCTATGACCTTTAAGCACTAGCACAGAGACATTTACCAATACAATATTGGTTCAAAAGAAACTAATGAGGATGATGATGAATATTTTACTTTTCAAGAAGAAAAACCCCTAAAAGCATTAAAGCCATAAATTAATAAGAGTTTAATTAAATGAACTGTGTGTAGATCAAGGTCCAAAATAGAAACTGTAACTAAAGGAAAATGAATTCACTGAAAATCTACTTTCTCACCTATGAAATGCGAGGCTTAGATTGGATAACCTCTAACTTTCCTTCTATCTTTTATATCCTAAGAGTCTAGGTAAAGTAACATTACTGAAATATGTCCTAGCATAGTACGAAAACTGTATAAAAACTGTAATTCCCCCAAATAAAATGGACTAACCTCCCACAGCATGTAAAATGACTTCTGGAGCACAGGTGTCCCACTTCTTACATCCAGGACTTGCAAATACATAAGCAGAGGCTTTGCCTTCAATCAGCTGGATAATCTGTAAGGTTAAGAGAATAATTATCCCTCAACCATGAAATAACTGAGGTACAAATAAAGAGAAACTGCTTGTTTCTGTCAGTATATTTCAATTCCTCTGTCAGACTTGGGTTAAAGCCTTTAGCAGGTGTAAATGAGTATTATGAAGAAACATATAGAATACATGCATAATAATGTAGTATCTGATGGGAAAAAAGAAGTCAAATAAGCTACAAGGAGGATATCTGAACGGTCTCTATATTCTAAGTTAGTTAAAATAAGGTTTTCTTTTTTATGCTGTCTTTTCTTCTTACAGTAAAAGCAATATATATTTGTTGTAGAAAAAATAAAGCTTTTTAATCTTGTAAAAATTTGATCATTATTATGTAAAGGATACAGAAATATCGACCAGTACAATAGTGTATAGATTGTAATAAATCCTAACAGATATGTGATGCTGACTAGTCTAAAAGCAGTTTCATAAGTCTTTGTTTTGGTATCATATCTGTTGCTATTTCTGCTACCAAAGTATGAATTTTAAAAGAGTCATCTTGGACTTCCCTGGTGGTCCAGTGGTTAAGACTCCGTGCTTCCACTATAGGGGGTGCGGGTTTGATCCCTGGTTGGGGAACCGAGATCCCGCAAGCTGCACGGTGTGCCAATAAATAAATAAATAAATAAATAAAAATCAAATCAAACAGTTATCTTACTAATGCCCTGTAATATTCATACAAAACTGAGGTCACTGAGGGACTTCCCTGGTGGTCCAATGGTTAAGACTCCATGCTTCTACTGCAGGGGACACGGGTCTGATCACTGGTCAGGGAACTAAGATCCCGCATGCCGCGTGGTGTAGCCAAAAAAAAAAAATCTGAGGTCACCGACAGAAACCGCATGACTCTCAGCAGTAACTTGCTATCAGCCTTTCATTAGCTGCTTGACTTATTTTTTGGTTATACTGTAAAGTAATTAGTGCTGTAAAATTCAGACTTCAAATATTGAGATGAAGAGGCCAGCCTGGGAGAATAAGGAGAGCCTCAGTGAACATAAGGTAACCAGCTATTCTTTTTAGGATTACTGTATTCAATGACACGTTCAAACCATTAACCCTTGCTGCAGACTTCTGAGTAAAAGCTTTCTCTTTCTTTTAAGAAATCTGTGTCAAGTCTTATTATGTGCCAAGAACTATGCCAGGTATATTTTTTGAGGGAAGAGGGACTGTGGCTTTCGTCCGATTCTCAAAGAGGTCCTTGATGCAGAAAAGTTAAGAACTGCCCAACAAGGTCTTTGCAACGAGAAAAGGTGGGAGCTGTGTAGGGTGGGGACTTTGCTCCTACGGGGAATGGTACCTCCTTGGGAATAAAAGAGGTAATGGCATTTTGTAGTTACAAAAGTAGGGGCAAAGAGAAATCATATTTCAGTGACTATCAGGAATATATTTTTACTTTGAAATGTTTTACATTTTTTTCAAAATACTGCTATTTTTAAACTTCCATTTTTCATCCTCTTATAAGTAAATGCTTTTAGAGGGAGATCATTTTGGAAGCTGCTGTAAAGGCTGGTTGAGGGATGATGACAGGTTTCACCTAAGGCACTGGCGGTTGAGATGGATGAGACATTAGGAAAGAATTAAGAAGATCTATAGGTAGGATCAGATTGATAGGATGTGAGGCAGGAAGGAGGCTAGGATGGCTTTCAGATGTCTGGCTAGAGCAGTTAGAAAAATGGCGGTGCCATTAAGCAGATAGGAAGTAGGGAGAGGAACACATCTGGGGGCAGGTAGAAAGAGGATGCGTTCCAACTGGGGATGCCGAATTTGAGATACCTGATGGATGTCATCATGACAACCAAGGGGCAATCAGATGAGAAGAGATCAGGGATGGAGATCAAATTGTGTTCCAATTCACAATGTTCTCAGGAGGATGGGAGCCTAGGTGAATGAATGGGGTAAGTATCCAGAAAGGGAAAGGCAGGCCCATCCTGGAGTCTGTAGAAGAAAGGTCTGGGAAGTAATCCAAGAGGATCCTTGAGAAAATGAGGACTGGCAAGAGGCCCGGGGTCTTATCCAAATGGCTTATCACTGAATTCTCTTAGATAAAAAAGACTTGAACCACAACATTTAAAAAAAGTTCAGGGAATTCCCTGGTGGTCCAGTAGTTAGGACTCCGCGCTTCCACTGCAGGGGGCACAGGTTTGATCCCTGGTTGGGGAACTAAGATCCCACATGCCGCGTGGTACGGCCAAAAAAAAAAAAAAAATTGAAATGTTGCTGAAATGTGTCTTTAATGGCAAATTACCATCTTTAATCTCTTCTCCCAAACTCTTATTTCACATTTTGTAACAGTGCAGTATTTCTTTTAATAATTCAGTTGCATTTCAGGGTAGATGATGGATGGATTTTGGTACCTTATTTCCTGCTCCTCCCACCCGCAGCACATCATCAGGATTCATAGCTGCAACGCAGTCCGTAACCAACTGGCTGTTATGGGACCGGGTAGTTGTGATAATGTGTTTCCCGGCAGGCACTTCTTTCAGCTGAAACCCGAAGGCACCTAAACCTAAAACTCCCCAGATTGTTCTCCCCAACACAGCATCTGGTCCTGCCTATGTAAATGGGTGAAACAATGGCAAAGCTTGTCATCATTTGGAGAGAAAGGTTCACCATAAATAGAACATTTAGTTATATTAGCAACATGATTTTTTAAAAATAAAAACATGATAATGTTATAAAGTACAAAAGCAGTATCATCGACAAAGAAATTTTCCTGAGAACATCAACTGATCGTTCTCATTGTTGTTTTGGTTAATAATTGGGTTTCAGGGAGTTCCCGGGTGGCTTAGTGGTTAGGATTCTGGGCTTTCACTGCCGTGGCCTGGGTTCTATCCCTGGTCGTGGAACTGAGATCCCACAAGCCACACAGCACGGCCAAAAAAAATAATAATAATTGGGTTCCAAAGGTACGGAAAGGAACTTCTGGTTATTCCCTGGAGTCTTCAGGAAAGGCAACATCACATACTGATTCCTGTTCCTTTCAGAATTATCCAACAATGTCATTACTGTATTTGAAAATAGCTGTTTGCAAAAGGTACATAAAGCCCCCAGGAAATGAAACACCGTGTATTGATTACTTTTCATTGTCCAAGGAACAATAAGGATCACATTACTATGGGAATAAGTAATGGTGATAATATAATAATGCTGCTATAGAGACAAAGCGAGTGCATATGCCGATACTGAAGAGTGGCCATGTATAATGGGGTCAGGGTTAAAAGATTTTACTGACAATTGGGGTGGTAAGATGACAATGACAGTGCAATCCCAGAATCTGTATTTTCCTTTGCAGCACTCAAAGAACTTTCAGCCACATTGTTATAACTATACACTTCATATAGAAAAACATAACCGGTATTTCATGGAAAGTAAACCTGATGCATAAAAGATTAACACAAAGTCGTCAAAATACCACTATATCAATAGAGTAGACATACAGACATATATTTTTACTTAATACTAAACATGTACCACGCACCATACTAAGTGCTTTACATATATTATCTCATTTAATCCCCAGAACAATCCCATGAAATAGTATTATCATCCTTATTTTACAGATGAGAAAAATGAGTTTTGGAATCATTCCGTAACCTGACCAAGGACTCTAAGAAGATCATAATCAAACTCAGGCTCATCTGTGTTCAAAGCCAGTATTTTTCGGGACCTCCCTGGTGGTCCAGTGGTTGAGACTCTGCACTTTTACTGCAGGGGGCGTGGGTTCGATCCCTGGTTGGGGAACTGAGATCCCATATGCCACAGGACATGGCCAAAAATAAATAAATAAAATTTTTTTAAAAAGCCAATGTTTGTCGTCACTAAACTAGTAGACTACCTCGGTTTACTTCTCAAAATGCTTTCACACACATCATCTTATTTACCCTACAGCAGTACTCTGGGTGCTGTTATAGTGAAATATGCTTGGGCTGCAGGGTTGGATTCCCTGGGAAGTGGAGATCAACACCTGTGGAAGGAAGGGGAGTGGGCAGAGGGAGAAACCGAGCTGTGATGCAGACACGACCACAGCTTCAGCCAACCCCATGGGGAGCTCTGGAGCCAGAACGGCTCTTCAGAGTTGTACCAAACTGGGGAGAACACATCCCAAACTGGGATGAGATGCCAGGCCTTTACACCCCTCCAATCATCAGTCACTAGAAATGGACTACCTTGGGAATGGGCGTGTCACTGGCAAGGCGGTTCTTCACAGGTGAGGCGATCCCCAAAGAGGCTGAGAGCTGAAGGCTTTGTGCGGACGGCACTCCCAGCAAATGGGGCAACAGAGGAACCAAAAAACAAGCACTGGGGGCTCAGTATATGTTCGAGTGCTTCCCCTCTTCCCTCTTGAGTTTACACTACAGGAGAGGCTGGAATCGGAAAAGTACAGAGAGGCTCTGTGCGCTCGTTATGCTTCAGCTCAATTGCTGAGACTAATTTCATGTGCCCAAGAAACCTATTTATTAATTCAGCTCTCCAGTTATTCTGAAAAAGAAAGGAAAGCATACTAAATAGAGGACATGAGCACTCTGGTCCCTAAAAACTCATATGACCTCTGTGAATGAATATGTCAGCAAAGAGGATGGGACCGTGGAATCTGGCGCCCTGATGAGGTAAATGCAATCCCATGAGGCAGCCAACTAGCCTTCCTCGGTGCTCCTGATCTCTCAGCCTCTCTTGCTGACTCTCTCCTTCAGAGTTCCCACACCAACTGTCTGGGGGTAAAAAAGGCTAACATTTTCACCTTACTGATGAGTTCAGTAAGATTCCTAATGGTTAAGGAGCTACCTCCGATATACAGACAGACTGGGTTTCTTTGCACTATTCCATGCTCTTTCCTTTGAGTGCTTCCCAGCTTCAGGATCTGTTAGAAGCAGTAATAAAGTCTGAACTGTAAAAAGTCTTCTATCTGGCTCAAGAGAGCAATGTAGAGCAGTGGCTAAGAGCTTGGACTGCAGTTTAGGTACCAGACCTGCCATTGACCAACTAGGGCAAGTTACTTGTCTCAGTTTCCTCTTCTTTAAAACAGGGATAAAGGCTTCCTTAAAGGACTTTGGTGAGTATCAAAATGAGATAATGCATGTGAATCCCTCGAGTCTGTCAGTACACAGTAAGCTCTTGATAAATGTTAGCTATGATGATAATGACTTTAAATTGGACATTCAGCCTTGAAAACTACCAACAAAGCTAAGCAACTTTTCTCCTTGTTGCAACAAATTTTAAGGCATAAGCAAGAGAGAAGGAAGAGAGGAGGGAAAGAAAGTGTACAGAAGGGAACGTGGTGAAGGGACAGGTAACAAAGGAGAGAAGCAGAGCAGGAGAAAATGAGCTGGTACGTGGGACAGACAGTGACTACCGGGGTACCACAAGTTGCCTACCTCTTTTCTGCCTACCAGTGCAGCCAAAAGCCTAGCTATTTTTCTCACCTTTGCTTCACTCCTGGGTTCCCTTAACTTTTGATTTTCATTGTTCTGTGGAAAATGAATACAATTTTTCTAATCTCAGAAAGAAGTGATGGAAATGGTCAACAATTCCTAAGCGCTTAGATCCTTTTTTGATAGAAGGTGCCACGCACTGCAATATTATCTATGAATTAAATGCCCCTGTTTCACTTGCTTTAAAGTTTACATGATAACGGCAAACTTGTGTCTGCGTATCATACTGTATAAACATTAGTCGTATTAAAAGAATGAATGGACTCTTAAGCAGTTCAATGTGAGACTTTCCCAGTAATGAATGCATAAATAGTTTTGCTGAATAATCGTAAGATGCACACGATTATAAATAAAAAGTTATAATCACATAAATGATATGAAAAACAACAAACTTATCTTAGAACTAGAGATTAATCCTGCTCTCAACTCAAATTAGAGATTCAGAAGTAATAGTCCCCACTCTGGTTACTTTGTTTCTCCAAAGTTCTATCAAGGTCACACTAACGTAAATACCTTAAGTGTTGTATTGCAACAATTTCCTTTAACATTTAATGTGATCTAACAGTATATTCCTGATTTGGAATTACATTAGCCTCTTACTTCTAAGGAAGACAATTTCTTGGGAGTATAGTAGAAAGTCAAAGCAGATTAGAGAGACAAAATGAGAGAAAAGAGTACAAGAACATGTTTAGTTAATGCTGACTATAATTTAGGCACTATGTAGTATTACCTGCAAAACCACATGGCTAGCCTCTTTTCTTGGTTGAAATGGTTCATTTCTTCAACGTGCTTCAAGCACCACCTGTAAATCAGGTGTCTCAATGACCAAGCTAACCAAGAGCCATAACAGTAATTCCCAAACTTTTGCTTATGATTTGAATCATAAGGCATACATAACAAATATGTGCAAATCATACAGTGTGTCTGTGTACAGTCACATACATACATACACATTCCTGGTATCAACACCCCCCAGAGGACCTGATTCCATACATCTGGGGTATAACCTGGGAATCCTTACTTTGGAAAGCTCCCCCAGATGATTGCATGTGCAACCAAGCTAGAAATCATTGGATCAGATAACATTAAGAATCATATAATACCATAATTATTTATCTAATAAAATATTTTGGTATCATTTATAGTAATACCTGGTAGTTGTAATATGGCTGGTTAATAACTCCTGCTATGGCTTTTCCTTCATAAGCAATTCCAATAAGAACTGTTACATTGTCAAGAAGACCTAAAAAGAAGAAATTTGTATCAATTACATAACCTTCTCAGGTTATGACTCATCATCAGCACATCAATGGCTCCAAGTTATTTTTGCAATAAAGGTAAGGAATTTGCAATGATTCATCCATGATTAAACCTACTCTGGCAAAATACACAAATTATGAGAGATGGCCAGGGACAGAAGTAGGGACTACAGCCACTTAATTGAATTGATACACATCGTCTCATGGTCCCATTAGTAATCATCTGTAAACCAATCAAGTAAATCAGCCATAACTCTGCAGCCATCATCATCAGATTCCTCTGTGCCCCCCTCTACCACCATCCGACTCACCTCTGCCTGCTAGATCACTCTCGATTGCAGGATTACTCTCTAGATTTGCATTTCAAGCCCCTAAATTAAGATTTCTCACAGCGGGGCCAATGGACTAACAAGCAGCATTAGAATTAACTGGCTCAATTTTTTCAGTACAGATTCTCAGGCTCCTTTGCAGAGCTAGTGAATCAAAACCTCTGGAGGTCAGGGTTGAGAGCTGAATGAGCTGTTTAGGTGTTCTTACACGCACTGAAGCTGCCTAGAGTGCCCCTATTTCTCAATGGATTACAGAGACATTTTCACACGTACTACAGGATTCACTCCTCGTAGATATGTCTCATCCAAGGGCAGAGAGAGTTTTTTCTAGGAATTACGAGACAGTTTTCTTTTTTCAGCTGAGAACCAATATAAGAAAAGCTACGTTGATCTTCCTCTCAAAAATAAGAATCTAAGCTTATGCTACGCTCCTAAAACCTACCACTCTGGCTCTGAGCCTGGCACTTCTCACTTCAGCGTTGCCAACTTTATTTTAATTTGCTGCCTTCTAATTTTGCTCATCTTAGATAATTTCAGGAAGGAGAAATATTGCACTGTGTTTCAAAACCCATCTTTAGAGGTGAGGCTGTGAAGTGAGACAGCAGTTCGCTGAGGAAGCGAGCGAGGGATGGGCATGGGATGGTGGCAGAGCAAGGCGATACAGTGACACTTTTCATCATTTTTCTACCCAATAAAGCTGGGGGTTCAGTATAGTCCCTTCGGTTACATTGGTTTAATGTTAGTTATTTTCATCCAGGGGACATTAGGATTGTGGGACTGGTGGAGTATGGGGGGGTGGTATTTGAAGGAGATTAAATGTTTACAACTAAACATCATATATTAGTCCTACTGCTGTCAAATACAAATATAAAAGAGATACCAACCTTCAGTATATTCCTTGGTACCATCCAGAGGATCAACCCAGACCACAAGCTAAAAAAGAGGAAATGTCCAAATTGAGCATATAAAATTTAAAAAATTGATTTAAATGGATAAACTAAAACTATCTTTTTTTTAATTTTTGAAATTATATTATGGGTGGCTTAAGCCAATGTCATCATTGTAATATTTTTTTGTAATAATTTTGTAATAATTTTGTAATAATTTTGTAATAATTAAAAAATAATTAAAATAATAATTAAAATAATTAAAATTAAAAATAATTAGAATAAAAATAATTTAAAATAATTTAAAATAATTAAAAATAAAAATAATTTAAAAATAATTAAATAATAATTAAAAATAATTAAAAATAATTAAAATAATTAAAAAATAATAGTAAAAAAGTAAAATATTAAGTAAAATATTAACACAACATTGTAAATCAACTATACTTCAATAAAAAAAATTTTGATATAAAATGGTTAACTGGTAAAAGTTTATTGTTACCTGAACACTAAACATGTGGCCATGAACATCCTGGGCTCTAGATGGTGATATAAGGAAAACTTTAAAGTGGCACCAAAAATGTTTTGTGTGGATGCTACTCATTTTTATATATAAATGTTGATTTAAGATAAATAATGACAGTCTGATTATCGTAAGGACACACGTATATGCGGCCAAGAAAAATGAATGGTTTATAAAACTGGCAGTAGCATAAAAAAGAAGTCCCCTCTTCTTAGGACTTTTAATATGATTCAGGATACGCAGCCATTAACCACTAGATGCTTGATGTAAATTTGTGAGGGCATATTTCTGACGGGAGACACCACATCTTTTTTTCTATACTGCATATCACAGAACAAAGTGCCTTACTCATAGTAAGTGCTCAACGAATGAGTGTTACATAAATTAAAACTCAAAAATTGAAGAAGTTTGATAGTTATCTGAAGTCATAGATTTAATTTAAGCAACAATCAAAAGCAAGGGGGGTAATTTTTATGGCCTTCCAAAAATATAAGGTAGCAATCCATTTCATCTCCTTCCAGCTCCAACTACCAATGAAATGTTTTACCAAATTTACTAAATACTACCAAATTTACTAAATAACAAATTAGATTTTCTCCCTAAAAGTATTTTGTTTTTTGGCCATGCCACGCGGCTTCAGGGATCTTAGTTCCCTGACCAGGGACTGAACCTAGGTCCCAGCAGTGAAAGCACCCAGTCCTAACCACTGGACTGCCAGGGAATTCCCCCAAAAGTATTTTTAATAACAGTTTTAGAGTGAAGAGGAAATCAATAGAATGAGAAAATGAACTCGAAGTGAATAGGTCAGACATCCCATATGGTTGCCAGGCACTTATATGTTGGCTCTGAAAGATTTCAAGTTCCTGGTTTCCCTTGTTTTATAACTACCAAGTTTTCATCATGATGGCAAATTTATTTCCTTTACTACGACAAAAACTGAAGATAAATAGAAAGTTAAGTAATAACATGGATCATACGTCTTCCTCTTTGATAGCACTGTACTGTGATGGGCATGGTTGCTTCAGTATCTCCTCCCACTGACCATCTTCAATCAACTCTTGATCCACGTCTTCAGGAGGCAGATCCTAAAGCAGAGAACACAGATGATGACCGAAGCGGTTTCCTGTTTACAGAATACCGTCTGTCTCAGCAACAAGAAGAAATGCAGTATCACAGGTTTCACTAGTCCTTCCTGTTTATCATTTCTATTTAGAGCTTTTAAAGCACACTGAATAAAATTGCAAAAACAACCACATATGGCTCATCAAAGTTGATTACAAAGGATCCCAACTTCATTATCCTGAACAAGGATTAAAAAGAAAAGAATTTTTAAGTAGTATACACCTATTTACACAAGTGGCTCTGCTATCAGCTATGTCTAACTCTCAAATACATGAGATGTCAATTCCTTCACCTTCACAGTGTTAGTCTTTGAATAAGTATGCAAATAAGCCTTAATTAAAAAAAAAAACAGGAACCATAAAACCCATTTTATTCCAGTTCTAGAACTCCACCCATCTTATACTTTGTATGTTGAATGTCACAACAGTAACCATATCATCTATGGTCAAGAACTGACATATGTGGCCTAGAAATAAACCAAAATATTAAAAGCAGATATTTTCTGAAAGTCCAAGAAAAATGATAGTTATTTTTGTGTTAAAACACAAAAATATAATGCTTGAAATCATAAAAGTAGTGTATAAATCACTAAAGGGGCAATTACAAATCCATACAGTAAACAGGGATTTAAAAAAATATATGATAGTCTTACCTCTTCCCCTATAATTGTTAGTTTGGGGAATTTCCGTGCCAAAGAAGAGCATATGCTCATTTGAACTAATCGGTCCGCCTTGGTCTGCAGGTCTGTTGCACAGGTCTGCAACAAAGAAAGCACATTTTAGCAGAACTAAGTATGAAATAAGTTGTTCTTTGATGCCTCATGCGTGATTATCTATATCCATTTAAATTACACTGTCTGTTTTAAGATTGATCAAGCTTAAATTAACATCATATGAGTCAGTTTCTTGGCTGGGTTTTTCTCATGGGATTTATAGTGGCTAAAGTTTGGAAAGGAGCTTTTAAATTACTTAGAATATTTTCTCCCCCAGTTCACAAATTCCTTTTATAAGATCTCTACGTTAATCTTTTGCTTAAGCAGGTTGACAGACAAGAAATTCACAATTTTCAAGGCAGTTAATAATAATAAATAACTCTTTAGTTATTTAAAAGGTATTTCTTATATGGATCTTTCTATAAACTCCACTCAATCCTAATTTTAATAATTCAAGAGGTCCTCAGAATGATTCGTTATTTCTTATTTCAAAATTTTTATTTCTAAACTATAAAAAAATAAAAGTGAATGGCAGTAGTATTTACTACATAACTCACCTATGGCACTCAACTGAATCCATAACTCATATAGTCACACTTGTGAAAGACAGTGACCACTTCCTTGGTTAGCTTGCTTTCAGAGAATTAAGACATGTTGCAATTTATACATGCCTGTTTAGGTGGATTTACACATTATTTTATCTTAAATAGCAGATCTTTCGCAATACTTCGTAGTGAGATAAGGAATGACTATGAAAATCAAACTCTTTTCTGCCACAGGGAAGTTTGCTGGTTATCTCAATGTAAAGAACAATTTTGCTAGAATGTAGTGCCACAAAGGCAGAGACCTTTGTTTTATTTTCTAAAGAACTGTACCTGGCACACGGTAGGTGCTCTGTAAATATCTGTGGAATGAAACTACTTAAAATAATTGTTGAAATTGAAGATTACTTACCTATCAATCAAGTTTAGAGACCACTGCTCCAGAGAAAAAAAGACACATTGATAGCCATTCAACTCTATGAGGAAAGCTCTCCCAACTCTTCTCTAGGATAAGATATTCCCTGCTCTTTCTACCGACATAGTGCCAGATCTCACCATTCTAGATACTTTGTGTGACAAATCTGTTTTTGCCCTGTCTCTTTTAAAATGAGGTGTCAACAAGTGGATATAAAGTACTAGAAGTGTCTGACCAGTAGAGAGGACAGTGAGGTTATTATCTTTCTTTCTAACTTGAACACTGTATTTCTATTACTCTTTAGCTATCGGCTACAAAGTGGTCCGTCTAATATAATCACAAGAGAAAATCAATTTAAACAAAATAAATAATGCTAAGAGAAAAATATGCAAAGATATGATCCAAAATATTGGCGGTGGTGGCCTAATAGATGATTTTGTACTTTTTGCTGTTTTTCTCCACTTCCTATGTTTCATAATAGAGAAAACAATAAAAAAGGAAAGACAGTAAGATTAGTAGCCTTCTGAAAGTAGCTGTTTTACATTGTTGGCTTGTCATTGAGCATGTATGTGATCAACTAAAACCTCTTTTTCACACAAATTTGAATCAGACTCCCCCCTTATTACTTGAACATTAATATAGGACTTTATTCCTATTGTAATATCTTGTTGAATTTGGCCCACCTTTCTCAGAGTTTGCAACTATTTTGAATACTTATTCTGCAATCCAATACAACAACTAGCCCTTCCAGCTTCATTTTATTGACATATTTGATAAGTATCCTTTCTACATCCTCCTCTTCCACAGCACTTTTGAAAAGATGCATTCAACAAATTTTTTAAACTGTATTTAAGTTAATGGCTAAAGAGAAAAAGACAGTCAGGAGCAGAGTCCTACGATCTGTCAACCAGTGACCCTTTTCCAGCTTGAAAGTGAATCATGAATAAAATTATGGGGTAACATTGTTCACCTAGTTATGAGTACACCTAACAGTGGCTCAGGATGGGGGATGAGAGATATCATCTATATATTATAAATAGCTTGAATGCTTTTTGAAAATGGAAAATGAGGGACCATAACAAATTTTTTAAAAAGTTGATTCAAATCAATTTTGATTTCAAAATCAAGATACCCTATATCTATTTCCTATACTATTAAGCCCATAAATCTATCAAAAAAGGAAATGAGATTTATTTCACTAGTTCTTGTGATTTTTATTCTTAATTTTAAAAGTAGTTATGTTGAATATCCTATAATTAGTTCACAGGAACTTATTTCTAAGTTGTTTTTTACTTATATATATAAGGTCCTTATTTTTTTATACAAATAGCCTTAAATAGATGCTTGACTAATCATAAAGGAGCATCTTAACTACATCTCTATTTCAAATCATTAAAATGTTTATCATATCCTAAAATTTTCCCACTTGGGAAAAATTACAATACAATTTTCCTTAAAGATTATGACAGGGCTTCCCTGGTGGCGCAGTGGTTGAGAGTCCGCCTGCTGATGCAGGGGACGTGGGTTCGTGCCCCGGTCCGGGAAGATCCCACAAGCCGCTGAAAGGCTGGGCCCGTGAGCCATGGCCACTGAGCCTGCGCATCCGGAGCCTGTGCTCCGCAATGGGAGAGGCCACAACAGTGAGAGGCCCGCGTACCGCAAAAATAAAACAAAAAAATTTGTAATGTGAAATAATCATAAAATCTTGTGGAAGAAATTATATTTTAAACTAGAACACATGCACGGTGGGATTTCTTTTAAGAATCAACTAACACTATAAACTATCTTTCTGTTAATTTACCTAAGTTTTTAATTATCATACTGGAAAGAAAACCTTTGCTTTAGGTTTCTTTTCCATGCAGAAAAAACATTTTAAAGCTTTGAATATAGGGGATACTTATTTAAATGCCAGATGTTACCAAACATGTCAAGTTCACCAAGGACTGCACGGCTTTGCATGAAGTAGATTACTTCAGGATATGAAGCTTGGTTCCAGTGCTCTGGAGCTAGACAGCGGTTAGAAGGCCCAGTCATATAAGTAAAGGTTTTGGAGGTAGGAAGTCTAGAGTCCTCTACAGAGCAGAAATAGAGCCCATTTGAACTAAGGGTCTTGCAATCGCCATAAGGGAGCCATTGAGTATTTCAACTATTAAAGTCTGTCCAGATTATTATATCCTTTTAGCTAAACCTCAAGGGACAAAAACAGAGTTGGTATGAAATGAGACGAGACTTTCAGTACCTTCTCCACGATACCCAGGTCTCCTTCAGCAATAACACGCCTGACTATCGTTCCTGCCTTTTGAGCAATAGAATATGCCGAAGCCACCAACCGCATCAACACAGTGTGACTGGAAGCCATGACGTGCCCTAAAGGAAAATCGAGAGAAATGTTATGTTACTTTCAAAGCCAACTGCTGGTTTCATTTACTTGAATTCAATTCAACATATTGGTATTGAGTGTTTACTTGAGACTGCTTCAATTAACTGTATAGATTCTCTAATAAACATTTACTAAGAGAGACTTGGAAAAAGACTCCATTTCAGCATTAGCTCTCCCAATAAATTCTATAGTATTCTTTTTCTCTGCAGATGGGACATTTTGAGGCATGGGGGTAACTGGCCCAGGACTATAAACATGTGAATAAGTTTTATGTATGACAAATGTAATGTACAAAAGCTGTGGACGTGCTGCAGGGGCTAAAAAATAAGGTATAATACCTGCCCTTAAGGAGCTAATATTTTGGTGGGCTGAGGGTAAAATACTGTAAGCTAATGTCTATAACATAACACTGGTAAGTGCTGACAGAGGTATGAAGAGCATAAGGGATGTGTGTGTATGTGGGAAGTAATTAAAAAGGGGAGGGACTGCATGTGATTACATTTAGTTTCTGAAACTCAATGAATATTCCTTTAGAGATTGAATAAAATTTAATCTGCTGGTTATTGGCTACCATCCTCATCAGTAGCAAAATAAAGAGAACAAGCAGGATAACCACTGGACTGAAGACCAAGCATTTGGAAAAGTAATGAGTGTCAAGCAGCCCCTGGCCCAATAAAAACTATGAAAAAAACAGTCTTTAGGATCAAGTACTTTCCTTTTTGAAAATACAGATTCAAATCCTGCAATTTTATTGACTGCTTTGATGCTGGGATACATCACCCAGATTCCCTCTGGGGTTGAAGGACTTACTTCCCCAGCTGTTGAGAGGGCTGCCAACAGATGGTCTTTGGCTGCCATGTCTTTAGGAATTTATCTGCTGAGAAGAGTCATTTCACCTGAAACTGGTCAACAGGGGGGTGTAAAGGCCATTCCTCACTCCAGCTGGGCTGCCACCCCAATTCTGCTGGGTCTTCCTAGCTTCCAAATTCCCAGTGGGGTGGGCTGAGCCTTAGCTGGGACTGAATCATGGTCCAACTGCCCTCATCCCCCATCCTGAGCCACTGTTAGGTGTACTCATAACTAGGTGAACAATGTTACCCCATAATTTTATTCATGATTCACTTTCAAGCTGGAAAAGGGTCACTGGTTGACAGATTGCAGGACTCTGCTCCTGACTGTCTTTTTCTCTTTAGCCATTAACTTAAATACAGTTTAAAAAATTTGTTGAATGCATCTTTTCAAAAGTGCTGTGGAAGAGGAGGATGTAGAAAGGATACTTATCAAATATGTCAATAAAATGAAGCTGCAAGTCCTTAACTTCCTTATAGCAGTTCAGATTACATCCACTGTACTTCCTTCTCTACTAGTTATACACCTTCTGGCTTGTAAAACACTAACTTTTGTAAGCATGTCTCTCTGAAAGCTCATCAAAAACAGGGATTAAAGGCACAGGCACTGAAGCCTACTTCCTGTGTTCAATTCCTAGCTCTGGCACACATTAGTTGTGTGACCTTGGGAAAGCCACTTAAATTCTTTGTGCCTCGATTGGTAAAATGGAGCTAGCAATAGTATTATAACACAGAGTCATGGTAATTATTAAATCAGTCTCTGGCACAAGGTAAGCACTAAATAATGCTGGCTAACCATTATTACAATGATTATTCTCATTGCTGGCTATCCTGCAGGGACATTAGGGCAGCGTTAATGGCAAAAAAAAAAAAAAAAAAATCCTATAGCTTCCGCAACATTATTTTGACTCTGAGGATATAATATTACCAATATGACCCAGAATCACAGCGCAGGTTCTTTTTCATGATGTTCTGGGCTTGAGGCTTGGAGTATGAAAAAGGGTTGTACAACATTTAAGGCAATCAACCTAATATCCTATCATTTAAGGAATCTTTACAGCTGTCAACATGGCTAGTTCAGAAGGACAAAAACAATAGGAATCAATGATCCATTTCTTCTCATAGCCTGGGAGAGGTATCTTGAATTCAATATAAAGGTGGTGAGCATATGAGGATTAGGTTCTTAAAATAAATGATGAAATCGGAACCCAGGGGGAGTGCAGTAGTATCCAAGTTGAGGAGATGGAGCTGGGTGTCTGCGGAGGCCAACATGATAGGAGTGTGCAGGGCAGAGTACCAGAGAGACCTCTGGAGACCTGCTAATCAGTGCAGGCAGGTGAGGAAACTACCTGAAGGAACAGTAGGTGTGATCTTCAGAGCTCACACGGCTTGGGAGTTCATGCACCCACTAGCCAGTGGGAGACCTCATCATTCACAACACACTGGTTAGAGTAACACACATTGCGGGTGGGAATGTAAGAGGGTGCAATTACTTTGGGAAACAGTTTGGCTGACCCAGCATTCCACTCCTAGCTATTTGCCAAGAGAAAAAGAAGTGTAAGTGCTCACAAAGACTTCTTCATGAATTTTGTTTGTTTGGTTGTTTTTTTTTTTTTTTTAATTTTTTGGCCACACAGCACGGCACGTGGGATCTTGGCTCCCCAGCCAGGGATCGAGCCCATGCCCTCTGCATTGGAGGCGCAGATTCTTGACCACTGGGCCGCCAGGGAAGTCCCAAGACTTCTTCATGAATGTTTATAGCAGATTTATTTGTGACAGACAAAATCTGAAAACAACCCAAATGTCCCTCAACAGGTGAGTGGATAAACAAATTATATCAAATTATACACTTTAAATATTTACATTGATTGTATGATAATTATACCTCAATAAAGCTGCCAGAACCATAAAAAAAAAGAAAAATAAATAAATGGTGAGTTCCCACTCAAAATACTAAGACAATTTATCTTTTGGAACTTGACTATAACAGAGCAAATTCTGAAAAAAAGAGAAATGAGCATATATCAAAATATGATATAAAACTATAGTAATTAAAAGTTTAGTCCTGGGCAGAATTTGAGAGACAAATCAATGCAATCAAATAAATTCCAGAGATAGATCCAAATACACTAAAGGTGATAATTCAAATCATGAAGGAAAGTTAATTGTGCAAAAAACGGTGGGGACAATTGCTAATCTTTTAAAAAAGTGTTGGAATCTTTTTGCCTTCTTTATATCAATGTGTATTCCAGATCAATGCATGATTTTAAAAGTAAAGAATGAAACTATAAAAGTATGGGGATAAAACATGAGTGAAATGTTTTATAAATTTGGAAAAGCACTTTTAAACATGACTAAAACCAAGAATCCATTATATATTGATAAATCTGAAGGCATAAAAATTAAAATGTTTATATAGCCAAAATACCATAAAGCAAACAGATGAGTGACAAAATGATAACAAAAATTTGTATCACATACTAGACGAATGTGCTAATTTTGTTACATAAGGGGCTTACATATATCAATATGTAAAAGATGAATGATTCAACAGAAGAATGTGCAAGTGATGCCAATAGGCAATACTTAGAAAAATAAAAGCAAAGGCCATTAAATCGTGAAATGCTCAATTTCACTAATTATGAAAGAAATGCAATCTAAAACAATGAGAAATGATTGTTCATATGTAAGACTGGCATAGATAAGAAAGTTTGCCCAGTGTTGGCTGGAGTGTGAGGGAAGATCCTCCTGAGCATTATTAGCGAGGATGTAAAGTGGTGAAACCGCTTTTTTGAAAATCTTATTAACAGTAAAATGTACACATCTTTTAAACTAGCAATCACATTTTCAGGGAATCTAAATAAATAAAGCAAGTCTACAACCAGAAAAGGCAGTAGGAAGAATGTCTGCTATTTTAACGAAATTTAATTTTAGGCGTAAGACAGCCTCTAAATTTGGATGCACTAAAGAACTCACCGTCTAAGTCTGCCTTGTTATTTCAACAACATATGGCCATAAAAAGACCCCGGGGCACAGGTAAACAATCAAAATGCTGACACTGAAGAATCTAGGTCCGATATCGGAATATCTGGAGAAGTACTCTGATTTGCGTAATTTTTTTTTTTAACATAAATCCTTTGAATCTCTTCATATCTGTGCAGAGGGGTGGAGTTAGGGGACCAATAAACTACTCAGATCTGCCTAAGGCCCTTGCGCTGCCCCGCAGGAGAGAAAATTACTTACAGTGACAAGACTGGCACCAAGTCAGACGAAAGAGACTTCAGGGGTAACCAAAAAAGCGTTACCAAGCAACAGGTCCCCCGCAGCGTCCAGTACAGCGCTTACCCTCCGCGGATGGGTCATCAGTGGATGCAGACTAAACCTACCTCAGCCACTGAGCATGCGGGAAGTTCGGCGCAGGCGCAGAACAGCTACTTTGCCACCGCCCAGTCTGATTTCAGACCCGCCGGAAAGTTCCACTTGTCCGTGTTTTCTCCAAGCTTTCCAAGCTTTCCATAGGCTCCAGTCCCCTGAAGTCAAACCGAAAGGTGTATTAAGTAATCATTCTGGTTTCAGGTGTCTTCCAATCCACTTTGTGCGCACAGTTTACTCTTAAGATATTTGTCCGGTTAGTGATACCGCCCCGTGGCGGCAGGCGGCTACTTAACCTCGAAACCCTATGAGTCCGTGGACTGGCTTCAGGTGGTCCGCGACGCCCCTACCTCTGTTCCCCCTAAGAAAACTTTATGCAGAAGTGTGTTACTAGCGTTTATTTTTTATTTTATTTTTTTAAGCATTTATCAGATTCCTGAAAGGGTCTGTGACCCTTTCATTCGGCTACTGATTAGTCCTGGGAGATTTTTTCTCTTCCTGGTCGGATGTACCATATTAATTATTTTTGTTTGTTTTTTTGAAGCACAGAAAAAAAAAAAACCTAATTACGACTTTTATTACACTGCCAAAAGTAAAAACAAACAAGCAAAACCAAAAATTGCCTGTTTATTCATTTTGGCTTTCACCATATATTTAAGAAGCACACTTCTTGTGTCTGCCTGTATTTCTGTGTCCATGTGGGAGCCGACTTGCGGTGAGAACAGCAGAGCGAAGAGGCAATGATCTTTTTTTTCGGTATTGAAAAGTAGGGCACTGTGATTAAAATATAACAACATAAAATAAGATGACAGAGTTAATAGCAAACATATCAGTTATAACAACAAATGTAAATTGTTTAAACTCATCCATTTAAAGACAGAAATTCTCTGATTAATTAGAAAGCCAAACTCACTGTTTCATCAGAGTAGAATTCAGGGTAAGAAAAATTATCAAAGGGAACAGTCTTTTTTTTGTTAAAGGTATCCTTTATATTAATAAAACTGCTTTATTTTTAAACATTTTAAAATTAAATAAACCATCACTGCATTCTCGTTGCTAAAAAAGAAAAACAATCAAAAAACCCCACAACAATCTGTCCAAGCCTTTTTTTTTCTTATTTTCCTAGTTTCATATGCTTTATTTTATTTTCACTTAAAAAAATAAATTTATTTATTTTTATTTTTGGCTGCATTGGGTCTTCGTTGCTGTGCACAGGCTTTCTCTAGTTGCGGAGAGTGGTGGCTTCTCTCATTGCCGAGCATGGGCTCTAGGCATGCGAGCTTCAGTAGTTGTGGCTTGTGGGCTCAGTAGTTGTGACACGCAGGCTCAGTAGTTGTGGCACGCAGGCTCAGTAGTTGTGGTGTATGGGTTTAGTTGCTTTGAGGCATGTGGGATCTTCCCGGACCAGGGCTCGAACCCATGTCCCCTGCATTGGCAGGCGAATTCTCAACCACTGCGCCACCAGGGAAGCCCCATTTTTTTAATTGGGTAAAAGATTCATTAAATTCTATAGTGCTATACAATTTTCAAAAATTTTGCACGATTTCGTATAATCCCATAATAACCTTTTCCCCCTACTCCTATATTGCCCCTTCCCTTTCCGCTCTCTCTGCTGGTAAGCACTAGTTTGCTGTCTATATCTGTGTCTGCTTCTTTTCTGTTTTATTCACTAGTTCATTGTATATTTTAGATCCCACGTATAAGTGATATCATAATGGTATTTGTCTTTCTCTCTCTGACTTATTTCACTTAGCATAATGGCCTCCAAGTCCATTCATGTTGCTGCAAACGCAAAATTTCATTATTTTTTATGGCCGAGAAGTATTCCATTGTTTATAGACATAACACATTTTATCTATTCATCTGTTGATGGACAGTTACGTTGCTTACATACCTTGACAATTTTGTAAATAATGCAGCTATGAACATTGGGGTGCATGTGCCTTTTCCAGTTAGTGTTTTTGTTTTTTTCGGATACATACCCAACAGTGGAATTGCTGGATCATATGGTTGTTTTGTTTTTAATTTTTTGAGAAACCTCCGTACTGTTTTCCACAGTGGCTGCACCAATTTACATTCCCATCAACAGTGTAGGAGTGTCCAGACCTTCTTAGAGCTTCTGTCCCCAGATTGGAATTTTGCTTTATCTTTCCTGATAATGCAGAGCCATACTGCACCATCTGGTTTTGTAGGTTAGATAATTAGGAAAACTCTAAGAGCAGAATACTTACAAAATTTTTACAATGTTTTCCCCACTACTTTACAATTGTTTTAGCTTCATCTAATTCAACAGCAGTTTGTTCTTGCTTTTTAGAGACATGCCTTTACTAGATTCTTAAGAACATCAGCTTAGTTTTCATTAAAAAAAAAAAAAAATTGCTTTGGGAATTCCCTGGTGGCCCAGTGGTTAGGATTTTGTGCTTCCAATGCAGGGGGCATGGGTTTGGTCCCTGGTCAGGGAATTAAGATCCTGCATGTGGCAGGGCCCAAAATTAAAAAAAAAAAATTGGTTTCGGGGAGAGGGTGGTTAGTGAACAATTTACACCTGTGTGCTCTTCTGTAACTCCCAAAGTTTTGTAATTAGAAAGAAACAATAATTTCTATTAAAAAAAAAAAACAAAACTCACCAGAGAGCAGTATCAACAGATGGCTACCATTACATGGAGTTCTAGTTTGAGAAGACTTTTACTTACACAATCTCATTTGATTTTCATAATAACTGAGTTAAGTCAGACCATTTATTTTATGTTACAAATAAGTATAACAAAATTTACCATCCATTGGTTTTTATAATTAAATTGTATAATTACACAGCGAGCACAACTGGCATGAATAAGTTCAAGGATAAACACAACCGACTGTGAGCCCAACAGGTGGGAAGAGAAGTGTGCGGGTGTCTTAGAGAGTTGCCTTATGCTCTGATAGCTCAGTGTACCCTCAGTGCAGGTTTTAGGAGTAAACAGAGAGCACTGTTGCATTCAACAACATGTTATGTGGAGGTAGGCTGTACTTGCTAAAGCGGTGCTTCCCAGTAAGGTAGCCATTAGCCCCATGTAGTCGTTGAGCACTTGGCAAGCTGCTAGTCCAAATGGAGATGTGCTGTATGTGTAAAATACATAGCACATTTCGAAGACTTAGCATGAAGAGAAAGAATGTGAAATATCATACTTGTAATTTTTGTTAATTACCTGTTGAAGTGATAATATCTGGGTTATACTGGATTAAAGAAAATATACTTTCTAAAAAGGCAGGCCGCTGTGATTGAAATACGAGCCGGCCGCATCTGCCTCATCTCCTTCGGCCCCTGGGTATCATCCCGGATCCGGGATGGTTGCCGCGAGGACCCGGATGTGGCCCCGCCCCCTGCGTCTCCCGGCCCCTTCCCCGCCCCGCGCTTGCGCACTCCTGCTAAGGCTCGCGCAGGTGCTCTGGCCTCCGTGTTCCCCAGAGCCGGGCGGGAAGTTAGGCCCCGGCGCCTCTCCGGAGCCTGGGGTTGGCCTGGCTCGCCATGCGTTGCGGGCTGCGCCCTCGCGGGCCGGGAGCAGCGGCCCTGGCCGTGGCCCGGAATTTGTGGGTGCCGCCCCGCCTTCCTTGTCGGCCTGGCTGGCGAGGGGCGACGAGGAGGCTTTTGGTGCGGTCAGTCACCGGGGCCAGTAACCAGCTGCAGAATTCGAGTAATGGCAGCTATCGGGACACGGTGTTGCTGCCGCAGACCAGCTTCCCCATGAAGCTGCTGGGCCGCCAGCAGCCCGACACGGAGCTGGAGGTCCAAAAGGTACGGGCCGGCCTGTGCGCGGCGCGGGCCGGGAGGGGGACCTCGGGAGGGGGGACACGGGCCCTTCCCGGAGCCACGCCTGGGCCACTCACACCCCGGGTGGGGCGGGACCCAGCCGCAGGCTCCAGGCCCTTTTGGGCCGGGGGTATTGCGACCAGGTCAGTGGAAATCATGCGCTTCCCACAGGTTGTATTGGGTGAAAACAAGTGCACAAACCTCTAGGCAAGTACCATAGAGGTGGCCGGTTCCAGAGCGGAATGCTACGGGGGAACCAGCGATGCTCAGCACGGATGGAATAGAAGTCACAGTTTTAGTTTAGACAGAACCAGTCGAATTTGAACGCTTTTCCAGTGGCTTTTAAAAAGTAAATTAACATGTACACATATAAATAAAAACTCGATTATGAGAAGTTGAAGCTCACTCTTGTGGTATCAGTAGGTCCCTAGTTGGAATTACGGCTTGTTTGAAAGGTCAGGTAGCTGTGGTTACTTCCTCAGAGTCCGCTTCCTAAACTGTGCCTCTGTCTCCTGTATTAGACTGAATTTTCTAAGGGCAGAGATTCACTTGTTAGTTTGTGTAATTATAGAGTCTTTAAAATCCCTGATATTTTGGATGTATTGTCTAAGTAAATATGCTTAGATTAAATATTCTTATGACAGCTCTCAGAGTTCTAGACTCACAAACCTGTTTTGGCCATCTAATTTTTTAAAGTGTTTTATCCAGTACCTTCTGTATTTCTGGAACTGTGACAGTTGCAGATATTTTCTCATATAATCTTCACACCAGCTTGGTGAGTTGGATATTATTAACATTTTTTTCAGTTGAGGGAATAGGCCTACAAAGGCAAAATGACTTGGTCAAGGTTACACAGCAAGTGGGGGAAGGAGAGTGGGATTACAGTCAGTGTTATTCCAAATTAAGAGAGTAGCAAGTGTTGAGGCCAAAGGATAGCAGAAATAAGATGTGAGTACGTGTGTGTGTGTGTGTGTGTGAGTGAGAGAGAGAGAGAGAGAGAGAGAGAGAGAGAGAGATGGGGGATCTTCAGGTCCTTCACCGTGGAGTAGAGGGTGGGGAGTGCTGAGAGACTGCCCAAGAACTTAGTGGTACTAAACCTTTGTAGGGTCCTGTATACATTTATAAAGCACTTAGACTTTAAACTGAAGTCTACGGAGAAGCTATTCAAAAGTATTAAAAGATGAATACTCAGATGTGCATTTTAGAAACCTCACCATTTGTGTTTTAGAGTTGAATACATTAGAATGGGATAGGAAATAAGCAAGTGTTGGTTGTTATTTATGGTAAGATTCAGGAGTATGTATTTACATGATGTTCAGACATTATTGTTCTTTTTAAACAGAAATGTGGATTTTTGGAACTTTATTCATGGCAAAGAGAAAGAAAAGTGAAGACAGAGTTTTGTCTTCATGATGGACCTCCTTATGCAAATGGTGAACCTCATGTTGGACATGCTTTAAATAAGGTAATTATAATTTAGGTTACAAGACTTGAGGGAACACCTTTATTTAAATACACTTTGCAAAAGAGTATATTCTAGTTTTATGACAGTTATGTAAATTTGCATTGGCATACTTAAACTAAAATGTCCTAATAGAAAGTAGCAATAAACAGTTTCAGTACTGTGTGAAAAATAACATCACTCGTATTTGCTTTGAACTTATTTTATGTTAGTAAGTATCATTTTATTCAGTAAATCATTATTGAGCGCCTATTATGTGCCAGGTATTGTTTAGACTCTGGGAATAGCAGTGAACAAAATAAGGATAAGTCCTGGCTTTATGGAGCTTGTGCTCTAAACAGGAAGGCATAATAAGATAAATAAGTAAAATATTTAATATGTTAGATAATATAGCAACTGCTATAGACTGAATATTTGTCTGTGTGTCGTCCTCGCTCCCGCCCCCTGCAAATAATACGTTGAAACCTAATCCCTAATGTGGTAGTATTTGGAGGTGGGGCCTTTGAGAGGTGATTAGGTCATTCTTGGCTGCTGTGTGAGCAATAGACTGTAGAGGTAGAGGGAGTTTGGAAATAGGGAGACTAAGAAGGGGACTAGTGCATAATTCAGGAGAGAGATGATGGCCATTTTGACCAGGGTTGAAGCCATGAAAGTGGTGTGAGAAATAGTCAGGTTCTGGGTATAGTTTGGAGGTAGAGCTGACAGGATTTGCTGATGGATTAGATGTGTGGGGTGAGAAAATGAGAAGAGTCAAGGATGCCTCCAAGAAGCATCTCGAGCACTTAGAAAGTCAGAAGAGCTCTTACCTGAGATGGAGAAGACTGGGAAGATCAGTTCGGGGGAAGAAGCCAGGAGTTCAGACCTGGGCATGTTTCCCTTGAGACAAGATGAGACGTGCAGGTGGAGATATTAAATAGGCAGTTGGAGGTGAGAGGTCCATACTGGATATGTAAAGTGATAGGTCATCACCCTATACAGTTCAGGGTTGCATTTTGTTTTGCTTTTGAGGGGTGGCTGCTAGGTGCATTTTAAATAGTAAATGAATTGAGTGAGAAATTTAGGTTCTCCTCTAAGAGAACTCACTTGACTTCCCTGAATGTCACGTAGGCTTTCTCTGCTTTCTACCATGAAGAGTAAGAATGGTTATAGCTTGCTTCATGGTTATGCTGAGGTAATAGTAGTTAAGTGGTCTGCTTTCCAGGAAACAGTTGTTTTTATTACAGGCTATTTATCAGCTGACCTTTCTTTACTGATTCTTACTTCTCACCTACATTAGGTTAAATCATTTTATATTAGTACTCTCCTTGAGTTTTTAAATTCATTTGGCATTCCCTCCCACCCCCTACAGAACCCCAAGAGACTTTTTTGCCAAGTAGAGCAGTAATTACACATGCATGCCTTTTGCAAAGCAGTGATTTTGTTGCTTGACATCAGTGTTCCTTTTGAGTCTAGAAGAGTATCTAAATCTTAATTTCTAGCATCCAGTCAGAATTTTTTTTCCCTTTTATTCAACTTACTCAGGTACTTGGATGAGCCTTGTAAGACTCCTTGAAATGCCCCCCCCTTTTTTTTTTTTTTTTTTTTGCGGTACACAGGCCTCTCACTGTTGTGGCCTCTCCCGTTGTGGAGCACAGGCTCCAGATGCCCAGGCTCAGCGGCCATGGCTCACAGGCCCAGCCAATCCGTGGCATGTGGGATCTTCCCGGACCGGGGCATGAACCCGTGTCCCCTGCATCGGCAGGCGGATTCTCAACCACTGTGCCACCAGGGAAGCCCAAAATGCCCCCATTTGTAGACAAAATGACGTGTAATTTTTTCCTTCTGTTCTTGCATTATGGGTATCATCCAATATTTACAATGGATATGTTTGAGCACTTTTATAAATTAAACCTTGTTTTTCTATTTAAAATAAGAGGCATGGGAATTCCCTGGTGGTCCAGTGGTTAGGACTCGGGGCTTTCACTGCTGGGGTCCTGAGTTCAGTCCCTGGTAGGGGATCTAAGATCCTGCAAGCCGCATCACAAGGCCAGAAATAAATAAATAGAATAGCATAGAATAAAATAAAATTAAAGAAAAATTAAATTAAAAAATAAAATAAGATAAAATAAAATAAAATAGGCAGGTATGTGATTGATCCATTTAAGGTATTATGATACCCCAGTCTTGGGTGGTATTTTTAAAACTAGGGTAAGTGTGGTATATCTTCCCATAATATCAATTTTATTTGTAGTTTGGGAGAAAAAAGATATTTAACCAGTTATTCAAAACCATTTTATGTTAAGATACATGTTAATCTGCTTGGGCTGCTATAACAAAATACCTTAGACTGAGTGACTTAACAAACATACATTTATTTCTTACAGTTCTGGAGGCTGGGAAGTCCAAGATTAAGGTGCCAGCTGATCTTGGCTCTCTTCCTTGCTTACAGAAAGCTACCTTCTCACTGTGTCCTCACATGGGGGTAGGGGGTGGTGGAGGGAAGAAGGGGAGAGGGGAAGAACGCTTTTCTTATAAGGGCACTGTTTCCATCATTAGAGCCCCACTCTTATGACATCATCTAACCCTAATTACCCCCAAAATTTCATTTCCCAACACATTGAGGGTTATGGCTCTAACATATGAAAGGAGGGGTTTTGGGGACACACAGACATTCAGACTGTAACACATGATATGAAATGGAATACAAAATTCCTTTGAATTTGAGAGGAATGGAAGGGATTTTCAAGTTTAAGCTTGCTCTAAGCCCCATTTCTTCTTTCATCCTTCTCCCACAGGCTGCTAGCCCAGCTGAGCGGCTGTTGATATCCAATTGTATGTTACAGCCCTGCCTGTGTTGAAATAGAGAGCTTCAACCAGAATGTAAATCAACTTGGTTACTAAGCACACAGTTTAGTGACTATTTTTGTAGCAAGACTTTCTTGATGAAGGAAGCAGTGAGTTGACTTACATTATGATGTAAAGCTCTTTCTCTTGAAATAGACTGGCACCTTTGCATAGTACTAGACGAATGTATAATTTCATTGTTCTCAAAAATTTTTTTCCAGAATAACCTGTGGTAACATGCACCAATCTTAAATTATTCAGTTTGATGAGTTATGACAGCTGTGTACATCTGTTAATCTCCCAGTGCAAGATATAGAAGATATGTATATATGTGTATATATATACATACATTTATTGAAGTATAATTGATTTACAATATTAATTAGTTTTAGGTGTACAACATAGTGATTCAATATTTTTATACAGTACAAAATGATCACCATAGTAGGTCTGGTTGCTGTCATGATACAATTTATTACAATATTACTATATTCCCTATACTGTACATAACATCCCTGTGACTTATTTATTTTATAAGTGTAAATTGGACTTCTGAATCCCTTTCACCTTTCCTTTCACCTTTTTGAACATCACCCTACCCCCTTTCCCTCTGGCAACCACCAGTTTGTTCTCTGTATGAGTCTGTTTTTTTTTTTGTATTTGTTTGTTGTGTTTTGTTTGATTCCACATATAAGTGAAATCATACGATATTTGTCTTCTCTGTCTGACTTATTTCACTTATTTCTAGGTCCATTCATGTTGTCCCAAGTGGCAAGATTTTATTGTTTTTTTATGGCTGAGTAATATTCCATTTTATATATATGCCACATACCCTTTATCTATGCATCTATTGATAGACACTTAGGTTGCTTCCATATCTTAGGTTGCTATTGTAAATAATGCTGCTGTGAACATGGAAATGTGTGTATCTTTTCAAATTAGTGTCTTTGTCTTCTTCAGATAAATACCCGGAAGTGGAATTGCTAAATAGTATGGTATTGATAGTTCTGATTTTAATTTTTGAGGAATTTTCATACTGTCTTCCATAATCGTTGTATCAATTTACATTCCTACCAATAGTAGACAAGGGTTCCCTTTTCTCTGTGTCCTTATTATTTGTTGTCTCTTTGGTAATAGACATTCTTACAGGTATGAGGTGATATCTGAGTGTGCTTTTGACTTGCATTTCCCTGATGATTAGTGATATTGAGTATCTTTTCATGTGCCTGTTGGCCATCTGTATATCTTCTTTGGAAAAACGTCTGTTCAGGTCCTCTGCCTATTCTTTAGTTGAGTTTTTTTTTTTTTTTTTTTTTTTTTTTGCACTAAAGTTAATTATTTTTTATTGTGTTGTGTGTGTGTGTGCACGTGCACACACATGCATGCATACATCCGTAAGCTCATCTTTAGTTGTAACCATTCTTGAGAAGTAGGTGAGATTTTTATATAAAGAATACATAAATTAAACCGTTTAAAGGAATACTTGGATGTTTATGCCAAAACAGTGGCACATATGTATCTTAATTTTTGGTGTATCTTAAATCTAATCTCAAAAATCTTGGCAATCAGATGTTCTTTTTTTTTTTTTTTTTTAAAACATCTTTATTGGAGCATAATTGCTCCACAATGGTATGCTAGCCTCAGCTCCACAACAAAATGAATCAGCTACATATATACATATGTTCCCATATCTCTTCCTGCTTGCGTCACCCTCCCTCCCACCCTCCCCATCCCACCCCCCCAGGCGGCCACAAAGCACCGAGCCGATCCCCCTGCGCTATGCGGCTGCCTCCCACTAGCCATCTACCCCACGTCCGGCAGTGCATACATGTCCATGCCCCTCCACCGCCCCGTCACCGTTTACCCCTCCCCCTCCCCATAGCCTCAAGTCCACTCTCTAGTAAGTCTGCGTCTTTATTCCTGTTTCACCCCTAGGTTTTTCATGACATTTTTTTTCCCTAAATTCCATATATATGTGCCAGCATACGGTATTTGTCTCTCTCCCTCCGACCCACTTCACTCTGTATGACAGACTCTAGGTCTATCCACCTCATTACAAATAGCTCAATTTCGTCTCTTTTTATGGCTGAGTAATATTCCATTGTATATATGTGCCACATCTTCTTTATCCATTCATCCGATGATGGACACTTAGGTTGTTTCCATCTCTGGGCTATTGTAAATAGAGCTGCAATGAACATTTTGGTACATGACTCTTTTTGAATTATGGTTTTCTCAGGGTATATGCCCAGTAGTGGGATTGCTGGGTCATATGGTAGTTCTATTTGTAGCTTTTTAAGGAACCTCCATACTGTTCTCCACAGTGGCTGTATCAATTTACATTCCCACCAACAGTGTAAGAGGGTTCCCTTTTCTCCACACCCTCTCCAGCATTTATTGTTTCTAGATTTTTTGATGATGGCCATTCTGACTGGTGTGAGATGATATCTCATTGTAGTTTTGATTTGCATTTCTCTAATGATTAGTGATGTTGAGCATTCTTTCATGTGTTTGTTGGCACTCTGTATATCTTCTTTGGAGAAATGTCTATTTAGGTCTTCTGCCCATTTTTGGATTGGGTTGTTTGTTCTTTTGTTATTAAGCTGCATGAGCTGCTTATAAATTTTGGAGATTAATCCTTTGTCCGTTGCTTCATTTGCAAATATTTTCTCCCATTCTGAGGGTTGTCTTTTGGTCTTCTTTATGGTTTCCTTTGCTGCGCAAAAGCTTTTAAGTTTCATTAGGTCCCATTTGTTTACTTTTGTTTTTATTTCCATTTCTCTAGGAGGTGGGTCAAAAAGGATCTTGCTGTGATTTATGTCATAGAGTGTTCTGCCTATGTTTTCCTCTAAGAGTTTTATAGTTTCTGGCCTTACATTTAGGTCTTTAATCCATTTTGAGCTTATTTTTGTGTATGGTGTTAGGGAGTGATCTAATCTCATACTTTTACATGTAGCTGTCCAGTTTTCCCAGCACCACTTATTGAATAGGCTGTCCTTTCTCCACTGTACATTTCTGCCTCCTTTGTCAAAGATAAGGTGACCATATGTGCGTGGGTTTATCTCTGGGCTTTCTATCCTGTTCCATTGATCTATATTTCTGTTTTTGTGCCAGTACCATACTGTCTTGATTACTGTAGCTTTGTAGTATAGTCTGAAGTCAGGAAGCCTGATTCCTCCAGCTCCATTTTTCGTTCTCAAGATTGCTTTGGCTATTCGGGGTCTTTTGTGTTTCCATACAAATTGTGAGATTTTTTGTTCTAGTTCTGTGAAAAATGCCAGTGGTAGTTTCATAGGGATTGCATTGAATCTGTAGATTGCTTTGGGTAGTAGAGTCATTTTCACAATGTTGATTCTTCCAATCCAAGAACATGGTATATCTCTCCATCTATTTGTATCATTTTTAATTTCTTTCATCAGTGTCTTATAATTTTCTGCATACAGGTCTTTTGTCTCCTTAGGTAGGTTTATTCCTAGATATTTTATTCTTTTTGTTGCAATGGTAAATGGGAGTGTTTTCTTGATTTCACTTTCAGATTTTTCATTATTAGTGTATAGGAATGCCAGAGATTTCTGTGCATTAATTTTGTATCCTGCTACTTTACCAAATTCATTGATTAGCTCTAGTAGTTTTCTGGTAGCATCTTTAGGATTCTGTATGTATAGTATCATGTCATCTGCAAACAGTGACAGCTTTACTTCTTCTTTTCCGATTTGGATTCCTTTTATTTCCGTTTCTTCTCTGATTGCTGTGGCTAAAACTTCCAAAACTATGTTGAATAAGAGTGGTGAGAGTGGGCAACCTTGTCTTGTTCCTGATCTTAGTGGAAATGCTTTCAGTTTTTCACCATTGAGGACGATGTTGGCTGTGGGTTTGTCATATATGGCCTTTATTATGTTGAGGAAAGTTCCCTCTATGCCTACTTTCTGCAGGGTTTTTATCATAAATGGGTGTTGAATTTTGTCAAAAGCTTTCTCTGCATCTATTGAGATGATCATATGGTTTTTCTCCTTCAATTTGTTAATATGGTGTATCACGTTGATTGATTTGCGTATATTGAAGAATCCTTGCATTCCTGGAATAAACCCCACTTGATCATGGTGTATGATCCGTTTAATGTGCTGTTGGATTCTGTTTGCTAGTATTTTGTTGAGGATCTTTGCATCTATGTTCATCAGTGATATTGGCCTGTAGTTTTCTTTCTTTGTGACATCCTTGTCTGGTTTTGGTATCAGGGTGATGGTGGCCTCGTAGAATGAGTTTGGGAGTGTTCCTCCCTCTGCTATATTTTGGAAGAGTCTGAGAAGGATAGGTGATAGCTCCTCTCTAAATGTTTGATAGAATTCGCCTATGAAGCCATCTGGTCCTGGGCTTTTGCTTGTTGGAAGATTTTTAATCACAGTTTCAATTTCAGTGCTTGTGATTGGTCTGTTCATATTTTCTATTTCTTCCTGATTCAGTCTTGGCAGGTTGTGCCTTTCTAAGAATTTGTCCATTTCTTCCAGGTTGTCCATTTTATTGGCATAGAGTTGCTTGTAGTAATCTCTCATGATCTTTTGTATTTCTGCAGTGTCAGTTGTTACTTCTCCTTTTTCATTTCTAATTCTATTGATTTGAGTCTTCTCCCTTTTTTTCTTGATGAGTCTGGCTAATGGTTTATCAATTTTGTTTATCCTTTCAAAGAACCAGCTTTTAGTTTTATTGATCTTTGCTATCGTTTCCTTCATTTCTTTTTCATTTATTTCTGATCTGATTTTTATGATTTCTTTCCTCCTGCTAACTTTGGGGTTTTTTTGTTCTTCTTTCTCTAATTGCTTTAGGTGCAAGGTTAGGTTGTTTATTCGAGATGTTTCCTGTTTCTTAAGGTAAGATTGTATTGCTATAAACTTCCCTCTTAGAACTGCTTTTGCTGCATCCCATAGATTTTGAGTCGTCGTGTTTTCATTGTCATTTGTTTCTAGGTATTTTTTGATTTCCCCTTTGATTTCTTCAGTGATCACTTCGTTATTAAGTAGTGTATTGTTTAGCCTCCATGTGTTTGTATTTTTTACAGATCTTTTCCTGTAATTGATATCTAGTCTCATAGCGTTGTGGTCGGAAAAGATACTTGATACAATTTCAATTTTCTTAAATTTACCAAGGCTTGATTTGTGACCCAAGATATGATCTATCCTGGAGAATGTTCCATGAGCACTTGAGAAAAATGTGTATTCTGTTGCTTTTGGATGGAATGTCCTATAAATATCAATTAACTCCATCTCATTTAATGTATCATTTAAAGCTTGTGTTTCCTTATTTATTTTCATTTTGGATGATCTGTCCATTGGTGAAAGTGGGGTGTTAAAGTCCCCTACTATGAATGTGTTACTGTCAATTTCCCCTTTTATGGTTGTCAGTATTTGCCTTATGTATTGAGGTGCACCTATGTTGGGTGCATAAATATTTACAATTGTTATATCTTCCTCTTGGATCGATCCCTTGATCATTATGTAGTGTCCTTCTTTGTCTCTTCTAATAGTCTTTGTTTTAAAGTCTATTTTGTCTGATATGAGAATTGCTACTCCAGCTTTCTTTTGGTTTCCATTTGCATGAAATACCTTTTTCCATCCCCTTACTTTCAGTCTGTATGTGTCTCTAGGTCTGAAGTGGGTCTCTTGTAGACAGCAAATATATGGGTCTTGTTTTTGTATCCATTCAGCCAATCTGTGTCTTTTGGTGGGAGCATTTAGTCCATTTACATTTAAGGTAATTATCGATATGTGTGTTCCCATTCCCATTTTCTTAATTGTTTTGGGTTTGTTATTGTAGGTCTTTTCCTTCTTTTGTGTTTCTTGCCTAGAGAAGTTCCTTTAGCAGTTGTTGTAGAGCTGGTTTGGTGGTGCTGAACTCTCTCAGCTTTTGCTTGTCTGTAAAGGTTTTAATTTCTCCATCAAATCTGAATGAGATCCTTGCTGGGTAGAGTAATCTTGGTTGCAGGTTTTTCTCCTTCAACACTTTCAATATGTCCTGCCACTCCCTTCTGGCTTGCAGAGTTTCTGCTGAAAGATCAGCTGTTAACCTTATGGGGATTCCTTTGTGTGTTATTTGTTGTTTTTCCCTTGCTGCTTTTAATATGTTTTCTTTGTATTTAATTTTTGACAGTTTGATTAATATGTGTCTTGGCGTATTTCTCCTTGGATTTATCCTGTATGGGACTCTCTGTGCTTCCTGGACTTGATTAACTATTTCCTTTCCCATATTAGGGAAGTTTTCAACTATAATCTCTTCAAATATTTTCTCAGTCCCTTTCTTTTTCTCTTCTTCTTCTGGAACCCCTATAATTCGAATGTTGGTACGTTTAATGTTGTCCCAGAGGTCTCTGAGACTGTCCTCAGTTCTTTTCATTCTTTTTTCTTTATTCTGCTCTGCAGTAGTTATTTCCACTATTTTATCTTCCAGGTCACTTATCCGTTCCTCTGCCTCAGTTATTCTGCTATTGATCCCATCTAGAGTACTTTTAATTTCATTTATTGTGTTGTTCATCGTTGCTTGTTTCATCTTTAGTTCTTCTAGGTCCTTGTTAACTGATTCTTGCATTTTGTCCATTCTATTGTCCATTCTATCTCCAAGATTTCGGATCAACTTTACTATCATTATTCTGAATTCTTTTTCAGGTAGACTGCCTATTTCCTCTTCATTTGTTAGGTCTGGTGGGTTTTTATCTTGCTCCTTCATCTGCGGTGTGTTTTTCTGTCTTTTCATTTTGCTTATCTTACTGTGTTTGGGGTCTCCTTTTTTGCAGGCTGAAGGTTCGTAGTTCCTGTTGTTTTTTGTGTCTGTCCCCAGTGGCTAAGGTTGGTTCAGTGGGTTGTGTAGGCTTCCTGGTGGAGGGTACTAGTGCCTGTGTTCTGGTGGATGAGGCTAGATCTTGTCTTTCTGGTGGGCAGGTCCACGTCTGGTGGTGTGTTTTGGGGTGTCTGTAGACTTATTATGATTTTGGGCAGCCTCTCTGCTAATGGGTGGGGTTGTGTTCCTGTCTTGCTAGTTGTTTGGCATAGGATGTCCAGCACTGTAGCTTGCTGGTCGTTGAATGAAGCTGGGTGCTGGCGTTGAGATGGAGATCT
This sequence comes from Orcinus orca, assembly GCF_937001465.1. Taxonomy (NCBI): domain Eukaryota; kingdom Metazoa; phylum Chordata; class Mammalia; order Artiodactyla; family Delphinidae; genus Orcinus; species Orcinus orca. The sequence goes on along the minus strand of NC_064559.1, from coordinate 14,788,523 downwards.
CTGGGAGATTTTTGCTGTTTGATATTATGTGCAGCTGGGAGGTCTCTTGTGGATCAGTGTCCTGAAGTTGGCTCTCCCACCTCAGAGGCACAGCACTGACTCCTGGCTGCAGCACCAAGCGCCTTTCATCCACAGGGCTCCTTAATTTGGGATGATTCGTTGTCTATTCAGGTATTCCACAGATGCAGGGTATATCAAGTTGATTGTGGAGCTTTAGTCCGCTGCTTCTGAGGCTGCTGGGAGAGATTTCCCTTTCTCTTCTTTGTTCTCACAGTTCCCAGGGGCTCAGCTTTGGATTTAGCCCCGCCTGTGCGTGTAGGTCGCCGGAGGGCGTCTGTTCTTTGCTCAGACAGGACGGGGTTAAAGGAGCCGCTGATTCGGAGGCTCTGGCTCACTCAGGCCCGGGGGTAGGGAGGGGCACGGAGTGTGGGGTGGGCCTGCGGCGGCAGAGGCCGGCGAGACGTTGCAGCCTGAGGCGCGCCTGTGCGTTCTCCCGGGGGAGTCGTCCCTGGATCCCGGGACCCCGGCAGTGGCGGGCTGCACAGGCTCCCCGGAAGGGCGTGTGGCTAGTGACCCGTGTTCGCACACAGGCCTCCCGGCGGCGGCAGCAGCGGCCCCAGCGTCTCATGTCCGTCTCTGGGCTCCGCACCCTCAGCCGCGGCTCGTGCCCGTCCCTGGAGCTCTCCCAAGCAGCGTTCCCAATCCCCTCTCCTCGTGCACCAGGAAACAAAGAGGGACGCAAAAGTCTCCTGCCTCCTCGGCAGCTCCAGACCTCCCCCCGGACTCTCTCCCGGCCAGCCGCGGCGCACCAACGCCCTGCAGGCTGTGTTCACGCCGCCAACCTCAGTCCTCTCCTGGCGCTCCGACAAAAGCCAGAGCCTCAGCTCCCAGTCCCGCCCGCCCCGGCGGGCGAGCAGACAAGCCTCTCGGCTGGCGAGTTCCGGTCGGCCCGATCCTCTGCGCTGGAATCTGGCCGCTTTGCCCTCCGCACCCCTGTTGCTGTGCTCTCCTCCGCGGCTCCCAAGCTCCCCCACTCCGCCTCCCGAAGTCTCCACCCGCGAAGGGGCTTCCTAGTGTGTGGACACTTTTCCTCCTTCACAGCTCTCTCCCGCTGGTGCAGGACCCGTCCCTGTCCTTTTGTCTCTGTTTAGTTTTTTCTTTTGCCCTACCCAGGTACGTGGGGGGGTTTCTTGCCTTTTGGGAGGTCTGAGGTCTTCTGCCAGCGTTCAGTAAATGCTCTGTAGGAGTTGTTCCACGCGTAGATGTATTTCTGGTGTATCTGTGGGGAGGAACGTGATCTCCGCGTCTTACTCTTCCGCCATCTTCCCGGAAGTCTCTAGTTGAGTTTGTGTGTGTGTGTGTGTGTGTGTGTGTGTGTGTGTGTGTGTTTTCTTTTCTTTCTTTTTTTGCTGTTGAGTTGTGTGAGTTCTTTATAGATTTTGTATATTAACTCCTTATTGGACATCTCCTTTGAAAATCTTCTCCCATTCCCTAGATGGCCTTTTCGTTTTCTAGATTGTTCCCTTCACTGTGCAAAAAGCTTTTTAGTTTGATGTAGTCCTATTTATTTTTGCTTTTGTTGCCCTTGCCTGAGGAGAAAGATCCAAAAAAACATTGCTAAGACCCATGTCCGAGAGCTTACTGCCTTTGTTTTTGTCTAGGAGTCTTAAATTCAAGTCTTTAATCCATTTTGAGTTTATCTCTGTATATGGTATATGAAAGTGGTCTAGTGTCATTCTTTTCCATGTAGCTATGCAGTTTTCCCAACATCATTTATTGAAGAGACTGTCTTTTTCCCATTGTACATTTTTGCCTCCTTTGTCATAGATTCATTGGCCATATAAATGTGGGGTTTATTTCTGGGCTCTCTATTCTGTTACATTGATTAATGTGTCTGTTTTTTGTTCCAGTATCATACTGTTTTGATGACTGTGGCTTTGTAGTGTAGTTTGAAATCAGAGTGCATGATACCTCCAGCTTTGTTCTTCCTTATCAAGATTGTTTTGGCTGTTCAGGGTCTTTTGTGTTTCTATATAAATTTTAGAATTATTTGTTCTAGTTCTGTGAAAAATGTTGTTGGTATCTTGATAGGGATTGCATTGAATCTGTAGATTGTCTTGGGTAGTATGGTCATTTTAACAATATTCTTCCAATCAATGAGCAGAATATATCTTTCCATTTGTTTGCATTTGTTTGTGTCATCTTCAGTTTCTTTCATCAGTGCCATAGCTTTTGGAGCACAGATCTTTTACCTTAGATTTATTCCTAGGTATTTTATTCTTTTTAATGCAGTTGTAAATGAGATTGTTTTCTTAATTTCTATTTCTGATAGTTTGTTGTTTGTGTAAAGAAATGCAAAAGATTTCTGTGTATTATTTTTGTATCCTGCAACTGTACTGAACTTGATGAATTCTAATAGTTTTTTGTGACATCTTTAGGATTTTCTATATATAGTATTATGTCATCTGCAAACAGTGACAGTTTTACTTCTTCTTTTCCGATTTAGATTCCTTTTATTTCTTTTTCTTGTCTGATTGCTGTGGCTAGGACTTCTAATACTATGTTGAAATAAAAGTGGTAAGAGTGGACACCCTTGTCTTGTTCCTGATCTCAGAAGAAAAGCTTTTAGCTTTTCACCACTGAGTATGATGTTAGCTGTGGGTTTGTCAAATATGGCCTTTATTATTTCAGGTTATGTTCTCTCTATACCCAGTTTGTTGAGAGTTTTATCATAAATGGATTTTGGCAAACACTTTTTCTGCACCTTGTGAAATGATCATATGATTTTTATTCTTTGTTCTGTTAATGTGATGTATCACATTGATTGATTTGCAGAAACTGAATCATCCTTTCATCCCTGGAATAAATCCTACTTGATCATGGTGTATGATCCTTTTAATGAATTATTGAATTCACTTTGCTAACATTTTGTTGAGGATTTTTGCTTCTGTGACATAAGTAATATTGGCCTGTAATTTTCTTTTTTTAGTAGTGTCCTTGTGTGGTTTTGGTATCAGGGTAATGTTGGCCTCATAGAATGAGGAGTCCCTGCCCTCATCACTGTTTTGGTTTCTATTGCTTTAATTTTTTTTCCCATTGTAAAATTTCAGGTGGGTTGAATCATAACATATATTCTTTTGTGTCTGGCTTCTTTAACTCATGTAGTATTTTTTGATACTCGTAGGTGCTGTTATAGATGTCAATAATTGATTCCTTTTTAGTTGTCTTTAATTGGTTAGTAGCATTCCACTGAGAGAATGTACCAAAATTTATTCACTATTTTTTTCAGTCCTTTATTTTTATGTATACTTTAATGGAAAATTTGGAGAGGGCACGACCTTTGACATCTGTCTGTATTTTCAAAACCAGAAATCTGGTCACTAAACAAGTCAGTACTGCTATTAAAGCAGAATTATAATATGTATTGTACAATATATTAGAACAGTTAATTGTATTGAAAACTTCTGAAACATTTGAGATGTGTTACACATATTGCACATTCCTCAGTATTAAGTTTGTTTGCTTCCACAGAGGCCAAATTATGCTGCTTGATAGCTCACTTGCAAATTATTAGACATATTACATCAGATGGTAAAAAGGGCATTTATTTCTTTTCATGGACAAAACTGAAGTGCTTGGTTTTTTTTTTTTATTGTTTTTTAAGTACATGCTATTCGAAAGCAATATCATTCAAATTTTGTCTTAATTAAAGTTTATATTTGAAGTAATTGTAGATTCAAGTGCATTTGTAAGAAAAAATAGAGAGGACTCGTTGTACATTTTACCCAGTTTCCCCCAATGGTAACATCCTGCAAAACTACCATATCACAACCAGGATGCTGACATCGATACAATCAAGATACCAAACATTTCCATCAAGAATCCCTCATGATGCCCTTTTATAGCTATATTCATTTCCCTCTTTTCCCACCACCTCCTTTAGCTGTTCTAACTACTAATCTGTTCTCTACTTCTATATTTTTGTCATTTCAAGAATGCTGTGTAAATGTAATCATACAGTTTTGGGGATTGACTTTTTTCACTCAGCATAATTTCCCTGAGACTCATCCAGGTTACTGAGCATATCAATAATAGTCTGTTTTATTGCTGAGTGGTATCCCTTGGTGTGATGTACCACAGGTTGTTTCACCATTCACCTGTTAACACCTGGCTTGTTGCCAGTTTTTTATATTATTAGGAATAAAGCTACTATAAACATTCACGTATAGGTTTTTGTCTGAATGTAAGTTTTCATTTCTGTGGGATAAATGCCCAGGACTGCACTTGCTGGGTCATATGGTAGTTGCATGTTTAGTTTTTTAAGAAAATACCAAACTGGTTTAAGTGGTGGCTTTTAGCATTTTACATTCCTACCAGTAACGTACGAATGATCTTGTTTCTCTGCATGTCAGCAGCATTTGGTGTTGTCACTGTTTTTTATTCTAGCCATTCTGATGGCTGTGTATCCCATTTTGGTTTTAAATTTGCATTTCCTTAATGGCTAGTGATGTTAAACACTTCTCCATCTATTTATTTGCCATCTGTTGAGCCTCTTTGGTGAAATGTCTCTTTATGTCTTTTGGCCATTTTCTAATTAGATTGTTTAATTTTTTACTATTTTATTTTGAGAGTTTTTAATATATTCTAGGTACTAAATCTTTGCCAGGATACGTGGTTTGCAACTATTTCTCCCAGCCTGTAGCTTGTGTTTTCATCCTCTTAACAGGGTATGTTGCAAATTGAAAGTTTTAAATTTTGATGAAGTCTAATTTATCAGTTTTTCCTTTCATGAATCATGCCTTTAGTGTCATGTCTAAGAACTCTTTGCCTAACCTGAGGTCCTGAAGATTTTTTTTTTTCTAAAAGTTTTACACTTTACATTTAAATCCCATGATCTGTCTTGGGTTTATATAAGGTGTGAGGCTTAGATTGAGGTTTATTTTTTCCCATATGGTTGTTTACTTGCTCCAGCACCATTATTATCTTTTCCCTAATGAATTGTTTTTGTACCAATGTCAAAAATCAGTTGGGCAAACTTGTGTGGGCCTATTTCTGGATATTCTGTTTGGTTTTTTTGTTCTGTATGTCTCTCCACAAATACCACAGTTTTGTCTACTATGGCTGTAGAGTAAATTTTGAAATTTGGTAGTCTGATTTTTCCCATTTTTTTTTTCAAAATTGCTTTAGCTATTTTGGTTTCTTTGCCTTTACATTAAAATTTAGAATAATTTTTTTGACTTTGAATTTTGGGAGTATTAGCAGGTACCAGGTCAATTGTGTGGGTAGGTAGTAAACAGCAAGCAGTATGCAAATTTTTTGTGAGAACTAATTTTTAAAAATTACCCCCAGTTTTATTTATATATATATTTATTATATATATTTATTATATATATATTATATATAATATAATATTATATATATATACATATAGTGAAATGATTACCACAGTAAGTTTAGTTAATATCCATTGTGTCACATAGTTCTAAATTTTTATTTTCTTATGGTGAAAACTTTTAAGATCTACCCTCTTAGCAACTTTAAAATATATAATACAGTGTTGTTACTATAGTCAGCATGCTGTACCTTACATCCCCAGAGCTGGTAAGTATTATAATTTGGAGTTTGTACCTTCTGACCAGTCACCCATATCTCCAACCCCCCCAGCCCCCACCTATGGCAACCACCAATCTGTTCTCTGTTTGATTTTTTAAAAAATCCATGATATATAAGAGGAAAAACAGATAAATTTGATTTCATCAAACTTAGAATCTTTCTAGGAGTTTGATTTTTTTTATATTCCACATATAAGTTAGATCATAGGGTATCTGCTTTTCTTTGTCTGACTTACTTTATTTAGCATAACACTCTCAAGTTCCATCTATGTTGTTGCAAATAGCAGGATTTTCTTCTTTTTTATGGCTGAATAATATTCCATTGTATATATAGACCACATTTTCCATATTCATTCATCCATCAGTGGGTACTTAGGTTGTTTCCCTGCCTTGACTGTTGTAAATAATGGGGCAGTGAACATGGGGGTGCACATATATTTCCAAGTGTTTTCATTTCCTTCAGATAAATACCCAGAAATGGAATTGATGGATCATATCATAGTTCTATTTTAATTTTTTGAGGAAACTCCATGCTATTTTCCATAGTGGCAGCACCAAATTACATTCCCATCTGTAGTCATTTTCTTAGCCCAACGCAGCCTTTCTCATATATACCTCCTTTGTGCTGTTATCAGCAAATATATTATATTTCTGTATGTTTTACACTGGACAACACATTACATACATATTTTTGAACATTTGCCTTTTACACCAGTTAGGAGAAGAGAGTATTCAGTTGGCCAAAAACTTCGTTCAGGGTTTTTCTGTAACATCTTATGGAATGTTTTTTTCCTGTGGATTTGAATTACCATCTGTGGGCACTTGCTTTTAGCCTGAAAAACATCCTCTCATGTCCTTTCCTATGAGATGGGTCTGCAGCAACAAATTCATTCCCTCTCTCTCTCTCTCTTTCTCTTTTTTTCTTTCTTTTTTTTTTTTTTAAAATAAAAGAGTGGCTTTATCTTGCTTCCATTTTTTCAATTTAGCTCTGCTGGATGTAGGATTCTTGGTTGAGAATGTTTTCTTCGAGCACTTTCAATACGTGATCCCACTGCTCTCTGCCCTACGTTGTTTCTGCTGACAACTCAGCTGTTAGTGTTATTGGGGTTCTCTTGTAGATAGTATTTTTTTCTCTTGCTGCTTTCAAGGTTTTCTCATTTCTCACTTCCAGCATTTTTAATGTATCTTTGCTTGGATTCGTCTGTGTTTATTCTTCTTGGACTTCATTCGGCTTTCTGGTTGAGTAGGTTAGTGTTTTTCAGTAAATTTCAGAAATTGTCAACTATTATTTTTTTGTATATATTTAAAAATTTTTTTTAACATCTTTATTGGAGTATAATTGCTTTATGATGGTGTGATAGTTTCTGCTTTATAACAAAGTGAAACAGCTATATATATATATATATATATATATATATATATATCTCCCCATATCTCCTTCCCTCTTGCATCTCCCTCCTACCCACCCTATCACACCCCTCTAGGTGGTCACAAAGCACCGAGCTGATCTCCCTGTGCTATGCGGCTGCTTCCCACTAGCTATCTGTTTTACATTTGGTAGTATATATAAGTCCATGCCACTCTCACTTTGTCCCAGCTTACCCTTCCCCCTCCCCATGTCCTCAGGTCCATTCTCTACATCTACATCTGCATTTTTATTCCTGTCCTGCCCCTAGGTTCTTAGAACCATTTTTTTTTTCTTCAGATTCCATATATATGTGTTAGCATTTGGTATTTATTTTTCTCTTTCTGACTTACTTGACTCTGTATGACAGACTCTAGGTCCATCCACCTCACTACAGATAACTCAATTTTGTTTCTTTTTATGGCTGAGTAATATTCCATTGTATATATGCGCCACGTCTTCTTTATCCATTCATCTGTCGATGGACACTTAGGTTGCGGCCATATCCTGGCTATTGTAAATAGAGCTGCAATGAACATTGTGGTACATGACTCTTTTTGATTTATGGTTTGCTCAGGGTATATGCCCAGTAGTGGGATTGCTGGGTCATATGACAGTTCTATTTTTAGTTTTCTAAGGAACCTCCATACTGTTCTCCATAGTGGCTGTATCAATTTACATCCCCACCAACAGTGCAAGAGGGTTCCCTTTTCTCCACACCCTCTCCAGCATTTATTGTTTGTGGATTTTTTGATGATGGCTATTCTGACTGCTGTGAGGTGATACCTCATGGTAGTTTTGATTTGCATTTCTCTAATAGTGATGTTGAGCATCATTTCATGTGTGTGTTGGCAATCTGTATATCTTCTTTGGAGAAATGTCTGGTTAGGTCTTCTGCCCATTTCTGGATTGGGTTATTTGTTTTTTTGATGCTGATATTGAGCTGCATGAGCTGCTTGCATATTTTAGAGATTAATCCTCTGTCAGTTGCTTCTTTTGCAAATATTTTCTCCCATTCTGAGGGTTGTCTTTTCATCTTTTCTATGGTTTCTTTTGCTGTGCAAAAGCTTTTAAGTTTCATTAGGTCCCATTTGTTTATTTTTGTTCTTATTTCCATTTCTCTAGGAGGTGGGTCAAAAAGGATCTTGCTGTGATTTATGTCACAGAGTGTTATGCCTATGTTTTCCTCTAAGAGTTTTATAGTGTCTGGCCTTACATTTAGGTCTCTAATACATTTTGAGTTTTTTTTCTGTATGGTGTCAGAGAGTGTTCTAATTTCATTCTTTTACTTGTAGCTGTCTACTTCTCCCAGCACCACTTATTGAAGAGGCTGTCTTTTCTCTATTGTATACTCTTGCCTCCTTTATCAAAGGTAGGGTGACCATATGTGCGTGGGTTTATCTCTGGGCTTTCTCTCCTGTTCCATTGATCTATATTTCTATTTTTTTTTTTTTTTGGGAAAAACAGAGTGGCTGAATGGATTTTTTTTTTTTTTTTTTTTTTTTTTTTTTACATGGGCCTCTCACTGTTGTGGCCCCTTCCGGATGCACAGCCTCAGCGGCCATGGCTCATGGGCCCAGCCGCTCCGTGGCATGTGGGATCTTCCCAGACCGGGGCACGAACCCATGTCCCCTGCATCGGCAGGCGGACTCTCAACCACTGCGCCACCAGGGAAGCCCTTATATTTCTATTTTTGTGCCAGTACCATACTGTCTTGATTACTGTAGCTTTGCAGTACAGTCTGAATTCAGGGAGCCTGATTCCTCCAGCTCTGTTTTCCTTTCTTAACATTGCTATGGCTGTTTGGAGTCTTGTGTTTCCATACAAATTATGAAATTTTTTGTTCTAGTTCTGTGAAAAATGCCATTGGTAGTTTGATAGGGATTGCATTGAATGTGTAGATTGCTTTGAGTAGTACAGTCATTTTCACAGTCTTCATTCTTCCAATTCAAGGACATGGTATATCTCTCCCATCTGTTTATATCATCTTTAATTTCTTTCATCAGTGTCTTATAGTTTTCTGCATACAGGGCTTTTGTCTCCTTAGGTAGGTTTATTCCTAGGTATTTGATTCTTTTTGTTGCAGTGGTAAATGGGAGTGGTTCCTTAATTTCTCTTTCAGGTTTTTTATTATTAGTGTATAGGAATGCAAGAGATTTCTGTGCATTAATTTTGTATCCTGCTACTTTACCAAATTCATTGATTAGCTCTAGTAGTTTTCTTGTAGCATCTTCAGGATTCTCTATGTATAGTATCATGTCATCTGGAAACAGTGACAGCTTTACTTCTTTTCCGATTTGAATTCCATTTATTTCTTTTTTTTCTCTAACTGCTTCTGCTAAAACTTCCAAAACTATGTTGAGTACTAGTGGTGAGAGTGGGCAACCTTTTCTTGTTCCTGATCTTAGAGGAAGTGGTTTCGTTTTTTCACCACTGAGGATGATGTTGGCTGTGGGTTTGTCATATATGGCCTTTATTATGTTGAGGTAAGTTCCCTCTATGCCTACTTTCCGGAGGTTTTTTATAATAAATGGTTGTTGAAGTTTGTCGAAAGCTTTTTCTGCATCTATTGAGATGATCATATGGTTTTTCCCCTTCAATTTGTTAATATGGCTTATCACATTGATTGATTTGTGTATACTTAAGAATCCTTGCATTCCTGGGAGAAACCCCACTTGATCATGGTGTATGATCCTTTTAATGTGTTTTGGATTCTGTTTGCTAGTATTTTGTTGAGGAATTTTGCATCTACGTTCATCAGTGATATTGGCCTGTAGTTTTCTTTTTTTGTGACATCTTTGGTTTTGGTATCAGGGTGATGGTGGCCTCGTAGAATGAGTTTGGGAGTGTTCCTCCCTCTGCTATAATTTGGAAGAGTTTGAGAAGGATAGGTATTAGCTCTTCTCTAAATGTTTGATAGAATTTACCTGTGAAGCCACCTGGTCCTGGGATTTTGTTTGTTGGAAGATTTTTCATCACAGTTTTAATTTCAGTGCTTGTGATTGATCTGTTTATATTTTCTATTTTTCCTGGTTTAGTCTTGGAAGGTTGTCCTTTTGTAGGAATTTGTCCATTTCTTCCAGGTTGTCCATTTTATTGGCATATAGTTGCTAGTAGTAATCTCTCATGATCCTTTGGATTTCTGCAGTGTCAGTTGTTACTGCTCTTTCTTCATTTATAATTCTGTTGATTTGAGCCTTCTCTCTTTTTTTCTTGGTGAGTCTGGCTAATAGTTTATCAATTATGTTTATATTCTCAAAGAATCAGCTTTTAGTTTTATTTATATTTGCTATTGTTTCCTTCATTTCTTTTATAATTTATTTCTGATCTGAACTTTATGGTTTCTTTCCTTCTGCTAACTTTGGGGGTTTTTTTGTTCTTCTTTCTCTGCTTGCTTTAGGTGTAAGTTTAGGTGGTTTATTTGAGATTTTTCTTGTTTCTTGAGGTAGGATTGTATTGCTATAAACTTCCCTCTTAGAACTGCTTTTGCTCCATCCCATAGATTTTGAGTCGTCGTGTCTCCATTGTCATTTGTTTCTTGGTATTTTTTGATTTTCTCTTTGATTTCTTCAGTGTTCTCCTGGTTATTTAGTAGTGTATTGTTTAACCTCCGTGTGTTTGTTGTTTTTTAGAGACTTTTTCCTGTAATTGATATCTAGTCTCATAGCGTTGTGGCTGGAAAAGATACTTGATATGATTTCAGTTTTCTTAAATTTACCAAGACTTGATTTGTGACCGAAAATATGATCTATCCTGGAGAATGTTCCATGAGCACTTGAGAAGAAAGTGTATTCTGTTGTTTTTGGATGCAATGTCTTTTAAATACCAATTAAGTCCATCTTGTTTAGTGTATCATTTAAAGCTTGTGTTTATTTATTTTCATTTCGGTTAGTCTGTCCATTGGTGAAAGTGGGGTGTTAAAGTTCCCTACTATTGTTGTGTTACTGTCAATTTCCCCTTTTGTGGCTGTTAGCATTTGCCTTATGTACTGAGGTGCTCCTGTGTTAAGTGAATAAATATTTACAATTGTTATATCTTCTTGTTGGATTGATCCCTTGATCATTACGTATTGTCCTTCTTTGTCTCTTGTAATAGTCTTTATTTTAAAGTTTGTTTTGTCTGAATTGAGAATTGCTACTCCAGCTTTCTTTTGATTTCCATTTGCATAGAATATATTTTTCCATCCCCTCACTTTCAGTCTGTATGTGTCCCTAGGTTTGAAGTGGCTCTCTTGTAGACAGCAATTACATAGCTCTTGTTTTTGTATCCATTCAGCCAGAGTATGTCTTTGGTTGGAGCATTTAATCCACTTACCTTTAAGGTAGTTAACGATATGTATTTTCCTATTACCATTTTCTTAATTGTTTTGGGTTTGTTATTGTAGGTCTTTTCCTTCTCTTGTGTTTCCTGCCTAGAGAAGTTCCTTTAGCATTTGTTGTAAAGCTAGGTGGTGCTGAATTCTCTTAGCTTTTGCTTGTCTGTAAAGCTTTTAATTTCTCCATAGAATCTGAATGAGATCCTTGCTGGGTAGAGTAATCTTGCTTGTAGGTTTTCCCCTTTCATCACTTTAAATATGTCCCGCCACTCCCTTCTGGCTTGTAGAGTTTCTGCTGAAATATCAGCTGTTAACCTTATTGGGATTCCCTTGTATATTATTTGTTGCTTTTCCCTTGCTGCTTTTAATATTTTTTCTTTGTATTTAATTTTTGATAGTTTGAGTAATATGTGTCCTGGCATGTTTCTCCTTGGATTTATCCTGTATGGGACTGTCTGCACTTCCTGGACTTGATTGACTATTTCCTTTCCCATGTTAGGGAAGTTTTCAACTGTAATCTCTTCAAATATTTTCTCAGTCCCTTTCTTTTTCTCTTCTTCTGGGACCCCTATAATTTGAATGCTGTTGCGTTTAATGTTGTCCCAGAGGTCTCTGAGACTGTCATCAACTCTTTTCATTCTTTTTTCTTTATTCTGCTCTGTGGTCGTTATTTCCACTATTTTATCTTCCAGGTCACTTATCCTTTCTTCTGCCTGAGTTATTCTGCTATTGATTCGTTCTAGAGAATTTATAATTTCATTTATTGTTTTTCATCAATGTTTGTTTGCTCTTTAGTTCGTCTAGGTCCTTGTTAAACGTTTCTTGTATTTTCTCCATTCTATTTCCGGGATTTTGGATCATCTTTACTGTCATTACTCTGAATTCTTTTTCAGGTAGGCTGCCTATTTCCCCTTCATTTGTTTGGTCTGGTGGGTTTTTATCTTGCTCCTTCATCCGCTGTGTATTTGTCTTCTCATTTTACTTAACTTACTGTGTTTGGGGTCTCCTTTTTGCAGGCTGCAGGTTCATAATTCCTGTTATTTTTGGTGTCTGCCCCCAGTGGGTAAGGTTGGGTCAGTGGGTTGTGTAGGCTTCCTGGTGGAGGGGACTAGTGCCTGTGTTCTGGTGGATGAGGCTGGATCTTGTCTTTCTGGTCGGCAGGACCGCTTCCGGTGGTGTGTTTTCGGGTGTCTGTCACCTTATTATAATTTTAGTCAGCCTCTCTGCTAATGGGTGGGGTTGTGTTTTTGTCTTGCTAGTTGCTTGGCATAGGGTGTCCAGCACTGTAGCTTGCTGGTCGTTGAGTGGAGCTGGGTCTTAGCGTTGAGATGGAGGTCTCTGGGAGAGCTTTCACTGCTTGATATTACGTGGGGCTTGGAGATCTCTGGTGGACCAATGTCCTGAACTCAGCTCTCCCACCTCAGATGCTCAGGCCTGACACCTGGCCGGAGCACCAAGACCTTGTCAGCCACACAGCTCAGAAGAAAAGGGAGTAAAGAAAGAAAGAGAGAGGGAGAGACAGACAGAGGGAGGGAGGGGGAAGAGGGGAAGGAGGGAGAGAGAAAGAAAGAAAAGAAAAAGTTATTAAAATAAAAAGTAAAAAAAAATACATTATTAAAAATAAAAATAGGGCTTCCCTGGTGGTGCAGTGGTTGAGAGTCCGCCTGCTGATGCAGGGGACGCGGGTTCGTACCCCGGTCTGGGAGGATCCCACATGCCGCAGAACGGCTGGGCGCGTGAGCCATGGCCACTGAGCCTGCGCGTCTGGAGCCTGTGCTCCGCAACGGGAGAGGCCACAGCAATGAGAGGCCCGTGTACCGCAAAATAAAATAAAATAAAATAAAATAAAAATATATAGGAAAGTAATAATAATAAAAAAACAGAAAGTAAGAAAGAAGAGAGCAACCAAACCAAAAAAAAACAGTCCACGAATGATAAGAAGTGCTGAAAACTATACTAAAAAAAACCAAAAAAAGATGGACAGGTAGAACCCTGGGACAGATGGTAAAAGCAGAGCTATACAGCAAATCACACAAAGAAGCATACACATACACACTCAGAAAAAGGGGAAAAAAATATGTATGTATATATGTGTGTGTGTGTGTGTGTAAAAAGGAAGAGAGCAGCCAAATTAGTAAACAAATCTACCAATGTTAATAATCTCTAAATACTAAACTAAGATAAACATAAAACCAGAAACAAATTAAATGCAGAAAGCAAACCCCAGGTCTACAGTTGCTCCCAAAGTCCACCGCCTCAATTTTGGGATGATTCGTTGTCTATTCAGGTATTCCAGAGATGCAGGGTAGGTATATCAAGTTGACTGTGGAGCTTTAATCCGCTGCTCCTGAGGCTGCTGGGAGAGATTTCCCTTTCTCTTCTTTGTTTGCACAGCTCCTGAGGTTCAGCTTTGGACCGGCCCCGCCTCTTCGTGTAGGTCTCCTGAGGGCGTCTGTTCTTCGCTCATACAGGACAGGGTTAAAGGAGCCGCTGATTCGGGGGCTCTGGCTCACTCAGGTCGGGGGGAGGGAGGGGTATGGAATTCCGGGCGAGCCTGCGCAGCAGAGGCCAACGTGACGTTGCACCAGCCTGAGGCGCGCTGTGCGTTCTCCCGGGGAAGTTGTCCCAGGATCACGGGACCCTGGCAGTGGCGGGCTGCACAGGCTCCCGGGAGGGGCGGTGTGGATAGTGACCTGTGCTTGCAGACAGTCTTCTTGGTGGCGGCGGCAGCAGCCTTAGCGTCTCATGCCCGCCTCTGGGGTCCGCGCTGATAGCTGCGGCTTGCGCCCGTCTCTGGAGCTCCTTTAAGCAGGGCTCTTAATCCCCTCTCCTAGCGCGCCAGGAAGCAAAGAGGCAAGAAAAAGTCTCTTTGGCAGCTCCAGACTTTTATCGGACTCCCTCCCGGCTAGCCGTGGTGCACTAACCCCCTGCAGGCTGTGTTCACGCCGCCAACCCCAGTCCTCTCCCTGCGCTCCGACAGAAGCCCGAGCCTCAGCTCCCAGCCCCGCCGGCCCCGGCGGGTGAGCAGACAAGCCTCTCGGGCTGGTGAGTGCTGGTCGGCACCGATCCTCTGTGCGGGAATCTCTCCGCTTTGTCCTCCGCGCCCCTGATGCTGCGCTCTCCTCCGCGGCTCCGAAGCTTCCCCCCTCCCCGCCCCTGTCACCCACCCTCCCACCCCAGTCTCCGCCAGTGAAGGGGCTTCCTAGTGTGTGGAAACTTTCGTCCGTCTCAGCTCCCTCCCGGAGGTGCAGGTCCCGTCCCTATTCTTTTGTCTCTGTTTATTCTTTTTTCTTTTTCCCTACCCAGGTACGAGGGGAGTTTCTTGCCTTTTGGGAAGTCTGAGGTCTTCTGCCATCGTTCAGTAGCTGTTCTGTAGGAGTTGTTCCACGTGTAGATGTATTTGTGATGTATTTGTGGGGAAGAAGGTGATCTCCACGTCTTACTCCTCCGCCATCTTGAAGGTCCCCTTTTTTTTTGTATATTTTTAAGCTCCTTTCCTTTCTTCTGAAACTCCCATTCCTTCCATTATGTTCGTATACTGAATATGCATGTTCCACATTTCTGTGAGGCTCTGATCATTTTTTTCTGTTCTTTTTTCTGTTTTTTCTTTGTTTTATGTAATCTCTGTTGCTCTGTATTCACATTCACTAGTTATTTCTTTTGCCAGTTCATATATATCTGTTGAGCCCCTCTAGGGAATTCTTTGTTTCAGCTATTATTTTCAACTCCGGAATTCCCCTTTTGGTCTTTTTGACAAAAATAGCAATTTCTGTCTCTTTATTGATATTTTCTATTGATATGATATCATTATCATTCCTCCCTTTATCTCTTTAATCCTAGTTTCCTTTTAAGTTCTTTACGCATTGTTTTTTTTTTTTGGCCATGCCAAGTGGCTTGTGAGATCTTAGTTCCCCAACCAGGGATCGAAGCCAGGCCCACAGCAGTGAAAGTGCCGAGTCCTAACCACTGAACTGCCAGGGAATTCCCCTTTATACATGTTTATAATGGCAGTCTTGAATTCTTTTTCTGTTAACCTGACATTTGGTTGCCCTCATAGGTAGTTGATGTTGCCTGCTTTTTTTTTCAGTTTATATGCCATACTTTTGTGTTTCTTTGTATGTCTTGTAATTTTTTTTGTTCTTGGAAATTAGGCATTCTAGTAATATAACAAGTCTGTATATTGGTCTTTCTGCCACCGCCTGCTTCCTGCCCTGGCTTTTCATTGTAATTTGCTTGTTTATATGTTTGGTGACTGGCAGGGTTATTTTCATGAGGTCTGGTCCCACCCTGTCCCGTGTTTCTCTAGTGTTAAGCTTCTGATGTTGTTTCCCAGGGAGGAGCAGCTTTGGGTATGCTCAGTCACCCTCAGAGGATAGTGGTTTGGGCAGAGCTCCCATCCTCTTTCCCTGCCAACACCCATCTGTTTTGTTCTGAAATTTTCCAGCTCTTGGCTCTGTTGTTTTCAACAGTGCCCTTGGGCATAAACTGTTTTGTAGACTAATTCAATCAAATTTGGGGTCCTTTGAAGTATTGGTTCCTGAGGTCAGTCTTTGATTCTTGTTCTGATCTCAGGAGGACTCCTCCCAGCCGTCTTCTCTCCTGCAAATGAGCTGGCCTAGAGTTTAGCTCTGTCATCTTGAATCTATGAACCTTTTCCCAATTACCTTTCACCATAGCCTCTACTCTTGTTCAGAGCCCTCTTAGGCCTGAGCCTCTCCTTGCTCTGTTGCTGGGAGGAGAGTAAGAGCTATTTGTTTTACTGCCCGCTTCTCCGTCCCCCGGGCAGAACCTGCCAGGCAGGGCTCTGGAACTGGGAGTGGGGGAAACTACACTTCTGTGTGAGAGACACCCCGACTTTTGGAGCTGAGCACCCATGGGGAGGGTCAGTAGCCTGAGATCTTCTTGAACTGCCTTTCCGGGTGTGGAACCACCATTTCATGAGCCCAAACAAGGGTGATTAGAGCTCCAGTATTCCCAGCAGACTCTCACACACGGTAAAGTTTCTGTTCCATGAGTGGGGTCTTAGAAGTAGAGAATCTCGACCTTGTAGCCTCAGCAACAGGTAGGTGGACAGGATCATAAATGCCGACCTCCTGCTCTCCCCAGGATCCCTGTGTCCTTGGCTGCACGGTCTGGAGTGGAGTCGGCCTCACAGAGCTGGCAGGCTGGAGGGAGGGAGTGGTCTTGGTTCTCATTTTTCTTGCCAAACTTTCATGGCATTTTTCTTGTTTAGATATTTCTTCCTTTGCTGTATGCCCTTAGGACCATTTCCAGAAGCTTCATTTATTTTTAAATATAAATTTATTTATTTACTTACTTATGGCTGGGTGTTGGGTCTTGGTTGCAGCGAGTGGGGGCTACTCTTTGTTGGGGTGCACAGGCTTCTCATTGCTGTGGCTTTTCTTGTTGCAGAGCACGGGCTGCAGGTGCGTGGGCTTCAGTAGTTGTGGCTCACGGGCTGTACAGTGCAGGCTCAGTAGTTGTGGCGCACGGACTTAGCTGCTCCGTGACATGTGGGATCTTCCCGGACCAGGGCTTGAACCTGTGTCCCCTGCATTGGCAGGGGGATTCTTAACCACTGCGCCACCAGGGAAGTCCCTCCAGAAGCTTTAAATGATTAGGGTTTTAAATTATTTTCACCAGTTTTCCTGGCAATCCCATCCATGTAGCTTTTTTACACCGTCATGCCTGAAGTCAAATTCTGTTGCATTGAATTTTCTTTTATTTTTCTGTTCTTAATTTCATCAATTTCTGGTTTTTTTTATTGTTTCCTTGCTTCTGCCTGCATTAGGCTCATTTGTTTTTCTTTTTCTAGTTTTTGAGATAAGACTTTATATTATTGATCAGACTTTTATTCTTTTCTAATGTATGTATTTTATTGCTATAAATTTCTGTGTCATCACTCCTGTAGCTTGTGTCCCAGAAATTTTGTCATGTTGAATTTCCATTTTTATTCATCTCATCGTTTTTTTTGTTTTGTTTTTTTTTTTTGCGATACGCAGGCCTCTCACTGTAGTGGCCTCTCCTGTTGCGGAGCACAGGCTCCGGACGCGCAGGCTCAGCAGCCATGGCTCACGGGCCTAGCCGCTCCGCGTCATGTGGGATCTTCCCGGACTGGGGCATGAACCCATGTCCTCTGCATCGGCAGGCAGACCCTCAACCACTGTACCACCAGGGAAGCCCCATCTTATCGTATTTTAAAAATTTCCTTTGAGAGTTCTTTGATCCATGGATTATTTAGAAGCATGTTGTCCCTTTATATCTTTTTTCCTTCCCTTGCTTTTAGCTTGGTTTACATATTTCCTCTGCATGTATTTTGGTCCATATAAGACAGTGTTTGACAGTTATCTTTTCAACTGTGAAACATAATTTAGATGACTTGAGGAAATGGAACGTTTATTATATTTACCCATATTTTTGTTTACCATACTTTTTCTTCCTTCTTGATGTTTCAGCATCTCTGCTTTATTGTTTTTTTTTCTGTTTAGACAGTTTTTTTTAGCCATTCCTTAGGGTAGGTCTGCTGGTCACATATCCTTTTAGTTTTCCTTCATCTGATAGTGTCTTGATTTCTTTCCATTCTTGAAGTATACTTTCAGTGTATATAGCATTCTGGATTGTTAGTTTTTTCTTAGCACTTGAAAAATATTGTTCCATTTCTTTCTGGCCTCCATGTTTTTTAATGAAAACTTTGCTGTCTTTTAAATTATTTTTCCCCTAATAAACAACATGTCATTTTTCTCCAGCTGCTTTCAAGACATTTTTATTTTCAAAAATTTAATGATTATGTGTCTTGACATGGATTTCTTTGGATTTTTCCTCTGGATTTTGTTAAGCTTCTTGAATTTATAGGTTTATGTCTCATGGCAGTTTGGGGAGATTTCAGCCCTTATTTTTTTGTGTACCTTTCTCAGCTCTGAAAAAGTCTCCTTTCAGGGCAGCAGTGGCACCAAAGTTAAATCTTTGTTATAGTCCCACAGCTGCATGATATTTTTTTTCTGTCCTTTTTCTCTCTTCTTTTTAGATTGGGTCGTTTATTGTTCTGACTTCAAGGTTAGTGGTTCTTCCCTTTTTCCCCTCCATTCCGTAGTTGAGCCCAACTACAGAACTTTTTTTTTCTTTCTTTCTGCGATACGCGGGCCTCTCACTGTTGTGGCCTCTCCTGTTGCGGAGCACAGGCTCCGGACGTGCAGGCTCAGCGGCCATGGCTCACGGCCCCAGCCGCTTCGCGGCATGTGGGATCCCCCCGGACCGGGGCATGAACCCTTGTCCCCTGCATCGGCAGGCGGACTCTCAACCACCTGCGCCACCAGGAAAGCCCTACAGAACTTTTTATTTCACTTATTTTCTCTTTTAAAATTTGCATTTGATAGCTCAGTAAAATTGAGCTATCAAATATAAGAAAAAATGTTTTCCATTTACTTTTTCTTGGATATCTACTGACTCTTTGCTGAGGCTTTCTCTTTTTTCATGTTTTTCAAGTATGTTCACAGTTGGTCATTTAAGCATTTTTATCATGGTTACTTTAAAGTCATTTTCAGGTTATTCTCGTCTCAGTCTTGGTTATCTAGTGACTGTCTTTTTTTATTCAGTTTCAGATCTTCCTGGTTTTGGGTATGAGTGAATTTTTGTTGAAACCTTGGCATTTTCTGTATTGTGAGATTTGGCATCTTATTTAGAACTTTCTGTTTTAGCTAGTTTTCACTGATACCTCTCTGGCAAAGGAAGGCCGTCACTTACAGAAAAAATTTTTAAATGTTCTTAATGGATAAAAAGTAAATCTGGAAAGTTAATGAGTTTAAATAGTCAAGAAAATTTAGAGGAAGACTGAGGACTGAATTGCTCTATCCATTAGGAGTATCCTGCAGTATTATCTGGTTGTGGTTCAGATCAATAAGACAAAACAGGTGTCTGGACTAATCTTTAGTCTAATATATTGTTATTTACCACACAGAAGCTTGAATAGGTATTATCTTTGCTTTAAAGTTGTTGCTTTTAAGTCATTTCTTCTATTTTAAATTATTTAAGTCTGACTGTTCCATTCTTCTTCTGGAACTTTCTGCTGCATATGTTAAGTGAAGACACTTTAAATTAATTTAAATTAATTTGAGAAAGATAGCCTAGTCTCTTGTTTTTAATACACTCAATGAGACTGTATGTTATAATAAAAGTCCAAAACAAAACTCTACTGTTCCAGATTCTTTTGGTTCCTAGGAATAGAAAAGCCAACTCTATGTGGATTAATCAAAAAAGGGAATTTATTGACTGTTTTAATGGTAGTCTTAGCTCCGTGCATGGCTGCACCCAGGGACTCAGATAATATTAGGGGTTGCTTTCTCTCACTTTCACTCTTAGGCAGCCTTTCCCCCTTTTGATGTCTGTACCCTCACCTTTACCTCCACCCCTCATTTCCCAACATTTTCAGGCTTACATTCGTCCATCCTTTCTTTTCTAACAGTTCTTACACAAGTACTTGGCCTGTTTGGGGTCACAAGTCTATCCCCGAAGTAATCAATTTGGACTTGGGGATAAAATATGTTGATGGCTGCAGTGGATCATGTGTTCACCCTTAGAGCTGGAATGGAGGGCAGTAGGCTCCACATGGCTTAAGGATCGAGGAGTAATTCTCTGAAAAACTGAGGCACCCCACAAAACAGTCTCTTCTGTGCCTAGTTGGAGGCTCTGTCCAAGACCATGGGCACTTTGGAACTAGAGGAGGAACAGTTCTTGTTCTTCCTCAGACAGTGCCATATATAGTTTTGCTTGTTTTTCTCTGCTTGGGATACATCCCGGATGTTCAGATGGCTGCCTTCCTCATTTCCTTCATATCTCTGTTCAGATGTCATCTCTTCAGGCTTACTGATGTCCCTGTAAAATAGTGCCACCACCACCAGCCACATGCCTCTTTCAAACCCTTTGCCATGCTTTTAACTTCATAGTGAGTGAATATGTTTATCTTCTGTCTTCCTCCATCTGAAGAAGGACGTTGTTTCTCCAGTTTACTGCCATACTCTAGGTTCCTAGGACAGTGCTTGGCACATTGCAGGCATTCAAATATTTGTCTGTTAAACAAAGGAATACACGAGTATTGTGATAGGAAAATGAAAAACAAAAGGAGAAATGAGGGCAGAGAGGACTGTCATGACCAAAAGAGACAACTGGCTTTTAAAGTATGGAGGAACTTGTTTGGAGAGGAGGAGGGTAATGTTTGATACTGAGCAATTAGGAACATATTCCTGTTGCATCCCTGCTGTTTCTTTTACTAGAGGCTTCTAATAAAGGCTTCTGTCTTTCCTTATTAAGGACATTGTTAATTACTAGCTCATGATTAAATTAAAATTTTCGTTAATTAAAAGTAGCTTAAATGATGCCTTTCTGTTAACATGATGGATAGCAGCACTGTAAAGTAGAAATGTTGCAAGCTACAAATGTGAGCCACATAGGTAAGTTAAATTTTTTAGTAGCCACATAAAAATATTTCAGAAGAAATAGATGAAATTAATCTTAATATTATGTTTAGCTCAACATATCTGAACCATCATTTTAACATATAGCCATTGTAAATTTTGTTGGAAATATTTCACATTCTTTTTTGGGGTATTAAGTATTGGAAATCTGGTATATGTTTTATATTTACAGTACATCTCAATTTAGACTAGTCAGTTTTGATGCTCATTAGCTGCTGGTGGCTAGTGACTACTGTATAAGACATCACAGTCTAGAACATATATGCATGCATTCCTTTATTCAGTAAGCACTTTAGAATAGTTCCACATACCATTCTAAATGCTTGGAGTTTGTGGATGAAGAAGACAGATAGAATCTCTGGTTTCAGGAGTTTATATTTTCTCACAAAGGGACAGATAATTAAATAAATAAAATAACTTTGAATAGGGATAAGTGGGAAGGATGTTATTTATATTGATTGATTTAAGTAATATACATAACATAAAGTGTACAGATCTTAAGTATATATCAGTAGATGAATGTTTATGCAGTATGACTACCACCCAGATCACAAGGCCCCCCTGCCCTTTGGTAAGAAGTTTGAAAGACTTTTACATGGAAGAAGGGGTGAGTGGGAAGAATGTGTATTATCTTTTCTACTTTTGAGAGACATGGAAAGGAAGAAATATTTTTCTGGACTACTGCACTGTTCAGTTTTGGGAAGAAGGAGTTAAGCTTGGAGCCAAATCTGTCCTTTGTCTTTGAGCCCCCATTTTTTATTTTTATTTTTTTAAGTTTTTTTTTTTTTGATGTGGACCAATTTTAAAGTCTTTATTGAATTTGTTACAATATTGCTTCTGTTTTATGTTTTGGTTTTTTGGCCAAGAGGCATGTGGGATCTTAGCTCCCAGACCAGGGATCAAACCTGCACGCCCTGCAATTGATGGGGAAGTCCTAACCACTGGACCATCAGGGAAGTCCCTGAGCCCCCATTTTTAATTTTTATTTATTTATTTGTTTGTTTGTTTGCTTATTTATTTATTTTTGCGGTATATGGGCCTCTCACTGCTGTGGCCTCTCCCGTTGTGGAGCACAGGCTCTGGACGCGCAGGCTCAGCGGCCATGGCTCACAGGCCCAGCCACTCCGCAGCACATGGGATCTTCCTGGACCGGGGCACGAACCCATGTCCCCCTGCGTCGGCAGGCGGACTCTCAACCACTGCGCCACCAGGGAAGCCCGCCCCCATTTCTTAGTGGTAATATATTTTTTAAAAGACTCTGCTGCCCCCTACTATCTAAAATGAGCTGAGAAACAGTTCTAGAACTATACTAAGTGAAGAGGTCTATTGTTTTATTTAAGGTTTTAGTAATAACAGAGTTAACCGTGGACTTCCCTGGTGGTCCAGTGGTTAAGATTCCGTGCATGCTTCCACTGCATAGGGTTCAGGTTTGATCCCTGATCAGGGAAGTTCCACATGCTGCGTGAGGTGTGGCCAAAAAAAAAAAAACAAAAGTTAACCGTGATATTTCATACTCTGAGTGCATTATAAATTCTGCATTGATTCTATGATATTTATTAACTAAATATACATAATATTGGATTATTCACATTAATACTTTTTTTCAAAAGAGTAAAGCAAATTTGTACTCTGATATTTAGAAAGTTCGAATTATTTCTTTTTTTTTAATAATTAATTAAGTAATTAATTTATGGCTGCGTTGGGTCTTCGTTGCTGCGCGTGGGCTTTCTCTAGTTGTGGCGAGTGGGGTCTACTCTGCCTTGCGGTGTGCAGGCTTTTCATTGTAGTAGAGCTTGGGCTTCTAGGCGCGTGGGCTTCAGTAGTTGTGGCACACAGGCTTAGTTGCTCCGCGGCATGTGGGATCTTCCCAGACCAGGGCTCGAACCCGTGTCCCCTGCATTGGCAGTTGGATTCTTAACCACTGCGCCACCAGGGAAGCCCTCAAATCACTTCTTAAAAAGGTAGTATGGTTTGCATATTTACATACTCCAACTTTACAAACAAATTAGTAAATGTGGATGTAATGTTTTTCACTTTAGAATCTTTTATAATTCAACTTCCTTCTGGGGGAGTTAATGGCATTTTAAAAATCAGGTATTTGTTACTCTTGTGTTTATGTAGAACTTGAGGGAGTTGGTAGGTTTAATAGATAATTCTATATAAATCTTACTAAAATTAGGTTTTCTTAGTGTTTTAAAATATTAAGAAGAGAATATAAATTGTAGGCCACATGCTTTATGTGTGAATGATGATTATCATTTTATCTTTGCAGATTTTGAAAGATATAGCCAACCGATACCATATGATGAGAGGTTCCAAAATACATTTTGTGCCAGGCTGGGATTGTCATGGCTTACCCATTGAAATAAAAGTATTATCAGAACTTGGTGGAAAAGCTCAGAATCTTTCAGCTATGGAAATTAGAGAGAAAGGTAAATAATCTCTATTTCTGTTTTAAAATGGTATTTGTAAACACTGCTTCCTTGGAAAAGTCAGGGCTTTATCAAAGACACCTGTTGTTTTTTGGTTTTTGCTATTGTTTTTCGCTTATAATGACATCTGTTGGAAACCACTTTGTGTCAAAGAAAATTAAGATTTTGTGTAACTGACTTTTATGAGAACTTATGTTCAGAAATGAAGGAAAGATTTGTAAACACATCCAAGTACATTTTTCAATTCTTTAGTCTTCACATTTTGTTGAAATTATGATTTTGGTCAATGTTTTTATTTACTTTCTTGGCTAGGACTTGACCTATTTTAGGTGCTAAACCAAAAATAAATTTTAAATTAAAAATTGTTTTAAAAGATCTCTTTTTTTGATCCTTTCCTTCCATAGAATGTGTCAGGGAGGACTCTTCTATCCTTTTTCTTTTTTTTTTAATTAATTAATTTTTTTGGCTGCATTGGGTCTTCGTTGCTACACACAGGCTTTCACTAGTTGCGACGAGCCAGGCCTTCTCTTCGTTGTGTGCGGTTTTCTCATTGCGGTGGCTTCTCTTGTTGTGGAGCACGGGCTCTAGGTGCACAGGCTTCAGTAGTTGTGACACAGGGGTCAGTAGTTGTGGCTCATGAGCTCTAGAGCGCAGGCTCAGTGGTTGTGGCGCATGGGCTTAGTTGCTTTGCGGCATGTGGGGTCTTCCTGGACCAGGGATCGAACCCGTGTCCCCTGCATTGGCAGACGGATTCTTAACCACTATGCCACGAGGGAAGTCCCCCTTCTGTTCTTATATGTTAAACTGTTTTTTTTTTTTTTTTTAAGGGCTCCCCAGTGTTTATTTATTTATTTACTTTTGGCTGCTTTGGGTCTTTACTGCTGTGTGCGGGCTTTCTCTAGTTGCGATGAGCGGGGGCTACTCTTCGTTGTGGTGCATGGGTTTCTTATTGTGGCAGCGTCTCTTGTTGCAGGGCACGGGCTCTAGGCACATGGGCTTCAGTAGTTGTGGCTCTCGGGCTCAGTAGTTGTGTCTTGCGGGCTCTAGAGCACAGGCTCAGTAGTTGTGGCGCACAGGCTTAGTTGCTCCATGGCATGTGGGATCTTCCTGGAACAGGGCTCGAACCCGTGTCCCCTGCATTGGCAGAGGGATTCTTAACCACTGTGCAACCAGGGAAGTCCCTAAACTATTTTATAATTGGATATGATTGTGAAGATTTCATACTTCCTTATGAAAGAGTATTATTGGTTGTACTGGTTAATTTTGTGTGTGTGTATATATAATGAAATAAGAATTGTTCTCTGACCTTTTCTTAAACTGAGAAATATGAAGAATAACTTTTCCAGTTTATTTTTTCTAAAAGTAAGGCCATTTTATGCTCTCTCAATAATAGAGGAGATGATAACAAAATTTTAACTTCTGAAATTTTAGTTAATTTTAGAATTTGTTGTAGGTATCTTCTGAACACTTTAACTTTCAGATATTTTCCTATTAAAAATTTTTATAGTCTAAATTGTGTACAGTACCTGCATTTAGAGAGATACATGCTAAACCACGTTTAAGAATTTGAATTAATTTGTTTTCAAAAGCTTTTTGTTTCTTTATTGTTTTTAGCTAGATCATTCGCCAAGGCAGCAATTGAGAAACAGAAATCGGCATTTATTCGTTGGGGAATAATGGCAGATTGGAATAATTGCTACTATACATTTGATGGAAGATATGAAGCCAGACAGTTGAGAATTTTCTATGAAATGTATGATAAGGTAATAAAAGTTTTTTTTTTCTTTGAGTATGTTAAAATATGTGTTACAGAATTCCAGCTTTCATTTTTCTTTGTCTTTTATAGGGCTTAATTTATCGATCTTATAAACCTGTGTTTTGGTCTCCCTCATCAAGGTATTATGTCTTTTTGGTATTCAAGGGGAGAATTTTGTGAGGGTTCCAAATATTTATGTTTAATATTTTTAAACCTTAGGACTGCATTGGCTGAAGCAGAACTTGAATATAATCCAGAGCATGTCAGTTGCTCAGTATATGTAAAATTTCCTCTCTTGAAACCTTCTCCTAAGTTGGCATCTCTTATAGGTAAGATTTATCTGTTGCTTGAGTTTATTAAAGTTATGGAATTATAACATTTGATTTGCTAGCATATTTGAAATTTTATTTTCACAGATGGTTCATCTCCTGTTAGTTTCTTAGTCTGGACCACCCAGCCTTGGACAATTCCAGCCAATCAGGCTGTTTGTTATATGCCAGAATCAAAGTAGGTATATTATTGCAATTTTTGTTTTATTCACAAATAGGATCAATTCCATTTTTAGCATTATTTTGATCTTATTTAATCCTTATTATCCTTTTAAAATTAGTGAATTATAACTTAGTTCATATAGATTTTATTAAGCTTTAGTTCATATAGATTAAAGATTATAGGGCTTCCCTGGTGGCGCAGTGGTTGAGAGTCCGCCTGCCGTTGCAGGGGACACGGGTTCGTGCCCTGGTCCAGGAAGATCCCACATGCCGTGGAGCGGCTAGGCCCGTGAGCCACGGCTGCTGAGCCTGCGCGTGCGGAGCCTGTGCTCCGCAACGGGAGAGGCCACAACAGTGAGAGGCCCGCGTACCGCAAAAAAAAAAAAAAAAAAAATTATAAGTTTCAGTTCATATAGATTTTATTAAGCTTTAGAGGATTCTACTTAAGACCTTATCTCTACCTTTTTTGGAAAAGAAAACAGAAATGTAAGGAATGAAGTCCCTTGAAAATAGTACTTTTTTGATCTTAAAGTTAGTTTTTCTAAAATAATGTAAAACATTTAAAATGTTATCTGTGGTTTTTCTTTTTTCATTATTAGTAATTTACTCCTAAAATTTTATTTTAGGTATGCTGTCGTGAAGTGTTCCAAATCTGGAGACTTCTACGTTTTAGCTGCAGATAAAGTAACATCTGTTGCTTCTACTTTGGAAACAACATTTGAGGTTATTTCAACATTTTCTGGTAAGGATTTACAGGTATTCTGACCATCAAAGTCATCAAAATATTGGGTTGATCTTAGTTTAGTACCTTGCTAAAGATTTCTTATTGTGAATCAAAACAGATATGGCCTCTACCTTTCTAGAATATATTTTACATTAATTAAACTGAAGGAGAATATGCATTGAACATGATAGGAGTATAGAAAATGTGAACATTGACAAAGGCACAATAGATTAAAAAAACATTTTTGGCAAATATCCAGTGGAAAATTAGACAGATGCCCTTTGTACAACATATAATGTACAAATTTCCCTCTAAAATTTTATTCAAAATTAAATTATTGCAAATTACTTTTATCTGATTTGATGAAGGGAGCAAGGAAGGAAATAAATACATTTATTTTGGGGTATATGATTTTAATAAGGAAGTTGAATAAATTCTGAAAGTTATTTCCAAGATAGCATTTCTATGAAAAGGATCCTTAGTAAGCTATAATTTGGGACTTCTGAAGTAGTGGCTGATTTTGAAATACAACTATGGATGAAAGAATGCTCAACATCATTAATCATTAGAGAAATGCAAATCAAAACTACAATGAGATATCATCTCATACCAGTCAGAATGGCCATCATCAAAAAAAATCTATAAACAATAAATGTTGGAGAGGGTGTGGAGAAAAGGGAACCCTCTTGCACTGTTGGTGGGGATGTAAATTGATACAGCCACTATGGAGAACAGTATGGAGGTTCCTTAAAAATCTACAAAATAGAACTACTATATGACCCAGCAATCCCACTACTGGGCATATACCCTGAGAAAACCATAATTCAAAAAGAGTCATGTACCAAAATGTTCATTGCAGCTCTATGTACAATAGCCAGGACATGGAAGCAACCTAAGTGTACATCAGCAGATGAATGGATAAAGAAGATGTGGCACCTATATACAATGGAATATTACTCAGCCATAAAAAGAAACGAAATTGAGCTATTTGTAATGAGATGGATGGACCTAGAGTCTGTCATACAGAGTGAAGCAAGTCAGAAAGAGAAAAACAAATACCATATGCTAACACATATATATGGAGTCTCAGGGGGAAAAAAAAGGTCCTGAAGAACCTAGGGGCAAGACGGGAATAAAGACACAGACCTACTAGAGAATGGACTTGAGGATATGGGGAGGGGGAAGGGTAAGCTGTGACAAAGTGAGAGAGTGGCATGGACATATATACACTACCAAACGTAAAATAGATAGCTAGTGGGAAGCAGCCGCATAGCACAGGGAGATCAGCTCCGTGCTTTGTGACCACCTAGAGGGGTGGGGTAGGGAGGGTGGGAGGGAGGGAGACGCAAGAGGGAGGAGACATGAGAACATATGTATATGTATAACTGATTCACTTTGTTATAAAGCAGAAACTAACATACCATTGTAAAGCAATTATACTCCAATAAAGATGTTAAAAAAAATATAACTGGAAATCTAGGGAAGTTTAAAATTACCTTTGATCCTTAGGGATGATATATCTTTGAGTTTCTTACAAAAGAAAAAAAAAATCACAAGAGTAGATACTCAAAAATGGAAAGATTGTCTAGCAAAGTAAGGAAGGCCTCAAAATGCACTGCTTTAGATATAAACCAGTTAGAGGTTTAAACAAACTTAACAAAAATCAAAAGGTTTTTAATGCCAAAGGCATGAAAGAAGCTCCAGAATGTTTAATATTTAATACCCTTTGGACCTTGTTGGTGCATTAGGTAACTTAGAGGCTCCAGTATATTCTTTACTCCATACACCTCTCTCACTTCTTTTTAAAAAAATTGATATGTAATTGATATATAACATTATATTAGTTTCAGGCATTCAAAATAATGATTCAATATTTGTATATATTGTGAAATGATCACCATAAGTCTAGTTAACATCCATCGTCACACATAGTTGCAAATTTTTTTTGTTGTGATGAGCACTTTTAAGATCTAATCCCTTAGTAACTTTCAAATATACAGCACAGTATTATTAACCACAGTCCACCTCTTTTTTAAGTGCAAAAGGTATTAATAGACTTCCTTGACATGTTAGATGTTGTTACAGAAGTTGAGTGGCTTCTCAAAGGGTTTTTGAAAGTATTAAGGTTAAATTTAAAGGTCATTTTTCTAGACTGCATTATTGTTTCAAATTATTACTTTGTGAAAAATTAATTATTGCCATTTTTAGCCACCATGTTTCAGAGGAATATATATACTTCTCATTCGTGGCCTATATTTTCTTGTTTTCTGATTTGTAAATTGGGGATAATGTTAGCTGCTTTGTAGTATTATGAAGATGAGGTAAGAATTTATGTTGAGTCTAGTACATGTGGGTGCCCAGTAACTGTCAGGTATTATTTATCATCTCTTACCTTTTTAGGGTAACATTATGAAAAGCTACGAGTTCCCGCAGAGATAGTATTAGAACGTACTAGTCATTGACCTGTTGATCTAGAATTTTTTGTCCTCTATTCTAAAAGGTACATAACTGCACATAAATTAGAGAAGTTATTTTGGATTCATTTGATTATCTATTTTTTATAATAATTGCTAATATTTTAAAGCATCTACAGTGTGGCAAGTATTGTGATAAGTACCCAAAATGCTTAACGTGCATTAACCCAGTTTATGTTCACAGCAGACCTCTGAGGTAGGAACTGTAATTGTTCACATTTTATAGATTCCTGAAGGTCACAGAACAAATAAAAGGGAAAGCCAGAATTTGAGCCCAGTCTTATCCCAGATTCTGCTCTTTTCAGCTGATGTCTATTGCTAATCTTAAAGAGGTAGAAGAATTGCTATATAAAATAATTCTTTTTTTTTTTTTTTTTTTTGCTGTATGGGGGCCTCTCACTGTTGTGGCCTCTCCCGCTGTGGAGCACAGGCTCCGGACGCACAGGCTTAGTGGCCATGGGCTCACGGGCCCAGCCACTCTGCGGCATGTGGGATCTTCCCGGCCCGGGGCACGAACCCGTGTCCCCTGCATCGGCAGGCAGACTCTCAACCACTGCGCCACCAGGGAAACCCTAAAATAATTCTTAATTGTGGCTTTCTTTCCGCACAGGTGTTGACTTGGAAAATGGTACTTGTGCTCATCCTTTCATTTCTGAGAGGGTGTCTCCTCTTTTACCTGCCAGTCATGTGACCATGACGAAAGGAACAGGGTTGGTTCACACAGCCCCAGCTCATGGTATGGAAGATTACAGTGTAGCTTCTCAACACAACTTGTCCATGGTACTGCTCCTCTTTTTTCCTTTTAAATTATTGCTTTTGAAGAATTAAAGCAATAAACCCTAACTAATGTCTTTACTTTTGATAATAAACAATAATTTTTGTCATCGTAGTTAAGTTGTGAAATGCTTCTGTGCAATAAGCCTCCAAAGCCTTATTAACTCATACTAATTGAGAACGATTTCCCAGAATTAGCACAAAATTGTCACAGAGTTAGAATTGAAGAATGCATAGTAAATGGGGGCATTTTTTTTTCCAAGTATTAAGTCACATAGACAAATTACTTTCAATCCCTGAAAAATGGCAAGTGGGTTTTACTAAATAGTTGAAAAGAGCCGGTTTTTAAATTTTTTTCAGACTAAACAGTCTTCTCTAAATTTATTTTACACACGTCAGTTACTTAGCAAGTTTTTCCATTTAGCTAAAGGCAAGTCTCAAAGTCGTCACAATGTATGTACACTGCCATAGATCTGTAAATTGAGGTTTTTAGTATATTTTGTTACTTTTTGTAATTAAACTTTAGGTGTATGTTTTAATAATACATTTTGCCTTTGGTGATTTAAATGTGTAAATTCACAAATTCTGATTGACTGAATAAGTAGTATCCAAATTTTCAGTGTAGTGAAAGACTAGACTGTAATGAGATGTTTTATATAGTATACTGCTTTGCTAGATATTGTCATAAGATGAAATGTCTTGATACTTTATTTTAATTGTTCAAAATGACTCTTTTTAGGATTGTTTAGTGAATGAAGATGGAGTCTTCACAGATGCTGCAGGTCCTGAACTGCAAAACAAAGCTGTTCTTGAAGAGGGAACAGATGCGGGTGAGTACTGTTTATGTTGGTATCATAAATATGTATTTTCTGAAAAGCAGCCAGAAGTAACCTTTGCTGACAATTCTCTCATTTTGTACTTTCAACAAAAAGCTAAAATTATATTTTATTTATATTTTATTTTGCCACATGGTTTAAAATGGAGTTTGGCACTTTTTCATCTTTTGCTTTGAAGTTGCTCTACTTGTTTAAGCAAATCAAGGCAGTCAACAGAGAGTGATGTTATTTTAGGGCTATAAAGATAGTCATCAGCAGTGTTAGTTTTGTGGAAGGATGAAATCAACCTTGGGACTAGATGCTGACTGTGAATCAGACACTCGCACTCTGTTTGTAACCCTTATATCACTGATACATATAGGATAGTTGATGTATCAACAATTTTAGGGGTCCTCCAGTCTTGAGTTTTCTTTCTGCCTTTCTATAAGTATGGATCCAAGGACCAGGTACTATGAAAACCTTTCTTTGCCCACACTAAGACTAAGGCTAATTAGATCTGGTATATTAATTTTCTAGGGCTCCTGTCACAAATTACCATAAATTTGGTGGCTTAAAACAACAGAAACTTATTCTCTCACAGTTCTGGAGGCAAGAAGTCTGAAATCAAAGGTGTTGGCCAGGCTCTGCTCCCTCTGAAAGCTCTATGGAAAAATTCATGTTTGCCTCTTCCTGGCTTCTGGTGGCTCCTGGTAATCCTTGGCATTCTTTGGTTTATAGCTGTATCACTCCAGTCTGCCTCTATTATAACATGTTCTTCTTTGCTCTGTGTGTCTCTGTGTGTCCTTTCTTCTTAGAAGGACACCAGGCATTGGAATTAGGGCCCACTCTAATCCAGTGTGACCTCATCTTAATTGCAGATTACATCTACAAAGACCCTATTTCCAAATAAGGTCACATTCACAAGTACTAGGGGCCAGGACTTGAACCTATCTTTTGGGGGGACAGAATTCAACTCAGTATACCTGGTTTCTTCTGGATTACCTGGAGACCATTTTAAGATTCATAGTATGAAAGATTGTGACTCTGAATTTGAGATGTAGAATTCTAGATGTATTCTGTCATCTTTGAAAAGAAGAGCCATGGGAATGGCATAATTTGCAGTCTGATTAAGGTTTTACAGTTTCTGCTTTTATTGCCTGGAGATTCCCAGATTATGCCTTTGCTACCTGGTAGATGGCTACTCTTACTGTCACCTGTTGGCCCAGATTTAGTACTCCCTGGGAGTTTAGAGAGTTATTAGGATTTTCATAGTGCTTTTTAATTGTGTCTAATGTAAATTGTTATTAATTGTTTTTTAAGTTATAAAGATGCTTCAGGCTGCAAAGAATTTGTTGAAAAAGGAAAAATTGGTACACAGCTATCCCTATGACTGGAGGACTAAGAAACCAGTAGTTATTCGTGCCAGCAAGCAGTGGTTTGTAAATATCACGGATATTAAGACTACAGCCAAGGTATAAAAGGCATCCTACTGTAAGGGCTGGGTTTATCATTCCCTCAGTATGAAAGGTTTACCTGTGAGGTTGGGGTAGGGTTTTGGGAGTAGAAGGGATTAATGCTATTATTATTTGGTTTCATAAACTTGTAGAATTTTAGATCTGGAAGGACCTTGGGTTTCCATCCCTTTATTATACATGCTTAAAGAGTTTAAGTTGCTCTAATTTCCTGCCCAGTGTAGTGAAAATAGCATAGAATTAGGACTTAAGTTCAGCAAATTGTTTAACCTCTCAGAACCTCAGTTTCCTCATCTGTATAAAAGTGATAATAATGCCTACCTCACAAGATAAGTGAATAAAAGTTCCCAGAACAGTGTCTGGCACATAGTGGGCATTCAGCAAAACTCTTTTAAAACTCTTTGCTTCCTTAAAATTGAAATTGCAGTTCATTTGAAAAGCTATTTCTTTTGAGTTAACAAATATTTTATAACTGGCATTTTAAATATTAATATATATTTGAGCTCTTTCATTCAATACGTTTATGTATCTGTGTGTGTGTATATCTCATGAACAACTTGATTCTATTAAATGAAAGAACTCAAATATATATTTGGTAACCAGGCTGAGTATACAGATATTTTGCTTTACAGCTTGCATGTAACATTGCTAATATTAGTTGGTTCATTTGTTGACATGGCAATTTGGGGTCCATGCCAAAGCTATGCAAGCAATTTATGCTTTCTACATTCATGTAGAGTGGATAACTGTGCTATGGACCGTTTCTTTGTTTTCTTCTGTTTTTTACATTTCTGTGAAGGCTGTTTTTCTTACCTGTAAATGTTACAATTTGTAACTTTCAGCTCTGCACGGATTTTTGTTGCAGAACATCTGAGTCTGATGCTGATGCAATACGCTGAAGCCATATTTTTTTTTAACTTCTTTATAGAAAATTTTCAGTTGTTCCTCGCAGAAATAGAGAGAATAATGTACTGCCATGTTTCCATCACCCAACTTCAACAATAATCACCTTTTTGCCAATTTTATTTTTATCTGCATCCCTACCCATTATCTACACTTCCTACCCATTGGATTATTTTAAAGCAACTTAAAAGGCATTATGTTTTCCATAAATATTTCATCATGTATATCTGACATTTAAAATTAAAACATAATTTTAATGCCATTTTTACCACCTTAAAAAAATAATAGTTATTCCTTAACAAAATCAAATATCAAGTCAGTATCACGTTTCAATTTTTAATCAAAATAAATTGCGAATGTTGCCTTTCTACCAGTGGGTGGTGCTACAAAGGGCTTTGGGGGAGGGGATTTCTGGTGGTTCAGGTAAGCGAGGAAACTGTTTAAACATGCTCTAAAAATGTAAAAATGCTTTTATCGATGGGTAGAGAGACTTTCTTTGAGACTTTTTAAAATGAAGTTATATTTTCACTTACGGATATTTTTAAACATTTTTGCTATACAATTCTTTTCTTGGTAATTAACGAATGAAAGCAAATGCTAGTAGTTTACAACTTTTGGAGGCGGGAGGTGGAGGGAAGGAGAGTTCTTGAGAGACAGCCAGTAAATAGGAAGTAACTTATTTTGAGAAAGTGTTTTCTATGTTGTAAACCATACTATGTAAAATTAGGTTACATTGCAGTCCTTGTTTGTCCACCTAAGATAGTAGCTTATTTCTTAAGCATTTAAAGAAGAATTATTGAAATCAAGTTTGAATTGATTTTAACTGTAGTTTAATAAAGTATAATACTTCTACTAAACCTGTTATTACCAGTTTTGATCTAGGGTGCTTGGAAATTAGTATAAAATTTCTTGTCACATCCTCCAAAGGTGAAGTCTGCTCTGGATGTTATTTATTAGATCATTTGTGGTCCTATTTTAACATTGTCTCATTTGCTCTGAAATCTATGGTGTTTTTAGATTAGTTTCTTTTTGGTGGGGGAAGGGGGCATGTAAATGACTATAATCTCTAAAATAAAGAACTGTATTAGGATAAATAATGGCAGTTCTAGAAAATTTGTTCTGCTTTCTCTCACTGAACTTGATTTGTGAATCAATTGCAGGAATTGTTAAAAAAAGTGAAATTTATTCCTGGATCAGCACTGAATGCCATGGTTGAAATGATGGACAGGCGGCCATATTGGTGTATATCAAGGCAAAGAGTTTGGGGTGTTCCAATTCCTGTGTTTCATCATAAGACAAAAGATGAATTCTTGATCAACAGGTAGAACTCTTTCTAAAATTTTCAACATTTTAAAGTGAGTTGTATTTTCTTCAAAAATGGAAAAATAGTGGACTATTGAAAACTCTTGATATATGTTAAATAAAATATTCTAAAATAGCTATCTTTTTTGAGGGGAGTAAAATATAAATTTCAGAAAGATCCTTTCAGATGGATGAAATTTTAACAAACACTGGATTATTTTTTCAGTATTGATACGTAGAAGCAAAGACCGTGAATATTTTCCTATGAGAATTCATTATCCCTGACTGTGCCCTGTGCTGGGATAAGGTGTCAGGAGCCCAGAGATAAGCAGTGTTGAGTGGTGGAGCCCAGTATGTGATTTTTCTTCAGGAATTAGTGTCAGTCTTTCACTCCGAGTCTACGCTCCCTCTCAGTAGAAATGGCATTAGGTAATTGTATAGGTAATTTAAGAAACTATAATATAATTGAATGCACATAACTAACTCTAGTGATGATTACATTCCTAGTTATTTCTTTTTTCCTTAATTTTTTTTTTTTAATTTGGAAAGATAATACATGAACCTAGTGAACAATTCAGAGTAGAAAAGCTTATACAGTAAAAAGAAGATTGTTTTCCCTAATCATATACTAGACCCTTTTTTGAGGCAGTAAACAAGACTGACATGGTCCCTGCTCTTGATGAGGTGATAATCTAGCTAGTTTATCTTCTAGTAAATTAAGGTGGCTCTCAGTATTGTTGCTGTTATTAACAGATGTGGAAAGGGGAATATTAATCATTTCTTTTGCGAATACATCCTGGGTTATCATTTTTTTTGGAGTAATTTTGTTTTGGACATTTTACTAAGTTATTCTAGACCATGAGCAAAGAGTTTGACTGTGTTTTGGTAAGTATTTTCACATTTCATCAGTTGAGGATTTAGTGAGAGTTTTGAAGGCATGGACGCCAGCAAGTAATGGAGAATTTAAGTAATGGAGAGATGACAGAGTTGAATGTCCTACCTTGGGGTTCATCATCATTTTTGTAAAAAGGTTCTGCTTTTCATTGTCAACATTATTAGTATTTCTTTAGGTGGTACTTTTGTGAATATATGCATTTTAGGTTTTTTTTAAATTGTTGACTACACTGTTGTTTTTTTTTTTTTAAATTACCTTTAGCCAGTATTAGTTAGTTCTTAGTATCCTTGGTGTGAAGGTTCCTTTTCACTTTGAAATGTTCCTTGTATCACTGCTTCACCTTATGGCTGACACCTTATGGCAACATGGTTCAGAGGGAAGAACTAAAGGCTCTGCCTTGAACAAATATTGAACCCTAAAACAGCTCATTTGCTTCAGTTATAAAGGATATGGCATTTGAGTAGGGTCTGGAGGATTAGGTGGCAAATGGGGGAAGGTAGTGGGATTAGGAGCTGAGGACCCAGAGTGGGGAAAACATAGCATGTTTACAGGAACCATAATGGGGCTGCAGGTTGTGTGAGGGGAACAGAAAGATAAACACTTAAGAAAGATTGATTGGGGCAAATTGAAGTGAGTCTTAAATACCAGGCTAAGGAATTTAAACTTTTAAGTAGGCATGAAGAGTCACGGTATGTTTTAGGAAAAGAAACTAGAGGTTAGAGACCAGGAAGTGATTTTAAGGCTATTGCAATATTATTACAACTTGGAGCTAAGACTGTTTGGCCTAAATATTGTTGCATATGTTGTTCTTAAAATTTAGAGCTTGATCACATAAAAACTAATATCTTATTTCCCCTACTAAGAATTAAAGTTGAGATAAGTTTACACAAGAATTGCTTAAAATTCCACACTGGCGAGTTTTCTTTTAAGGAAACCTTTATAAGACGCTGCCATTGTTCCTCATTCTTTTCCATATTTAGAGAGCAGGATTTTTAGGGTGTTTCCTTGAAGTGATTCAAGTGGACCAATGTACGTATTAGTAAGTAGAGCAAGCTGGTTTATTTGACCATTATTTAATCACTACAATAAAATGGTACATAGATCAATTGGTCAGTGACCTAGGTGAAATAAATGTGAGCTTTGTCAGAGAAACAGAAGCAGATTTTCTTTAGGTATCATTTATGTTTTATTTACAGTCAATACATTTACATGGTATGTAACAGATTCTTTTCTGTGCATCTGCCATTGTGTTGCTTGCATGGTGTAGTTGATTTCTGATGCTGAAGTCGCAGAGATATACAGAATATTGGCCTACAGAAATGACAGACAAACAACCATACTGTCTGTCAATTCATAGGTCATTTTCCTGTACACCATTTCTGAATAATGACTCTAATCCTCTTCCATTTTTGGTCCTTTAAGTGACATAACAGTTAATTTTTAAAAATGGATGTTAATTCTTTGTCAGTTTTTAAAGACGGCATGAAAGGCTGTCTTTTTTTTCCTCCTTAATCAAATGAGACCCAAGTGACCATAATTTTTTTTGTCTTTCTTGAATACGCCTCTACATTGAAGTGAGTTGGTAGCCATCAAAAGTAACAGCATCTCCACTGGAAATTGGTGCACAGTCCACATGGAGTTGCTGTTACAGTTGATGACCCCATTAAGCAGATCAGAAGTTTCCTTTTTTTTTTTTTTCGCGGTATGCTGGCCTCTCACTGTTGTGGCCTCTCCCGTTGCGGAGCACAGGCTCTGGACGCGCAGGCTCAGCGGCCATGGCTCACGGGCCCAGCCGCTCTGCGGCATGTGGGATCTTCCTGGACCGGGGCGCAAACCTGTGTCCCCTGCATCGACAGGCGGACTCTCAACCACTGCGCCACCAGGGAAGCCCCTTTCTGCTTTTCTTGATGAAAGTCTATAAATTCTCTCTTAAGGATACTAGTTTCACAGAAGAAAATCTTGATTTATTCATGTTCTGAATAAGCTGAGAGATGGGTAGATTTGAAACTCTGATGTTTAATTTTTATTTGAATTAATGTTCTCATTTGCACTTTGTATTTTCTCAAGAAATAATTCCATTTTTGACTTTAACATCATTGATCATTTTTCTTAATCTGTAATATAATGCCTTTATAATTTAGGTGGAAATCTATTACTAATTAATAAAACAAATACTTTTTAGCATAAAAAAGATAAAATGTAGAAACATTTGCCACCTAGGAAGGAAAAGAGGTTGTTAGTTAAATTGCTTTCATTTCAGACCATTTAATCAATTTAAGAGTATTAATGCAATAGTTAACATGCATTTAGGAAACTTAGCCCCCAAATTCTGGAAATTGTGAGAAATTCACTAGAAGCAGGCAAGGATTTTCAAGTTTGGGTGTTAGCTTTAGCTACCTCAAATTTTTGCTCATGTTAATAATAATGACTTTTTGGTGAAAAAGTTTGATAATGTTCATCAAATAAAAATTTCTCCAAAATTGTTTCCTGTCATCTTCAAAATATAAGTATAGAATTAAATTAAAAATAGAGCTCCCCCACATTTCATTGTGTTCTAGAATTAAACTTAGTAAATAAATATGAAAGATTTAGCCTCTTACCTCATTCTTATTCCAGTAACTTCCAGAAGAAAAGAATATTATAGTCCTTAATATTTTGGCTTTTATAAAGACGAAATACAGGAAAATGAAACGACAGCAACAGTTTGTTCATTACGTAGCAATCTTAATGCTGTTTAATTTCTGGTAACACGTTAAATAAGCTTCAGCCCAGTTGATAGCAAAGTTTAGAATGATTGGTTGGTGTTATAGTGGCTGGTACTACCTAGCGGATTTTCATGGATTGAAACCTAAGAAGGACACATAATGCGTGTGTTTAGATAAGGCCGTTGCGTAAAGTACAAAGTTTTATGATGGACTTACTGCTTTATGAAATACAGCATTAAGATGGAAGCATAGAGATTATGTAGTGATAAGTGGTTTCACCCACTTTTATCAACAGTAATTTATACGATCTTTAGGTTATAAGTTAACTGTGTGTTTGTGTTAAGTATAGGGTATAATTAACAAAGGGGGGAATTCTTACATTTCAAAAGACAAATTTTGACTACTTGTGTGTTTTGGAAGAATATTTAATATCACTAGAAATGCCCATAAAATTGTCTTAGAACTTTTTAAATCATCATCTCAGTTTTGTAATAAAAAATTACACTTCTAAGTATTTATCCGAAGGAAACAAAAGGACTAACATCTCTTGTACAAAGATATATGTGTGTGTGTGTGTGTATATATATATATATATATATCTGTAAGGATGTCTAATACAGTTGTTTATAAAGAAACGTAATTATATGAAAAAGAAGAAATAATTAAAGTCAATTCTGGAAGAATGAATAGGTAGCCATTAAAAATGGTAGCTTAGCTCTTAATGGTTGTGTATGAAAATCAAATAAATGTAGCCCATCCTGACATTTGG
Source organism: Orcinus orca (assembly GCF_937001465.1). NCBI lineage: Eukaryota > Metazoa > Chordata > Mammalia > Artiodactyla > Delphinidae > Orcinus > Orcinus orca. The sequence continues at coordinate 14,750,212 of NC_064559.1, read as the reverse complement.
CTGTTTCTAAGTTTTTGCTAGTGCTATAATGAGTATCTTTTGAGCACTTGTGCAGCATTTACTTGTATATTTTATCGAAATTATCTTTTCAGATTTTGTTTGAATGTTAAATTTATCTTTATTTTGCAATCTACTATAGTTACCTCAAGTTTGGAGGTTATATGTGTTTTTTTATTGCAAATTTTGTTTTTAAAACTCTGCCACAATATTTTTAGGAGCATTCAGACCACCAGAGTACAAGTCAGAAGAAAGTTTTCACTTAGTGATACCAATTCCGTGCACTTAAATTTTGATTTGTTTGGATTGTGAGAATGTTTTTGTCTTTGAAATCTGCATTCTTATTTGTCATAAATTTTATTCAGTTTTTATACTCTGAGTTGTCTTTATTTTCCTCTTTTTAAAAACTTAAGTAGTATAGTTGTCTAAGATCTCAAAATAGAATTAAGTTACAGAAGATAATGCCCATTAAAGTATATTTAGTACATCATGTTTTTATATTTCACAATAAAAAGAAAGGAAGCAAGTCTTGCTCTAAATATTAGTAGGAATTGGTCTATTAATGAAGCAGAGCTGCTTCTCTCCCCTCTTTAAAATGTTTCATATTTCTTTTCGATACACTGGAAAAAACATTTTTTGGGGGTCCAAATTCATCTGTATATGTCAGAAGGGACACAAATATAATGAGTCATATTTTTAGTAGTATGTAGTTTTATTTATGACAGCCTTTTTGAAACTAGATTTTTAAAAGCTACTACAGGATTATTTTCATTGGTGCAGTTAACATTGTATGGTTATACCATTTTTAGTAAGTATTATTTAGGTAAACTAAAAAAAACAAAACCAAACTTTCCTCCTCACTGAAATAAGAGACCTTTATGAGTTAAAAAGTATATTTGCAAATAAGGTGTATATAATACAAGATTAAATTTCTTCTCATATTGAAATATTATATTGTATATCTAAGTGAACAACCTATATCTTTATAAGGAAATGTAGCAATTAAAACTTCAACTTTAGTTAGACTAGAGCTGGTTGACTAAACTTGGTAGGATTTTATAGTTGCCTTAATAACATGCCAGCTGCAAAATTGGAATCTTTCTTTGCTGTTGGGTATTTTTAGTTACAGACTCTCTAAGATACTTGAATATAGTTAAGTAATACTTAAAATATAATTCTGAAACTTCATTGAATTTATCTGCTATTTAGCGATATAAAAAAGAACTTAGTTTCATTAGAGTTGAATCAGGCGTTGTGAAACAGATATGTAAGTATCATCTACAGTTGTTAAGGTTACTGACTACAATGTTAGGACTTTTTTAAGAATAAAATTTTTCACATAGCCTTTCTTCTCCCAGCTTTTCCGAATGTTCATAGAAACTGAAGCTCAGAAAAAAAAAATGATGTATTCCTGTCAGTATCTAATAAGTTGCAGATAGCCTCTGCTCTTTGGACTTGGTGCCTGCTCTGTCAGCACACTAATCTCCCGAGACTCCCTGCTGCCCTGACTTGGTCTCTGGTTCACGCTTTCATTACACATGGGTAATAAGAGTCTTTGGGCCTTTGCTTAGCAAACCCCAGAGAAGGGGAGTGTGAGTTCACAGATACAGTGTTTGTCTTCATAAATGAGTTAGAAAGGCTGAATGGAGAAGTAAAAGCAGAATCAAGCCGTGATTTAGGAGAGACAGTTTCGAGGCCTGGCTTTTAGTTGTGTTACTTGCTTATTAGGCTCATGATTTAAGGAACCCCAAGGCACAGAACAGTTTATCTGTCAGTTTAGCTATAAATATGTTTTTTTATGAATCCAATTAGAGAGTGCTTGTAAAGTCCTTTTAAAATTATACACATAAATGTGTGTATATAATTTGTGGTATACACATAAATGCTTTTATTTATTTATTTAGTTTTTGTGGTATGCGGGCATCTCACTGTTGTGGCCTCTCCCGTTGCGGAGCACAGGCTCCGAACGTGCAGCCTCAGTGGCCGTGGCTCACGGGCCCAGCCGCTCCGCGGCATGTGGGATCTTCCCGGACCGGGGCACGAACCCGTGTCCCCTGCATCGGCAGGCGGACTCTCAACCACTGCGCCACCAGGGAAGCCCAATGCTTTTATTTTGATTAATAATAATATTATTCTTAACGTCTCTACCTTATTTTCTAAATTAATATGAAATTTGAATGATTTTCCTTTATGTTTGTATTTTTTTATCTGTTTCTTTCCAACACATTTAAAGGTGCTTCACTGTTTTTATTTTACTATTTACCGAAAATTACAATCTAATGATAACATTGTAAAGATAGAAAGGCAGAATGAGGGGACTTCCCTGGCAGTCCAGTGGTTAAGACTCTGAGCTTCCAATGCAGGGGGCATGGGTTTAGTCCCTGGTCAGGGAACTAAGATCCCACATGCCGCATGAAGCGGCCAAAAAAAAAAAAAAGAAGGGCAAAATAAAAATGACACTCATATTTAGAATCTTTTTTTAGTGAAAATTTCATAATTGGTATGATATATGTGTATAAATGTACTTTGCTAGTATCTGTCTTTTTTTTAGTTCTAAGAGTAATAGCATTAGGTTTATTCAGATTTTCTATTACAGTATATTCATATTTTCTTAACTGATAAAATGTTCTGTGCAAACTATTAAAATAGTAATATGTAACTAAATATTGTCATATAACTAGGTTGTTATTGCGCAAAGTTTTTATGGTCTCTTGTCACAAAAGTTTATTGTTAAAGTCCATCTGAAATGTGTGACTGTATTAGAAATATGGACTTGTGCCCATTTAAACATTCTTATTGTTCATAATTTCTTCAGAATAGATGTGGTAGCATTATACTTTTTCATTCTGTCCTTCATAGTGTAATCAACTTAGGTATTTTGGATATCAATTTGTAGAGCATATTTAATTTAAATGCCCATTTGATTTTTGCTTCCCACAACAATTTTTCATAAACACTTCATTTTATCTGAATTATCAGACCCAGAGAGGTTCAGTGATTTGCCATACATAGTCATGATTAATAAGAAGCAGATCCAGATTAAGAACTTAGAACTTTTCCTATCCACTTCTCCTTCCATTTCCATCGACTCTCATAGACCTACATTTTTAGTTACTTACATTAATGGAGTATGGTAGAAAAGAGGATAATTGGAAAGTTCGCTTTAGTGTATATACTTTAATCTCTAAATATTAATATGGATATGTGTTTTGGTAACTGGTTAACAAAATTAACTGTCTTAAGTTTCCTGACTTCAAAGAATCAGTTTATGGGACTTCGCTGGCAGTCCAGTGGTTAAGACTCTGTGCTCCCAATGCAGGGCACAAGGTTTGATCTCTGGTCGGGGAACTAAGATCCTACATGCTGCGTGGCAAGGCCAAAAAAACCCCAAAAGAATCAGTTTAAATAATAGCTAATGCTTATATAATACCTATTAATATGTGCCAGACACTGTTCTAGGCATTTTACATATAAGCTCAATTCATATCCATAATAGCTCTATTAATGATACTGTTATTATATGCATTTTGCAAACCAAGGTACGGAAACGTTGAGTGCTTTGCCTAGGGTCACATAGCTAGTAAGTTATAGAGCCAGGAATTAAATGAAAGCTGTCTGGCTCTGGAGTCCATGTTCTTTTTTTTTTTTTTTTTTTAATTTATTTTATTTTATTGAAGTATAGTTGATTTACAATGTTGTGTTAATTTCTACTGAACAGCAGAGTGATTCAGTGTATCACACTGAATTCTTTTTCATATTCTTTTCCATTATGGTTTATCACAGGGTATTGAATATAGTTCCCTGTGCTATACAGTAGGACCTTGTTGGTTATCCATTCTGTATGTAATAGTTTGCATCTGCTAATCCCAGACTCCTAATCCATCCCCCCTCTCCCCTTTGGCAACCACAAGTCTGTTCTCTGTGAGTGTGTTTCTGTTTCATAGGTAAATTCATTTGTGTCATATTTGAGGTTCCACATATAAGTGGTATCACGTGGTATTAGCCTTTCTCTGTCTGACTTACTTCACTTAGTATGATAATCTCTAGGTCCATCCATGTTGCTGCAAGTGGCATTATTTTGTTCTTTTTTATGGCTGAGTAATATTCCATTGTGTATGTGTACCACATCTTCTTTATCCATTCATCTGTCACTTTTCGAATTATAGTTTTCTCTGGATATATGCCCAGTAGTAGATTACAGGATCATATAGCAACTCTACATTTAGTTTTTTGAGGAACCTTCAAACTGTTTTCCATAGTAGCTGCAGCAGTTTACATTCCCATCAGCAATGTAGGAGGGTTCCCTTCTCTCCACACAGGGTCCATGTTCTTGACCAATATATTCTGTGACTCAGTGGAAAGCAACTAGAGGAAGTTGTAATGTCCATAAAGCTGTGATAATAACTTAAAAGTGTATTATTCCTGTGAGAAAATTTAGTATAAGATTTTCCCTGAGTTTAATTTTCAGACAATTTATTTTATTTTATCTTCCCAAGATAAAAATAATTTATCTTATTTTATCTTCCCAAAGATAATGATCAATTTCAGTACTCATTTGATATGCATTTATTGGCTTTCTGTTGTGTGTTAGGCATGTGTTAAATTTTACTGGATCATCTCATTTAGTTTGCAGTCATTCTGACGAGAGTATCTAGGATCATTAAAGTGCAAGTTCCACTACAGTGGGAATCTTATCTGCCTTGTTAACTGCTGTATCTCCAGTGCCTAGAACAGCGTCCAAAACATTGGAGATACTCAAATTATTTTTGAACAAAAATTGTACTATTCTTCTTAACAGAAGGGACAACCAAGACTTAGAGAAGTTTTAGTACTTGTGTGTGGTCATATATATAAAAAGTAGCCGAGTCAAGATATAAACCTGGATATCTGTTATCAAATATCAGATCTCAAAATCTGTGCTCTGGTACAGTATTACCTCTTATACAGATGTATTTGGACTCAGTCCTATAAGCAGTGAGGGGGCACTGCAAATCTTTGAGAGGGGATTGGTGTGATAAAAGCAGTTTTAGGAGTGCAACTCTCTCAAAGATGTGTCGTATAAATTAAATTTCATGTGTCATGTAGAGGAATAAGCATAGGGGAAAAGTCAGACCATTGCATCAATCTAGTATTGACGCAGTGAGGTTGGACTAATATTCTTTTATTTACTCAAAGAATAAATTTGAGTAATATTTCAAGGTAGAAACTGACAGAATGTGGTGGCTTAGTTTGAGCAGAAATTGGAGGAGGTAGATAATTAGCAGGTTTTGAATATAGGTACTTGGATAGAAAATAGATTGATAGAAACAGGGAACTCAGTAACTGAAATAGGGATATCAGGAGAAGTCGTTTTTGTTTTTCTTTTTCTTTTAAGGGCTCCATATGATCAATTTTATTTTATTTTATTGAATTTAAGAAGACAGCAGGAACTAAGTAAGCAAGTAACTGAAGATGATAACACTAAATTTGGGGGGAAAGATAGGAAAAAATACCCTGCATATTGGGATAAATATCCTGCAGATAGGGAAAAAGTACTACTGTTTCTTAAATTTCAAATATTAGGTATTAATCACAATAATTAAGTGAACAATTCTACTTTGTTCCCCCTAAAATAGCCAAACTATTGAGCATATTATTAAACTAGTGGAGGAACATGGCAGTGATATCTGGTGGACTCTTCCCCCGGAGCAACTTCTTCCAAAAGAAGTCTTATCTCAGGTAAATTTCTATTCGTATTTAACAGCCTTTGTTATGTATTGCGTGATTTAATGACAACACGAGATTCCCTGGGAGTTAAAAAGTAGTTATGTTATCATGTCAAGTTCATGAGTTTATTCATCATAAATGAGGAGCCGGTGCAGTTTGAGAGTAGACATTTTTATTTAGCTAGAGAAGCTGGGTATATAGTGTAGCAGTAGAGTGTGAGGGATATTTGCTGTCTCACTGAGGGCCAAGATTGATTTTAACTGCTTTGTTGGCTGAGCAGAGAGAGGCACTTGTGACTTTGAGGGAACAGTGCCTAACATTGCTATATCAGGACTTTGTAGGACATGAATTTGAGTTAACTGATGGCATCACATGTTGAAGAATCCAAATTGGAAGATTATCAAGAAATAAAAAGTTTATATTTCCATTAGTAAATGTATAATTAAGTGGCCACAATCACTTTTACATGGAAATGAAGCAGTTGTACTTAATTGCAAAATACTTAAAAATGTCTGAAATTTCATTTTAAAATGTGAATTTAATGGTTGTAAGTATTTCATTTTCTTAAGACCTTTTTGGGTATTAATTGTAAATGTTGTGATGGCTGTGTAATTAAAATGTTTTTACATTATCTTACTAGGTTGGTGGTCCTGATGCTTTGGAGTATGTGCCAGGTCAGGATATTTTGGACATCTGGTTTGACAGTGGAACTTCATGGTCTTATGTTCTTCCAGGTAATTTAAAATAGTAGATTAAATACCAATCAAGCAGTTTTGAAAATAAATAAATGCTATCAGAAGAAATCTATAATCAAGAACTCTTTTTTTTTTATGCTTTATTTGGAAGTACATCGGCTATAATATAATTTTAGATCTGGAAGAGCTATTGGATCTTTTAATCATTTTTAAAAAATGATTAAAAATCATTTAATCCAATGCTTTCTAAACTTTTTTTTTTCCGTTTGAAATTTTTATATAGAACCACAATATATAAGATTAATAAAAATGGGAATTTTCTTCCTCCTCTCGGTCAGCTCATTCCCCTTGACCCCAAGGCCCTCAGTTCTGTAAAACAAAGTTTGGAAATCACTGAAATAGCCTGACCCAATCATTTTTCAGAAGAGGAGATGAGATTGGATTAGGGTCCAATTAGGTGATGGTTACATAGCTTAGTGTCAGGCTAAAAGTCGGGTACCCTGCTTTCCGGTTCTCATTCGTCTGTACTCTGTTACCTTCTCACAGCTTTACCCCTGTCTATGCAGACAGCTGACTAATTTCTACTTCCTCACAGTTAGGGGAAGCTTTTGACTCCGTGGATAAAAAGGGAGGCGAGATTGGGCAGGAATTAGAAGGGAGTAGTAGCAGGCACACAGAGGACGTGTTTAGATGTGAGAAGATACCTTCAAGGATACTAAGTGAGAAGCTAGAAGTGAAATGAAATAGAGCTTGTCCCCACTGTGAGGTTAAAGACCGGGATGAGGTGCCAGGGAAGCAATGCTGCATCAGACAGGTCCTCACATTGCTGCTGAGTGCTGGCTTTTACCCAGGAGATCCTGTTTGCTTTCTGGAGCAAAGGAATGTGGGAAAACAGCTTGCCTGTTCAGCTGACCATTGTTAAAGGGATGAAGAGGGATCGTGGTCAAGTTTTACCTGGGGTATACTTCTGGTAGTAGGCCTCATTACTGAGAGGACAGCAATGTGATTCCTAGCAGGTAAATGCTAGGAATGCTCTAATTGGGCCTTTCTTTCAGCATAGGAAATTTGAAAAGCAAAATACACAGAAATTCATGCTTACTCTGTATTATTGCTAAACTGTACATAAAAATTCATAATGATCTAATATAATTTTTATAATATTGTATGCAGTAATTTTCAGAATTATTATTTCATACATTTCTCTCACCATACTCAAGAGAAAATATTGCCAGTTTAGGTACTTTGTTTTCCTAAATTATATTGAAAATGTCGGCAGATAACACTACAGAAGGTAGGTAGGTAGGTTAAATAGTGTTATGTTATAAACAGGAAAAAGAGTTACCTCCTACCACATTTGGGGCAGCATCCTGAATTTCAAAATAGAATAAATATGCCATATGTGAAATAGTGCTTATAAAGTATATTTCAAAGTTCATTAGCTGCTTCAGCCTTGGTGAGAATTGCTGCTACTGGCATTGTTGCTTTTTAATTTCTAAAGTGGTTTTATGTTACCAAGTGCAGCACGTGCAAATTATACCTGGAGCCATTGACTGTTAAACTGTGTGAAAATTGTCATTAAAACCTATCTGTGCTGCTGTTGGTGGTACAGATAGAGTTTAGTTGTACTATTTCAAGTTTGTTCTTAACCAACTATTTGACAGTGACAGAAATAGTTTATCAAACGAAATTAGTGGTAAAAATGCACCTAATCAGTAAATCATTTTTTCCTTCCATGTCATATGTAGCTAATTAATTCAAAGAAAGAAAATCATTTTGCCATTTAAACATGTGTGTTGCATGCATAGGAGGATGCCAGAACATAAGTAAACTATCTTCACAGATAATACACAAACCCTATTTTATTTTATTTTATTTCATTTTGGCCGTGCCGTGCGGCTTGTGGGTTCTTAGTTCCCCGATGAGGGATTGAACCCGGGCCCCCGGCAGTGGAAGTGCTGAGTCCTAACCACTGGCCCACCAGGGAATTCCCACAAACCCAATTTTAGACTATAGTTTCTACTTTTTCACTGAGATCTTATATTCCTCTTCCTCAAAAAAAAGTAAAAAAAAATAAAATAAAAATCTTATGAGATTGATCAGTAACAGATTAATTGGTTTATATTTCATCCTGTTTTCCTCCCTTTTCTTCTTTCATGATAAAAAATTTCAAAAGATAGGCAGAAAGAATGAGGTGGGAAGGAGTCCAGATACTAGGTGAATTCATAGTTCAAAAAACCATAAAGCAAAGGTGATTTTCCTTTAAAAAACAAAACAAAATGAGCAGTCATCTACTTTCCTGGGAAGGCTTATTGTACTTTTCATTCTCAGATGGCTTGTATCAAGTCTAATATGAAATGATTCAATGTCTGCATGTTTCCTTGAGAGTGTATTATTGCAAAGTAAAATCAGCTTGATTTTGAGCTTAATTTTAGATTCCAGTCTTCACCAGTATCTAATGTTTAATGAGTTGAATTTGGTGATTACATAGCATACATATCTAGTTTTACTTTTTGGTGACAGATTTTATGGCAGTGAAAGAGATTTCGCTTCTGTTTTCACACCAGGTCAAGTACCTGGTGAGTTCTTTGTGAGTTTCACTGTGAGTGAGTTCAAGGTCAGTAAAACTTAAGAAATTGAAACTTGAACACTTTCTGAAAGGGAATGGCATTTAAAGTGAATTAAATATAAGTAATAAGTCATATCCATATTTCTAAAACATTCTTTAAATGTTAACCAAAGATATTAATTATTGCATTGATTTAAAACTAATTAATATTTAAACTTTTTAAAAAATAGCTTTATTTTTTTGAAAAAATTTGTATAGACGATCTTATTTACAAAGCAGAAATAGAGACACAGACGACAACTTATGGATACCAAAGGGGAAAGAAAGGGGGAGGTGGGATGAATTGGGAGATTGGGATTGACATATATACACTGTTGATACTATGTATAAAATAGGTAACTAATGAGAACCTACTGTATAGCACAGGGAACTCTACTCATTGCTCTGTGGTGACCTAAATGAGAAGGAAATCCAAAGAGGGGATATATGTACAGCTGATTCACTTTGCTGTACAGTATAAACTAACACAATATTGTAAAGCAACTATACTCCAATAAAAATTCTAAAAAATAAAACGAATTAATGTTTAAAATTTTTTAAAAATAGAAAAGTAGAGAGAATCCATACCCCTTGAACCCTTTCCCCACAGCCTTCCCATTATCAGCATCCCACACCAGGGTGGTCTATTTGTTACGTTCGATGACCCCACGTTGACAAATCATTATCATCCAGGGTCCATAGTTTACATTAGAGTTCACTGTTGGTGATGTACATTCTGTGGGTTTTGACAAATGTATAATGGCATGTATCACACAGAATAGTTTTATGGCCCCCCAGATCTTCTGCTCCACCTTTTCATCCCTTGTTCCCTACTAACCTCTGACAGCCACTGATCTTTTTACTGTCTCCATAATTTTGCCCTTTCCAGAATGAGGTATAGTTGGAGTCATACAGGATGTAGCCTTTTCACTTTGGCTTCTTTTACTTAATAATATGTATTCAAGGTTCCTCCATGTCTTTTCATGGCTTGATAGCTCATTACTTTTTAGTGCTGAACAATACTTCATTGTCTGGATATACCACAGTTTATCCATTCACCTGGTGAAGTAATTAGTGTTTTAAAATATTTATTCTACATCATTTCTGATTCTTTTTAACAGATAAATAACTTGAAGTAGAGAAAAGAGATCATTTTTTGAAACAGAAACTTAGATTTACAAATAAGTTTTTTTTAAAGTTACCCTTTTAAGGACATACACAGTACTAATAGCTTAATTTCAAAAATTAATGATTATTTTTAGCAATTATTTTTTGTTTAAATTATTTTTAAATGTATGTACATTAAACAGTAGTTTTGCCAAATGTTTGTGCTGGTTCTACAACCTGCCTTCTTAGTTCAATATAATAATCTTGCTCAGAATTCATCAATTCAGCAAAATTATACAAATTTAGTAATGAAATTGTAGATTATTCAGTTTTTTGCGAATTCCTCTTTGATAGTAATTTTTTAGCAGTTGGTTTATTCTTTAAATTTTTACCATACCTAAATCACAATCCTAGAGGTATTGAACAGTTGTTTCCTCTAAATGTGAATCTTTACTTTTTTTTTGGCTGCTCAGGCAACTTGTGGGATCTCAGTTTCCTGACTAGGAATTGAACCTGGGTCACAGGAGTGAAAGCCTAGAATCCTAACTACTAGGCCACCAGGGAATTCCTACAATTTTCATAAGAGCAAAAGTTATTGTAAAGAAATACTAACTTTTTACCACATGGTTAATCGCTACTTTTCCTGGAATTTTAAGACACCAAACATGCTATGCCTCCATAAGAAGGTTCTAAATTTTTCTTTCACTAAAAGATCTATGCAGGGGCTTCCCCAGCGGTCCAGTGGTTAAGACTCCAAACTTCCAATGCAAGGGGCACAGATTTGATCCCTGGTTGGGGAACTAAGATCCACATGCTGCCAAGAAAATATTAAAAAATAATGATAATAATAATAAAATTACAAAAAAATCTATGCAGGAAGGAAAAAGGATAAAAAATAGGCAGGAAAAAAACGGTACCGTTTCTCCCTCTTGTACACTGCTAGTGGAAGTGTAAATTGGCACAGACCTACCAGAAGGGGTTTTCACATTATGCGTCAAAAGCTTTGAAGTAGTTTTCTGTCTTTTGACTGAGTGATTCCACTTACAGGAATCTGTTCTGTAGTATAGAAGTAATCAGATCTGGATGAAAAATTATGTGTGAAGATATTCATTACAGTATTATTTCAAATAGTAAATGACATTGACCAACAACCCAATGTCCATCTGTAGAAAAATGGCTAAAGTGATATGGCATACATTCATATGATAGAATGATACGCCTCCATTAAGTCATGTTTTTGAACATTTTTTGAACATTAAATGGTCATGGGAAGGTATTATTTAAGGGCGTGTTAAATTTTTAAAAGTGCAGAATACAAAGATGTAGGATATTTACTCATGTAAATATTGGTATGCATAGACAAAATAGTGGAAGGAAATATGCTGAAATAAAGTGATTATCTCCGGGTATCGGGAATATATGTGATTTTATTTTCTTGAACTTTACTGTTTTACAAGTTTCTTAAAGTGAGAATGTGCTTTTTGTTGTTAGGAAAAGAATTAAGCATTACTAAAAATAAACTTACTAGAACAGAAAATAGTCCCAGTAATTAATTATATGAGGTTGTTAAATGATTCTACAGTATACCAGCACTTGAGTTTGACTGTGGTTCGTATTACTTACCATCCAAGACTAAACTTCTCATCTTCATTTTGAAAGTTCCTATAAACTTTATCTTTTCATTTCTTACTCAGTGCTTTGCTACTCCAAAACTTCCCCACCTCCATCTTTTTCTTCTGGTTTCATACACCGTCTTGGCAGGCTCTTTGTTTGCAGAAATTTTCTAGGGTTACATTTCCTTTTCCAGAATGATATTTTGCTCCTTACCCAATTCCAGTAATTCAGCATATATAAGAAATGAGAAAGACACCAAGACTTTACCCTTAATATGAATTAGTTGTTTTGTTGTGCTATTATTAATGGCCTGATTTTATTAGGTACAACATGTGTTTCTAGGACAGAATCAGAGACCATGTATTTTAAAAGTAATTTAGTATACCTAATCACATTTTTGCAAGTATTCCTTCATATAAAACTGTTTGAAAAAATATACCATCAGCAACTATCAAGTGCTCTTTATGATGTATCTTAATAATAATTAACATTTACTGAGTATTTACTATGTCCTAAGCATGTTATATTACGTGTTTAATCTCTAGAACAACCTTGTAAGTAGATTTTGGTGTTATCCTCATTTCAGTGAGGAAGAAATGGAAGCATGGAAAGGTTATGCTAAGGCCCCATGGGTAGTAAGCGCCACAACCAGGATTTGGACCCAGGCAGTCTGAATCTAGCCACTGTGCAGTCTTCAAATTGCTTTTATTCGGCATAGTGTAAGTCCTTAGGCAACAGCCAGCTTTCTTAAAACTAAAAATTTTAGAGCTGGCAAAGATTTTAGAGATTATTTAAACCCTTTGTTTTTTTAGGTGTGTTAATCAAGGCTTGGAAGCAATGATTTCTCCAAGATGACAGAACGTTAGTTGGATTTCATGATTATGGACTGTCATTTCATTAGGCCAGAAGTAGGTATTTTCTGAAGAAATGAAAATTTCTTGGGAATACTTCCTGCTATTTCATTTTCCACTTATTTCAGAGAATTATTTCCCCTAGTATTCTGTTATTAATCTTCTCATTAATTATTGCTACATCCAAAATGTGGTCTCCAGTAGGAAGTTAACATTTTGGGTGGGATGGGGTTTAAGTACTGGTATTGTAAAAGTTTAAATGGTTACAGATCGGTAGAGGAAGAAGGAAAGTAGGATATAGATGTAACATTCTAGATGTTGAGGATAAAATTTTTGTTCTCATTGCATAGGCATTTATCATTTTATATTATCCTAGGCTTTCCTAACTACATAGACTAGGCTAACCTGTGTTTTCACCCTGATAACAACATAGTTATTTCTTGTTTAACAGAAAATCTACCCTATTGGCTATCATCTCCAAGAGGGCAGATAGCACAGTGCCTGCTAGGTGCTTGATAATGTTAGTTGAATTTAACTAATTTAATGTTTGATTACATTATTTCAGTTTTGTCTCCCACCTTCACCCAGATACTCTTTGTCACATAAGGATTACAACACTGAATCTTCAATGTTAGGACATAAGAGCAAATCACCATCATTTTACAAATAAAAAGGGATTGTGGGGGTTTCTTGGAGTTCTGAGTTTAGGTTTAAAATATGGACGTAATCTTCCCCAAAGACCTCATGCTCCTTTTTTTGAAAACCATTTTTATTCTGAAAAGTCACAGAATAGTATAAAGAAGTACATACCTTCACCTAGATTTTCCATAGTCAACATCTGGCCTCATTTGCTTTATATATATTTTTTCTATATGGATATATAAACAAACTTTATTCTGTACAATTTAAAGGTAAGTTGCAGACTTGATGCTCTTTTATCCCAAAATATTTCAGTGTGTATTTCCTGAAAACATGGACAGTCTCTTGTATAACCAATATGAACATCAAAATCAGGAAATTAGCACTGATTCCATACTGTTACCTATCTATAGATCTTACTCCAATTTCACCCAGTAATGTCCTATATGGGAAAAGAAAAAAATAAATAAAAAGCGGTCTAGACCCAATCTAGGATCTCATGTGACATTTAGTTATCTCTTTAGTCTCCTCATTTTGTCCTTGTCTTTCATAAACTTGACATTCATGAAGGTACAGGTGGTTTATTTTGTAGAAGATAGTACCTCAGTTTGGGTTTCTTTGACGTGTTCTCATGATTGGATTTAGATTGTGCATTTTCGGCAGAAATATCACAGAAGTGATACTGTGTCCTTTTCAGTGCATCATGTCAGAAGTCACATGATGTCTTTTGGGGGTGATGTTTAACTTTGATCACTTGGTTAAGGTGGTGCCTGCCCATTTTCTCTTGCAGGGTTACTCCTCCCCCACCCCCATCTCCCCATCATAATTGTTATTATACGTACCGTTGACCCTTGAACAACGTTGGTAGGGGCACCAACCCTCCATGCAGTCCAAGTCTAACTTCATAGTTGGCCCTTCATATTCGTGGTTCCGCATCCATGGATTCAGCCAGCAGATCATGTAGCACTATAGCACGTATTTAGTTAAAAAATTCCGGGTGTGAGTGGGCACTCACATTTCAAACCAGTGTTGTTCAAGGGTCAGCTGTATCTTGTAGAGAGATACTTTAAGACTGTGGAAATATCCTGTTTTCTCACCAGATTTTCACCTAGTATTTAAGCGTCCTTGATGATTTTTGACTGAAATGATCATTACTTATGATGTTTGCCAAATGGTCCCGTATTTCGGATTTTTAACTCTTGAATCAACTGTTGTTATTTGTTGAATGCTGAAGTAGCTCTCAAGCTTGGGTACATATATGTTCTAACGAATTTGAGGCTAAATTATTTGTACGGCATTTTTTTTTCTTTTGCCGTGTTTTTTCTTAAAGACTTAATTTTTTAAGAGCAGTTTCAGGTTCACAGCAAAATGAAGAGGAAGGTGCGGAGATTTCCCTGTACCCTCTGCCCTCACACAGGCAGTCTTCCCTGTTATCAAGGTCCCCCACCAGAGTGGTACATTTGTTACAACGGATGGACCTACCTTGACACATCATCATCATCCAAAGTAGATAGTCTACATTAGGGTTTACTGTTTGGACAAATGTATAATGACATGTATCCATCATCATAGTATCATTTGGAGTATTTTCACTGCCCTAAAAATCCTCTGCACTCTGCCTGCTCATTCCTCACCTGCCCCGCCACCAGCCTCGTGCCTCAACCCCTGGCTCATAGGGCTTTTTTATGCTTTGCCCATCTTTTGACTGGGTCGCTGTCAAATTAGAAGTTAATAACTTGCCCTTTATAAGACATTTTTTCCTAATTTGTTTAATATCTTGGTTAAGTGCATATGCTCCGTGGCCAGATGGTCTACATTTAGACTCCATGTCTACTGCTTACTGTCTGCATAACCTTTGGCAAGTTATAAAATCTCTCAGTGTCTCACTTTCCTCATCAGTAAAATGGGGATAATAATAATACCTACTTTCTAGAGTTACTATGAGAATTAAATGACAACATATAAAGTTATTGGATACTTAGCAAATAATTGTTGAATTAATAAAAAGTTTATTTTCATAAAAGATTTAACTGGAAATATTGATATTGGTAGTTAATATGAATCAGTCCCTAATTTAGATAATATTTTAGTTATCTGTGGTTTGGGAGATCATACTCCAAGGTTTATTTATCTTGATTAATAAATTGGCAGTGAGGGTAACAGCCCAAGTGAATGCAACCTAGCCATTGGGTATAGCATGACACAAGAAATAAGTAACGTGATTACTTTTAATATTTTAATACCTTGATAAATATTCATTTCCATTTTCCTATTTAATTAACTTAAATTTGTTTTTTCATATTTATTTTTGAGGTACTGACCAAAGAGCAGATTTGTACTTGGAAGGAAAAGACCAGCTTGGGGGTTGGTTTCAGTCTTCCTTATTAACAAGTGTGGCAGCAAGGAATAAATCACCTTTTAAGTAAGTATTACACCTGAGCTAAACAAATCAGCACACGGTTGAGTATTTCTACTGAATACTCGCCAGTGTGTGAAGCACTGTACTGAATAATATGTATATGATAAAACACTGCCCTTAATTAGCTTATAGTCTGCAGTCTCAGGAGACAAAAATGGAGACAGCAATACAAAGAAGCCTTGTCACTCCAATACAGGTCATAATTCCTAGAAGAGGTAAAACCGGCATTGACTGGAGTAGTGGAGAAACCCACACGATGGATGTGGAGAAGGATATTCTAGCTTGACTGAGGACAGCCTCAGTCAGATATCCTTACATTTGTAATTTCCACAAGTGGCTAATGGATGGAAATATTTCTTTAGTGAATTTCATTAAATTAGGGATTCTTATTTAGTTACAGGGACTAGCTTTTCCTTATTCAAATATGTGAATGGAGGTTCTAATCAGAAAGATTCTTTAATAGCTTAAGATTTTTGCTATCTTAAAGTGAAAACCCATCTCACAATTTGCATGTTTTATGTCTCTTGTATAACATGCTTTTAAAAGTCGATAGAACAGCAGATACATATTTCTCTCAAATTGTCCTTTTGAAGATAATTTTTTTTTTAAGACATACTTTTTCCTGGTTAGTTTTAATGATCAAAATCAGTACATAATAGATGCTCAGGAGATAATTGTTTAGTGAATGTAAACATAAAAATTTTGTGTATAAGAGAGCTTACTATTTATCAGGATAAACAAGTAGCTGAGAATCAGACTTTGAAGAAAAGTTTTCATACATAATTTGTCAAGAAAAAAGATTTTTATGTCAAACTAAGTTACTCTTTTTAAGCTGTGAGTCATCTTCAAAAAGACCATCATCATTGTGTTCATTATTATAATAGCTAATTTGTCTTCTTAGGACAGTGGTTGTTCATGGATTTACCCTTGGAGAAAAGGGAGAAAAGATGTCCAAGTCTCTCGGGAATGTCATTGATCCTGATGTTGTCATTAATGGAGGACAAGTAGGTGGTTCCCTAAAAATTCATTTTATTTTTTTTTGGTACGCGGGCCTCTCACTCTTGTGGCCTCTCCCGTTGCGGAGCACAGGCTCCAGACGCGCAGGCTCAGCGGCCATGGCTCACGGGCCCAGCCGCTCCGCGGCATGTGGGATCTTCCCAGAGCGGGGCACGAACCCGTGTCCCCTGCATTGGCAGGCGGACTCTCAACCACTGCGCCACCAGGGAAGCCCCAATTCATTTTATTTTTAAGGCTAAGTTGGCAGCCAGAACCCTTAATATAGTTACTTCAATGTAAAAAAAAAAAAACAAAAACCTCACAAAACTATCTTTTATACTAATAGCAAATGCTTTACCATGTTTTAAATCTAGACTCTCAAATGATATGTGATTTTTTTCTTTTGTTTTGAAAAAGGGCAGGGTTGGGATTGTGGCCCTTTTGACTCATTTCAGGTCTGAATCTCCAGTTAGGTCCTGAGCCATGCTATCCCTCTTTTAATTGTCTGAACTTTAAAACTTTATAAACTGTAGTTTTACAGTTAAACAGAAACAGTATAGGAAAAAAATTAGATCACATCTTCTAAATGCATGTTTCAGGGAATTCCCTGGAGGCCCCGTGGTTAGGACTTGGCGCTTTCCCTATGGGGGCCCAGGTTCAATCCCTGGTCAAGGAACTGATATCCCGCAAGCCATGCAGCCATGAATAAATGAATGAATGAATGAATGAATGTTTTATTATTATATTCTTGGAAATGATACACTTTAAAGCAAGTCATTAATGAACATCAGTCTGGGGTTGCTGATACTTTGGTTTATTTTGGAGTTGCTTTCAGAAAAGAAATCCCTTCTCTGTTATTTTACTCCCTTGGCTTTTTACTGCCCTCCTAGTGTCCAGTAATCATCTCTCTTTGTCGGAGTAGCTTGGGAATATTGCGAGGGAAAAGCAATCCTTCCCCTCCCCCGGCCCACTCCCCCATCACAGACACATCTGGGGCAGTACTCTGTCCACCTGCTGTAGTGGCTGTTTACAGACATGACAGGAAGCCACTGAACAAGATTGCAGGCCGAACTCTCCCTTTTTCCAGTTTTGTTGTTGTTTTAGATTCAGCCTGATCTCTGAGATCATTAGCCCTTATTTTGTTACAGTACGGTTATATTTTATGCTTACATTTTGCTCAAACATTTCTGAATAGGAGTCTTACCTAAAGCCTCTGTTCACCAAATTGTAATCGAAAGCCATTTATATGTTTATATGTTTTTTTCCCTCAATGAAAAGGATCAAAGCAAAGAGCCTCCCTATGGTGCTGATGTCCTTCGCTGGTGGGTCGCTGAGTCCAATGTCTTCACTGAAGTGATAATTAGTCCATCTGTACTGAATGCTGCCAGAGATGATATTAGCAAGGTCAGAGTCACTACTCTTTCAATTATGTACTATTCCCGAATGAAAAGTTTACTGAGTCGTTGTTAAAAAAAAATGAGGCACATTTTTGTTGGCACTTCACAACTGAATGAAAATGAGTTCTCCACATGTTATGAGCTTTTAAAAATATCCTGTGCTAATTTATTTGTTTAAAAATATTAGTAGTAATGCTGATAATTTTATACACTGTCTTTTTATATTTTAATATAATATGAAATTATACTAATTTTGTATACTTTTTAATGTGCTCAATGACTGTGCACATTTATTCCATTTATTTTTACCTATACAACATTCTTAGCGACACAGATGAACAAACGTGGGCCACTGAAAGGCGATTTGCCCTTAGATTTTAAAGAAATATAATGAAAATTCAGTTTTTATGTATAAAGTACAGTGGTTGTTTCTGCAACTGAACTTTTGAAACGAGAGTTTTTCTGCATTTGTAGTCTTATTATAGGAATGATATAACAAAGTATCCCATTAAGAAAGTAACATGAGTTGGATAAAAATTATAAAGAAAATAATTTTTCAGTAATAATTGAAGGACTCATATATTGTTTGACTGTATATTTTTTTCCTCAATATTTATAGCTTAGGAATACACTCCGCTTTCTTTTGGGAAACGTGGCTGGTTTCAACCCAGAAACAGATTCTATCCCTGTTAACAATATGTATTTCATAGACCAGTATATGCTACACTTACTGCAGGATTTAGCAAACAAGGTAAGTGTGCATTAATAAGCTTTTGGAAATAGCACAGTTGTATGTTGAAATTTGGGTTGTACACGAGTGGAGCATTCCTTATTAGAAATAGTATCTAAAAACACTAAAAAAAGTTATACTTGGGCTTCCCTGGTGGCGCAGTGGTTGAGAGTCTGCCTGCCGATGCAGCGGACACGGGTTCGTGCCCCGGTCCAGGAAGATCCCACATGCCGTGGAGCGGCTGGGCCCATGAGCCATGGCCACTGAGCCTGCGCGTCCGGAGCCTGTGCTCTGCAACGGGAGAGGCCACAACAGTGAGGGGCCTGCGTACCGCAAATTTAAAAAAAAAAAAAAAAAATTTGATAAATTCCACATGGTCCTAGGTTGATTAGGTATGAAGTCTTATGATTTCTTTCCTGGTCTCTCAAAAGACTACAGGAGTACCTGGTGGCAGCAGTAGGCCCAGGCCTCCCCTCAGACCACATTTTTCTCTTGAAATCAGTTCCATGTATTTCTTTAATAGGAAGGAATAAAATAGAGTTGTACTTTATTTAACTGCAGAAGTATAGAAATATACATCTCAAAAGTATAGAAATAACTGAAATGATGATTCCTATGTTGTCTTATAAGATATCCTGTCATATATAAACACAAATATTTTGTGTTTTCTCAAAAATTAAAATTGCTTCCACATACCCTTAAGAGTCGTACATGCAGATTTTCGCCCAATTTGACTTTTCAGGCATAAATGAAGGAACATTGGTAACTTAAACTCTTTGCGGTTTTAAAATAGTGTGGCTTCATCATTTAAAACCGATCTTTTCATTTGGTGTGTGTTCTTTTGTAGTTTTCAGGGTAGACTATTCAGTGTTTTCTGAGGATGATGACTTTCATATCCAGAAATGACGTTTTAAAGATCCTTAAGTGCTCTCGCGTTTTGCCGGTTTTGTATCTGTCTGCCTTTGAAACATATTTTGAAAAGGAACATATTTTGCTCATGATGACTTGCATTTTTATTTGCTCATCCCAGCTTCCAAATTTATTTTGGCTTTGTTCCCTAGATTACCGATTCATATAAGCAGTATGACTTTGGAAAAGTTGTTCGGCTATTACGAGCATTTTATACCAGAGAACTCTCCAACTTTTATTTCAGCATAATCAAAGATAGGTATGTATGACTGAATATTGAAATACTCAGCAAACACTGCTTGAACATCTGCGCTGCCTGGCAGATGTTGGAAAGCAGAGGCGAGCAAGAGGGGCTGCCCTGTACCGTTATTAAGAAGTTGGGTTCTTGAGTCAAGTCTGATTAGGAAGTTTCATCCTGTCACTAGCTTTATGAGCTGAGGCAACTTATCCTATAATCTCAGTTTTTTAATCTGTAAAATGGTGACGATAATACATGTCTCAGAATGTGGAAATGAAAAGATACAATATAAGTCATGTGCTGAATGCTGTGTTTGACAGAGTAAGTGCTCAGTAAGTACTAGCTGTGAATATGACGTAGCGAACGTACTGCTTGTCCTCAGGAGTTTGCTGTCTTTGAGGGGGATATTTCTTAGAAGTATTCAGCCAGTTATTAATATAATGACATTGTATCACATCAGCGATACCCTTTTAGAGGCAGGCTTGGTGCTGTCTTCATGTTTTGCTCCAGAATGCAGGCGACACGGTGTGACTCTTATGTGTGACAGTAACTGAGCCAGTGTGAGGTGTCAGCAGCAGTCTATCAGCACCTCAGGGACCTTCCACTGGGACGGTAACTCCCAGTCCTTCCCTTGACACACTGAGAGGGTCACAGGGGTGGGGAGTCACATTTTTAAATACCTTCAACTAACATTAATTTTCCTTTAACACAGTTGTCTAGATTCTAGCTGTTACTGATCGGAAAAACAGAATTGGACATAGCGTAGGTATGAGAGTTTTTGATGAGGTGGGCACACTGGAAGGCACAGAGGATGTTATCAAAAAGGTTGTATGGGGCTTCCCTGGTGGCGCAGTGGTTAAGAATCTGCCTGCCAGTGCAGGGGACACGGGTTCGTGCCCCGGTTTGGGAAGGTCCCACATGCCGCGGAGCGGCTGGGCCCGTGAGCCACAACTACTGAGCCTGCGCGTCTGGAGCTTGTGCTCCGCAACGGGAGAGGCCGTGACAGTGAGTGGTCCCCACTCGCCGCAACTGGAGAAACCCCTCGCACAGAAACAAAGACCCAGCACACACAAAAATAAATAAATTAAAAAAAAAAAAGTTGTATGATGGAATATTTTATCCTTTAATTAGAAGACGTTGGAGCCATAGGCTTAGGCACTGTCAGAATGAACTCAGCCTGAGGCAGATCCCATCTTGGCAGTCATCGTGTACAAAGTGTTGTCAACCACTCAATAAGTTGTTCTTCAACAGGCTTTATTGTGAAAATGCAGATGATCCCAAACGACGCTCTTGTCAGACTGCATTAGCCGAAATTTTGGATGTAATGGTTCGTTCTTTTGCTCCCATTCTTCCTCACTTGGCTGAAGAGGTATTCCAGTACGTACCTTACATTAAAGGTAAGAAATACTTGATTTGTTCTCTGAATGAGAAAGACCCTGGCTGAGGGTGCAGCTTCTCATTTTATCTACTTCACAAAAGAGGCACTTATTCATCTACAGTGACTGTTTTGTGGCCTTTTGCATCTCGATCATTTAGTAGTTTCTGCACCTGTGTGTGGAGTAGGATGAATTTCAGCATGGTCTTCATGCCACCTTAAAGTGCTTTCTGAAATGTATTAGCAGCTTGACTATATTGAGAAATCACTTTTTCTTAAATACCTTTATAAATGTCAGAAATATATTTTAGGCTTTTACTAAAACAAACGTATAGTGCCTGTGAATATTTTTATAATAGTTTTTTCTGTCTGGTTGTATTAATAAGCTTACAGAAAATTAGAAACTGTAGAATTCTAGAAAGAGGACAAAAGTCACTCATGATCTTACTTATAACCCAGAGACAACTACTGTAATATTGGGATATTTCTATTTTATTTTCTTCTAGGCATCCTTTGAGATCTCACTGTATATCTTTATCCTTTGTTTACATTTCCAAATGTTGATATAAATGTGTGGTAAGCATTTAGGATGGCTCCGTGCTAATTGTCATAAATAACAATTCTTATTTTCCATGCATAGTAAATATTTAATGGTTTGAGCTTTATATACAGTTTAAAATACATGTAAATTGGTTAATTTTTTTTTTTTTTATAAGAACCCAAGAGTGTTTTTCGTACTGGATGGATTAGAACCAGTTCTATCTGGAAGAAGCCTGGACTGGAAGAAGCAATAGAGAGTGCATGTGCGATGAGAGATTCATTTCTTGGAAGCATCCCTGGCAGAAATGCAGCTGAGTATGAGGTTATCATTGTGATTGAGCCTGGACTGCTTTTTGAGATAATAGAAGTAAGTAGCAATTTGTTCCTTTTGAAATGGTGTTCATATCATACAGCTTCATGTGAAATTTAGTTTTAAAAAATCTCAGTGTAAATAATATATTTAAAAAAAATTATAAATTAGGATTTCTGTTTTCTAATCCTAATACTAATCACTGATTCTTTGTTTCCGACTCCTCTGTGCTTCCTTTTTCTTCTCTTATGAAACATGTACTGTTGCTACTTATTTTTTAGGTTGGGATGGGAAGGTGTAATAAAGTTCTATTTGAAATGTAAGCCCTCAGGGCTAATTAGACAATATGGCAGTCGTATCGGAATACACAAAGATTGGAAGCTTTTGAGAATTTTGTCCATCTGGACCAGATTCAAAACAAATCCCCAAAAATATTTTTATCTTTTTCTCATGAGATCTGAAGAAAATTCATTTGCTCCAGCAAATTATCATGTGATCTCAAAGCATTCATCCTATTTTTTAATTTTCAAAAGGGCCATCAGAAGTTTCTTCTTGGGATCCTTAGGGGTTGATTGGGCAGACTGACCTATAGCTTAACATAGACTCAAGATTTTTCTCTAGTTTTAACGTTTGAGAAGAAAATTGGTAGTGAATATGTTTTTTAAAAAAGTTTTACTGGTATCATAGTTTACTAAAAAATGACCGTCTCATTTGGTTGGAACTTCAATTTAAACTTTTAATAATATAATTAAATTGATTAAGATTTGAGGCTTGAAATAGCCAGTAGGTATACGATTGTTGATCAGATAACAGAATTTTGGTAAGGTGTTCACATTTTAAAATTTACAAGTTGGGAAGCTGATGACTCCATTTTATGAACCAGGAAACTGAGCCCCATTGAAGCTGTGACCTGGCTGGGGCCACACAGCCTAGTACTGGGCTTTTCCCCTACATGTCATGTTTCCTTTGACTTCATTAGGTCTGAGTAATAAGCTGAAAACAATACAGCTTGTTTGGATCATTTATATTGGAAAAAAAATACTTTGGGATTTTCAAAAATGTGAATGTATTTTTCTTAGGAATTACACTAACTAGCTAATGGAGTCCTGGATCTGTCAGTTACTAACTGTATGAATTTGTTAAAACCAAATTAATCTCTGAATCTCCTGTTTTGTCATGAGCTAATTTTTTTTTCCTTAAGGAATTTTGTATTACTTAGCTCACACACTCGTTTTGAAGATGGAAATTACAACAAAAAATGTAAGAGTGCTTATCAGATATCCAGACTGTGTGCTTCAGAAGAGCTCTGTGCCTTACTCAGATTGTCACCATTGGTCTGCACTGCTAAAAGCAGATCCTTGTTTAGATAGTATCTTAACCCCTCTCCTACTGTAGGAAGCATGATACAGGGAAGAAGTGTGGGCTCTGAGGTGGACAGACCTGGGCTGGAACTGCAGCTGTACCATTTACTGGTCAGGAACGCCTGGCAAGTTAACCTCTCTGAGCAAGCTTCCTCACTTGTAAAATGGGGATAAAAAACACTGTAGCTGTTTTGTGATCATTACAAATACTGGTTGGACATTTAGCCATCTAGCAAAGTGAAGTGCCTGGCTTACAGTGTATTCTCAATCAATATAATTAATTAGAAGTTTTTAGTTATTACCTTTTATACTAGTAAGAATTGATTTATTTAATAGTATTAGCTCAGGAGGTAATGGTCCCAAAGGGTTCCTCACCAAACACAAGAACTTGCAGCATCTCTTTTTATAACCTGTTTATGGTAACAGCTTAATTTAGATAGATAGTAACTTGCAAATGCTCGTGCCCAGATGCTACAGGCTGAGGAGACTTCCAGCACCTCTCAGCTGAATGAATTAATGATGGCGTCCCAGACAACTTTGCTCTCTCAGGAACCACGAGCAGTAACTGCAGATGTCACTGAGCTTAAAGGGACATTTCTAATCAACCTAGAAGGTAAGAAGGAGGTGAGGGTAACAGTGGTATCTGGGGAACTGAATGATAATTGTAGGTCATCTCCAGCTTTGCAGTGGACTACTTGTATTCTAAAGGCACATACACACTTGGAATACGGTTTTCTATGGAAGCAGTGTCAACAATGGCCAGGTTTCAAAACTAGCTCTCAAAGTGCCGTACCTGCCGATCTTAGGAACACAGGGGTAGGGGGAGGA
Organism: Orcinus orca; assembly: GCF_937001465.1. Classification (NCBI taxonomy): domain Eukaryota; kingdom Metazoa; phylum Chordata; class Mammalia; order Artiodactyla; family Delphinidae; genus Orcinus; species Orcinus orca. The sequence continues at coordinate 14,725,895 of NC_064559.1, read as the reverse complement.
GAGGGAATAAGTCATTGTCACTGCATGTGAAGTCAGTCTACCTTACTTTGGTTGGCTTTTGTGCCCCCTGTCCTTCGATACTTAGTCCTGCCCAGCCCTGCTACCCTTCCCCACTGTTGAGTCTAAAATTTCTTATTATGCTCACCCCAAATTAAAGTGTCATGTAGCCACTGTTAATGAAGAATCAAGGAAGTTTTATTGAACTCATTCCCACATTGATATAAGCATTTTGTAGTTATTTGTTTGATAGGGGATTTTGTCAGCTTAATTCATTCTCGTTGATGGAAAGGAGGCCGAGTAATGTTAAGAGAGAAAAACATGCAGATATTTTGGGAAAAGTGATGCTGCCTGTGCTTTTCATAATAGCTTTTAGGTACCAGCAGGAGGTGGGAGGCATCGGTTGAAATCTGAGGCCTGGCAGCATTGACCATGTAGTAGATTCTGGCTTAATTTGCTTTTCAAAATGTTAATCTGCATTCTCTGTGCAATGACTAGAAAATAATTTACTTTCTTTACTGTACATTACCAGTCTGAGGTCTATTCATTGTGGAGAAGTTTTTGTTTCCTTTTGTCCAAACCAAGAAGTTTAATGTGGGGACACTGCCATTGTCAGTCTAATTTGGCTCTTTTTAAAATTCTTAAACCAGTATGTAGCTGGAGAGGCAGTGTAATTTATCAGAACTGCACCCAGATGAAGAGCTAGAAGGCCTGCTCTGCCTGAGTAGATACAGAACTCAGTGACCTGTGGAAAAATCAGTCTCTCAGGGTCTCAGATTCCTCATCTCTCCCCAGTCAGTCAGGTTGTATGAGTGAGTGAGTCCACTGTCTTGGCTGTTTATGTACAGATGTGCAAATGAAGCGGTATTTTCCAAGGCAGGAAGGAGGAAGCTTTGAAAAAGGAGCACCTGCCAACCAATTAAAAAGTAAAGAGCTGTACAAGTTCAGTGGCCTATCAAAAATACTCTTCACGTGTTTTTCTTTCATAGGTGGTGATATTCGTGAAGAGTCTTCATATAAAGTAATTGTCATGCCAACTACCAAGGAAAAATGCCCTCGCTGTTGGAAGTACACTGCTGAGTCATCAGACACACTCTGTCCGCGATGCACAGAAGTTGTGAGAGGGAAGTAATACCTCGCTGTGTGTTGAGGGCTTTCTGAGCAAGAACTTCTGACGGGACTGCCTGGGGGTTTAGGTGGACTGTTCACAGCACTGCAAAGAAATCCAAGATTTAGGTAATGAGTGGAAGAGTAAGTGGTAGAGGATGAGAGTCAGAGTTAGAGCTACAAGCTTTTTCTGCAACAACTAAATAAAAAATGATGTGTATATATACACATGGAAAAATATACCTATGCAGATGGATCCATAATGGACTTCCTCAGAACACAGACACTGAAAATGCTTGCCTACAAATGTGGCTCAGCAGAAAATGTTTTATATTTTATCAGTCTTCTTGACTCAGTATTTAAGTTCTATAATGTCTGTCTAAAAATAAAGGCACCTGGGAAATTACTGACTGATGGTGGTGCAGAAGTTGTGAATATCCAGTAAAAAACCTGTGGTTTTGAAGGGGAATGGCAGAGGGGTGTCTCGCTTAAGAGATGACAAGAGTAATTTCACTCCGCCTTAACAGCACGCACCGACCTTTTCAGAACAGCTAGTTTTTGGGTTGCCTTGGAAGCGAAGACATCACCAAGTTTGTTATTCTCCTGTAAGAGCGGAAAGTATCTTAATACTTATATTTATAAATGTTAAGGAAACAACATGAAAGCTGAAAATTTATTTCACTAATACACATAAAAGTTCACTACAATGAACAGACACAGAAAATAGCAGTATATACAGAATTTGACTACTTACAATACATTACAGTAGATAATAGGGCATTTTATAAACAATTCAGTACTGGATTAAAATCTTTCCAAGGATGGTTAATTCTGTTTAGCAGAAATACAGCAAATCCATTCCTGTCAGGGTGAGAGAGGGCTTTCACTGTTGCTGTTGAGTACTTTAAAAATATTTGTCTCTTGTAAGTGAAATGAACCACAGCAACTGCTAAGAGAACTTATTATTCCATGTATGCTTAGTGTTATTAAATCTGAGTTTTCTGTGATTTTAAACTGTAATCAATTTCTTTTTTAAAGAAAGCAATTTAAATTGAACTTCAACCTTAGTTTAATTTTTATAACAAAGGTGAGACACTTTTCTCCATACCTCATTTTTCTTTTTGCAAAAGCATGAACCATTTAGAAGCTTGGTGTGCTATATTCCTCTTCATTTGCATTTATCCTGTCTCTTCTAGTTCTACATCTAAATACAACCTGTAATGCAGAATTTATGATTATTTGAACGCTTTTGTTTTCCTTTGCATTATACAACAGAATTTAACAAGGTATAAAATGCCTATTTAATGTTCATGAGGAAAGGTGCATTGGGGGGTTGGCCGTGGGAGTAGATCTAAGAAAACACTACTCGCTGGTTATCGGTTTCCCACCAATAACTGCAGTATGTGCAACATGCCTGTTTCAGAAACTGTCCATTCTGTATCGTTATTTGTGGCTCTTCATGGTTACACAATGCATACACAGGTATTTATTTTCCTTTCCTCTATCAGATTTATTTTAAAAGCCCTTAATGAAGTAGTAAAATATTTAACTGCTTTTTTTAATCATACAACTGAGAATTCAATTTTAAAATTCTTTGAATGGCAATGTTTAGGATTATAAATCTTAACTAGAGACTCAATGCTTTGTTATGGTTCTAGGAGCCATATTTCAGCTGATTAATATTCTCAACAATCCCCAAATTTGATTACATGTCCTACTAGAATAAGTTCAGCCAGTTTTATTATCTAAAATGCTTATTAGATACCCTCTCCCCCAAAAGTGATAATGGAATCAAAGTGACTATGATTTATTAATCTTTAAAAACGCCTGTAATTCCAAGTTTCTTTGACCAGCCTCCAAGGTTCGTAACTACTTTCAGAGTATTTAGAAAAGTCACAGAAAGAACTAATCTTTCAGAATGCACGCAAGTGACTATATAGAGCTAGACATGTTTACGAGAAATCATATAAATGTGTCTGGATGGGGCAGCAGAGATTCCAGCAGAGGCTGAGAGGCTAGACCAGCCCGAGGTCGTTTTCAGTGTTTCTATTGCAGCGTGTGCCTCAATCAGACATACAAGGCCCTCACCCCACGTCCTCAAGACATCGGAAAAATTAATCTTTCAAGATTTTATCGACAAATAGTAATTATTAAGTTTTAGACAGTTCTTATTTGGATGTGATCTCTTAGTTAAAAAGAATTTACACTGGGATATCCTCAAACATCAGACTTTTCCTTTATGTTCCTGATTAACGCCTCAAATTTGTACAATTGCGAGAGTTGGCTTCTTCCTAAGGAAGTGAAGAACAAACTTCTGTATCACAACGAGTTGCTACGAATAACAACTGTGATCCAGGACATGTCAGTACTCGCACTGTATGGCTACATTCCAAAGATTTACCATAATAAATACTTGGTGTTATTTGTACAGCTCTTTACAGAGTTTTGGTTTACAGTTTTTTGGTTAATTTGGTTTTAATCAACAAATGATTATTCAGCACTTGGACTGCTCTAGGCACTGTAGGGTACAAAATTAGTTGTATTTATCCTCTCAAGCCAGCTGTGAGGTAGGTTCGCTAAAGCTGTAGTATCATCACTAAGCATTTTCTGTATTGTTCTTAAGAACAGGTAACATTACGAAATCCCAGAAGCAGACATCTCAAAACACTCGTAGGAAAAATAAAGTTGGACCTTAGATTTTTAGCATCTTTGCCCCTTTTTTTAAACGTAAGTTTTACAAGATAATACATTTTTACAATTACCTGATGTGGATACAGCTTTGAATCTTGGCAAAAAGCAAATCTTAACTTGCATTTTAATTAATTTTGCTGTGTTGCTTGCATCTTAGATTCTGTTTTGGCAAGTACAGCAGGTTAAGGGTTCCATTTAGTGTCCATTCTGATGAATATATGATCTTGAACCCATTATTCCGCCACAGGCAGGGTCATCCTCCTCTGATGGCAACAGCATAACCTCTGGGAAAGAAACCTGTCAGCATCCAGAGCTCCAGGGGGCAGTGCCCCAGTACGGGACCAAGCATGATAACAAAAGCGTTTTCCCAACATTTACTAAAAAGAAAGTGGTGTACTTCTCTCATGTAACTGGTGGGGACTATACATGAACACGTTTAAATTTAATTACAATAACGTTTTGAGTACGAAATATAGAATGTTATAATAAGAACATAATCTGTAAATTATAACCAGTTTTAAATAGCAAAGTTTAACAATAAAGCTACTTAAGTGCTTGAATTAAAAATAAACAGTCAAACATCTGCAAGAGGAGTTAATAGTATAGTTGATACTTGTTCATATTTTATCATCAGTATTAACCAAAGGAGGGGAATTTAGCCAAGACTGCACTTTTTAAAAGTAATAATGTATTTTTATTTATTTTACAAAAGGAAAAAAACCATATTCCCTCCATAAAATTCCAGATCTTACTGTGTAAAATAACCATGCACTAATTCATATTATAGTCACACAATTTTAGACTGTTTACAGTAGATAAAGTGTCATAAAGGAGGAATAGCTATGGCTTCCACAGCTTCAGTGAGGTGCAAGGCTAAACTATACTGCCCGTGGTTTTCTGGTAAAAGCTCAATTACTTTATTTACTAGTTTAGCTGTTGTTGCAATTGGCACTTCTGTGTTTTGAAGATCCTGGGGGCTCTGCAAATGGGACACAAAAATAACCCGTCAGTTACATACAACTGAATCATCTTACTTGAACTTAAGCATTAGCCAGAGAGTAATTTCCCAATAAAAATGCTTTTCTTCAGAACTAAGTAGATTAAACTTAAATTTTTCCTCTACTGAAAATGCACATGAAAAAACATCCAGTGACCTGCTGACTCCTCTCACTGCCGGCACTTACCATGGCCTTCAGCCAGGTGCACAGTGTCGGGGGCAGCCTGGCAAGTAGCTCCAGCCCCTCCCTCGTCTGCGTGCGCAGCACCGCGTGTGCCAGCCGCTGCCCTATCAGCACCAGCAGCTGCGAGGCCAGGACCTCTTTGTCCTGAACCTGGAGGATGGCCTGTGGAGATGAACGTGAACAAACAGATGCAAAAGCTAACAGCTGGGCTTCCTTTAGGAAAGGCACCACCCGTGCCTAGTTCGGTGCCTAGGAGAGGCTACTTCATTTCTGAGGTATGGCCATTTATACAACCAAAAGAAAGCCCAATTCAAACAGCATTTAAAACCCAAATTTCTTCTCATCACCTGACCTTGGCCGCCTCTTATCTCCTAATTTTTCAGTTCAGCATGACTACAGGAGTCATTTTCAAGCTTTAGGCAAAAGAAGGGATTATATTAAATCATGTTGTGACTAACCGTGGGCTATGAGACCTCCTGTGACCTGGTCCCTGACCTCAGACCTCGTGTTCTTTCTGCCTCTAGCAGTAAGAGGCAGAAAACCTCCCCCTGGTTTTCTGAGTGGCTGGGCTGCTTCTTATCCTTGGGGGCTCGGCTCTCATGTCACCTCTGACCACCCTGTTATACTTCTGTTTATTCACATGGTCTTGTGAATTTTCTTCGCAGCATTTACCACTCAGTACAGAATTGAGCATGCGTCTCTGCTCCTACGAGTAGACTGTGGATTCTGAGGAAGGCACCCTGTCTGTTTTGTTTATGGCTCTGTCCCTCTGCATAAAACAGGCCTGGCATATGGCAGGAGTTACACTAAACATTGACCAGAAACAGGAATCTGATTAGTTTTCTATTTTAATTCTCTTCACGTTTTGTGCCTAGAAGTTCTAACAAAAGAAGGAAAAGCAAAAAGCTTTATTGGCAACTTTACTGATTCTTTACTCGAGCTATCAATTTTAAAACTCGAGCCCAAATGACATTCACCGGGTGATTATTACCTCTTCTCCTAAGTGGTCAGCTCCATAGCTGTAGAGTTCACCCACATAATGCCTCCTAACAACATCTTCACTAACTTGAAGGTGATGGGCCAGATCCAGGGCCAGCACTGGCCAATCTTGGTCTTTCCCCAAAAGAGTGGTCATTGCCTCTTCTGAGGAGCCTTTGTCCTTCGTGACTGCATGTCGGGCCTGGACAGCTGCACTGACGACTTTCAATAAGAACTTGAAGATGGGCAAAGAAGGAGAGCAACATCTTGTTAGTATGTTTCATTAAAAAATATGCAAATCCAAGTAATCGTTGACTTTCCTGTCAATTACTGTGGCTTTTCCATTAAAATAGTTATCAGAAAAAGACACATAATTTAAAGGGAAGTTAACTCCCAAGAACACCTTAGAGGTAGTCATCCCAATAACTGTAATTACCTGCTGTCGTACAGAAATAAAATTTGCATCCATTTCCCCACTAGGTAATAACTGAATTGAAGTTAGGTCTTTGAAAAATGCGTTTTTCCCCTAAAGAGAAGAGACCAAGAAAACTGATGAGTATGAACTGTTATTAAGGTGAAAAAAAAGATTTAAAAACGAAGTCATTTAATCAAGAATAACTCTTGATTTATTTTGTCTTTGAACAATAACACTTAATTCTATTCATTTAATTTTTATAACTATTATCTAGCGTGCGGTAGGCAGCCTTTAGGGTGGGCCGCGGTGGTCCCCTCCTCCTGGTACCCGTGCCTTGTGTAATCCTATTCTCCCGAGGGGGTGCTGGTGACTCACTGCTAGTGAGCAGAATTAGGCAGAGATGAGGCAGGTCACTTGCAGGATCAGGTAACAAAAGCACTGTGCCTTCTGCCCTAGGAGCTCATAATCACTCTCACTTACTCAGAGGGCTGCTGTGCCGTGAGCTGCCCTACGGAGTCACGCGTGTGGCAAGGAGCTGAATCCCGCTGGTAGTCGTGTAAGCCTGGAAGTGGATCCCCAATCCCGCCCCCGGTGGAGCCCAGAGGTGAGACTGCAACCCTGGCTGACACCCCAGCTGCAGACCTGCGAGAGACCTGGGGCCAGAGCCACCTAAACAAGACACACACATGCTACTCATTTGCTGTTTTCAGCCACTAAGTTTGGGGATCATTCGTTGTGCAATAATTGATAACTAACACATAGTATATACTCTGCATCCTCTTAAAAACACTTGTTGAACTGTTTAAAAACATTTGTTTCAGAGAACAGATCTGTTTCCGAAGAGCCAAAAAGGAATATCAGGAAATAGGATTTCAGAAGTCCCCAGGAAGGAAATGTAATACAGAGCAAAGAGCTGGAAGACCCAGGCTCTAGTCCCAGGCCCACCCCTTCCAAACAGGTCACCTTGGACAAATGACCCCACCATCCTGGGCTGCAGTTTTTTCAGGTCATGCCAGATATCACCTAAGGTACTTTCTAGACCTAATCTATGATTGCAGGTCAGCTGGTGTGACCGCCAAGTAGGGTGAAGCCACTCATCCTTTAGTGGTGAGAGATACCAGACTTCCAACGGCAACCCACCACATGTGGACATCACCGTTTGAAAGTTTTCCCACACACTCACCCACAGTCTGTTACTCTGTAGTTTCTACCCGGAGGTCTTAGATATAAGGGTCTATTCTACACCAGAGCCTTTGGATTGGGAATATGTGTGCACATTTATTATTTACTACGTTCCAGACACAAAGTACTTCATGTTGAGTATGTCATTTAACCCTCATGACAACCATGAGGTAGGCACTAGAATAATCACGCTCAGGCTAGGAGAACTGAAATAACTCTAGCCGGTAAATGGCAGAGGTGGGATTCCGTTTCACCTGCCAAAACACACTGCTTTGGTATTTGCACATGAGAGTCACACAGCTGTCTCAGGCCATCCCAGCATGATCCGGGTTGAGACTAACATCACCACTGTGCTTGTCCAATTCTGGACATGTTCTGGTTTCTAAAAGTAACTTTTTGAGGGGAATACTAAGCTAGGTACTTTATTTTGGTTGCTTTAAAACAAAACAAAACAAAAAAAACTTTTAAGTACTTATGGAAATAAATTTCTTAAAACATACTATTTCTGCTTATATATACTCTCAGATTCAACACTTCCAAACCACTGTAAATGGGCTTCCTTGTAAATGGCATGCCCAGTCTCCCAAACTTGAAACTGGATTTAATTTTAATCCCCTCTGCTTCAGCGCTGAACCTAGCGTGTCCTCAGGTTACTGACTCCTGGAAATCCCTTCATGATCTGTATTATTCTCCCCAGTCCACATCCTCACCAACTCCTGATTCCCAGTGGTTTCCCAGACTCTACTCACCACGCCCTCCCATCCCTTCTGCAGACCTCTGTCATGTACCTTCTCTTTATCACCTCCTTACTTATGAATGCATTAAACATTTATTGGGCTCCTGTTATGTGGCCAGCATGGCACATAGACATGGGGATATGGCAAAGAGGTGGTCAGTTCAGGAAATGTAGACAAAGACTTTGAAGCGAAGGTGACACTTAAGTAATAAATGAATAACGAATAGGAGCTGACCATACAGAATAGTTGCCTGTGAAAATGGAACGATACAAACACGACAAGAGATGATAAGAATGTCTGCCTTCTCTGAGGGGTGGGGGGTAGTGAACAGTGGCTAGAGCACAAGGTAAGAGAGGAATGGACGGCAGAAAAGGTAAATTATGGGGTGGGGAAGCCTTCCTCGGGCTCCATGTTTCCCCGTGGCAGGAAATATTAATACTATGCCAGGTCTCCCGCTCTCACTCGCTGCTGCCCAAATGGACGGTGCCTTTGGGAGAAGGAACTGAGCTCTCAGCAGCGCCCTGTTCCCCCTTCTTCCAGGACACAGTCTTCCTGGGGGAGCTCCCGGCACCAGGAGCCCGACGGGAAGCCTGCAGGTGTCCGGGGGTGCCGTGGCTGCGCAAGAGTGGGATCATCGTTTACTGACACAAGCTGGGGTGGAGAAGCCAGTTGAGGCTGTGTTTTACGTACTGGCATGAAACTAATACAACTGAATCTGTGTTTTGGGAAGAAAGCTCTGGCAGCATGGGACTGGGTGGAGGGAAACTGGAGGCTGCTGTACCACCCTAGGGGAGACAACGAGGCCTGAGCTCAGGCTACAGTGATGGAGAGGGACGGACGGAAAGGATTTAAGGAAGAACTGATAAGAATGAACTTACAGTGACTGTGGGACGTGAAGAAGGGAACTGAGCTAGCTGTCTCCAAGGTCGCTAGTTTACGCCAGGGCACAGACAGCGACATCACTCGTCAACTGACCAAGCCAGCGAACTGGGGGGGAACAGCAAGTGTAGGTAAGGGTAGGTGCAGGTGAGGGTAGAGAGAGATTTTAGGAAGGAGGTATCTGCAGTCCACAGCACATGCCAAGAGAGGCGTTCAGTAGAAATACATGCCCCAAACCCTGGGGACAGGTCAGGCCTGGAGACACACAAGACACACAAGAGGGAGAAAAGGAGTGTATCCAAGAAGCATGTGCAGCATGAGAAGGGCAGATGGCTGAGAGGGCAGTACCCTGGGACACCAATATTTAAGGTAGACCAGAACAAGGAAGCCTGGCAAGGAACAGGGGACAGAGACCCCCGTGACGAATAATCCTATACAAGACACACACAAAGGGCTGAATGACTTCGATAAGACAGTCCTGCTAGACCCTCAGCTCCGAGAGGCTCTCAAGTCCTCCGAGGATTACCTTACTATCAAAGAGAGAGAGTGGCTTCACGGCCTTCAGAGAGAACCTCATGACAGCGTACAGGAGGGAGCACAGGATGGAATGGTGCTCCACCAGCGGGTAGTGGATGTGCCTCTGCTCCAGCGCCAGCTCCACTATGGAGACCGGTCCTTCCACGGCCAGCCAGGCATCCTCCGTGTCCAAGATGGGCACTTGCATTTCATCCCGGCTGACGTCTGCCTGGGTGTTTTGAGAAGGGAGAACTGTGTTCAGAATTGGAGAAATAATAGTTTGCAAACATCTTAATGAGCTTACTACCAGCAGCAAAGTACAAACCCGTATTTCTCCCCACCCCTCAAGTTATAATAGTAAAAAAAAAAAAAAAAAAAAACCATAAAATCTAATTCTAATAAGAAACATCACTATTTTTTAGGCTTAAGTCAAAACTTAGATGTGAATCAATGAAAAATAATCTCTTTTAATAGTTCTTAAGTCCAATGACTTTCAAAATATTTGACACTTTAGAGACAGTTCAGAATGAAAATACAGCTCTTTTACCTCCATTAAAGTCTGAAGAAGATCCCAGCAACACCCAAGGAAAGATGTCATTGCTGTGTCGCTCATCCCCACATCCTGTTTTTAAGAAGGGACATAATTAGCTCCGACAGCAAAACTGCTAGTTTTTAATCAGAAAAATAAACAGAACGCACACAAAAAACGCACCTATTCGACTGACTTTCTGCACTGAATAGACAGGTAAGAATTGAAAGTCAAGGCACTTGACTTTAATTCCTTTCTTTAGATTCAGCTAATTTTAAAATTAGGCTTTAAAAAAGATGGTTTTACTCTCAACTTTTAAAAAATGTCTCTCTGTATTGGAAAGACGCAGTGTCATCGGTTAACCACAGATAGCGGGGTGGCAATCCCGCTCCCATCTGGCTCGCTGAGGCATTTGCTAGCCAAACCATCACGGTGTGCGGTAAGATTCCTCTCGTGTGTGAATCTTAAAAGTTCCAAGAAAACAGCTTGGTGTGGTTCCAGAGCATCTCTGAGGGACTGAATTGAACCCTCTGAACAAAACTAGGATCCCCAAGCCAGTGAACTAAACACCAGACTGATGCTGTGGGCAACGAATCCTTCCTGAAGGGGCCTGTCCAAGGGGCCACTGTGCTCACATGCAGTCTTTTTTTAAACCAAGAGCCAACAAATCCCTTACATCCCTAAGTAATTCATCCTTAAGGAATACAGCACGTGTGTGTGTGTGCATGTACACACATATACGAACGGTAGTCATACAGCCACTCTCAAGAGCATACAGATGATTTCTTCAACAATGGAGATTTTTCAGGACCTAAGGGCCTATAATGGCTGGGTTCTTGTGTCCAAGTATTTATTAAGATATTTGTAATAAGAATATTTCAAAGTTTTGAGCAAACGCTAGCACTGTGAATCACTGACCTCAAATATAAGCCCCAGTATCCATGGACTGGAACATTACTGAAGACTATTTGTACAATAGCTATTAGATAAAGGTAGATCAAACTCACTACTCATATGAATCCACTTCCATTATACATTTCTAATTGGAAGGACAGCAAAAATACGCAGCAGTGGCCGCATGTTATCCTCCTGTCCACAGTCCAAAGTTGAAGACATCTTGGCAAACTTAGTTTCAACATACTATCTGATAATCTGGAAAGGTAAATTAAAATTGGCCATAGTTCATGACCAGTTTCCTTATTGATATACTATTCTCTTTGCATTTTTCTTATCTCCCGATGCGTCATCAAAATGGTTAAAGGCAGAGTTCATCGCCACAGTTAATAAGGTACTACATAAAGTGCAAAATTAACAACTACACATCTAGTTAAGGGAGATTCACTTACCCTTCGGCATAACCTATCCTTTGGTGCTTTTCCAACCTGAGACAAGAGGACATAAGATGCTGCATTTAATTAATAATTTAAATCAAAAGGCATTACCATGGTACAGGAAGTAGAAAGTAACCAAATTTAAAAAATGTAAACGCAGCTATGAATAAAGGCAGTACTAATTTCATCAATTAAACATTGGTTCTACTCATTTATAACACAACGCAACTAATTTTGTGGTGGAACTTAAAAATATATTACGAAAAATACACTGGGCTCACAAATAACCCTTTTAAAAATACTTATTTTTGAACTATTAAATAAGAAAAACTCCAAAAATCTGGTTCCCACTTTGCATAATCAGATTACTGCACTACCTTAAAACCTAGAACCAAACTCAAGGCTACGAATAAGCAGCAGCTAAGAATTCTGCTAGTTGATGAAGACACACAATACGAACCTTTAAATGGTCAGAAAGAAGGAAGAAACGTCTAAAGCAGACAGAAGTTATATTCCTGGCTCAGAAAATCAGCTGGTGTCCTTATTCAGTACGTAATTAGTGAGATTCAACTGTATACTTTATACAGGGTAATAAGTGGGAGATAAAGGTTCTGCCCTTCAGGAACATTACTTGATAAGACAATTCACAGGAAACAGTGAAAATGAAAAGGACAACAGACTCTTCGCCTCATTACCTCTCACTGCGATTACTGCAATGGCCTTCAACCCCAATTTCAACATACTTCACTCTGTTGCCAGAATCGTTTTCTAAAGATGCAAATCTGAACATATCATTCCTCTGCTTAAAACTGCCCCAATGTCTTCAAGACAAAAATGACAGCTACCATTTACTGTGCCCTCCCAGCTGTGCCAGGCGTGATGCTAAGTAGTTTACACATGTTAGAAAACCCCAGATCCAGAGCCCACACAGGAAGTTCTCCACGGTTGGCCTCCTGCTCCTTTCTATACAGCCTGTACTTCAACCAATCAAAGCTACTTGCAGCTCTCTGAATCCAACATTGCTGTCTCCCATCTCCAGGACTTTTTGCTGGAAACATTTGCTCCTCACCCACTTTTTACTGATTCATATATACTCATCTTCCAAAATTCAGCCCAGAAGCCTTCCCTTGTCATTTACTTCCTCTTCCGAGTTCAAAGAGCACCCTGTTGTCTGTTTACCATCTTTCTGATTGTGGGTTCTTTGAGGGCAGGGGCTGTGACTTTTATCTCTGCAACCACAGAACCTAGCACAGTCCTTGGCACATAAGAGACACTTATAATAAATATTTGTTGAATGAATGATCCTAAACTCTCTGCTTCCTTGTTCAGGACTGCTTAAACCCCGAGTTTTGAGGGTCAGATGGGTCAGTGGGTATAGAATGCTGAACATCTGTACACGGTAACACAAACATAGAAAAGGCTTTGTATTATTAGTCTCTCAAGACGGTGGTCAGAGGTGAAATAGAACAATACCATAAAGGCCAAAAGGAGTGTGTTTCAAGAAAGAAGCAGGTAAGTGGGCAAGAAAGATGAGCGCACAGGAAACAACTTAGATTTAACTACACAAAAAGGTTACCAATGATTTCAAAGCACTTTCTAGAGGAGCCATGGCCTATAGGGGGTCTGAGCTGGAGTGCTGTTTTCTGTTTAGGAATGTCTGTCATTGTACATTTCAAAGAACATGTTGTCATTACAGTGGTAGTTCTCCTGACATCCACTTAACTGCTGCCAGAGTAACCGACATGCTCAACTGGCCTGCAAAGCACACTGACAAGGGCCCTGGCCACACTGCTTGAGGCCCAACGGCTCCCCTCCAGTACACCAGCAGCTTCTCCCACCGGTTGAGTTATAGGCTTACCTGTTAGGTTTGTTCCCAAATCTACTTATGCTGGTTGTACATACTGTAATTAAGTAACTGATGAAATATGAACGAGGAAAAAAGGGAGTTCTTTATGTGAATACTGTGTTGGCTCCTTTAAAAAGATTTATGGAGGAGAGTAGCTAACTCCTAGGTCTACTGGATTAGATACAGAGGAAACAACTACAAAACTAGGGGGTAAATTATAAAAATCTAAAGATTTTGCACTCAGATTGCATCATAGCTTTAAAGAAACAGGATCTAGAAATCACAGGCAATGCTTTATGGGTGAGGTTAATGTAGGAAAACCTAAGTAAAATTGCAATCGACCCTATTCAGAGAAAATATCTTGGCCCTACATCCAAAGATTGGCGAGGAATTGTGCATTTGTATGTTTTAATTTAAAATAAAGTGCAAATCCTTGCTTGAATCGACCTCTGGTCCTAATCACTTGGGTTAAGAGGCTTTTACAGGACATTACTCTCTTTCAAGGATTTGGGCTCTTCAAGTCATCATCATCAAAAGGCCAGCACAGCTGAGCACAAATAAAATGTAATGTCAAATAAAAAACAGTCTAACAAGGCTTAATGTAAATAATCTTTCTTATATCAGTCAATTATTAAGGGAGCCAAATAAACAAGAAGTCGGTACAGGAAATTTACAATTACCTTACCTTATCCATCAAGTACGTAGCAGCAGAAAACCTTTTAACTAAAAATGTGTTCCACATCATCAGTGCGATGCCTGGACAACAAGTAAAGTAAAGCAGTGACCAGAATGCTTCTATATTTTCTCTTTCATCATATATAACAAATTGCTGTCTTCCTTAAGCTTATAAAACTATCTGGGCTATTTATTTAGATATTATTTCTTATATCTTATGTAATAAAATTAATAAAAACCTTTATCTTTAATAAAAATCAGAACTGGGCCGTGTGAGAGGATATCCAAATGGCCAATAAGCATAAGAAAAGACTATGTCATTAGTCATGAGAGAAACAGAGATTAAAACTACACAGAGATAGCTTTACACAACCAACAGAAAGGCTAAAATTTTTTTATATGACAACACCAAGTGTTGACGAGGATGTGGAAACAATGAGAATGCTCATACACTGCTGGGGGGATAATAAATTGGTAAAACCACTTGGAAAACTACTTGGCAGTATCTACCTAAGCTAAGTATGTCTACCGTGTGACCCAGCAATTCCACTGCAGAAACAGTCACAAAAATGTGTAGAAGAGAGGCAAGGACAGCTTTATGCATAACAGCCAAACACTGGAAACAACCTCAATGGAGTTTTCTAATATGTGACCACTAAATAAAGTGATATACAAAAAAAGTATTAAAAAGCAAAACAAAATACAAAAAAACTATTTTTAAAAAACTCAACCAAACAAAAAATCTGGGCTTTACATGTCCATATACAATAAACTGTGGCACTGATATTAAATTTCTGTAACAGCTGACAGGCAGTGTAAACATGACATTTCACATGCTGTATTATTACCCACACAGGTTCTGTATCTAGGAGTGAGGTCCTGCAGAGGAAGCCAGGAAGCTTACTCAATGCGCAAATTGGGTAAAGTTTTTTTTTTTTAATTGAAGTATAGTTGATTTACAATGTTGTGTTAGTTTCAGGTGTACAGCAAAGTGATTCAGATGTATATATTCCTTTTCAGATTCTTTTTCCTTATAGGTTAATACAAAATATTGAGTATAGTTCCCTGTGCTATATAGTAGGTCCTTGTTGGTTATCTATTTTATATGTAGTAGTGTGTATATGTTAATCCCCAACTCCTAATTTATCCCTCCCCTAACAAACTGGGTAAAGTTCTAACTTGAAGAAACACCATTTTTTCAGTAAGGATAGAATATTCTAGAGACAATATTTTCCAAATGAGCCACTTTAAATTGTTTGTTTTCTTCTTTGGAAGAAAGTAAGAGCTAAGATATGAATATATAAAATAAATTTTAAGTTCTTATCATGTAAAATGAGACATTTTAGAATTTCTGCAATTTGACCTCATACCACCTGCAACAAGGTGTTACAGGAGAGGAAATAAGTAGCTTCTCTAGAATGTAACACAGAGACATAAAGGTGATAGATACCTCCCCTTACCTGGACCCAAACCTAGTCTCACCACTTAGTATTTTATTAACTTCCTATCTTAGTATCTGACTAGCCTAGTACTGAGCTCCTCGATTAATTCATAGGGAATCTAATCTATCTATTAAATGGAACCAGCAATCTGGTGACAATTTTTCTACAATAATTTGTAACATTTTTTTCAAGGAGACATCAGCAGTCCCCGTGGTACAGCAGCCAATGGAGAATATTCATGTTTATCAAAAGAAGCACAAGGTGGAAGGGATAAATTAGGAATTTGGGATTAGCAGATACAAACTATACTATATATAAAATAGATAAACAACATGGTCCTACTGTATAGCACAGGGAACTATATTCAATATCCTATAATAAACCATAATGGAAAAGAATATGAAAAAGAACATATATGTGTATAACTGAATCACTTTGCTGTATACCAGAAACTAATACAACATTGTAAATCAACTATATTTCAATAAAAACGTTTTTTTAATTGATGCAGATACTGACACAGACAATTCATTTTGTAAACAAATGAAATAAACTTAGGTTATTGATAAATACAAACAAAAAATGGAGAAGCAGCAGCAGCACAGAGTAGTTTGTAGGGTACAGTATTATTAGGCTTTGGCTATCTAACTTTTTCATCAGGAATTACAGTCCTGAGCAGACCATTCTTCTTATCTACCTGTGAACTACAGAGGGAATCAATAATTCATGCATAATATCCTCCTTACTTACACCTAGGAATAGTCATCAGTGTGGGAAACTGATTGGTGGGGAGAGAAGGTGATAATTAGTGCCAGCCCCCTCCCCCTTTGGGGACAGCCTTTTTTCAAGCAGTTAAAACAGCCAGTACTTTGCATACAGCAATACACAGTAATGTGTTAGGTGGCAGGACTGTCAAGGAAAATTTTAACAGGATGTGAATTTAAGAGACTTGGCTCTTTGGAATGGAACAGTTACGTTTTTAACACCTGTTTACTTACCATTCTGAACATGTGCATTAAGAATGTGCTCCAAGTGTTCTATTGACCTAACAAAAAAAAGTGCTTCCTTACATAGAGGGAGCAAAAAGAGAGAAAAAAGATATTATTTAATAGGTGTTTCAAATACAAACGGAGACTTCTTACATAAATTTCCACACAAAGTTACCCAAGAATGTTATACTAAGAACACAGAATTACTAGGGAAGAAGTAATTTTGCATAAGATAATGTTAATGGTCGCTCTTAAATTTACATCATCTATATAATGATTGATTCCTAGGACATCTGATTCAAAATTTACTGTGGTTTGTACATCATAGCAGTATTCTCTCCAAGAAATACTTGAATTTCACACAGATATGAAAACAATAGGTTTACTTTCTTTGCAAATATCATTCATTCTTCAACAAATGTTTATTGAGCAACTACTATGCACCCGTCTGCTGGAGGCACCAGAGATATTGTCATGAACAGAACAGAACCAAATCCTTGCCCTCCCTGAGGTTATGCTCTAGTGAGGGCGCTAGATAATAAATATGATAAGTAAATTACATAGGTTGTTAGTAATAAGTGCCAAACAGAAAACATTAAAGCAGTAAAGGGAAATAGGAAATAGCAGAGGGGATGTTGGAAATTCAACTATTTTTAATCAAGGTAGTTTACGTATGAAAACGCAAATATGGTATGTAAAACTGATGAATTATCTGAATGTTTTCTAAATAAATTTGTGGCCTGGGGGACTTCCCTGGTGGCGCAGTGGTTGGGAGTCCGCCTGCCAATGCAGGGGTCACGGGTTCGGGCCCTGGTCCGGGAAGATCCCACATGCCGCGGAGCAACTAGGCCCGTGCGCCACAACTACTGAGCCTGCGCTCTAGAGCCCGCAAGCCACAACTGCTGAGCCCTCGTGCCACAACTACTGAAGCCCATGCACCTGGAGCCCGTGCTCCGCAACAAGAGAAGCCACGACAATGAGAAACCCGTGCACAGCAACGAAGACCTGACACAGCCATAAATAAATTAATTTTTAAAAAATGTGTGGCCTGTACAATATTAAACACATCACCTTTGCTAATACGTGTCAGAAGTTCCCCACAAGTAATTTTGACTGTTTTGAGCCTAATAAAGCTGTGTGTGTAAAATGGTGGAATCGGGATAGGGGCTGTTGAATGGGACAAGGAGATAAATATTTAACAGGAAAAGAACAAACAAGAAAAATGACCACTAAACAAACATTTTAAACTGACCACTTATTTTAAATGTTAGACCTGAATCTGGAATTAATTCATTCAGATTTTAGAAACTACTGTGTCTCTGTTCTGGTCCTAACGTTCTTTTCTCATGCGGGAAAAGTATCCTGTATAGGAGGAGCCTGAATACGTCCACCATTCAGGCCGCAGGGCAGTCAACCGAAGACGGCGACGGGAGGCATATCAAGAGGCCCCCTACCCTAAAATCATCTTTTGGTCAAAGTTTAACTGATCAAAGACGATTACTTTGTTTCAAGCACTTACTTTTAAAATGTCTTCCTTTAATATGAAAGTGATTACATGTTCAAGACAACATTTTTCTCAGAGGAAGGAAAACTATTGTTATCATTAATGTATTAGTGTGAATTAGTTCATCAATGAGATTCTTCTTCAAAAGTACAACCTGATATAAGGACAATAAAGGAAAGAATTTTGATTTGAGAAGGTTAATTTACCAGAGTACTGACTAAGGAAGCCTATGTGAACGACTGTGCAGCAAAGAGAAATACATGTCATGTGTTTTTACATCTTATCTTATCCTGGTGTCAACCCTGAAGGACTGGCACCATCATTAAAAAAGGGTGCGAGCAAAAAACCAGGTTCAGTGACGGGGCCAAACCCAGACACCTGTCTGGAGTCATCAAGTCCAGGCCTCCAGCCTCCAGGCCTCGGGCCTCTCCCTGCACTGCTTCCAGACTGAGAATGCCTGCGAGCGAGGGCGGCTGCTGGAAGGGGCAGAGAGCGATGCCCAAGCGGAGAGTTAGTGTGGCATCAGTCTTCACTGTGGTTTTTATCATGATGACTACAGTACAATACGAAGAACTGTCTATAGGTAGATGCTATCTCACACAGACAGTCCAAAGGAAATAAAAAATACACTCATCACAGTTTAACCAGGAGTAGGGCAAAACACGCTGGCGGTAGAGAAGCTTAGGCTTGAATCCTGGCCCGACTCAGGCAAGGAACCTGACTCCTCCGAGCCAGTTTTCTCTTCTCTAGAGTGGGGATAATGATGACACCCACACTTCACAGGTTTACGGTGAGGATTTTGAGAGAGGGTGTATGAAAAGGGCCTGGCACAGCTCCTGGTATGGAGACATTCCAAAGGGGAAGAAGCCAGTGTTTGTAAGTGACTGATGGAAACAGTCCCACGTACGTACAGCATGAGCACAAAACAGAACCAACACTAAAGTGGTGACGAGAGTCGTACCTCCGGATCTTTATTCCACTGAACAACGTACTCCCAGCAGCAATGGGCGTGCAGCACGTCCAGCTCGAGGCTACACGGAAACTGCTTGTAGGCCAAATGCAGCAGGTCTGAAAGTCAGAGGAGAGCGATGTATTGCTCCTGCCTGAAGGAAAGCTCCGCCCGCCTTCTCTATGCCAGATTTCATGTTTCCCCGTGTTTACGTCTTACCTGGGATGGCTCCCAAGTCCATCTCCACCTCTGACACCTCAGATAAACCTCTGTTAATACCTTCTTTGGGTTCATCTGAGTTTTCTGCATCTCTTTCTTTATTAGCCAGTTTTAATACTTCAGGGCTGACATCCTGTTTAAATATCCACTTGGCTACACTGTCTGCAATGCCACCTATAGTTTGGAGACATGAAAGGAAATGAAAATTGGCAGCATTTGCCAAAAGGAGCCCGTACAGCACAGGATCTGAATGTCTCCAGGAAGATCTAAGTGCCACGTTGTTTTAAGCCTGAAAGTGACCCCAAAGCTATGAGATTTATAGGTGTCGCCGCCTACCGCTCACTGTATGAGGGCAAGTGGGATATTGGATCTCTAAGGGCATCTTTATACTCTTGTAAAAGATTGGCTAAATATTAATGCAGATGCATATATAAGTCTGTATACCACATACCTTCAAAGTCCACAAATTCAAAATGCACTTTATCGGACATAGATGGAGACATGAATACATGTTTCAAATGCTTTCATTTAAATGCAAATGAAAACAGACTGATTAGCATGATACTTGTGTCTAGGTTTCTTAGGGCAAAACACTACTGTTAATAGTCAACTAACTTGCCTATATGGAATATTTGGGGGCAAAATTTAGCCATAGTTAATTAACAACATGATGCGATACCATATTTCCATCATCAATATAGTTTAGGAAGTTATAAATTATAAAAAACATTCAAGATGAAGAGTCCCATTACCTAAAAGAAATAGAAACTTCTGTAATAAACCAAAACTTTTCCTCTCAGTCTTTCTTTCTATTTAGATTCAAATATAAACCTTTTGACAAAAAGAATGTGAAATCATAATTATCAGTGGAAATATCAATAAATGCTTGGCTTCTAAATCATCTGATAATTCCCGTTCCAGGATCAAGGCCCTGATCCTGTTGCTCAGGTTAATATTAAAATGGCGTTCCTACATTTTCACCAGGTGGCAGCACGGAGTGCAGTGAGTTTACAATTAAAAATGTTCACAAGCCTTCTAATGAATGAAAAAACGAGTTACCTAAATAAAAACTATAAATACCAGTATTTCTAAACCCAGACATGTAGTCACTCCGGTATCAAAAGCCTGACAGAGCGGCTGGTAAGGAGAGGGTACACGCCACAAGAAACTCAAAATTTAAGACGCCCGTGATCCTGCAAGATAGAAGCAAAGGAAGCCAGCGACTCCGGGACAGAAGAGAGTGGTGCATCGGAAAAGCGGTATGAAGTTCTGGGGAAGTTAGGAGGAAGAAGAGAGAACCTGCAGTCAGTGGATCAAGGTTTCGTGGAGCGAGGCAGCATTTGAGGCGGGCCTTGGCAGTTGAGTAAGATTTAGGGCCCACGAGTGGGAGCAGCTCGGCCTCTCAGACCCAGAGATGGGGAATCACAGATGTTCCGTGTGAATTAGAATCTAGCAACAAGCAAGCAGGAGGTGGAAATGAGCTGCATTCCAAGGTGAAGGTCCGTGGGGAGCAGGCCTAAGAGTTTACACTTTGTCCCACAGCAATTTCTGAATTTCCTAGTCCCAATCTTAGTCCCTTAAACCAGTAAAAATTTTTTTTTTTTTTTTTTTTTTTTTGCGGTACGCGGGCCTCTCACTGTTGTGGCCTCTCCCGTTGCGGAGCACAGGCTCTGGACGCGCAGGCTCAGCGGCCATGGCCCACAGGCCCAGCCGCTCCGCGGCATGTGGGATCTTCCCGGACTGGGGCACGAACCCGCGTCCCCTGCATCGGCAGGCGGACTCTGAACCACTGCGCCACCAGGGAAGCCCCCCAGTAAAAATTTTTGACAAGCCCAAAGGACTTTAGCTTATGGGTTATATTTATTGATAATTACGGTATCAGAAATTAAAACTGAGAAAATGTTTAAAAAATTTTATTAATTCATTTTAAAATAAAAATAATAAACCCATTACATGCTAGTATTTTATGAAAATAATTGTATCTGCCAAAGCAAAACAAGATATTTAGTGAGCACTACACTTTTGCAAATCTCTTTGATGTCTAGCTTGGATCTGGACTGCCCAAATCAGCTTCGACATGCTATCCACTGTGACCTGATGTTTTGGTTGAGGTGTATGAGGAAGATCTGGCCTCACATAGATATGAAGTTGGAAAAAAAGAGGAGTGCGACCACTCTTTGAGAACCGCAGCTTATTTTCTAAGGCGAGGGGAATTAGCTGGTGGTTCCTGAGCAAGGAGCTGACAGGATCAGACTTGGAGGAGATTAACTGAGAAGAAGTATGTGGTGGGTTATTTATTTTTAAAATCTGGGTGTATTTCTCTTTCCTATTCTTTCAGTCATTTCTATAAAAAGCAAACCCCAAAATAGCCCATAACCATAAAAAAAAAACGTATATGGATACAGATGCTCAAATAAGCTTCAGGTTACCTTTTCCTCCTTCTAACAGCTTTTTAACAGAAAGCTTCGGGAGCGGCTCAGCCTGCAGCGATGATGCTTTGGAGGTTGAGGCATTCACTTTGCTATGAAGCAGAGTCTGAAGAAGGAGACAGTCCTCCAGCTGTTTCAGCAGAAGTTTCCAGTACTCGGTGTCAAGGGAAAGGGCCTCCCAGGAATCAGTGAGGGCCTCCGAATCAGTACCCGAAACTGTTTGGGAAAACTAACAGAAAATGCACAGGTGATACTCTGGCCAAGATTCTGGATCTACATTCACTTGAATGAGCTTTTAACTTGAAAGCTGATGCGTAGTCAGGATACATCACAAAGCGATACACAGATGCTGTTTCACAAATATTACTACTTGGCTGGATGGAAAATGGGGGTCAGGAGTAGCCTGGAGATTTAGGGGCAACGATGATAGAGTCGGGGCATTTACCAAGAGAACAGCAGTGAGGCCCCCAATTCAGCTAGCACGCTCTGTAGAGGTTTCAGGGCCATCCCTACGAGAGCCACAGCTTTTTCTGTCAGCACCAGGATACTGACAGTTCCTCAGAATGTACTTGCCAACATAAAAAAATGTGTCTTAAATTTCTCTCTCTCCATTAGTATAAACATCTTAAGCCAGTCATATTAAAGTTAGCCCATAAACTACTGAGACGGACAATGTTGAGTGAACCTCTATGGACCTATTTAAGTATCTCATCTAATTTAATGCAACATCCCCCTAGAAAAAATTATTTGATTTACCATGAGATACAAGGGATGTTAATTAAGTCTTTTTCTTTTCTTAAATAAATTTCAGTTTTCAAGAGATGGGGAAAAGCCACAAAGCAGAAGGTCAACAGGAAACTTCCATTTGAGTCATTCAACACTCTATGCCCAAACCACCTTTGTTTATAAAAGGGAAGTATAAATACAATTGTAGGACTTCAGAGCCGCAAGAAATCTGAGAGATGATGCCGTCTAACCCTGATCCTTTTGGACGAGGAAACTGAACCAGGATCCGCCTTTTAAAGGCACTCACCACAGATCACCAGCTGACGGCGGAGACCAGATCTCTGCCCTCCGAATCCAGTGCTTTTCCCCTTACGCCACGTGGAGACTAAGTTCAAGTATGCATGTCATCGGAATAAACAAACTAAGGACAGCACCCTTCACCCCCCAGAGAGACAGAAAAGATCCTGCTGGACACACATGTCAAATCCTAGATGTCGCACAACACTGAAGACGATGCGGCCCAGAAGGGGAAAGCGGCCCGGGAGCCAGCTGGAGAGGTGCCCCCCACCTACAGAGTAGCCCTCTGCCCACTCACTTTCTTCTCGGTCAAGCTGTTGGATATCTGGGCAGCGACAGCGTGCCCGACGTGCGCGGAAAGCAGAGCAGCCCCGTTGTGCTCAGACTGAATACAGGCCGTGCGCATCTGCTGCCACCAAGGGGACACTGACTGAGAATCCCAGGTCTCTTCGATGGCCACTATAGGCAAAGGGGGAAAGTTAAAAAAAAGAAACGCTTAGCTGGAAGATTTTTGTTTTTTTTAATTGGTCCAAACTTTGACATTAAACATAATGTTAAAACTAAATTCCCCACTGATGCATCTATATATTCCTCAATGAATTGGAAAACAAATCTACAATTTATTTTATTCAGAACACTTATAGTCTATTTATTTATGCTGTGACATCTTGCTTCTGAATCAACTGTAAAGCTCCGTTTGGAATATTTTCATCATTGCTGAAAACTACTCTTGAATGTTTAATGTAACAGACTATTGTTCTCATCATGCCAAAACAATAAGAGAAATATTACCTCCACAGAAGACCATTCGATTCACCTCACTGAGTTGAGAAAATGCACTGTTCACATCATTTTTGATGATGATGCAAAATATAATTTTCATAAAGCACACTTTGAACGCATTAAGAGCTTTCTATGACTACACAGAAGAGTCTCTCTAGTGAAATGTTTGGTACCCTCTGGCCTCCTCCTGTTAAGAGAAAGTATCCTCCCTCCCGTTTCTGCAGAATTTCAACACTGCACGCGGTTTCCGGGAGTGGGGCCCACGCTCCCGAAGAGCTGAACCTCGGCGCCCACAATGCTCACCTTTCATCTTGCTCAGGAGGCACAGCGTCGTATGGAGACAGCAGACAGACTGCGGTTTGTCCAAAATATCTTTTTCCTTAGAAAGCCAAACACTCAGGAGCAGAGACTGAAATCAGATTTTAAATCTTTTTCAGTCTAAAAAAATATTTACCATAAGCAAAATCTTGTACTTTTCTAGAGAGCACACATGTACGCGTGAGCGATCCGGTCTCTCTACTTTTCTAGAGAGCACACGTGTACACGTGAGCGATCCGGTCTCTCTACTTTTCTAGAGAGCACACATGTACACGTGAGCGATCCGGTCTCTCTGGTTGAGAGGGAAGTGCTTGCTTGTTACATGATGCAGCGTGAGGGGTGGAACAGGCAGCTTGTCTAACTTAAGAGATTATCATTTGTTGGGGATCTACATCCCATTTCCACCACTTCTTTAGGCCTCCTGGGACAGAGGCCATACTGGTTTTACTTTTGCATTTCCCTAATGGCTAATGGTGTTCAACATCTTTCAGGTGATTGATTATTTGCCATTTGTATGTACATGTTTTGGTCATGTGTCTGTTCAAATCCTTTGCTCAGTTTTAAACGGTACTGTTGTCTTATTACTGAGTTGTACAAATTCTTTGTACAATGTGGACACAATTCATTTATCAGATCTGTTTTGAAAAAATCTTGCCATTTCAGTTTCTTAACAGTCTTTTAAAAAACAGAAGTTCTGAATTTTCATGAAGCACAGTTTATCAATATTTTTCTTTTACAGTTCATGCTTTTTGTACCCTAAGAAACCTTTGCCTAAACCAAGCTTTCTCTGGTGTTTTCTTCTATAAGTTTTGTTAGTGTTACCTCACATTTATGTTCCACTTTGACTTAAATTTTATATATGGCTTGAGGTAAAGGTGTGAGGTTTGTTTTTTCCAGGTGTTTCTCTAACCCCGATTTAATGTAGACAACAAATTTAAATGAAATTGATTAAACACAATGGAAAATAAGTAGTATTCTGTGTTCATCTATTTAAGCATCACAATTTTGAGTGATAGGTAATACCTGTCTCCTTTCTTTTTAACTTTTTATTTTGAAGTAATTATAGATTCACTGGTGGCACAAACGAATGCACATGGAGGTCCTGTGCGCCCTTCCCACAGTCTCCCCTAATGTTCACATCCTACACAAAGCCAAGAAACTGCCATTTGTAAAATCCATAAAGCTGACACACGTTTCACTGGTAATACAGGCACTCGTTTTGCATCATGCAATTTTATCACGTGTAGCACTGCATACATGACCATCACCACAATCAAGACACTCGACTGTACCATCGGCACAAGACTCCCTCCTATTAACTCTTTATAGCCACACCTGTCTCCTCCCCTACACTCATCCCTAACCCTTGGCAACCACTAATCTGTCCTCTCTCTCTACAACTGTGTTATTTTATAAAGAAAATAAAATCACGTAGTATGTATCTTTTTAAGATTGGCTTTTTTCTATCTGCATATTTTCCTTGTTTATTCAAGCTATTGCTTGTAGCAAGAGTTTATTCCTTTTTGTTGCTGAGGAGTGTTCCACGGTAAGGATGTGTCACCGTTTGTATATCCATTCACCCACTGAAGGGCACTGAGTAGTTTTCAGTGTTTGGCTAGTATGAATAAAGCAGCTTATGGACCTCCACGCGCAACCATGTGTATCTTTAACTGCTTTCCTTCCTGACATATACACTGCAGAGTGAGGTAGAACAGAATCCCTTTTTAAAGAGCTTACATGTTCAATTAAAACAATACGTTAACACAGTCAACAAGTTCATAGAGGTGGAATGCCCAAATCCTGGCCAAAATTTAAGATGTGTGTGTGGGGCTGTGACAGAGTATGTTTATGTGTACATGTGCGAGGTTGTAGAGGGCAGGACGGTGATGGTGGGCTAACTCCCCTGCCCTTTTCAGAAAGGGTGAAAATTTAGTGTTGTACTTTTTCCATTGGACGATTCTTTTATTTGCATTTGTTATAGCACAGACATTAACTCCTAATATATATTCAGAGTCTGGGAGTGTTTGATAATTCTATAATGCTTTAAGGGAACTCCATTTTGTTCTCCAGAGAAGATCTTTTTAGTTCTAATATGAACGTTTTTACTGAAGATCACAGTCCACTGTAAATGCGTGCATACGTGACAGATTCTACATTTATTCTAGGCCCACCCCGGAATATGCTGGTTATAACTTACAGACAACGAGAAAAGTAAGGTAATATTATTCAATTAAATACGGTGATTATAAATATCCTTGATCATTTTTAGAAAGTTTTCATGTATGTTCTATGATATGCTTTAGACAATGGTAAAAAAAAAAAAAAAAAAGAGAGAGACTGACACGTCTGGGTGACAGTAGCAAGGAAGAGCATCCAGAAAGAAGAAACCTTACCAACAACAGCTGGGGGCTAAGTCCAGCTGACTCCAGAGCGTGGCACATATCCTCAGTGGAACTTTCTCCACATAAGCACTTCCAAAAAAAGAAACTGCCTGGTAAAACAAAGTCAAGACACGTCAGTCAATGACCACTTACCATCTGGACTCACAATCTTCCTGAATTGCAACCTAGATCCCCAGAGGAGCAAAACAACAGGAGAGAAGAGCAATCAGTGGTGTAACCGGCTTACGTGATTAAAGCAGAAGGCAAATCATTACATGTCTGACACTGTCTCCTGAGCGTACTTACTAATTCAGTACAACTTTTATGACATAGTGCCTACCTGTCCAGAGGATCTTCTGTTGACTGTAAAACACACATTAAATTCTTCGGTTAATTAATTTCAAAACAAACTCAATCTCTGAGATGCTATAAGCTCCTCCCAGGCTCTCATCTAGAATAGGGAGGATTCAAAGAGCAATTTCTCATTCTACCTACCTAAAGCCACACGGTCCTCTTCACTTATCTTCTTTATGTTGATCACATCTTTCTCACATTCTAAATATTCCAGAAATGTTTTGACAGGCAATACACCATCCTTATCATCAGAAAATCGGACAGCAGTCCTGCTGTTCTCTTGTTTATACTTCTCTAATAACGCCTGGAGCTTAAGAAGTTCTTTTTCGTCAAGCCTTAGTAACACAGCCAAGTCCTTAAATATATGGGGAAAAAAAAAACAGTTCTGAATAGACCATGTCTCTTTCTATGACTCTTCCGTAAGTGTCAACACTATCATCTGAAATGAAATGCAAGACTAAGCAAAAGATGATGACTTTTGAATTAATGTCATAGCTATGATGTGCTCTGCTTAAAACTTTACTCTCAATTCATGAGTAGGAGGTTATTTAAATAAACTAATCTTGAGATACTACATATTACTGAAAGTACCACTTTTAGAAAGTTTCTTGAGATTATACTCTTCTAAAATGTCTAAATTTTAATAAACATGTATTATTGCTTAATCAGAAAAAAAATTTAAGCTTTTCCCCCCAAACCATCAGGGAGTTCGGGGGTTTTGAGCATGAGCCCCCTGTTCTCCTGGCTCGGCCCCGCAATGAACCTTTCTCTGCTGAAAAAAAAAATGTTAAAAGGGTGTCAACTGCCAACTCTTGTGATTCCGAGGAAACTAAAGAACTATTTGAAATTTAATGCTTGTTTATTAAGCAGCATAAACATTATAAAATAAAAGCAGTGGAAAACAGTCTTCACTGTATCTACATATAAATCCTCTATGTGGCTCTTGGGGCTGCAGAGATACAACCTGCCAGCCTTACAAGCTGTTTTTACACACCTTATGTGCAGAAACATCTCCTGATCTACTATTATTCTTCTAAACTAGGGACAAGTGTACACATACACATACACACACACACACACACACATTCGCCATAGCAAGCAAAACTTTCTTCCCCTCATGCTACATGATTAAAGCTGCATTCTTAAACAAGAGCAGTTTTGTTATTTATTTACTTATGGATGTTGTTTTAAGAACAAGTAGTAAACTGCAAAATGCTATGGAATACACACAGGTGGTTCAATGCTATACCAAACTTATATGAACTATGTCCTACAGACAGCAAAAATGAATTAGTTTAGATTTGAATTTTAGTTTTGTATGTACAAAATTAGCCATTCAGCCTAGAAGTTGACTGCATGTTTTTTTAAGGATCCAAATAAGTCTACAGCAAAATACGGTTTTAATTCTTTAAAAGCATTTTAAAGATAAAAAAATAATAAAAAAGAACAATCTGTCAACTGATTTTTAAATGTTTATAATTCTTTTGCACACTATATTGGGGTTATCGAGTGGAAATGAATTCTACAAGGGATTATTAATGCCATATATTTAAGTTTCTTTTGCAGGGTTCAAGAGAGACAGTTCTGATTTTATTAAAAAAATTTAGGCACTGAAGAATCTATGAAATGTCCAGGCAATCCTACAGACATAACTTAATCAACTTGAACTTTTCTGTTGCTTGAAATGATTTTTCTCTATTGGTGAAATAGATAGCAAAAACAAAAGCTCCTGAAAAATGGCTTTGTCATTTATAATGGCACTCACAGAATATTATTGTGAAGATTGTTAAAACGCTTTATAAAATCCATCTAGAACCCCAAAGATAAAAAAAGATGTTAGGACTTGTAGGTTATTTCCAATACAAAGGGAAAACCTTCTCTCATTTTTCTGTCTAAAAATTTGTATTCGTGTATGTGTATTTACAATAAAAGGCATCCACTTTAAAACTCAATTAACTTTCAGATACACCAGATGAGTTTTATAAAAGCATTACCAGTGACTTGAAAAATCACTAAAATCACCTTAATAATTTTCCTTTAGACAAATAAAAGACATGAGGCCCTGATGCCAGGCAACCTGCCCAAGGTCACACAGTAGTCGAGGGAAGAGAGGACAATATTTCTCTCTATTCTCTACCAGGAGAAATGCGATTTCTCTAGATGGAAAGTAAGAATTTTGTATACTCTCCTCAGAAATGAGCAACACTGCACTGTAACAGAGATTACAAGGTGCTATCAGTTTTTTACGTTTTATAGAATAAAAACACAGAACATTTTCTACAATGACTTTAAACACTCTGATGTACGATAAAATATTTTTTTAAATGTATTTCATTACACAGGAAACAACAGAGTAGTATGAGCTTGCTAACAACACAGAAAAGCTGGACTCTTCTGTTTGGCAGAATCTTTTTTTTTCTTTAAAAGAAATTAAAATTTTGCTACTTCAGTAAACTGCATATATTTTAATTGGCAAACCCTGTCCAGAAGAAGTTGTATTGTAAGAAGTAACCTTAAAAATTAAGGAAAACCAAATGCTTCTAAGTATTAAAAATGGATTAACAATAAGTTCAATATTCTAGCCTAAATAATATAAATTTAGCACCAAGGCACGGAAAGCCAGCAGAAGGTCTTGTAAAGAAAATACTGTTTTTTTACACCTAAAAAAACCCAAAACCTTAATATTCTACTTCTTTACTACCAATTAAAAAAATAAAAAATAATCAAAGAGATTATTTTGTATAATGAATAATGGGATTACTCACATTATCAGAGAATGGCGTGTCTGAATGAAAATCAATGGAATTTAATTGACTGACAGACTCATAAAGATGGAGTAATTTCAATTTATTGGCACAAAACTGTAGCAATCCTTCATCAACACACTCAAGCTCTATAAGGTAGAAGGAAAAAATAAAGAGATATATTTAACAGACTGATAAAAAAGGCCTTTCTTTCATTAAATCTCTTAATATTACATAATTCTTTGATGTTTTATTTTATTAAATATTGGGATGCTTAAGCTATAATGGATTAAGAAGGCAAAAATAATTTTTCCCGTCATGGCAAAATGTCTAAATTTTTTAATGAAATAAGGTGCTCTAATAGAAGGGGACGTTAAAAAGAAAAAAAGAAAGACAGAAGAAATATTTTAGTCTAGTACTCAAATTTAAATAAATGATTTGGAAACAGGTTTGACAATGTTCTCCCTCACCCCGTCAATCATATGTTGTCTATTATGCTCACACCCTGAGGAAGGACAAATAGAAAGTTGCCTGCCTCTTCTTATTATCATGGTCAAAGATATTATAATTCAACCAGAAAATGTGGATTGTGACAGAGGTATCCTCAAGAAAGGCTGGCAAAAAGTAGAATTCCACTTAATATCCTCCATCAATCAGGTTTTTTTTTCAAGGTTAGTGCTGGAAAAATACTCTCTGTATAATACATATGATAATTTAAATATTTATTTCTAATACAAATGAATACTTCTTCTCTAAAAAGGCAGACACTGAAAACTCCCAAGAACTCTGATATGGGATATAGTAACATGGAAGACTGTCCAAGTTCTTACAGCCATAATAAAACTTAGCATACTGAATACTTGACATTTTTAGGAGTCTCATTCATGGGTAGAACTTGGAACTAGTGATGTTACAGAACTCTGACAATGGTGTCTGGTTTACTCCCAGCCTAGTGCAAGATAATTTTTAACTTAATAAATTTTGATATTTTTTAAGGCCTTAGGATGGGATAGGGGGACTTTATCAGTGCACTATACTTTTTGAAAGAGGTATTTCTAACAAGCTGTATGCATTACAGGAGTTTACTATTTACCAAGAGTCAGCTTTACACGTGTTGGAAAAAAAAATTCTCAAAATTAGGATGCTTGAAAGTCCTGAAACAGCATATTATGACTTATCTATTAAGTTACTCTAAGTTGGCTTAAATGTAATTAAATACACAGCTGGTTTCATATTTACACAACAAGCAAAAAGTCATGACTAGATGAAGTCACTGCATCACACACTACATTTTTAAATGATGTTAGGAATTCAGAATAAATTAAATTTTTCTAGCTCGGCTGGACAGAATGTGGAGTTACAAACCCACAGTTACAGATGTAATTCTTTTCCAGACAAATACATTCTGAACAGTAACAACCAACCAGAAAACTCAGAACTGGTCATGTAATCATAGTCTGTGATTTTGGAAGCCCTAGTTCCGTTCATGAGGGACATGGATGAAAAACTGTGGATTCCATACATTAACAAAACATAAATCAAAGCCTAGAATTTTTTTTAAATCATTATCATAGTCAAAACAACATTACTTAAAGTTAAATAAGACATAATGGCAGCAAGAGAACCTGGCTGTTTTTTGCTTACCACCAGTCATCTCGTCCCCTCCTGCCAATGGCTTTCACAACGCTCTACAGCTATTACCACAATAATCACTTCCCATCATTCTATACTGATATCTTTCCTCCCAGTAGATGGAGTCAAACGAAAACTATTTACAGTAAGAAACAGAGGCAACATATTCAGAGAAAGCTCAGAGGAAGATCAACAGCATACAGGGAATTAAAACAGCAACAGGGAATTAAAAAGTTCCCAATACTAAAGGTATGAAATAAGTTTCCTTCTTTCTTATATATTATTTCCACATTAAAGTAACATGATGGGGAATTCCCTGGCAGTCCAGTGGTTAGGACTCTGCGTTTTCACTGCTGAGGGCTGGTCAGGGAACTAAGATCCCACAAGCCGTTCGGCCTGGCCGAAAATTTAAAAATTAATTAATTAAAAAATACAGTAACATGATGGCATCATAAGCAGTTAATACTTTCTATCATCAGAGTTATAAAATTTGAGATGAGACCATAACCTCCAGTCAGTACAAATCCTATTACCTTGATTTTGTAAAGTGTCCATTAACATCTGAGTGATGTTTCTAAGGCAGGAAAATGGTAAACGTATGCTTGCCAAAATGCTTTCCAATGCCTAGAAGAAAGATATGGAGCAATTCTCATAATTAGAAGGCAATGATTTTGTTCTTTAAATTTTACATTTATGCCTATACTTTCACTACCCCAAGTTTCAAAGGGAAGCTCCATTTTTAAGATGTTTTATTATACTTACCTGAGAGTTAAAGTTGCATCATAAGTACTATGTCATCAATTTCATGTCATGCCAAACATGGTACAATGACAGAAAGTCCAGACTGAGAATGAAACAACTTAGAAGGCTATTGATGTTCAACAGAATGGCCAAGACAAAACAGAAACAGAGATAAAGGTATTCACCAATAAGAGTCTGAATAAGTCTATACTCTATAGGTATAAATGAAAAGCAGACACTGTCATTGTCATGTCAATAATAAAAGCAGACAATAACTTAATTACTGCTATATTACTGCACTTGAGCATGGCTGGCTGAATCCACAGGCCATGCTAGATATGTATGTATGTATGTATGTGTGTGTGTGTATATATATATATATATATATATATATATATACACACACACACACACACACACTCCCCACCTACCCGCTTCCTACCCACTAGTAGATATTTAAGAGTGGTTATCATCAGTTCCAAAATCCCTCTTCATGCCTAAAGAAGCAACAATCAGAATCACAAATGGGTCAGACATAGCACCTGAAGTTCCTACTTATCTGTTCATATCAGCACATTAAATTGGATTTTGACTGATGAGATTAAATAGTCTAAAAGGTAGGCTAAGAATGTGGCATGAGACAAATATCAGATTGTAACACAACAACTCTGTGTGTCTGTGGAGGAGAAATGCGCGTAGAGGGCGGCTCAAGAGGTTGGTCCGGCCTATGATGAGGCAACTGGGTGAAGGATATAAAGAAAGTGACCAAAGAGGCAAATACCCTGGAAAATGTAATCTGCCTCTGTTCTGTCTACTATCACACAAGCTAGCAGCTGGCTCACTGTCCTATTATTCAGTCTTCCAAAGTCTAAACTGGTTTCTTTTCCCCCTTAACTGTTGTAAAACAATACACAACTTTCACTGTTAGGTTGTCTAGTATTTTTAATAAAATTCATAGCTTCATACAAAATTCAGTAGTAGAGTAAAACAAAAAAAATCAAGAAGACAGTTTGCACTATGCTGAAGTTTCCCAGTTTCGTTGTTCCACGATGTAAGATAAGAAAGATGGTATCAAAATGAGAACTGTGTGGGTTATGAGCTTCCTTTCCACGACCGATGCCCTAAACTGCCTCTCCACATGCCCACCTTCTCACAAGAGTCCCTTTAATAACGGAGGCTGCCCTGAGGAAGATGAGAGCCCATGAGTGCTGTCAGTGGAATGGAAAACTCAATTAAAAGTCAGAGACTTGCCTGTTGTACAATAAGACGATAAACAGCGTTTTTAAAAAATGACTGCCGAAGTGAGAGAGTGGCATGGACATATATACACTACCAAATGTAAAATAGATAGCTAGTGGGAAGCAGCCTCATAGCACAGGGAGATCAGCTCAGCTCAGTGCTTTGTGACCACCTAGAGGGGTGGGATAGGGAGGGTGGGAGGGAGACGCAAGAGGGAGGAGCTATGGGGATATATGTATATGTATAGCTGATTCACTTTGTTATAAAGCAGAAACTAACACACCATTGTAAAGCAATTATACTCCAATAAAGATGTTAAAAAAAAAAAAGACTGTCACAGTAGAATAAGAGGGATAGAAAGAAATTAGTATTCACTAACATCCCACTACTTTAGATGCTGTGCATTATGAAAATGACACATTTGGTAAGGTCCCTGTTTGAAGGAGCTTAAAAGAGGTAAAGAGGAAAAAGTTGGGGAGCTTGACTAATATACATGAAATAATTAGAAAACAAGCATAGTCGGCCCTCTGTATCCATGGGTTCCTCATTTGCAGATTCAACCAACCATGGATTGAAAATATTTGGAAAGAAAAAATTCCACAAAGCTCCAAAAAGCAAAACTTGAATTTGCCACACACTTGCAACTATTTACATTGCACTTACATTGTATTTGCAACTGTTTACATAGCACTTACATTGTGTTAGGTATTACAAGTAATCTAGAGAGGATTTAAAGTATACAAGAGAATGTGCCTAGGTTATATGCAAATATTACACCATTTTATATAAGGGACTTAAGCATCCTGAGATTTAGGTATCACAGGGGGTCCTGAAATCAATGCCCCCGAGGATACCGAGGGACGATTATAGTCATTAGCTCTCTGGTTCTGATTAAAAGTAGAGCTCAGAGGCATCCATGAGGATTGATGTGTCAGGTAAGAATTTATAGTTAGAACCTGAGCAGCATTATGAGGGACTTGGATAGGAGGAGAGTAGGAGTAATATAATGAGTTACCGTATTATAAGCAGGAGCCTGGAAAAGGTAACCAGTCTGACTATATCATGAGAGGCGGAGGCTGTGGAGCTACAAGGCCTCTTCCACAGTATAAATGCGAATGTCAATTAGTACTTTGAGAAGCAATTTATCATCAACTAGTACAGCCAAAGCTCATACCTAGCAATTCCACTCTTACACATGTGCACCAGCAAAAATGTACAAGGATAAGCACACTATCATTGTTGTTAATAGCAAAAAACTAGAAACAAGCTAAATGTCCACTGACAGGAGAGTGAACAAATAAATGACAGTCACAGAGTGGAATTCAGATAGCACAGTACATGAGTCAACTGCAGCTGCAGGCAGCAACGTGGATGAGTCCCAGAAACACAATGCTGAAGGAATGAAGTAAGTCACAGAGGAAGACAGAGCGTGACCCCATTCATATAAAGTTCCAAAAAAGCAGAAAATGCATCAATATGTTTTAAAGGAGCCATACAGAAATGCTGTATCTGTAAAGAAAAGCAAAAGAGAAAGGAACACAAAATTCTGAAGACTGGTTACCTTAGGGATGGGAGAAGGGGACGGGATGGAGGAGGGACGTGCAGGGCTCTTCAGACTTCCTGGTAACATTGTTTCCTAAGGTGGGTGGTCATACACGTCGTTGTCTTATTATTATGTAATTTGAATATACGTT
This sequence comes from Orcinus orca, assembly GCF_937001465.1. Taxonomy (NCBI): domain Eukaryota; kingdom Metazoa; phylum Chordata; class Mammalia; order Artiodactyla; family Delphinidae; genus Orcinus; species Orcinus orca. The sequence continues at coordinate 14,691,390 of NC_064559.1, read as the reverse complement.
ATGTATGGATTTGTTTATGTGTATAAAACACATGTGCTTCCACGTATGGTAATATTACTTAATTTAAAAAAGAAGAGAGGAAAAAAAGAAACAATAGAAGCTTCCACATGGGAATATAAAAAAGGATGAACAGGAATGAAAACACAAAGGAAGATTTTAGCCTGTCATGTTTGGAGGGAAATAGGAAGAAAAAGATTTTGTTAAGAAGGATATGTACTAGCTACTCAGCAAGAAAGTTCATTTATTATATACACTTACTTGTTTTTTGGTTGCAGGGTACTTAATATCGAGAATTAATTCCTTTATTTCTGTTTCAATCAAATCTAGAAAGAAAATTAACCAAAGTAAGATTTTCACTTTTATGACAGTTAAACTTTATTCTGAAAGAAAAAATCATGTATTTGCAATATCAGTCATTCTAAAGGATTTCTGGGTTCTCGCGGAAATCATTGTTTTATTGTTACCAATTTTAATACTCCCTCGATGGCACATTTCATCCTCCAGAGTAATTCCAGTAAAAACTACACATGATTACTTGTACCTCACCTCATTCCAAAAAAGGAGCTGAAATAGCTCATAAATGCACTGAAGTGTTTTGATTGTTCCATTTAGAATATTCTATTAATTTAAAAAAAATGACATAACAGTTTGCTCCATTTTTATTGAAGGATACCTACCAAGATTGGGAGATTTTGCTTTCAGTAAGGCTCCCAGTTTCTTCACTAAGTGCATGTCCTTGGCTCGTTCACTCTTCTTATCACTAAAACAATAAATACAACAAATTCTTACAGAATGTGAAACTGTTTTCCTTCTAATTTTGACACGCTCCAGATTTCTTTTTCCTTGCTATTCTTCCTATTTAACTTTAAAGGTTATCAGTCTAATCCGAAAAGAGAACAAAATGATAACTAGGAAACAAAGTAAAACAAGTAGCAAATAAAGGACCAGGAAAAGTTAGCAGAGGGACATGAGTAAGCTGGCACGTGATACAACTTACCTCAATGCTAAATGGAAAGGGACATTTACTGTTTTCACACTTCCAGACACTGGATCAACCAGACAGATCTGGTAAGTCTGCGGCTGCCAATTCTGACTGGTAACGTTATTTAAGCCCATTATTTTATAGCCAGGATACAGAAGCCTGAGGAAATCACATACCAATATGGTAAAAATCGTAGAGAAAGGAAAAATGTTACAAGGTGCTATTATGACAGCTTGGGACTCCTACATTATTATCAATTCAGAAGCATTCGTAAGGCCAATAAATACTGAGACCAAAAACATAAGTAAAGCAGGACCCAACTAGCAGGGTTCTTATACCTTGTTAAAATGTGCTAGAAAATTAAATGAACACAATCAGGCCTAAGCTGCAGTGGTAAACAAAGCATTCACCTCACTCAACATCATCACCAGGGGAACCGGAAAGAATCTTTCCTTTCGAGCCTCCGCAGTGTAAGTAAGGGCTGGGGACAAATGACAGCACCAAAGCTGACTTTAATTCAGTAGCATATCACGGCCTTTTCAATCAGATTCCTTTGCTCTTAAATACTTAATCCTTAATTATATACCAGGCACTCGCAGGAAAAAAACATAATAAAGGACATTTCAATTCTCAAACAACTTGTAATCTAATAAGTAGCTTTAATAAAAGCTTTACTCTAACAAAAGCATTCCTTTCTGTAACCAGGAAAAGGCCCGGCGTTTGCAGCTTACCTGCAGTGCTTTCCCACGTTGAAAGCGCCTACTCTAGGGCCCTGCTGTGTGCTCCACACTTCTAAAATGCCCCTCCGCGGTGCATAGATCACAAGGAACTGAGCTACTCGACTTGGACCCTGAGGACTTCCAAAGGGGGAAAAGTCCACCTTTTCTGGCACTCTTTCGTGGAGGTCCTCTACAATTTGGATCCAACCAGTCTGTGCATCTCGATACCCTTGGAGACAGAGGAAAGGAAAGCTACTTAGTTATGTCATCTAGGTTTAGCAGTAGCCTCCTGAAGCACTCTGGGATGTTTCTGGCGGCGAGGCGGGGAGCCTTAAGAAAAGCTGTAAAAGTACATTATCGGGGGCTTCCCTGGTGGCGCAGTGGTTGAGAGTCCGCCTGCCGATGCAGGGGACATGGGTTTGTGCCCCGGTCCCGGAAGATCCCACATGCCGCAGAGCGGCTGGTCCCGTGAGCCATGGCCGCTGAGCCTGCGCGTCCGCAGCCTGTGCTCCGCAACGGGAGAGGCCACAACAGTGAGAGGCCCGCGTATCGCAAAAAAATTAAAAAAATTAAAAAAATAAAAATAAAAAAATTTTTAAAAAAGTACATTATCGGGTGGGACGGAGGGAGACGCAAGCGGGAAGAGATATGGGGACATATGTATAACTTATTCACTTTGTTATAAAGCAGAAACTAACACACTATTGTGAAGCAATTATACTCCAATAAAGATGTTAAAAAAAGTACATTATCTTTTTATTATGAAATACATTAAACAGAAAAGAAGATAATAATTATGATAATACTAAATCACCAAGTCTTATTAAAACTTCAGATTTTGCTATATTTGCTTCTGATCACTTTTATTTCTTTAAGAAAAAAACAGTTATCCCAGAGGCTTCGTGAGCACCCTTCCCTCATCTCATTCCCCTCCCTCCCTCTTTTTAAAAAATTCTGGGGAGGTTATCAGGTTCAGACTTAAAAATACAATTAAAATATAAGAAAAAGATCAAATTGGTTCCCTGCTATTCAAGTTCCTTGGTGATGTGCAGACAGAGGGAAAACACGGGCTGCAGAGAGATGGGAAACAGCTCCGGCTTGTGAGAAGAAAGATGCAGCTGACACGTCTTCCACTTGAGGGCGGCCCCTCTCACAGGCAACTGATCCCTCTCTTTTCAGTACAGGGAGGAAAACGACAGCCTGCACCAGCTGCAGAAGGACAGGCAACAATGGCAGCGATAAGATCGCCATAGGGGATTTGGACCAGCTGGTATATATTCTGGAAAAGTCTTGCTGAGAACATACCCTTGATGTTGTTTCAGAAGACAAACACCATTTCAGGGAGAAATGATGTATCCGCAGCATTAAAACCTATTTCTAAAGACACTTAAACATGTGGCAGGTAAACACTGCAGGAATTCTCTGGCAAGAAGGTTAATAGTGGCCTCAGTCTGGTCCACAGTAATTTAATGCCCTCAAATCCATTATTCCTCACAATGCTAAAAACAGACCAGATTGCACCAAAATTGTGATTTCTAATCAGTAGTCTGAGCTGACATGTTGCTATTCCAGATAACTTCAAACAATGCATTCCTCCCTCCTCCCTGGTCAAGGAGATTTTATTTTACTCAGGTTGACAATGTGCCTAGATATTTTCAAGTCTCCCTTATAGTTAAGTTTGTCCACGTGACTAAGTCCTGGCTAATGTATTGTAGAAAAAGCTTGGCAAGACTTCAGAAAGTATCTTCAAAGTGGACTAAACTGGCAGTCTTCCTTTCCCCTTCTTCCTTCCTGGGATGCAGATTAAAAGGCTACACCTTCAGCAGCCATTTGAACCATGAGGTGCCTTTGCATGGGGAAGCTACATGGAAGGAGACTGAGTTCCTGAGGACATCACAGTGACACCATATCAACCCTGTACTTGGCTCTATTGTTTGCCACTAAATGCAACTTCTAACTGACAAAGTTCCTGAGACACTTAAGTGAACTGACCCAAGCACGTAGATATGGAAGTCAAATGAGAAAAAAATGAATTTTGCTAGGTTTTGCCATCTTAAATCTGAAACACTTGCCTTGGCATTCGAGGGGGCAAGAAACTGAATTCAGGAATTGACAATGACAGTGAAAACTGAAAAGAGGTATGTAAGGAAGAGGTTAAAAGTGCCTGAGTTGGTCAAACTTAAAGGATGTATCAGTTAGACTACTGGATCAAGTGTTGCTGATCTGAGTTTATGGTTCAAACAAACAAACAAACAAAAAGCATAAACGTAAAGAATTAAACACTGTTATCAACCAGAAGCTGAAGAAGGATAACACTGTCCAACTGCTGGGGTAGAAAGCAAATTAACTTTTTTTTCTGGATTTTTGTAAGAAAGTACCTTTCCACATGCGTATTGCAATTCCTCTAGCTACGTCCAACAAAATAATTCTGCCAAAATCATCTGTTACTGCTGCCAGCGTGTTACATGGAGACAGACATATACTTTCACCATGGCGTCTAGAATCTGGAAGTCCAAACCTGATATTTGAAAGAAAAGAGAAAGCTCAAATCAAAGCGCGATCTAGAAATACATAAAAGAATAATGAAATGCATTAACAAAATAGGCTGAATCTCTTTTTATATAAAGAAATATGAACTTTCTATGGATTAATACCTAATTTATTAACTGATTACACCACATTTTGCAATACAAAATGCATAAGGAAATTTCTTCTATTACAAAATAAAAACACCTAGGTTTTATTTCAGAGATTTTCTATATAGATATCCACAACCTATTTTCAGAGAGTCTCAAGTACAACTAGATTTCCTTGATTAAGTGATACATCATAGGAAACAATCCCCTCACAACCAACTAAATTTTAGAATACTCTGCTCCTACACAGGCATCTGTGTAGTTCTGATTTCTGATCTATTCTCTTTTTTTTTTTCTAGATATCATATCTTGCTGATACCAATGCAGGTACAAGAACGTTCCTTCTTCTAAATAGTTATCTGTAAACTGCTCTTGGTCTATTATTAATCTTATTAGAACTGTGAGTAAAATAAAAGTAAAGAGGTACTGAGAAAGGACCAGAAGAGCTCATTTTGAAAAAAGTCCCTGCGACAAAGTACTCAAACTTTGTTACATCTCTTTGGATGCATAAGGGCCATTGGGCTTATTTCTTGATTCTTGGGTGACCTTAGAAAATGTGATGTGTTATAACATACTTTAAGATGGAAAAAACCCTGGAAGATGATCTTTAATCAATTTTAATAACAGATAATTAGTTATATCTCTTTAGTTGAAGAACATCTAAAAAAAGGAGGGGAGGTTTCTAGTTCCCTTTCTATTGGGTAATAAAAAATGATTTAAAAACAGAATCAGGCAAAAATCATACTGACTCCCCACAAAACCTGACAAATCCACTCAGTATCCTACAGCACTGCTGAAGCAAGCAAGGAAGCAAAGCCGGCATGTTGAAGAGTGCTTGGATGCATGGGACCCCCCATTTTTATTTATTTATTTTTTAAAGAAATCACTAAGTCCTTTTTGAGTTTCTACAGCTTAATGACAAACTAAACTTTTTACAGAAAGAAATCCAACAGCTATCAAAAAACCAATTCTCCTGCAACTTAAGCTAAGTGTACAGGTGTTTGTAGAAGAGCACACTCAACACATACATACTGAGCCCCCACTACATGACAGGGAGACAGCTGTGATAAAACAGGCAAGATAGCTTAGTCCTCGTGGACTTTACATTCAGGTGGAAAAAACTAGCCCCACATTGGGCTTCCCAGGTGGCGCAGTGGTTAAGAATCCGCCTGCCAATGCAGGGGACACGGGTTCAAGCCCCAGTCCAGGAAGATCCCACATGCCGCAGAGCAACTAGGCCTGTGCACCACAACTACTGAGCCTGTGCTCTAGAGCCTGTGAGCCACAACTACTGAGCCCACGTGCCACCACTACTGAAGCCTGTGCACCCAGAGCCCGTGCTCCGCAACAAGAGAAGCCACTGCAACGAGAAGCCCGTGCACCAGGACAAAGAGTAGCCCCGGCTCACCGCAACTAGAGAAAGCCTGCGCACAGCAACAAAGACCCAATGCAGCCAAAAATAAATAAAATAAATAAATAAATATATATATATATATATATATATATATAAAAATTAGTCCCACATTAATGACTTTTAGAAGCTCCAAAGACTCAGGAAATCAACAAATCAGCTAAGCACACAGAAAGACCATTAATTCAAGAGCGCATTCCTAAGAATACTAAAATGTGAGAAGAGCACGACAGACTTGCCTTACAGCTAATGGGGTAGCTGGTTCAACCTTGGGTTTTTGCTTCTGCACAGCTTCTTCTTCATGCTTGCTTTTCCAACCAAGCCAACCACTGGAAAGAAAGCAAATTCAGACTAAAACCAGGGCTTCCAGAGTTTTAAACTGCAGACTATCAAAATATAAGTTAAAACCTAGTGAGATGCAAATTAGATCATTTAAATTGTGATGCAATTACCTGGCAGCATTAAATAAAGCAGAAGTGAGTTTACTTGCCACTGCTAGTGCAACGTGAGATAATAATGGTTGCGTGCTTCCCTGAAAAACAGAACATTTGAAAGAGAAAACAACAGCTGACAGATAAACAAAATATATTTTCTAAACGAGATGTACCTTAAAAAGGTAGGAGGTAGCAATATAATCAAGTTTTAACTCTACAGTTTAAAAGGGAATCCCCTGGTGGTCCAGTGGTTAGAACTCCGTGCTTCCACTGCAGGGGGCTCGGGTTTGATCCCTGTTCGGGGAACTAAGATATCGCAAGCCATGTGGCATGGCCAATTAAAACAAGAAAAAGAAAAGTAAAATCACTAGTAGTTTAGTTATCTTTAGGATTTCCCTCTTTAAATTGTAATTAATGAAAAAAAATTAAACTAGAACAGTAAAATGGCATTTTTCTACCAGGGCTATTGATTTCTTATCCATATACAACCGGCCCTTTTCCCTCTTATTTTTTTTTCCCATTTTTTAACCAGTTTTTATTTAGAAATGTTTCATATTATACAAAAAAATTTTTAAGTATAGTTGATTTACAATGTTGTGTTAGTTTCAGGTGTATAGCAAAGTGATTCAGCTATATATATATATATATATATATATATATATGTTTTTCTTTTGCAGATTCTTTTCCATTATACATTATTATAAGATATTGAATATAGTGCCCTGTGCTATACAGTAGGACCTTGTTATTTATCTATTTTATATATAGGAGTGTGTATATATTTACCCCAAACTCCTAATTTATCCCTCCCCCTCTTTTTTTAAAAAATGTATTTATTAAAGCAAAAAGATGGTTTGAACCATTTTGAGAAGGGTGCTGTTTAAGCGAACAACAGTAGATACCAAATCTAACACCTAATTTTTCCCAATTTTAGGAAGCAATTTTCACCACTTTATCAACTATAGTTGGCGGCTTGCTCTGTCTTTACAATTCCTCATTTACTCAAATCCCTGGTGGGCTGACATCACTAACGACACTAAGCCTCTGATTACTGCACCAATATTTAAAGACAACTCAACTAAGAATTCGGGGCATCAGAAACAAAGAAGGCTGCTTGTATTACACTGACTTTAGTACCTTCTCAGTTAATCTAAAGAATTTAGAAGAAAGTGAGTTGAGACTAATTTTAGCTTACACTGAAACTCAGAGATGTACTGCTTAATCTTTCTAAGGCTATGTAACCATCCCAATTTGTAGATATGTTGAAAAATCAAGATCAGTGATGAAACACTTACCTCTAAAGCATAGAAGAAGCCCGTAAATGGATTGGACCCTACAGTGATATACTGAGACATAGCCGGTGGGCTGTTTTTAATTGCTGCATTATATCCACCTATATTGGAGGCAGTCTTCATTTGATCAAAAGGGGACAGAGTCATAATACCTAATGATAAAACAGCAATAACAACACATGATTTTAATGAACTGAAATGACACTGTCATTTTAGGTTATCAGATTTTTATTTCAACTCCATTCTAAGATGCTAACTGCTGAGTTTCATTTAACAGACAGAAGTCATTTTCAAAAGCTACAAGATCAATATCATAAAACATAAAGATATTAAAGTTGCCACCTATAATTACTCTAAGCTATAAAATACTACAAAATTTAAATATTAATTTTTTAAACATACAAATTCAAATGGTACAGATATATAGAGTCCACCAATATCTCTAGGTATTAGTTCACTTCTTCAAGGTAACAACTGAAACAGTTTCTTATGCTGCTTTCCAGAAATGTTGTATGCACATAAATGACAGCACACCAAATAAACCGATGTGTGCCTTGTTTTTTTTAATTTAATAAAATATCAAGGAGACATGCCTCATTCTTGGCAATCACTCAGAGTATTCCACTGTGTGGCCATGCCATAACTGATCTGACCTTCTGATGGACATTTATGTTGTTTCCCACCTTTTGTCACTACAAATAATGCTGCAACATATATCCTTGATAGATCTGTGCATATCTATATATAAGTTCATTTGTATGGCAAATCCTCATAAACAGAAGTACAGGCTCAAAGGGGATCTACCTTTCAAAAAAAATTTTATTAAGTACTGTGACGTTGCATGCTGTAGAGTGCTGCCGATGTACACCCCGACCAAAAAGGTAGGAGAGCATCTGTACTCCCATATCCTTCCCAACACAGTGAAAATAAACCCTTTCAAACATCTACTGATACCCTGCAGTCCAGAAATCCCCAGGCTTTTACAATGCAGAGGTACTGATCATTTCCCCAAGGCTCTAAGAACAGAAGTAGACAGACTGAATATTGATGCCCACATGCTGTGTGGGGCAGCAGAGAAGCCAGCGCCATTTAAACGCACCAGGTGGCAGGGAGAGAAGTAGGGGGGCAGTGAGCTTAGAGATCTAGAAAGTAAAGATCCTGCTAGATTCCAACACATGTGGCCTTGGGCAGTGTCTTCCAATTCGGGTACTCTTGGTACATGAAGATACCCGGTTGACAGCTTCCGAACACAAACACACTGCAAAATGGAACATGAGTTATTCTAATTTTCATATGTGTGTACTGCCTCGGCTTTGAATGCAAATGGTCCAAAAAATGCATTGCTCCTGAAGAAGAATCCTGGTAAAGGAAATGCTTTTAGGGAGTTCATAAGCAAACAACTTTCTGGATTTAGGGATTCAAGTCATCAAATAATCCTTACAAAAGCTGAACTGTTCTGAAAGATTACAATGCCTGTCTCATATTTATGAATGAATTCATGATTCAACATACAGAATGTCTTCACTACATGATTAAAATTGGCATAAGTTCTGCCTTATTCTACCAGCACAACATCAAAGGCTGAATGGTGTCACATAGAAACTGAAATTTAAGTTTCAGTACTCTCTCTTCATATTCCCACACACTATAGGTGTGAGTATAAACGGCTACAAGCTATCCAGCAAAATGGATCCAAAATTTTAAGTGGATTTATTCTCACCCATTCTAAAGAGATGGTTGACCAGTTCTTTCCATCCTTGCCACGAATGATCTCCTCCTTCCCACAATTTAAGTCACCCACTTTTTGTTTTCATTATATAGGAAATTCAATAACACTTTGTCATTTCTTATAACTACAGAACTTTCAAGTTATCAGCCAGGTATACCGCAATATCATTTTGAAACATAATAAGTACAATTGACAATCTTTATTAATAATGTCAAATGCAATTTTTAAAAATTTTTATTAGACTACAGTTGATTTATAATGTTGTGTCAGTTTCTGCTGTACAGCAAGGTGAATCAGTTATACATATACATATATCCACTCTTTTTCAGATTCTTTTCCCATACAGGTCATTACAGAGTATGGAATAGAGTTCCCTGTGCTATACAGTAGGTCCTGATTAGTTATCAATTTTATATATGGTTGTGTGTATATGTCAGTCCCAATCTCTCCATTTATCCCTCCCCCTCCTCCCCACCACGCTCTGGTAACCACAAGTTTGTTTTTCACAACTGTGACTTTTTTTTTGTAAATAAGTTCATATGTACCATTTTTTGAGATTCTACATATAAGCGATATCATATATTTGTCTTTGTCTGACTTACTTCACCCAGTAGGGTCATCCACTTTCAATGCCATCCCTTGCATCCTGTCATTATCAACTATATATTTTTTGAAACTTTGATTTTAAGCGTACCACCTTTTGACCACCACCTCTTAGCTTTCCATCTTAACTACTCTAGTAATCCCCTGTAATAATTCTGCATTTCATTAAGAGTTTCAGTACATTACTCCTACCATTTTCACACTATTTATCCAGTAACTCATGTGATCACTTCGCTTCTTACCTGGTTCTGATTTGTGTTCCATCACAATCACTCTCTTGCACGACTCCCCTGTCCCCCTCTTCCTCCACATACTCACCTGGCTCAATCTCACCCTTGGTTGACCTAAACTTTCTGCGTTCTCTGCTGTCTGCACCGAAAGAGCTGATCATTGTCAGAGAAAAACAATACACCTGAGTTTTAGCATAAGGACCACAAACAAATGGGCATACAACACCAGCCCAAAATCCTACTGTCTTTCTCTGCCCCTCTACCCTCCCATGCCCAAGTCTCTTGAAATCTATTCATTGAAGAAACCAGGCTGTTGGACACTAATTTCCTACAGTCTAGATTTTGCTGACTGCATCCCTGTGGTATTATTTAACATTCTGTCCTGCTCTCTACATTGTGGCAAATTGGTGGGCTCTAGAGGACTGTTGTCTTTTGATTCACCAATTTTAGCACCATTTTTCATTGATTTAAGGTAAATGAAGACGTAGCATATATACAGCCCCTCTTTTTCCCCCCATATTCTTCCAATATTCTTTTTCCCCCCATATTCTTCCAATATAACCATATCTCAATTTTTAAATTAAATTCACACTCTCTGTTCTCATTATAAAGAACTCACTGCTGAGACAAGCTGCCTACTGTAATTACACTGCCTTAGATGTGAATTTTTCTTTTCTGGATTTATTACTACCTTGTTATTTAGGGTTTTCCCTGAACAACTGAGGCCTTTCCACACTTTCAAACATCTTACAGTTCTTCTTAATATAAATTTCCATAAAGTCAAACTCACTGGATAATTTTCTAGGTCTATTATACTGGCTAAAGAAGGCCTCTTTGACAAAATGATATTTGAACAGACACCTGAACGAAGTGAGGGAGAGAGCCATGTGACTAGCTGGGTAAAACCTTCCAAGCAGAAAGGGCAACAATTACAAAGACTGCAAAGTGGGAGAATGCTTGTTGTATTTGAGGGTCAGTAAGGAGATCAGCGTGGTGGAACAGGGCAGTGAGGAGGGGAGAGTTCTACAGGAGATGAAGTCAAAAGGTACCATAAACCAGACAATGTCGGGCCTTGGATGCCACCGTAAGGCCGTTGGGTTTTATCAGGAATAAGATGGGAAGCCACTATAAGGTTGTGAGCAGAGAAGTGACAAAAATATGACTTATATTTCAAAATTAGCTGCTAATTGGCGAACGGATTTTAGAGATCAGAGAAAGGAAGCAGGAAGACCAGTTAGGATTTCTTTCTCCTCGATAGTTCAGGCAAAAGACAAGGGTGGCATGGACTGCTGTGCTGCCAACGATGGAGATGAGACTCGGTCAGATTCAGGATCTACTGTGGGGGTAGGAGAGACAAAGGTGGACTGGATGAGGAGTGTGACAAAAGGAGAACAGTCAAGGACGACTCAAAAGCTTTTGGTGGTGGCGAAAGCAGACGAAGACGAGAGAGAAGAGCAAAGGAGGACCAAGTGTGAGGAGAGGAAATTAAGAATTCTGTTTGGGATCTGTTAAGTTTGGATACCCAGGGGGAAATGTTCAGTAGTTGGAAAATGAGTAAGGAGTTTAGTGAAGAGGTCAGGACTGGAGTCAAAATGGAGATGCTGTGAGTTGATTTCCCGTTCTTATGTTGCTGAGTTTTGAAAGTAGGGGGTGGAAATATTTATTCTTAAATGCACCCCCATCTGGCTTTCATCCTCACCATTCCACTTAAACTTCTCAGATCAGAGTCAATGAAGAGCTAGCTCTATGTTGTCAAATCCAATGGACCTTCTCCTTTCTTGAATTCTACGACGCATTCCACAGTTAACCATTCCCTCCCAAATTTATATGGATAATCGGGACCTCTCTCCTGACCTTATGACTCGTATATCCAACTGTCTACTTGGCATCGCCATTTCAATGTCTGATTGTGCCAGAAGTTAACCTGTAAAAAACACAACTGTCCACTTGTCCACTCAAACCTCTGCCTTCTACGCACATTTCAGCCGTAGCCTGACCATCCACTCAGCTGCTCAAACTTAAAAGCTAAGAAGTCTTTGACCCTTTTCCTTCTCTCGTTTCTAACACCCATCCCTTAGCAAGTGCAAATACATCTCCAACCTGTCTACTTCTCTCTAGCACCACTGCTTCCTCCCTAGACAAAGTCCTCATTCTCTCTTATTGTAACAAACTCCTTGCTGGTCTTCTCTTTATTCTGTAAGCCTCTCTCTAAAGAGCAGTCAGAGGGATATTTTTAAATATCTCCTACTTAGACTCCATCAATGACGTCCACTGCATTTAGAATAAAACCCGAACTTCTCACCCCTATGAGATCTGACCCCAGTCTACATCTCCAACCTTACCTGGTCCCATTTCCCCCTCACTGTACAATCAAGTCACATCAACCTCCCTTCTGTTCTTTAAGCCTCCAGTCTTCCATGTCTCCCCACCCCGGGCCTCTATCTCGGCTTCTTCCCATCCTGCATGTCTCAGGAGAGGCCTGTGCTCACCAGTCTACCCAGAGTCCCCTCTTCCTTTACTTCTGTCATAACCCTCTGCTTATTTTCTTCATGATGCTTACTAACATTTCGTTATTACCCTATTTATTCATTCGGTTTAATTGTTTATTTTTTGTCTCCCCATCACCAGGACGTAAGCTTCATCAGGGCAGGGGTACTGTCTGCCTTGTATTTCTAGCACCAATATTAGTGCCTGGGGATGTAACAGGTATTCATTCATTTCTTTGTTGAATGAATTAGTCAGACCTCTACATAAAGATGTACACAGAATAAAGCTCATGGCACCTTTTCTTTCTTCATTTTGTAGGCTGGGAGATAAATGAATAGAATAATATTTTCTATCCAATCATTTCTCCTAGCCTGTCTCAATGTTCCAAAGTTTAATTAACAGAACAAGGAAGTCACCCTGAACTGAACTCAACACTTTGGAATTTCGCACATTTTTATATTAGCAAAAAGTAAAGACAAACGAATGTCTACCAACAAGGTGCTTATTACAGATTATAGGCAGACCTCGGAAATACTGCAGGTTCAATTCCAGACCACTGAAATAAAGGAAATATCACAGCAAAGTGAGTCAATGAATATTCTGGTTTCCCAGTGCAAGTAAAAATTATGGTTACACTATATAGTAGTCTGTTAAGTGTGCAACAGTATGATGTCTAAAAAAACAACATACTGGGCTTCCCTGGTGGCGCAGTGGTTGAGAGTCCGCCTGCCGATGCAGGGGACACGGGTTCGTGCCCCGATCCGGGAGGATCCCACATGCCGCGGAGCGGCTGGGCCTGTAAGCCATGGCCGCTGAGCCTGCGCGTCAACGGGAGAGGCCACAACAGTGAGAGGCCCGCATACCGCAAAAAAAAACAAAACAAAACATACTTACCTTAATTTAAAAATACTTTATTGCTAAAAATTGCTAACCATCATCTGAGCCTTCAGCGACTCATGATCTTTTTGCTGGTAGAGGGGTTGAAATATTTCAAGAATTACCAAAATATGACACAGAGACACGAAGTGAGCAAATCCTTTTGGAAAAACGGCACCAACAGACCTGCTCAACACAGGGTTTGTAAAAAAGCAGTACCTGTGACACGCAATAAAGCAAAGCAAAATAAAACAAGGTCTACCTGTATTCTGTACCAGAAATGCAACAATACACAAAGATAATCTGCGTGTCAGGTATCTTCTGTTCCCCCCTCTGGATTCACACTCCTTCCTTCTCTCCCTGCTGGCCCCAGGAGCCAGTATGTGCATATTATTAGCCCAGCCTTCAAGTTGGGTTCAGACAATGGGAAGTCTCACCAGGACATCAAAGACAGAAAGGAGAACGAAGACAGGATATCTATTTCCTTGTGACCACTGGCCAAAAGCCATCCTGCTCTTAAGGCGCTGATTCTACTCATTATCTCCAATGAGCAGAATTTAGGCCTAGGAGTGGTTAACAGCTGCACTGCTAATCAGCCCGCAAGACGCTGTACTATCCTTTGTGGTTCTCCTATACAACATCTGTATAAGTAGTTTCTCTGCAAATAAAACCTCTTTCAATTATCCTATTTCAAGGATGCCATCTGTCTTCTACTAGGACTCTGAGAAAATGTATATTTAGCAAAACTGTGGTGAAAGCCTCTTTGTAATACGTTGATTGGAAAAGGGCTACAATGTAGTTGTCATGATAGAATCCTTTTATGAAGACATATCTCTGCATAACCATACACATATTACACTTGCACTTACACACGTCTGTAAGGATGTTTACCACAAAGCCAATGGTGAGTATCTCTAGACGGTAGGATTTAGAGGGATTTTTTTTTTCCTTTTTTCTTTATATTTTTATGTACTATGTGAAAATTTTAACAAGCATATACTATACTATTAAACAGAAAAAAATAGGTATGTATTTTAAAATAGCATTTCCTTCTTCTCCACACCCATTTCTACTCTTAATTTAGATGCCCATTACTTCTCACCAAGATTATTATAGCTTCCTTACTGCACCTAGTTTCTAGTCTTGACCCCTACATTGCAACCTCTAGACTTCCACCGAAGTGATTTTTCCAACAGGCTAAGTGATAATACCATTCTCTTGTTCAGAATTCTTCAATGCCTCTCAACGTGGTGAGGAGGAAGATATACGTTCCTCTGCATAGTATACTAGTCCTTCAGAATCTGACTCCTAGTTACAGACTGGCCTCGCTTGGGCCAGTCTTCATTGTTTTTTCCTGCACACAAGGCACTTCCACCCCAGGCCTAGTACCTGTTGGCTAGAGTGCCTCACCCACGCTTGTTCTCTTGGTCAAGTCCTACTCATTCTTTCCATCTCAGATTGAAGTCAACCTCCTGTTCCCTGATTCCCTTGGTGCTGGGGGCTTCTCCTCTGCTCCCACTACAGCCGGTCCACTTGTCTACTATGACTACCATCATGCTGTGTGGCACCGTATTGTTTTCACATGTTTCTCCCAACTAGCCTCATGCTTCCTGACAGCAGAGACCCACGTCTTTCCACCTCCACATTCCCGATACCTAAGACAGTATGCCTTCAAATACTAGCTGCAAGAAAAAATCTGCTTTTCTCTATATTTTGCTGGCCTACAAGTTACATGTGTAGAAGACTGATCTATCTGGTAATTATATGAATTAAACACATCTGTATAAAAACAAGTCAAATAGTGGGTGACTTAACACTGTACGGTACTGCTGCTGAGGGCATAACTGCTCAAACTGCTACCATTTCTTAAAGACATTAAACCTCTGATAATCTCTACGTCTGAACTACCTTCCAGATGTCTCACTAAAGACAATGCATATTCTTTTCACATGAGAATAAATCTACATTTCCAATAAATGAGATAGTTCAATCAGAAAGTATAAGAAGTAAATTCCAAAAGAATTGGAACTAGTCAGGCTTACCAATACTAGCATGATCGATAATTGTGTCAATATCTTGTAGACCCCACTTCTTATAAGCTAACGGTGGTGGCTGTATGTTCTCATTGCCTGATGCTGCAGCTGTCAAAGATAAAAATTAGACAATCCAAACTTAAATATAATGGAGAAAATGAAGTTTTACCAAAAAATCATCAAGAATAACTTGGTGTATTATTCTAAAATTTCAACTAAAAATAATGAGGCAAAGTCATGTAAACTAGGCATACAGTGAGATTTATTCACACCAATACAAGGCACATAAAATGCAAACATTAAAAGACTAAGTTGGCTGTCATAAGAGATTTTGGAACACTCAAGGAATTAGAGAAGACTATTAAAAATTCTAGACTACCACTAAAAATCAAGGTGAATTCAAACTGCAGTAGAAGCCAAGTAACTAATTTCTCCCCCTTGAGTAAGACAGTGGATAAAATCCTGGAAACAGCAACCAGTGCCTTAGTGAAACCTGATGGTATGCCCAGCAAAGGACACATCATAGAATGGTCTTGAATGCAAGTAACTGAGGCCAGGCTTGACAGAAAGATATGCTAACAGTGGTAGCACTGCCAGAAAAATGAATGCAATGCTGATCACTGACCTCAGCATTTCCGCCTAGGGAGTGAATAATGAAAAGAAAAGCAACAGTTCCAGCTCTTGTCACAGGTTCATGCCCAAGGCCCCAGTCATCAGTACATTCTCATGCTACATGTTAGAAAACGGCTGGATTCTGGTTGTTTATTCTGGAAGTAGAAGTACTCTGATAAAAGAAAAATGTAATCCTCCTAGCACTCCAGATTTGAGAGTAAGGCCAAGACGAGAGTTTTCCTATATTGTGAAATAAAAGTCACAACAGTCTGCAGCTAAGTAATCAGAATTATTTTTAGAGCAACTTAAAATAAATAAGAAGGCACAAAGTGGCTTACTTACTTACCTCCTAGGAGATAAAATGGCTTTATGGACTCATACATAACAAAATAAACGGAAATTCAAAAATAGTAAAAATGAAACGGCTGACGATACCAATTAAAACACAATTGCCTATTTCTAGTTTATTTTATGGACAGAATTTTTATCTACAGAAAATGGCCAGTCTCTTTGGGCACATACATTAACGGTAACTATTATGTCTCCAAGATAACAAAGATATTGAAACTTATGGAGGGCTAAATTTAAATAATTTAAAAGATTATGAAAATAGGTATAAAAATTCAAACAAATTTTGACTTTACAGAAAAGCATGTACTATTAAAGAGCAATATAACCAAGAATGCTACAATCTGCTAAAAGGACAGTGAAAATGTTTCTATTGCAATGTAAGATGCTGCATTCTTTCCTTAGAAGAAATTGTTTCTTTTGTGTCTTATAGTTTAGTTCTGGATTTATGAACAATCTTTATGAATCAGATAACACATCTTAATTAAACTCTTCTTTCAGGGAGTTGTCTAAATCATTTAAGAGTTAAACTTTGTTTGCTCTTTTTAGGACCATTAGGCTCCTTTATCCAAACCCAGTGGGGAAAGTCAGCACCAACACTGGTATTTTCATTGCTTTTAAGGCTTTTTGTTCCCATGACTTTAACATCTCTAAAACTGGAATCTTAAAATCAATGGTGTGACTCTCACTGGCAGCATTTTTACTTCTTAGTGAAACAGAAAATAATAGTGCACCTTATAATCAATGGCATCTTGAATCTGATGAAAACCAATATCCTCTTCTAAAGACATAATAGCATCAGAGTGTAAACTAGGGGTAGTAAAGATTAAGAATTCTTGATTATTTGTGCACTTTTCATGCCAAAGTCTGGAAATGATGTAGCTGCCTATGTAGATTATATTTAGGTCTCTAACTTTTCTCTGTTCAGAAGTGTTTCAAGTTGCGGAAAGCAGCTGATGTTAACTTCCTGTTGGGTCCTGCCTCCTGTGAGGAAAACGCCCCCTGCAAACTTTATGCTATCTTTACCCTCAGTGAGAATGGAAACAACGTAGAATCACAAGATTTTAGTATGCTGGCCCAAATAGCTGCCCATCTAGCGAGAAATCTGGTTTCTCAGCTAGATGCAACTAAATTCTCCACCTCGGTGTTGAATCTCTCTCTTAACTGGCCAAGACATATTGCTGAATCAGTAAATAAAGCCTGCAGTTCAACTGACAACATGTAAAGAGAGTTGATGTTCTAGTCCTGGCCTTTATCTTACTAAGCAATCTACCCAACAATGCACTCCCATTTCTACAGTAACCGGTTTTTTTTTTTTCCCTTTAAATCTAGTTCAGAAGGCCTTTTTAATTTAGAAGACATATTTAATTCTCTAAGTAGATTAAGTTAAATAAGACAAACATCACCAGAGGTTAGCTATTTCTTGGCCAAAATTACCTTTGGCCACCTGATTTCGACAAGCACGAAGAGACTGAAAAAGGCTAAATCCGTCAATAGTCACGATGGCAGCTGGATATAAGATACTCAACTCTTCATTCTATTAAAGGAATAAGAAAGAAGAAAATAATAAATTTTCATTATTGCCAAATAAGCATATCTATTTTTCTATTATAGCTGAATGTCATTATTAATGTCAAATTTAAAAATACTATAACTAAACAACTGTCAAACACCCAACACACAAAACAATATCAGGCAGAGGAACAGTAAAAATAGACAATTTCAGAATGCCTTTTGGCCAAGGACTTAACATTCTTCTCAAATATGAGCCTTTGTACATGGTGAATAACGTTTTCAGGATAGATGGTGGGAGTTACCAAAAAAATGTACAAGTTTCATAAAAATGAAATATAGTCACTGGATTAAAAACAACACATAAAAGTAAAAAGAAGAGAAAAAGGAAACTCACCTGAAATCCCTGACATACATCAGTATATAGTGTCACATATAATCGCACACTTTTGTATGAGACTATACCATATAACATGTTTTTGGTATTCTAAAACTATTCTATAACATGTTTTTCATTACTCAATAATACGTCCATTATATTCTTCCATTTCAATAAGCGAGCAAATCATTTTTTGTTGTGGAGATGCTGTATTTCATTGTATGAACCAAAATTCAGTTAACCAGTTCTTACTGAGGGACATTTAGTTTGGCCTCCTGCTTCTGCCTTTGCGCTCCACCACCCATGCTCCACAGACTCAGCCGATGGAACCACTCTCCTGATTAAATCTGTCCAATGGCTCCCTTCTGCACTTAGAATAAACCTGAACTCTAACCATGCTACAAGGTGCGGCCCGTCTCTAACCTCATCTCACCTCTCTGCCCTGGCTCCTTGAACACGAAGGCCATTATCACCTCAGTACTTTCCGCGTGCCTGGACCTTCACCTCCCAGGTCTTTGCCTGCCTAAGTCTTCTGCTCGTTCAGGTCTCGGCTCAAATGTACTTGCTCTGAGAGGCTACCCCTGAGCCTCTGTCTCGAACATCATCTCCATTCCCTCATCTCAGTACACTCTCATCCACATGATTACTTCCCTCACGGCACCTATCAGAGGCTGGAATCGTCTTGGAATCCCTAGTTATTCATCGTTGGTTTCCCTCCACCATCCCCAAACTGCAGGCCCCACGAAAGCAGAAACTTTGCATGTCTGGTTCACCAATGGATTCTCAGTGGTTAGAACTGGGCTGGGCACATAATAGGCAGTAAATAAATATTTGTGAATGAATTAAATATTTTCATTATTATAAACATCCCTGCAATAAACATTCTTCTGTATATATCTTTTCACATCACTTTGGTGTAAATTCCTGCAAGGGGGTCTGTTGGGTGTTCACGATTTTCATTTGTGTTATTAAACTGTCTCAACAAAGGACCTATCAATTTTTACTTCTATCAACAATACATGACAGTGTCTGTTTTTCCATATTGTCACCAACTTTTGTTAATCTTCGCCAATCTGAAAGGCGAAAAATTATCCAAATGTAGTTGCTTATAGTCCCTAGATTATTAATAAGGTTCAAAATTTTATCATATGCTTTAGACCAATTATATTTCTTCTTTTGAGAATTGCCTTGTCCCTTTTTCTACTGGACTGTTGGGGTGTTTCCATTTTTAAAAGACATTTGTGGGCCACAAGGGGTGGGAAGCAGGGGACGAGGGAGCTGGGGTGTGGGCTCACATAACAAGTTCACAAAGCTACGCTTACACAGTCCACTGAGCGTAGCAGCGGGGTGAGAGCCCCCGACTCGGAGGAACTAATCACCAGCTCGTCAGTTATCTCCAAAACAAGACCGCCTTCCTGAAGAAGACACTCATACAAACACCAGTGGTCCAACAGCAGCAGAAATTATGCTAAATGACAGAGATCTTTATGCAGAAACCGCGGAAGAAGTTTCTTTGACATTCCAGAAAAACATTTGGAATCTTCTCCTGCAATGATCAGCCATCACACCTACTACACTCACTGCCCCCAGAACTGAATTACAGGAAATCTGCTCCTGTGATCTTTAATAGATCTAGGAGTATACTGAAGAAGCAGCAA
The DNA here is from genome assembly GCF_937001465.1 of Orcinus orca. Lineage (NCBI taxonomy): Eukaryota > Metazoa > Chordata > Mammalia > Artiodactyla > Delphinidae > Orcinus > Orcinus orca. The sequence goes on along the minus strand of NC_064559.1, from coordinate 14,671,449 downwards.
ATAGATATTTTTGATATATAAACTGATGTATTAGATCCAGAGATACTGTGTAGAATGCAGGGTAATGACAAAGGCTTCTCTCCGCATGTTTAATAAAGAGTTATTTTTCAACTAAAGGATTTTCTTGACTCACAAAAGCAAAGAGCAAACAAATATTTAAATGTGAGTTATATTTTCCCGCCAGCTCTAAAAAAAGATTATTATAGACATAACCAAGTTTAAAGTGTTTAAAGAACCTTCATCTTCCAGAGAATTTGTAAAAAAAAAAAAAAAAAAAAAATTATCTTCTTGGATTTCCAACAGCTTCTTCCTTGTTTCCTTCAATAGTTCCATTTTCTCCTTACGATGAATATTATAAGACTTAAGTCTTCAGGCTTCAGTTTTATTTTCCTATAACCTTTATGCAGAAGAATTCATTCATTACCTGTGACTTCAACCATCATCTTCAATCCAGTCTTTGTGTCTATATGGTAGTTCTGTATCACTACAGGCATGATGGTATTTTCATTTTATTTCCTACCATCACCTCAAACTCAACACGTCCAAAACCCAATTTAACAACCTTTGTTTACGGCCAAAGCAGTCCCCTCTTCCAACTTTGTCAACGGCACACCTCAGGATGGAGATCTTGGAGCCAACCCATTTTTCTTTTTAAAATTCAACATCTCAATACGATAACCAGTCCTGTCAAATGTTCCTCCAAAATGATTTTTGTACTAGTCCTTTCTCTTTCCACAGCCATTGCAGTCCTGGCTCCCAGCACTGTACATCTATTACAGATCACTTAAAAAACCAGATAACTAGCCTCCCTGATTCCAGGCTCTCACAAGTCCAATTCATCCTGAAGAAAGAGTCCTTCAAGATCCCTTTGATTACATCACTTCCTTCTCATAAATCTTTAGTAGCTTCTAAATCTCCTGAATCGACTCCGATTCTCACTTGGCTTTCAAATTTATGAAAAATTTGGCCGCTCAGCCTATTCAACAATGTCTCATTAGTTTCTAACATAGGTTTCTTTGTTGTCTCATACATAGTCCTGTGTTTGAATCTTCCTTCATTTTTCTCCTGACTACCTAAAATGCTTTCCCTTCTTTTCTCACTAATTAAGTTCGATACCCATTTTCAAGGCTTAATTCAAACTTCACCCCCTCAATGAAATTTTCCTGTTTTGTCCTAGTCCTAATTGAGCTCCCTCTTCTCTAAACGTGCACAGAAGTTATTCTGTTCATAAAAACTAGCAAATAATAAGGTATTGTTTAATATTACTGATTAACTCACTAATAGGTATTAATAGGTATTAGTCTAGTCTCTCTTACTAGTTAAGTTTCTTCTAGAGCTCCAGTCCATCTATCGCACAATTTAAGTCCACATAGTCAAATTTGAAGATTTGTTTACTTCAAATCTTCTGGAAGCAGGATAGCACAAAGAAAGAAGGCATATTATATAGTTTTGACAGGGTACCAAACAAGATGTGCCAAGAGTGTATCCGTTTATGTGGCTCTACAATTCCTTTTTGACTGTGAGACAATGAAAATCTCACACAGCACCAGGAAGAAGCGAAAACTGTGGACAGCCTTAGACACTCAACAGTATTATTTTCTCTATCAAAATCTTCAATGAATATAAAATATTTTCCACAATAAATAAAAATTTAATAACCCCGTTTCTGAGAAATAGGTTAGTGCAATGTGGTAGCACTATGAATAATACAGCTAGAACTTTTTTCTTTTACTCTCTATATAATTTTGACACCTAAGTTCAAATAAAAAAGATATAAAGTTACAAAATACCATTTTGTACCTTAAGTCACTATTAAATTCTAAAACTGAGAAAACTTTTTATCTTCTGACTTAAGTGTTTTACTTCATTATAGAGCAAAGCATACAATATTTCATTAAGTAAGTAAAAGCAAGACTGGTATTCTTTACTCAGCTATGAGTAGCTTATATTTCTATTTAGAATATGATAGCACAGCTAACTGTGCCACAAGCAGATACTTAAAGTTTCCACCCAATGAAAGAGGGAAGAAACGACTTCAAAGTAAAGCCACTACTACTCTGGACACAATCTCTTATGCTACCTGCTCCGTCACGCCGGGATGTCGTGGGATTTCATAGGTCCTGCACTTGAGCTGTAGCACTGGGTCCTCATTCAGGAGCTGTGAGAGCAAGAGCACGCCACTCTAGGAGGAAGCACAGAGATAAGCCCTGCTTGTTTTCTTACCAATATACCGGAACAAGTATGGCCAGAGAGCATCATTCCCCCAACAGGCCTTCCGTGGATGCCTGGTAGTCTGTTTGCAGAATATGGCTTCTCTTCTCTATAGCTCCTATCAGAACTTTCTACCACCACTGCTCCCCCTGTTCCAGCCTCCACCCCATAAAGTATCAAATACACAGTCCCAAGGGGCAGGTGGTCATGAGTCACAAGTGAGTGTGATGGGGATGGGTTACCAGTCAGCTGTCATCTCGGAACCGCACAGCACTCAACTCACCTCTGTGTAGAAGCGTACGTAACCCGAAGTAAAGCCCACCACAATGCAGGTCCAGTCTGGTCGTCCAGTGGAACTCCTGTTACGAACAAAAGTGACGATCTGAAGCGCTCATAAATCAAAGCAAAGAAAACAAATGACTCATTCATCCTTACCTCTTCTGGCTTGCTAGTGGGATACACAGAGCACTGGTTACACATTCCCTAGAAACAAAAACAAAAGCATATGCTTACCTAATGAACTGATCAATTACTTTGAAAGCTCTATAATGGGATGTTAAAGGGTGATAAGCGGAAGATGAGCTCTTTGGATCAGTTGTATCCAATGCCTACATAAAAAAACAGTAAAGCTCCCCCCACGAGTAGGGTCATAAAATCCATTCACATAAAAGGTAATGTCATATTCACTTGTAGTTAATAAAAAACAGTGTTTTTCACTCTGTATTGTCGTGAAAAGCACAAAACTGAGAAAACATCAAATGATCACCAAGCAGTCATTTCCTACTGTTCCCCTCTCCTCTGCATCAGCTAAGAACTTGGGCAGAGGGTGGGAGGAACTGGCAATCACATTACAGGCAAGCTGCATTTCTGCTGAGTACGTTAATCTAGAGACTTACTGTATTTCAATTGGCTGGCTGCTTCTTTTTTGCAGAAATTGCTCCTGATAACCTATTTCTACGCACCTGCTAGGCTGGATGGTCCCTAAAAGGTTTTTTTTTTTTCTGACACATAGACTTGAAAAATTTGTCTCGCACTCAGAGACAAGCCTCAAAATTAAAATAACTCCTACTGACTTTCATTTAACCTGTAAAACCTCAGGACCATCACCAGCTTATTCAACAAAATATAAACCCTCTTCCACATACATCAAACCAGATAATCACCAAACAAAATTAACCTTTTTGTTTGTTTGTCGTCTCTAAAGTAATTGAACCATTATGTTTGCTTTGCATTTCGGACAGAAATTAAATGTCTTCAAAATGCTTAGACTAATAAATGACTTAAGGAGAAATACTATTTATTTTGATAAAAGTAGAAAACAATTCATTGAGTATCTACAGAGTGTCAGGCATGTACTACGGATTTCTACTTGGTCGTCTTTATCTGAATTCAAAGTCTGAAGAATCTTATTCATTCCGACCAGGTACCTTTCAGTCATAAAAATTTAACTGAAAACAGGTTTTGGCTGCAGGTTCCAGGCTAGCAGCTCCATCATGGAACCATGCTAGAGATCTGGTTTTAAAACTCTTACTGGGACTTCCCTGGTGTCACAGTGGTTAAGAATCTGCCTGCCAATGCAGGGGACACAGGTTCGAGCCCTGGTCTGGGAAGATTCCACATGCCACGGAGCAACTAAGCCCGTGTGCCACAACTAAACAGCCTACGTTCTAGAGCCCGCGAGCCACGACTACTGAGCCTACGTGCCACAACTACTGAAGCCCGCACACCCAGAGCCCATGCTCCACAACAAGAGAAGCCATCGCAATGAGTAGCCCCCGCTCACCACAACTAGAGAAAGCCCACAGGCAGCAATGAAGACCCAACGCACCCAAAAATAAATAAATAAAAGTAAATAAAATTAAAAAAAAAAAAAAACCTCTTACTGGATCAGTAGGAAACTTGAATTTACCAGCTTGCATTTCTGAAGTATTTATGAGTTTTAAGAATTAATGTAGCACTGTCCCCTTTAAGTACAAGCCCAATGCTGGCAAAGCAGAGAAGACAAGGGCTGCCCTTGACTTTTTAGCTGAATAAAATTAATGAAGAGCTGAGGAAAAGACAAAATGTAGGCAGGATGTTATGGGATTCTCTCTGAATTCTCCTTTAAATTCTCTCCAAACAGGTCTTTTTTTTTTTTTTTTTAAGTAATCACATGGTTAATAAAATTAAAATTTACTGGCCAAATCATGCTCTACAACTTCTAAAGCTGCAAAGAATATACATTTACTAAACATTCCAAACAATGAAACTTCTTAATAGATTCACATACAAGTCAAACCATTTCACATATACATTTAACACACAGAGAGACAAAAAAAATGAACTGGTACCTACCCTTCTTCGACACTTAAAGAGCCACTCCAACCAACAGCAAACTGCATTTCTTCCTTCCCTTTATCACTATGTTTCCATTTTGCTGAGAAAAAATTAAGTTATCACACAAAATAACTTCTTTAACTATAGTATACTAAAACAGAATTTATAAATTTCACTCTTTCCCTTTAGAATGATGAGTACAGAATTGAATAGTTCTATATTAACTGATTTGAGTCTTTTTCTAGGTAAATATAAGATAATGTTTAAAATTTTTTATAAGATTTATATAAAACTCTCTCTTTAGTCTCTTTCCTCCAATTCAATCCATATAATAAAGTTATTAATTCTTATGTACCACCCCACCTTTCTTATTTATAAAACTACTTTTTATCTTTAGTTGGCAGAGAAAATTTTTCTATTAGATTTATGCTACTGGAGGGCACATCTGCTTTATAAGACCATTCCATATCCATTTAATATAAGATCTTATTTTGATCAGTGAGGTTTTCCACATTCTATATATACCCAAACTTTAAATTTAATCTTCAACAAAAATTATAAGCTGAAAACTTATGCCCCAAACAGGAAACTACAGCACTGTGAGTTTTCAAATTAGAGTTGAAAGTCACTTGACTCACATTATTACTAAGAAGCAGTCAGTGCCCTTTTTAGCTCTGACTGCCCCTTGCAAGAACTGGGCAATGCCCAGTACTGCCTCTGAAATGCCATAGAGAGACAGCTACAGTATCTGCAGCCAAGAAAGAAAAAGAGAGGAAAGAAACAGAAAAGAAAGGGAAAAGAAAGGGGAAGAGAGAGAGAAATAAAAAGAAGGAGAATAAAAAGTGTTATATAACGTATCAAACTATGGAATGCCACCATATAATGCATACGAGAGAAGTAAAACTTTTTCTTTCTGCCTAATCCATTTTCTATTCTATGCATTAAAATAAATGAAAATAACAGAGTACTTACGCACTAGAAATACAGCTTTTTGCTCCCGAGTTATAACCATAAGATCATTGGTTGGAGATAAGGATAAAACACAATCTTGAAGCCAGGAAGTTTTTTGTGTTTTGCACGTATTTCCTTCTTCTTCCTGTGAATAAAACTACAATTATTTCCATGGAAAAATATCGAGAAAAGTTCAACTCAGCATGTCCACCTTGAGAAGCAAGGGAGAAGAAAAAAGGGATAAGAAACCTTCCCAATTCTTTTATAGTCTCAGCAATATTCCTTATCAAAACATGTCAAAGATGACCAATAAACAAAATATCCACTACAAGCAGATCTCAGTTTTGAATATTAATTGAAATTAAAAAAAATAAAACAGATAGCAAGACATTAAAAGAACCTCCCATAGGGATTATTCTAGGAATAATTCAGTACTAGGAAATTTAGTAAATAACCCTATTTGAGACAGATAGCTAGGGTATCTGCAGCTAGACAGCAAAGAAAACATTATCTGACAATTACGACCTGTAAAGTATGATAATTTGGACACATCTTTTTATGTAACCTGAAAGGTGTTCTCTCTTTTTAATTGAAAATGCATTCACTATGTAGGTAAATTCCCATGGTTAAAAATTCACAGATCTAAAAAGGTCTTCTTTGCAACGTCTCTCTGATATTCCTGTATTCCGGCCCTCCTTTTGTTCACTCCGGAGACAGCGGTGTGACCGGTTCTCGTACATCATTTCCAGAGACACAACTCACATGGGCAAATACATTTAACTACCCCTTTTCCCCTTTTTCTGACACAAATGGTAGCATACTATATGCATACTTCTCTATTTTACTTTCTTCTCTTAGCATATACCTCAGACTTCATTCTACATGAAGTTTCTTAATTTTTTAAATGGCTGCATAGCATTCCATTGTATAGACACACCATAATTTAGTCAACCAGCGCCCTACTGATGGACATTTGTGTTGTTTACACTCTTTTGCTGCTACAAACTATGCTACAATGAATAACTTTATACATTTGTCAGTTTATGTGGGAGTGTGTCAGCAAGCTAAGTTTCTAGAAGTGAAACTGTTGGGTCAAAGGGAATGTGTATTAGTAAATTTGCCAGATACCCCCAGAGTGTGCTCCACAGAAGTTGTGTTAATTTATAATCTGACCCAGCAAGTTTTGAAAGTGCTTGCTTCCTCAGGGGCTCTTCAAATGATGCTTCAACTCTGACTGATCTTCGTCCAACTAACAGGTAAAAAGTAATATCTCAGTCTATTGCATTCCTCTTATGAGTGAGAAGAGGCATTTTTTCATATGCTTAAGAGTCTTTTCTATGAACAGCATGTTCTTTCCTTTGCAGATCTCCTGCTGGATTGCTGTTCTTTTTCTAGTTGATTTGTATATACTCTTTACATACAAGGAAAATTGGTCCTTTGAACCTAAGAGTTGTAAATAGTTTTTCCAGTTCATGTCGTAGCTTATTTTTCTTCATGCAGAAGTTTTTTTATGTAGCTAAATTATCAACCTACTTATTCTCTTACGGCTTCTAGGTTTTATGTCATGCGGACTCCTACCTCACGCAACCCTACCCGATAGCTTTTGGATTGAATTAATCAAGATGGGGGCAGGTAAGAGGGGGGAAGAGATGCAGCCTGCTTTCATTAAAAAAAAATAATAATACATATTTATGTTTTTTAAACTTTCAGTAAGCATGTATTACTAGCATAATGAAATTTTAAATATTTTAAAAACAGAAAATCATCCTAATCAGAAATATTACAGTAGTATTTCTAGGAAAGATAAATTATTTCTTGCTGTGATACTATCAAAGAAATGTTTAAAATATAAATAAAATATGGGTTATAGGACATCTTCAGGAAAATCTCCAAGTAGGTCTGAAGCCTCTGGGATAGGCATGTGATTATTTTTCCTTCTCAATGGAACACTGAGGAATAGATTTGGAACTTCTTTCTTCTGCAAGGTATGCTGAAGAGGCTGCACCCACTCCCGAAAGATAACGAGAAGAGTAATACTGGCAAAATCCCAGTTTTGTTTTAGTAAAGCTCCATTTTTTAGGAATTTTGCTATCCAGTTTGCTGTTTTGTTTTGATTTGTTTTTTCAGTTTGCTGTTTTGAATGTGTATTTTTCTACATATAAACTAGGGAGAAAACGATCCCCTAAAGATGAAAGTTATAAGGTAAAAGTAAGTTGTAATTCAGTTCTCCCTGGACCCACAATTTCTGTCAGAGCATACAGTCTCTGTTTAGCCAGCACTCACCCAGGACTCCTCACGGTGCCTGGGATGTAAGCTGAGGGCATCACAACCCTATGGTTCCCTCCCCAGGAACTGAGACCCAATTATACCAACTCTGAGGTTCAGGATTTTTCAAATGATTGGAGTCTCCCCTTCAGTAAGAAGGCTAGAAGCAGGGCAAGTCATACAGGGATATAATTTAGGTATTGTGTTTGATAAGAAATTAGGAGCGTCTAAAACTCTTTGATTGGTCTCTTATCCTAAAATTTCCATCTCATTGCAATAAAAAAGAAATCCAAACAATGCTCCAGAAAAGGGATAATGCAGCTCTCATTTTGGCAAGTTCCACAAAAAATAACTGAAAAGAATAACTGAACATCTATACAAATGGGTTCTTCCTTTTATCATACTTCCAAAATTATGTACAAACAGTAAACTCTAAAAAGTCTGTAAAAGTTACTTTTCAACAAAGAACACGATTTCTGTGTTTCTATCCTGTTTTCAAAATAATGCCACTAATAAGGATGAGATCTGTATTTTTATGTTTGCTCAAAAGACAAAGAGTTTAAGAAATTCAAAGATGGAAGGCATTGAAAGACTAACTGGCCCAAACCTCATTTCATAATAAAGATAGCAGAGTCTTAGGGCAGTTGAGAGATGTGCTCCAGGCCACACAATCAGTGTCAGAGCCCAAAGGAGGGCCCTGCTCATCTTGGTGGGTACCTGCGACAGCTCTTTGAGAAGCCTGGCTCCCCTTGGGACTTGACTCTAGTCTCAGTCAATGAAAAGTCCTTCTCAAAAAGAACTTCCCTATTACTTATCACTATATACCAGGCTAGTCTTTCTGTGGTTCTGTGAACCGACTTAGAGCCATGAAGAACCATACTTGAACATGGGAGCCAGCATATTCTTGAGGCATTCCTTTAAGCATTCCTTTAGAAATACTCTTCCCTCTCTCTTCTGTCTGTCCATCTCAAGTTCCAGTTCCTATCACAATTCCATCCTCCTCTGACTTCTACCGTCTTTCGAACTTATTGCAATGAAAACTCTTACTATCCTCTGTTTATGCTGGGATTGCATTTCTCCCATGCTAGACTAGAAGCCTTCTATGCTTTCTATGACTCAACTCCACATGCAGCACAGCCCTAATGGTAAAAATGAGGAAATAATAGCGTTCCAATTTCTCCTTACTTGTAGTCACAAAGATATTTGAATAACCTAATATTTATTCTTGCATATGAAACTGTACGACAATGAGCAATTGATTCAAAGTTAGTATCCTAAGTAACGTATCCTTAAGTAATAGTATCTTTAGTTATGTTTTTCCTTAAGTAATATTACGATTTAACATTTCAAGATTCTGGCTGACAGATCCATGGCAGGTACAAGTTATATATAAAAAGGGACAGAGTACTACTCCCTTAGTTGGGCCTAGAACTCAATGTCAAATTATGATCATGCTCTGTCTGCCAGCAAATGGACTACAAGTGATCCCAGAGCAAACATGAATTTTGCCACATAAGTACTAACCAAGATAAAAGCACAAGAAACCGGTATCACTTACACAGAAGCAAATTCAGAGACACTACTCCACAATGACTAGTTACATCCCCAACCCTGCTGAGCCATCTCAAAAATGTACATTTTTAGTAGCATGAAACCAGAAAAAGAATCTTCACGTGGGTCAGCATTCCGGTTTCATCTCTTGATGATGGGGGGGAAAGGGGGTGAAAACCAATATCTTCTGTCATTCTTCACTGCATTTCCTTTTCTATGTCCTCTCTAACTCTCCATCTTTCCTTGTAGCTGTGGGACTAAAAGCAGACCCCCTTAGTCTGTCGTGGCAAAGCTGGACGCGTACAAGCAGGAGTTCCATACACCAATTGTGAAAACAGGTTAGGAAATGCTCACGTGATTCTGTTATACAGGCAGACCTCAGAGATGTTGCGGGTTTGGCTCCAGACCTCCACAATGAAGCAAATATCACAACAAAGTGAGTCACGTGAATTTTTTGATTCCCCAGTGCCTATAAAAGTTATGTTTACACTGTCCTGTGGTCTAATAAGTGTGTAATAATAGCATTACGTCTTAAAAAATGTACATACTGTAATTTTAAAATACTTTATTGATAAAAAATGCCAACCATCATCTCAGCCTTCAGCAAGTCATAATCTTTTTTGCTGGTGGCGGGTTTGAAATCGCCCAAGAATCACCAAAATGTGACAAAGAGACATGAAGTGGGCAAACGTTGGAAAATGGCACCGATAATTTGTTTGAGGCAAGGTTACCACGAACCTTCAATTTGCAAAAAAAAAAAAAAGCTGTATCTGCAAAGTGCAATGAAACGGGGCATGCTTGTAGTATATATGTTATGCTATATTATTATATCATATCATCATTAGGATTTGACGTGTCATAAAATTCTAGAGCTAAAGTTTTAGTCTTGCCACTTGGGAAGGATGCTAGCTTTTGTCACGAAATGCAAGGCTGCGTGCTCTGAAGACGAGTTCAACAGCTCTCTGATCCCAGCCACAGTGGGGTGGGCGTGGGACGACCACCAGCTCCCGGTCACATGTAATTCCAAAGGCACAACATTCAGTGTATCAGGTTCAATAAGATAAAAGGCTGCTAATGACACAACTAAAAACAAGTGATATCCTTAAAATTACACACAGTGGTAGATTTTTGTTATTTCTCCGTGGGTTTAGCTATTTTTCCCCAAGCAGTGTAAATGTTATCAGAAAAGCATAAAGCAAATTTACAAATTGACAACAACTGTCAGTGGAGGTGGGAGAAGAAGTCTTACATAAATCAAATTTCTTTCAATAAGTCCTCAAAAAAGAAAAAAAAAAATCCCTTGTACATCTGGGTGATGTACATCAACAATCAACATGCTATATACAAAGGCAAACAAAGAATAAAAGGATGGGAAAGTACATGTCCTAAATGGTTCTATAATGTCTGCTACGCTGTAACCAAGCAATTTGGTAGAAATCAGGCCACAGTCACTTGAAATCTCCTCTCACCATAAGGAAATCCTTTGGTATCATCCTAAGCAGAGGACAGTGGGTCCGTCAAGAAGTGTTTGCCCCAGATGTGTGCTTGCGTTTGGCCACCTAACTCGACAGGAATGAGACAGGAAGGACGGCAGTGATTTGGATGATGTACACAGCAACATCTGCCAAACACTTACTAAGCCAGACACTGTGTTCAATGCTTTACACAAAAGTCTTACTTAATTCTCACTGTCACTCTATAAGGAAGGTTCTATTACTACCCTCATTTTGAGATGGAGAAACAGAGACTGATCAAGGTAACTTCTCCACATGACACAGACCGAGCAGGGATTTGGACACAGGCATCTGGACACAGGCCCTGGGGTTCAATTGCCTGGGCAACCTCTGTGCTGCTTCCACACTGCACTGCCCTGGGAAGCTGGGCCCTATAAGGAAAACTGCCACAGCACCTTTAACTCTGCTCTGCTGCTGGGCATTCAGAATGAAGGGGGTGACGAGAAGCTCTACCCCGCTTCTAGACTAAAAGACGAGTGCCCCTCAATGATTAAAAAAGTAAACGGAGGAAAGAGGGCTGTAAAGGCCTAGTAAGGATGTGCCAGGAAGTCTCAGCACACACTCGTTGGCCAATAAGATGTAAGCTCATCACTGTTTTCTACCATAAGGGCATCTGCCTACCAATCAGATTTTTCTGAAAACCTCCCACACAATAATGGGGCCCACAGCCATGAACAAAACTCCCTTGAAGATAATGATCCTAAAATAATGCCATCCTCTGACAAGGCAGTTAATTTCCCCAGCGAGGCATGATATTAAAAAAAACAAAAACAGCATCACCAGGGGCTACCACGGCTTTTCACAAAAGCCAGCATGTACCCAGTTACTAAAGGTAACATTAAATACATCCATTAGACATAAAACACAGCCCCTGTTTCGGGGTGGGAAGAGAGAAAGTATAATTTTATTTTAGTATGGCCTAAACTTCAAGGATTTTTCTTTGCCTTGAGACTAGTAAAATTTTTTCTCAATCTGCACATATAACGGAAACCACTGGTGTGGGTTATGAAAAGGAATCTTTTCTAAACGCTAGGGCTGTGACAAATATATATTTTAAAAATTTACTTCTTTCGATTTTAAGCCCACAAATTTGTCAAACGATTAGTCTTTCACAACGCAGCAGATGGTAAAACTGCAGTAATTTAACCGCCTTTCAATTATAGCTGGCCACCATGGGGGCTGGTAAATTATCACTCTGTAAACATAGTGGCAAATGTTTTCTGGTGTATCAGCTACTGTGATGACTAAAGAACCACTGAAGTAGCCCACAGTAATTTTTCAAAGCTTTCAATTTTAGTTAATAAGTCCGTCGTTTGCAATTTTCACTGTCACTGTCATCGTGCTAACTTTCACAGGCATGTACACGTAACAGTGGCGCCAGCAAAATCCAGTATAAATAAGGGTCTGTCAGCATATTCACTGTAATTCTCAGTAGTTTACTACCTAAAGCAAAGAAATAAACTAGTCAGCTACACTTTCTAAACAAAGAGACATAAGTGCTTCAGCAATTTTGAAACACAAAAAAGTAAATAATGCCATGTAAGTTTTCCTTTTTTCTAGTCTACTATTAGCATATATAATACCCAATGCTTCTCAAACATTTTTTTAGGTAGCAAGACTTTTTATTCCCGAACAAAATTTTATACAATATCTTAATATATGATATAGATAAAAGCAGAAATGAGGAAGCTACCTAGCACCCTTGCAGAGCCCTAGAGCTTTCTCTAACATGGCATGAAAAGTACTGCTCCCGGCCATTTTCCGGATCAGGGACTAAAATTCTCAAGTGAAAGATCTTAAGGTCTTGTCAAAATTAAAATGAGGCAAGGCAAGAGCTCTAAATCTGGTTACAAATTTGATTACAGATAACCCAAAGAAAAAAAAAATTACAAACACAATTAGTCACAAAACCCTCTGACTTCAATCTCAATTTTTAAAATTATTTTTCTTCCTAACCTTAGAGGAAGTTAATGATAATTCAGTAACTCTTACAGTTTTATTTCAATTGTCAATTCAAGTAGGATTAATTCTGCTATTATTTATTTTTTAATTGTATATATAATGTGACTCCATTTTTAGAGAATTTTCTGTGTGGCCCATTCATCCAACCACTCAACCAAATATGCCTACATTTATAACCTCTTAAAGTTAATAATGATGATTATCCTTAGGTGTTAGAAATTTGATTATCTTACTCTTTTTATTTTTCTATAATACCTGAATTTTTGGTAATAAACGTGTCATTTTTACAAAGCAAATTCATTACTCACAAAAAAATTCATTTCACAAATAACTACAATAAAACACCAAAACTAAAAAGCATACTTCTTTATTTTTGAAACAACTGTTTAATATTAAATACTAAATCTATGTGGTCCCTAGGCACCATGGGATATAAGAAAGTACCAAACAATTCCTGCTCAAAAACTTTACTGTCTAGTTGGACAAATAAGACTAATAAACAAGAATCAATTAGCACCCAATATAAATCAGAATAGAGCTAATAGTTAAATTAAATGCTATGGACTTTAAATTGCTATTAGTGTCCACACACACACACACACACACACACACACACACGCTCCCGCGCTCACACACACACGATAACAGTACACGTTCCTAAAAAATATTTGAGTGAAAAGCTTGAAAAGATGACAAACCTCACTCATAAATTTAAAAGTACAAATTAAAACACTGAAATGGCATTTCACACCATTCTGATTTTGCAAAGATTAAAGTTGGATAATCTACTAGGGGCAAACAATTTCAAAAAGTACCTGAGAAAAGCAGGCCTCTGTAAGAAAACATACCCATCTCTCATAGTTCTGAGTTTCCCAATATTGATAAAAATATGGGTACAGAGAAATATTTCATTTTTTACAAAATAAATAGAGCACAATGGTAAAAAGCAATTACCTCGGAGATGTTTTCATTTCTGTGACACAGAGAGTAGAAGGAGGCACTCTCATGTACTGTGTTTGGAATACACACTGGGGCAGGCTTTTGGCAGCACCCTTCAACAATTTTTATTAAAATTTGAAACATGCACACTTTTTAACCTTAGCAATTCCACGTTTAGTTATTTATTCTAAAGGAAAAATAAGAATGGCTAACATTTATTGAGCACATACTACGTATGTTCCAGGTACTATTCTAAGCACGTCTCATTTCATCCTCTTAATAATCCTGTGATTTTAATCCTATAATAATCCTATTAGTCCCACTTTAGGAATGACGTAACTGGACTGAGAGAAGTTAGGTAACTTGCCCAAGGTTTAACAGTCACTGAGTGGCAGAGTTAGGATAGAAATTCAGGCAGTCTGACTTTCATTCATGACACTACACGCATGTGTAACCAAAGATGCATAGTAGATATAAAGATGATTACAGCATCTCCTGTGATAGAAAACAGAAAAGACAAAGAACAAACAAAAACAAAATGTCCCTCAACAGGGGTGTGGCTAAATAAATCATAGTATATCTATACAATGTAACAGTTAGTATTCCTTTATAAGAACTAGATGATTTATATATGCAGACACAGAAAAACCTCCATATTACATTAAATGTAAAAGGCAAGAGGTAGAACAATATGTAAAAATGAAGTCTACATGGACTTTCAGGTAAAGAGAGAATTAAACAGATCAATTTTACTCTCACTTTCCCCAGCACTCTCAACCCCACTAAAAACAACAGTAGAAGAGTTTGTTTCAAGTACAGACAAAAAGAAGGAGAGGAGAAAAGCCACTAAAATTTGAGAGCTAGAAAGCAGACGGACAGGTGGTAACTGATTTTACAGTCCCTGGAAAACTAACTCCCACTAAAGTGGCGGCGAGGAAAGATGAGAAGCAACCCCAGCTGCACTGCAAGATTGCCAATAGGCTTAGGAGTTGGTGCCAGCTCCCCCTGGGAGTGAGGGCAGAGATGCGGCTGAAGTCGGGAGGCTTGGTTGAAAGCAGCTCCCCAGATCCCTTCCCCCATCCCACACAGTCAGCCACTGTCCCTCCCTCCCTGGCAGAAGCCATCACCAAGCCAAAACCAACTGACAGAGCTACCCTACAGGAATGCCTGAGGAGTCCAGACTTGAACTAAAATGAACAACTGTCAACAAGAGCAAGGAAAAGTGGTGGCTGACCGCATAGTGAGACTAAAAATAGGTCACTTTTAAATATTTAGGCATAAATAGTGCCCCCAAGACTGAGCCCGGATACTGGTTGGTCTGTGGCCAAAGACCGGGGAACAGCTTACACTCACCTTTGCTGGCTGGCAAACAATCCTTTAACTGCACTTTTCACACTAGCAAATCACTCCACCGGTATCTACGAAAACCCAACTCATGGCCATAAAGATCAAAGGGTTTTTTTTACCCCCCTCTGCTATTTTTTTTCATTTATTAAATAACTTTTTTTAAATTGAGGTAGGGCTGATTTACAAGATCAAAAGTTCTGAGGCCCCCAAAAGGGGCCAAGAAATTTTAGAGAACAAAAAGGTAAAGGCAGCAAGAAAAGCTGCGAGAGTTATACTGAAAGCCATGGGCGAGCCCAAGACTTCTGAACTCCAGCACGACTAACATTTTGGGTGGACAATCCTTTGTTTGAAGGGCTGTCCTGTGCATTGTAAAACGCTTCACAGCATCCCTCCCTGGCCTCTACCCACTTAGATGTGCCTTCCCCCAAGTTGTGACAAACAAAAATGTCTCCAGACATTGCCAAATGCCCCCTAAGGGGTAAAATCACCCCCAGTTGAGAAGCACTAGGCTAAACCCAGCTTGTGTTAACATGGAAAGTCACTGTCAAAATGAGTGTTTCTAATAGTCCAAGGTCCAAAGTCCTGATGAGAGCCCACCTGAGGAAAGAGACCCTCTGCGGCCACCATCCCCTCACAGGAGGAGGGCCTCGGGCGCATCCTTAGCGTAAGGTGGGTGCTCTCCTTCTGCCTCTGGCCAATCCACTGCTTACGTCTCTTGCGTGGTAGATAGCACCACAGTCTAAGGACACTAAAATAAGGCAAAATATTTTCCAGCATTACCCCAGATTATTAATGCTCTAATGCTCTAATCAGGTCATGCTGTCTCCTATTGCTCAGCCTGTAAACAAACATTTCTCTGGGGCCTCGATCTGACCAGCATGCTTTTTGCATTCCCTGTTAATCTGCTAAATCATTAGTGCCTCCGTAAACTGCATTATGTCACCTTCTGTAAAACAGATGGGACACATTCCTAAGGTGTCTCTTAAGTGGAAAATTTCCATGCTGCCTACCTTAACTGAGGACCTTAACCCAGGACCTTCTGTGCTTCCTGTTCCAGAAATCGCCGTCAAACAAATCCTCGATTCTATACTTCCAACCCTTTGGTCTTAATACACCAACGAAGGAAAGCTCATTAAATCTGCCTTGCCAGTTAAAATTAAATTAAACCCTACCAAGCTTCTTCCCGAACTGGCTAGATTCCCATCATAGCATGAGGCTGAGCAACACACCACTTCTTTCCCAAAGCAAAAAAATTATAACCCCAACTAAAAGCCCTTACAACACTGTAAAAAATTCTATTTACTATTTGTTATAGGATCATTAATAGGTAGACGTTATAGTACAACTACCTTCTTTTCCCATTTCCCCCAGCCAGGTCCCCTTTGTCATGATGTCAGCTTAAAATACAGTACAGAGGAAGATCTTTGTTTTGCCTTTTCTTCTGTCTTGAAAGCCTATTCTGTTTGCCTTTCAATCCTTTCGTGTATTTACTCACGGGCAAGGAGGAATTCCTTAACCTTATTCATTGCACTTGTACACATAAAAGTTACGCCTGACATGGATCCATTATTTGGGGCATTGTTATGGACTGAATTGTATCCTGCAGCCAAACTTCACATGTTGAAACCCTAACCCCCCAATGTGACTGTATCTGAAGATGGGGCCTTTAAGGAGGTTAATTAGGGTTAAAAGAGGTCATAAGGGCACAGCCCTCTGATAGACTGGTATCCTTCTAAGAAGAGGAAGGGACACCAGAACCGGCTCTCTGTCTTCGTGCACAGGGGAAAGGCCAGGTGAGGACACGGCAAGAATGCAGCCATCTGCAAGCCAGGAAGAGGAGTCTCACCAGAAACCAACCCTGATGGCACCTTGATCTTGCGCTTCCAGCTTCCAGGACGGTGAGAAAATAAATTTCTGTTGTTCAAGCCACCCAGTCTGTGGTATTCTGTTATGGCAGCCAAGCAGACTAACACAGGTACGAAATATCTATAGGAGAAGGACATTTGTCCTTTTCTATAAGAGAAGCCATCCTTAAAGTTCCAAAGCCTACCAGTGTCACAGACGCTTGCTTTCTTGGACGTGGCTGGCTACTGCTGATAACAGATACTAGAATATGCTTTCTTCCCTAAGCCCTCATTACAGCTGACACCCCAGAATCGAAAATAAAGAGGCTTTCTCCTTCCTTAGAAAAGCCTTATCCAGACCCCTGGTACTAAATCTCTATGATTACAAAAGCCCTTTACTCTCGTCTGCCATAAAAATAAGAAACTACTCTCAAAGAGCTGACAGACTTCTGGGGATAAAAAGCACCCTAAAGTTTTTATAGTTGTCTGCTGGACTCAGTAGCAGCGAGCTGGCCTTCAGGTCGGCATTCGGTGGCAGTGGCTACTGCACTTTCCTCTTAGGTACCCTTCTCTGTGGTTCACCGACACACCACTGCAGCCCGCCTAAACGGACCAGAACACAACATGTCTCTAATGCCAGACTAATGAAGAATGAAAGCCTACTTTCTTCTGCTGGTCACAGTAACCACCACCCAATGGCAATTGATAGAGAAGCCTATCATTGTTTTGACAGTTACAGCACCCTGACACAACCATAAACTGACTTTATGACAGTCTGCTTTTTCCAGTCCTGGTCTCTCTCATCTTTAATGTGGCCAAGGCCCGCCAGGTGGACTCTGAAGGAAGGCAGGTTTTGAGTTTGCCGTCTGTCCATGACAAGAGAGAGTCGAAGTTCCCTCTCCATGCCGACTAGGTGGCTACACCTATTAACCTTGACTAGGGCGTGTACTTCTGCGTTTCACACATCTGCCAAAAGTTAACTCTGATTCTTGCCATGCCTCTGGAGCTGGCTGTGCCTTTGGACTTGTTCATCACCATAGCTGGTAGCAGAAATAACAGAAATCTTTTGCCTCAGCTTAGTAAACTTTCTAATAGTCCTGGTATAAAACATGTTTCTCAGCCAAACTTCAAAATGATCCTATACATGGAAAGTTCTGGATGATGCTGCAGTGTAAGGCAGAGGTCATACCCTTTTCCCTGGCCACAGTGCCATTTATGTTCTCACCCACCAAACAGGCTCCCTTGGCAAAGATGTTGTCTTGTTTTGAGGACAGGATCCAAATTCAAAGAAGCTCTCTTAAACACTGCAGAAACACTTAAACACAAAGAAACACTCTTAAACATCTCTTAACATCTGAATAACCTCTGAACCCCACTGTCCTGGCCCACTTTTGTTGTCTTCCAAATACCCTCATCATGTACAAAAGACTGTGACAGGGTAAAGGGTTCAAACAGTTAGGAATGATTGCTACACCCAGAATTGTTGTCAACGAGGCCTAACAATACTGTTTCACTCGCCACATTTGCCAAATCCACAGTGTGGGCAAATCTGTCAAGACAAAGAGAACAACAAGCCTCCCTCATCCCTGAGGGCCACTTGTAAATATTCAAATTTTATCCGAATGAAAAAATATTCCACATGTAAGTAATTTCATGTGTTTTCAGAATGAGCAGAAGCATACTTCAGCTTTCAACTGAAACAGTTAAGATGCGTCATCCCCAGATTTAGGATCTCCTTGCCAATAAAGAGAAGACAACATACTTTACAGGTCAGATTTAAAGGAGGCCTGATAACACTTACACATTCTAACTAGGCTGTCATTGTCTACGTCACCCAGAAGCAGCTGAAACAGTGGAACATCAAAATGAAATACTGTAAAATAAACCAACACATGACCTTTATGAGTAGGAGAGGCAACCTATTCCATAAAGCAGCCAAGGTGAGCTTTAAAAACCAGAAATCAGATAGTGCAGTTTCTGATCACATGCAGACTAAACTTCAAATTCACAAAACTCTACACCAGGCCTGCCTGATTTTAAAATGTTAACCTAACACTGAAATATGTCACCATCATTACAAAAGGAAAATGCCGCTATCAAAAAGCATGCACATGTTTACAAAGACTTACAGGTTCTTGGGGCTCTGTTTCTTCCCATGCTCCCCAACCATCATCTTCCCAGTTTGATTTACCTATTTTGAAAAAGATGAAAAGTGCTTACATGAAATATAGAGCTTAAAATATTTTAAAAACATTTCCTGTAAACATAATAGAATCAACCCCTGATATATAATAAGTATTATATAAATATAATGTTCATATTAAGGAAGAAAACAATGGTAAACTATACTAGATCAGGATTTTGCTCTATGTAATAACAACCGGGAAACATGTGACCTGAATTTCCAAATGTATGTAAAAGTGTGCAGGTTATTTGGACCTTAAGATACTGGACATCGAGTTTATTTACATTTAGATCAAACTGCAAACGTGACTTTAAAAGAATCTTAAAATGACAAATATTTGTTACTTAAGACATCACACAAGTTAAATATACACAATGACCAAAAACATACCTAAAATTCCACACAGATATCTTTAAAAGTGTTTTAATAAGACAAGGTATCAAAGATAAAGAAAACTGAATTTTGAAACCAGATAGGTCTACTATTCACCACCTTTTCCTGATACTCTGTGATTTCTTATATGTGAGAACACTCTCTTGGATTAAAATAAGATGTTCAACCAACACTGCAACGGGGAATTAAAAATCCCAAAATTGATTTGGACAGTATGATCCCTTACAATGCTTGTGTTACTCATTTTTATATAATTATCTTTGAATTTATCTCACATCATATCAGAAGAGAAGGAATAAAACTATAATTTTTAAAGGAACTACTCTGAAACAAACAGTATACTTTATATGTATTACCTCAAATTAAATTAAAAAAAAAAAGTTCCCCCAAAATGTGAAAAGAGCAGGCAGTTGCCTAATTATAAGTTTAGGCCCCAGAATCAGATTACCTAGGTTCACATCCTGGATCCAGCACTTACCAGCTCTGCGACCTGGAGCAAGTTACCCTGTACCTATAAGTTTTAGTTCTCTTACCATAACATCATGGAAAACAACAGTACCTAGTGGGGTTGCTGTGAGAGTTTAAACCAGACAGCACACGAAAGTCCTCAGTGCCTGACACATAATAAGTTCTCAATGCTAGTCATCAGGATTTAGCTATCAAAATACTACAAAATATAAATAAAATACTGTATTTAAACCAATCAGCTTCAAAATTCTGGGGGAAGAATCAACTTAAAAGATGGGACTGAACCTGTTATCTAGGATGCTGACAGTAGGAAAGAAGGCCCGCGTACTGCAAAAAACAAAACAAAACAAAACAATTTAACAAATGTTCTGTTAAATACCATGTGCCAAACCCTGTAGGAGAAACACAGAAAAACACAAACATATGAACTCCTTTTCTTGAAAGAATTTGTGATCTAGTGTAGGAGAGAAACAAACATGTAACAGCCATGGTGAGTGCTGTAATCGAATACTATGGGAACTCAGATGAGGTAGTGACAGAGATGAAAAAATATAGTGAGGAGTCATCTTCAACTAAGTCTTTAAAAAGTGGCTAGGAACTTTTCAAAGGCAGAGGCAAAAAAATGCCATTTTCAGATAGGGGTTATCACATAGCAACTAACATTATTCAGCATTTCTATATGCTTCAATGCTTTATAGACATTAATTCACATAAGCATGACAAGGATCTTTTATCACCCCCTTTTTACAATGAGAAATACAGATTACCTCGTTTACGTAACTCTACCAAGATGACAGAGGATTAAGTGGCAGAATGGGGTTTGAACTCAGGTCTGCCTGAATTCCAAAGCCCAAGCTAGCAAGTATTCTGCTATACTTGCTCCTTCGGCTTATAAAGAAGGATAAGATTAGGAAACAGTGGTGCTTGCAAGTAAGGTCAAAAGCAAGATATTTATTATTTTAAAAGAGAAGTATTCCCTTGATATTCAGACCTGTAAATTTTTTTTGTAACTTGGAAAGTTACAGTTTGCTCTTCAGCAATCTAATTCCGTTAGGCAATCTCTTTATTCTGCTAATTTTTCCACTGCACCAAAAACAACTGTCTTATTGTGGGCTGATGGCAACTAGGCCATCCCATTTATACGCGTCTAGAAAATGCTCTCTCTCGTGAGAAGCAAAGACCTAGTAAAGCTTATCACTCTAAGGTCCACGATTCAATGTTAAAATTGCTATAAAAATATTTATCAAATTACCACAAATCTTTGGGAGACCACGCAGCATTTAAAGTACTTCATAAAGGTCAGCTACTCATTTATTTATTCCTTCATTCACTCATTCATTCATTCAACAAACACAGCACAGCACCTCTTCTGTGTTGGGCCCTGTGCTAATTAAGTGCTGGAGATACAAAAGCAAATAAGCCTTCAAAGAGCTTAGTTTGTGCACATAACCTTGTTGAATGCTGTACAAAAGAAAACTATGAAAAATGTGTTATTTCTCTTCCATATTGGTATAAAAAGTACCTGACTCAATTCACAAATGACTCATAGGATCGACAGAAGACAGCAGGAATTTGGATTTCCTGCCCCTGCAGAGACCCAGTTATCTCCTTACAGCGCAATTCAAAACAATCCAATCGGGACGAGAAAGACCTTGCGAAATACCTTCTTTTTACAAAATACTTGTGTTCATGACAGTTTACCCATACCTCAATGCCTCTGACTGGGGAATTTCTATTAACAAGACAAAGAAAATTTAATCAGGCATCTCCCACTATCACAGGAATACATTTCCCAAAGAGGTCACAGTACAAACAGAGGTCAAAGGAAGGTGAAACAGAACTGACTCAGATAGGTTAAAGATGTTTCTGAAGGCTGGTCTAGAATTCTATTTATAATCCTGTAAGAAAATGCATTCCAAATTCTAGTCAACCTAAAAATGGGAAACATTAAAAAAAACAAAAACGGAAATAGCTGCAGATTTGGTACTACCCTTGTGGCTATTTCTACTCAGTGCCAGTGCTAAAAATTTTGCAGCCTCCTGACTTATGTTGAAAATCATTTGATACTGTTTTGCAGGCTGCTATTTGACAGCTATTATTGTCGACTGGTAAAAAGTGTCAAAATCTCAGCACTTTACCAAGGTTATTTCTTATGTCCTCAAAATATGCAAGCAGATCAAGCACATTCTTAAAAAAAAAAAAAAAGTTTATACTGAAAAAACAGCCGCTGAATGTCTGATAAAGTTGCCGTTCATGTACAGAATTTTATTCAGTTCTATGAGGGATGGTATTCTTCAATCCACATCATCATCAGTGTATTTTAACTGATCACTGATCAAGGTTGTGGAAGATCACAGCAACGTGTCTATCATTTGAGAACTATGCACTGTTTAATGTCAATACGGAACATCTACTGTAAAACCTTAAGATCTATAAATTTCTATGTACTCATGAAGAAATAAAACTAATTTACTTTTTGTTATCCAATTATGATTGTCTCTTAGAATAAATAGATCAAAATCTCCTATTGGCCAGGGTAATTTGAAAGTGCCAAGCTCTGGTATGACTTAAGAGGTAAGTCAGCTTAACAAAATGTACTATAGCGTATGGACACCAGGACATACAACTTCTTTAGGGTGGTCAGGGTCCAATGTAAACATTCCAAAGACCCCACAAATCGCCAAATCACATTGGTATTGGCATTTACCTAGTTCACCTAATGAGCCAAGTGGCAATCACTTCAGTCAAAGGCTAGGCTATAAGTTATGGGGTAATTTTAAGCGTTTTTTCCCCCTCCATATATTAAATAAATAAGTAGCAACCATCCAATCTCCAGAAAGCAATTCTTTAAATGACACTGTCATCAACTGCCTGTATCCTTTATTTTGCTGAAGTCCAATTCAGCAACATTGATCAGAATATTAAGAAAATGGCATCCATGTTCATTGTCTTTGTAAAACCAGGGTTACAGTCTCTTCTGCAGATTCCCCTCTCTAGGTAGCCTTAAAATGTCTGCAAGGAAGAGACCAAAATAATGAATTAGGGATGACTGAAGTTTCAGGGTTGACCTCATTCTGAAAACGTGAGGCAGATCGTCCACGGATCACGCTCTGAGGAACTCTAGCTTCAAGGATAAATTTCAATGCCAATCTAATCTCCTTTTTCCTTTGCCTGCCCTCACCCTTGTTTCTGTTCTTTCACTTCAGTTAGACTCTTCACTCACTGGTGGGCAGTCCTTAGCAGCAGCACAATAAATATAAAATGCAAGTCACACATGCCATTTTAAACTGACTAGTAGCCAT
Source organism: Orcinus orca (assembly GCF_937001465.1). Lineage (NCBI taxonomy): Eukaryota > Metazoa > Chordata > Mammalia > Artiodactyla > Delphinidae > Orcinus > Orcinus orca. The sequence goes on along the minus strand of NC_064559.1, from coordinate 14,648,201 downwards.
AGTTTAAAAGCAGAAACAGGTGAAATTAATTTTAATAATACATTTTATTTAATATGATATAGCCAAAATATTATTTCAATATGTAATCCATATTAAGTTATTCATGAGCTATTTTACATTGTTTTCTTTGATCCTAAGATTTCAAGATCTGACATGTATTTTACACTTAGAGCACATCTCAGTTTGGACCAGACGTGTTTCAAGTGCTCCACTGCACATGTGGCTCTTGGCTACAGTCTGAGACAGCACAAGTCTAGAACAACTCTTAGGTCTCTGATATCATGTTGCATGGTTTGATACCCAGCTTTACCCCTGAAGAGTCATATGTCCTTGGGCGATTTAATCTCTTCCCTCTCAGCTTCCTCTTTAGCAAAATGGAGTTAATAACTGTGCTTGGCACATATACACCCTTAATGGCTGTTAAAATGATTACTCTCCAAATACAGCACCCTCATTCCTCATTCTTACTCTCTGCCTTTGCCTATCCCATATTTGTCAACTAAAATGCATTCCCATTTGTCTCCACCTCTCCAAATCCAACTTCTCCTTCAGGACTCGGATTAATTCCTCATGACGTTTTCTTGAACCCACCAATGATCTTGTGAAACCATAGCATTTGATTATATTTTTCTTTCAGAACTTAATTATAAACTGCGTTGGGTCATTTATTGCATTGTTAACTTGTTTATCATAAATGTACATCTTGTCGATACAATTAACCATTAAGCCTTGGAGGACAGGGAATATGTATATTGTGTGTGCGCGCAAACTCTTACACACACACATATATAAGTATCTTCAAGGACACTGTAAGTATGTAGTAAATATTTATATCCATTTAGAATATAAATTAAATGACCTTCTCACCCAAATGTTTCCCCATATATCCCTTTATAGGGATCAAAGCATCAAGATTTAAATTAATATATTTAAATATAGTAACCAAATCAGATGCTGATTCTAAACCTTTTACATTTCCAAAGAAATACAAAAACACTTTATTTTTTATAAATTTTATATACTCAGACTTTATATCCCAGATCAAAACCATCTTTCAAATAAGCTTTCTATATAAAATTATAAATATATTTATTTTGATAATTCTCTGTTCCATTCAATTTTAGTTAGTAAGAAAAAAATTAAAAAACAATTCTTAGCTTTAGTTTTGATTAAGAATAGGAAAAATAGAGTATTTTTGTTCTAATTCAAGTCTAAGTGGCAGAATTTGACTATGTAAAAAAAGATCCTCTAGAAATACAGTTCAAAATAGTTGGCCTGATATGGATTAATGGATCTTTATATTTCATAAACACACACACATACACAATGTATATTTCAACATTTCAAAACAACAGTGTATCATTACTTAAAAAAGATCCTGCATCAGGGCTTCCCTGGTGGCGCAGTGGTTGAGAATCTGCCTGCTAATGCAGGGGACACGGGTTCGAGCCCTGGTCTGGGAGGATCCCACATGCCGCAGAGCAACTAAGCCCGTGAGCCACAACTACTGAGCCTGCACGTCTGGAGCCTGTGCTCCGCAACAAGAGAGGCCGCGATAGTGAGAGGCCCGCGCACCGTGATGAAGAGTGGCCTCCACTTGCTACAACTAGAGAAAGCCCTCACACAGAAACGAAGACCCAGCACAGCCAAAATAAATTTAAAAAATAATAATAATAATAAAATAAAATAAATTTAAAAAAAAAGATCCTGCATCAATAAAGGAAAACCAACACATTCATTCAATTAAGTATGACTCTCAACCTAATTTTTTAGTAGGCTAGAAAAAAATAATTACAAAGAACACTGAGTCCCCAAATAAATTACCATAGCATTTTAAAGGCAAAGAAAAAAAGAGAGAGAGAAAAGAACACCCACATCATTCTTGAATTCTGTCTGTATTCTATTATGCAAATATTCTTTTTGCCAATAGTGAATAAAACAGGTTATACTAAAAACAGCTAAAATTGCCTATTGGAGACATCTAAAAATAGATCATGAAAATGCTTCCCTAGTCTTGTTACTTTAGTGCTATGACTCATGTGCCAGATGTTTGCTCCTAAAGCAGTCATTTTACGACTATATTACATCAGGACAGCATCAGCTATAAGCAAAATATTTCAAAGGTTCATGTTTTAACTGGGCTTTCCCACCTCATTTCCTGTACAACTTACTGGGGAAAAAATGGCATTTCCAAGTCCAAGAGACATTTCTGCTTAGTTTTGAATCTGTAACTTTTTTGGGGGGGAGGGGGGAGCAAACCATTCTTGAGGGGTGAGTTTCCTTTAAACTCTATTCTTTTCACATTCTGAATCATTTTTCCTTAAAATTCACAGATAATCAAGGATTGCACTGAGGATTCAATTTAAGTCTTTCAAGAAGTTTGCCAGTTTAGATTACTTTGTTAGTTGACCTCATCTGCTGAAATTACCTTTCACTTTTATTTCATACCACACCTTGAATCATACTTGCTCTCTATATAAATAAAATTCCTAAGCTGATCTCCAACCAACTGACATGATATATAGAGAAATAAAAACAAGCAAGATGAAGTTACAAGTAACAGTAACAAAAAGCAACTACCTCTTCATTGATTAGTAACTTGACTTTTCAATCCTTAACATTTTTTTTATACCTATCACTGAAGAGGACTATTTTGAACTGTCTAGAATAATTGGTAACATAAACATAAACTCTTGTTCTTACCCTTATCAAGTTAAATGTTTTGCCTGAATGAATAAAACCAATGACTTTAAAATATATTAGTAAAATGTAACTACAACTCCCTCTGGAAAGAATTTTTTCCCTGAGGAGAAGTGTAGATTATACTAGTATTAAAAAACTGTTCAGTTTCTCACTTGACAAATTATAGTCACTGAAACCTTCAAACTATAGAGAAAACACTGTAATTCAATCATCAAAAAATTATAGATGTCTTTTTTAGGGACATTTCCAACGAATGAATTATTCTACCAACAAAAGCTTAAATGAGAAATTCAACTGCAGCTTTCCGTAGGTCTATTTAATTTAAAATATACATTATTCTGATTTGCTTCTGAACAGTCTGTCCTCATAAACCGAGTATTGGTTTTTCATTTAACAAGAACTTGAAGCTAGAAAGGAAACTGAATTCTAGAAGTGGGCAATTAATTTGACAGTATTTGCTTTTTTCAATATGAGTATGTCAAGACCAAAAAGTAAATGAGAAACGGAAATCCTTCGACGTTAGGAAAAGGAAAACTTAATCTCCCTGGTCTAAGAAAAGATCTTATTAGCGCTGAAGCAAATCCATTTCCATTCTTCTAAGACAAGAAAAAAACAGAGATAATGTACTTGTTTCTATAAAGAGCACGAACCTCTAGAACCTATGACTTGTAAATAATTCAGGGGATGTAACAATTTTAGTTGGCTCTTCTTGGCCAAGGCACAGAAAGCATCACATAGCAATACAAAGCCAAAAAAAGGACTAAAGAACAGAGAAGCTGCTTAATTTCCTATGCCTCAGAATTATTAATCTTTTTCTATTTCTAAGGAAATAGAAATGGGAATATAAATTTCAAATTAACATATTCCTTTCAGCACATAAAAATATGCAGCAATCTAAAATGACGAGGCCATCCCATTTTCAATAAGAAGGAGTTTCTTTCAAAACGCCAGGATTAAATCGGACTAGGTCTCTAAGGTCCCTTCCAGTTCTGGAATTCTAATGACTCCTGTTGTCAAATAAGTGGCCTCCTATATCACAGAAGAAGAATGTTCTGATAATCAAATCACAAAAGGACAGAACTGAAAATATTTTTAAGCAGAAATAGAGTGTATCCTCCTCCTCTAAAGTTTAAAAACTAAACATGCTTCCTTTGCTCAAAAACCGAACAAATCTTTAGACCTATCTTGACAAAAGCAACAACAAAACAAAACAAAACAAATCTGTAGACTTGAAGAAATTTAATATGCCCTATTTTATTTTTCATTTTATTTTTCAAAGGAAGTCACTAAAGGCAATATTACGTATATTAGATAGAACTTATATAATTCTTTCCTACCACTTCATAATTATGTGTTGATTTATTATATCCAAAGCAGTAGAAAATAATGTGAGGGAATGTAAATGAGGATGGAGGTACATAGACACTGCTCACCAAAGCAAATTTCTGCATATTCTAAAACCAATTCAGTATCTTCCTTCCTTCCTTCCTTATTAGAACAGTCTAATATTCCATTATTGTCCCTGTGAGAAAACTTTCCTTATATTTAAGCTAAATTCTTGCAATACCAGCTTAATTTTGCTATTACTTGCTGCTTAAAAAAAAAATACAGATAAAGTCTGATAATTATCTTAGTATCACATTATCTTAGAAACCACATTTCATTTATCAGAGGAGCAAAAATCAAAAAAACTGATAACACAGAAAGATGACAAGCAAGTGTGTAAATGGGCACTTCTGTTTACCATGGATAGGAAAGAACCTGACCAATTTTGAGAGTAACTGGGCAACTATGATCAACAATTAAAATGTGAATTTCTATTATTCAGCAATTCCAATCCCAGAAATTTACATACAGAAATATTAGCATCATGGGTAAAAGCATATATAAGGATGCTTACTGGAGCATTTTCTTATAGCAAAAATATTGGAAATAATCTAAATGTTCATTGATAGGGGAATGGTTAACTAAAACCTGGTAGAGTCTTCACTGGAATACTGTACAGACATTAGGAAAAAATGCTATAGAGTTATATATACAGCTTGAAAAGATGTTGACATTAAGTAAACCAAAAAAGTTCCAGCATATACATTTTACAAGAATGAGTCCATGATATAAAATTTAAAATAGATAAATAAAATACCCAAGCAGTATGTGTGTGTTTATTGTCTCAGCAGAAAGTCTGGAAGATTCTCACTAAGGTAGCACTTTATAATAGAACCTCCTGTAATGCTGGAGGTGTTCTTTATCTGTGCTGTCCAATTAGTTAGCCACTAGGTAGGTATATGTGGCCACTGAAATGTAACTAGTATGATTGAGGAACTGAATTTTTATTTAATTTCTATTAATTTACACTTAAATTTAAATAGCCACATGTGGCTAGTGGCTACTATACTGGACAGCATAATACTAAAGTTTTAACATTTGGAATGTGGGATGTGAGTAGCCAGAAGGTTGTTTATACGTCTGATTTTATATACTTAAAAAAAATAAAAAGAGGCAATGTGATCATGGGTAATTATCTCTCTCCTGACCTGAGATTCTCTCTTCTGAGGAATTTATCTGTGCGACTTATGCTCACATGATACAAAGAAAAGTGATCTGTGTTCAAGGGACTGTTTCTGGTCTTCTTTTCAAAGGAGGAATATGGCATGGCAGACACTGTAGAGTTGCAAGGATTCCCTCTCATGAGGAAAGTTCATTTAGGGTCTCAAAAGTCCCAAATGATATTAGCATAGTAGTCACTCAAAAATACTTGCTATCTTATAGTTCCAGGATTATCACTGTGTAGACCATTAAGTAACATCTGAAGAATACCAAGCTAAGGAAAAGATTATCTCCCCTTTTGGGAGATACTGCAAAGGCCACCCAACTGGTCATTCTATTTCCACTTTCACCCACCATTCCCATTCATTCTCTTCTTTGCCGACAAAGGAATGTGTTTAAAATATTAACCTGGTTATCCTGTTTCTCGGCTCAAATTCTTTGCATAGGTTGCCACTGCTATAGCTAGCAAGTTTCAAACTCTATCACCACTGCTACTACCTTAGTCCTGTCTTTACTTCTGAAGGCCCTGATCTGGACTTGTATGAACATCTCCCAAATGGTCACCTACCTCTAGCTTTGAACTACCCAACCTTTTTCAGAGCCCCCAAATCCATTTCTCTGCAACTCAAATCTTGAAATGCTATACTTTTGCTTAAAACCACCAATGGTTACCCTCTGTCTATAGCAGAGATTCCCAGTAAACTGCAAATGGGTTACAGGTGAGCCAAGATATTGATCCTCTCAGCTCTCAGGACAGCCAAGTAGGGCCTGGGACTACTGGAACCTCTAGCAGGTCACCTCCCACCATGAACAGCTTTGTTTTACATTTTATGACCCATTTCTTTACTACCATACTAATTTATATATTTTTATTATGTTAAAAACACATAACATAAAAATTATCATTGTAACAATTTTTAAGTGTACAGTTCAGTAATGTTAAGTATATTCACACTGTTATAAAACAGATCTCTAGAACTTTTCCATCTTGCAAATCTGAGACTGTAAAACCCATTAAACAAGACCCATTTTCACCCTCTCCCTAGGTCCTAGTAACCACCATTCTGCTTCCTGTTTCCGTGAATTTAACTACTTTAGATAACTCATATAAATGGAACCATGCATTTTTGGTTTTTGACTGGCGAATATTTCACATATCATAACGTCCTCAAGGTCATTCATGCTGTAGCATGTGATATGATTTCCTTCTTTTTAATGGCTGAATACTTTTCCATTGTACGTAAATACCTCATTCCATTCATCCATCGATGGGCATTTGGGTTGCTTCTACTCTTTGTCTTTTATGAACGTCCCTCTATGATCATGGGTATGCAAATCTCTCTTCTAGACACTATTTTCAATTCTTTTGGATATATACCCATAAATGGGATGGCTCATATAGTAATTCTATTTTTTTTATTTTTGGAGGAAACTCCATACTGTTTTCCATAGCAGTTGTACCATTTAACAATCCTACTAACAGTGTACAGAGTTCCAATTTCACCATATCCTTGCCAACACTTGTTATTTTCTGTTGTTTTTGTTTGTTTGTTTTGTTTTTGTTTAATAGTAGCCAAGCTGGTGATTCTCATGATTAGTGATATTGAGTATCTTTTCATATGCTTACTGGCCATTTCTATAAAATCTTTGGAAAAATGTCTATTCCAGTCTTTTGCTCAGTTTTCACTTGAGTTATTTATTGTTGTTGGGCTGTAGGAGTTCTTTGTATTGATATACTGTGGATACTAATCCTTTATCAGATATGATTTGCAAATATTTTCTCTCATTCTGTAGGCTGTCTTTTCACTTCATTGATTGCAGCCTTTGATTCACAAAAGTCTTAAAGTTTGATATAGTCTCATTTGTCTGTTTTTGCTTTTGTTGCCTGTGCTCTTAGTGTTATATCCAAAAACTCACTGCCAAGTCCAATGTCATGAAGTTTTCCCCCTGTGTTTTCTTCTAACAGTTTTATAGTTTTAGGTCTTATATTTAGGTCTTTAATCCATTTTTTGGTAATTTTTGAATGTGGTATAAGATAATGGTCCAAATTCATTCTTTTGTATTTGGATATGCAGTTTTCCCAACACGATTTGTTCAACAGACTGTCCTTTCTCCATTGAGTGGTCCTGACACTTTGTCAAAAATCATCTGATCATATACACAAGGGCTTATTTCTGAGCTCTCTATTCCATTATCCTACTTGTCTGTCTTTATGCCAGTACCACACACTTTTGATTACTGTAGCTTTGCAATATGTTTTGAAATTAGGAAGTAGAAGTACTCCAACTTTTTCCTCCTTCTTCAAAATTGTTTTCACTATTCAGGGCCTAGGTCTCACTTTTTCTGCATGCTATGATGAAAAAAAAGAAAAAAGATTGGGAAGGACAGGCCTATAGAAGAATGTCTTCAAACTTTTTGATTATATACACCCCAAAAGAGTGTTTCAATAATATGGATCCCTTGCACAAAAAATGCAATTTCTGATATATTAAACATGGACGTTTCGATATAGATTTATATCATCCTTTTAAATTTATTCAGTGGATTCTAAATACTACTGGGAAATACTACCCACAAACACCCATTTAAAAAATATGATTATCTTCTCTAAGAGTAATTTTATAAGTCCTTTTTTCTCCTTGAATTCTTATTTCCATTCACTTCCTCCACAGAATGCTATTCTAATATAATACAGATATGTAACATCAGTCCAAAAATTTCTCTGCAAAAACAGATAAGAACTGAGAAAAAGCAGTTTTCTTGGGATCAAAGGCTCTAAGTATTAGGTTTTTTTTTACTTGACTTATTGCAATTATTATTAGAAGCAGATAACTGAGAAAAACAACATACATTATCACAAATGTTGACAAATAATTATTAAACATAAATAGCAAAAATTATTTGGAAGTCTCTTGTTGATGGATGGGGGAGTTTACGGTGCCTTAAAGGGGAGGTTTTTTAAAATGCCTTGGAAGCAACTTACTATAATAATATTTGAAATGTGTGAGAGGTGAGCCTTTGTTTAGTAAACAGGAGAAGGTACGGTGGGAAAGTTGGCACTTATATAGGTGCATCTGGAAGCTGACCTACTTAAAACTATCTGTTCCCAAGTAAACTTTAGCAAATTTCCCTGTAATCCCCAAGGTAGTCTTACTTCCTTGCTACTGTGTAAAATCTAAACTTCTCTGCCAATCTCTCCAGCTTTATCCCACCATATCCCACTCTTCCACCAGAATTTACTATCTGCATCTTTCTGAACCCCGTGCTGTTTCACATCCCTTGCCTGACCATTTTCTCTCCACCTGATGGACAACTATTAAGACATGGTGAAAATATCAGTTCCTCTGTGAAGACTTTCCTAAGTCCCCTAAACAGCGTGAACCAACACTCCTTCATTCTCCAACTATCATGTATCAAATTATAGCATAACACCTCTAACACTCATTTACTGGCTGAACGCTCCTTGAGGAGAGGGACCTATTTTATTTACCTTTAAGACTACTTTGTACATAGTACGTGCTCAATAAATATTAGCTGAATATAGGAATTAGACTGTTCATGTGTCACTTTTGTCATGGACAAAAATTTATCTCTAAGATCCTCTTCCAATTTTAAATAGCTAATGAAATCCAATACCTCTATAAATTTTCTGAAATTCCTATAAATATTCTACTTTCAGATTACTTTTCTCTCCCCACTATGGTCACAAACAAAAGAAAGCATTTTCACTCAGTATAAAAAAGTGGGTACTTTACACCATTTATAATATCCCAAAGTGATTCCATGATTTTAGGTTATCCTAAAAAGCATACTTTTCTCAGTGATTGGACAAAAACGTGACTTTAATTGATGACTCCAAGGTAATCCTCTGTATGCTTTACCTTCTTCCATCTTTCTGATAAAAGAGGCAAGAGGGAAACCTGCTCTACCTCATTAGTATGGCAACAGAAAATTATTTTACTATTAGGTAAATTAATAGATCCACAATATTATACTTAAATTACCTCCAAATATTTTGATTCTCCCTCTCTGTACATGTCTTTCTTTCTTTCCTTCCTTCCTTCTCTCCTTTCTTTCACCTAACTCAATTATAAATATCAGACGGCTCTGGTATAGAAATCCAATCTCCCTGGAAATTATGTCACTGTAGGCCAGGTGCGGACACATACTATTGCCCATCTCCAAAATTTCAAAGTATGAGACCAAATTTTATGTCTAAATAGATAGCACTAGATTGAGTAGAACCAATTATAAATATTTATCACTAATGTAAACACTGAGAAATAGTAGGGTTCAAGACCTCTTTTAAAGCAATAGAAGACAGTCTCATTTTATAATTGATGATACAAAGTAACGTAAAGTCATACTGTTATTCTCTGAGAATTCAAATATAGAAGAGTAGTACTGAGATCTGGGTGCCCAGGTACTAGGTATCACTATGTCAATGGCAGCTATCCATATTAAAATTAAAAAATTATTAAACTAATAGATAAGTCTTCAAAATTATCAGTTGCCTTATATAGCCTCTAAAGATGAGCTAGTATAAGAAATTAAAACTATATAAGCTAAATAAAATGATCTCATGATTTCTACTGCCCAATAAAGTAATCATTTACAACACTAATAAAAAAAGTGAAGAAAAGCAAAGCAAAACACCACCATAACTTCATTTTTACTCTAAATTTTCACCCTCACAAAAGTTTAGGTTCAGGTTTTCTTAATGATGAGCTTTCCAAAGCCTGATGTTTTGTAAAAGATGCCTGGAGTGAGTACTGAAATCTGTAGTCCCAGTCATTTCAAGAATTCCAAGTAAACCATCTACAATAGGACAAGCTATTTTTCTGATTTTCATTTCTGAATTCAAGCACCATTCTAACTGTAAAATACAGATTTGGCAAAGGGGCTCACCGGTAAAGAGGTTCTTTCTCCACTTTTTTTCTACTTGAATCGCTGGTAGCCACAATAATACCAACACACATATGCCTAAGAATTTTATTTAAAAGGATAATAAATTAAATCATATTTGCAAACCCATAGGCATATTATAAATTAATCTAGATGTCTGGGGTATGATTATATTCCCAAATGCCTGGATCAAGTTCATAGCCTAAGGCTACCCTTCATTGTGTGACCTTGGACAAGTATTCAATCTGTTGGTACCTAAATTTTAGCATTTATAAATGTGCCATGCAATGTGGTAGCCACTAGCCATATCTGACTATTTAAATTTAAATTAATTAAAACTAACTAAAATTAAAAATTCAGTTCCTCAGTAGCGCTTGCCACATTTCAACAGCTAGTTCTGGCTAGAGACTACCATACTGGACAGTATAGGCTTGGTGATGAAAAATTAACAAGATGAAATGATTTCGAGTAACAAATGAGAACAAGGGAGTAGGGGTGACTGTTTTAGATTGGATGGTCAGAAAAGGCCTCCCTGAGATGTTGAGACTTGAACAAGGTGCACCGAGGACGCAAGGACCTGCACAGAATATCCAACGCAGGGACAAGAGCAAGGACAAAGGCCTCAGGCACGAATGGGCTTGACTGGTTTAACAACCAGAAAGTGTGTATGAAGTGTAAGAAATGAGGAGAGAAGAGTATGAGTTGCAAGAAGTGGCAGGAAGCAGGGCCTCAAGGGCCTTGTAAGCCATTTGAGAACTCTGGATTTTATATTAAGTGCAATTGAAAGACACAGAGGGTTACAGAGAGAGGACTGTTATGATTATGTTGTCTTTAAAAGTTCACTCTGACTGCTTTTGGGAACAAACCATAAGAAACCATTAAAAAGTCTACAAATTACAAGAAACCATTAAAAAGTCTACAAATAATAAATGCTGGAGAGGGTGTGGAGAAAAAGAAACCCTCCTACACTGTTGGTGGGGATGTAAATTGGGGCAGCCACTATGGAAAACAGTATGGAGGTTCCTCAAAAAACTAAACATAGAGTTGCCATATGATCCAGCAGTCCCACTCCTGGGCATTTACCCAGACCAAACTATAATTTGAAAAGATACATGCACCCCTATGTTCATAGCAGCACTGCCTACAATAGCCAAGACAAGGAAACAACCTAATTGTCCACTGACAGATGAATGGATAAAGAAGATGTGGTATGTATTTATATATACAATGGAATATTACTCAGCCATTAAAAAGAATGAAATAATGCCATTTGCAGCAACATGGATGGACCTAGAAATTATCATACTAAGTGAAGTAAGTCAGAAAGAGAAGGACAAATACCACATGATATCACTTATATGTGGAATCTAAAATATGACACAAATGAACATATCTACAAAACAAAAACAGACTTACAGATATAGAGAATAGACTTGTGGTTGTCATGGGGGGCAGTGGGGAAGGAAAGGACTGGGAGTTAGGGATTAGTAGATGCAAACTATTATATATAGAAGAAAAAAAAAGAAAGAAAGAAAAGAAACCAAGAGTAGAAGCAGGAAGATCTGTTAAAAGAAGACTAGTGCCATTGCCCAGGTGAGAGAAGATGGTGGCCTGGACCAGGGGAGTGGGAATGGGATAGAGAAAATGTGTCCATGCTCTACATCCCCTGTCTACAGTCCTGTGTTCACCATCCTTCACAACCTGGCTCCTTGAAATAGGCAACTTCACTTTTTAACTCCTCAATATCTGGTAATATGCTTTCTGCCCCCAACCCTTCCACTGAAGCTGTCCTAAGGTCCCAGTCACCTCCACCTTCCCAAAGCCAATGAGCCCTTTTCCATTCTTATCCTAGCTGACCTCTGCTGCATTTGCAACTGCTGACCACTCTTCCCTTCATCAAAGCCTCTCTCAATTCTGGGGCATTACTCTCACCTGGGTTTCTTCTCTTTCTGTTACTCTTTCTCAGCCTTCTTCCCATTAATCTCTATTTGACTCTTAAAACTTCAGTGCTCCTCTACGGTTACATCTTCAGTCCTGCATTCGTTTCACTACATTCATAACCCTTGAGACTGACTGACACGTTTTGCTGGTAACTCCCAAATTAATGCCTCTGGCCCAGTGAAACTTACTAAGTTTTAGACCTGTTCTACTGGACTCACTGCATACATTTAAAACTGGACAAACTGCAAACATTTAAGATGAAAAAGGTCCAAAACCTATTTCCTTCATTCCCCTTCATGAGAAACCCTTGCCCGAGCCAAAAGCCAAAGGCATCCTGCACTCCCTCTCCCTCACCAGCTACAACCCCTAGCACCAGATCTTCATTAGGTCCTGTAGACTCTACCTCCTTAATATCTTTCTAATCTAGCTCCTGCTCTCAAGTCCTGCTGAAGCTACTTTAGTTCCAGCTCGCGTCACTTCTGCATGGATCATTGGAATAGCCTCCCAACCAATTTCCCTGCTTCCTATCTCTCCTCCACACTGCTGTCAAAGCACAAAACAGGTATTCAAAACTTTGTTGATTACATTAAGTACAATCTGACCACGTCACTCCTCTGCTTAATGTCTTTCAGATGCATCCCACTCCTTTCAGAAGGCTTGGGATCAAGCTCCTTATTACCTTTACAGCTCACCCCCGCAACCATTTCCCTCATATTCTCCTCTTCAGCCATTCAGCCTTTCTTAGCTCTCTAAATAGCATGCCATTTCAGGCCTCCCTTCCTCTGCATATGCTATTACCTCTCCCTTATTCATCTAACTACTACTTCAAAGGTAGGCCTAAGTACCTCCAATTCAAGGAAGTATCCCCTAGTGCCATATATATATATAATCACGCTATACTGAGATATATATATAAATTAACAAGGGGTTAATTTACTTGTCCCAGCAAATTACAAGCTCTTAGATGGCAGAGACCACCAACCGTATTGGATGTGCAGCACTACTGACTGGCACAGAGTAAATATTCATAAGTAGGTTTGATTTGATATCTTCTAAATTTTAAAAAAGGGGAGGAGCTTAGTTAGTGGGCCTTTCATCACCATTCCAGTAGAGCACAAAGTAAAAGCACTATACTGCAAAGCCAAATGTGCTTTGGACATATGGCTTTGTAGTAGAGCGGAAATACGAAGAAACCAAACACAAAAAAACACACCGTTTCCATAGGAGAAATGTAGGAAATTCTGAGGAACTATGCAGTAGCCAATAAACCAGACTTGGGATCTTATACTACGTGGACAAGTCACACTGTTTGATGATAATAAAAGGCGGACGGTTTCTCATCTCAATAAAGCAAATTAACTTTTCACGGCCATGCTACTGTAACTTTAGTTCCTGATGCGGATTCTCGCTCCCCGACAGGTTATTTTCCTTTGTTGAGAGCCGCCTACTCGCCACCTTAGGAGTCTCTCACTTGTCAATCACTTATTCTCTAAATCTGAATGGGAGAAAAGGGGAGGGAAGAAGGGAGAGTGTGGGCGATGATAAACCCTTTCGGGAGGGGAGGTAGCAGAAGGCCACAGTCCCAGGCATAGAGGAGCGTAGGGGTTGAGGAAAAACGAGGCTAGAGCGCTGACAGCTGGCAAGGAATGGGGAGGAGGATGCGATCGCGGAGCAGGCAGAGTGTTAACAGGGGACCCCGGGCTGGAGGGAGGGAAGATGGAGGAGAGACAAGTAGGAGTTGGGCGTGGGGAAGTGGGATAGGTAGAGACCAGATGAAGCAAGACGCAGTGTACTGCCAGAGGGCGGAGTGGCTTAGGCGAGAGGAAGACAGCAACGACGCAGCCAGGGCGGGCGGAGGCGGCTTCAGGACGAGGAGGGCAAGGGATCCGCGCAGAGAGAACAAGGGAGGCGCGGGGGCAACTAGGAGCCGTGGGGTAGAAGGGGCGGAGCGGGTGGGAGGCCCGACGCAGCCGAGCAGGTCCTGCGGGCGGAGGCGGGGAAGGGAGCAGCGAGGCGGGGGCACTTACTGGGGTCCCTCCTGACGGTGCAGCTGGGGTTCTCCTCCCGCAGACGAGGGAAGAGGAAGTCCCGGGCGGCCTGGAGGTCCTGGAAGGTGCAGAACTGGACAATGGAGCAAGCCATGGCTCCGGGGAACCCTGTTCGGGCATTCACCTTACCTCACCACGCCCTGCCCCCCGCCCCCCCGCCGCCGCTACAGCCGCCACCGCGGAGCCTGAAGAGCTTTCGCCACGCAGGGACGGGGAAACAAAACCGGAAGCTGTCAGCACCCTCGGGTCCGCCGCCCGGGCACTGCGCATGCGCGGGACGGCCCAGGTGCCCAGGCTGCAGCGGCCCGGGTCACATGACCAGCGGCGGCCAGCGGGGTGTCTAACGTTGAAGCGGAGGCTGGGAGCCGGCTTTAGTCACAGTTCTGCGCTTGCACCCGGGATTGATCCCTTTTATTCATTCTGGCTGTTAGCCAGAGATGATCTAATTGGACGTTGTCCGCGCCGGCCTTTGATTCATTTAACCGAGCTTCTTGACGTCCTACTATTGGCATGATCTTGATATTTCAGAGAATAATCCCTGTTAAGCTACTGGCAGGCCAGTGGGGGACAGTATCACGCTAGTATCTGAATCTGAAAAGATTAATTTCCCTTCTGGAAATCAGCCCCGTCAAGCCTAGCTTTAAATGCTCCTCCTGTAAATCCTCTTGTCATCCTGTGCACGCCTAATATAGAACGTGTTATACGGTATTGTAGTCATGTTTTCGACATGCATTTTCCCTTTCATTCATTCGTTCACCCATCCATTCAACAAATACATTGCTCCTCTTTTCTATGTCAGCCACGCAAGGCGTTGAGTATAAAGCAGAGAACAAAAGAGATGAAATACTTGTTCCATGGAGCTCAAAATTCTAGTGCCTGACACGGGTAGTAAGCGATTATTTACTCACCTATTTAACTCAAATTGTGATAATGCCAGGAACGAAAGAAGTAAGTTCAAAGTGCTGTGACAACATAAGAGGGAACCTCACCTAGTTGTGTTTTTTTTGCTTTGTTTTGCTGGGGTGGAGGTGGAGGGTTGCCAAGACCAGGAACAGACTTCATTATAAGCTCCTGAAGGCTGGGATGTCATTTCGTGCCCTTTATATCCTGTGTATAGCACAAGATGTGGCACATAGGTCAATAAATATTTGCTGGAGGAATAAATGGAATGTGTACATAAAGTAAATAGAACAACCTGCTTCTTTTACAAAGCACTATATATTTTTTAGAGTATTTTTCCACACATTGTCCAATTAGGTAGTCACAATGCCATCCTGAAAAAGTGTGTCTTATCTCATTTTTTTAACGAAGAAATTTATCTGTGTGTCTCTGAGAAGACTCTTTAAGTCCATTTAAATGATTTTTCTAAAAAGTAAAAACCAAAAAAGATAACATTCCTTCTTGATCTTGTAAGGGGTCACATGGCACTTAGATCTGGATTATGTAAACTGTCAATAATACGTCATTTGATGTACAGTCTTCTGTCTCAAAAAACACTTATATAACTGTGCCTGGACTTCTAACTGGCGGAACAGTTCTCAGAGCTTTCTGAGATGCTCTTCCCGGGTTATAATCCTGAAATGTGGCTCAAATAAAATTTTCCATTTCTTTCTCAGATCAATGGATTAATTTTTGTTGCCCAAAGGAATTATTTTAATGTTAGCATAAAGAAATGTAGACACAAACTTTCCAAAGGAAACCTAAAGTGGTCGTCTACTTTGTACAACAGAAAAATGGGATGGAAATAAATTGAAGGCAAATAGATGAAGTCCAGAGCATTCATTTCTGTCAGATCTGTGTGCCCACTCAGTCCTAGTAATATAACAACTGTGATTTAGTGCCCAGATTCCTACTTCATTAATTCCTGTTTCTAAAGTAGAATGATTTTCATAAAATAGGATAATTTCTATGTTATCAGATGAACAGGGACCAGTTCTTTACCTCTAAAATATATGGTTGGTTTAGATGTGCTACAAAGTTCCTTCAGCATCAGAAAGCTATAATTCTAAAATCAAAACCTGTAGAAAAGGCAAGCTTTCACTGCTTCCTTTTTCCATCTGAAAAAATGCAGTGCTTCCTCACATCATCCAGCCCTGATGATTAAACCGTAAAATTTGGCGCCAAGACCAAACTAGAATAAAATTTTAATTTAGATTCTTAGTTTTACATGATGACTAAAGAACACATGATACTTTTGGAAAAGACACAGTGTCATTCCTTGAAAACCCTTCAAGTTCCTATTCAGGTAAATGCATTTTGTGGAAGTAACTGCCCTTCGCTGATTCAGCTGGTCTTTGTTCTGCCCTGAGGCATTCATATCTCTTGCGTGGGGGACATTGAATTTCATTACTGCTCGGTTTCAATGGTGAAATCCCTGACTTCCTTCCAAGTAGTACTGAAAAGACTCATTCATGAATGTTTTTAAGGACTTTAAATACCCTTCACAGAAATTACCTCATATTCATGAACTGAACTCTTCCCCCCCGGGGAAGTTCTAAAGCGGCAGGGGGATGCCTCTGGAGTTCCGCTGCCATGGTTTCTGTGGGGCGTGGGAGGATTGTGTTACACAGTGAATATCACTAACCACACAGCCATACGAAAGCACATTGCAGAAAATGGGCAGGCTTTCCATATCCCAGCCTAGACAGTGTCTCTCTAAGGTTTGACTTCAGAAGCTAGGAAGAGACTGTGACCAAACAATCGCAAGAGGGGACTAATGTGAACTCTCTCCGATATCTGTTATTGTGAGTTAGAGCATGGATAACTGTCTTTAAAAGAGAGATACTCGCTGAGCATTAGAGGCTTGGCCTTGCCAGTCTTTTAACAGCAGCCAGAGGCTGAAGGTGTTGAGAGACAGGGTGGGCAGCAAAGTGTGAAAAAAAGAGCAATGGACTTGGAGTCAAGAGACCTGATTCTGTCTCAGCTAGGCCTCCTCATAGGTCACATGAACTTGGGCAATTCATATCACCTTGCTGGGCCTTAGTCCCTTGAGCTATGAAATGAGAAGAATGGAGTCTGAAGCCCATCTCAGGGATGTGTAGGTTTTGGTAAGAAAATGGGAAGGAAAAGTTCTCGGCATTGGAGTTGCTCAAAAGGACGGGTCTATGTAGACACCCTACTAAGGGTACTGGGTGGGCAGGAGTGAACAAGAAGGCACTGAGCATCTGTAAGTGAAATAAAGGAGAGCGGAAAAAGGGAATATCTTGAAGCACTGAAGCCTTATGTCATAGCTGTGCTGAGGGTCATCCTTGAACTGAACTCTGAATTCTGTGAGCGGAAGCAAAGGCTGTACACAACTCGTTTTTCTTCAGCAAACATCCACGGAGGATAACATCTATCTTACTACACTAAAGATACTGTTGTGAGCACAGGGAGGTGATAAGAATGAGTCCTCCAGAGACTCACTGCCTAACCAGGGAAACAGACAAGCCCAAATAGCTCTAAAAAGCAGAGTGTGATGAGTACCATGGGTGACTTCCGGTGCTCATAAAGTGCTGTGGGAGAAATAAGGGGGAGATTCATTTTGATTCCTAGGCTTGTCCTGTGGAAAGGGAGTAGTGGGGAAAGAGGTATGAAAGGCGATAAACAGATTGGTTCCACATTAGCGAGAACTTCAAAGTCCAAATACTAGAATCTGAACTTTATTCTCTGTGCAAGGTGTAGCCAATTGAAGATTTTTTTTAGAAAGGTAGGACATGATGGGTAGCAGTACGTGGCATGACCGACAGCAGAGAGACACCTCAAGATAACATAACATTATTCTAGATGAAAAGTAATGGCAATGAAAATGATTCTGGAGCTGGAATCAATGGATTTTTGGTATATGATTAGATATGGATGGTGGGGAGGGAAGACGAGACTCAAGATGATGTTGAGGTGTTCTGTCTAAAGAACTGGAGAGATGGCAGTGTCATGTCAGCAACCAAGAGGGAGAAGGCAAAAGGGGGAATGGATTAGGGTGCAGATAGGAATAAGCTGAATTCAGTATCGGAGTTGTTGAATTCGAAGTGTCTATGGAAGATCTAGGTTAAAACAAAAAAACAAACAAACAAACATGGTTTTTATAAACAGAAGTTAGAAATGTGGGATTAGAGAGGCCATCCACAGGAGTTATATTGAAGGGTGGGGATGAAAGTGTCACTGAACTCTACATGGAGTAAGAGAAGGACTGGGTCCTGGAAACAAGATGGGAGGATTACGTTTTTAGGGGTGCATGGAGGAAGAAGCTCTAGAAAAGGAGATTGAAAAGAAGCAGTCAAAGAAATAAACCGTACATAGTAGCACCATGTCACAGAGGCCAAGGGAAGGAAAAGAAAATTTCATGAACAGGTGAATCTACTGTGTTGAATTCAATAAAGAATTTAAGGTCAGGGAAGGCTGAGAAGAGGTGATTGCATTTAGTAAGGGGGAAGTCACAAGTGATTATCCAACTTACAGATGAGCCAAACTTTGTTTCCTTGGCAGAAAATTTGTAACCTCACTTCAGTAGTAGATTCTTTTTCTAACAGCCACAGAGGCTAGCTATGGCAATCTTTGTCTTTAACTCTGGCTTAAGGAGAAATATTTTAGAAAGAAAAAGAAGAGTTTGTTTTGCTGGCATTTACCAATCACGAAAAAACTAACTTCACTTAACAAAAGCAACATTTATTGCTTTTTTGAATACAAGAAAATATATTTATATTTTCAATATTTTCCAATATTTATAGTGGGCCAAAATGTACTTTATAATAGCATAAGAAAGGAAGATATTAACATACTCAGCTAAAAAATCTAAGTGCTATAGTGCTTTTAAGTCTCCATCTTCTTTTGTGTGTGTGTGCTATTGATTACTTTTTTTGAGACATAATTGACATATAACATTATATTAGTTTCCGGTGTACAACATAATGATTCAATATGTATATATTGTGAAATGATCATCTCAATAAGTCCAGTTAAACTCCACCACCATACATAGTTACATTTTTTTTCTTGTGATGAGAACTTTTAAGATCTACTCTCTTAGCAACTTACAAATATTAAGTTACAGTGTTATTACACTGTTATTAACTATAGTCACCATGCTGTACATTACATCCCCTGTGATTTATTCATTTTACGGCTGGAAGTTTTACCCTTTGACTCCCTTCATCCTTTTTCCCCATCCCCTCCACCCCTCCCTCTGGCAACCACCACTATGTTGTCTAACAGCTCTTTCTTTGTTTTTGTTTTCTTTAATTCCACATATAAGTCTCCATATTCTTGAACTTAATGCATTTAGGACTTCAGGTAAATAAGCCACCATATTTAAAACAATGAGACGACATGTGGAAGAGATTACTTGTGGCCCATTAGCCATCCCCCCCTCCTCATTTTTACAAAATAACCCCTATATTACTGGGGCAGCTATGTGCCCAGATTTAAAAGCAAACTACATTTCTCAACCACTATTTTTTTTAGCTTTAATTGGCCGTTATATATATATATATTTTTTTTAACATCTTTATTGGAGTATAATTGCTTTACAGTGGTGTGTTACTTTCTGCTTTATAACAAGGTGAATCAGCTATACATATACATATATCCCCATATCTCCTCTCTCTTGCGTCTCCCTCCCCCTCCCATCCCACCCCTCTAGGTGATCACAAAGCACTGAGCTGATCTCCCTGTGCTATGCGGCTGCTTCCCACTAGACATCTATTTTACATTTGGTAGTATATATATGTCCATGCCACTCTCTCACTTCGTCCCAGCTTACCCTTCCCCCACCCTGTGTCCCCAAGTCCATTCTCTGTGTCTGCATCTTTATTCCTGTCCAGCCCTTAGGTTCTTCATAACCTTTTTGGTTTTTTTTAGATTCCATATATATGTGTTAGCATACAGTATTTGTTTTTCTCTTTCTGACTCACTCTGTATGACAGACTCTAGATCCATCCAGCTCACTACAATTAACTCAATTTCATTTCTTTTCATGGCTGAGTAATATTCCATTGTATATATGTGCCACATCTTTATCCATTCATCTGTCAATGGACACTTAGGTTGATTCCATGTTCTGGCTATTGGGAATGGAGCTGCAATGAACATTGTGGTACATGACTCTTTTTGAATTACGGGTTTTCTTTCCTCAGGGTATATGCCCATTAGTGGGATTCCTGGGTCATATGGTAGTTCTATTTTTAGTTTTGTAAAGAACCTTCACACTGTTCTCCATAGTGGCTGTATCAATTTACATTCCCACCAACAGTGCAAGAGGGTTCCCTTTTCTCCACCCCCTCTCCAGCATATATGGTTTGTAGATTTTTTGATGATGGCCATTCTGACCAGTGTGAGGTGATACCTCATTGTAGTTTTGATTTGCATTTCTCTAATCATTAGTGATGTTGAGAATTCTTTCATCTGTTTGTTGGCAATCTGTATATCTTCTTTGGAGAAATGTCTATTTAGGTCTTCTGCCCATTTTTGGATTCAGTTGTTTGTCTTTTTGATATTGAGCTGCATGAGCTGCTTGTAAATTTTGGAGATTAATCCTTTGTCAGCTGCTTCATTTGCAAAAATTTTCTCCCATTCTGAAGGTGGTCTTTTCATCTTGTTTATGGTTCCTTTGCTGTGCAAAAGTTTTAGGTTTCATTAGGTCCCATTTGTTTATTTTTGTTTTTATTTCCATTTCTCTAGGAGGTGGGTCAAATAGGCTCTTGCTGTGATTTATGTCATAGAGTGTTCTGTCTATGTTTTCCTCTAAGAGTTTGATAGTCTCTGGCCTTACATTTAGGTCTTTAATCAATTTTGAATTTATTTTTGTGTATGGTGTTAGGGAGTGTTCTAATTTCATTCTTTTAAATGTAGTTGTCCAGTTTTCCCAGCACCACTTGTTGAAGAGGCTGTCTTTTCTCCATTGTATACTCTTGCCTCCTTTATCAAAGATAAGGTGACCATATGTGCGTGGGTTTATCTCTGGGCTTTCTATCCTGTTCCATTGATCTATATTTCTGTTTTTGTGCCAGTACCATGCTGTTTTGATTACTGTAGCTTTGTTCTATACTCTGAAGTCAGGGAGCCTGATTCCTCCAGCTCTGTTTTTCTTTCTCAATATTGTTTTGATTATTCGGGATCTTTTGTGTTTCCATACAAATTGTGAAATTTTTTGTTCTAGATCTGTGAAGCATGCCAGTGGTAGTTTGATAGGGATTGCATTGAATCTGTAGATTGCTTTGGGTAGTAGAGTCATTTTCATGATGTTGATTCTTCCAGTCCAAGAACGTGGTATATTTCTCCATCTCTTTGTATCATCTTTAATTTCTTTCATCAGTGTCTTATAGTTTTCTGCATACAGGGCTTTTGTCTCCTTAAGTAGGTTTATTCCAAGGTGTTTTATTCTTTCTGTTGCAATAGTAAATGGAGTGTTTCCTTAATTTCTCTTTCAGATTTTTCATCATTAGTGTAGAGGAATGCAAGAGAGTTCTGTGCATTAATTTTGTATCCCACTACTTTACCAACATCATTGATTAGCTCTAGTAGTTTTCTGGTAGCATCTTTAGGATTCTCTATGTATAGTATCATGTCATCTGAAAACAGTGACAGCTTTACTTCTTCTTTTCCAATTTGGATTCCTTTTATTTCCTTTTCTTCTCTGATTGCTGTGGCTAAAACTTCCAAAACTATGTTGAATAATAGTGGTGAGAGTGGGCAGCCTCGTCTTGTTCCTGATCTTAGTGGAAATGGTTTCATTATTTCACCATTGAGAACGATGTTGGCTGTGGGTTTGTCATATATGGCCTTTATTATGTTGAGGTAAGTTCCCTCTATGCCTACTTTCTGGATGGTTTTTATCATAAATGGGTGTTAAACTTTGTCAAAGCTTT
The DNA here is from genome assembly GCF_937001465.1 of Orcinus orca. Taxonomy (NCBI): domain Eukaryota; kingdom Metazoa; phylum Chordata; class Mammalia; order Artiodactyla; family Delphinidae; genus Orcinus; species Orcinus orca. The sequence continues at coordinate 14,626,216 of NC_064559.1, read as the reverse complement.
TTCTGCATCTATTGAGATGATCGTATGGTTTTTCTCCTTCAATTTGTTAATATGGTGTATCACATTGATTGATTTGCATATATTGAAGAATCCTTGCATTCCTGGGATAAATCTCATTTGATCATGGTGTATGATCCTTTTAATGTGCTGTTGGCTTCTTTTTGCTAGTATTTTGTTGAGGAGTTTTGCATCTATGTTCATCAGTGATATTAGCCTGTAGTTTTCTTTGTGACATCTTTGTCTGGTTTTGGTATCAGGGTGATGGTGGCCTCGTAGAATGAGTTTGGGAGTGTTCCTCCCTCTACTATATTTTGGAAGAGTTTGGGAAGGGTAGGTGTTAGCTCTTCTCTAAATGTTTGATAGAATTCGCCTGTGAAGCCATCCGGTCCTGGGGTTCTGTTTGTTGGAAGATTTTTTTTTTTTTTTTGCGGTACGCGGGCCTCTCACTGCTGTGGCCCCTCCCGCTGCGGAGCACACGCTCCGGACGCGCAGGCCCAGCGGCCATGGCTCACGGGCCCAGCCGCCCCACAGCATGTGGGATCCTCCCAGACCGGGGCATGAATCCGTGTCCCCTGCATCGGCAGTCAGACCCCCAACCACTGCGCCACCAGGGAATCCCTGTTGGAAGATTTTTAACCACAGTTTCAATTTCAGTACTTGTGATTAGTCTGTTTATATTTTCTATTTTTCCTGGTTCAGGCTTGGAATGTTATGCTTTTCTAAGAATTTGTCCATTTCTTCCAGGTTGTCCATTTTCTTGGCATAGAGTTGCTTGTAGTAATCTCTCATGATTCTTTGTATTTCTGCAGTGTCAGTTGTTACTTCTCCTTTTTCATTTCTAATTCTATCGATTTGAATCTTCTCTCTTTTTTTCTTGATGAGTCTGGCTAATGGTTTATCAATTTTGTTTATCTTCTCAAAGAACCAGCTTTTACTTTTATTGATCTTTGCTATTGTTTCTTTCATTTCTTTTCCATTTATTTCTGATTTGATCTTTATGACTTCTTTCCTTCTGCTAACATTGGGGTTTTTCTGTTCTTCTTTCTCTAATTGCTTTAGGTGTAAGGTTAGGTTGTTTATTTGAGATGTTTCTTGAGGTAGGATTGTATTCTTATAAACTTCCCTCTTCAAACTGCTTTTGCTGCATCCCATAGGATTTGGGTCGTCGTGTTTTCATTGTCATTTGTTTCTAGTTATTTTTTGATTTCCTCCTTGATTTTTTCAGTGATCTCTTGGTTATTAAGTAGTGTATTGTTTAGCCTCCATGTGTTTTTATTGTTTACAGATTTTTTCCTGTAATTGATATCTAGTCTCATAGCGTTGTGGTCGGAAATGATACTTGATACAATTTCAATTTTCTTAAATTTACTGAGGCTTGATTTGTGACCCAAGATATGATCTATCCTGGAGAATGTTTCATGAGCACTTGACAAGAAAGTGTATTCTGTTGTTTTTGGATGGAATGTCCTATAAATGTCAATTAAGTCCATATTGTTTAATGTATCATTTAAAGCTTGTGTTTCCTTATTTATTTTCATTTTGGATGATCTGTCCATTGGTGAAAGTGGGGTGTTAAAATCCCCTACTATGGTTGTGTTACTGTCGGTTTCCCCTTTTACGGCTGTTAACATTTGCCTTATATGTCAAGGTGCTCCTTTGTTAGGTGCATAAATATTAACAATTGTTATTATCTTCTTCTTGGATTGATCCCTTGATTATTATATTGTGTCCTTCTTTGTCTCTTGTAATAGTCTTTATTTTAAAGTCTATTTTGTCTGATATGAGAATTGTTACTCCAGCTTTCTTTTGACTTCCATTTGTGTGGAATATCTTTTTCCAACCCCCAACACTTTCAGTCTGTATGTGTCCCTAGGTCTGAAATGGGTCTCTTGTGGACAGCATATATATGAGTGCTGTTTTTGTACACATTCAGCCAGTCTATGTCTTTTGGTTGGAGCATTTAATCCATTTACTTTTAAGGTAATTATTGATATGTATGTTCCTATTACCATTTTTTAAATTGTTATGCATTTGTTATTGTAGGTCTTTTCCTTCTCTTGTGTTTCCTGCCCAGAGAAGTTCCTTTAGCATTTGTTGTAGAGCTGGTTTGGTGGTGTTCAATTCTCTTAGCTTTTGCTTGTCTGTAAAGGTTTTAATTTCTCTGTCAAATCTGAATGAGATCCTTGCTGGGTAGAGTAATTTTGGTTGTAAGTTCTTCCCTTTCAGCACTTTAAATATGTCCTGCCCCTCCGTTCTGGCTTGCAGAGTTTCTGCTGAAAGATCAGCTGTTAACGTTATGGGGATTCCCTTGTACGTTATTTGTTGTTTTTCCCTTGCTGCTTTTAACAGTTTTTCTTTGTATTTAATTTTTGATAGTTTGATGAATATGTGTCTTGGAGTGTTTCTCCTTGGGTTTTTCCTGTATGGAACTCTCTGTGCTTCCTGGGCTTGATTGACTATTTCCTTTACCATATTAAGGAAGTTCCTCAACTTCTCTTGACTGTGTGGATCCAAATGATTATGTGCTGGCCATTGAGATGGAGCACAAATTGTTGGAATTATTGGGAGGGATTTCCAGAAAGTTTACTTAAAAGAGGAACAGACAGCTAAGGAAAACTGTTCTAATCTTTCATTCCCCTTTTTTGTTTTTTTCATGGAATTTGATATTATGGCTGTAGCTCCTGTAACCATTTTAGACCAGGAAGTGACTTGAACTATGGCAGAGCATGGAGATAGGAGCTTGAGTGTCCTTTGCTTCCTGTAGCTGCCATCTAAGATTGGACTACCACAACTGAACTTCTTTTATATAAGAAAATAAATGTTTACATGTTTTAGCTACTGTTATTTTAGGTTTTCTTTTATTGTAGCTAAACCTAATCCCGACACAAGAGGAACTTTTAGCAGAGGAAGCTTGGTCTGTTCCATATGTCTTGTTTAAATAAAAGCCTTTTTATTTCCCTGATCGTTTTTCTCAGCATAGCTCAGAAGAGATTAAACCAATTACCTGGATATGTTTAATTGTTTAAATAATTTGGTTTCATTTGGACATAAAAATATGCTCCAAATGACCAAATATTTCTTGTTTTCCTATTTTTTGGCACAACTGAAATAGCTCCTTAAAAAGTTCTATGAAATAAAGGAATATCCCCAAGGTTGTGTACTGACTGAGTGATAAGTTTCAACCAAGAATTTTCATAATGGAAAATCAAGGGCAGGATAGGAAGAGGGGAAACTGTTGGAAGGAGCTGTATTTAAACCTGGCACCCTAAATCCCAAAAGCCGTTGCCTTGGGATTTGTGAGCTAAGATAACTGAGGCTTACTTTTTTTTTTTTTTTTTCCCACACCGCACAGCTTGCGGCATCTTAATTCTGAGACCAGGGATTGAACTCAAGCCCCCTGAAGTGGAAGCATGGAGTCCTAACCACTAGACAGCCAGGGAATTCCCTGACATCTTTCTTGACTTCACTGCAGCTTTCTCCCTCTGGACCACACTTTCCTTAAAGCTGTCCCAAACCTTAGCTTCAATGAATCTGCATCCTCCTGGCCCCTTTCTTCCCCTTTGATCACTTTATGTCTGGATATTTTATTAGCTTCTTGCTGTCTTTCTTCCCTTCTCCAGTCCTTTCTTCAAAGTCACTCTTATTCCAGACTCCTTTCTTTTCATTAATGGCATTATTCTTCTGCTGATTGGTTACTGAATAACAGAAAGACTAAAAATATTATTTGTCCCCCTTGTTCACCAGCCAGCCACCAAGCTCCATTGATTTAACTTCCAAAATGTATATCAGATTGACCCTTTCCTTATGGTCCTCACTGCCGTCTCCTTAATCCAGACCCTCATGGCCACTTGCCTGAACTCTTTTAATAGCCCCCAGTTCTTCTTGCTTCTGATTCTGATGTCTTCCCACTCTAACCACCCTGCACTTTGCTGCCAGATTTGTCTTCCTGAGGCATAGATCTAATCAAAGTACTTAGTAAATCCTCCAATAGCACTTTAATATATTCTTCAATTTGTTCATTCATTTAAGAACTATTTTCTGGGTGCCCGGTAGGTCCTAGGAATAGCTAGAGACCCTATGAACATAAATATAAATAAGACCCTGTACTGGCAGAATTGATAGGTTACCAAGACACAAACAGGGAAAAATATTACAAGGGCACAGAGCAGCGGTGAATACCACAGTCTTGGGATTCAGAAAAGACTTTTTAGAGGTAATATCTGAGCTTTGTCTTGAAAGTAGAATAGATTTTAGCTGGTTAATGATGGTAGAAGCGAGATGGGAGAAAGTAACTCAGGCAAAGGAAATAACATTCCAAAAGGCTTTGGAGCAACAATTTGTGTGTGCAGAGAAACACAAGAGGCTGTTTCTGGAATGTGAATTGTGACGTCATGGTCGGGGGTGAGTCCAGAGAGGTAGCCATAGTGATTTTAAACTTACTCTAATTTTATTTTATTTTTTTTTAAAAAAAGGAAAATTAAAAATTTATTTGGCTGCATTGGGTCTTCATTGCTGCACGAGGGCTTTCTCTAGTTGTGGCGAGCGGGGGCTACTCCTCAATGCAGTGCGTGGGCTTCTCATTGTGGTGGCCTCTCTTGTTGCGGAGCATGGGCTCTAGGTGCCCGGGCTTCAGTAGTTGCAGCACGCGGGCTCAGTAGCACCAGGGCTCGAACCTGTGTCCCCTGCATTGGCAGGCAGATTCTTAACCACTGCACCACCAGGGAAGTCCCAAAATTTTATTTTTTATTATTTTAACTTAAATTTTAATTCCTCCAGAAATTAAGGGCTAATCAATATTTCTATGCTTGCTTAAAGGTGAGAAAAGTCACCTTTTGTTCATTTTCTTTATTACTACCACTTTTCACATCTTGCTTGCAGTCTAAAGGGCTGCGGAGGGAAGGTTTTATAGGTGAGAGTCATACATGTTAGTTTGGCCCAACTCCACGTGACATGTTTGACTATTTCCACTAGAGTCTAGATTTGTGTTGAATGTTGGCTTTCTGTTCCTCTTTGGTGAAATTTTCACAGACTAAAAGGTTCCAGAGCTGTAGAACTTCCCTTATGTGTTCAGTGAAGAATTCCCCTCTCTCAGGCCTTTTAATTTCTTCTCCTTACATTGACCGGCATAGGCAATCTAGTGTTTCACTCTTCTTGATACAGTTTCTTTCCAGTAGATGTAGTCAGTGATAATAGTCTTCCCAGCAGCCACTGGTGTGATTTATATTTGACATTGTTGAACCTTTTTCCAAATACAATCTTCCCACTGTCCTGCTTAGTTGAATCCTTCATTTATGGCCATACTCTATTCTTTTCTTTCTTACACTGAAAGGCACCTGGAAGGTTTGAACCATTTAAGACCATATAGACTTGTACAGAGCTATGCTGGAACATTCGAAAGGAGTTAATCACTGAGCATCTGCTATGTGCCTCTTCTCTACCCAGTACATCTTTGAAAGCCTTCAAAACTCAGCTCAAATATCACCTCCTTGGTGAAGGACTTGTCTTCGCAGGCAAAATTAGTCACTGTGGACGCCCATGTATCTATTGTAAAATATAGAACCTTGTATTATGTTTATCTGTATGCATTTCTGTCTCCCCCACTAGATGGTGATGTCCTCAAGGGCAGGGATTGTGACCTGTTTACCTTTGTGACATTTATTCATTCATTCATTCATTACATTTTTAAAAATACCTGCTAGGTACCAAGAGCTAACCATGCCCATGACTCACCCAGTGCACACCAGAAACACATATCTGTACTAATAGATAATAGATTTCAATGACACACACAGATAAATAAACAGGCAATTATAACTCCATTTTGGAAGTGCAATGCCAGGAACAGTACAAGAGAGCACATAAAAAGGGCACCCCACTTTGGGGATAAGGGAAGTCTCCTGGAGAAATTATCATCTAGACTGAGACCAGAAGGATTGAGTAGGTGTTGGTTGGTCAGATAAAAATTGGATGGAGGACCGAACAGGAGTAGAAAGGGCAAAGCATTCTTAGACACAGGAAACAGCTGAAAACCCCAGAGGTGAGAGGAAGTAGTGTATTTAGAGAATTGAACATCTTTTAGTCTGTCTAGAGCTAAAAGAAAAGTGTTAAGGTGAGGCTGGAGAGGTAAGGAGGGGCAAAACCTTCAAAGGGCTCATGGTTTATTCAAATTTGTTTCTGACTCATAGACTCAGAGACAATGGTTTATTCAAATTTGTTTCTTTCTCCAGTGCCTAGCAAACAAGTACCTGAAAAACAAGTAGCTTGCTAATAAATATTTGTGGAAGGGAGGAAAGAAGAAAAGAAGGAAGGTTCCAGTAACCAGAGGGTGGAGATAAATGACATGAAATACAGATCCTGCCTGCCAGCAGGGCCATTGGACAGATAAGACATAGCTGTCAAAATAGGTAAATCAAAAGAGGTCCCATGTGATTATATACTGAAAGAGGGTGGTTCAGGCAAACATGGTTAGGTCTGGAGAGATTGCTGTGCCATGGGGTTGTCAGAGGACCTATATCAAGAAGATGGGACTTGACCTGCATCTGTAGGATGAGTGTGGTTTAACTAGGAAGAAAGAAAAGAAGGATGTTCTGAGTTTTACTGCATGTGGGTGAAGGCACAGAGGGACAAGGTGAAGGAGGACGAGAAACACTTCTAAACCCGTATGGGTTCTGTTTAATTAAGAGCTGTTTTCAGGGCACCAAGGTGTTTGCTGAAAGGCTCCAGAGGCCAGAAGACACTGTCTAGGAAAGCCTATTCTTTGGGTCAAAGCTCAGGAGACTCAAGTTACTACAGTTGGCTTGAATTGAATATACTATTATTGTGGATATGTGTTCTAAAAAAAAAAAAAAAAAGATGCGGGATGGAACTGTGAATTCCATTATCATCAGTGCTATAAATCACAATCAGTGCCTAGGACATAGTAGATGCTCAATAAACATTTTGGAATAAATGAGTTTCGATCAACAGCATTTGTGAGACTAACCTCTCTCTCCCTCTCACCCTCTACTGTCTGCAGAGCTGTTTACACTCTTCTACAAGGTTTCTGACTCTATGGTCAGTTTCTAATTTTCACTACCTAGGTTAGACACATGGTGACTTTGTGAATCCTGACGTCAAGGGTGGCTGCTGCATTTCTGTGCAGGAGTAGGGTCTCTCTAGGCACTTCTCCAGGGCTTCCATTGACAAAGCAATGGTGTCCTTCTGCCCCCAGAACTTTGCCTTTTAACTTTGTTCTGTGGGAATGCTCTTGTCAGGCTCTGTAGAGAAAGCTGTTCCGCTCTTCATTTCAAATTTGAAATACTCTTGCACGCTTTTCCTACTTTAAATTAACCACTAGAGGGGGCAGTGACACACACGCTCTGTTGCTGCACCTGCATTGCACCTGTAGGACATTAGGGTTAGACGGAGCTTAGTGATCTCATGGGCCAACTTCTCCCATTTCATAAACAAATGGAGAGATGAAAGAATTTGCCTAAGGTCACGGGGCTGGTTAGTAACAAACCCCACACCTCTTCTTTTCTCTCCTAGCACTCTTCATTTCTGTACACCCTCTCCTGCCCTCCAGTCCTTGGAGGATTCTTGCAGGGTCCACGGATACGGATCGATTTAGGCAAGGCTGCTTAACTTGCTAAGAAATCCTTGGGCCACCAATGTCATCATCCAAGTGTATTGATTAATAGTCCATATCTATACGTGTGGGCTGGAGCGAGGAGTAGCATGAGGTAATGGCAGTTGTGCTGAATGCCAACACTTATAGAAGACAAGATGCAGTGGAAGGAGCTGGTGTAGCTATGGTTTTTCTGTTATACAAACAAGCTTTCCTTTATCACTTATTCTTGTAAATATCCTCCCTCTCCCCTCCTCTACTCTCAGAGGTGTGGGCCAGTAGCACAGTTCTGGCTAATCATAACTTCCTGTTCCTCCCGACACAGTGATGGTTCAGGGGAAGATATGATATCCAGCTGGGCCTATCCAAGTCCTTCCCTGGAATTTCTGAGTTTGAAATTGGAGGAACAACTGTCTTGTCTCAGGGGTTATGGTACCAAAAGGATATGAAGTTAGATGACTGTGGTCCTCTTTTGAACTAAATGGAGAAGACTTGCTACTGGAGGATACATGAGAGCTAATCACAGACCCAGAGATAAAGCCAGATGGAGGATTGAATCCCAGTTCCTGTCCTCAGCCCTGGCTCCTCAGGTTCTTGTGTTCTTTGAGTTTCCCTAGTTGTTATGCTTAGCTATGTGAGCTAAGATCAATTCCTTTTTTGTTGTTTTCTTTTAATTTTTAAAAAAATTTTTAAAATATTTAAAATTTAATTTTTATTATTATTTTTAAAATTTATTTATTAATTTTGGCTGCATTGGGTCTTCGTTGCTGCATGTGGGCTTTCTCTAGTTGCAGAGAGCAGGGGTTACTCTTCGTTGTGGTGCGCATGCTTCTCATTGCGGTGGCTTCTCTTGTTGCGGAGCACGGGCTCTAGGCACGTGGGCTTCAGCAGTTGTGGCACGTGGGCTCAGTAGTTGTGGCTCATGGGCTCTAAAGCACAGGCTCAGTAGTTGTGATGCACAGGCTTAGTTGCTTCACGGCATGTGGGATCTTCCAGGACCAGGGATCAAACCCATGTCCCCTGCATTAGCAGGCTGATTCTTAACCACTGCGCTACTAGGGACGTTCTTGTTGTTTAAAGATAGTTTGAGTTAGATTTGAGTTGTTGATAGATTGAGTTAGATCTCCCCACTTCAGGGAGCGAGCAACCCAATAAAAAAAATGGGCAGAAGACCTAAATAGACATTGTTCCGAAAAAGACATACAGATGACTAACAGACACATAAAAAGATGCTCAACATCATTAATTTTTAGAGAAATGCAAATCAAAACCATAATTAGGTACAACCTCACACCAGTCAGAAAGACTATCATCAAAATGTCTATGAATAATAAGCACTGGAGAGGGTGCGGAGAAAAGGGAACCTTCCTACACTGTTGGTGGGAATGTAAATTGGTGCAGCCACTGTGGAAAACAGTATGGAGGTTCTTTAAAAAACAAAAAGTAGCTATCACATGATCCAGCAATCCCACTCCTGTGTCTATAACCAGAAAAAATGAAAACTCTAATTTGAAACGATACACGCACCCCAGTGTTCATATATATATATATATATATATAATACTCAACCATAAAAAAGAATGAAATATTGCCATTTGTAGCAATATGGATGGACCTAGAGAATATTATACTTAGTGAAGTAAGTCAGACAGAGAAAGACAAATACTATATGGTGTCACTTATATGTGGAATCTGAAAAATAAGACAAATGAATCTATATACAAAACATAAACAAACTCACAGACATAGGAAACAAATTTATGGTTACCTAAGGGGAGATGGAGGGAGGGAGGGACAAATTCGGAGTATAGCATTAACAGATACAAACTACTATACATAAAATAGATAAACAACAGGGATTCACTGTATAGCATAGCAAACTATGTTCAACATCTTGTAATAACTTATAATGGAATATAATCAGAAAAAAATATTACTGAACCACTTTGCTGTACACCCGAAACTAACACAATATTGTAAATCAACTATACTTCAATTTATCAAAAAGCCGTTGAAATTCGAACAAACAAACTAAAAACAGAGTTATAGTACAAATGGGAGTAGGCTGGGGAAGGGAAAGGAGGAAGTTTTGGGGAAGAGCTTATAGATAAGAGACAGGGATCGATCCAAGACAAGGCTCTACATGAGGTGGGTGTTACCTGAGGCTGTGTAGACAGCAAGGAAACCAAAGGCTTAGTGCTCAGAGGAGATAAATAGAGATGAAGTCATCTTGATTGAAGCTCCTGATGAATTGGAGTGGGACTAATGGTTCCCTGCTCTCCTCAGGCCTGCCAAGGTGGCTGAATGCCTGCAGGACTGCTTAGATGCACATGACTGAGGCCATCCTTCCTGGGCCTGAGTTTGTCTCTGGGAATCACTCAAGGTGATCCAAAAGCAGATGTGTCTGAATTGCTCCAGATGGCAAGAGGCTGATGCACTGGAGCTCAGTGTCACTAGGTGGGAGCAATGGTCGATTGGACCATGATGGGAACCCCTTGGGACACAAGGTTAAGACTATATTCTAAGGCAAAGGGTGGCCTGCTTGTTATTGACCTGGGTTCTTGGACTCTTTAATCAATAGAAATTGATAACAGGCCAGACGAGGAATTCAGGAAAGGCTTTATTGGGACCCATGCCGCAGCCCAAGGGAGCGAAAACAAGCAACAGGTGCGCTTGCTCGCTCCCTGAAGTGGGGAGAGCTGGTGCCTTAAATGGAGTGAGAGTGAGGGCAGATCAGTGAGTCGGACCCGAGGCGTGGCTTAGGTGGTCTGCCCACCCCCTTGGTGTTGCTGTGTGCAGGGATCATGTGCGGTCCCCTGCTTTTGCTCCTGGCATCTCAGAAGCGGCAGTTGGGTTTTGGCCTTTTAGTCTCTTGTTTATAATTTGCCCCAACTGCGCATGCATGCAGTTATTTTTAGTCCCTTACAGTTTCTCTATTCTGTTGCTCCAGGAGATATTTTTCCAGGTGCAAGCACTGCAGCAAAGGGTCCCAGGTCCCAGGCCCCACCCAGCCTGTCTCCTACTTACCTGGTCATGCTGTTAACAAGGCCACAATCTTGCTTGGCACAGCACCTGGCACGTGGTAAGAGCTCAATAAACAGTTGCTATTATTTCTAGTGCTTTATTTATAACTATCCTAGAGACGGGTATTGACTATTCATCTTCTCCCTCCACCCCCAGGCTTTGCATCTATAATTATTTTGAGGTGATTATGAATTACAAGTGTCTTTAAAGTATGCCTTGTCTTCTTTTAATGCCCCTCTAAAGGTTTCTTGTCCCATTACTGTTCATATGTGAGTTTTATGCTCAGTCTCTTTCCACCAAGGAACAGTGATGATTCACCCCAACATTTACCCACATAACCCCATCCTGACAGACCAAAATGCCTGACTTAACAAAGCATAAACCACATGCTACCACATCTTGGCAGGAAAAAAGCACCTTTCTTTCATTTCTGATCTGCGGTCGGAGAATGCTTTATGCGTGTTTAATGTGTTGCGTGGCCTGCCCCCAAAGTCCCTGCCTTTTGGTGGGGGCGATGTGACCTTCAGGTGAGTCTCTTGTCTACTTAGCCTTGACTGCTGACCTGTGCAAAGCTGACTCTGCCTGAGGTTATGGCTTGCTGTTCCTAGCAGTGGCAGCAGCAACAGTAGCACATTGACAGCAAGCTCTGCATTAGAAGGAACCACATCCTGGAATGATGTCACGCATCCCAACGAGTGGTGGTTGGGTCCCGTGAGGTCTGACATCATCTGGAGGTGGGAGCTTCCGGGAATATGCTGCCATTGGCAACTTTGCTCGGCAGACACTGGATCTTAGCTCTTTCAGGAGATGGAAGAGCAAACAGAGCATAGCAAAAGTGTGTGCTAGCTTCAAAAATCTGAGTAGTCAGACCACAGGGGAAAATAAACAGTTGTGATACCTCCTCCAGAGAGTCTAAACCCTTACCTCTCAGCAGTCAGACACGTTTGCAATCCAAAGGACCTTGGGAGGCTTATCCAGTTCAACCATCTGTCTCTGAGGAAGATTACATCTAAAACTTCAAAGCATGTAAATCTCTCCAGGAGAATGATGGTACATAACCTGCTTTGGTACTCGGCTCCAATGTCCCAACCCCTAGAGCGGTGGCTCTTAGTTGGACTAGCTTGATGTCTGGGAGGAGTGGGAAGAGGGGAGGGTTTGGGCATGTCGCACAGCAGAGATTCTTAGGTATTCTAAGTGTGTAGAAAGATAGAATCTTGGGGAGAGGAATGCAGGGGATTGTTAAATGAAGCTTCTACAAACTCCCTGGATAGACACATATAATATTTTAAAAATACAGAGCTTCACCTTTATTGATCATGATGATATTTTTAATTGAAAAATTTCAAATATACAGAAAAATTACAGATTACTAAAAGAAATACCCATATATATCCTTCACTTAAATTTGCCAATTAACATTTTTCCATATCTGTTTTATTTTTCTCTCTCTTTTCACACACACACACACACACAACCTAAAGAGAAAAATAATATTTCTATCGTCTATCTATCATCTATCATATGCATCTAATATTTTGAACAATGGTGATAAATTGTTCAAAATTTTCAAACCAAATGTTACTGCTTCGTCCCCTTCTCGATCCTATGAGAATCTCTTCTTTAGAATCAAGAAGTTTGTTTTTGTGTTTTGTTCTCTCATACTCAAACTATATACTTTTACTCCCTCAGTATAAAAAGAAGATAGCCATCACTGCCATAAACACCCTGTCTGCCTCTTGATTTTCACCAGAGAAGAAAGGGAAGTACTGAGTATGTAAAATGACTTCTCTGGTCCTGGCCAAATTGGACAATGACCAGGATTCAAATACTTTCAGTTTCTACCTTTTTGTTACCAACCAGGTGAACTGAGGTTCCTCTATATGTATCCATTCTGGCAGAATCTTCTCTCCATTCCTAAGCTGGGAATCATTTTTCTAAAGCTAGTATTTGAAGACTCCGGGGAGCCTGTCAAAATAGAAATCCAAATCTGCACTGAATTAATCCAGAGCAAAAACATCTTCTTTGACTCATGCCTTACTTTATAGTGAGAAATAAATCTTACCAGCAGTTATGCTGTTAAGTTTTTACATATATTACACACTCTCAGTTGAAACTCCCCGCTTTTTCCTATACTGATCACTAAATACAGGGGGTGAGGGTGGGCAGAATCAGTAACACCATAAAAATTGTCCCTTTTAAAGTGTTGAGTTAAACTGTTGTATAGGCACTGGAAATGTAAAGTTAAAAGTAAAAAATTCAGGGAATTGCCTGATGGTCCAGTGGTTAACCCTGGTCGTGGGACTAAAATCCCACAAGCCGCACAGTGCGGCCAATAAAATAAAATAAAAAATTAATTAATTAATTCAGTCAATCTGACTTTTAGTTCCAGCTTTAATGAAGTAGCTGGTATAGACTCACCCTCCTACAGCAAACAACTGTAAAACCGGGCAAGGTATATGAAGTAACTTTTCAGTTATTAAACATTGAACACTGCAGGGCTAAGCTTCTTAAGAGAAGGGAAACATATAAAGTAACTACCACCTTCACCTTTGTTTTCTGCCTGAAGGCTCTCTATAAAGGTGACACATGGAAATGAAGCCAGAGAGGGGAGAAACAGAAATTAGGACTCACGGACAATAAGACAGCTGAAATCTGTGGGTCAGGTACTAGGGAGAGGGAAGGGGCACAGAGTAGGAGACTCAGATATCAGCAAAGGAGTCCTCCTGAATCTTTGGCCAAATACTAAACTGCACACATGGACAGAGAGACTCCATGAAGCTGACTGAAGATTCCGGGAATTTCACAGTGCTGGGGAGACATCTGAATGCTAATTCGCCAGGGTGGAGAGACCTCACTACATATTCTGGTTATTTAAGGTGAGATAATATGACTACACCTTAGGGAAGTCCGAGAGTCAAGGCTGCTCTTCATCTTGTCTCATACAGAGTAAAACTAGGATTCGACAGGATTAAGCTGAACCACCAGTTAACTGTCTGCTAGAACACAACTTAACGCTCTTAGAAGACAGCAAAACCCATTGGAGTATCTACAGTGTTCATCTTACAATAAAAAATATTACTCACTGGGCTTCCCTGGTGGCGCAGTGGTTGGGAGTCCGCCTGCCAATGCAGGGGACATGGGTTCGTGCCCCGGTCCGGGAAGATCCCACATGCCGTGGAGCGGCTGGGCCCGTGAGCCATGGCCGCTGAGCCTGCGCATCCGGAGCCTGTGCTCCGCAACGGGAGAGGCCACAACAATGAGAGGCCCGCATACTGCAAAAAAAAAAAAAAAATTACTCACATATGAAGAACAGGAAAACATGAATCATAACCAGGAGAAATAACATTTAATACAAAGAAGCCCAGATATGACACAGTTCTGGAATTAGCGCCCAAAACTGTAAAATAACTGTGATAATTATGTTTAAGTATCTAAAGGAAAATATCCACAATCAATAATTAGATGGGAAATGTCACCAGAGAAATGAAACTCTTTAAAAGAACTAAATGGGGGGTGCCAAGAATGCATGATGAGGAAAGGATACTCTCTCAACGAATCGTATTGGGAAAACTGGATAATCACATGTGAAAAGATGAGAGTAGACCCATATCTTAACACTCTACAGAAAAATCAACTCAAAATGGATTAAAAAATTAAATATAAGAGCTGAAACTGTTAAACTCCTAGAGAAAGCAGGGGAGAAGCTTCATGACATTCATCTTGGTAGTAATTTCATGGATATGACACCAAAAGCACAGGCAACAAAAGCAAAAATAAACTAGTGGGGCTACATCAAACTAAAAAGCTTCTGCACAGCAAAGGAATCAATCAGCAGAGTGAAAAGGCAACCCAGAGAATTGGAAAAAATATTTGCAAACCGTGTATCTGATAAGAGATTAATTTCCCAAATATATAAGGATCTCATACAGCTCAATGGCAAAAAATACAAATAACCAAATTTAAAATGGGCAAAGGACTTGAATACACATTCCTCCAAAGAAAACATACAAATGGCTAACAGGTATATGAAAAGGTGTTCCTCATCACTAATCATCAGGGAAATGCAAATCAAAACCACAATGAGATATCACCTCACACCTGTTAGAATGGATATTATCAAAACGACAAGAAATAACAAATGTTGGCAAGGCTGTTGAGAAAAGGGAATCCTTATGCATGCTTGGTGGGACAGTAAAATGGTGCAACCACTATGGAAAACAGTATGGAGTTTCCTCAAAAAAATTAAAAATAGAACTGCAATATGATCCAGCAATCCCACTCCTGGGTATATATCTGAAAGAACTGAAATCAGGATCTTGAAGCAATATCTACACTCTCATGTTCATTGCAGCATTGTTCACAGTAGCCAAGATATGGTAACAACCTAAATGTCCATTGATGGATGAATGGATAAGGAAGATGCAGTATACACGGACAATGGAATATTATTCAGCCTTAAGAAAGGAGGAAATGTTATCATTTGTCACAACACGGTTGGACCTGGAAGACATTTTGCTAAGTGAAATAAGTAAGTCACAGAAGGACAAATTCTGCATAGCTCCATTTATATGAAGTATTTAAACGCTCAATCTTTCAGAAGCAGAAAGTGGAATAGTGGTTGCCAGTGGATGAGGGAGAGGGAATTGGGGAGTTTTTCAAAGCTATAAAGTTACAATTATACAAGATGAGTAGGTCCTAGCTATCTGCTGTACACCCAAGTGTCCACAGTTAACCATATGGTGCTGTGCACTTAAAAATTTGTTGAACGAGTAGATCTCATGTTAACTGTTCTTACCACAAAAACAAAACAAACAAAATAAAATAAGCAGAAAACTAAAAGGAAACATTTGGAGGTAATGGATATGTTTATGTTATTGCCTTGATTGTAGTGATGGTATCATGGGCATATGCACATGTCCAAACTTATCAAATTATATGCACTAAATATATGCAGTTCTTTTGGTATCTCAATCATACACCAATAAAGCTGGGAAAGAACATATGCAACGTCAAAATAAATGAATACAAGAACCAAGTGGAAATTCTAGAACTGAAAAATAAAATATATGAAATGAAAAATTTACTGACTGAACTTCACAGTAATTTGACCAATGGTGAAGGAAAAAAAAGTCAATAAACTTTAAAACAAATCAATAGGACCTATCCATACTGAAGCACAGAGTGGAAGAATGATTGAGAAGAAGAAGGAACCCAACTCAGTGAGCTGTGGGAAAATATCAAGTGGTGTAACATATGTGTAATTGGAATCCTAGGCAGTGGAGAAAAAAAATTGAAGACACATTGGCTAAAAAATATTCACATTTGATGGAAAATATTAACCTGGAGATCTATGAGTCTCAACTAAACCTCAGCAGTATAAACATGAAGAAAACCACACCTAGGCTCATCATAATAAAATTAATAAAATCAAAGATAACTATGAAAGCAGCCAGAGGGGGAGAAAAGATGTATTATATACAGGAGAACCATGATAAAAATGATTGTTGAACTTCTCATCAGAACTAATGAAAGCCAGAGGACAGTTGACCGACATCGCTAAAATACTGAGAGAAAAAAATAAACTATCAGCCCCAAAATATGATTGTTGATCTAGGATTCTACCCAGCCAAGCTATCATTCAAGTGTGACACAAGATAAAACATATTTTCAGATGTTAGGTCTCAAAAATGTTCTTGTCCTTTTCAAAAAGCTACTGAAGGATGTACACCACCAAAATAAGGGAGTAAGCCAAGAACTAAGCATCCGAGAAACAGAGGATCTAACACAGGAGCAAGAGGAAGAAAAATTCCTAGGATGATGAAAATTGAGGTGTCCTGGGTTTCTGGCTGAGTATTAAGATTAGAGCACCTTGAGCTCAGATTGGAGGAGGGCAATAGGCACCAGGAAGATGTCTCTGGGGGTGAAAATGGATCTAATAGAATATCTGATACATTTGCAGAGGAAAAATGTTTTGTGAGGATGACTTCTCAGGCTTCCTTTGCAGTTAGGAATGAATATGTAACATAATTCTGACCAGTGATATGCAAACTGCATTCTACTGGGGTGGAAATTCTAGGAAAACTATTGTTTCCTGGTGAAAATCAAAGGGTAGCTGGTAGACCCACTCTGTTGTCCTTACCCCTTCCTCCTACCTGGAATGTTGATGTAGTATCTAGAGGACGTAGAGGTACAAGCTTGAGTCCCTGAGAACAAAAGCTACACCATAAGAATTTTGTAGTGTAAGGATCAAGGATTCTGGAATGTGAATGATATGATAATGACAAAACAATATGTCCCGAAGGTGGTGGGGAATGGAATCAGTTTAAGTGGAACTGTACACAGCCTTAGATTAAATAACATTGAATCATGCACATCAAATCATTATTACTATCCAGTTTTCTTCTCTGTTGAAATGACTAGTTTGCTTAATGCAAAAATAGCGCAAACTAATTATCGCCACCACCTTCAAAGTAGGGGCAATGTAAAGGTTGAATTGTTCATGGATCAAATGAAAGAATATAGAAATGTTTTGAATATTCTCTTGAAAGAATAATATCTTTCTCAGTAGATAACTAAGAAAAAATATTTTGAAAATTACTGCTTAACCAACTAGTCACAGCACAAGGAGAAATGGGATTGGGTGAAAAATAAATTTTCACATGGCCCTATTACATTCACTGTAATGTTCCTGTATTGTAAGGGAAAAACACAAAAGAAATAGTAGCTGTTCTATTTCCAAGGTAACAATTTCATCAAAGATAATTCTGCTTCCTAGTATTAAATTATGAAAATGACTTCCTTTCGCCTCATAAAACTGGTTACTCTTTCAAAGTTCCTCCCATCCACCTCTTCTCCTGCCTCAAAAGGCTTTTGAAAATAAGTGACCTGAGACAAAGTATTCATCTCTCCTGATATCTGTGTGACTTTTATGTATAATGCTTAACCCCAGACCCTGGGGAAACTAGTGTCCCACCCTTCTCAGATTTGATGAAACAACAAAAGGTTCTCAGGAAAATACTGAAAAATTTAATTGCTGGCAGGAAGAACAAAGATTCACCCTCTAATTTTCTAGATGTGGGTGGATTCTGTCCACATAAGTATCATTTAAAATTTAACGTTAAATCCTTTGAGTTCTTCAAAAGAAGATATTTAATGAACTGAGGATGCTGATGGCAATTTTAATTATTCATAACATTTGTTTCTTGGTAAAGAGATGCATGTCTCAAAAGGGGGAAACGAAAATACCGACAAGTTGCCAGGCACTGTACCTCCTTTAATTCTTATAACTACCTTTAGGAGTGGTATTATTATTGGTGATCAAGCTGGGGCTCACAGAAGCAGGTGACTGAGCCAAACTTACTTAGCTATTAAGTGATGAAGTTAGGGTTAGAACTCAGATATGCTTGACTCAAATTTTTTTGGTATTCCTCTACACTGGGAATTTTGGCATCTTCACAGCTGTAGAATTTCACCTGGTTAGTGGCCATTCATTTTGTTGACAGATTGACCATGGAGCCTTTTTAGAAGTGATCACTGAGCTGATCACATTAGCTGTTTCTCCTTAGACTTAGTGGTTGACTGCCTCCTTGTGCAAAAAACCCTGTACTATAAGGGAGAAAACAAAATACATAGCAGACGGGGTCTTTACTCTCAAGGTACTCAAATCTAAATGGAGGAAAGGACTTATAAAAACTGGGGATATATGTATATGAATAGCTGATTCACTTTGTTATAAAGCAGAAACTAACACACCATTGTAAAGCAATTATACTCCAATAAAGATGTTAAAAAAACTATTTATTTGTCACCAGGTATTAATTAATACGCTGGAGACAGCCTGATTGCTTTCCTAATTTTTTTCTCATTCAAAAGATAACAGCTACACATTGTAGGGAAATCTCTAGTGCCATCACTCAATATATTTTCTTTAACTCTTGTTTTTCAACTGCACATATACATATATTTAGACATTTAAAATTAAACTATACCTGTACATATGTGTATGTTCTTTTTTAAATTCAGTATTGTATCATAGGCATTTTACCATGACATTAAAATTATTTCAAAATATAATTTAATGGAAGTATAGTATTCATTGTACTATAATTTATTTATTACCCATCTATAACTAGACATTTATAGTCTTCAATATTTTTATTTTTATAAATAATATTGCACTGAACACCCTAGACCACAAATCTTTACCTATGTCTCTACTTATTGATTTAGCATACATTCATTCGGGAGGAATTGAGAATAAATTTTTGGAAACTCTCGACACATGTTGGGAAGACTTTGCATCACTTCAGGCACGCAGCTCTAGGGGCTAAAGTACCACATTATGTCTCCAATCCACGCACTAATTTGGTTTACATTCATTGTTTCTTTGATTTCCCCGAACAGAGCTTTCTACCCATTTCTGGTAGTGCTGTTTTGCGTTACATTTTATTTATAAATTTTATAGTTGACTTTTGTGCCTGGAGTGTGGTTTGATAGAATTGGAATTCTTTGCTGTCTCCATGTTTTCTACTTAGGATATATCTATATAATCTCATTGCAAATGAGATAGCAGAGTGCCTTGAGTCTAGAAAGTGTCCCTCAAGCTCTGATTGGCTGAGGTCTTGTATCTAGCATCTGAGCACCTGCAAGAGGAAGAAACTAGCCCTGGATGAGACCCTTGAGCACAAAAGTCTCCAAACTGGGAGGGAATGTCTATCATCAGACCTGATATTCTGATATAATAAATTGTGAATTGTTATCATGATGAAAGACAAATGGGTCTGGAGGGAATTACGGATGATGTAATTTGAAGATGGGTTCAGTACGTTTAAACTTTTGTGAAAAATTATTCTGATAACCTGGTCTTAAGGCATCACCTTCCTTATACCTGTGATGCTTGTAGGAGTGTCACTTGGCATCAGGAAGGCAGTATAGACTCCAAAGATTCTCCACGCCAGACTGGTCTCTGTCTCACTATGTTATTACAGGGACCCAAGAGTGTTCTAAAGGAGTGTTTTAATATTGTTAACAATACATATCACCAAATTGTTGCCCAGAAATGTATACATTTATACTCCCATCATAAGAGCATGTGATAGTGGCTCTCGCATTGTATCCTCACTAGCACTGAACATTATCTTAAAAACCTTTGCAGGGAATTCCCTGGTGGTCCAATGGTTAGGACTCGGTACTTTTACTGCCAGGGCCCATGTTCAATCCCTGGTCAGGGAACTAAGATCCTGCAAGCCGAGTGCCACAGCCAAAAAAAAAAAAAACACTTTGATATGTTGTCAGTTGTTTTCATGGAGTTCTGTGTCTCAGGCTGTTTGAGGTAACCTAGGGTCAATGGAAACATAACCCTGGTTTAAGCTGACCAGCAAAGATGAGTAACACTAGCAATGACTAGCCTTGGCTGAAGCTGGGCGAAAGAAGGTTTAGCAATGGAAAGGAAAAGAACGAGTTCCGTTTAAGATAAAATAACTTTGGATTGCCCGTGGGGCATCCAAATGGTGACATCTAGCAGGCCATTGAGTGGCTGTGTGCGGAGCTCAACAGAGAGGTGTGAGATGTAATTAGAACCTCCAGAGCATTAATACATGGCAAGTGGGCAAAACCATAAAAAGAGGTGTGATTGTGTAGGACTGTTCAGAATGGGAAAAGAGTTCCGTGTGGACTCTTGGGAAAGATCAACATTTAAGAAGTTGAAAAAGAAGAACAAATTAAAGGCATTTTTTAAATGAAAAGTCAAACAGGTGGAAAGAAAACTCAGAGAATCCTGTCGTTGAAACAAAGGAAGGAGACTTTCGGAAAGAAGGGAATGGGCAGTGTGTCCCCAAGAAAGAAAATGGACAAAGTGTTGGTGATTGGGAGATGGGGTTTTAATGATAGTTAATGTTTAGCATCCCAGGGTCACCTCCATCCTTCCCTGCCTGTTAGTCTCTTTCTCTCAGGTTCCACAAAGAACAGTATATACAGGAATATCAAATAAAAATCACATTGCAATTTTTATCAAGGACCAAGCCAATGGCAATAACTCTCAATGCAGCTCTGGTGGGGATATGATGGATCTCTGGCTTAGGCTTGAGGCATAAATGAGATTTGTGACCCTGAATTTCCTGGCCCTTCCCCACTCTGGGTCAAACCTAAGTCTTAGGATCTTACCTACCTCTGGCTGGTTGCATCACAGAAGGATGTTGAGGTGAGCAACTTGACGGGGCCTCCTGAGGGAAGGCCCTGAGTCCACTTGTCCATCAGGCCACCTGGAGTGGAAGAGAGAGCTCAGAGGAAGACTGTGTGCCTACTGGAACATAAAAGGCCTCACTCTTTGGCCACTGAAGCAACTCTGCCTCCTAGGCAAGTGAGCGGGTTCTTTTTTTTTTCTTCTTTAAGATTTAATTTTATTTATTTTTGGCTGCGTTAGGTGTTCCTTACTGCGCGCGGGCTTTCTCTAGTTGTGGTGAACGGGGGCTACTCTTCCTTGTGGTGCGCGGACTTCTCATTGCAGTGGCTTCTCTTGTTGCGGAGCACGGGCTCTAGGCACATGGGCTTCAGTGGTTGTGGCTCACGGGCTCTAGAGCACAGGCTCCGTAGTTGTGGCTCATGGGTTTAGTTGCTCCGCGGCATATGGGTTCCTCCCAGACCAGGGCTTGAACCCGTGTCCCTTGCATTGGCAGGAGGAGTCTTAACCACTGTGCCAGCAGGGAAGTCTCGTGAAAGACTATCTGCTGCCTCTTGTCCCTTCAGTGGGAGAAAGCAGATTCCTTCTGTTCTCTAGGAGCTCAGTATAAGTATTGCTCAGACAATAGCATTTAAAAAACCGTCATCTTCTAAGAATAGACCCCATCATTCATGAGGATACATTCTAGAGCCATGTTGTTTAATAGACTTTTCTGTGATTATGGAAACGCTATATAAATCTGTGCTATCCAATAAGGTAGCCACTAGCCATGTGTGGCCATTAAACACTGAAATGTGCTTCGTGTGACCGAGGAATTAATTAAAATTTAAATAGCCACATGCGAGTCACAGTGATCAGATTAGACAGTGATATTCTAGGGATTTCAGGGAATTGTGAAATCTCCTGATACTCTCCTGACTCATGATAGACCTGTTTTCTCTTTTTAGCCTTTTGATTTTTATTTGATCTCTTATTCCCAGTTATTTTAGGTCTGACATTAAAGTGGTAGATTAATATTCAATGCAGACCTAATATAGCTCAAGGAGCCTCTGTTTCCTGATCTACAAAATGAGAGCACCAATAACCAGCAGTCTACTATTGTGGAGGTTAAATGACACGGTTGAACCATACATTTCAAATATGCGAATAGCTTTCTCAGTTGATTTGCAACTTGTCAGTTTTAGACATTGATTTTTGTGATTCAGGGTTCAAGCTCTCTCAAGGCACCCACAAACAAATGTTCTCAAGTTCAAGCAAATCCCCACGAGTGGTGGGAATGTGCAGGTGGTGGTGGCGAGGTCAACCGTGATCCTGTTGAAGTCCAGGGCAGGCCACCCCAAAATGTGCCTCCAAGGCATATCATTTTCAATTAAAGTTACTTAAGGCGGCTTCCCTGGTGACACAGTGGTTAAGAATCCACCTGCCAATGCAGGGCACACGGGTTCAAGCCCTGGTCCGGGAGGAACCCACATGCTGCGGAGCAACTAAGCCCGTGCGCCACAACTACTGAGCCTGTGCTCTAGAGCCCGCGAGCCACAACGACTGAGCCCGCGCACCACAACTACTGAAGGCCGTGCGCCTAAAGCCTGTGCTCCACAGCAAGAGAAGCCGCTGCAATGAGAAGCCCATGCACCACAAGGAAGAGTAGCCCCCACTCACCGCAGCTAGAGAAAGCCGGTGTGCAGCAACTAAGACCCAAAGCAGCCACAAATAAATAAATTAATTAATTAAAAAAATAATAAAGTTACTTAAGAAATGACCAGTGCAAGAGGGACGCTCTGACCCTCCTCTCCGTCTCCCTGAAAACAGGAAATAAATCTCTCATGTGAAAGGTGAACTCCCTACATCTGGAGGTAGGACACCCTTACAGCCAGAGATGGGGAATTGGGGCCAGGAAGCCTATATAGACAAACCTTGTTAGTTCTTTAATTTACTACCCCAAGCCCAGACTCCATTTAGATTCTTCACTAACTGAGCACCCAAAACCTAAGTTTCTTTGTCCTGTCGATTGTTCACAGATTTGTTGTTTCTTTATCTAAAAAGCATAAACACTGTCTGCTTTGGCCACTTCGGTGCCCTTTCTATGAGACCTTTGTGCACACAAATTAAAATGTGTTTCCTTTTCTCCCATCAATCTGTGTCATGTTGATTTTATTATTGGTTCAGCTGTAAGAACTCAAGCCGGGTAGAGGGGGCAATTTCTCCCTTGCTGACCATCCAGAGACAGGGAGAGGTGGAGAGGGAGCCTCACTATTCTTCTCATATGATAAAGCCCCCATAGAAACTCAGGTGAACTCTGATTTTGGTTCTACCAACAGGTCTCCCGTGTCTGGCTCTCTGTTAAACAGGAAGACGTTTCTGACAGTGGAGACCCCAAAATGTTATTTGTCTCTCAGAACATGGGGAAGTCCTCTAGTGTCTTGGAGAAGGGGATTGATGCCATTCACTCATTAGACCTCCCCCAAATATGAGTAGGAGTAGAGACTTTTTTGGGGGAGCAGAACGTGCATGAATTTTCAGAAATGGAGAAAGTATTAATCAATAATCATCTCACTCAAGGGGAACTGCTTGGTAACACTATCGTCCTACTCATTTCTAACGCTGAAGTTAAAAGAAATGTATTTTGAGACTCTACTTTTGACAACATTTTAGCAAATCACTGATAAAAGAAATTCTTCCAGCTCAAGGAGTCCTCCAGTGTTTTACTTCGTGTGTGTGTGTGTGTGTGTGTGTGTGTGTGTGTGTGTGTGTGTGTGTTCACCGTCCCCATGGCAGGATTGCACTGAGGTCTAAGGGCTGAGTCCTTTTAGCATGGCTAACTGGTAGGTCAGTGGCTGAATCCGAT
Organism: Orcinus orca; assembly: GCF_937001465.1. NCBI lineage: Eukaryota > Metazoa > Chordata > Mammalia > Artiodactyla > Delphinidae > Orcinus > Orcinus orca. The sequence continues at coordinate 14,602,564 of NC_064559.1, read as the reverse complement.
AACCTTGCTCAAGGCTGGTTTCTTTGTTTTATTGCCTATGATGAAGTTTTGTCCCTGAGGTTTGTTTTGCCTTAAAAAAAAAATCAACTTATTCACATGTTCCATTAGCTGATGGCTGGAATAGAGTTTAGAAATGATTTAAAGCCTTCCCTCTCATAGGGAGATGAAGGCTACAGAAATCATGAGTGAAAGGTCCAGGACCAGATCCCAGGGTACTCACCGCTCCAGGCTCTTTCTTGGTGATTTGAGGATTGAGTTTCCTTTCAGTTCTTCTATTTTTCCCCGTTCATTAAAACATGGTGCATTCATTATAGAAATATTGGAATGTATAGAGAAGTGTTAAGAAAAAGAAAGAGGAGGAGGAAAAGAAGGAGGTGGAGAAGGAGTGGTGCTGGGCGTGGCGGGACGGACAGTGGGAAGGTCCCTGATGTTGCTTAGCAGACGGGTGCTAAGAGCAAACGTTTCCCAAGTGAGCCTAGAAGAGGAGAAACTGATTTTGAGACAGGCTGGCACCTGGGACCCTTTGCTACAGTGCTTGCACCTGGATAAACCTCTCCTCCAGCAACAGAATACGAAGAAACTACAAGGGACTAAAAATAACTTCATGCATGGGCAGTTGGGGCAAATTATGAACAAAAAGATACAAAAGGTCCAAAACCCAACCGCCACTTCTGAGGCGTCGGGAGCAAAATCAGGGGACTGCGCGTGATCCCTGCACACAGCACCACCAAGGGGGTGGGCAGACCACCTAAGCTCCGCCTCCTGCCCGATCCCTGGACCTACCCTACCATCACCCCATTTAAGGAATCAGCTCACCCTCACCCAGGGAGCTAGCAAAGGCATTTTTTCCCCCTTGTTTTCGATCCCTCATGCTGCAGCACAAGTCCCAGTAAAGCCTTGCCTGAATTTCTCGTCTGGCCTCTTATCAATTTCTATTGATTAAAGAGTCCAAGGACCCAGGTTGGTAACAACTTCTCTTGCTTCTCTTTACTGGAATGAGATGATTTTCATTTGGCATGCTTGTTGGGGTGTCGCATCTTGGAGGGACTGTTCATATGTCTATGTAGTGCTGGGACAGAAAGTTCCATCCCAGGGTGGATGGGTCACAGGCCCCAGGAGAGTCCAGCAGGAGGACACCACTCGCTCTGGAGCCCTCACGTACAACCCACTGGTGCAAAGGATGGATGCAGGCTGCGTGGCTACCTGTGGCAGGCTCTGAACACCTTCATGTTCTCGTGCCTCCGAGGGGTCAGGACACATAAGCAGGTCTTGAGAAGCAGATATGCTCACTCTAGAGAATCTCCATGTGGGAGCTCCTCCGGAAGCCGGGGAGGAACCCGAGGAGCAGGTTGGGTTCTGTGCTTCAGTGTGCTGATGCGCAGAACACTTATGACACAGGTTTGGTTGGTGACTAAACTCTACTGTGCTCTCTTTATGCATGACGATCATAGCATCATCAACAGGGTCCACCCTGAGTCTGTTCCTATTAGTGGAAATGGAGTCGCACAAAACTATCCACACCCTCAAAGAGCCTATCTCTTACCCACGCGTCTGCAAGCTGGCCATGACATAGAGGAAGATGAGCCAGCTCGGGCTGTTCAAAGTCCTTGACTTTGGAGCCAGTGGCACAGTGTTCTAGGTAACTGAATAAACCATTCGCACCCTTAATGAAAGTGTTCATATATTCTCCTTCTGCTATCCCTCTCTCTTATCTATTATGGATGGTTATTCCCTTAGTGGTGACAGGTAGTAGGGTTTATCTCCACCATTCACTAATGTAAAAAACCTGGAAGATTCATTCTTAGTTGCCCCCTTCATCCCAGGCTACCTTCTCCACCTGTTTACTAGACTTGAGACATGCTGACCCTCTATTGGATCCTCAAACACCACACCCCTTTCTGCCTCAGTGCCTTTACACGTGCTGTTTCCTCTTTCTGGTGGGAATGGGTGCTGCTCTCTCTCTGCAAACTCTAATCAAGTGCTGCAGTTAAAGTATCAGTTCTTCGGAAAAGCCTTTGCCCAAACTCTCAGACTAGGTCAAGTCTCTATTTGAATACCTCTGTAGGTTTACTTTGTATCACTTGTTACAGAGAAGGAAATGAATGAATATTGTGTACTTTACTCGAAATGTTTTCCATAGTAGCCACCTTTGCAGCAGAGACCTGCCTGTCTTCTCCACTCTATATGCCCAGTGCCAGCCCTGAGTCCACCAAGTACTCATTGCCATGGGGAGGGAGGTACCTGTCACAGGAGATGCAGGAGGTAAGCAAAGCCTCTTCTGCTCCTCCAGGGCTCAGCAGGCAGGTCCACTTAACCTGGGCATAAACCCTAGAACCACAACACATGCAATTTCAGTTACCCTGGAGAAACTAGGTGGAACTCCAGGTAGGATTTTTTTTAAATCCCTTAATGCCTAGACAACATGTCTGAAGAAAAGCTGTACTTGATATAAAAAAGGAATATCCAGCCATATAGGTATTATTTTCTTCTGGTAATAATAATCCTAATACCTTAGTTTTGCATGACACACCTGAGTTTGTTTACAAAACTCTTTCATGTACATGAATTTATTTTATTACATAAATACAGGTAATATAATATAAATAAATATAGGTAAATAATAGGTCTTTCACATTTGTCCTCTCAATCACAGAAAGCAAATGCTGCCTTTCTGGATCAAAAATATATTAAGGGGAATTTATGTATCTTTTTCTAAATAATTCCTAAAAAGTAGAAAACCAATTATTTGGTTTACTTTTATGATTTTTGCCCTTTGAACTGTTATATTTTTAAGAGTTTTAAGTGTCTTTTAAGTAACCATTGAGTGGTGAAAAACTGAAACCATTTCCTCTAAAATCAGGAACAAGACAAGGATGTCCACCTTCACCACTGTTATTCAACATAGTTTTGGAAGTTTTAGCCACAGCAATCAGAGAAGAAAAGAAATAAAAGGAATCCAAATCGGAAAAGAAGAAGTAAAGCTGTCATTGTTTGCAGATGACATGATACTATACATAGAGAATCCTAAAGATGCTACCAGAAAACTACTAGAGCTAATCAATGAATTTGGTAAAGTAGCAGGATACAAAATTAATGCACAGAAATCTCTTGCATTCCTATACACTATTGATGAAAAATCTGAAGTAGAAATTAAGGAAACACTCCCATTTACCACTGCAACAAAAAGAATCAAATATCTAGGAATAAACCTACCTAAGGAGATCAAAGACCTGTATGCAGAAAATTATAAGACACTGATGAAAGAAATTAAAGATGATACCAACAGATGGAGAGATATACCATGTTCTTGGATTGGAAGAATCAACATTGTGAAAATGACTGTACTACCCAAGGCAATCTACAGATTCAATGCAAACCCTATCAAACTACCATTGGCATTTTTCACAGAACTAGAACAAAAAATTTCACAGTCTAGGGAAACACAAAAGACCCTGAATAGCCAAAGCAAAGAAAAATGGAGCCAGAGGAATCAGGCTCCCAGACTTCAGACTGTACTACAAAGCTACAGTAATCAAGACAGTACAGTACTGGCACAAAAACAGAAATATAGATCAATGGAACAGGATAGAAAGCCCAGAGATAAACCCACGCACATATGGTCACCTTATCTTTGATAAAGGAGGCAAGAATATATAATGGAGAAAAGACATCTTATTCAATAAGTGGTGCTGGGAAAACTGAGCAGCTACATGTAAAAGAATGAAATTAGAACACTCCCTAACACCATACACAAAGATAAACTCAAAATGGATTAAAGACTTAAATGTAAGGCCAGACACTATAAAACTTTTAGAGGAAAACATAGGAAGAACACTCTATGACATAAATCACAGCAGAATTCTTTTTGACCCTCATCCTGGAGAAATGGAAATAAAAACAAAAATAAACAAATGGGACCTAATGAAACTTAAAACTTTTTCACAGCAAAGGAAACATAAACAAGACAAAAAGACAACCTTCAGAATGGGAGAAAATATTTACAAATGAAGCAACTGACAAAGGATTAATCTCCAAAATATACAAGAAGCCCATGCAGCTCAATATCAAAAAAACACACAACCCAATCCAAAAATGGGCAGAAGACCTAAATAGACATTTCTCCAAAGAAGACATACAGATGGCCAACAAACACATGAAAGGATGCTCAACATCACTAATCATTAGAGAAAAGCAAACCAAAACTGCAATCAGGTATCACCTCACACCAGTCAGAATGGCCATCATCAAAAAATCTACAAACAATAAATGCTAGAGAGGGTGTGGAGAAAAAGGAACCCTCTCGCACTGGTGGTGGGAATGTAGATTGATACAGCCACTGTGGAGAACAGTATGGAGGTTCCTTAAAAAATTAAAAATTGAACTACCATACGACCCAGCAATCCCACTACTGGGCATGTACCCTGAGAAAACCATAATTCAAAAAAAGTTATGTACCACAATGTTCATTGCAGCTCTATTTACAATAGCCAGGACATGGAAGCAACCTAGGTGTCCACTGACAGATGAATGGATAAAGAAGATGTGGCACATATACACTATGGAATATTACTCAGCCATGAAAAGAAATGAAATTGAGTTATCTGTAGTGAGGTGGATGGACCTAGAGTCTGTCATACAGAATGAAGTAATTCAGAAAGAGAAAAACAAATACTGTATGCTAACACGTATATATGGAATCTAAAAAAGAAAAAAAAGGTTCTGAAGAACCTAGGGGCAGGACAGGAATAAAGACGCAGATGTAGAGAACGGACCTGAGGACACAGGGAGGGGGAAGGGTAAGCTGGGATGAAGTGAGAGAGTGGCATGGACATATATACACTACCAAATGTAAAATAGATAGCCAGTGGGAAGCAGCCGCATAGCACAGGGAGATCAGCTCGGTGCTTTGTGACCACCTAGAGGGATGGGATAGGGAAGGTGGGAAGGAGACCCAAGAGGGAGGGGATATGGGGATGTACGTATACATATAGCTGATTTACTTTGTTATACAACAGAAACTCACACACCATTGTAAAGCAATTATACTCCAATAAAGATGTTAAAAAAAATTAACCACTGAGAAATCTGAAAATGTTCTTTAGCATTCAACTATTCACATATGATTACTTTATGTTTTAATAAAATATAATTTTGATGTCCAAAAAAGTACATTAAGTGGTGAGCATGAAGTGGTACCTGGGATTCAGCTGGGGCTTACACTGTGATAGCTGCTGGAACCCAGGGATGTTCCCTAACCTCTCTCAACAGTGTCCCATCTGACACCGGAGAGGTTGGGCCAGGAATGTGTCCACTCTTAGCTGAACAGGCAGGGCACATGCCTTTGCCAAGGGGTCCCCGTTGTGGAGAAGAGACCATATATTCTCAGTGTTATTCACAGTAGCAACAGTAGATACTGTGTACTAGGTTCTTCGCAGTCATTATCTCATTTCGTGCTCTCACTAGCTCTGAGAGGGAAGTGTGATGATCCCAATTTTCCAGGAAACTGAACTAAATGAAGGCAAAGAACTGGCCCAAAGAGCCAAGTTAGTAAGTGACAGGGGTAGGATTTGAACTTTGTTCTTTCCAGCCTTCAAGCCCCTAAGTTTAGAACCTCCTCCCCTAGCCTCACATCATCTCACTGGATCCTATATTCTTTCCCTGTTTTCATCCCATTCCCCAGGGAATACCTCCTGGACTATTTGCAGAAAATCCATATTCTTGTTTCTTTACTAAGGAAAGCCAACCAACCGAACCGTGAAGATGCCCAGAAGAACGAAGTAATCCTGGTCTCTTAGAAAGCAATTGTGACATCTATAGTGAAGCTTTTCCCTTACTTTATTATATATATATATATATTATCTCAATATTCAAAACAACTCTGTGAGATAGGTATTATGACTCCCTTTTCTGGGGGAGAAAGCTGTGTCCCAGTAAAATAATTTGTCTAAGACCATACAGTTTTTAAGCAGTGGAGATATAATTTTTAATCATTTCCATTTGACTCTCAAACTACTGTTGTCCCTTGCTATTCTTATAATGTGCCAGAGATTCCAACATCTGTATTTCTAAACCATGCTTCTCCCGACTGACTCATGTCCCTGGGAGCAGCACAAAAATCCTTTTTCAGACATGTCCTGAGTTTTGGTTCAGAAAACAAGGTCAAAGACAAGCAGCCATGCAAAGAAGGACTGAGCAGACATTCCCTTTTGCCCTTCTTCACCAGTGGATTTCTCCAGCTGGGAGGGATGGCTGGTGGTCTGGAGTGGCCAAGGCCCGGTCCTCCCATGAGCCGGGCTTATTGCAGCCCTTTTTGAGTGAACAGCGATGAAAGCCACAGAGAACAAGCAGCTGCTACCTTTAATTTTATTTTTATTTTTTAGTCTACTGGAGGCTTTGCGGGGAGGGCAGGACTCAGGAAAGAGCACGCATCACGTGGGCACTAATGGGACCACGAAGTTGCCTCCAGCCTCTGTGTTTCCTCTCTTGTGGTTTAGCTTCTGCTGTCCAGCTCTCCCCACAGCCCAGAAGCAATGACTCAGCAAGGGTTGCTGTGAAGCACAGCCCTCTAACCCTCTTGCTGAAGGTGAGTTCAGCCATAAGGAGATGCGTCTTATGCTTGTGACTCCTGTGAATCCTGCCTGACAGCCGTAAATCACCTTTTCCAACCGGCCAAGTAAAGGGGAACTTGTGCTGAGAAATGGCTTCAACACATCAAATGTCAAGTTCAACCCCACAGAGCGCACCATCCCTTCCCTGGTCTCATCCTCTTGCCTTTCTACAGATCCAGTGGCGCTGATCCAGTGAGCCAAGGAGCTGGTCACCTCCTCTATGCAATTCCTCTATCTGGCAACTATAGACATGCTATTCCCAGGAAGGCTCCCAGAGACAACTGGCCATTTGCAAACAGCAGAAGATGCACTGGTAACCATAATTTTGTCATGTTTTGGGCTCCTACTTACTACCTACGAACAGTTCACACAAGTCATAATCTGCCCTGCTATCCCATAAAAATATAGGCAGCTTTAACACGGATCAAAAATTTAACTCGGGGTCCAGGTGCTCTGTTTACACCAGATTGCTTCCTTTTCTTTTTTTAAAAATTAATTAATTTATTTATTTTTTGGCTGCGTTGGGTCTTCGGGCTTTCTCTAGCTGCAGCTCAAATACTGTGAATTTCAAGAATCAGGCTCTGGCAAGCCAAAGGAACAGGTATTTCTGGGCTGGTAAGGTCTGGTGTACTTCTCAAATTGTACCAGCTAGGAGCGCACCTGCTCTACCTGTGTAAGGAGAGAGCCCTGTGGGTTGGTTTTTTTTTTTTTAATATTTATTGGAGTACAGTTGCTTTACAATGTTGTGTTAGTTTCTGCTGTACAGCAAAATGAATCAGCTATACATATACATATATCCCCTCTTTTTTTGATTGCCCTGTGTTTTTCATATCTAGAATTTTCTTCAGTACTTTAAATTTGAAATGTGAGGGGTAGGATTATCTAGAACCACCCCTCTCTCCTTGCTTCCCTCCCTCCCTCCTTCCCTTCCTTCCTTCCTTCCTTCTTTCCTTTTACAGGTGGGAAAAATGAACAAATAACTTACTACAGGTTTCCTAGGGTTATTGACCATGAGCAGTGGTGTGCAGGTGATGTTTAACAACGGGCTGTCACAAAAAGTGAGCTTATGAGTTTACTATGAATTTTACTGATATAAAAGGAACGTGGGGTACAATTTACAAATAATAATAAAATATACAGCACACTTTATTGTAAATTCCACATAGCCAATTGACCCTCACTAAAGGCTTTTGTTGATTTTGGCAGAGTTCATATATCCATAGCCAACCTACGATTGCAATTCAACCATGACATAACAAATAAAGTTGTAGCCTAATCCACTAAATCTTTGCCCAATAAATTTATTGTCATATATCTGTTATGCAGTCTACTGCTGATTTACTGTTTATCCGCTTTATACTAATTATAACCAGTAAATTGACACCTCTTGCAGCTCTAGTAACATTTGCAATATAATTTTTTTTTTTTTTTTGCGGTACACGGGCCTCTCACCATTGTGGCCTCTCCCACTGCGGAGCAGAGGCTCCGGACGCGCAGACTCAGCGGCCATGGCTCACCGGCCCAGCCGCTCCGTGGCATGTGGGATCATCCCAGACCGGGGCACGAACCCATGTCCCCTGCATCGGCAGGCGGACTGTCAACCACTGCGCCACCAGGGAAGCCCTGCAATATAATTTTAAAAAATAAAGGTTTAATTTAATCACTGGCTTGAAAAATTCTTGAAAGTTTAGCAGCTAACTCTTGTAAGCCAAGCCAGCTCCAGTGCACCTCTGCCTTAGGGGCTGGCAGCTACCTCGCTTGATTCTCTTCAAATCTTCTTCAAAGCAGGGCTAGGATGTAGGCGTCAATAACCAAAAAACCAAATGGTGTTTGCTTTCTGTCCTGCATGACCAGGGAGAGTTTGCTGACATCTTGCTAACTTTACATTCTGAGATGCCTGGAAACCATCTAACAGAACAGACTGGAGCCTGGGTTGAGGGTATGTACTTCTTTATGAAGTGACACCTATGCCCTTCATCTCCCAGCTCAGGCAGAGATGCCAAACCCTCTCACTGAAGACAAAGCCCGGCTGAGGCAGGAAGGGAGCGCAGGAATTTAAAGCAAGTGACTTTCAGTCCATTTTCTTCAAGCCTCATGTCTTTCTATCTACCTGCTTGGCACAAAGTCAGTGACAGGGACTGGGTGACACTTTAGGGATCAACGTGACAACCACAGTCCAACCCCAGCTCATTTTCTGCCCGCTGGTCACTCTATCCTTCATTATCTAAGTCTGGTTTGTCACAGTTCTGGGAGGTAAGAAGACTTTTTTAAATGATCAAATCTATATATGCCACCAATATGCATTTGGGGGAGGTGAGTTGAAAAGATCCAGATATGTTTCTTTGGTCTTTGTTTCTTAATCTCCCATCCAGGAACTTATAGGTCTGTGCCTGCTCCAGGTAGAAGCATAGTCTCCCCTGAGGCTTGACTAAAGATCATGTGATTTCCCCTATCAGATTTTCCATTGATTCAGCAGGCAGTCAATTGCCCTAAAGCTGAGTTTTGTGTTTTTGCCACTCTGGTTGCAGTGAGCTGCATTTAACTTCTACTGTTATTAATGCTATAGCTTTAGGAAGGATGAGTAAGGGACAGAACGAGAATATGTGGGGCAAGGAAGGCAACGGATAATATTAAGTTACCTTTGAAAATCAGAATTCATTGAGTAAAATTCACTTAACATCATTTCAACCGTTTTAAAGTGTACAATTCAGTGGCATTTCGTGCATTCACAATGTTGTACAACCATCACCATAATCTAGTTCCAGAACTTTTCCATCATCCCAAAAGGCAGCCCTGTACCCATTAAGAAGCAGTCACCCCTGCCCCCTGCCATCTCACCCCCAGCCCCTGGCAACCAACTAATCTACTTTCTGTCTCTATGGATTCGTCTACTCCGGACATTTCATATAAATGGAGTTACCCAATATGTGGCCTCCTGTGTCTCGCTTCTCTCACGTAGCTTAATGTTCTCAAAGTTCATCCATGTTGTAGCATGTATTTTAAGTTACTTTTTTTTTTTTTTCTTTTTTGCGGTACGCGGGCCTCTCACTGCTGTGGCCTCTCCCGTTGCGGAGCACAGGCTCCGGACGCGCAGGCTCAGCGGCCATGGCTCACGGGCCCAGCCGCTCCGCGGCATGCGGGATCTTCCCGGACCGCGGCACGAACGCGCGTCCCCCGCATCGGCAGGCGGACTCTCAGCCACTGCGCCACCAGGGAAGCCCTTAAGTTACTTTTGAATAAAAAAAAAAATTGAGAGGAAAAGTCACAGATCCACTTCGCCTGGCTGGATATCTCCTTTCACTCAGTTTTGCTTGTCGTCCAGGAGAGAAAGAATGGCCACTGCAGACCTCTGATTCGGTGCCTTATCCAGTCCCAAGGAAATGGGAAAAGGAAGCTGAAAGAAACAAAGAAAGTCTATATATCCCAGGTGAATAATTGTTCCTTCAGGGTACCCCATAAACTTATTTTTTGGATGTTTTAGTCATATTTTGGTTTGTAGGTATATATACTTAAAAAACACTGTGTTAGCAAAATTTTGGCTCAGGAAGAACTGACTTAATATGCTGTCTCTTTAATTTGTTTTCTTTTCCAATAGCCATGGGGAAGTAAAAGATAAAACCATGGCAATGCAGAAATAAAGGTTATAAACAAAAATCCGCGAGCTGCTCAGAGAGAAAAATGGGTAGGATCGCAATGACTTCACCACTTGTGAAACAAGCGCTCAACTCTTGGCAATTCTGTTAAAAGAACAATACTATAGAGTTGTTGCTTAAACATTTCCTCCTGGCTCTGTGCCTCATCACAAATGTCTACAATAGGAAAACGCAGTCATTTATTAGGTTCCTGTTTATCTTTCTATTGTCACTTTTTTTCTTAGCCCAGTGAATTGCAAGCTCTTTGGGAGAAAGATATATGTCTGATTCTTGTTCCTGTAACCCGGACCTCTGATGATTCAAAGGCCCTCAACTGTTTAAAAATAGGACTTCAGACATCTCTTTATGTTGCATTAGAGTAATTAACGTTAGTTGCAGTAGCAAAACAACCTCAAAATCTCAATGGTTTCACACAATAAATATTTATCCTTTGCTCACATCACAACTCCCAAAACAGGTTTGGCGACTCTCCTCCAAGAGATGACTCAGGAATTCAGGCTCCTCTATCTTTGGGGTTTGCTGCCCTCTATGGCCTCTTGGAGGCCTCTGCATATCATCTGTATGAGCTGTATCTCACTTCCAGTTGTGCTCCTTTGACCACTGCAAGGGGCCTGGGAGATGTAGTCTGTGTGTTCAGGAAGTGGCAATAGTATCAGTGAGCACCTAGCCAGTCTCGGCCATAGTTGTTCCTTCCCCTCTGGCATGCTCGGGAAGAGGCAGGGGGGAAGGTTGCCTCATGTTGGTTCCTGGTCAGTCAAGTCACACCTATGCCTCTGCTTTGCGGGATTCCAGACTGGTGAGCTCCATTCTACCATGGACCACCGTTCACTTTCCGCAGTTCTAGAACCTTCTACATCCCTTCAATCAATGCTGCTGCTCGGATGAAGCTGAACTCAGGATAAGGAGAGTCTATTCCCTCATAACCACTTCACAAAGATCCTTCCCTTAGCTTATAGCTAAGCCAAGGCCAGACTGTAACAACACAACTTTACTGAGGGTTTTACTTGAGCAACTGCCTTTCCTAAGAGCAAGCAGTAACTTGTAATGATGTGTCTCAAGTTATATTCAGCAGGTCTTCCCATAATAAAATAGACTTTATAAGGACCAAGAAAGTCAATCAAACTTTTTGTAGCTAGAGAGTTACAAACCACAGGTCTTCTGCTCTATTTATGTTTATTTTTTACCTTAAGGCTCTTTTGATGACAAATAAGAAGATTCCACTAAGCTAACTTAAACAAAAATATAGGGTGTGGGAGATTTATTATGGGCAATAGGATAATAGGAGCAAAGCTATCTCACAAAGATTTGAGCTATTGGCAACTAGGCTCATTCATGCTCTTTGACATTGTACATCAGCTGTCTCTCTTCATAAATGGGCCTCAGCTTCTCCCTACACAAGATGGAAAGATGGCGTCTGAGTGTCCAAGTTCATCATATAATTATATTATTTCAAATCAGTTTGTATGATTCAACTCTGCACAGTGTCTAAGTTTATATAATTTCAAGTCAAGTACCCATTTGCAATTTGCAAGTGTCTCTTAGCCCCAGTTCTAGTTTGGGAAAGAGACTGTTCCATCTTAGATGGCTAGCCTCGATCTTATTAACTATAGCCAGGGAGAAAGGATCCTGTGGTATGTACATCTCTGCCATTGTCTACCTTGTGGGTTGGAGTGGTGTGATATTGTGATTTATAATAAGAAACATATTTTTGGTCTCTGTCCTCTGTTCCTGGCACAGAGCTCTGAAAACCTTTGGGATTTTCTGAGTGATGAAAATTGACAAAGGTGTCTTTACTTATGTTAATGAGATGACTTTTGGATTCACTTTAGGATGGGGGCTGGTTGCCAGGAGAACCAACCATGTGATTAAAAGGTTGGAAATTTCAGCCCCACCCCATTGAACTCTGGGGTGGGGAATGGGGCTGAATCAATCACCAATGGCCAATGATTTGATCAATCCTGCCATGTAATGAAGCCTCCATAAAACTCCAGAAGGACAGGGTTTGGAGGGTTTCCAAGCCAGTGAACATGTGGAGATTTGGGGATAGTGATGCCCTTGGAGAGAGCATGGAAGCTCCACGCCCCTTTCCCATACCTTGCCTCATGCGTCTCTTCCATTTAGCTGTTCCTGAGTTATATCTTTTTATAATAAACTGGTGATCTAGTAAGGAAAATGTTGCTCTGAGTTCTGTGAGCTGCTCTTGCAAATTAATCAAACCCAAGGAGAGGGCTGTAAAACCTCTCTGATCTATAACTTCTCAGTTAGAAGTGCAGGTGATAACATGGACTTGTGACTCGCATCTGAGGTGGGAGTGGGGACAGTCTTGCAGGACTGAGCCCTTAACCTGTGGGATCTGATGTTATCTCCATGCAGATAGTGTCAGAATTGAGTTGAATTGTAGCACACCTGGCTAGTGTCCAAGAATTGCTTGGTGGCGCGGGGGGGAAATCTCCACATTGGAATTGGTACCAGAATCACAAGTGACCATTTCCATGAGAGTTGAGATTTCCAGAGTAAAGGAATCCTTCTCCAAGGTAACTTTATTTCCTATTGCCTATAACAGAAAATTGCTCAAAAGTTTGATAAGAGATTTTTCTGGATTTGATCCTCTTCTTTAAGATGTCCAGGATCATGGGTTCAAGCTTGAATCAAAGCTTAAATGGCTTGACACCCATCCCTCTCCATTGCAGGAATCCCTGTAGGAAGGAAACTTCTGCCAAGTACAGAGCCTGGGAATGAGAACTCAGTCCTGAAACCAGAGAAGGTCTATAATAATCCCCCTTCACATGTAACTCCAGGGGTCTTTGTCCTGTGTCTGTCATACTTGCATCTGCCATGGTCCCAGGGCAGTTCTTTGTATATAGCCGTCCCTCAGCTATTTGTATAGCTGAGGGCTTTGTATATAGCTGTCCCTCAGTATTCATTCAATACTCTTTGAATGAATCATCAGTTCATTTGAACAGGGTCTTTTCCATTTGCTAGCTTCCAGAAGAACTGTCAGTTCACTGATGATTTGTTCGATGTTGCAAATGTACCTCTTTTCCATATTGTGAATCCACAAACTTAAGTTGATATCCTTTGGTCCTCTAAATTTCTTGACAGTCAGAATTCATTATCACCTCCTTTATGCTCTATAGTAACTGGTTTCTGTTGTTAGCAAATCATTTGTCATATTGAATTCCAGTTATTCGCACCCAGGTCTGCCTATCCAACTACAGTACGACTGCCTGAAGGTGGGGATTCTCTATCTGTGTGCCTGGCACATATTAAATGCTCAAAAGATGTTTCTTGAAAGTACAAACAATAAATGAATTAGCTCTGGGCTTCCCTGCTGGCGCAGTGGTTGAGAGTCCGCCTGCCGATGCAGGGGACATGGGTTCGTGCCCCAGTCTGGGAAGATCCCACATGCCGCGGAGTGGCTGGGCCCGTGAGCCATGGCCGCTGAGCCTGTGCGTCCGAAGCCTGTGCTACGCAACGGGAGAGGCCACAAGAGTGAGAGGCCCGTGTACTGCAAAAAAAAAAAAAAAACCAAAAAAAAAGCAAACAAAAACAAAACAAAAAAAACAAACAAAAATGAGTTAGCTCTGCTTCCTGGGGGATACCAACCTTAGGGAAAAAATTGAGCCTCTGTAACAGTCATCAAATAATTTTTCTATGGATGTACCTTCTTACCATTACACACCCACCCTTCAAATTCCAGCCAGATATTTCTGCTGTTTTCCTGGGGTGAGTATTGCACATATTTTCTCATGCATTAGTTACCTCAAATGTATTTTTATGTGTCTGTTAGGGTCAAATAATATACAAGACCTGAGAATACAGTGATGAGGATGACGATGGTGATGATGGTGATGATGATGGTGCCTGTGAGTGTTTGAGAAGCTCAAAAAATAGCACCTTTTTTTCTGGAGTTCTGAACCAATCCAGAAATAAGACAAAACAGCCAGCATTTAGAGTCAAAGTTATAACATTTTAAAAATTCCTGGGCTTCCCTGGTGGCACAGTGGTTAAGAATCCTCCTGCCAATGCTGGAGACACGGGTTCGAGCCCTGGTCCGGGAAGATCCCACATGCCGCGGAGCAACTAAGCCCGTGCACCACAACTGCTGAGCCTGCGCTCCAGAGCCCGCGAGCCACAACTACTGAGCCTGTGTGCCACAACTACTGAGCCTGAGCTCTAGAGCCTGTGAGCCACAACTACTGAAACCCGTGTGCAGCAACGAAGACTCAACGCAGCCAAAAATAAAAATAAATGAATTAATTTTAAAAAAATCCTGATTGAATTTATATTGGAGAATGAGCCTTCTATCTGTGGACAACCGGGCTTCTAAATACTAAACCTCAGAATTCAATAGACTTACCCCACCCAGTCACAGGGAGTGATTTCCCACGTGGTCTGTCACTATAAAATCAGCCACGGAGAAACAGCATGCGTGCTCTCTTAGGGAAGGCTGGCCCCCAGGGGAAAGGACAGGGAAGGATTAATTGATGGAATATGATCCTCTTGGTTATCCCACGGCTACTGCAATTTTCCTGCCACTGATGATCTTTCTCATATCCGATGCTGGAAGTGACAGCTCGTCTGTCGATATGCCTGGAAGATGCGGTCCCTGCTGGTGTTAGTCGAAGGCACTTCCAACGCTGTCACGGCCCAGCAACACCTGTGCCAAAGCTGCTGACGCCTGGTCCAGGCGATAATGTCTCAGCTGACTCCTGTGGTTGCCAAAGAAGCCAAAGTTGCTGAAGAAGTGTTGGCACCAGCAAATTTGCAAGCTCAGCGTCTCTCAGAGCTTACAGATAAGGAGATCTTGTGGCTTCCACTTGCTCTTTCCCTGCAGCCCCCTAGGCCTAAGATTCAGGCTAGGTCAGTGGGGACTGAGCCGGAGGACACTCTGAGGGACAGATACAGCCACCCACAGGACAGTCATGGGGATGAATCCAGAGCTCATTCATACCATCTCAGAGAGATGCCACTGGAACTGAAAAAAGAACATTCGCCATACAGCCTTTGTGTGTCTGTCCTGCATCACCCCACCTGTACTGAGCTATGAATTACAAGTGCTTCTAAATCCTCTCGTTACTTTGTGAATAGCGCAATTATTTGCAATGTGTTTTTATTTTGGTGTTAACATGAATAGGTTACATGTAAATGTTAAATGTGTAAAACGTGCCTGTTTTTATAACCTAGTATTGGTGTTTCTTAATGTTGTAATATTTCGGGAGTCTCAAACAGAAGGAGTTTGGGGCTCCTTCAGCCTCCCAGCCTCCCCCATCTCACCTGTTTTGTCTGTTTACCCCTCCCATTCTGAACCTCTGTCCTGTATCAAACTTGTTTGTCTTAAAAGTCTCTTTCCTGAAAAGGAGTTCTTTCCCAGAAGGTCCCTCCACCCCTCATGTAGGTAGATCCCTGTTGAACATCCCCCCACCCCTGCCAGTCCCTGTGACATGCCTGGACTTGCCTGAGTCCCGGAGTGAACCCAGCTTAGGCCCGTGCTGGGGTTCCTGCTTGAGCAAAGGATGGATCAAGAGAGGCTTACCTGAATTAATCCAGGAGCTTAATTAAACTAATAAAACAACGTTCACAGGGCGGATATAAAGAGAACACTGTTTCTGGGATTTGTTTCCATTCTTTTTCCAGCTTTAGCTTCTATTCAACCTTTAGCCCTGATTAAGTCAGTATATTTCAATAGTCACACCTAGAAATCTTGCAAGTATGACCATAATTTAAGGAATGTTTAGAACACTCTTTTGTTGGGGATTTGAATGAACGAAGCTTGTTTGGGAGTTCTAGATCTTACTGCATATTGTTTTTTTTTTTTTTTGGTTTTTTTTACAGAGGCTCACTTCTGTTTATATTTAGGACCCAACTGTATTAATGATTTATTTCTCTGAATTCCGTGGTAAAGGTGCTTATTGAAATGACTGAGACTCAATACTCTCTAATGGCCTATTTGGGAAAAGAACCTAAAAAAGCGTGGATATATGTATAACGGATTCACTTTTCTGTACACCTGAAACTAATGCAACATTTTAAATACGCCAATAAAAGTTAAAAAGAAAAAAGAAATGACTGAGAGGCTGGTGGCAGGAGGAGAAAGTAGATAAAACTTCCATACCTGACTTTAAAAAATGTAAATAATCACAACTGTTGTCACAGCTCAAGTAAGTAGGGGCTCCCCTGGTGGCGCAGTGGTTGAGAGTCCGCCTGCCGATGCAGGGGACACGGGTTCGTGTCCTGGTCCGGGAAGATCCCACACGCCGCGGAGCTGCTGGGCCCGTGAGCCATGGCTGCTGAGCCTGCGTGTGCGGAGCCTGTGCTCCTCAACAGGAGAGGCC
Source organism: Orcinus orca (assembly GCF_937001465.1). Taxonomy (NCBI): domain Eukaryota; kingdom Metazoa; phylum Chordata; class Mammalia; order Artiodactyla; family Delphinidae; genus Orcinus; species Orcinus orca. Next base: position 14,585,968 of record NC_064559.1, on the reverse strand, counting down.
ACAACAGTGAGAGGCCCCCGTACCGCAAAAAAAAAAAAAAAAAAAAAAAAATAAGGAAGTAGGAGTCATCCATTGGAAGATGCCAAGCAGTGCCTGGAATGTTACAAAGCCCAAGACTGCTCACCTTTTTTCCAGGTGGGAATGTTGGAGGTGCTGAAGGAAGGGCGCACTGGTTCTCAGTCAGGGTTCCTGGCACGCTTGGGGGCATTTGTTAATGTGTGTGTTAATGTGTATATTGTTCACAAGACTGTTTTTTACTAGACTATTCGCACCTTGAGGACAAGGATTTTACTTCTAGCATATCAATGTTATATACCCAGCTGGGCACTTAGCAGGCTCTTCATAAATGTATGTTGAATGAAATGTGCTCTGTCTGAAATTCTCCTTTTAGCTCTATTCATATTCTCAAAAAAAAAAAAATCACAGAATAAGTCTCTCTCTTTCACTTCACTACTTAGCTGATAGTTCTTCATATAATTTGTTGACTGGAAAAAAATGCACAACTTAAAAGTTGAGAATTATGTTTTGTTTGGCAGACAAAACCAAGGGCTTAAGCCTAGAAGACAGCCTCTCAGATAGCTCTGAGGGACTTCTCTGAAGAGGTAGGGAGCAGCAGGATACAGAGGGGGTATTGCAACAAAAAACAGCTAGTCGGAACATCAAAAGATTACTGTTAATTAAAGAAAACCAGACATCTCAAGTTAGTGGATCTAGCATGCTTTTCTGTGTACGGGGGAAGGTGCAAGAGTCTGGGATCATTGAAATCATTCCTTTGAAATGCACCTTAACTGTCTTGGACCAGTATCCTGCTTTTCTCCATCCTGAATCCCCTCAGGGTGCACAGCTGGGCGAGACTGCAGTGGCTGAGGGCTTCTTGGCTGCAACATCCTTGGTTTACTGATATGGCAGGTGACATTTTTTTTATCCATAAATTGAATCAGTCTTTTTCTCACTAAGTTAAATGACCTCGTCAGGCACCTAGCAGTTTCAAAAGGACTAATTATTTGGAGCATAAACCTTGAAATATTTTAAAAACAACAGAGATTAAAGCACTCCCAAGTGTTATTGGCCACCATGTTAAGTGCTTTTGGGTTCTACTCATCTCCTGCTGCAGATGTTGTATCATCATTCTTCCTACAGCAGGATAGATTTTAAAATTAGATGTGCTTGAGTTTACATGGTCAATATGCATTGGAAGGAACAATTCTCATTTCAGTACGTCTGCAGCAATCCTGGTGTTTCTGGGGTGTTTCATTTGACAGAGTCCAAAGGCCTCAATTATGTACCTAGAGTAAGTTTAGTTACACTCTTTCATGACAGGCAGGCAATAGGTTCAACTCCATTCTACATAGCCCAGCACGTGGGATGGCACGAAGAGGAAAGATCATGGCAGGTTAAGGGTGTGGAGAGCTCAATATGGCACGAGTATTGAGTAGAAATCGAACCTAGAAAGAGCTAATGCTCTAAGCTGGATGTAAGGTACATTTGTTGTTTGCCTTCCTGGTACTCAATCCTTCTGTTGCTGTCAATAGTCCCTATTTTCATTTTGAAATCCACTCCTCCTCCCGTTCATTCCTGTGGCCTAGAGTAGGCTCTCGCTCTAGGGGTGGAAACCAGATTGAAGCCTGAGCCAATAGCTGTAACATATTTTCTTGGCGCAAGACCTAGCCTAGTCTAGTCAATGTGAGTCTCTGGATATTTCTTGAGAATTCTGAGTCAAAGACCCGCACTCATTTCTACCAGATTTAGACCTTGAAGGAACTTGTTCCCAGAGCAGGTAGCAGCCATTTGGAGGTTATAGGGGGAGAGCCTTTCTGAGAATGGAATCAAAGCAGAGGAAGTTGAATCATGGCACAGAGAAAAAAATGGGTCCTGGAGATATCACTTGAGCCCCTGCACCATGGTGCACCTGAACTTCTGAAATTTCTACATGCATGAGCCAATACATTTCTTTGTGGTTTAGGCCAGTTTGGGTTGAATATTCTGTTACTTGCAAGTGCAAAAATCCCAGTGTATACACTCAGTCAAATTCTTTTGTCAAGTCCAAAGTGTGAGCTCAGAGTGAAGACTGAGAAGGAAAAAACAAGCAAATTGTAAGAGGACACTGGAAGGGTCTATGACATATGACCACGAAGTAAGAGGATCTCCAATGATGGCCTTGAATGGGGATGTGCAAATGGTTGCATTTGCCGTTAAAACCCTACTTCTCTTACGATTCTTATTTTTAAGTTCAATTTTTAGATAAATCCCAAATATTCTTATTGAAAACATAGCTTTAGAAATCTAAATATGGGATATAAAACTTCCCAAGGCCTACTGACCTTCTGAGAAATATTTGAACCATAAAATCCAAAATAAACTAAGTCCATTTTTTTAAAGTTTCAGCTATCTGAAAATCAAAAAGGAGCATAGACTCCTCTAATTCAACTTACTCCAGATCTCAGTTACCAAGAGCAACAGATAGTTATTTTGAACACAGCTCTCTGACATTGCTCTCTTTCTCTGTACTCTTCTTGGCAAATGGGTAGAAAATCTGCAACATCTCACAGTGAAAATCTAAGATTATGTCAGATAGTCACAGAGACAAGATAACCTACCCTTCAACCGCTAACCAATGCTCAGCATCTATGGCTTCTATTCCATTAATTTTTTCCTGCTGATCATGATTTCGGACATACAGCAGAGAACAGTAGCTTGCAGTGAACAACAGCTTGAAACGAAACTTTAGTTCTCTGACCAGGGATTGAACCCTGGTTGCAGCAGCGAAAGTGCCAAGTCCTAATGACTAGACCATGAAGGCCAGTGGCTAGAGTCTGGGCCCCAGTCCTTGTCTGCCTTGAAAAAAAAAAAAAGAATCCTGACAAGGAGTCGGAAGGTAGAGAGGAAAGTAAAGCATTTATTAGAAAAGCAGAGTACATGCGGACGGATGCACGGGCGAGCTCAGAGAGCTTTGCGCCTTTGGGAAGTTTAAATCATTTGTAAGGGGCTAGTCTTCCAGGTTTTTGTTTTCCTCTGGCCATTCATCTTGCTTTGACCCCATGGCTGATTTGCCTCAGGGCCCTCTCTTATGTGCTCACGCATCCTTTAGCCAAGATGGATGTCAAGGCAAGGGCCTTTGGGGGAGTTAGTGCAGCTTATTATGGTCTGGTGTCCCCTCCGTTTTGACCCCCAAGGAGCCTTTCTTTGCATGTGCAGTTAAGGTCTCCCTGCCCCAAGGGTGGGAAATATATGACCTCCTGATCGTCTTCCCAAGCAGGGATTAGCTCCTCTCTGCCCCTGCTATGACTGTTATCTTAAAGGGTCCACAGGAGACAAAGTCCAGCTATTTACTCTGTTCTTGTTGTTATTTCTATCTTGAAGTATAAACAGGAAGCTGGCTGTAAATGTCTAACCTGGGGCCCATCTATCCCCTGCCTCAATCAAAACACAAGATTCAGTCCTGGCTAGGGGTTCAGTTTAACCTACACAAAAAATACGACGTGGATGCTCAAGTGAATACTCCATGGGGGAGAATGAGTATACGATGGATTTCAAAAAATCCTTGCTGGGAGGGAGATGATGATTTGGGGCTGATTGAGAAATTTCACTGTCCCATTCAAACTACTACAGAGTATTGTCTTTCTCTTTCTCAAGAGTGGTGGTTTATTTTCACAAATCCTTTTCATTCATTTCTAGGAAATAGTTTGGTACTATTTTCTAGCCAGAGAATGCATCTATGACCCATTTTCAATGCAGCTCTTTGCACCTAAGGTGAAGATGAATTAATATGAATATTGTTAAGTGAAGGTAATTTTCATTTTTAACACACTGAAACTTTCTGTTTTCTGAACACATGGTCCAACTAACTGAGCACTTAATCATCCCTGTAAAGGTTTCATGTATGTTACTTTTGTTGACTAAAAAAAAAAAAAAAACCTGCACAACCTAAAATTTGCTAGTTATGTTTTATTTGGGGACCTTACTGAGGACTATAGTCCAGGAAGGCAGCCTCTCAGATAGCTCTGAGGAACTGTCACAAAGAGGTAAGGGAGGATATGCAGGAGTTTTTGTTGAAAAACAACAAAACAGAACAAAATACCATGTAGTCAAACACCAAAAGATCACTGTTAATCACAAAAAACAGACATCGCAAGTTAATGATTTTTGTGCTTTTCTATATATGGGAAGATGCAAGAGTCTGGACTTATTGAAAGTATTCCTCTGATATGCACCTTAACTATCTTGGGCCAATATCCTGTTTTTCTCCATCCTGACTTCCCCTCAGGGTTCACTGTCAGGGGTGGCTATGGTGGCCAATGGCTTCATGATGGGCAATATTCCTTGTTTACAGGAATGTCAGACAGCATTCTTTGTTGGTAAACAATGGCAGGCAACAGTTTTTTGTCCACATTTGGTCTCTTCAACTGGGTCATAAGATAGAAAGGAAAGTCCCTCCTCTGGGATGGAGAATAGTTTTCCCCGTGTCCCTAGCCCTGTTAATGTCCCAGGAGTGGATGGCTACCATGTATGTGGTCTCTGACTGCCTACCTGGAAATGTGCACTCACATTTGCTGGATTGGGCTCTCTCCTCTCCCCTTCACTTTTAAACACTTTTAAAAGCCACTTTTCCCTGGCTTTTAAACATCATGTGTTGGACCCTTCAGCTGCCTCTGCAGCTAAAGTAGGTATCTCCAGCCATCATCCCTCTTCATTCTTGTTTCTTGCTTTCAGTTGCTTCTTCCTCACTGATCCATGCTGCTAAGGCTGAATCATACCTGCTAACCAGAACTCACTTAGTTAGGACAGACCAGAATGAGAAGATGCAACGATCCTATCCGTTGTCTATTGTTACCTAACGAATCAGCCCCAAACTTAGTGGCTTAAAATAACATTTATTCTGCTTACAGATCTGCAATTTCGGCAGAGAATGGCAGGACCAGCTCATATCTGCTCCACACGGCAGCAGCCTGGAGTGGCTCGAAGTCTGAGGGCTCACATGTCTGCCAGTTGATGCTGTCCAGACTCAAACATCTGCGGCTCCTGGAGCATCTTGCTCTGTTTCCAGTGGCCTCTCCATGTGTTTTCTTCAGCATGGTGGCTTCTGGGTAGCCAGACTTCTCAAATATCTGAGCTGAGAGCTCCCGAGGTGTGTGTCGCAAGAGAGAGGGCCCAGTGGACGTTGTATAATTTTTTCTAACCTAGCTTCAGGAGTCATGCAGAGACAGTTTCACTTCATCATATTCATTAATAGTGAGTCAGTAAGACCAACCCGTTCTCGAGGGGGAAGGCAATTAAATTTCTCGCGCTCACATCAAAGGATTTCAAGATATGCTTTCAAACCACAAGGCTCATCTCTGCTCCACACGGTGTGAGCATGCCTGAGACCATTCTCTCCACGTGGATTCTCACCTTCAAGGAGGCTTCCTTGGGCTTGTCCACATGGTACCCCGTTTGGGGAGGGGATGAGTAGAAACTGTAAAGTCTCTGGAGGTCTTGGCTCAGACTGGCAGAATATCATTTCTGCCACTTTCTATAGGTCAAACTGGTCTCAAGGCCAATCCAGATTTAGGGAGTGGGAAAATACGCTACGTTTTGACGTGAGAATTTGAAAGCATCTGTGGCTATTTTGAATCTCCCGCATGTGGCCATCCAAACTTCTTTCCCTGAACACTAAAGTTAAAGAACTAAGTCCTAAGATGCAAGAAGGGTTAGTTACCCTCTCTCATTCCTCCCTTATTTGTAGTAAAGTGAACAGGAAAAGAGTTTGTTGAAAAGAGTTTCTGGGAATGTTTCCTTTCCGTCTTGTGGGGAATACTCCTTCCTTTCTTCCCTGGAGAAATGTTGCCCATGAGCCTTGCCTGACCTTTAGGTAGAGAGACTCACCCATCAACTAACTTTCCACCTGAGAGATGCTCAGTCAGGTAGGGGTATGCAGTCTTCAGGGGATACCAAGTAGAAGTCTTCAGTGTCATCCTTTTCCTTCTCCCCAGACCCAAACTCACACGCTGAATTGTGAATGAAGTGTTGAACCAAATGTCTCAGGGCATTACCGAGTGTTGGATCAGGAGCTCTGAGTGTGCATAGCTAACTGCCTCTCTTATATCATGTACGGGGCTGCACGAGGCAGGGTGAGCTGAGGGCAGTGCAGAACTTCACTGAGTTAGTTATCTTTCATTTCCTCCTCAATCATCCACGTGTTCTTTCCACATGAGGAATGTTCTCTTTAAGGCCCCTGTCTTCCTGTGGGCACGCTGTACCCCCCCACAGGTTCGGGGAGGCCCAGCCCCAATCCCTCTTGCGTCTTACACACTCTGCCACCGCAGGCTTCCATCCGAGTCAGTGGAATCTTCCCTGTGGGCTTCTGTTGGCTCTGAAGGGAGGGAGTGGCTGAACTCAGCCTTCAGCTGAACGTGGATGGGGGATGGGGGGCACCAGGCTGGCTCACTAGTGAATTGGCACCACCCCAGTTTCTCTCCAGCAGAAATAACTACGGCTAATTCCTCTTAAATTGCCCAAGAGCAGTTATACCCCACCATGGAGAGAACTAATTTTACTTTTTCATTGACCTTTTTAACAGGATTTTGATCCTATTTCCTATGAAATAGTAGCCCTGGCTGTACTGCAGTAGAGGTTCATATGCCTCGTTTTCATTACAGAGACCCTCACATTCTCTGCAAAGGCCTTTATCTGGTGTCTCTGGGATGAGTGGCATGGTGCTTGATTGGGTATCTTTTGGATTCTTGAATTTCTTCCCTTGAAATTGGGTTGCAGATGGAGTGGGGGGTAGGGGAAGAAGCCAGGGAGTTTCAGCTTATTCCTGTAAGAACATCTCTGAAAAGAGGAGATAGGCATGGAGGAATCAGGTTGGAATGTCCTTCCCTACTGAATATATTTTGATTGGATCCAAGAATCCCAGCAGGGTAAAATGGCATAGGACAGGGGTCATAAGAAGTACATAGGCATAAAAAAATGATACGAATGATCTTATTTACAAAACAGAAACTCAGACATAGAAAACAAACTTATGATTACCGAAGGGGAAGAGGGAGGGAGGGAGATTGTATTCTAAAACGAAAAACTACATAGGCATATTTTTCAAATACAGGAAAGTTTAGAACAGGCAGTGTGGGTGTGCGGCTAGCACCACACCCCTTGTTAGATATGCCACGGTGTAGATATAACAGAAGTTTTTCTCAAAACAATTTCCCCACAGCAAGGTTTTTACTTCAAAGTTATTTCTAATCATGAGAAAACATTTTAGACCAAATATCTTCCCAAAAGGTGTTGGAATCTTACTGTTGAATGTAAGCAAGTTTCTAACCTTCCTTCCTTCCCCTCTCTCGCCCCCTCTCTCCCTCCCTCCCTTCCTTCCTTCCTTCCTTCATTTCTTCTTCCATTGAATAACTTTTTTGGAGTATATTCTGTGTGCTTGATACTCCACTAGATGCTGGGGGTGTTACAGTGAACTAGGAATAAAATCCCTGTCCTCAGGTGCCCACAATCTAAAAATCGTGGAGATTCTAATAGATCTTGACTGTGTGTGTAAATTGCATAATGGCGCTACTGTGTAGACTGTATCTAATCAGCTACTATCCTGATAATCTGCCCCATGACTTTCCCAACCATATCCCAACACCCCAACTTTTGACCCCTGGATTTTGCTGCCTAATTTTCTCATTAGCCCCAAATTTGCCATTTCGAACTAGAGGCAGCACCCAGAAAAATCATAAAGCATCTTCCTATTTTCAGATCGAGGTTGGCGATGTTTTTAGCAGCAAAGTAAACATGGACCACTGATTGTTTTTGTAAATTGCATTTCATTAGCTTTATGACTAATAAAAACATCTCCAAGACTTTTTGCAATAGCAGGATTGAGTCCTAGTTTTATTTTGTATTAAGAATTTTTTTCTTCCAGTTTTATTGAGATATAATTGACAGCCAGCACTGTATAGGTTTAAGGTATACAGCATAATGATTTGATTTACATACATTATGAAGTGATTGTCACAATGTTGATCATCTCATATAGGTACAAAATGAAAGAATTAGAAAAAATTTTTTTCCCTTGTGATAACAGCTCTCAGGATTTACTCTCTTAACTTTCGTCTATAACACACAGCAGGGTTAACTATGCTTGTCATGTTGTACATGACATCCCTAGTACTTATTTACCTTATAATTGGAAGTTTGTACATTTTGACCACCTTCATCCAATTCTCCCTCCCCTTCCCCCCAGCTTCTGGTACCTACAAATCTGATCTTTTTTTCTATGAGTTTGTTTGTTTTGAAGTAAAATTGACCTACAACACTATGTTAGTTCCTGTTACACAACATAGTGATTCAATATTTCTGTACATTTCAACCTCATCACCACAAGGAGTCTAGTTACGATATTGCACCTTACAAAGATATTGCGTAGTTACTGAGTAAGTACTAGTTTTAGGTGGTGATGTGAGATTTTCTCTTTTTTTTTGTATTTATCAGGCATCTTAGAGGTATTCGAGAGAGAACGGGTTGGAGCTGTCATGTAGGTGCCATTTTAAACCGGGTTGATATATTTTATTTCTAGATATTTAACCTTTATTCTTTATTTGTAGTATTAGAACAAACTGAAATCAAGAGCAGTTTCCAAACGGCACTTTAAACCCACCCCAGTTCAATGACTTTTTATGATAATCTAAAGCAGCTTTTACATAATCAAAAAGGCCAAATTATATCCTGCAGACTTTTTGTACACAAGTTATTCTATTCCAATCATTTGGAAATTGATAATCCCAATATAAAACAAATGACATCTTTCCATTGACAGGTTACAATGCATTTACTGCATTTTATTTTAATAAAGGCCACAGTAATAAGGGAAAATTTTATCTACCAATTTACTTCATAGTACGTTAATTACAATTAACACTGAACTGAAGTGATACCTTGATAATTTCATGAAGAATTTCACATTTTGTTCAGGAAGGGAAGTGAGAAGCCTCAACTCTTCATGTTTGCAGGGTTCACTAATTTATACATGTTATAGTTAAGGGCACTAATGGTGCTTATTGCTGCAGTTCAAGACAGAGGCCAGAGAGTTACGGCAGAAATCTTGCCCGAGCACCACTTGATCTAACCTTACACGTTTTCCCCTGCCTTCTCTGACCAAAGTTTTGACCCCTGATGATTTGAAAGTAAAATGAATCTTACTTTCTCCTTTTGGAGAGACCGAGGAGATCTAGGTTTAGCTCATTTGAGGCAATGTGTTTAAAGATATAAGTGGAGTCCTGGAAGCAATGGCCCAAATCCAAGAGGCTTTGGGTCAGAAGCTCTTCTATCTTCAATCTGCCTCGTAGAGTGAAATATAAATGGGAACTGAGACACACAGCACGACGTTGCAGAACATGAGCTAAAACATGCCTCCTTGGGTTCTGCCGCTCCTTAGATCACAGCAGTTAAGGTCTGGCCGTCAAACTTCTGTGGCAGCTCACACTTGTCTGGGGGTGCTTGTTCAACAAGCATTTCGGTTTGCCATCACTTACATCTGTGCAAAGCGCAAGAGCAGGTAAGGAGTGAGGTTTGCAGGGTTGGGGGATGGGAAGGAAATAAATAGCTTAGATGTTTTATGCCTTTGAGTTCACGGGTAGAGCTGGGACACAAACACAGTCTCCACATCAATAAGTCAGACCTCTCGGGGGCTTCCCTGGTGGCGCAGTGGTTGACAGTCCGCCTGCCGAGGCAGGGGACACGGGTTCGTGCCCCAGTCCGGGAAGATCCCACATGCCACGGAGCGGCTGGGCCCGTGAGTCATGGCCGCTGAGCCTGCGCGTCCAGAGCCTGTGCTCCGCAACGGGAGAGGCCACAACGGTGAGAGGCCCGGGTACCGCAAAAAAAAAAAGTTCCCCTCCGTTGCCAGATGCTTCTGCTGTATCTCCAGGGCAGCAAGCCTTCCTTCCAATACCCGTATCTTCTTTAGGAATCGTGGCTATATAAGGGCTAAAGGAAAGGCGTCTTTCAGTGGAGCAGGCCAGCATCTCACATTTCTCCAACAGGAGCCAGAAAGGAAAGAAACCAAGGGCTATAGTTCAGAGCTTATCTGGAGTCTCTTTCCCATCAGCACAGGACATTCAGAGTATGTGTGCCTGGTCCTAGTTGTTTTTTTCCCTCTGTCCACAATGAGTGAGAGCCATTGAGAGAAGGAGATGCCCCCTCAATTGTGATGAAAATGTATTTTCCCTGTGTTCTCTTGCTGTAAGGGAGACCTTTCTTCTTGCCACCTACACCGCTGAATTGTCATGGTCCTCGGGACAATTATCTCATTATATCTCACCTTTCTTCTCTAAGATGAAATTTGCATCGTGTGATAGACGGTGTAAGGAGATCCTTGGGTGGCGGTTGGTGGTACTGTTCTCTACTTGGACATCCTCTTAGGCCTTCATGTCCATAAAGCATATTTCTGGTTGTAACTGAAAGTTTATTAAGGTTGTTATCAGCTCTAAGGAGCTAATGGAAAAATTATAATTCTGTATCCATACTCCCACTTTTCAGGGAGAGAGAGTGGGTATCCCACAGCAGTGCCATTTTTCAGTCAAAATCAGTCATGTGATACAATATACCCTCCCAGACAATAGAGCAGAAAATGCTAAGGCCTTAATGCTCTTTGGTTTTTTTTTTCGTTTTTTTTTTTTTTTTTTTTTTGCGGTACACGGGCCTCTCACTGTTGTGGCCTCTCCCGTCGTGGAGCACAGGCTCCGGACGCGCAGGCTCAGTGGCCATGGCTCACGGGCCCAGCCGCTCCGCGGCATGTGGGATCTTCCCAGACCGGGGCACGAACCCGTGTCCCCTGCATCGGCAGGTGGACTCTCAACCACTGCACCACCAGGGAAGCCCTCGAAATGCTTTTTAAATGCTGCCTGCAATTTTTTTCCCACAGGCTGCCAAGCAGAGGGAGGAAAAGGCAGAGTGATGGGAGTTGGGAGACAAGTTTTATAGCCTCTGGATTTTTGGTGGGAAGAAATGCATGTGGTTCCAATATGAACTGAAAAGGGCTCAGCTTTTGAGAAGGAGGCAGAGATGCCAGGAGCAGTATAATTAAAAAGAGCTCTGGCTGCAGATATCCTGGATTTTACCATTTAACCATTTCACGCCCCTTTTTGGGCAGGCTGCAGAAACGTCTTTCAAAAGAAGCAGAAAGGAATCTGGAGTTCTGGCTCTTAAAAGAGCTAGCAAACAGAATTTGAAGAGTATGGTAAAAAATTTAAAAGGATTGGAGTTTAAAGAAGAAAGTGTTATTCACTGTTGCCAAGTTTCAAGATGATTAACTTCCTTTATCTGCTCATTAATTTTCTGCAATGCAGCGCATGTATGTGACTCTTGGGTCAATTAGCCTGCTTTATACCCAATTCTCCTGGCAACCTTGTCTGCCTCCACCCCCCGCCTCCCTGCTTCTCCCCAAATTCTTAGCCAAAATCCTAAGTCAGATGCCTACCTAGTTCTTGCTTAAGATACATTTCCCAAATTAGGTTCTGCAGAACCGCGTTCCACAAGCTGTTAATAATCATGCTACACTGTAAACGGTATGGAAAATGCTGGATTAAATAAAGAGAAACAGTTCATTGGCTTCAGAATTTCTCAGCATCTTTAATATGCTCATTCACATGGTAACCTGCAAAGAGGGACACGTTAACAGTGTTTCCCAAATTTGTGTGATCACGGGGCACTAGTTTGTGATATGTTTGTGTTAACGTTAAGAGTTTTCAGTGCATCCAAAAGATGGTTTGAGAAATGCTGGCCCAAGAACATTCCCTCAACAGTATTCTCTAATGTATCCTTACATGGTCCAACCCAGGTACTCCCTGAGATCTCTGAGTCCGTTCTGGTTCCGCTCTCCCATCTGCAGCTCCTCAGTCCAGCCTTCGAGGATCTGCAAACTTCTTTTTCAATTTTACCATTGGGGGGGGGGATATAAACAGACAAGGCAGTAACTGCATCTCTCAATAGTATCTCCCTATACACATTCAGTATTCATTCCTTGAACCTATTCCTAGAATCTCCCACCTCTGCCTTTCTCTCATCCCACCCCCTTTTCCCTGAATGTCCCTTCTTCCCATCTCACTTGTCTAAATCCAACCAGTCCTTTGAGGGCAATCTCAAGTGCTATCTCTTCCAGGCAGCCTTTCTCCATCACCTCTTTCCAGAATTAAAAGTTTTCCTTCTATGTGGTATATATATATACAATGGAATACTACTCAGCCATAAAAAAGAATGAAATTTTACCATTTGCACAACATGGATGGACTTGGAGGGCATTATGCTAAATGAAATAAGTCAGGCAAAGACAGATACTGTATGCTATCACTTATACGTGGAATCTAAAAAGTACAACAAACTAGTGAATATAACAAAAAAAGAAGCAGACTCACAGGTATAGAGAACAAACTAGTGGTTACCAGTTGGGAGAGGGAAGGGGATAGGGGCAATATACGGATAGGGGAATAAGAGGTACAAACTATTAGGTATAAAATAAGCTACAAGGATATATTGTACAGCATGGGGAGTGTAGCCAGTGTTTTATAATAACTGTAAATGGAGTATAACCCTTAAAAATTGTGAATCACTATATGGTACACCTGTAACTTATATAATATTGTACATCAACTGTATTTCAATTTTAAAAAAAGTTGTCCTCTTTTCTTTGAACTATCACAGCCCCTTGATTGTTTTTCATAGTATTTAACATTCTGCCTTATGTAATAATTTGCTGTGGTCTCTCTTTTTGTGTTCTTTAAGAATACTGACTTTTGAGCACCTACCACGTATCAGGTATTTTGTTAGGTGTTTTACATACCTCTTCTTTACTAACTCTGAAAAGTTAGTGTTATTATACCCTTTTTACAAACTGGGAAAAAGTTGAATGACTCGAGCATTCTGGTTGGTAAAAATGGCAATTTAGGAAGGTCCTTAAACTTAAACCTGAGTCTACCTGCCTCCAAGACTCATAGGTTAAAAGAATGAGCTGTGGTCTGTATCTCATTAAGGACATTTTTTGGTAAAGGTTTCTATCCACCCGACTGTATGATCCATTAGCACCAGAACCTTGATTATAATAATGAAGTTGAATCTTAAAGGGGTTTTTAAACAAGGGATTTTAGAAAGACTTCAACAGGCTTATGGAGAATGACTAAACCACTCTCTGTACTAAAAATTATAACAAATGTTTATACAACAGATTCCAATTCCAGTCGCTAATTCCTCTCCACCATCAATCAGTGAAATCTTAAGTCATTGTGGCCTTTAGCAAAATACTCAGTTTTGTTATGGGTCCTCTTCCAGTGCCTATTGTATTCTTCTAATCTGATGCCATCTGCAGGGGAATAATAATAGCAACTTCTGTACCAAAATCAAAATGACGATAATGATAAAAACTATTCAGGGTCCACCATTGTGTGCTAGGTAATACATTAGTTGCTTTACATGTATTATCTTTTGTGTCATAACTTTAATATGTGTCCGTTAGCACCCTTTTACCCACAAGAAAACTGAGACTCAGGGAGACTAAACAACCTCCCTAAAGGTCACACAGGTAGTACTGTCAGAGCTGAGATAGGGATCAATATCTGACTTATTGCAAAACCAAATTCTTTTATTTAGTGGTCTTCAAAATGGAATATGTGCACCACTGGGATGTGCAAAAAAATTTTTTTTAAGGTATACAGTGCATAGTTTTAAGGAAATCAATTTCCAGATCTTCAACCCTCCTCATTGAGATATTCTTTCCTAGAGAACAGACCTGTGTTCACAATAGCTCTCTATATTCCTCACACACTTTAAATCTTACTATGGGCACATTGCCCTGGAATGTAAAAACTTCCCAGTGCCAAGCCAAAGGAGGGCTTCCTTTGATGGGTAACGAAGGTGCCATGAACCTCTAAGATGCTGTCTTTCTTGGTTTTACTCTTATTCCTGATAAAGGCGGCGGGTGGCCTTCGTGTGTGGGGAAGTTCAGATTCAGATATATGGTAAAGTGGAATGGGGGGGAAAGTGACAATTTTGCTTGATAAATTTGCCTCTTTCATTTTCTGACTATTGAGAGGAAGTCTTGTAAAAGTAAAGTCTTGTAAAAGTAAAGCATTGATAAGAAATATTGAATACTTAAAATAGATTTCTTAAGGCATTTAAATGTAAACGTTTTCCAGCTATTTTCAAAGGAGTACTGCTTACTCCTTTATAGCTGGAAAGCAAGTCATCTCTCAACAACAATATAGGGGAGTGACATTAATTCCTGTAAAGGTAACAGGAAGCTTTTTCAGGGTACATTAACTAAACTGCATAGATAAAACTTTTACGTGATTTCCTTTTCAGAATCGGTCATTAAAACCTATATTATCAAATCATATTATTAAATATTTATTCCAGTTGTAATCAATCCTTGTTTCATCTTATAAAATGTTTAAGTTATTTTTAACTCATTAGCAAAAAATAAAATTATGTCCTTGTGGTGATCACGATTCATCTGACTAAAAGTTGTCATCTCAATATAATTTTATGTTTTATTGTAATCAATACTTATAAAAATATTTACTTTGTTTTCAACAATTGTGTTTTCATCAACTGTGTTTAACAATTATAATGATAATGCAACTCCCCCTAAATTTTAAACATTTAACACGTTAGGTCATAGAAAATAAAACAAATGTTAAATTTTCTATTAATATACATATTTTAATTACAGGCATGATGAGGTGATCAAAGAGTTTTAATCACAAAAGACTCTTAACCATAAAATATATTAGGATAGATTTTTTTGTATATGTGTGGAGAAGCAGAACAGAAATATGCATTCAAATAGAACAAAGAAACGTTAAATTTCCAAATATTAAAAAAATGACCTATCTCATATTTTTAAAGTGAATAATTGTGGATATCAAAATGTTATGATATTATATTTCATTGGATAGTGTAACAGGTTTTTTTTAAATTGAAATATAGTTGATTTACAATATTGTGTCAGTTTCAGGTGTACAGCAAAGTGATTCAGTGTGTGTATATATATATATATATATACATTTTTCAGGTTATTTTCTATTAAGGTTATTATGAGATATTGAATATTGTTTCCTGTGTTATACAGTAAATCCTTGTTATTTATCTATTTTCTGTATAGTAGTGTAATAGGGAAGAACAAATGTGACTTCATATTAGATCTGTTTCTTTTACTTTAACCTTTGTATTCTATTGCTTTTGCTTGGAGTTAAGAATGCTGCCTATAGCCTGAAATATACAGGATAGCCCATTCTCAAGGCTCTAACCTTTAAGGGTATAACACTTTTCCATTCATATAGAAATAAAAAGTTGCAGAACAGAAAATAACATTTGTCTTGTTGGAGGTTTACAGGAACATCATGACCTGACATACAGGGACAGCTGCGAGAACAAAGGAGTCCTACCCCAAGAAGTCTGCAACAACCATGTCCCTCACTCACCTTGCCTTTAAAAACGCTTTGCTAAAACCCTTTGGGGTTTGGGGGGCACGAGCCACCCGTCTCCTTGCGTGGCCCTGCAATAAACCTTCTTCTCCAAAATCTGTCGTTTCGGTTTGTTTGGCCTCACTGTGCATGGGGCATACAAACTTGCATTCGGTAACAGTAGTTTGTGTCTGTTAGTCCCAGACTCCTAATTTGTCCCTTCCCCCTCCCTTTCCCCTTTGGTAACCATAAGTTTGTTTTCTGTGCTTGTGAGTCTGTTTCTGTTTTGTACATAGGTTCATTTGTATTATTTTTTTGATCCCATACATAAGTGATATCGTATAATATTTGTCTTTCTCTGTCTGACTTATTTCACTAAGCGTAATGCCCTTAAATTCCATTCATGTTACCACAAGTGGCAAGATTTCATTCTTTGTTATGGCTGAATAATTTTCCATTGTATGTATATATCAAGTTTTTTTATCCATTTATCTGTGGGTGGACACTTAGGTTGCTTCCATATCTTGGCTATTTTGCAGATAATGCTGCAATGAACATGGGGGTGCCTATATCTTTTCAAGTTAGTGTTTTTGTTTTCTTCGGATAAATACCCAGAAGTGAAACTGCTGCGTCATATGATAGTTCTATTTTTAGTTTTTTGAGGCACCTCCATACTCTTTTCTGTAGTGGCTGCACCAATTTACATTCCCACCAACAGTGCACGAGGGTTCCCTTTTCTCTACATCCTCCCAACACTTGTTACTTCTTGCCTTTATCATTGTGGTTTTGATTTGCATTTATTTCTTGCCTTTATCTCATTGTGGTTTTGATTTGCATTTCCCTGATGACTAGTGATGTCAAGCAAGATCCACTTCATCTTAGAAACACATTGCAAATGCTTTTTCCTCAGGGAGGACCTTCCTGACCTCTCATCTAGGTCAGATACTTTGTTATATCTGCTCACGGAAGGATGATCTATCCTCCAGGACACTTAGTAAGTTTTAAATGGCACATTCACTATTAACTGGTTAGTCTCTCCTCATGAGATTGAAAATTCTATGAGATCCAAGATCACAGTTCTTTTGTTTGTCTGTTTAATCCCTATTTTATTCCCAGCATCTAGTACAGTGCCTGGTACATGCCAAATGGTCAATAAATACTTGTTGAATGAATGAACGAATGAATGACTGAAAGAGTAGTGAATCTGTCCTCTCTGGAGCAGAAGTTGTTAGCCTTAGCTGAACTGTGGAATCACTTGGGGAAGTTTTAAAAGGTACTGATGCATAGGTCTCACCCCAGAGCTATTTAACTTAATTTTTCGGGATTGTGGACTCAGAGTCAAGATTTTTAAAAGCTCCTTGAAGCTGGAGGTTAGATGGAGGCTTAGAAGAGTTGAAGTATGTGTGGATGCATATGTGAAGTATGTGAGCACATGCGTATATGGGCATATTTACACACAGGCACAGTTACACCTTTCAGGAGGGTTTGGAATATGTTCAATGGGTCTTTTTCCCAGAATAGCACTTTGGGGAAAACATTTTTAAACAAAATAGCTCTTCAGCCTCTTTCACTCAAATTCAATTTCCTAGGTGGCGGCAGAAGTTGACCTCTTTACTGCCTAGAATAAAGCAATTCTGGGCTCCCTTTCGATCTTGACAGCCTAACCTTAAAACATTTTTTTTCTGTTGCTGCCAAGTAATGACAGTCAGGGTATTAAGCTGCTTTTATTTTTTAGGGAGAAGAACTATTTTCAGCTCTGGAATCAAGGCTCTGATTTGCAGTTAACAAGCCTTGACATTCTACAATCCTTGTAGAAAATCTTAGTGTATTAAAATTCCAATCACACAGATTCCAGTCCTCTGTCTCCCCATCAAGAGGCTACAGACCAGACTTCACAGCCAGTCCCCCTCCGACTACATTTCCTCAAACGTTTTCAGCTCGTGCATGGCCTGACATTAGTGATGACTCACTAAACTGTGGCAAATCTGCTATTTGCTCTGTAATCCTTTCAGGTGGAGATCAGACATCTGTGAGTGAAATAATTTTTATGAGGCAGTGGCAAACCTTTCCAGCACCCAGCCGGTTAATACAGGCAGATTTCCTGTGGACTTAACTGCTTGGAGGTCAGATTCTTTCCCCCCAACACTGAGGCTTCCGCGCTATTTGCTGACTGAGGGCGCTGAAGCACTGCCCATCTCTGACGCCCTTACCAAGGACAGACAGGGGCAAACACAAGCAATGGTTCTCAGTGATTTCTTTAAAGCCCGGTAGTTCCCTGCAAAGCATTCTCACCCACTCTGCTGTCTGCTAATGCACACGATACGAAGATTTCTGCGGAGCTTTACTTCCTGTAATTTCTATTAGTAAATCAGAAGCACATTGAACTTGCTTTTTAAAATATGATACTGTCTCCCGTCTTGAGATTTTAATCCAAATTCCTTCCTTGAAAGAATCACTGGCTTGTTGCAGTGCGTGTATGTGTGTGTGTGTGTGTGTGCGTGTGTGTGTGCATGCATGTGTGTGTGCGTACGGGGTGAGAGGTGACACTAACCCACTCTGGAATAGGCCCATTGACTTTGGGCCACCTTGGGGCAGATCAGAACCAAGTGACTCTGATGTGCCTCTAGGCCGAGCACACACACCTCAGGCGTGAAAAGGACAGGGCAGGTCTACACCTGCCGCCGTCAGGTACCAAGGGACTCCCAGCTGCGAGGGCAATGGGAAAGTTTGTGAAGTGCGGTTCTTTGTTCTGTGACATTTTGCATCTCTTCAAATCTCTATTTTTAAATTCACTTGGAAACTCCCTTCTGTTGACCATTCTAGCTGCTTCATTATCCTTCCTTGAAGGCATAGGGAGATGCAGTGTTTTTCTCAGAGTAATCCACCTACACACACCCTCTTTAATGGAGTGTGGTTTTAAAGGGTGTCTCTTAAGAACAAGCTAACTTGTAGCAAATAGAAGTCTTTCCTGTTTCCTCTATCAGTGGAAGGGTTGTAACTTACGCCTTTGGAGCTCAGCTTCCTTACCTCTCCCTTTGATTCTCCAATATTCATTTGTAACCTGATAATTTCCTCATGATCGGCCTGGGCCAGTGCCACCACCTGCTTCTCAGCGATCCTTCCTCATTTTCCACAAAGAACACCGAGATGAGCATTTGATTCGGTGCCTTGAAGTTGTATCTATCTGCCTTGTTTCCTCAAGTGGTGTGTACGCTCCGTGGAGGCACATTTCCAGGCTCTATGAGTGGGGGACAAGAAATAGCCCACAAGAGTAACAGGAGCAGAGCTTGTCCAGGAAACAAGCGTGAGCTTTGTTGGAGGATAGAAATCAGAGCTTAGAGGCCAGTGGGGCAAGTTCAATGTTACAGGTTGACAGTGAGTCCTGGTGGTCAGGATTAGAGGGAACAAATCCAAAAGAAGAGGGTTAAGGTCCTCCTGAGTAACCAGGACACGTCTTCTAATTCTGTAAATTTCAGAGGATTTGATTAACAGGGAGGAATCCTGGCTGAGGCCCTGGAGGCCATACCCTAATGGACCCTTTCACCCCACAAGGCTGGGCTCTCTGTTTAGGTAGAAGGGGATTGGTCACAGTTATAAGCTATTGTCACAAAGGTGGGGCAGCCCTGGGGGAAAGGCCGACTTCCAGTTCCTCCCTATTGATCTTATAATTTCTCCCTTCTCACTCTTAGAGGATCTCCTACTGCTCTTTTATTTAGCCATGAAAAAGCACTTACTGAATGTCCACTGCGTGAACTGTTTATGCGCTGAGAACACAGGGGTGAACAGGAGAGAAGCTTCTATTCTGTGCACTTGGGAACAGTGAATGGGAAAAACTCAGTCCAGCCTTCCCTCCTGTGTGTCTTTTTTATTCACCCAGAACACTTGACGTCTGACACTTCTGGTCTCCGAATGTGTGGGGTTTCTTTTCTCCAACACCAAGAAATTCTCCACGATGCCAGCTGGGTGTCCTCACTTCTGTCACTCTCTTCCCAGAGACAGCGTCAGATCCCATACGTTACAGTCTCAGTCCCATGAGACTGCACCCTCCCCCGCCCCCGACTTTAGATGCCAGGGAAGTCAGGTTACCCACAATCTCTGTCCCACTTGGCTACAAACCATAGGTTCCCATGACCCCTTTGGATTTGATTAACTTGCTAGAGCAGCTCACAAAACTCAGGGAAACCTTCACTTAAGTTTACCAGTTTATTAAAGGATGTGATAAGGGATACAGATGAATAGGTGCATAGGGCGAGGTCAGAGAGGGTCCTGACCACAGGCGCTTCTGTCCCCATAGAATTGGGGTGCGTCACACTCTCAATACATGGATCTGTTCACCGACCTGGATTCTCCTGGGGCTCAGTACTTCGGGGATTTTGATACGGAGGCTTCCTCTTATAGGCATGGTCAGTTATTAACTCCATTTCCAGGTCCTCTCCTCTCTCTGGAGAAGCCTCAGAGGCTGGGCTAAAAACTTCTAGTTTCTAGTCGTGGCTTTCTGATGACCAGCCCCCAGTCAGGAACCCACCCAAAGTCTACTCATTCGAACAAAATATACACCTCGTGTTCTTATCACTTAGGAAATTACAAGCGTTTTAGGGGCCCTGTGCTAGGAACTGGGGGCAGATTATATCTATTTTATTATCTTACCGAAGGACTGATCAAAAGTTGCCGTTAGCCACAGGCAAAGAATTGGGGTTTTCTCCTTCATGTGAGGGATGCAACTGACCCCGTGAAGACAGCTCTGCAGGGCTGGAGCTCGATGGACTCAAGCTGGGGGGAGCTGGGCCTGGGCTTTAGGCTCTGGGAGGCCCTCCAGCAGCTGGTGATACTTAGCTGGTTGGACTGGAAAGGGCTGCCAGAAGGTCCCTTTGCCACTCTAGTGAGGGTTTTATACCCTCCGGGATCCCCCAACTGTGCTGGAGGCTGTGACAGAGGCATGTCTGTCCACCAGGAATGGGTGACAGGGACACCTCAGGAGAGCTCGCTGCAGGACTGAGCGGGTTTAAGTGCAGTGTCTCAGGGTCCACTTCCCAGGCATATCCTCCCCGCAGCAGACTGAGGCTTTCCACCTGCCTGAAGTAAACAAGGCAACACACGGATGAACGATATAATGTCAGGTAGAAACCAATGTGACTGAAACATCCAGAAGGGTAAGGCAATCGCGAGGGAGGATTAGTGGCTATTTGGGGTAATCAGGGAAGAATTCCCTGAGGAGGTGACATTTAAGCAGAGGCCTGAAAGGACAGAGAGATGGAAGCAAGCGAAGGGCTGGGGAAGAGACTTCCAGGCAGAGGGAAAGGCAAACACAAATACCCAGAGGCAGGACCTAGCTTGGCGGGTGGAAGACAGCCAGAAGTAGGGGGAGGAGAGAGGGTAGTGGGAGAAGTAGGGGGGCGGTCAGGGGAGTTGAAGTCCCAGAGGTCGGGAGGGGCCAGATCACAAGAGGTCTCGAGGCCACAGTAAAGAACCCTTGCTCCCTTCCTTAGCAGCTGAGCACGTGCAGGAGGGAGAGGGCCGTAAGAGCCACCTTTCTCTCTTGTCAGGGGGAGCTGAGGCCAAGGGTGTCTATGCAGAGAGCAGCACATCCTTGGACAGGGAAAGCCATGGGCTCACTCCTTGCTGGGCTTGGCGATGGACCAGCCAGGCAGAGGATGAGGCTTGAGCTCCATGAGGCTTGAGCTGCCCAGGATGTTTCTGGAAGTCTCTAGAACCTGACCTTGTGTAACTAAGCCCCTGTCCTTTGCTTAAAAGGAAAAGGCCAGGCGTCTTTTTTTTAATTATTATTCAACCCACTGGGCCTACCTTTTTTTTTTTCTTTAACCAGGTAGGCCACTGTATATTATGGCTGTGGAAGATACACAGCTCTCAAGCTTCTGTACTTAAAATTTATACCCCATCCTCTATCTCTAAAAGGAATTAGATGCTATGAAAGTTTGAGGAGTGGAAGCATTTTTAAGGGAAGTCATGGATCTATCTTAGACAAAAGCAACTCTGTGAGACTTAAAGAACTAGAGGCAGAAAAATGCCCCCAGAGATCAACTAGAGTTGATCTGGAAGGTTCTACGAGTTCAGTAAGGCATTTTGTGGGGCAGTACCAGCCTTATAAACCTGCACGTACCATAGCACACTCTTGCTAGACCTATGTAATCCCAAGGTATCACTAGCTGAATGGTCTCACGTGGCTACCTCTATATAGTCTGAGAGATCTACTGAGATTGGAATTAATTCAGCCCTCCTTGAAAACACATGTTTGTGGGACAAAGGTCATTCAAGCAGTCAACGGAATCATAGAACCTCAGACTCCAGAGCCATCCAGTCCAAATGCCTCTATGAATTTATTTTCTCTACAGCCCTTTTCCCAGATAGAATCTGAAGGCTATCTGCTTGAATACTGACAGGCTGCTAGCTTTCTCCACAAAGCAGCCCATTTCTTTGATGTTGGCTTTAGTCCAACTTTCCCAAGTGTGTTTTACAGACACAACTCCTTGCTTCAGGAGTTGTTAACAGATGAGTCATGAAAACTAAATTAATAAATAAAATAGAATTTGATTCTGTCGGGGTCAATTAAGTTTGGGAATGTTCTTCTTAGAGAAATTTTAAGCATACTCACACATTAAAGGGTTTGAGGAATCCAGCCAGGAAGAAACCCATTTACTTTGTCTAATCCAGAGATTCCTAAATTTACCACATGGTACATTCTAGTAACATCCAATGGGAGAGTAGTCTGTGGAGAAATAATCTGGGGGAAAGCTGTCTTCATGGTTAGAAATGACTTCATTTATTGAATAGAAATCAGTCTCCCTATAACTGTCAACCTACTATTTTTAATTCTTGTCTCACGAGTTACATGAATAAGTCGAAGCCTTCCTCCAAAGGTCAGCCCTTTGGGTACAAGAAACTTCCATGTTCCTCAAAGGTCCTCTCTTGACCAGAAAACAAAACCAATACAAAACAAACAAACAAAAGTGAATACAGTTTTATTCATTTCAACTGTGCTTCCTAGAATCTCTCACCATCCTCTCTGGTTTGCCCCTGCCTCCTTGACATGGAGTGGGCACAGTTTTCCAGATATAGTTTTACAAATGTAAAACTACAGATTATTTCCCCCTCGATCTGGATGCCACACATCTAAAAACAGGGCTGGTGTGGATTGCATGAACTTTTAACAGAGGCCATGTCAGCTGTTGCTTCATTTTAACGTCGTGGTCAAGTCGCAGCCTCCAGGCCTTTCCCCTTGACTGGTTGCCAAACCAGTTCTCCCCCATTCTCTCTTCACAGGACGGGTGTAAGGACACACTGCTTTCTTGTCCTGTCCTCCCTCAAGCCTCACAAACAACCAGGGCCACTTAATTCCCAGTCGCCGGCTCTGTGCCTCTTTGTATTCTAGAATAATTTCAGACATTCGATGGAGAGGCAGCTCCAGAGCCGAGATCCATCGCTCTGCAGAGCAGCGTTGCCCAGACACGCTGCTGACCTCACTCTGACTTGACCTCTAGGGACCAGGCTTCTGGCTCTTGCCTTCTTCTTTGAGACCACATACCAAGTCACTGAGTCACTGCCAGATTTCCTTCCGAGATACTGTTCTTCTGGAAAAGGAATCCCACCTTGACACCCTTGGACACCTGGCTACTGAATCCGAAAATGAGCTGCGACCTCCAACTACGTGCAGTCCCACCTGACACCCCCCGCAGCCTCCTCCTGGGCAGACGTGTTAGGTCATGGTTAGCCCTCTTCCCATGCTGGCCACACTTCTATCTCAAGTTCTGCCTGTCTCCTTGAAGGAATCCTGCTCTCCCTGTGCCATCTGTGGGCTTCCGTCAAGAATGGCAAATACGCAGCACCCGTGCTGCTCTCCCCAGCCCCTGCGCGTGTGGCAGGTATTGCTAATCAGTCTCGGCACTCTTTCCAGCACAGCCTGGAACTGTCTCAGGAACCTCTCTGATACTGGACCCCAGGTCACCTTGCCCAGTCAAATGGAATTGTCCTGCAGATGGAAACCTATTTGCCATCCTGTACTCTGTCATTTGCCTCTTACTCTTACCTTATTAGTCCTGCTTTGACTGTAACCTGTTAAAAAGTTAGTATTTTCATAACCTCTAGCCTTTATGTGGGCTTTAGGGATTCTGATATTTTCTTTTCAGGTCTATGCCCCTCTTTTGTGTAGGTGATAGTTAAGAGCACAGGCTCTGGAGTGAGACTGTTTAGATTCAAATTCAGATTTGGAAAACCTCCTGGTTGTTTGACTTTGGCCAGTTTACTTAACCATGTGAACCTTGGCTTTCTCATCTGTTAAATGGGCATAATAACAGTACCTAACGAATACTGTTGTCTCCGGATTGAATGAGGAAAGGTTTGTAAAGAGTTTTGCATAGTTCCTGGCATACCTTAAGAGTAAATGTCAACTATAGAGAGCAGACTGGTGGTTGCCAAGGGGAAGGAGGGTTAGGGAGGGAAGGATTGGGAATTTGGGATTAGCAGATGCAAACTAGTAGATAGAGGATGGATAAACGACAAGGCACAGGGAACTAGATTCAATATCCTGTGATAAAGCATGATGGACAAGAATATGAAAAAGAATACATACGTATATGTGTAACTGAGTCACTGCTGTACAGCAGAAATTAACACATTATAAATCAACTACACTTCAATAAAATTTTTTAAAAATTTAAAAAAGAATAGGGCTTCCCTGGTGGCACAGTTGTTGGGGATCCACCTGCCAGTGCAGGGGACACGGGTTCGATCCCTGGTCTGGGAAGATCCCACATGGCATGGAGCAACGAAGCCTGTGAGCCACAACTACTGAGCCTGTGTTCTAGAGCCCACGAGCTACAACTACTGAGCCCGCGGGCCACAACTACTGAAGCCCGCGCACCTAGAGCCCATGCTCCACAACAAGAGAAGCCACCGCAATGAGAAGCCCGCGCACCGCAATGAAGAGTAGCCCCGCTCACCACAACTTGAGAAAGCCCACGTGCAGCAACAAAGACTCAATGCAGCCAAAATTAAAAAAATAAAAAAAAATAAAAAATAAAAGTAAATATCAACTAACAAAACCACACACAAATTACTTATACCAACCCAACTGAAATCATCAGTGGGATTGTTTGGAATTATATTATTAGAATTATATTTAAATTATTCTGGAAACTTTTACCTTCTATTAACCACACTCCCCTTTAGAATTTCTGGTCATAGTGTTTTACCTACTTTGTCTCTGAGGGTCTGGCTTCTGCTTTCTGTGCCAACTATTCCCAGCTTTCTCTTTCGTGGTCCATGAACCCTGTCTGGTCACCAGGTCCTAAGGTATTATCTGCCATGTCAGCAAACAACTGGTGATGTTTGAGTCCAAATATCAATTCCTCTCTTAACTCCCTCTGCCTTCTCAGTGAGGTCACCCTAAAAGAGAGAGGGAACTTTCCTCAGGCAGATCTGTGCAATGTATGTGTAACACAAACCAAATGTTAGGACCAGGCCCAGCAACTCTGGAGCCCGAATATCAAATAGGATCAAGACTTGAGGCACTTTCTCTAGAGCACAGGAGCCAAAACTTCCACATGGAGCTGGTTTAGACTGAGCTAATGGCAAGTGCTAGAAAACTGCATTATCCAAGGCTGGCTGCATCCATCTTTCCCTAAGTTGTTTTCAGAGGTCTTGGCACTTCCAATCAAGGGGTCAGATCCAGTGCACTCACCGAGGGCTCAGGAAAGAGATCACATTCTAAGATGAGGCTGGGAGAAAGCATTAGTCAGCAGTTGTGAAAGAGATTAGCAGGCCCACAGAGCTGGGAGTAAATGTTACTAATGATTCATAACGCCACCTCTGCCTCACCCACATGCCCCACAGGGCTCCTGGCCTGCTTGCTCGCTCGTTTGCTTCTTTCCTTCGTTACTTCTTTCCCTCCTTCCTTCCCTACATCCCCCTCCTTCCCTCTCTCCTTCCTTCCTCCTTTTCTCCATCCCTCCCTCCCTTCCTTCTTTCCTTTCTCCCACTATCAACATCCCCGACCAGAGTGGTACATCTATTACAACTGATGAACCACACTGACACATCATAATCGCCCAGAGTCCATAGTTTATATTAGTGTTCACTCTTGGCATTGCACATTCCATGGGTTTGGACAAATTTATACTGACATGTATACACCAGTATAGTATCATACAGGGTAATTTCACTGCCCTAAGAATCCTCTGTGCTCTGCTTATTCATCCCTCCCTCCCCATAACCCCCGCAACCGCTGATCTTTTTACTGTCTTTATGGTTTTGTCTTTTCCAGAATGTCATATGGTTGGACTCATTCACTATGTATGTAGCCTTTTCAGATTGGCTTCTTTTACCTAATAATATGCATTTAAGTCTCCTCCATGTCTCTTCATGGCTTGATAGCTCATTTCTTCTTAGTGCTGAATAATATTCCATTGTCTCGATGTTCCACTCTTTATTTATTCATTTACCGACTGAAGGTCATCTTGGTTGGTTCTAAGTTTTGGCAGTTATGAATAAAGATGCCATAAATATCTGTGCTCAGGTTTCTGCATGGATATAAGTTTTCAGCTCCTTTGGGTAGATATCAAGGGGCATGATTGCTGGATCACATGGAGAGAGTATGTTTAGTGCTGTAAGCAACCGCCCAACTGACTTCCAAAGTGGCTGCACCATTTTGCACTCCCACCAGCAATAAATGAGAGTTCCTGTTGGTCCGTGTCCTTGTCAGCATTTGAGGTTGTCAGTTTTCCAGATTTGGGCCATTCTATAGATATGTAGTAGTATCTCATTGTTGTTCCAATTTATATTTCCCCAATGACATACAGTGTGGAGAAACTTTTCATATGTTTCCCTGCCATCTGTGTATCTTCTCTGACAAGGTGTCTGTTAAGGTCTATGACCCATTTTTTAAATCAAGTTGTTTGTTTTCTTATCATTGAGTTTAAGAGCTCTTTGTATATTTTGCATAACAGTCCTTTGTCAGATGTGTCTTTTGCAAATATTTTCTCCTAGTTTGTGGCTTGTCCTCTCATTCTCTTGACATTGTCTTTTGTGGAGCAGAAATTTTTAATTTTAATGAATTCCAGCCTATCAATCCTTTCTTCAGGCTATCTTTCCTGTCTCCAATTCTAAGACAAGGTCAAGATTAAGAGAACACAAGCTGACTTACTAGAATTCTAGTCACTCCAGGACCTGGGAGAGGGAGTGACAGGCATTTCCCAGACTAACATGACATGGGCTGAGATAAAGAGAAGATAGAATCCCAGGCATCAGAAAGTGGGCCAAGGGTGGGCACTGGCTCTTGGCAATGCAGCAGAATTTTATGTCTCAAGGTTGAAGGATGGTGAGCATGGGTGTGATTAATTCTGACACTTGCTTGGGCTGATGAGGTTTAAATACTTCCTACCCATGCCAAAATAGGGCTTCAGAGATGGAGGAAAGTCATGCCAGGTAGGAATCAAAAGTCTCTTGTTATGGGGGTAGGAGGGAGGCCTGAACTAGGAATCAGACTGGACCTACAACTATGGCCCTCTGACCCATACCAATTCATTCTGCTGTGTCCTGTTTGGCCTAACTGACTCTGGGAGGCCAAGGGACATTTCTCAATGTTAGCCAACAGACTTCTGTCACTCCATCCCTCTCCACTCTCCAGATTGCATGGCCAGGATTAACAGGCAGTGAGGACAAAGAGTCTGGGGACTCAGGTGTATTTGACAAAGTCAGGCAGGTAGTTATCTGCCTGGTAATGGAGGTGATGGAGAAGGTATGCTGAAAACCTGGAACTTGAAAAGCTGAAAAGATAAGACAGATGGGGTAGGTAGAATGTAGCAACTCTGAGCTGTGTCTCTAAGGCCACAGTGGCTCAAAGATTCATCTTCCACGGAGGCAGTGGTCTGAGGAACAAGGACACAAACACCAGTCCTATGCCTAGGGCAAGAACCAAGTGCTCTTCTTTCACCTTCCCTTCTGGCTATAGGTGGCCCTGGGTCCTTGGCTGAACAATTGCCAGAGGCCCATGGGTGCACCCTGCTTTTGCAAGAACAGGGATGGAGGTTCTAGCGTATCTGGGAGCGTCTTACACAGTCAGTGTGACAATGGCTAGACTAGATTAGACGTCCCCTTGGCCATGGAGCATTTTGTTTGCCTAGAACTAATATGTAATAATGGGTCAATTACCCAGATGCCCTGAGGCTCTGTTCATGTTTGTAAGAGGTTGGCAGAGAGGTCCAATGGTGGGAACATAGGCTGGAGACTCTAGGAATTGGGAAATTTGACAAGGATGATCACAGAATGTGGGGAGAACTAATGAGTGTCTATGAAAAGTTTTAAGCTCTCTCCTCTGTGTTAACACTGAGCATCACTGTTCTTAAGGTGCTCTGAGATCTTCATATAAAGATCTCTGTCAAGTTAGAAGTTAGGGGAACAATAATAAACACTGCCGTTTGGAAAGGCCAAGGATAATGTAAAGGCATTGCTGACCAAGTGTTTGTCATGATTCCACTCTCTGAGCTCTCTCTATTAATGAAACTACTCCAGGGGAGATTTACAGCAAGTATTGAAGACAGGAATCTGAACGTTAACTTCTATGACTTAAAAATTCTTAGAACTTTCTCTTCATGTACATTAGTGGTCTTAGCTGTTGTTGATTAGCTCCTGATACACATGTACTGGAAATAATAGGTATCCCCAAATTTCTACAGGGGATTATAAAGCAGCTCTGCTGTATCTTCTCTCTCTTTTAGGTTGAAAACCAGCTAAGAGTCCCCCCAGTTGAGTAATTAATTCCATTTTCAGTGCTTCTGAGCACTCCTGACACTTGCAGTCTCACTCTGCTCATCTGAGACTGAGATCAGGTCTTGCTCCTTCCCATTTGCCCTCTTACAGTTCTTGGGCAGAGCTCATTTTGGTAACAAGTCTCCAAGAAGAGTATAATAGTTCAGGTGCTGGGTAGCAAATCCCACTACTCTTCTATCCCTTGTCTCTGCTTTGAGAAAATCAAATTAAGCCAAGGCCTCTGCTTGACCAAGCTGCCCATCAGTGGCCACACTTTCTCACCGATTTCCTTTTGTAACCCCTGGGTCTAGTGAGCATGGCGTTGTGCATGGGGCCACGCTTCCTACTTGTATTCAATTTAACAATCACTTAACAGTAATTCATCTCTGGGTTTTGGGAAATGACTAAAATGGAAAGTGTCCTCATGGAGCTCATGGCCTGACTACAGTTTATACCATTTATGGCTCTGGTCAAAGGTACACTCATGCTGGTGCAACCTGTGGGCTGCTACTGAGACATTTTTAGCCAGTACTCCTGGAATCAGAGGTTCTACTTTGGGAATTTTCTTTTGATGCTTCCTCACCAGTGAGGACACTAATACCACCTGACTGTGAAGTAAATTTGTTCTAGACTTTCTCCTTCTTCTTCTCCTCTCAATCTTCATCCCAGGACTTTGATTTTGAATGCCCCCTGTGGAAAGCTCCCTACAGTGTTAGCTGATGGTTCACCTTAATTTGGGGTGTGTTGGGAGAGGAAGGGTTTAGAAAGTAGGAAGAAGCCTTCATATCCAGGGTCTGACTTGAAACATTAATCCTGTTTGTTGTGCAGAAGCTCTAGTCAACTCCTAATCATGCCTGAATGTGGGGGACCCCAATGATCCCATATAGATTCATGGCAAAAACCTTGGCTGGTAATCTTCTACTATCCAGCCACCCACCTTGATCCTTATCATTTAATCTCTTTACTGCTCCTGGGTTTCAGGCAAATATTCCTGAAGACATCTCATTTCTTCTTCCTCTGATAAAGAGTCCTCATAAATCTCGTTAGCTGTTCTAGATTATAACGTATATTTTAAAATCATAACATTGCTTATATTAACAAATAATTAGAAACACCTAAATGCCCATTATAGAAAAGTGGTTACATTTAAACAATCTATAAAATAAAATAAGGAGCCACTTAAAAAGAATGAATTAGAACTATGGACACTGATATGGAATGATATCATTGTTACAGTGTTAAAAGTAAACAGTGAGTTTCACAACAGTATTTTAGTATGATCTAATTTTGAGAAAGTTTTCGATGAATGTTCATCAATCTGCATAATGCAGTGACTATTCTGTAAGGGAGGTGGATTCCAAACAGACATGTGCAGTCTGCTTGGTGTACTGCTCTATCGTTTGAATTTTATAGCCATGTGTTAACTTTACGATTAAAAAACCCAACGCAACTAAAATTATACCAAAATATGGCAGGTGCTCATTTGAATACACTGTGGTTCACTGAAAAGTAGACATGTTGAGTTGTTATGTCAGAGACTCTGGATGAAAGCAACAAAAACCCACCTTAAGTGAGAAACAGGGATTTATTGGAAGGAAACTAAAGGAAAGATTGAGCAACCTGGCCTCAAGAATAACCCAAACTAGGTCAATTGCCAGGGTCTCACTGTAGGAGTGCATAGACCACTCCTATGATTCTATGGTGCCAGGATCCATAGGGCACAACCACTGGATAACCCAGCTATAACAGCCTTTAGGTCCCTGTGTCCCTAGCCAAGATTCAGATTCACAGGAAAGAGGGCCTGGTTGGCCAAGATTGGGTGTGTCTACCTGTGCAGACATGGTGGGTGGGGAGGACTGTGGTGGGTACCCTTCTGGAACTTCATGCAACAGAAGGGGAATTCTTCTGAAGAAAGAGGGCTGCTGTTTCTAAAAGGTGAGATGGAATGTTGAGCAGATTAATATCAACAGATTTTCACTTTAGTGATTTTTCTTAGCAGTGGCATGAACTTTTTCTAAATCAACCATGTTCTCTTGCCTACTGTGACCTCTAGCACATATTTTTGAGGAAAAACTAAATAGGGACTAGTAATGCTGCCTGTGAAAAAATAATGCAACTGATGTTAATTAGCTCATGAGATTTAAACCCCTGACACTGGCATCATTACTATCGTGTTGAACTGATCTAGTTAATCAGCCATGGATAACACACCCCACACACATGCTATCTGGGTGTCCCTGCTTCCCACATATCCAGCTGAGCAGGGCCATGCTCTAACACTCATGTCAGAGCTGGTGATGAGCTATACCCCAGAGCTCCCTACTGACTAATATCGGGCAGTGCTCATGAATGGTAATGAAATCAGGCAATTTTCACAACTATAAAATAATGGGGTCAGACTACACAATCTACAAATTCTCATCAGGCTCTGACAATCATATACTTAATTTCTAAAAAGTTGTTAAGTTCATGATTCATAGTCATATTGAAAGTAAAATACCATTCAGCATCATCAACCTTGGGTTACTTTTGGAGTTTAATGCAACGGCTTCTTGGGATTAAACATCTGAGAAATCTGCACATTTTCTATTGTGCTCCTTGGTTCAAAGATGTATTTAGTCAGGATTTTCAAGAGAAACACAACCAATAGGAAATAGACAGATAGACAGACAGATAAATTTAGCACCAGGAATTGGCTCATGTGATTCTGGACTCTGGCAAGTCCAAATCTGCAGTGTGGGTTGGTGCCTGGAGACTCAGGAGGGCTGACGGTACAAATGAAGTCCAAAGGCAGTCTACTGAATTCCCTCTTGCTAGGGGAGCAGGAGGGAATTCTTGTTCTACTCAGGTCTCCAACTATTTGGATGAGGCTTACCCACATTATGGAGGACAATCTGCTTTACCCAAAGTTTGCCAATTTAAATGTTAATCTCACCCAAAAAAACATTGACGTTGACATATAAAATTAAGCATCACAAAAGAATTAAGTAGGGCTTCCCTGGTGGCGCAGTGGTTGAGAGTCCACCTGCCGATGTAGGGGACGCGGGTTCGTGCCCCCGTCCGGGAAGATCCCACATGCCACGGAGCAGCTGGGCCCGTGAGCCACGGCAGCTGACCCTGCGTGTCTGGAGCCTGTGCTCCGCAACGGGAGAGGCCACAACAATGAGAGGCCCGCCTACGGCAAAAAAAAAAAAAAAAAAAAAGAATTAAGTAATTTTTTATTGTTTTCATCTTGATGAAGTGATTTCACAAAGAGATTTTTAGAATTTTGTGTACAAGACTAGCCATGGGCTAATATAACCTAATTAAACTTAGAAGCTTTTTCACAACAAAGGAAACCATTGACAAAATGAAAAGACACCCTACTGGATGGGAGAAAATATTTGTAAATGATATGACCAATAAGGGGTTAATATCCAAAATATATAAATAGCTCATACAACTCAATATCAAAAAACAAACCCAATCAAAAAATGGGTAGAAGATGTGAATAGACATCTTTCAAAAGAAGACATACAGATGGTTAACAGACACATGAAAAGATTCTCAACACCATTAATCATCAGAGGAATGAAAATCAAAACCATAATGAGATATCGCCTCACCCTATCAGAATGGCTATCACCAAAAAGACCACAAAACAAATGTTTTGTGGGAATGTAAATTGGTGAGAATGTAAATTGGTGCAACCACTATGGAAACCAGTTCGGAGATTCCTCAACGAACTAAAAATAGAAGTACCATATGATCCAGCAATTCCACTGCTGGGTATATGTCTGAAGAAAAGGAAAACACTAATTTGAAAAGATACATGCATCCCAGTGTTCACAGCAGAATTATTTACAATAGCCAAGATATGAGAGCAACCTTAGTGTCCATCAACAGATGAATAGATAAAAAAGATGTGGTATATGTATACAACAGAATGTTACTCACCAATAAAAAAGAATGAAATTTTGCCATTGGCAACAACATGAATAGACCTAGAGGGTATCATGCTTAGTGAAATAAGTCAGACAGAGAAAGACACATACTGTGTGTTATCATTATATGTGGAACCTAAAAAATGAAACAAACTAGTGAGTATAACAAAACAGAAATAGACTTACAGCTATCGAGAACAAACTAGTGGTTATCAGTGGGGAGAGGGAATGGGGAAGGGACAAGATAGGGGTTGGTGATTGAGAGGTACAAGCTTCTGTACATAAAATAAATAAGCTGCAAGGATATATTGTACAACACAGGAAATATAGCCGATATTTTTCTTTTTTATCTTTTTTTTTTTTAACAAAGATACCACTGTGAACGATGTATAGATATGGTTCCTGTCTTTATGGAATTAATTAATTAATTAATTTCTTTTTGGGCTGTGTTGGGTCTTCGTTTCTGTGCGAGGGCTTTCTCTAGTTGTGGCGAGCGGGGGCCACTCTTCATCGCGGTGCGCGGGCCTCTCACTGTCACGGCCTCTCTTGTTGCAGAGCACGGGCTCCAGACGTGCAGGCTCAGTAGCTGTGGCTCACGGGCCTAGTTGCTCCGTGGCGTGTGGGATCCTCCCAGACCAGGGCTTGAACCCGTGATGGTACCATAACTTCTGCAATCTGTGTTTCCACTTGCCGTGGAAAATTCTCTTCTCTGAATGAAGTTTGTGTTTCACCTTGTGCAGAGATACTTATCTGCGGGACACACACTTGGTGATGGTGTTCACCAACAAGAAACATGCATACTGGTTGTTATATGCAGAAGAAAGGGCCTTATGAATCTCACTTAGGGACATACATACACTTTTACCCACTAGTTAGATCTTTGTAAAAAGTTAGTGGGTTAAAAATAAGTCAAACCATGGGTGTAGAAAATGTCTCTGTCACGAGATCAAAGTTTACTATTTTTTCGCAGGGATGAGTGTGGAGAGGGAACTACTGTTTGGGATGATCTTAGATTTTTCTAAAAGTCAAATTTGTTGAGTATAAACAGCTTGAAACAGGATACATAAGTTTGGAAAATGAATTCACAAAAGGACAAAAAAAGACGAGTGGATTCGCTCATGCTAGTGCCTCCAGATGGTGCTGAGCACAGAGCGCAGCCCTGACCTTGACATGTCTTGCATATGTATGTCTCACATTTCAGAGGGCAGCTGAACAAGCCTAGTGTGTTCTTGAAAATCTCACTGTCGCAGAGTAATTCTGAAGAAGTTTACACCAAGAAGGGAAGTTGGAACCACTTCCTCTCAGCTGGACCCCTGGCTCCTTATTTCACTGTGACTGTGACTTGTTGTTTCATTTTTAGCCCATGGTAAAGGGGACATGTAAGTGCTGAAGGTCAGTGAGAGGTTGAGGGACTATCTCTGCATTCCCTGGAGATATACTGCATCTCGAACAGACTCCTTTGAGACCTCTTTCCCAGCTGCCCTTCTGGATTGGTAACCAGTGTTTGCAGCCACCACCGCTAATCCTCATCCATTTCTACCCTATTGCTCTGGTCTTCAGCGCTAGCTTCTGACGAACAGTTTCTATAGCAACCAGAGTAACACCTCCAATCTGCTACCTCCTAACTCCAGAGATGAAAAGAGTAAAGGAAACATAAGCTAAGAGCAATTAATCTTCAATATATGCATTTTAAAAGAATTGCAGTTTAATCCAGACTGATGCTTACAAGGGCTGATGACGGCCACCGTATCACACGTAGGCCATCATGATAAAGAGAAGGATGGAAAAAAATGGGGAAGATGGCGGAAGAGTAAGACGCGGAGATCACCTTCCTCTCCACAGATACACCAGAAATACATCTACGCGTGGAACAACTCCTACGGAGCACCTACTGAACGCTGGCAGAAGACCTCAGACCTCCCAAAAGGCAAGGAACCCCCCACGTACCTGGTTAGGGCAAAAGAAAAAACTAAACAGAGACAAAAGGATAGGGACGGGTCCTGCACCAGCGGGAGAGAGCTGTGAAGGAGGAAAAGTGTCCACACACTAGGAAGCCCCTTCGCGGGTGGAGACTTCGGGAGGCGGAGTGGGGGAGCTTGGGAGCCGCGGAGGAGAGCACAGCAACAGGGGTGCGGAGGGCAAAGCGGCCAGATTCCAGCGCAGAGGATCGGGCCGACCGGCACTCACCAGCCGAGAGGCTTGTCTGCTCGCCCGACAGGGCGGGCGGGACTGGGAGCTGAGGCTCCGGCTTTTGTCGGAGCGCCGGGAGAGGACTGAGGTTGGCGGCGTAAACACAGCCTGCGGGGCGTTGGTGCGCCACGGCTGGCCGGGAGAGAGTCCGGGGAGGGGTCTGGACCTGCCGAAGAGGCAAGAGACTTTTACGTCCCTCTTTGTTTCCTGGTGCACGAGGAGAGGGGATTAAGAACGCTGCTTGAGAGAGCTCCAGGGACGGGCGCGAGCCGCGGCTAAGAGTGCGGAGCCCAGAGACGGACATGGGACGCTAGGGCCGCTGCTGCCGCCGCCAGGAGGCCTGTGTGCGAACGCAGGTCACTAGCCACACGCCCTTCCGGGGAGCCTGTGCAGCCCGCCACTGCCAGGGTCCCGGGATCCAGGGACGGCTCCCCCGGGAGAACGCACGGCACGCCTCAGGCTGCAACGTCACGCCGGCCTCTGCCGCTGCAGGCCCGCCCCGCACTCCGTGACCCTCCCTACCCCCCGGCCTGGGTGAGCCAGAGCCTCCGAATCAGCGGCTCCTTTAACCCTGTCCTGTCTGAGCAAAGAACAGACGCCCTCCGGCGACCTACACGCACAGGCGGGGCCAAATCCAAAGCTGAGGCCCTGGGAACTGTGAGACCAAAGAAGAGAAAGGGAAATCTCTCCCAGCAGCCTCAGAAGCAGCGGATTAAAGCTCCACAATCAACTTGATATACCCTGCATCTGTGGAATACCTGAATAGACAACGAATCATCCCAAATTAAGGAGCCCTGTGGATGAAAGGCTCTTGGTGCTGCAGCCAGGTGTCAGTGCTGTGCCTCTGAGGTGGGAGAGCCAACTTCAGGACACTGGTCCACAAGAGGCCTCCCAGCTGCACATAATATCAAACAGCAAAAATCTCCGAGAGATCTCCATCTCAAGGCCAGCACCCAGCTTCACTCAACGACCAGCAAGCTACAGTGCTGGACATCCTATGCCAAACAACTAGCAGGACAGGAACACAACCCCACCCATTAGCAGAGAGGCTGCCCCAAATCATAATAAGTCTACAGACACCCCAAAACACACCACCAGACGTGGACCTGCCCACCAGAAAGACAAGATCCAGCCTCATCCACCAGAACACAGGCACTAGTACCCTCCACCAGGAAGCCTACACAACCCACTGAACCAACCTTAGCCACTGGGGACAGACACAAAAAACAACAGGAACTACGAACCTTCAGCCTGCAAAAAAGGAGACCCCAAACACAGTAAGATAAGCAAAATGAAAAGACAGAAAAACACACAGCAGATGAAGGAGCAAGATAAAAACCCACCAGACCTAACAAATGAAGAGGAAATAGGCAGTCTACCTGGAAAAGAATTCAGAATAATGATAGTAAGGTTGATCCAAAATCTTGGAGATAGAATGGACAATAGAATGGACAAATTGCAAGAATCAGTTAACAAGGACCTAGAAGAACTAAAGATGAAACAAGCAACGATGAACAACACAATAAATGAAATTAAAAGTACTCTAGATGGGATCAATAGCAGAATAACTGAGGCAGAAGAACGGATAAGTGACCTGGAAGATAAAATAGTGGAACTAACTACTGCAGAGCAGAATAAAGAAAAAAGAATGAAAAGAACTGAGGACAGTCTCAGAGACCTCTGGGACAACATTAAACGCACCAACATTCGAATTATAGGGGTTCCAGAAGAAGAAGAGAAAAAGAAAGGGACTGAGAAAATATTTGAAGAGATTATAGTTGAAAACTTCCCTAATATGGGAAAGGAAATAGTTAATCAAGTCCAGGAAGCACAGAGAGTCCCATACAGGATAAATCCAAGGAGAAATACGCCAAGACACATATTAATCAAACTGTCAAAAATTAAATACAAAGAAAACATATTAAAAGCAGCAAGGGAAAAACAACAAATAACACACAAGGGAATCCCCATAAGGTTAACAGCTGATCTTTCAGCAGAAACTCTGCAAGCCAGAAGGGAGTGGCAGGACATATTGAAAGTGTTGAAGGAGAAAAACCTGCAACCAAGATTACTCTACCCAGCAAGGATCTCATTCAGATTTGATGGAGAAATTAAAACCTTTACAGACAAGCAAAAGCTGAGAGACTTCAGCACCACCAAACCAGCTCTACAACAACTGCTAAAGGAACTTCTCTAGGCAAGAAACACAAAAGAAGGAAAGGACCTACAATAACGAACCCAAAACAATTAAGAAAATGGGAATAGGAACACACATATCGATAATTACCTTAAATGTAAATGGACTAAATGCTCCCACCAAAAGACACAGATTGGCTGAATGGATACAAAAACAAGACCCATATATTTGCTGTCCACAAGAGACCCACTTCAGACCTAGAGACACATACAGACTGAAAGTAAGGGGATGGAAAAAGGTATTTCATGCAAATGGAAACCAAAAGAAAGCTGGAGTAGCAATTCTCATATCAGACAAAATAGACTTTAAAACAAAGACTATTAGAAGAGACAAAGAAGGACACTACATAATGATCAAGGGATCGATCCAAGAGGAAGATATAACAATTGTAAATATTTATGCACCCAACATAGGTGCACCTCAATACATAAGGCAAATACTGACAACCATAAAAGGGGAAATCGACAGTAACACATTCATAGTAGGGGACTTTAACACCCCACTTTCACCAATGGACAGATCATCCAAAATGAAAATAAATAGGGAAACACAAGCTTTAAATGATACATTAAACGAGATGGAGTTAATTGATATTTATAGGACACTCCATCCAAAAACAACAGAATACACATTTTTCTCAAGTGCTCATGGAACATTCTCCAGGATAGATCATATCTTGGGTCACAAATCAAGCCTTGGTAAATTTAAGAAAATTGAAATTGTATCAAGTATCTTTTCTGACCACAACGCCATGAGACTAGATATCAATTACAGGAAAAGATCTGTAAAAAATACAAACACATGGAGGCTAAACAATACATTACTTAATAATGAAGTGATCACTGAAGAAATCAAAGAGGAAATCAAAAAATACCTAGAAACAAATGACAATGGAGACACAACGACCCAAAACCTGTGGGATGCAGCAAAAGCAGTTCTAAGGGGGAAGTTTATAGCAATACAAGCCCACCTTAAGAAGCAGGAAACATCTCGAATAAACAACCTAACCTTGCACCTGAAGCAATTAGAGAAAGAAGAACAAAAAAACCCCAAAGCTAGCAGAAGGAAAGAAATCATAAAAATCAGATCAGAAATAAATGAAAAAGGAATGAAGGAAACAATAGCAAAGATCAATAAAACTAAAAGCTGGTTCTTTGAGAAGATAAACAAAATAGATAAACCACTAGCCAGACTGATCAAGAAAAAAAGGGAGAAGACTCAAATCAATAGAATTAGAAATGAAAAAGGAGAGGTAACAACTGACACTGCAGAAATAAAAGAGATCATGAGAGATTACTACAAGCAACTCTATGCCAATAAAATGGACAATCTGGAAGAAATGGACAAATTCTTAGAAATGCACAACCTGCCAAGACTGAATCAGGAAGAAATAGAAAATATGAACAGACCAATCACAAGCACTGAAATTGAAGCTGTGATTAAAAATCTTCCAACAAAGAAAAGCCCAGGACCAGATGGCTTCACAGGCGAATTCTATCAAACATTTAGAGAAGAGCTAACACCTATCCTTCTCAAACTCTTCCAAAATATAGCAGAGGGAGGAACACTCCCAAATTCCTTCTACGAGGCCACCATCACCTTGATACCAAAACCAGACAAGGATGTCACAAAGAAAGAAAACTACAGGCCAATATCACTGATGAACATAGATGCAAAAATCCTCAACAAAATACTAGCAAACAGAATCCAACAGCACATTAAAAGGATCATACACCATGATCAAGTGGGGTTTATTCCAGGAATGCAAGGATTCTTCAATATACGCAAATCTATCAATGTGATAAACCATATTAACAAACTGAAGGAGAAAAACCATATGATCATCTCAATAGATGCAGAGAAAGCTTTTGACAAAATTCAACACCCATTTATGATAAAAACCCTGCAGAACGTAGGCATAGAGGGAACTTTCCTCAACATAATAAAGGCCATATATGACAAGCCCACAGCAAACATCATCCTCAATGGTGAAAAACTGAAAGCATTTCCACTAAGATCAGGAACAAGACAAGGTTGCCCACTCTCACCACTCTTATTCAACATAGTTTTGGAAGTTTTAGCCACAGCAATCAGAGAAGAAAAGGAAATAAAAGGAATCCAAATCGGAAAAGAAGAAGTAAAGCTGTCACTGTTTGCAGATGACATGATCCTATACATAGAGAACCCTAAAGATGCTACCAGAAAACTACTAGAGCTAATCAATGAATTTGGTAAAGTGGCAGGATACAAAATTAATGCACAGAAATCTCTGGCATTCCTATATACTAATGATGAAAAATCTGAAAGTGAAATCAAGAAAACACCCCCATTTACCATTGCAACAAAAAGAATAAGATATCTAGGAATAAACCTACCTAAGGAGACAAAAGATCTGTATGCAGAAAATTATAAGACACTGATGAAAGAAATTAAAGATGATACAAATAGATGGAGAGATATACCATGTTCTTGGATTGGAAGAATCCACATTGTGAAAATGACTCTACTACCCAAAGCAATCTACAGATTCAATGCAATCCCTATCAAACTACCACTGGCATTTTTCACAGAACTAGAACAAAGAATTTCACAATTTGTATGGAAACACAAAAGACCCCGAATAGCCAAAGCAATCTTGAGAACGAAAGAAGGAACTGGAGGAATCAGGCTCCCTGACTTCAGACTATACTACAAAGCTACAGTTATCAAGACGGTATGGTACTGGCACAAAAACAGAAAGATAGATCAATGGAACAGGATAGAAATCCCAGAGATAAACCCACGCACATATGGTCACCTTATCTTTGACAAAGGAGGCAGAAATGTACAGTGGAGAAAGGACAGCCTATTCAATAAGTGGTGCTGGGAAAACTGGACAGCTACATGTAAAAGTATGAGATTAGATCACTCCCTAACACCATACACAAAAATAAGCTCAAAATGGATTAAAGACCTAAATGTAAGGCCAGAAACTATCAAACTCTTAGAGGAAAACATAGGCAGAACACTCTATGACATAAATCACAGCAAGGTCCTTTTTGACCCACCTCCTAGAGAAATGGAAATAAAAACAAAAGTAAACAAATGGGACCTAATGAAACTTAAAAGCTTTTGCGCAGCAAAGGAAACCATAAAGAAGACCAAAAGACAACCCTCAGAATGGGAGAAAATATTTGCAAATGAAGCAACTGACAAAGGATTAATCTCCAAAATTTATAAGCAGCTCATGCAGCTTAATAACAGAAAAACAAACAACCCAATCCAAAAATGGGCAGAAGACCTAAATAGACATTTCTCCAAAGAAGATATACAGAGTGCCAACAAACACATGAAAGAATGCTCAACATCACTAATCATTAGAGAAATGCAAATCAAAACTACAATGAGATATCATCTCACACCAGTCAGAATGGCCATCATCAAAAAATCTAGAAACAATAAATGCTGGAGAGGGTGTGGAGAAAAGGGAACCCTCTTACACTGTTGGTGGGAATGTAAATTGATACAGCCACTGTGGAGACCAGTATGGAGGTTCCTTAAAAAGCTACAAATAGAACTACCATACGACCCAACAATCCCACTACTGGGCATATACCCTGAGAAAACCATAATTCAAAAAGAGTCATGTACCAAAATGTTCATTGCAGCTCTATTTACAATAGCCCAGAGATGGAAACAACCTAAGTGTCCATCATCGGATGAATGGATAAAGAAGATGTGGCACATATATACAATGGAATATTACTCAGCCATAAAAAGAGACGAAATTGAGCTATTTGTAATGAGGTGGATAGACCTAGAGTCTGTCATACAGAGTGAAGTAAGTCAGAAAGAGAGAGACAAATACCGTATGCTAACACATATATATGGAATTTAAAAAAAAAAAAAAGTCATGAAAAACCTAGGGGTGAAACAGGAATAAAGACACAGACTTAGTAGAGAATGGACTTGAGACTATGGGGAGGGGGAAGGGTAAACGGTGACAAAGCGATAAAGAGGCATGGACATATATACACTACCAAACGTAAGGTAGATAGCTAGTGGGAAGCAGCCGCATAGCACAGGGAGATCAGCTCGGTGCTTTGTGACTGCCTGGAGGGGTGGGATAGGGAGGGTGGGAGGGAGGGAGACGCAAGCGGGAAGAGATATGGGAATATATGTATATATATAACTGACTCATTTTGTTGTGAAGCTGAAACTAACATACCATTGTAAAGCAATTATACTCCAATAAAGATGTTAAAAAAAAAAAAAAGAGAAGGATGGTGGTGGACACTGTAAAGCAGAGAGAAGTCAGATTACACTAGCAGCAATCTAAATGTGGGTATATTTATAAAGTGGCTGAATACAGGTTGCTGGGTAGCTAGCTATGCTCACTCATTAGCTAAGCAACTCACAGGTGGCACATGGACCACTGTGTGCCTATCAAGATCACAAATATCTGTATCACTCTTTGGGATCA
This sequence comes from Orcinus orca, assembly GCF_937001465.1. Lineage (NCBI taxonomy): Eukaryota > Metazoa > Chordata > Mammalia > Artiodactyla > Delphinidae > Orcinus > Orcinus orca. Next base: position 14,545,012 of record NC_064559.1, on the reverse strand, counting down.
CTAGAGCAATTTAAATCTTGAATGTTCCATCTGGAAATGCCAGGTTCTTTGGCATACTTAACTTACGTAAAATTAACCTTATGAAATAACTTGGAAAAACACCTAATAAAATAAATGCACCTTAAAAGATGCAATAAAAGCTTGTCTTTTCACAAGGAGAAAAGTAAAAGAATTGTAGTTTAACTACCAATAATTATTTAATACAGAAATCCAGACTGAATAGTCATATTTCACCTTGCTTTGGATGATGGGTATTATTTTCTTTTGTGGCATCTCTCCTAGTTGATCTATTTTCCTCCTTTTGTTAATTGATTCTAGGAAGTGACCTAAAATAATGTTTCTCAAGCTGGAGGTTAGGAGGACTCTTGAAGAGGTCAATAGTCCTGATACAGTGAAAGAGCAGAGAATGGAAAGCTTCAGATTCTCAAACAAAAAGAACTAGCACTCTCCAGGATTTTCTTTTAACAGATAATGTGTAAGAAAGGATAATGGAGAGAAAGATGATTTTAGACTACAATTTATTGCTGCCTCTCAAACTTGCCATAATCACTGGAAGCTTGTGACTTATCTCTTTCAGAAACGCTGAACTGTGTACCACTATGACCTCTTTACTAAGCTTTAAATAAGGAATTGGGTAATCTCTTTTTATTGATCTTGAAGTTTGCTGGTTCTTCCTTCTGCCAGTTCAGATTTGTTTTTGAACCCATGTAGTGAATTTTTCACTTTGGTTATTGTAGTTTTCAACTCCAGAATTTTTATTTGGCTTTTTTAAAAAAATGTATTTCTTTATTGATGTTCTCTATTTGGTGAGATATCATTGTAATAGTTTCATTTAATTGGCTGCTTGTTATCCAACGTATAGACTACATTTTCCTGTTTCTTTGCATTTCTGGTAATAAAAAATCTGAACATTTTAGATAATATATTGAAGCAAGTCTGGATTTTGATCCTCCCAAGGGGTTATTGTTTTTGCTATTTTGTTTGTTTGTTTAGTGGTTTGCCTGGACTAACACAGTCTGTTCAGTGTGTGGCCACTGAAGTCTCTGATCAGATTTTTTAAGTTTTTAATTATTGTTTTTATGCTAAAGCCAGGCTTCCTAGCAGTCACGTCTGGTTCAGCATAGCTGGGCGGTTACCCAATGCTTGTAAGTTTACCTTAAACATCTGAGCCAGCAAGGCTTCCATCCATTGCCACGGGATCTATATGGGTTGGTGCACACATTGAAAGTTCAGATGGTTCATAATTCTACCTTAGCTTTCACTTTCTGCTGGAACAGTCCTCATGCTCATTTAGGGGCCCCTGGGACCAACTTTGGTCTTTCCTGAGTGTGCATACAGCCTTCTACATGCACACTATCTTCCAGATTCCCAGGAATATGTTGGATCTTTTCATAGCTCCCATGGTTATCTTGTTTCTCCAGATATCCCTTAAAAATTTTTGGCTAGTCTCTGCTTATCCCAACCAGTACTGTAGCCTTAGGCAAATGCAATATTGGCCTTCCCAATTGTTTGTCACTAATTGCTTTTGTTTTTGACAATACCCTAAGGTATGGGATTTTTCTGGGGAGCTTCATATATGATCAGCCCCCTCCATCACATTGAGGCTTCTGGTCTTCATGGTTACTGTTCCATGGACCTAAGCGTGGGGTGGGGTGGGAATAGCTCCAAATTAAAATGCTACAGACCCCACTGTTCTTACTGAGGTTCAGTTGTTTTTCCTGAATTTTTGATTTGTTGTATGCTTTTCAATTTGTTGTATGCCTTTGGTCAATTTCTAGAGTTCTGAAATTGTTGCTTTTGATAGTTTTGCCAGTTTCATCAGTGCTTTTTCAGGGCAGATTTGCCAAGGTTCTTTTCCACCATTCTGGAAGTGCCCAGCTCTCTCGGCACCTCTGTTTGGCACTTGGTACTAACATTAATTATAAAAAAACTCTAGCCACAAAAGTAAGTATGTTACTGGTTGAGATGATAGAAAAATAATTGCAAGCAAATAAAAACCTATTTAGATAACTTAAAAACAAATTAATTTGATAAAACATAGGCAAGCAAGAAGTTTTATAGATTTGTCATTAGGAAGTGTTCAATGACTAGCCTCCCTTTGGAACTCCCATACTATTCTTTGCATATCTCAATCAGTACAGTCACCAAATTGTTTCTCACTAAGCTACTCAAAATAAAGGATTATGTTTTAATACTCTAAGGGGTCTCTCAATGTGTGGTCAGAGCCTACAGTAAATACTCTATAAATTCTTGCTCAATATTGTTGAATGTTGCAGATATGTTTTAGAGATATCCCAAGGCTGAGGGCAATGCTAATAGTGCTTAAACAGTGGAACAATCTGCATTTCATTTCCAAAAAATCAATATTTTGTGTATACATTTCAAAAATTAATTTGAGTTGTTCTTTTATACTCATTCTGCAATTAATTATCCTTAACCCAATTTGGTATTGACTTCTGAGACATCTTTCTTTCACATAGCACATTCCCAAAAGAAAAGTGCTAAAACCAACTTGGCTAAATCTGTTATGTTTAATGGCCCCTCTGTGATATGTGTTAACTTCTGATGCGTGTTTGCAATAGCTTGAATAAATTATAGCTATCAACCATTTTGACAACACCTGATATAAAAAGCTCAGAACACTTGTTAATTAGGAAGTGATTAATTGCAAAGTATTTAATATCACATTCTTTTTAGTATCAAATTGTCAATGTGCTCTTCGTTACTTCCTACAGCTCCCATGTCCCCTATGGGATCACTTCTATGCTGTTACCACCAATGTGACAATCCCCCTGACTGTAGAAATACCATGGGTATTTCTTTCCCTCTGTTCTCTTCATCTCAAGGGTGAGACTGGCTTCCCCCCAATTTTACATGGTAGAACAGATTGCTACAGGTAATAGAATTTTTCAAAGTTTGAAGATAATGGAAAGGAAATAACCACATTGCACAGGTCCAGAATGTCTGGGGAGTCCTATCTCAGATAAGCTGTCTGGCTCACATACAGCTTACATCTATGTAGTCATGGGGGGCTCACCTCCCACCTTTGAAATTGCTATAAGCATTTCCATGGCTCCTAGTCCAAGCCCTACTCATTTCTGGCTCTAAAAAAGAAAAGAATGTTTTTCTCAGGCCAGACTAAACCTACCTTCTAATTCCTCATTCCCTGACCCAAAATTGCTCTCTTTTCCCAATATTAAGCAATCCAGATATCTATCTTTGTTGAAGGATACTTCAATTCCACCTACCAGGGTATGGTCTAACTAATCCTGTGATCCCCAACAGGACAATCACAAAGAAATACAGCACCACTACTATTTTTCAAAACCTGAATCAGTTGGTCTAAAAGAAAAGCAATTATTTTATACAAATTATTTTTTTGTCCCTTCTCATTAAATATTCATAAAATCTGGAGGTCTGGTCCTACCAACCACCAGTTTATCTCATAAATTTGCTAAGTATTCTAGGCAAGGTGACTTTCTAGGAACCATGATAATTATAGATATAATCAAGTTAAAGTCCCTTAAAATGTATTTTTTGAATGAGTGAAATACTTTCTGGTAATTAACTGTTGATGACTGTTAGGCAAAATTTGATAATCCTGTATATTGATATGGACATGGGGGGAAAGAGAAATTCATTACAGTAGGGAAGAGTTGGGGGATGTAGATCAGGGAAGACTTTACGGATAAACTGGTATTTAAATTGGATTTTGAGGGATAGATTGGATTCCAACAGGTGGAATTTGAGAAGCTGGCATTCCTGACAGAGGGAGTAAACTGCATACACAAAGGCAAGGTGATGAGCAAGAAGCCAGCAGGCTCAGGAAGTGCTGAGCCACCCAGCTTAGTCACACCTTTTGCCATTAGGGAGAGAGGTAGAAGGAAAGGCTGGAAATGTAAGAAGTGGACAGTCATGAATACCTGCTAGGGATTTTGGATAACTTTTCTACAAAGAGGAGGGAGAAGGAAGTGGTGAGTTAACCCAGTAGATTACCAAAAAGGTAACTGGGGATTCTGTAGCCCTATGGGGCTTTTGTGTGTCTTTTAGACTAATGTTTTCCATGTCAATAGCAAGTTCTCTAATAAAGTGTCATGTTGGTAAGGCCACAGCACCTGGGAGATGGATTTCCTAGGGTGTGTAAACAGAAATATCTGCCAAGCTCCTAGAAAGTGTCATTTAATGAAGTGGATAGTACCAAGTATTGAGTTTAAGGGAGGGGGATGGGGTGATGAGTTTAAGTAAGAATTTCCCCTGGGAGTTTTCTTGAGTTGTGTTCAAATGCAGAAAGTGTGGTAAGTGGCAGGAAGAAGGTCATTCTAGAATTTGCACATAATTTATTTTTTAATTGAATATGCCATTATAGGCAATGCTAATACTCTGAAGCTATCTTTTCTTGAGTTTCACATTTGCTTTTCTTTATCCCACCCTACCACTCCCACCAATGGCCCAGCATATGGCAATTACAATGGTCTCTGCTCAGCAAGCTGAAAAATTCCCACGATACCAAAGGAAAAGGAAGAGCTGCCAGGATAGCGAACTCTCCAAGCAGAGGTATGTGGTGCAAATACAGATAGTGGCTTATGATCCATTTCTAGTTGCAGGCAATAGTCTAAGAGATGTAGTCTGAGTGATAAAAGGTTAGAATTTCCAGCAATTTTGATTGTTTATGGGGCCATGGGAAAGAGTGTTGGAAATGAGGACTGACCTAGAAAATCTGAATGGTGCAAAGGATTGGAAATAGTGAACTGGGAAGAGAGGAGAGTGGAGAGCAAACTCAGCAGACACTAGTCAGGAATACCCGAATACCTGGAACTACTCATTCTCTAACTCCTCACAGCTCTCCCCTCTGCACTTCTTCGCCAAGTCAAAGCCCAGGATGGAAAGTCCAGCATAGGATGGAGCTCCAACCTCCAATAGTTGCCAGTCTTTTCAGGGAATAACAAGGCTCTCTCTGTCCTCAAGTGTTTGTCCTGGAAGGTTTCCTTCTCCTCTGTCCTCAAGTGTTTTCACACATATCAGCCCCTCCTGTTGACACTGGCACCAGCTTCTCCTCTCCCCTCCTGTCTCTGTGGCTTACATTTCCTTTTGAACACCTCTGTCACTCACTTCAACCCCCCTAGCAGAAAGCTTTTGTTTTTAGATGAGTCCTACCTTGAGGAAAGAGCAGGGTACCAGCTGTGAGAAACATCGGAGGCCATTCCTTGAGTCCTCTTTGAAACATGTTTCTGGGATCATGCCAACCCCATTCTACAGGGATGGCAGGCCTGTAGATGGAACTCAGAAAGAAATGATTGCCCTGGGCCAACTCCACAGACAAATGATGAGCTAATTTCTTCTCAGGAAGAGTGTTGTGTATTTGCTGGTCAGAATCTGCCAAAAAGTTCAAGTTCATATGCTTAGAGCTGTATCTCTCCTTATGTCTATCTGGCTCCATTTAATGTTTAAAGAGCCCATTTCATTAAGCCTTAGGCTAAACAGTGTGGAGTCATTTATTCATAGCTGAGGTGGTAACCAAGGTAATGAAGGAAAACAGAGAAAGGAAAGAGAGTCAGCTGAAGGGTAAAACATCATGTGGTGTGGTGTGTACGTGCATATCTGTGTTTAACTGTCCATTAGTCTCATATTGTTCTTCTTCTTTGTGGATTGCCCGAAGCACATTTCGCCTCCAGGTTGACTTTCCATTTAGAAAATGTCTTGCCCATACTTCCCCTGTGTGTCTGTGTTTATGAACTCAAGGAAGGTGAATTTTTCTAATTGAAATATAGTTGATTTACAATGTGTTAATTTCTGCTGTACAGCAAAGTGATTCAGTTATATATATATATATGTATTATATGTATACATTTTTTTCCACTATGGTTTATCACAGGATATTGAATAGAGTTCCCTGTGCTATACTGCAGGACCTCGCTGTTTATCCATTCTATATGTAATATATGTAATAGTTTGCATCTGCTAATCCTAAACTCAATCCATCCCTCCCCCACCTCTCTCCCCCTTGGCAACCACAAGTCTGTTCTCTATGTCTGTGAGTCTGTTTCAGTTTCGTAGATAAGTTCATTTGTGTCATATTTTAGATTCCACATATAAATGATATCATATGGTATTTGTCTTTCTCCTTCTGACTTACTTCACTTAGTATGATAATCTCTAGGTCCATCCATGTTGCTGCAAATGGTATTATTTCTTTTTTCTTTTTAATGGTTGAGTAATATTTCATTATATATATGTACCACATCTAAGGAAGGCAAATTTATAGTCACCTAGTCAAAACACAATTAGAAAGGAGAATCAGTTATTTCAAAATCACTGTAATGTTTTCTAGAACCGAATATGAGTATTTTTGCATTGTTGTCCAACATTTCAAAATGGTCTCTGTTTCTGTTCATTTCCACACCAAAGATAACCAGGAATACACTTTAAAGCACAATCCAGCCTAATGTTAGTATAAAAGAGACCAAATTATATTTCTCAATTTGCATGCTGTTACAATTTCCCTTTAAAGACAGCTTTATTGAGATATAATTCACCAATTTACAGTCTATAATTCACCAATTTACAGTCTATAATTCAATGGTTTTTAATATATTCACAGATATGTGCAACCATAACCACAGTCAATTTTGGAATATTTTCTTCATCTCAAAAGGAAACCTTGTACCTTTTAGCCATCACCTCCCTAGCCTGTCCCCTAGCCTGAGGCAACTATTAATCTACTTTCTGTCTCTACAAATTTCCCTATTCTGGACATTTCATGTGAATAGAATCATATAATATCTAGTCTTTTGTGACTGGTTTCTTTCTACTGGCATGTTTTCAAGGTTCATTTATGTTGTAGCATGTATCAGCACTTTATTCCTTTTTCTGGCCAAATAATACTCCATTGTATAGCTATATTACATTTTGTCTATCCATTTGTCAGTTGATGGACATTTGGGTTGTTTCTACCTTTTGGCTATTATGAAAAATGCTGCTGTGAACCTTCACGTACAGGTTCTTGTGTGGACATGTACTTGTTACAATTTCTGTTGTCAATTGTAAAAAAGCCTTCATCTGTCCAACAACTCATCCATCCATTTTCTGTGTCAGATGTAGCACAGATTCTTGGTGCCCTGCCCAGTCCATACGGATATAATAAATCATTGAATAAATAAATAGGTGGGGGAGAATAAACAGATCAATGAAGAAGAATTCAAAATAATTTATGTAGATATTCCACTCTCAAGATACCCCACTCTCCAAGTGTGAGCTGCTCATATAGTGACTTCCTGCCAAAGAGGACAGTATGGAAAGGGGAATAAAAGGGTAACATCACAGAGGAGAAACCTGATAAATACCACCTCACCTGGTGATCAAGGTTAACATCCACAATGATAAATCATATTCATAATATGTATGATATTGATATGAAGTGTGATATTGATATGAAGTGTGATATTGATATGAAGTGTGATATTGATATGAAGTGATGAAATGTCATGCCATCTTCCTCCTAAAAACACAAAACTCCTGTCTAATTATGAGAAAAATGTCAGACAAATTCCAGTTGAGGGAAGTTCTACAAAATACTTGACCTGTACTCCTCAAAACTGTCAAGGCCGTCAAGAACAAGGATACTCTAAAAAAGGCTCACAGACAAGAGGAGTTTAAGGATCTATGACGACTAAATATACTGTGGTGTCCTGGAAGGGATCCTGGAATAAGAAAAGGGTATTAGGAAAAGACTAAGGAAAACAATAAAATATGAACTCTAGTTAATAAAAACTCATTTTTCATTTATTAATTGTGACAAATCTATCATACTAATGTAAGATACTGATAACAGGGGAAACTAGGTATTTGGAACTCTGTATTTTTCTGTAAATCTAAAACTAGTTCTGAAAATTATTTTTAAAAAACAGAGGAGGACATCATTTAAAAAAACACAAATTTATTGATTTTGCAATTCTTATTCTATTTTGCAGATATACATTTCTCTTCAGCCGGAACACTGGTGAGTGCTGCCTGTGACAATAAAAAAATCAAATCAATGACGCCAAAGAGGAAGGAGAAAGGGCCAGTGGACTGAAATTCAGGAATTCACACTCTGGTCTCTAATTTCCTATGTGACCAGGGCAGATGCTCTGTGTCTCTGGGTCCTAGTTTTCTCCCAAAACTATGAATGAGAGGAGTGGAATGGGTGAATGAATGCTAAGGTCTCATCTAACCTAAACCTCTAGGCTCCCACTTGATCAAGTCTGAAAATCTTTGTTCCATCTTGATAGCTCTTTTTATTGTATATTCCACATCTGGCCCATCAGTGTATCCTGGGGTCCCTACCTGAATCTGATCAATTCTCACTTCTGGCGCTGCTACTACCTTGGTCCAAGAAACCATCATCCCTCCTGGGATTATCATAACAGTCTCCACACTCTTCCTTGTTTTTCTTTTTGCATCCTCCCAATTCCCAATATAGGCACCAAAATGATTTTAAAAGTCAAATCAAGTCATTTCCCTGCACAAAACACTAATGACTTCCCATCTCACCTGCTGGAAAAGCCAACCTCCTTTCATTGGCTTCTAAAGTCCTGCATGATCTGGATTTCCATTGCTCTCTGACCTCATCTCCTGCTCTCTCCCCTTCAGTCATTCCAACCCCACTGGCCTCCATGGATGCATGAAGTACATTCCTGTCTCAGGGCCTTTGAATTGCTGTTCCCCCTGCATGAAATGTTCTTTCTTTGGAGAGCCATGTTTTGCTCCCTTACCCCTTTCAGTCACTGGGCTAGAGAGGCTGTTCTCTGATACCACAGCAACCTCCTCCCCACTCCACCTCCAGCCCAACCTCTCCCTCCCCTCTCTGCTTTATTTTTTTTCTACAGCCCTTATCACCATCTGATGTCCCATATGTTTAACTGGTTATCTGCTGACTTTCAGTCTCTTGTGCACAAGAATATAAGCGTCTTGAAGCACGGGGACTTTGTGATGTTCACTACTGTGTCCCCAGTGTTTAAAACAATCCCTGGTCCATAGGATTTACTTAATAAACATGAGTTGAACATCACTCACATAAGTGAGTGAAAGATGAGTGAATAAACGAACAAATGCTTTCCTGAACAGGAACCTGTCTCCAATGGCTTGGTACATTCCTTATCTCTCTCTCTTCCATCCTTAAATATTTGAGTTAAATCTCTCTTCCCTGAGGTTTTAGACTTTTATACACTCAAGCTGGGAAGACTCCATGATGCCTGGGTCACATCCCTCTTTATGGCAGTAGGGGTGGGTTGGCCTCGTGCTTGAGTGGGGATAAGGCAAAGAGAGAATCTAAGGTGCTTAAAAAAGAAATCAGTCAAAATTTCAGAAATGTTATACTGCTGCACCCTTCACACACTACTTTTAACTTTATTGGTTTCCAGGTATGCCTCCCTTAATAGACTGCGAGCAACTTTCAGAAAAGTGTTTTATGTGTTATTCACCTCTGTATCCCCAATCCCTAGATGGTGCTCAGCACATAGCATTTTTTCCAGTCAATATTCATGAGTCTAGTTGAATCAATAAAACAGAAGTACCAAGGACTTTTCTGGCAAAGTGCTGAAAGTTCCATTTTTCTTTGGTTTTAGGTGGAGAGGAAGGAAGTTTTTCTGTGAGGACATTCCAGCTGGATGGAAACACAACTGCAAAGACCAACCTAACACCAACAATCCCTTTATGGGACAGAAATATGAAGACAACTCCACTAGGGTTTAAGTCTCAGCTCTATTACTCGTATGGCCCTTTGGACAATTTACTTAAGTTTCCTCATCTCCTAGTAATCTTATTCAGCAATATTGTATTATCCTCAAGTCATATGGTAAGAAGTAGTGGAGCTGAGATTCAAACCCAGGCAGGCAATGCAGGCTCCAGAGTCCACACTGTTAAAGATCATACTGAAAAATAAGTTCAGAAGGATTTGTCTTAATTTTTTAAATGAGGTATCATTTGAGCCTAAAATCATACATCCAGGGTAAGAAAATTCCAGAAGACATAAGAAATAGCAGAATATTATTTGGAAGCTGCCATGGAGTTGTTATGAGAACTATATGGGCCATTACATGAAAGCATGTAGAACAGTGCAAACAGTAAGCACTCCCCAAGCCTTGGCTATTATTGTTATTATTTAGCCTTCAGGTGCTACTTCTTCAGCCCTCAGTCTGTCTGAACAGCAGGGCTACCTGCAGGGACTTTCCACCAATTCTTAAAGACAGGGCCTATTTCCTCTGAAAATCAGCACTTCATAAATATACCAAACTTGTGTTATGGGAAAAAGAAACTTTTATTTTATGGCACAGAGAGAAGTAAAGGTATTGGCAAGGGAAAACCACGGAAGGTCAAGTTCCTGGAGCTAGAACTTCACTCAGAGCAGGGCTACAAGTTCCAGTTTCCTAGTTTGGCCCCATTGCCTGCAGGTCATTACATCATAGGACCTTGGAGTAGAATGAGCTATTGGAGATTTCTTGATGTTGCACCCTTGTTCCTCCTAGTCTGAGAGCCTGTTAAATATTCCCAGTTCCCTCACTCTCCCCTTATATCACATGGCAGGAATCAGGGTCATGTAGTGAAAAGACGATGGAATATATACTTACTGGATATATATTAAGTCTATCCACAAATGCTAAAAGTATATAGAAGCATATGAGATACAAAATATAAGTCAAGATCCTCTTCTACACATTGGCTTACTTTAAAGGGTCAAGAAGAAATGTATTATTTACGTTGAGATTATCTACTGGTGTGTGTAGAAAGTTTAAATTAGCTGCAAGAAATTTTATCTAGACATGCACCTGCCTGTGCTATGATCTGGTATATACTGGGCAGATTAATTACAAACACTTCTTCTGTTCCTTTAAATATGATCAGGCAGATACAGAAGTTGGCGTTTTCATAGTGAGTGCATTTCTTCGAAATGCCTTTGTTGGGAAGTCCTGAATTCTTCTTTTCAAATAGTTTCTGTTTTGTTACTTTTGTCATTAGGTCTTTTGTTTTCTGCATTTCTCTTTTTAAGACACATGATGCATGGGAGATACCAATGAGATTTTCAAGCTCTCTACTGTCCTCCAAAGCCTGTATATTACTTAAAGTTTGCATTATTTCCATGAATTCGTCTGATGATTTCTCAACTTTGGATAGCAACACCATGAATTCATCATTGTCTTGTGTAGTAGATTCCTTTCTTTTGGTTATACTGAGGTGATTCCAGTTTTTCCTCTTTCCATTTGATGGTCCATTTTTGTTCTCTTGTTTTGTTCTCTCATTTTGGAATCAAAATGACTTAGGATTGAATTCCATTTCTGCCCCTCTGAACTCTGTGATAATTGGGCAAGTTGACTTTTTCTGTCTCAGTTTCTTCAGTAGGAAAGTAAGGATAGTAATAGCTACCTTTTTTTTGGCTTTTGTCAAGAATAAATGACAAAAATGACTGTTTGCTTGTACAATGTTTTGGCACATAGGTGTTCGATAATAGTTATTGGTATCATTTTATCTATTCGGGGTTGATTTTCCTTTGGATACTCTACTTCATCAATGCCCTTCTGAAAGTGAGGGGTGTCTTGAACAAAACATAATTCCTCTGATACTATCCCAGATCTGGAGAGATGATAGAGGTAGAGATAGAGATGAGAGAGAGAGAGAGAGAGAGAAAGAGAAGGAGAGATGGGCTTTGTTATGCACCAAGCACTGTGCTAAATAGTGGGCATGCAATATCTCATCAGAGCGTTACACGAGTCTTTGTGGTAACATAATGTACTATTTATAATGAAGACACTGAGGTTCAGAGAGGGTAAACAGCTTGCTCAAGACCGCACACTGTCAGGGTGTGGTCAGGTGGCTGGGGCTGAGAGTCCCCTTCTATGGCTGGAAGCTAGGGTGAGGTCCTATCTGAAGCAGCACTGGTGGGGGTGGGAATGAGGAAGGGAGGTAGAAAGCCAGGAAGGCAAACCTGGTCAGAGTTTTTGAGAGAGAGCTGCATTTTAAACCGTGGTAGTTATGTGCAAAACTTAAGTCCAAGAACCAAGCAGTATTGGCTTCTTTGGAACCCAAACAATAGCATTTTGGCGTTAGGTAGGATGGTGGTGTAGGAGGCAAGGTTAGGACAGGGTTTCCTGAGCTAATGTTGTGAATGTAAGTATGTGTTTGTATAGGCTGGTGGGTGCCTGAGTGAGTCTGAATTGAAGAGGTTGCATCAAAGCAGACATGAAACAGGGCCTCCCACAAGCTAAATCTCTTTATTCATGCTGCACGTGCTGAGAGAAGATAGATCGAGATTTGTCAAAGCCTGAAACAGGATTCCTCTGCCATGTCAAGGCAGAAAGTCAAGACTCCTTAGAGCTCTCCAAACTCTTTACACAGGTGACGAAGCTGTCACTGCTACAGTTGGAGATGGACCTGCGCTGACTTCTGCAGAAAGACTTTTCTGTTTCCTGGCTCCCTCTCCTCTGCCTCGCAGAGGCAGATGACTCTTACAAGGCAGATCTGGTGATGCGTTCTTAGGGAGACCCAGGTTCAGTTTCAGAGGATCTTTTTCTTTTCTCATCTCTTTTACTTTGTAGCTGTGTTGCAGCATATTGGCATTTCCTTCCACCAGTCCTGGGAGACATAAAAGCCAGGTCGAGGATACAGAACAAAGCCAAGCAGCTCAGTCCAACAACTTATGATTCTAATAGCAAATCCAGGCCCCTGGCCTCCAGTGGGGTGGTTATTTCACTACTCGACCTGCTTTTCTGGAAGAGCTCTAGGTTGATGGAAAGTGCTGTGGTCAGAGACATCTCTACATTTCATGTCTCACTTTTGTTTCCATGAAGATATAAATTATGTTTCTTTCTTAAAGTATACTCAAAAAAATTTGCCATGACTTTAAACATTTGCTAACAGTAAGTATATAGAGAGATAGATAGACATGTATGCATGTGTACACACACACACACACACACACACACACGCACGCAAGCACACACGGGTATTCCATCTGAGTTTCATATAAGAACTTAGACTTGCTTTCACATTGCTCAGAACTGCAGGCATCAAGAAGAACTGCCCTGCCTTTCTTTACACAGATATAATTATAAGAACTACTGATGATTTGTAACCAAGAAATAACTGACAGTAACAAGTCTAATTAGATGTTGAAAGAGAGAGATCCACATTTAGCTGATTCTGACTCTTCCTGACAAGATTCTTTCTGAACACAAACTATTCATATTTACCTAAGTATTGAGGCAAATTAAACCAGATAAAAGAAGCATGGGATTTGGTGTTCCCGTGGTAGGAATTCATACGTGTATGTGTTTTAAATTTATATGTTTCATACATAGAGGTATATATTTTCCTATATTATTGCTTTTATTTCTGTCTCTTAAGATTTAAGAAAGATGGAGCAGATGTGCTTTTGGGTATTTCTCCCACTAAGTACAATGGAAGAGCCTGGACATTATATATAACACAAACATAAGATGATTCTGAAAAGAAGAGAGACGGCTGACTGACTAATGACTTTGGGAACAGAAGAGCAACTTAGTGGTGAGTTTTCTTTTTGTTTCGTGTTTCTCAGACACAAGTCTCAAGAAGCTGGCATCCCCAAATACCAGTGGGCGCAGACAAAAAAGGCCCTACCAAGAGCCTGCTCTCTCAACCAGAGGACCAGGAAAATGGCAGAAAACTATTAGACAATAATTGGTCTGCTTCTGCCAACAACAAGGAAAACACCATGGTCCCACCCCACCCCTGCCAGCAAAGGCTGGGGAGGCAATATTCCCATCTTCGTGAGGCTGTAATGAGGCACTTCAATTCCCCCCACTCCCTCCAACATGGGTGGTGTCTCAGACCTCCCAGAGGGACCAGAACTTCCACTCCTCCTTGGTGGACAGAGACATCCTTCCCCCTCCCCTGGGTTAGTATCAGAGGAGGTCTAGTAGAGTGGACTTTCCTCACAACCCACTAATAATGAGGTCCCCCCACCCTCCATCAGAAGAGGCCACATGGGGAGCAGTTAAGGGGGCAGCTCCAATGCCTCCCAGCCAGGGGGTGTCAATGGAGCCTAGTACCTAGTATGGAGTGGGAACTCCCAGCCTTGCTCAGCAATAGCTACATTCACTGTTGGAGCAATGTCAGAAGAAGTCAGCTAGAACAGAAGGCTTAATTAAGATCTATCTCTTACAATGCACGCAATATACAAAATGTCTAGTTTTCAATCAAAAATCACTTGTCACATCAAGAACTAAAAAGATCTCGAATGGATGGAAAAAAGAAAATCAGTAGACGCCAACAGCAAGCTGACAGAGATGTTAGAAGTATCTGGCAAAGATTTTAAAGCAGCCATTGTAAAAATGCTTCAGTGAGCAATTAGGAATACATTTCAAACCCCCTTCCCCCCAACCAAAAGTAGGCAGCCAAAAGACTCAGAGAGAAAAACTTGATTTCATCAAACATTTTGAAAAATTGTTGTCAATTTCTGTAGCGATGAAAATAAACTCAAAGTTTTATTTTAACTGACTTGGAAATCTCACTGTCAGTAACGAACAATTTGAGAGTAGAGATGGGTGGTTGGCATCCAGTCTTGGATCCCTGGAGGCCAGAGTGGCCAGGAGGAAGGGAGACCAGTGCTTGGATCAGGCCCGGCATGTGTTCTGAGTGAGCACTTGACAGGTCAAGCAAGAGCAGTGAGTGGTGTGTTAGTACCAAAGTCCAGAAGGCAAGCCAAGAACAGAGTCGAAGAGTTCTGTTTATCCAAGGGAGACTAGACTAGACATAACTTCCAATTAAGCAGGCTGGGGTTAGCGTTCAAGGTGGTCCACCCAACAGAAAGGAGTTCTAGACGGTAAGATACTGAGAGTGTTTCCAAGCTCTAGCGCAGAGGACCTGTTCTGCAGAAACAGCAAAGTGGTTTTATGAACATATATCTTAGCTCAGGTCAGACAGTACTTTAACAGGGAGGCAGGGAGAAGCAGAAGCTGGCTTGCCTGAGTTCTCCACATTGTCAGGGCAGCTAACGTTAGCAAGCTGCTCTAACAGAGGCCTGGCCAGTATCCAGGAGGGTGGGGCAGATAGTCTCAGCTAAATCATAGAACTACGTAATTCTCATGTGATTAGGAGTCAGGGTAAGCCAGTTGTTTAAAATGTGAAAAGCCACTAACAATACACACAGAGCCATAGCTTTCACTCTGTCCTCCAGAGATGGCACTGAGCAAAGTCTGATACCCTCCCTGGTGTCTCAACTATCCAACCCCAGGGCCCGCAAATCCTGGTCACTAGATTTCTCACTTGGGTTCATACATTTCCTTGTGCCTTAACTCCATCTCACCTTAATGAGTAGGCTTTTTTTTTTTTCTTCCCAGGAGGCGGCAGCAGGGGTGGTAAGTGATGGCAGAGGAAAAGACAGAGGGCTAGAAATTGAATGTCAACAGTCAGCTCACCTCTCGCCATCCATAGCTCTTCCATTATTTCACTGCACATTATGGGACCCCCTTTTGACCTAGTTATTGTATGTGACCACTGGCGTTCATCAGTCTTTACTGCTGTTGATATAGTTCCTTGCTTTTCCCAGAACTATTTGGCTTCCTCACAGTTTCCTCTATTCACTGTCCTACCCTTCTACAGAAAGAAAGCCAAATATCTATACTTTATAGAGAGAGATATACTGGGCAGAAGGAAGAGAATTTGGAAAGATAACAAAGTTACAGCCTTACTTTATACCAAAATTACTCCCAATGAATGAAAGATTTACATGTTAATTTAAAAGGAATAATAGGACTTAATTAAACTTAAAAACTTTTGCACAACAAAGGAAACCATAAATAAGACAACCCTCAGAATGGGAGAAAATATTTGCAAATGAAACAACAGACAAAGGATTAATCTTCAAAATATAAAAACAGCTCATGGAACTCAAAATCAAAAAAACAAGCAATCCAATTAAAAAATGGGCAGAAGACCTAAATAGACATTTCACCAAGGAAGACATACAGATAGCCAAAAGGCACATGAAAAGACACTCAACATCACTAATTATTAGAGAAATGCAAATTAAAACTACAATGAGGTATCACCTGCCGGTCAGAATGGCCATTATCAAAAAATCTAGAAACAATGAATGTTGGAAAGGGTGTTGTGAAAAGGGATCCCTCCTGCACTGTTGGTGGGAATGTAAATTGATACAACCACTATGGAAAACAGTATGGAGGTTCCTTAAAAAGCTAAAAATAGAACTACCATATGACCCAGCAATCCCACTACTGGGCATATACCCTGAGAAAACCATAATTCAAAAAGAGACATGTACCACAATGTTCATTGCAGCACTATTTGCAATAGCCAGGACATGGAACCAACCTAAATGTCCATCGACAGATGAATGGATAAAGAAGATGTGGCACATATATACAATGGAATATTACTCAGCCATTAAAAAGAAACGAAATTGAGTTATTTGTAGTGAGGTGGATGGACCTAGAGTCTGTCATATAGAGTGAAGTGAGTCAGAAAGAGAAAAACAAATACTGTATGCTAATGCATATATATGGAATCTAAAAAAAATAAAATAAAAAAATGGTACTGATGAACCTAGGAGCAGAACAGGAATAAAGATGTAGACATGGAGAATGGACTTGAGGACATGGGGTGGGAGGGGGAAGCTGAGGTGAAGTGAGAGTAGCATCAACATATATACACTACAGAATGTAAAATAGTTGGCTGGTGGGAAGCAGCAGAATAGCACAGGGAGACAGCTCGGTGCTTTGTGATGACCTAGAGGGGTGGGATAGGGAGGGTGGGAGGGAGGCTCAAGAGGGAGGGAATATGGGGACATATGTATGCATATGGCTGATTCACTATGGTGTACAACAGAAACTAACACAATATTGTGAAGCAATTATACTCCAATAAAGATCTAGTAAAAAAAAAAAAAGGAATATAAAAAGATGCAGGTGATTATAAAGTAAGGGAGATATTTCTAAGAATAACATGAAAGATAGAAACCATAATAGAAAATATTTAAATGGTTTGAATCTTACTAAAAGTAAAAATTTCTTCATTGTCTTCGTTATCTCTGGGTAGTGATATTCAGGTATTTATATTTTATTTATCTTATTGCATCTCTATTTTTTAAAGTTCTTAGTAAACATATAAAAGGGAAATTATCTTACATGTCCCCTACAATAAATAATATTGAAAGACAAACATCAAATTGAAGAAAAAAACTGCATCATATAGAATGCAATATATAAAGAGTTCTTACACATCAATATGAAAAATACTCAGTTCCCAATAGAAGACCATATAAAAGTTGTTAATACTGTATCACAAAAGAGGCACTACAAATGAGCAGTAAATTTTTTAAATGTTTACTGTAATATCTATTGAAATATTGCAATATAAATGCAAAATGAAACAATAATAAGATACCTTTTGGTGGGTGCCTATCAAAATGCCAAAAAATATTAAATTGGTATAATCTTGTAAATTGGTATAATCTTGGTATAGTCTTTTGGAAAGCCATTCGGTGATGAGTCAAAAGACATCATTTTTTTTTACCCTTGGAATAGTAATTATACGGCTAGTAATTGATCTTTAGGAAAGGATCATAAGTATGTCCAAAGTGAAGATTTTATCCAAAGAATTTTTTCAATAGAAACAAATTCAAGGGCTTCCCTGGTTGCACAGTGGTTAAGAATCCGCCTGCCAATGCAGGGGACATGGGTTCAAGCCCTGGTCTGGGAAAATCCCACATGCTGCAGAGCAACTAAGCCCGTGTGCCACAACTACTGAGTCCATTCGCCACAGCTACTGAAGCCTGCGTGCCTAGAGCCCGTGCTCTGCAACAAGAGAAGCCACCGCAATGAGAAGCCTGTGCACTGCCACGAAGAGTAACCCCCGCTCACTGCAACTAGAGAAAAGCCCACGTGCAGCAACGAAGACTCAATGCAGCCAAAATAAAATAAATTTAAAAAAAAGCAAATTCAAATGTCTCCCCAAATAAGAGATTAGTTAAGTAAATTATGGTATACCATAAGGTAAAAAAAAAAATTTTAATATATATATTCCCTTTATAAATGAATTTTTAGAACAATGTCTGATATGAAAAATATACAGTATATTTTGTTTGGTAAAAAAGTGGTATATAAAACAGTATATATAGTAAATTTTCTTTTTTTGGTCAAAAGAAAATTCATGTATAGAAAAAAGACAAGCAAGATATACATGTCGAGTGTGTATAGTGGTTACCTTTAAGTAGTGGAATTATTTGGCTTGTCTATGTTATATACATTTTTTTAAATTAGCATACATTCTGTGGGAAAATATTGAAACTGTTTTTTACAAAGTTGGTGGCCAGCATGAGTAGATAAAACAAGCCGCACTCTTTGTATAGCCCGTCACTCCTCCACAAAGGGGTGATATTATTTTGCTGACAGCCCTGTAGACCACTCAAACTCATGTTGCAAATCTAGCCATGATGGGAACCAAACCCAGTTCAAGGAGAGAATTTCAAAACGTACTCAAGTGAACAGTTTCTTCTCTTCCAGGATCAGGAGGACAAATGCAATGTCTTCTGTGCAAAAGGGAGAGAATGGTTCAGGTGCACAAATGCTACAGTAATATTTTTGTCCACAGATTCAGAGAGAAAAATCTGACCAAGGAAAGACACACCTTTGGTTTGCCCATTGTGAATTTCGTAGAGAAGTACAGGGAGGGGAGGGGTTGGGGGTTCCATGTGGTTGGTTTTCACTGAATAGCACTGAACCTCGAGAAAGCCCATAAATAATTGGCACTGTTGGAGGGGGAAATTTTATCATGACTTTTTTCTTCCTTTTTTTTTTTTTTAAAGTATAGTAGGCACAGAGCCGTGACACTGCATGTTGTGCAGTAGCATTGGTGTTCCAGCCGATTTTCTCCTGGACAGAGGAACAAGGAGACTAGCAACTGAGATTAGCATCCAGTGACCAATGTCACATTTGCATCTGAAAGTACCCACCACATACAACTGAGGCAGCACTTGTGCAGGAGGAGAAGGGACTTGAATAAATCTTCTCGGGCTGTGTGTCCTGTCCGAGGACTCTGAGTCAAGCCTCATATAGCTCTAGTCTCCAGGAGAGAGCCTTCTGTATTCATTATAAACATCTTATCTCAAGAGAAATATCCCCTATCTCAGGTTAAATAATCCATTTGGTGCCAGATTCCAGGAGCGACATCTTTAGTTCCTCAACCTCTCTCTGTTCGCTTTGTCTTTTTCCCATCCTTTCTGCCGTGTATTGCTCTACCTCATTCACCAGATGGAGGATGTGGTCTGATATTCCTTTGTTTCATCACTTGAAAATGTGTGGGGGAACAGTCCTTGAAGTTGGACAGATGAAATCTCTCTAGCCCTGGGAATCTGATAAATTTTTTCCCTCTCCAAGGATGTGAGTGCAGGACCTTACTTGGTCAATTGTTCTGGTACACAGCTCTGTCCTCTGGGGGTTGGTGGGGGGGGGGGGGGAAGCAGTAGGGACAAAGGAATGGAATTCCACTTCCTCCTCAGGGAAAGAGAAAAACTTGACATTGTGAGTTTTCCCAGGCTTCTTCTGGGACGCCAAAGAAGACTGAATTGCATAATTTCACAAAAATGCAAGATGCAACCTACACCACATCCATAAGCTCTGATAATATAGAGTCAGGGGAATAGAGAAACCGAGAAACATATGCATGATTTCCTGACCTGATTTAAAGACCATGATTGCAAAACCTAAGTGCCTCCAGACCAAAGAACTACATACACAGGCAATGTAACTCACCATGGAGGGATCCTAATGCCACATGGAGTTTTTTCACAATAGCTACTGGGGAGAACCCGGAGACACACATGAGAGTTTTTCCTACTGCAGAGTAATTTCCAGGATTTCCATATTGGAAACCTTGCCCATTCCTCTGATAGAGATCAGTATTTGAAGACAAAGAGAGCTTTTAATATATTGCTATTTATTTAATAGATTTCCTTCTCTGAGCTCTCAGGCTAATTTCTTGATATTCAGTTCTTTGCATTTGTTTGTGTTTAAAATGTGTTGATTATTTCCTGTTCAACAGTAAGGCTGGGCTAAGACCAAAGCTGCTGGGCTTGGGACCCTAGCCAACTGCTCAGAGGGCCTCAACAACTATTCCAGTGGTGGCCCTGGCCCGACAGACTTGAAGGAGAGGGAGTGGGTTTCTATTCAATTAAACAGTTGTTTGTTAGGCATCTATTGTGCTATAACTGTGTTAGAGCCATATACTGAGAATGCAAAGATAAATATGACATAGCCTCTGCCCTTAAGAATGGCATAGTCTTTTTTTTTTATTTTTTAAAAAATAATTTATTTATTTATTTGTGCCAGGTTTTAGCTGCGGCAGGTGGACTCCTTAGTTGTGGAATGTGAACTTTTAGTTGTGGCATGTATGTGGGATCTAGTTCCCCGACCAGGGATTGAACCCAGACCCCCTGCATTGGCAGTGTGGAGTCTTAACCACTGTACCACCAGGAAAGTCCCAAGAATGTCATAGTCTGATGGGAAAATACTTATAAAAATGGATTAATGTAATATGATAACTGCTAAATTGGTACTGTGAATGAACACTATTTTTATACGCTGACCTTGAGGGGAAGGGAGGGCCTTAAAAAATCCCTCAGCAGCAAAAATCATGATCTGAAAGAATTTATCTAGACTTATTACAGGGATTCCTTTCTTTGACTTCCAATTCAGTGGTGTCCAAAGTAGGTGTGGGTACCCTAGGAGGTGCAGAAAATAATCACGCAGATGCAGAAATAAAATATTATAACTTATGTTTATGCTTGTTAATGTATTCTTTAAATTTTTATTTTTTGCATTTATTTTATCATATGACAGAATGGTTCAGTAGTAAATGTTTATCATTTACAAAAATAATGTACTGTATTGGGCAGTGCACACTCCAAAAATTTTGACATGAAAGTGTGAACAAAAGTTTGAAAACTATTAAGCTCATCTGCAAGGCCTTACATCATCTTCCCTCAGGGCTTTGGACAGTTTGCCTGTGTCTCAGCAGCTCAAGCTCACCTGACTGTCTTCCATCACCTCTGCTAGGCAAAGAGAGGACCCTCAAATTAACTTCCTCCTTTGAAGGCTGCCTGTAATTATATGATTCCGCCTTCCCTTTATGTCATAAAGGGATGAGGAGGCAGACATCCAGATAAGCGAAATAACTTGTCCAACTAATACTACTAATGTACTCTCTGGCAGAAATTAAGAAATAAAGCAAAACAACCCTGAATTGGCTGAGGTGTTCTACTAATGAGAAACCAGCCAAAGTCTTAAGCAGAAAAGCAAAAATCACAAATCCTGTTGCTACAAGAACTATAAAAGCCATG
The DNA here is from genome assembly GCF_937001465.1 of Orcinus orca. Taxonomy (NCBI): domain Eukaryota; kingdom Metazoa; phylum Chordata; class Mammalia; order Artiodactyla; family Delphinidae; genus Orcinus; species Orcinus orca. Next base: position 14,523,648 of record NC_064559.1, on the reverse strand, counting down.
AGATGAATGAGACAGGGTAAATGAATCAGCATAACTAATGGCTATTTGTGGAATTCTGTAGTCATACAAGTCTCAGTTAAAAGCCCAGCTTTGCCACTGAGTATCTGTGAGATCTAAGAACTTACCAAACTCTTTTAAGTATATCGGTTGCTGTTCTTGGGTTGCAAGGAATAGAAACTACTTCTGACTAACACAAGCATTCCCGAAAGGAATTTGTTGGAAGGAAACGAGGTCATTTCCAGAGTCAAAGGAAGAGCTGAAACTCAGCCTTTGCAAAGGAGAAGATCTAGGCAGTCCCAGAGATCCAGTTCCAGTGATGTGAAATCTGTTGTAACTTTAGGATACTCAGCTCTGACAACTTCACTCTAACTGATTTTGAATCCTGTGTCTCCCAAAATTCAAATTCTTGGGATAGAGATTCTAATTGGCCTTCTTGGTCACTTGTCTACCTCTGTGGTTCTGGGATTGGACAGAGCTGGGATTTATATATGGAAAAAAATCCACCCCTCCACAAACCCTGAGAATTAGATGATCAGCACCTCCACAACAAAATACAAATAAGACACATTGAGATGGTAGAAGAGGCAGAGACAAGTCCTTTCCCAGGACCCCACCACAGGCATGGCAACCCACAACCAGGAGGGTCTCCCTAAAACAAGGAACTCTCCCTTGAGGAATGAACAGATTGTGCCCCACATCAGAAACTCTGATCCTTGGAGCCAACATGGAAACATAAGCCCCCAAAACATCAGGTTTTGAAAACCAGCAGGGATTAGGGTCAGAAGAATGATAGAACTGTAGAGAATAGGAAAATATAATATTTATATTATATGTTTTATTAATATATATATTTTGTTAATAATATATAATTATTAACAGACGTAAAGGGAGATATTGACAGTAATACAGTAATTGTACTATGACTTTAATACTTCATTTACATCAATGGATAGATCATACAGACAGAAAATCAGTAAGGAAACATTGGCCTTAACACATTAAACCAGACAAACTTAATAGATATATACAGAACATTCTATACAAAAGCAGCAGCATACACATTCTTCTCAAGTGCACATGGAGCATTCTCCAGGATAGATTGCATGTTAGCCCTCAAAACGAGACTCAATAAATATTAAAGATTGAAACCATATTTTCCAGCCACAATGGTATGAAAATAGAAATCAACAAAAAGAAGAAAACTGGAAAAAATACAAACTTGTGGAGATTAAACAACATGGTACTAAAACCAAAGGGTCAACAAACGAATCAAAGGGGGAATAAAAATTACCCTGAGAAAAATGAAACTGGAAATATAACATTCCAAAATCTATGGGATGCAGCAAAGGCAGTTCAGAGATGGAAGTTCATAGCAATAGGGGCCTACCACTAGAAATAAGAAAAATCTCAAATAAACAATCAAACTTTACATCTACAGGAACAAGAAAAAGAAAAACAAACAAAGCCCAAAGTTAGTAGATGGAAGGAAATAATGATTAATTGAACTAAGATAATGTTTGCAAAATCCCTAATACAATACCTGCACTTAGTAAGTGTTCAATTTCTATGAATTATATGAGAGACCATATGGAAATTATTAAAAGGTCAAGGTTCTTTTCTTATACAGTATTGGTAGAAGTGGCTTTCACCGAGGGATCTATTTGATTGAATGCCAATGATGGAATGAATATTGGAAGGGAATGTGATAATATAATTACTCCAGTGAGAAATTTCAGTTACTTTTATGCCTGCTTTGTGCATGGCGTCCCACTCATCATCATATTTCATTGTTCTTAAACTCTGTGATTCCAAATGCAAATTTGCAAAAAATAAAAAAAAAAAATCACCCTTTTAAGTCACCCCCCTCCGCATTTGCTCTTTCCATAAGTCTTGAGGGTCTTTACATGGTTTCCCTGAACTCTCCAAGGACATGTTGGGTTTGAGAAGGAGGAACAAATTCTGCTTTTGAGAATAAGCTACTCACAGGAGGTATCAACATGAAACTAAACAGTCAATTTTGTAAAAAAGCAGTCAAACTCATAGACAGAATTTTAGATAATTAATGGAATTTTTTAGTCATTGGGCTGAATTAAATGCATATTCAAACATCACATCAACATAACCTCAGATTTGGTATTAATTTGTTCCAGGGTTGATAAACAGGCTCCAGTTGTACAATTATTATCGGCTAAATGACCCATGTCCCCACATTTGGTCATGATTTGTGATGCATGATGAATATGCACATGGAGAGGGAGGTGGTGTGGCCAAGTGGAGAGATTGTAAACAAGTAGAGTCAGGGCAGGTGGGATGTACCATGACCCCACCTCTGCCCTGACAGCATTTTTATCTCCCTGGCATTGTCCTAATCTCTGCCCTGGGACACATTTATCCCAGAACAGAAAGTCTTGTGAGAAAGAGCCTTGAAATGGGGGTAGTTAAAGGGTTGTTCAAGATCAAGATGACCAGAAAAATATTCAGAAAATATTCAGAGGAGGTTCCAGCCAGTCTGTGCAAAAATAAACAGATGGCTCTTGCATGCAAATGTGAGTGATGCTTATATGCACACGAGTAAAGGTTCCTGCTGACAAAGCAAAAGGGGAAACTGGAGCAATGCGCTGGGTAATTCAAGCAACAGGCTCGTTGTGTCTAGCTGAGCTGCGTGATTCAGCAAGGTCTGGGAGCAGAGCTTCAGCAAACCAGTTCTTTGATGTGTGGAGTTCCTTTGAGCTGGATTTAGCAACCTCCTCCTCCCACCGGCAGGCCATTGCCTTGAACAGTCTCTCCCTCCCCTCCCCATTTCACCAGCTCACCGTGTCCTTCAAAACAGACAAACAATATTCCACAGAGACACTGGGGAGATTGCAGGCAGTTCTTTCCCTCCTCCTTCTGATACCCTTAAAAATAAAACACACTATCACCAGACATTCTGACACTTCAGATAGCTTATTGTGCGCATGAAGTAAATGACAATGAACTGGTGTCTTCCTGTCTGAAAGTTAGGCAGATACCTAGGGCAGTAGCTTTTTTTGGTTTCATTTTGTTTTTTGTTTTTACTGTCTCAGGCCATTAAATGCTTGAAAACTACAGAAAAGCAAGTTTTAAAAATGGTGAATTTAGTGAGTGAGTAAACCACAGTTTCACCCAATTTTTAAGCCAAGATGAATTTAGTATACATACACACACACACACACACACACACACACACATACATTCATATGTACATGTGTTCAGTAGACAAAATGCTCTTTAAATAGCAAGGCCCCTGAGTACATTTAAAATATGATTTGATTTGCAACATGTAACTTAAATATAACCTTTGGGAAATGCATTCTTTGCATAACTTGTGGCAAATGTACAAAGACAATGTTTAAAAGCTATCAAAATCTTTGGCTGAAGAGTAGTCAGCTACGTATATCTTTGGTTTACAGACGCTAAACATCCAGATAGCTTCCAAAATGTGTTTCTAAAAGAAAAAAACCAATGTTTCCCCAAACCTCCCCTTGGCCCATTATTCTGGTTCTCAGAATTTGGCCCAAACCTCATCTTTGAAATTTTCTTTCTCGTTACTCTCCTACACAATTCTTCTACTTCTGTTTCTTACAAACTAAATAACTAAACATTTCAAAGTGCATAGGATATCTATGAAGGCTATGGAATCATGGACTGAAATATAGGATTCTCTGTGGGTCTCAGGCCTAGGGGGTTGGAAGTGTTGCAGAAATTCAGGGGGGGGGACGTGTGGTTCTCAGTGAGAGGTCATCTTTCCTTCACTCTCTGTCTCTCTCTCCCTCACACATGTTACCGAGTCCAAGCTTGTACTGCTCACTGCACGACAGGCCAATAAATCAAGAGACAAGTTTTGGGGCAAGGAATAGAAACTTTACTCAGAAAGCCAGCAGACCAAGAAGATGGTGGACAAGTGTCCCAAAGAACCATTTTGTCTGGGCTGGATGCTAGTTTCTTTTATTTATTTATTAACTTATTTATTTTTGGCTGTGTTGGGTCTTTGTTGCGGTGCACAGCCTTCTCATTGCAGCGGCTTCTCTTGTTGTGGAGCACAGTCTCTAGGCACGTGGGCTTCAGTGGTTGTGGCTCGTGGGCTCTATAGCACAGGCTCAGTAGTTGTGGCGCACAGGTTTAGTTGCTGTGTGGCATGTGAGATCTTCCCGGACCAGGGCTTGAACCCATGTCCCCTGCATTGGCAGGTGGATTCTTAACCACTGTGCCACCAGGGAAGCCCTGCTGGTTTATTTTATAGAGCAAAGAGAAGGATGTAAAGTATAAAAGGCAATAAGTTGTTACAAATATTTCCTGGTTCTGGCCAGACTCTGGAGGGTATGTGTTAACTTCTTCTTTCCTGCAGCCGTTTATAGGTGGGCCGGGTCAGGATGTTTCCTGTGAGCTAAACAAAGGTATTTTAGCTTAAGGTATTTAGCAAAGGTATTTTAGTATTATGTATACTTCAAGCTATAGGCAACATCCCTTTAGTGAGTAACTTGTAGCAAAACCAATAGAATACAAAGGTTAAAGAAATGGATCCAATATGGAGTCACATTTGTTTTTCCCTGTTACACAAATACACACACACACACATACAAAAACTTCTGTAGACATTAGTACCACCAGGTGCTAATAATAAGGGAAGACCCAACCTGATGCTGAGGAACCAGAATGAATGTTGTGCACAGGTCCTACTTTAAAAAATATTTTGACCAAGTAGATCTCAGGGATCACTGGCGTGAGTCCTGTGTTAGAATCAGAGCAACATGGGTTCAGTCTTCCTCAGTGGCTAAAGTGTGCTTTGCTGTCCAGTTTTCATCTTAGGACCTGCGTGGTGCTTTCTGCCTTTCAAGCTGTCTTGAATATCAAAGTTTGAATTCTACCTTCGATCATGACACAGACTAACCCCATCTGTCCAACATGCACTGTTGCCCATGTCTAGGGGCAAGGGGACCTCAGTCGAAATAAACTCTGACCTACTGCCCTGACCACTGTGTCCTTGTGCAAAAGCCAAACATCCATCCTTCTGTGCAAAAGCACCACCTCTACTGTGCACCACAGCCTTCAGCTCAGTGTTCTACACAGAGGGGATCAGGGAATATTTGAGTATATAGAGGAGTTCGATAACTCTCTGAGTGGAAAAACAAAACAGAAATGTAAAGAATCATTTGTATGATAAGCTGAATTTTTACGTTTTAATTCAAACATGTTAAAACTACACAGGGAAGTTTATGTTCAGTGCCCCTTTCTCCTCGAAGTATCTCTAGGCAATGAAGCAACTTTGGACCACTGCTGACCCCTCCCTGGCAGGGGGGCTCAGAATGACCCAGAGAACAGTACGAGACTGAGGTCAGGAGCCTTGGATGACTCAAACATTCTATAGGAGCTCTGTGACCTGGGTCAAATTAAATTTTGTGAACCCCAGTGTTTTCATTTGCTCATAACAGGTTTTGAGGATAAAATGTGATATCAATATGAACCTATTTTGGCCATTGTCACTTTTTATACGGCCTTTTTATTTTTCTGCTGGTAATATAGAGGCACAAAGAGCTTAACCTAAAAGATCTGAGAGGTCAACTGGTGTAGCTTCTTATGTAAAAGCAACATTAAAATCTAAACTGTGCAAGATGATGGTCTACATATTATAAAGCTTTCCAGAAATGGAAAATTCACAAACACTCTTGGTAGGATGTTCAAAGATTTAATTACTTGGATCCTGGAAAGGCTTTATAACATAGTTTGTGCTGCCTTTAGGTCCTATGGTATCTATCAAAACAACTAGCAATTAACTCCTGATGTAAATAGACCTGTCCCTTTTTTGTTCACAGTGGTGTCTCTAGCTATCCTTTCTGAAGGGTCAGGGCAAGTCTGAGATGATAGGCTGTGAATGGTTACTTCTTGCTGCCTGTGGTCCATAGTAGGGGTGTCACCCATGGAACAGTGACAGGAAATACAGTCCCTCCTGACTTTCCCTGAGGTAACCCTACACTGGACCTCAATAAAGTCATGAAACATTAAAAAAAAATTTTTATTGAAGTACAGTCAATTTACAATGTTTTGTTAATTTCTGCTGTACAGCAAAGTGATTCAGTTATACATATATATATATATACATATACATTCTTATTATATTCTTTTTTATATTTTATAGTGTTTATTTTTTCCATTATGGTTTATCACAGGATATTGAATATACTTCCCTGTGCCATACAATAGGACCCTGTTGTTTATCCATTCTGTATATAGTAGTTTGCATCTGCTAATCCCAACCTCCCACTCCATCCCTCTACCTCCTCCCCACCCTTAGCAACCGCAAGTCTGTCCTCTATGTCTATGAGTCTGTTTCTGTTTCATAGACAAGTTTATTTGTGTCATATTTTAGATTCCACATATAAGTGGTATCATATGGTATGTGTCTTTCTCTTTCTGACTTACTTCACTTAGTATAATAATCTCTAGTTCTATCCATGTTGCTGTAAATGGCATTCTTTTTTATCACTGAATAGTATTCCATTTTATATATGTGTATATATATATATATATATATATATTACCACATCTTCTTTATCCATTCATCTGCTGATGGACAATTAGGTTGTTTCCATGTCTTGGCTGTTGTGAATAGTGCTGCTATGAACACATGGGTTCATGTATCTTTTTGAATTAGAGTTTTGTCTGGATATATGCCTTAGGAGAGGGATTGCTGGATCATATGGCAACTCTATTTTTAGGTTGTTTTTTTTCCGCGGTACACGGGCCTCTCACTGTTGTGGCCTCTCCCATTGCGGAGCACAGGCTCCGGACGTGCAGGCTCAGCGGCCATGGCTCACAGGCCCAGCCACTCTGCGGCATGTGGGATCCTCCTGGACCGGGGCACGAACCCACGTCCCCTGCATCGACAGGTGGACTCTCAACCACTGCGCCACCAAGGAAGCCCTATTTTTAGGTTTTTGATGAACCTCCATACTGTTTTCCATAGTGGCTGCACCAACTTACATTCCCACCAACAGTGTAGGAGGGTTCCCTTTGCGACATGAGATATGTTTAATGAAGGGCTTTAGTTGACGATTCTACAGTTCTGTAGAGTGGGGAAGAGAACTGTGGTATTGCGATTTATAATAAGAAATATATATGAGGTCTTCATCCTCATTTCTGATACAGAGCTCCTAAAACACTGGGAATTTCCTAAGTGGTGAGAGCCATAAAGATGTCTTATGCCTTTTGTTATGTTAACGAGGTGAGTTTTGGACCGTAACTAAGGTTGGGGCCAGTTGCCAGGAAAATGAAGCATGTGATTACAGAGTTGGAACTTTTAGTCCCAACCCCTGACCCTGGGGAGGAGAGAGAGACTGGAGGTTGAATCAATGCCAATAGCCAATGATTTTAATCAGTCATGCCCATGTAATGAAGCCTCCATAAAAAAGCAAAAGGTTGGGATTTGGAGAGATTCTGTGTTGGTGAATATGTGGAGATTGGAGGAGAGTGTGAGCCTGGGGAGGGCATGGAAGCTCCGTGCCCTTTTCCCACACCTTGCCCTAGGCATCTCTTCCATAAAGTAAAACGTTTCTTTGAGTTGAGCCACTCTAGCAAATTAATGGAACCCGAGGAGGAGGTTGTGGGAACCTCCATAGCCAGTCAGTCAGAAGTCCAGGTAACAACCTGGGCTTGCGAATAGCATCTGAAAATGTGGGACTGAGCCCTTAACCTGTGGGATCTGACAGTGTTGGAATTGAGATGAATTGTAGGACACCCAGCTGGTATCCCATAATTGTTTGGTTATGTGGGTAATCCTCCAGCCCAACACACACACGTTGGAACCTTTAAGGAAGGAAGAAGTATTGGTATTCTCCCCAGGTTATTTCCTTGGCCCTTCTGGATCACACAAAGGTCAAGGTTTCACTGCCTAGGCCTGCTGGGAGAGGCTTCCCTTGATGTTTCCCAGGTGACTTGAGGGTGCCTTGCAGACTTCTCTTGGTCCTAAACTCTCTACTCACCTCCCTCTTCTAAGACTCCTTTCTTTTTCACTCCTTTCTGCTTCTAGTGCCGTCACAATTCCCTCCCAATGGAAATCATTAAGTTCCAAGCTCAGGTCTTGTCAATTCCACAGCCTTCATCACTGAATGTCAATGATGAAGGGGCAGGGAACCACCCCTGTGTTTGCCTGTCCTTCAGGATCTAGTCCCATATATGGGGAGGCAGAAGCTCTAGAGTTTCTTCTCCAGATGGTGGCTACATGCCCTGAATGTATGCGGATTGACCTCCCTCTTTTTGGTCTGCAAGAGAAATCGTTATTCTTCCCACTGACATAACTTGGACTCTCTTTCTTGTGAAATATTTTAATCACCTTTATTATGCAGAGGGAGAATTGATGGCTCCTTCTCTGCCCTGAGATAATTCACAACCCATCTTATATGAACTTGATACTGAAGAGCAGCATGTCTAATTACTTCTCCTTAAGGTCCTCAGAGGTGGTGGTGGTGGAGACGGTGGGCTGGAGGAATAATCTCAGTGGACACCATCATGGTCATCATCGTGATGTATTGAGTATTGGCTATGTGTCAGATATAATAATAATAACAACAACTCTAATAGCTGACACTTTTGATTGCTTGCTATGTGCCAGATCATGACATAGAGGCTTCACCTGTATTACATGTCATTATAACTTCATGATAACCCTATATTGTAAGTACTATTGTTACCTCCATTGCATAGAGCAGGACACTGATAAACTGGTATGAAGCAATTATACCCATGGTCGTAGCCAGTAAGAAGTAGACCTGTGTTCACACCCATGTCTGATGAACTCCAGTGATTTATCCATTATACTCACTGTGGTTGGCATTTCCTAAGAATGGTTCATTGACTGATTTTCAAAAGAATATTTAGATCCTTGATATTTAACTCACAAGGTGTAGTTATGTGCTGTTGTTCGGTCCTGAGCAATCACAGCTGTCTACAATAAAGAAAGTATGAGCATTCGCAGTTGAAATTTACCCTAACTGAAATGGTGTTTTTAAAAAGCCTCCCTTTCTGACTTGCTAAGTGAATTTAATGCTCCAAATGGGTGCCAAATTGGCAGCCCATGGGATAAATTCCACTCTTTATGCAAGAAATAGACACAGTAGCCATGTGCTTCAACCATAACCTTGAGGGACCTTCTCTGTAGAACATAAGGCTGATGCATCCTTCACATCTCATTCCATCTTGGCCCCCATGAGCCCTGCTGATGTGGGTGCTGGGCCAGTAGTTATAATTGTGCTAGAACCTTTAGAGCTGTAATTCCCCAAACCTGTCTGTATATCAAAATCACCTGGGGACTTAAAAAATATACAGATTCCTGGGCAATCTCCAAACTTTCTGAATTAGAACATGGCCAGGAATGTGTATGTATTTTCTACATTCTGTTCCATGTTTGGGAACCATGGCACTGGGAGCTGTGTTCCCTGTGGACTACTGCCTGTTTTTCCTGTAGAGTCAGCAACCATCTGCTTGCTTATTTACCCTCTACCTTCAAGCACATACTATGAAGCAAGTGCCTTGCTAGTGTCAGAAAAACTGGAGAAAATGTCAGGCTTTGTCAACTGAAGTCAATATTTACTTGAGAAGCCTGTTGGCACATCTGTGTTACCAGCAAATGTCTTTCCAAACTGCTCAAAAAAAACCTCAACCTTAATCAGCAGGCTATATTTAAACACAGCCTCATCTTCTAAGTTGCATTCGCGTTTTTGTTAACATGTTTTCCTCATTACTTCTCTCAGTGTATTCCATTGTTTGATTATTTATTTCTCAAGAATTGTTTCCAGAGACTGAAAGGCAAACAAAATGAAGCATGGTTAGAAGTAGACTGAAAAAAAAAAATCCCAGCCTCTTTGATAGAGACTAACATAATAAGCTTTTTGGCAGTTGTTTGAAAGAAGTATTATTCCAGTACAGTAACTTTGTGGTGATTGCTGTAGAATTGGCAATGTTGCAGATCTATGAAGATTATAGGCAAGAAGGAAGACGTAAAATAAGACAAATTCTTTTGCAAGTGTTGGGGGAGAAGGAAAGGGAGGATGGAGAGAGAAAAATGTGCACACGATCCTGATTTTGGATGCTCTTAGTATTATCTGCTTCCTTTTGGCCTGATGTTTTTATTCATTATGTATAACCTATGTGTGGAAGAGTCCTCTAGTTACGTTAGGTAAGATTTTGCACTAGCTAGAGTCAGAAATCTGGAAAAATACCCTCGACAGGATAATCACAAATAATCGTTTCTCCATAATAAGGACTCTTAACGATGTTAGAGGGAGAGATTTAATAAATAGAAAATTGCATCTATAGGCCTGAGTTCTACAATGTGCCTCTGTGCTTCACACTCTATCAGAGAAGTCTTACCCTGACATCACTGATAGTTGGACTTTCCTTAAGAAATGCAATTTTATCCCATAAACAAATTTTATTCAGAACCTTCCTTAGCTTGGGCTGCTATAACAAAATACCATCAACAGTGTGGCTTAAACAACAAACATTTATTTCTCGCAGTTCTAGAAACTGGGAATTCCAAGATTAAGATGCCAACAGATTTGGGGTCTGGTGACAATCCAGTTGCTGGTTTGCAGATGGCTGCCTTCTTGCTGTATCCTCACATGGCACAGAAAGATCATTTCTCTCATGTCTCCTCTGTAAGGGCATTAATCCCATTCAAGAGGACTCCACACTTATGGTCTGATTATCTCCCGAAGTTCCCATCTCCAAATACCACTACATTGGGTGTTAGAGCTTCAACATATGGATTTGGTGGGGAGGTTGGGACACAAACATTTTGTCCATAGCAGAATCCCAATATATAGGACAGATAAAAAACTGTGCTTTTCAGATGGAAGTGGGGCAGGGGCAAAGCTCCTGCTATGCAGCTTCCCCTACCTTATGCACCTATTGGGAATTTGGGGGTCCTCTAAACATCATGACTTGGAGCCAAAGAACGAGTGCTTGTGAGGGCTTTTCTCCACTGGGCCCACAGGGCTCTCCATTGACTGCTATAGGCCCTGCTCCCTCTCCTGCTGTTTTTTTTTTTTTTTCTGTTGTTGTTTGTTTGTTTTTTGCCTCTGATCAGTTCAGGACTCTCCTCCATGCAGGGCCTTAATAAGATATTCTGTTATGAGGACGTCATCTGTTGTGGCCATAATCCATATGGGAGACTGTCATTTCCTCAGGTGTGGTTTGCCCTCCCATACCAGGCTGCTGTTTTCCTAGGATAACACTCCCTATTCTACCTCCTACCTCATTCATCCAAGGCTCTGATTGCCCATGCTGAATCCAGTTCTGATTATGCAGGGGAAGTATCTCCCTCCAAGGGGAATCTGTTTTTCTCTTTAGTGTACAATGCAACAGTCAAAGAATGGTTACAGACTTTGGGGGCTAAAGCTTATAACATTGGGGGGTGGGGTGGCTCTTTTTTAAGAAAAGTGATAGAAATGGACAAATACAAAATGCTAGGCTCTCTTCCAGAACCTTGGAAGCAGCCAATACAAATGAGGGGGTCCTGAAGCTCGTTTGAATAGCTTCAGAGTGAGCCCCCTTCCAAGAGTACTTTTCTTTTAAAGAGTTTATTTAGTTATTGCTGCGCTGGGTCTTCGTTGCTGCAGGGGCTTTCTCTAGTTGTGGCACGTGGGCTTCTCATTGCGGTGGCTTCTGTTGTTGCGGAGCACAAGCTCTAGACACGCAGACATCAGTAGTTGTGGCACACGGGCTTAGTTGCTCCACAGCATGTGGGATATTCTCGGACCAGGGCTCGAACCCATGTCCTTGCATTGGCAGGCAGATTCTTAACCACTGTGCCGTCAGGGAAGTCCTCCTAAAGTACTTTTATATCTCCCTCCAGAACCCACATGCCCCTCTTTTGACAGCTATTCCAGCCTTTGCCTCCTGGGATCATGAATGAGAGAGGTTCATCTCATTCTCCAAGAGACAACTCCTCTTCCTAGAAGAGCTTATGCATACACCTCATCTGCAGAAAAAGAAAAAAAAAAGACTCAAAATGTGACAAGAGTTAAATAAATTTAAATCTAATTGAATCAATCCCATTGAAAACAAATAAAAAAGTATTGATGAGGAGGAAACCACAAATGGAAAGATTCTATCCGCCCATTGAAAACAAAGGATTCTTGCTCTTTGAAGTTAAAGGGAAAGAGAAAAGCTTAGCTAAATCAAACCTATAAAGACCCAAGGCCCCCTTTAAACTCTGGCCCCATTAACCAAAAGCTATGGGATCCTTTCTAATGAATTACCACACAAAGAATGTGAGCACTTGTGTGGAGGTGGGTTATTTCCAGAATAACAATGGCAATCAATAGTCTTGTAGGGAAGAGTCACCTATAAGAGTCAGAGGTCTGGAAGGTCATCCGTTTAGGATGGGATGACTTTGTTACCCAGGAAGCTGAAGTTGTCACAGGGTTTTAATTGACCCTGGATGGAGAGAAGATTATCAATTTAAGTCAGATTTTCCATATATTAATGACTGTGCCTGGCAGATCCAGATCCAGACATATGTATCAATGTCTTTTTCACATGATACCATTTCTTTTATCTTTAATATTAATGCTAAATAAAAGGAAATGCTTTGAAGATGCGTTGTAAATACTATTTTTAGTAAATAAACCAAGAATGTTTTTAAAAGGAAGAAAGCAGTGTGAGGTTCAAAGTCTAAAATAAGATTTTGGGGGGAGGTTACAAAATAAAACAACAACTTCTCATCAAATGTTGGAGGACACCAAGAGGTACTAAGGATTGAAAATGAATAATTGCAATGAAAGAAGTCTGGGAAAAGATGTGTGTGTGTTGTGGAGGGAGGGAGAGAGGCTCATTTAGTGGTCTGAAAAAAGATAAGGCGCTCAATACAGGGGATGCTGACTTCCTGTCTTCTTTTCCATCTCTACTGCAAAGAATACAAGGGGAAATGAGTTTCAACTAGAGCTAGAAGAATTTATGCTAGACGAAGTATTTCCTGACAATTGATGGCATGTTAATGTGGGTTCATCGGTGGGGTCCTAGGTACCTGAGTTGTGGTCCTGAGTGGTTAGAGGGGAAAGGTAGAGGAGTGAACCAAAGTGGGCAGGTTGAAGGTGGTTATTGGGAGGCCCTGGTCCCTGGGAAGATTTTGGATGGGTCAATAGGAGACAGGTTCCTTCCTGGCTTGAGTGGGATCTTCCTGTTTCATGTATATTGGGCATTCCAATATGGGGCAGTAATGAACAGTGGTAGAGAACGGCTCCCAGAGAGACAGACAGCCAGGTTTGAACCAGCCTGTCGTTTACTGGCTATGTCATCTTGGGCAAGTATCAGGTTCCTCAGCTATAAAATAAGGTCAAGGATAGTAGCCACTTATTTGGATTATTATGAAGGGATTAATTTAGATAATATACACAAAGCATTCAGCCTAGTGATTAGAACTTAGTAAGTACTCAACTTTTATTATTTTGGGGTGAACAAGATAGATTCCCCTATTTATATCCTTTATTACTTAATAGATTTTTTTTCATATCTTTCTGCAGCTGCTCATATTTTCTCTGCTCTGACACCTTCCATTCCCTCCCTGCCTACATCTGCCTAGGAATGCCCTTACCCCATGTTTCATATTAGCCCATTATAGTGGGTTGAATGGTGCCCATCAAAGATATGTCCACACCCAATTCCCCAGAACCTGTAACTGTTACCTTATTTGGGAAAAGGGTCTTTGCAGGTATAAATAAATTAAGGATCTGGAGGTAAGTGGATCATCCTGGATTATCTGGGTAGGCACTAAATCCAAGGACAATTTTCTTATAAGAATGAGGCAGAGGGCATATATTCAGAGAAAACTCTAATTCAAAAAGATACATGCACCCCCAATGTTCATAGCAGCACTGTTTACAATAGCCAAGACATGGAAGCAACCTAAATGTCCACCGACAGATGAATGGATAGATAAGGTCTGGCATATATATATATAATGGAATATTATTCAGCCATAAAAAAGAACAACATAATGCCACTTGCAGCAACATGGATGGACCTAGAGATTATCATATTAAGTGAAGTAAGTCAGAAAGAGAAATACAAATATCATATGATATCACTTATATGTGGAATCTAAAAAAATGATACAAATGAACTTATCTACAAAACAGAAATAGACACAAAGACATAGAAAACAAACTTATAATTACCAAAGGCGATGGTGGGGGGAGGGGGAGAGATAAATTAAGAGTTTGGGATTAACATAAACACACTACTATATATAAAATAGGAAATGACAAAAACATACTGTATAGCACAAGGAACTATATTCAATATCTTGTAATAACCTATAATGGGAAAGACTCTGAAAAAGAATAGATATATATAACTTTTTTTATATATATTAACTTTTTATAACTGAATCACTTTGCTGTATACTTGAAACTAACACAACATTGTAAATTAACTCTACTTCAATTAAAAAAAAAAAAAAAGAATGGGGCTTCCCTGATGGCGCAGTGTTTGAGAGTCCACCTGCCGATGCAGGGGACAGGGGTTCATGCCCCGGTCCGGGAAGATCCCACATGCCGCGGAGTGGCTGGGCCCGTGAGCCATGGCCGCTGAGCCTGTGTGTCTGGAGCCTGTGCTCTGCAACTGGAGAGGCCACAATGGTGAGAGGCCCGCGTACCGCACAAAAAAAAAAAAAAAAAAAGAATGAGGCAGAGAAAGATTTGACAGACAGAGGAGGAGAAAGCAATGTGACCCTAGAGAGATTGGAATGATGCCACCACTAGCTGAGGAATGCTGACAGTCACTAGAACCTGGAAGAGGCAAAGAAGAGATTCTCCCCTCCAGCCGTCAGAGAGAGCATGTCCACGCTGCCACCCCTTGATTTCAGACTTCTGGCCCCCAGAACTGTAAGAGAACACATTTCTTTTGCTTTAAACCACCTTTTGCTTTAAATCAACTAGTTTGTAGTGATTTGTATGGCAGCCACAACTCACCCATTTTAGGACAGAATGTTTGGTGGTGAGTCTGGTGTGGGAAGAGGAAAGTAGAAAGAAAATTTTCCCAAAGGCACTCCCACTTTCTCCTTCCTGCTTTCCTCCTGCTTTAGCTTCTGCAAGTCCCTGGTCTCACCAGCATCTTCCTTCTACAGACAGCATTCTTTCTCCACTAAAGAGCTCCCACCAATCCTAACTCCTGTGATAAAAAGCTCAGTCTCAGTCTAGTTTTTCTATGAACTGTAAATAAATCTCATTTCTGTCCTTTGTAAAACCAAAGAGACAACATCTCAGTGAGGAAAATAAAAGATTGAATAAGGGAGACCAGCATAGAAGATGAGCTTTTATGACTATTTTCTAAAGCTACTAGACATACAAGCCCCTGAAAAGGCTAATATGCATGGCTTCACAGCCCAGAGATGCGAAAAGTTGTGAGTGTGATTTTTGTTCAAATTGGGAGAATGAAACATCAGATTGGAGGCTTCAGGTGATCAGAGTGGAGAAGAGGATATGAACCATGTGATGCTGACACTACATGGCATTTTGGTGGCTGCATTTTCTCTGTGTCACTGAACTGTCTGCCCCAGTCCTAGCATTCTGGGCTTAGAGCCTCAAGTACTCTGTCTGGTGCCACCAGGACCCAACTTCTTGCTTTTCTTCATTGTCACCCAGTGCTCTCTTTCTCTCCGCATCGACTTCTTCCAGACTCTCTCCATGATTAAACTGCCAGCCATCTTCCCAGCCTTCATAGTAGCTCTTGTCTCTCTCCCTCTTGGCTGGTAGGCTAGGATAATCACCCAGGAAATATTTGTTGAGTTAACCAGCATCCCCAGTTTGACCCAGTTCCAGGATCCCTCTCTCTTGAGTACCATCATCAGAGGTGGTACCCAATCTGGCCTGTTGGAGGCTCATGGGCAAAACCAGGGTGGAACTAGATTATCACTGGTCTCTCCCAGCTCTGAGCTTCTCATGTTCTGTTTTTCAATCCGTGGAAATAGTAAAAAGAAAATAAAGCAAGTGCCTGGGAATCAGCCTGGGCAAGGAAGTATTTCTATGGATTCTGTTGGAAGAAGCCACAGACCCCATAACTCATAACACATGAAGTTCTGGCCCTAAATCTCCCCCACGGTCACAGCCAAGCATTTCAGGAACTGAGATCCTTTAGAATAGAAAGGGGAGGACATGTGTTCCTGGCATCCTAAGTTGGAACTTTTAGTGCGTTTTTTCCACAGATATAGTTATACGTGGTGATTAGGGCTTAATAACAGTAACAACTTATATTTGTAGAATGTAAGAGTGTAAGTATTATCAACTCATTTTCATAAGAACCTTGTGAGGTAGATACTTGGGTCAGTCAAGGTTAACTCAGAGAGACAGAACTACTTGGAGCCACATATAATAATATTACTGCGTCCAATCTCGTACTGTTCACTGCACAACAGGCCAGTAAATCAAGAGATGAGCTTTTGGGGCAAGGGGTAGCGACTTTACTTGGAAAGACAGCAGACCAAGAAGATGCAGACTAGTGTCCCAAAGAACCACCTTACGCAAGTTAGAAATCAGGGTTCTTTTATACTCAAAGGAGAGGGGATGTGGCTGGCTGTTGCAAACCTCTTGGTGCAGGAATCCTTTGTTCTTACAGCTGTCCATGTAGATCTGGTCACAGTGGTCCTATAAAACTCCAACAGGACAATTGTTATTTTCTGTTCTGCAATTTTTATCTCTATATGAATGGAAAAATGTTATACCTTTAGAGGTCAGAGCCCTGAAAATAGGCTATCCTGTATATTTCAGGCTATAGGCAACATTCTTTTACAAAAGCTGCAGAGCCAGCCTGACCTAGCACAGGCAACAGCACAAGGGTTAGAGCTAAAGGAATAGATCCAATATGGAATCAAGTTCTTCTCTGTTACAATAAGAGATTTATTATATGACTTGACCTCATTCAGTTGTAGGAGCTGGTTAAACAACTAATGTGTGACTGTTGTCTTTGTGTCTGGTGATGACTTCAGGAACCCATAGGGAAATGTGGTAGCCCACCTCTAAGAAGGCTGCAATGATTCCTGGCTCCTAGCATTCCCTCCTTTGTATAGTCCCCCCCTTACATTGTACAGGTAGTAGTCTGTATGACCAGTAAAATATAGCAGAAGCAATGTCAATTCTGAGGTTAGTTTATAAAAGAGATCTTGGCTTCTATTTTGATCACTCACTGTTTCTCTCTGTCTTGGATTGCTCATTCTGGGAGAAGCCACCAGCCTCATTGTAATAGCCCCATGGGAGGCCCACAAGGCAAAGAAATGGAGCCTTTGGCCAACAGCCAGTGAGGAAGAGAGGTCAGCCAACCAACACATGGGTGGGCGTGGAACTGGATTCTTCAGGCCCAGGTGAGTCTGCAGCCCTGCCCAACAATTTGACTGATAACTCATGGGAGAACTTGAGCCAAAATCACCCAGGTCAACCACTCCTAGATTCATGACCCTCAGAAACTACGTGAGATGATAAATTCTGTTGTCTTAATATGCTGATTTGGGGTTATTTGTTACACAGCAATAGATAATTGATACAGGAATAAAAGTAGAGAAGACCAAAGGCAAACTGGAACTCCAAGGACAGATTAGGATCTGCCTTGGTCTTATATCCTTTCTAAGCCTTCATCTTTGGTGATGCAAATGACCTGCAGGGAAAGCTGGAACCTTTCAACACAAAGCTAAACCTGCACCTCACTCAGTAGTTGGAGAAACTAAAGGAGTACTCAGGGCTGCAGCAGCTGCAGCCTGTCTGTGATTCTGGATCATCAGGTGAGCCATCAGATCCGCGACAAAGTACATGAGCTGCAGCGGCACCTGGTGTCTTGCCCCTAATTCTGAGCCTAAGAATATGGTGTCTGCTTCACTTCTACCTTCCAAATCATGTGTAGAATGTTTCTTGGGGCCCATGCCAATCCAAAACTGTGTAGAGAAGGCAATTTTGGGAAACACAGCTCCAGGTTAGCTAAGCTGACACAATACAAATCCACCATAGCTTTATTCCATTTAGTAGGTGTAAACTTAGAATTTGAAGGTTGAGTGATTTTTCAAAATGCCACACAGCTGTCAGGCCAAAGAGCTATAAGTGAAAACCAGGACTGTAGACTCTCTACGTTTATTAGAACTTCCTAAATTAACTCTGATGGCAAAATAGGCTTTTGTGAGTGAACCTAGGGAAACGAGACATTATTGATAACATTTTGGAAAAATGTATTCCAAACTATCACAGATGAATTTTGTGGATCCCAGGGAAGCCCGACCCTCTTTATTGAAAGAGTTTAATGTCTGTTATCTGTGAATTCCTTAGAAAAGCCTGATTTCTGAGGCAGGAATTCACCTTGGGTGGATTTTCTCTCATAATGGAGAGGTTGGCCAGTTGAGAGCTTAATCATTTCAAGTTAGCTAGAAACATCTCACAGAGAATGTTTAACTTTGGCCAACACTGAAAATATGCATCATAATAATAATGGAAAAAATAATATATGTTGATCATTTACTGTGAGTCTGATGCTGGACAGTTTTTTCCATGAATTATTTTATGTAATCCCACAACAATCTCATGAGGTAGATACTGTTACTAACTCCATTTCACAGATAAGGTATGCAAAGACTGACCAGTTATTAGTTATCAAGTCACTTCTCTTTTCTCCCTGACTGTATATCCTAGGCACGCTTGCAGTCAGGTATAGCTAGGAGAATGTGGGCATAAGTGATATAAACCACTGACCCATTAAAATCTCTGACCTAATCCTCCAACCTGTCTCTCATCCCTTATCTGCTGAGTGGATGCAAAGGATCCTGCAGAGAACATCAAGACACCAAGGAAACATTGGAACCACTAGATAAAAGGAGCGTGGGTTCCTGAATGGGTCTGTGGAGCAGAGCTTACCCTGGTGACATAAGCAAGAAATAAACATTTACTCTCGTTGTTTTGTTATATTAGACAGTATACATACTTATACTGGTGCCTTGAAGTGGGAGTTCTGCCTAAGCACAACCCCAAAATAGATGACACTGGCTTAGCTGTTGCATAATAGGTAGCAAGGAAGCTAACATCAAAGGCTGCAAAGCTAGTGACCATATTACGTGGTGATGAAATATTTGGTAAAACTGTCACCTCCTTTAATTTGGAAGGCAATTAACATGTGTACTTGAACTGTAGCTCCAGGAAAAATAGTTGGACAATATCAAAGTGTTAATGAAAGTGTGACTATTATTGGCTCTTCGACAAGGTATGACAAAACAAACAAACAAACGAACAAATGAACAACAACAACACAAAACAACATAGGAATCAAATCAACTGGCCCATTTACAAGTTACAGTGGAAGAAGATAGAGCGAGTCCAGGAATTTGGGGCATTGGATTTGGGAAAACTAACTGCTTCTAGATCCCCAAAGTGAAGATTCTTAAGAAGTTGTGAGTGACAAAGACCTAGTAACATTCCTCAACTGAACAAAGTGACTTAGGCATTTGACCAAAATCAGGTTAGGTGTGAGTCCTTCCTTCATATTGTTTCAGATGACTTCAGGGTGGTCTCCATGAATGAGAGGGGCAGGGGAATAATGGAGGCAAAGAAGGAAAGAAATAAATCAGGCTGAAGGATTATATCTAGGAAAGAACTTTGGGCATGGCTACTGGCACATGGAACTGACTGGTGGGAAGTATTTTCCAAGTTGTAAAACAGCCACTGGGCTTCCAAACTTGCTTCAGTAGGAAGTGGACTCCTATAAAACCTCCAAGACATATACCCCAGTGCTCTCTTCAGACACGGACAGAGAGATTATCAACTGGGAAAAAAACACCATAAAGGGCAGGGTCAGGGACCACAGAGAAGGAGGGACAAAGGAGTTCTTCCCAGAGAGCAAAATTAGGGTCTAATGAAAATACATCTCCAACCTCAAGGAAGGGAGCCTCTTACCGCCCGTCTAGCCATGGGCAAATTTTGCTGACTGTCTCCCTTCTACTCCTTTGAAAATGGGATTTCCTATTGGGAATCCCCTTCCTTAACCCATCATTGTATATTGGGTGTGTATTGGGGAAAGGGAGTATAAGTTGTCTTTTTTCATCTAAAAAAGATGTCTAGATTAGAAGGGGCTACATCTGGAACTGATGGAGAGGACCGTGCATCCCTTGCATATCCTAGACTTAAGCTGGGCTCAGAGACTGGAGGGGTTTTAGGATTTGGGTTGTCTCCTGTGGATTGCCTATGTGAAGGAATAAGTGTCAACAAATATTTGATGACCAGAATGGGGGTCTATGGCAGAGATTGAATAATTGTTCATCCAGTCACTCACTTTTCTCCTGGATGTACAATTATGTAATATTTCTATCCTCTTTTATGGTTAGGGGCAACCATGTCCTTGTGTTTTGTCCAGTAAATGCGTACATGGATGTCCTCTATGCAATTCCAGGCCTGGCCCTTAAAAACCTTCTGCACAATCCTCCACATACTCTCTTTTTTCTCATTTGTCAGCTTGGCTTAGAGGATCCATCAGGGAACTCTGAGGGGACAGTGGAGCCTGATGGAAGGAGTCTGGACCTGACTATGTGTGTGAGGTGGAACCCCCTTCCAACCTGCGCTGGATCATGACACGAATGAGAAATAAACCTATGCTGTGTTCATCCACTGAGATTCTCAGGGTACTTTTGATAGCACCCTTACAGATGAAATTAGGTGTAGAGCAGTTAAAGAATCTGCCCAAGGTCATGCAGCTACCAAGGGGTCGAGCAGAAATACAATTGAAGAGAAAGCCCCAAACTTGGGTTTGTAGCAGAACATGATCAGAATCACTTGGGAACTTTCTCAAATGACAGATGCTTTATCTCTACTCTAAAGCGCTCTTTCTGAAGTTTTTGGGTGCAGGGGGAGTAGAGGAGCTTTTAGTCTATTTTTAATAAACTCCCTGGGAAACGTTGCCTAACCAACGTTGAGAAGCACCAAATGCTAACAGTTATTCTAAAACATATAAGTTGAATTCCTGTGGAGAGATGTCAACTGGGTAGGATGGCCATCTAATTTATTGTGCAATCTGAGACACTTCTAGAGTGAAAGGGGGAGCTAATAATTACAGTGGGAAACCAGGCATAAAACCTGATTTTTACAGGGAAATTGGCGTGTAAGAGCCTTTACATATGAAAGCAAAAGATGAGACAGCTGTGTTCTCTGCTAATAAAAATGCTATTTCCTAGTAGGTGAATTTTCTAGAGAGGGCTATCTGCTATCTGGGTAGGACAAAGGTGGACTTCAAACTTGGGGCAAAGCTGAATTCTGGAGGGAAGTCCTGAAGGGTAGCCCCAGATATTTACAGGAAGAAAACGAAAGCGTCTTATGGAGTTGGAGAAACGAGACCACAGTATCCACAACTGCTCACACAGACCCAAGAGCCACCAAAGGCTTAAAGAGTGAATACAAGCAGTAGAAAATGGCAAGAACAATCGTGATTGAAACCTCTAGCGAAGAAACAAAGTGCAGAGGCAGGATTCAGACTGGGGTGGGAAAGGAGCAATCTTGACTAATTTTCCCGGGAAGAA
This sequence comes from Orcinus orca, assembly GCF_937001465.1. Classification (NCBI taxonomy): domain Eukaryota; kingdom Metazoa; phylum Chordata; class Mammalia; order Artiodactyla; family Delphinidae; genus Orcinus; species Orcinus orca. The sequence continues at coordinate 14,502,101 of NC_064559.1, read as the reverse complement.
TGTTGTGTTCTCCTTTTGAAGCCTCTAGTAGCTGGTAGCACTTACAATGCACAGAAGTGTGAAAAGGAAGAACCAGAGCTTGACTCACATTCACTCTTGAGACCAAAAATAATTTTGATGTTCTTAAAAATTTGTCATCTTTCCCCTACTTACTACCTGAGCGATCTGGTAGTTCCTTAATCTCTCTAAATCTCAGTTTTTCATCAGTCTAATGGGGATAATTATACCTCTCTCTGCCTACTTTATAAAGGGAGATTGGGTGGATCAAACAACATAATATAGGGCTTCCCTGGTGGCACAGTGGTTGAGAGTCCGCCTTCCAATGCAGAGGATACGGGTTCGTGCCCAGGTCCGGGAAGATCCCATATTCCACGGAGCTGTTGGGCCTGTGAGCCATGGCCGCTGAGCCTGAGCGTCAGGAGCCTGTGCTCCGCAACGGGAGAGGCCACAACAGTGAGAGGCCTGCGTACCGCAAAAAAAAAACAAACAACAAACATAATATATAAATAGCAGTGCTTCATAAACAGTAAAACTTACTGAAATTAAAGATAATATTAGCGTTAATAATGTTAACAAAAAAATATAAAATACAGTATAAGTAATAACAAGTTTCCCAGGATATATGAACATTTTCTTTGTGAATTAAGTTGATCATTAAATGAAAGAATTAAGTGAACTTTCTCCTTTATATATGTCAGGTGCATGTGTGTGTCTGTGTGTGTATGTGAGTGTCCCATATACCTCGTATACCAGTATTTCCTGGGACTGCTTGGTAAAAAAGCAGATTCATCCTAGGTTTACTGAATTTCTGGTTGTAGGGCCCCAAGGTCTATGGTTTTAAAAGGCTTTCCAGATGATTTTTATGCACCATTTTTGAGATGAAATGCTTTAAACACTGGGACTCTAGGAATCAGCTTCTCTTTGTTTGGAGGATAGTTGGTTATCAAATATTATTGAAATTTGACCCAGGAGGCGGAATTAGTTAACCTATCAACCTCTCAATACCTCTCTGAAGCTGAAAGAGCTCTCCAATAGGAGAACTAGGTCATTGCATTGCTGTGTGTGGTAATCACATGACTAAGTATCTTCTCTGAATTACCAGTTGTGGATCATGGCACCTGACCTGTTGCACACAAAGTAAAAGGAGGGTAGGAATGTTTCTCGCCTTCATGCTTCAAAGAGCAATCTGAAACTAACCAGTTGGACTTTTCCATCCATTTCTCGGTGTCTCACTAGAGCTTATGGTGATGTGAGTAAATTTCAGGTCCAGAGGATGATTGTTCCTTAGGCAAGGTCTAATTAAAGGAGAGGAGAAGTATTAAAAATGTTTCCCACCTCTCTCTTTGTTGGATGTCAGGAAGCTTTCATTCATTTTGAATAAATATTTATTTCATTCATTCAACTAATATTTATTCTCAATTGTTATGTGCTGTGGACCCTACTAGTCAATGAGGAAAAATTAGTGAACAAGACACACACAGCCCTTCAGGATAAGGCAGCTATGGTTCCTACTCTTTAGACTTACTTTCTTATTCCAGCCTAACCTTGGATGTTCTTGTGATGGTTAATTTTCTGTGTCAGTGTATCTGGGCCACGGGCTACTGAGTTACTTGGTCAAACATTCTTTTGGGGGGCTTCCCTGGTGGCACAGTGGTTAAGAATCTGCCACCAATGTAGGGGACACGGGTTCGAGCCCTGGTCCAGGAAGATCCCACATGCCGCGGAACAACTCAGCCCATGCACCACAACTACTGAGCCTGCGCTCTAGAGCCCATGAGCCACAACTACCGAAGCCTGTGCACCTAGAGCCCATGCTCCGTAACAAGAGAAGCCACCACAATGAGAAGCCCACACACCGCAATGAGGAGTAGCCCCTGCTTGCTACAACTAGAGAAAGCCTGTGCAGCAATGAAGACCCAAGGCAGCCAAAAATAAATAAATAAATTTATGTATTAAAAAAACATTCTTTGGGGTGTTTCTGTGATGGTGTTTTGGATGACATTAACACTTAAATCAGATCGACCTCCATAATGTTGGTGGGACTCATCCAATCAGTTGAAGGCCTGAATAATACAAAGAGAAAAAAAAAAAACAACCCTCCCCCAAGCAAGAAATAATTCTCCTGAAGACTGCCTTCAGACTTCATCTGCAATATCAGTTCTTCCAGGTTCAAAAGCAGACTAGCTTCAGACTCAAACTAGAACATTGGCTCTCGTGGGTCTCCAACCTGCCAGCAAACACTGCAGGTTTTGTGCTCACTAGCTTCCATAATCACATGAGCCAATTCCTTAAAATAAATAGATAGATAGGTATATAGATAGATAAATAAATAACTTGTGGGGTTTTTTTTCCTGCAAACCCTGACTATTACAGTTTCCTAACCCAGTCACTGAATCCACTATGTATCCAGAGGTTTTCCTCTACATTCCCCATAGAAGTTACATGCTTAACTGGAAGGATAGATGCCCCCCTCCCCCAAAAAAGTTTCCATTTTCCCTTGGGAACCCTTAATATGAGCACACAGAGAGCATCAAAGAGTTAAGCATAGGGAAGAAAGAGTGAGCTTGTTTCTGAAAGGTGAAGGGTGATAGCACCTTCCATCCACGGTTGTTACAAGGAGTCAGTGAGCATCTATGTAAAGCCCTCGGCACAGTGCTTACAGGGGCCAAACTACCTCTAATTGCTTGTCATGTTGTTCTTCTGCGTGAGCAATAAAATAATGGAAAGTTTCTGAGAGGAGGTGGAATCCCAGCTCTACCTTTGATGTTTGCTGTCTTTAAAGATCTGACATGTGGTTTGATTTCTCTCTTCAAACATTTAGAGTTAGGGGAAAGGAATTCCATGTAGAAAGCAGCAAGGGATGGGTCTCTTTAGGCCTCTGGGAAGTGGGAGGATTTGTGTGGCAAGATTCGCTTGTGGTAGATAAGAAATACAGATCTCGGGCTTCCCTGGTGGCGCAGTGGTTGAGAGTCCGCCTGCCCATGCAGGGGACCCGGGTTCGTGCCCCGGTCTGGGAAGATCCCACATGCCGCGGAGCGGCTGGGCCCGTGAGCCATGGCCGCTAAGCCTGCGCATCCGGAGCCTGTGCTCCGCTACGGGAGAGGTAACAACAGTGAGAGGCCTGCATACCGCAAAAAAAAAAAAAAAAAGAAAGAAATACAGATCTCTAAGCTGTGAGGTATTGTATAATTTATTGCTGATTTTAGCTCACAAAAATCATTGTCACTTCTTTTAACTCAAACTACTATTTGCCGTAAGAGCTTGGCCTGTGGTTTTCAAACTTGAGTGTTTATCGGAATCACCTGGAGAGTGTGTTCAATAAAACACAGGCTGTTGGACTGTATTCCCAGAGCTTCTAACTCAGCAGTTCTGGGGAGGGACCAAAGCATTTGCATTTCTAACAAATTCTAACGAGGAGGCGCCTGACGCTTTTGGTCCAGGGACCACATTTTGAGAACCACGGACAATGATTAAAGAAACAACAGTCAAGTGGGAGAATTGCTGGAGAGGAAAAGAAATGGTTCATTAGCACGCTCACATCCTGTCTCCTCTGAATTCCTACGGCAATTATCATCTGCACAATACATCTGGTAATTAATCATGTCTTGCATTTTGACAATTCTTTTCTTTGCCTGAATGCTATTTACATATTTCTGTTGATTTTATGCTTAAGAACCAGGCGGGAAGAGAGGCCAGCAATGGAACAACCAGTGGGAGAAAGAGGAGGGAAGCCGGAAAAGGATAATTAAAGAGAGGATCCGCCTGTAGGAAAGTGGAGTCAGAGCTGGACTCAGGCTACATCTTAAGATGCAGGAGGGATAAAGCGAAGAGAAGGAGAATTCACATGGCATCCAGATGGTACAGTGTGGGAAAGGCAGGCACCAGAAAAGCTATAGGGTAGCCTCATAGATAAGTGACCCGGCTGCCAAGTAAGATAAGGGGGAGAAGGGATTCACGGAGGATGTGATTACCCTAAAAAAGGAACCCAAATATTATTGGGCATTTTCTTTTATCCTCTGCAGAAGTAAAGAAACTGTGTATCAAGGAAGGTGCTAATATGCTGTTTGTTGAAGATGAAGAGGGTTGTTTACTACTAAGGAGGCCAAGGTCACAGACCCAAGCAATTTGGGTGGGCGAGTTCCAGGATCAAGGCCAAATGCTTGGGAAAATAATCATTTTTAAAGACACCAAACCAGGAGGAGCGGAGCTAGATAGAGCCTGAATGGAAAGAAGAACCAGGTTGTGGGCTGGTTTGAAAGAAAAAGAATTGGGTTCTTGAGATTGGGTGGTCTGTGTTTTGTTTTGGATTGCTGTACCCCTCCCTCCCTTTTGTGGGCCATTTGCAAAGGGCAGCGTTTCTCAACTGCATCTGACAGGTGAGTTCATTTGGAGTGCTAAAGGGCTCAGGGAATTCTTGGGAAGCACCAGCAGCCAGAGATGTCCTAGATAATGGGGGCAAGGCCCTCAGAGGAGCCATCATGTTTGGACCAGGACTACTCTTTTACATCTGCAAAACAACATGAAGGAGATTCTGGTGAAAAGCTATAGTTTCCTCCTCTACTCCTCTCTACCCACAATCCTACTTTCCAGAAGCGAGCTCTTTTAATTGTTTCTGTTTTTGGTTCTTTGGATACATAGAAACATCTAAATAATGTGTTTATACTCCTTTTTCTTGATTTATCTACATATTACATCTGTTGACTCCTAAGTATGAAAGTTGAATATTTACATTGGTAGCATTGGGACTTCCTGTTGGTCCAGTGGGTAAGACTCTGCACTCCCAATGCAGGCGACCCAGGTTCAATCCCTGGTCAGGGAACTAGATCCTACATGCATGCTGCAACTAAGAGTCCACATGCCACAACTAAGAAGTCCTCATGCTGTAACTAAGAAGTGGGCACGCCACAACTAAGAAGTCTGCATGCCGCAAATAAAAGATCCCGCATGCTGCCACTAAGACCTGGTGCAGCCATAATATAAGTAAGTAAAAAAAATAAAAAACAAACAAACAAACAAACAAAACCCTTAATACCGTTACTCTATTTTCCTCCCTTGCCTTCATACCAATGTTTGTTTGCTTTATTATTTTTAGTTCTTCTACTGCTTACCTTCGAACTTGGTTCTTTAACATACTAAGATTGCTATTCCTTGTTATGTCCACTTTGCACAGGATTGCTGGATTTTCCAATTCATAACATGAAGATATTTTCTTCTCTATCTTTTCTGTTATTTTTTTTCTCTCTCCCCATTTCCTCCCACATTCTAGCCAAATCTTTCTACTTTTACATTGTGTCAAAATTGTTAACCTTTACTTTCACTCTTGCAACAAGCACCAAGTCTTCTCTGCTGAGTTGACTCTAAAAGTTAAAAATCGATACATTATTTTGACTGTTTTGCACTATGTTGAGGGCTAGCATTACATTCCTTTCTGGGAGTCCAGGAAAGATCCATGGACTAGTTAAAATAAAATGTTCTTAGCTTCATGGTTAAGTGGTTATTCTTTTTTACATTTCATCAGTTGCTTAAAATCTCCTAGATGGTTTTGTTTGCTTAATATTTGATCTGTGTCTTAATTGGAGAGCTTTCTGTTTTTCCTGGAGTTCCTAATCTCTGTTCCTTTTTCTTGTAATTTATCATATCTTCAAGTTTTCCAGTCTTTAACTCATTTTATCTGCTCTGTTTCCAGACACCTGCCTCCTCCTGGAGTTTTTTGTCTAATTTAGGCTAACTCTCAGCTGGCATCTCAGAAGTCTCCAATCTGCCTTCCTGAGCTGGATCCTCTGGAGTCCACACCATGTCTTTCTTTGTTTACGTCCTATTTGCTGTGACTACTGTCAAGTAATTTCCTACAAAAGGATGAAGTTCTGTATCTTCAAAAATACTTTATTCTGCCCTCACACTTGCCTAATAATGTGATGTGTGTAGACTTTAGGTTAAAAAAACTATTTTAAAGGCACATATTTGAACGTCCAATGTTGCTGGAGAAATTTGATGGTTGACTAATTCTCATTCTTTTCTAGGTGACTTGTTTTATTTTCTCTGAAAGCTTTAATATCTCTCTTTCATCTTTGCTGTCCTGAAATTTCATATCCATGGGTTGAGGTATGAGTATTTTTATTGTTCCCATCAGCTGACCTGGTAGACAGTGGGCCTTTTCCCTCTAAAATCCTCCTCTAAAAAACCCTTCTTTCTTCTAAAACCCTTTTCCCTCTAAAAAACCATTTTTCCTTTAACTTTAGAAAATTTAAATTTATTGCTTCTCTAAGGATTTCATTTTCTCTGTCCACTTTTTCCTAAGATTCATATTAGTCTGACATTGAATCAGATCTTTTAGACTGTCCTGCTATTTGTTCTGAGAGATTTTCTTGATCTTATTTGCAGTTCTTTTTTTTTTTTTTTGCGGTACGCGGGCCTCTCACTGCTGTGGCCTCTCCCGTTGCGGAGCACAGGCTCCGGACGCGCAGGTCAGCGGCCATGGCTCACGGGCCCAGCCGCTCCGCGGTATGTGGGATCTTCCCGGACCGGGGCACGAACCCGTGTCCCCTGCATCGGCAGGCGCGCCACCAGGGAAGCCCTGCAGTCCTTATATTGACAAAATTTTCATATTCTTTCCTTTTTCATATCATTTTACTATTTTATAGATTTTGTATAATATCTTTCCAAATCTTTCTGAATATATTATATAGATTGTTGCTGCTGTTATTTTTATTGTTAGCACAGATAATTCATGGACAGGAAAGAACTTTCTCCAGGGTCTGTTTTTATATGTGCTTATTTTGGTTTGCTGCATCCATACTGCTTCTTCATAGCCTATAACCTGAGATAAGACTAGATAAAATCTCCATTGTTCCTTTCAATTTAAGAAAGAAAGGCCAGAGCCGATTAGTGGGTATATGGTTTCTATGTTATTGTGGGGATTCTGATTTGGAGCTCTGGGTAGAGTGGAGCAGGGTGTAAATACTGGAAGGCTTTACTTTAGGATAAACAGGAAAAAAATTAGCTTTTAAGCCATAGACCCCACCGCTGTCCCAAATGCCAATTCCCACTCCAGAACTTTCCTTTGTGGTGTGGTGTTTTGTCTAGTTATAAATATTGGCTGTCCATTTATTCCTCTGTATACAATTTTACTTCTCTCTCTCTGATTTTTACAGACAGGCTGGCCCTGTGTCCAGATGCTCCCCAGGGGTCTGTCTACCACCAAGATTGGCTCCAACCTCTCTGAAACCCTTACACATTATATTCTCAGTACTGTTTTCCTCCTCCTTCACCTCTCTCATCTCTTTTACATCTTCTAGAAACTAGATGAATTTGTCATCTGTCCATCTTTTCACATCTTTCATTTCCCTGTTATGAGTTTATTCCTTTCTGTACTTCCAGGATTTTATTTCAGCGAGTTCTTAGGAAATAAATATGCATGGCTAGTCTGCCATCATGAACTGGAAAGCAAAATGATGATTTCAAAGATTTAGGTTCCTCTTAATAGAGGAATTGTGTTTCTTGGTGGATAGACTATCCTGAGGAATTCTTAGAGTTTTAATTAGCATTAATTTATTCAACAAACAATTACTGGGCATTTCCTATATGTTAGGCATGGTGGTAAGCATTGAGTTCACAACAATGAATGAGATAGGTATGGTTCCTGACACTGAGGAGATTATATTCTGATAAGGGAGACAGACACATTCACAACAATAACACAAGGTGACAAGTGCTATGACAAAACAGATACAGATGCTAGGAGAGCATTATAAGAGGAAAATGACTTTAGTTTTGACAGGAGCCACAAGAGGTTTTCAGAGAGTTATTACTTTCCAGAGAGTCTGGCCTTCTAAGAATTGTGTACCCTTTAGTCCATAGGCCTCTCCGAGGAAAAGTTAGCCTCTCACCTGCCCTGCTCTGCCTTCCCCCGTGAGCTGCCTCCACCCTGGGGCATAGAATCATGACTGCGCCTGAGCCCTTCTTCATGCTCAGGGACATAAAGCCTAGGAGCAAACAATTTCACTATTTGAATCAAAGTACATAATGAAAAGTCCAGTATGTGTAAAACATTTAAAATGAGAAAGCCACCAATATCATTGATGAACATAGATGCAAAAATCCTCAACAAAATATTAGCAAACGGAATCCAACAGCACGTTTAAAGGACCATACACCATGATCAAGTGGGGTTTAACCCAGGAATGCAAGGATTCTTCAATATATGCAAACCAATCAATGTGATACACCATATTAACAAACTGAAGAATAAAAACCATATGATCATCTCAATAGATGCAGAGAAAGTTTTCAACAAAATTCAACACCCGTTTATGATAAATACCCTTCAGAAAGTAGGCATAGAGGGAACTTATCTCAACGTAATAAAGGCCATATATGACAAACCCACAGCCAACATCATTCTCAATGGTGAAAAACTGAAACCATTTCCACTAAGATCAGGAACAAAACAAAGTTGCCCACTCTCAACACTATTATTCAACATTGTTATGGAAGTTTTAGCAACAGCAATCAGAGAAGAAAAAGAAATAAAAGGAATACAAATTGGAAAAGAAGAAGTAAAGCTGTCACTGTTTGCAGATGACATGATCCTATACATAGAGAACCCTAAAGATGCTACCAGAAAACTACTAGAGCTAATCAATGAATTTGGTAAAGTGGCAGGATACAAAATTCATGCACAGAAATCTCTGGCATTCCTATACACTAATGATGAAAAATCTGAAAGTGAAATTAAGGAAACACTCCCATTTACCATTGCAACAAAAAGAATAAAATACCTAGGAATAAACCTACCTAAGGAGACAAAAGACCTGTATTCAGAAAACTATAAGACACTGATAAAAGAAATTAAAGATGATACAAAGAAATGGAGAGATATACCATGTTCTTGGATTGGAAGAATCAACATTGTGAAAATGACTATACTACCCAAAGCAATCTACAGATTCAGTGCAATCCCTATCAAACTACCACTGGCATTTTTCACAGAACTAGAACAAAAAATTTCACAATTTGTATGGAAACACAAAGCAATCTTGAGACCAAAAAACGGAGCTGGAGGAATCAGGCACCTGGACTTCAGACTATACTACAAAGCTACAGTAATCAAGACAGTCTGGTACTGGCACGAAAACAGAAATATAGATCAATGGAATGGGATAGAAAGCCCAGAGATAATCCCATGCACAGATGGTCACCTTATTTATTTATTATTTTATGCGATACGCGGGCCTCTCAATGTTGTGGCCTTTCCCGTTGCGGAGCACAGGTTCCGGACGTGCAGACTCAGTGGCCATGGCTCACGGGCCCAGCCGCTCCGCGGCATGTGGGATCTTCCCGGACCGGGGCATGAACCCATGTCCCCTGCATCAGCAGGCGGACTCTCAACAACTGCGCCACCAGGGAAGCCCGGTCACCTTATTTTTGATAAAGGAGGCAAGAATACACAATGGAGAAAAGACAGCCTCTTCAATAAGTGGTGCTGGGAAAACTGGACAGTTACATGTAAAAGAATGAAATTAGAACACTCCCTAACACCATACACCAAAATAAACTAAAAATGGATTAAAGACCTAAATGTAAGGCCAGACACTATAAAACTCATAGAGGAAAACATAGGCAGAACACTCTATGACATAAATCACAGCAAGATCCTTTTTGACCCACCTCCTAGAGAAATGGAGATAAAAACAAAAATAAACAAATGAGACCTAATGAAATTTAAAAGCTTTTGCACAGCAAAGGAAACCATAAACAAGATGAAAAGACAACCCTCAGAAAGGGAGAAAATATTTGCAAATGAAGCAACTGACAAAGGATTAATCTCCAAAATTTACAAGCAGCTCATGCAGCTCAATATCAAAAAAAAAAACAACCCCATCCAAAAATGGGCAGAAGACCTAAATCGACATTTCTCCAAAGAAGTTATACAGATTGACAACAAACACATGAAAGAATGCTCAACATCACTAATCATTAGAGAAATGCAAATCAAAACTACAATGAGATATCATCTCACACCAGTCAGAATGGCCATCATCAAAAAATCTAGAAACAATAAATGCTGGAGAGGGTGTGGAGAAAAGGGAACCCTCTTGCACTGTTGGTGGGAATGTGAATTGATACAGCCACTATGGAGAACAGTATGGAGGATCCTTAGAAAACTAAAAATAGAACCACCATACGACCCAGCAATCCCACTACTGGGCATATACCCTGAGAAAACCATAATTCAGAAAGAGCCATGCCACAATGTTCATTGCAACACTATTTACAATAGCCAGGGCATGGAAGCAGCCTAAGTGTCCGTTGACAGATGAATGGGTAAAGAAGGTATGACACATATATACAATGGAATATTACTCAGCCATAAAAATAATGAAATTGAGTTATTTGTAGTGAGCTGGATGGACCTAGAGTCTGTCATACAGAGTGAAGTAAGTCAGAACGAGAAAAACAAATACCATATGCTAACACATATATATGGAATCTTAAAAAAAAAAAATTGGTTCTGAAGAACCAGGGGCAGAACGGGAATAAAGACACAGACCCACTAGAGAATGGACTTGAGGACACGGGGAGGGGGAAGGGTAAACTGGGATGAAGTAAGAGAGTGGCATGGACATATATACACTACCAAATGTAAAACAGATAGCTAGTGGGAAGCAGCTGCATAGCACAGGGAGATCAGCTTGGTGCTTTGTGACCACCTGAGGGGTGGGATAGGGAGGGTGGGAGGGAGAGAGACGCAAGAGGGGAGAGATATGGGAACATATGTATATGTATAGCTGATTCACTTTGTTATAAAGCAGAAACTAACACACCATTGTAAAGCCATTTTACTCCAATAAAGATGTTTAAAAAGTAAATAAATAAATAAACATTGTAAAAATGACATGATAAGATTGTTCAGTGAGCATGTAGATAAAACCAACAGTTTTATGATCATAGGGGATTGGTAGCTGGGGCTCTGCCCCACGATAGAGGCACACATCTCAGGTCAAGATATCCTTGCACTTGTGTAAAGAACCACTTTCCTCTGCTCAGTGCTTGGATGGGAGCTCATTTCTGACTCTAGGTTGCCAATCATCTTTCTCTTATCCCAATTTTTTGTATACATGGTGTGAAGCAGTCAACTGATTTTATTTCAGTATTCCCTTCCTGAGATCACTTCAGTTGAGAGTCCTCTTCATAACCTGTTGATAGGTAATCTGCAACCTTAATTTGTCTTTCCTGCCATTTCTCTTACTGATTTCCAACACATTTTCTGCCTTCCAACCGGACTGAACCATTAGCTGTTCCTGTACACACTCAGGCTTCTCTCTTTTGCTTATACTTCCCTGCAGTCTGGAATGTCCTTCTTTCCATCTCTGTTCATTGAAATCCTATCCATCCTTGGGGACTTAGTTCCAATGTCACTTCCTGCTTTAAGCCTTTTTGGAGTCCCTGCAGTGGCTGTGATCTCTTTCTCCACTGTGCCTTTGACCTTTATCGTCCCCTGCATGGCACGGTTGTTGCTGTTTGCTTGTCTGGGGATATGCCTCAAGCAAGGACAAGAAACTTCACCTTTGACCTTTCCAATAGTGCCTGGCTTTAGCAGGCCTTTTTCTGAAGGGTTATGTGAATCTATTTAAAATGGGACTGGGACTTCCCTGATGGTCCAGTGGTTAAGACTTTGCCTTCCAGTGCAGGGGGTGCAGGTTCAATCCCTGGTCAGGGAGCTAAGATCCCACATGGCTCACGGCCAAAAAACCAAAACATAAAACAGAAGCATTATTGTAACAAATTCAATAAAGGCTTTAAAAATTGTCCACATCAAAAAAAATCTTTAAAAAAATCGATAAATAAAATTGGACAAACTGCTCTTGTCAGGCTGATGGGAAATTGTATCTGAAAAAAATAAAAATAAAAAAACTGATAGAAACAGCAATAGACAGTACTGGCAGTCAGATGGAATAAAACATTGTGTTAATCCAGAATGCTAATCAAACCCTAACTGGTATACAACAGATCAAATCACAGTGTCCAAAGGGCTTGATTGGCCAGTTTTGTTCCTAAATGGGGCTCAGTGATGGAATTAATAGGCAAATGATATCTTCAAAACCTTACAGGTGGTGATCTTATATTTTCAAACGGTCTATTGGTCCATCTGCTAAAAGTATGGTGAGTAAGTATTTGTGGGAGGGGAGAGGTAAGGTCTTCACAAGAATTCTGATCATCAGCTGAGCTAGCCAAATTTTGAGGCAAGCTCAAATCCCATCACCGATAGGATTCTGGAGTGTAGGTAGTGCTCTTTCATGGAACAACTTTTCAAGAAAACAAATGGAGGTGGATATTTGCATGCAGGAAGTGTTCTGGGGAGTGATCTTGGGAACAACACCTGTAAGGATGTGAGGGAAGCAGGATTCATCAGAAGGAGAAATGAAGTTGTAATACCATTGTAATAAAGGTCTCATCCAATCTCACAGGGAGCTCTGAATCTTGAATGGCCATTCAAAGATGTCCCAAATGAGGCAAGGGGCTAAGTCTTTTGCTCCCACATTAATCAGCCCTTGGATATGGACAGCCCAGAAGAAGGGTTGTAATATTGGGCATGGCAGTTCCTTTTGGTTGAGGGCAGTTCCTGAAGGGAGGGTGTGGATGGCATACCGTGGCATCTCCTATAGTCTCTGAGCAGAATTTCAGCCATATGAACCGGGCAGACGATATCTTGGTGGACAGATAGCCTTAGTTCACCCCAGTCACATCCGATACAGCCAGACTAATTTCACATCTTCCCTTTACGCCCTCACCTCACTTCCATTTCATCCCACCTCAACACACAACCACACACTGATGAAAATGAGATGCCAGTATTAGCCAGCATTGAGTCAGTAACTAGGTAGGGTTAGACATTGAGGATGAAGCTCTTTCCTGTTTATAGTTGAGTGGGAAAGACAAGACAGGCATGGACTCCAGAGAGCATACTATGAAAAAAATCACCTTTAAAAACCAAAGATTTAAAGATCTGATATGCAGAGGTCAGATAAATTATTTGTATATTTCTATTTTTAACAAGAAAGTCCAACTCTTAAGCAACCCCTTCGCTTACATAACTCGTCACTATGAATATGAGTCCACACCATTACAGAACATTCATTTATTCATTCTTTAAATATTTTAAAATTGATTATTATATGCCAGCACTGAGCTAGATTCCAGTTCATCTAAAATAAATAAAACACAGTTCCTGCTTTCCAGGGTTTCACAGCTAGTGGGGGAGAGAGATAAGACAGGACCATTGAATGAATGTTGGTTACTAGGCACACTGGGAACATGGGGCACACCTTATTATGGAGTAGAGGCCATGAAAAAAAGGCTTTCCATTCTGCATTTCTGTCAACTTTGCATTTAACAATAGTTGAAATGGGCCTTTTTCATGTTTGGAAGAGTGGTCTAGAATTTAAGCTTAAGATCTGGTTAAAGCTGTCTGGCTTTCATTTGAGCAGAAAAAAATTGCATTATGGTATAAAAGACAATAATTATAATGATTAAGCAATGCCCTTCTAAGATTATCCAAGAGTAACTGTAGTCAGTGATTAAGCAATACACTTCTAAGATTGTCCAAGAGTTGGGTTGGGTACACTGTTAAAATATTTTGGAACTCTAAGAATTGCTGAAATAGAACATGTTTTTCCAAGTTTCTACCTTTGTCTTCACTTGTTCTCTGTTATGTACATCTGCCCTAAGTTTGAGGAATGAAGCACTTTTTTATGTAGCCAATTCTGTGGTTCTGGCTGAAAGGTAGGTTTCCTGGCTCTCCAGCACTCTGATCTCAGAATTTGCGTTTGTTTGCATCTTATTTGGGAAGTACTTTATCAAGCTTTCCATAGCATGCATCACTTTCTATCATACTGTATAATTTACTTATTTATTTTATTATGTATTGTCTGTCTAACCCTGCTAGAGGGTAAATACCACAAGAGCAAGGATCTCTGATTTGTTCATTGTTGTAGCTCTACTGCCTAGAAGAGTACCTGGCACACAGCGTGTACTTCATAAATATTTATTGAATGAATGAAATAAAACATAAAGGGAAAAGGCTTTGCACGGATCACTGATGATTATGTGCTATGAACTGAAGGGTATAAATAACTCAATCAATCTGCATTCCCTAAATAAACTAAAATATAAATTAGGATGTTCACTATTTGTATGTCCACAGAAGGGCCCATCTATAGCTTTTGAACTTCAAGGTTATCCTATATAGTTTGTCTTATTATGTTTCTAATCCAGATTTCCCTGGTCAGGCTCACTTTACCATCCATCACTTGGGCCCATTATGATATGGTTCATTTCACATGGATGTATTATAACTTCTTTGAGACTCTCGGGCACATATATGGAAAAACAAATCAAATCAAGGTGGAGGCAGAGAGCAGCTTGTTACATTTGCACATGCAATACCACAGGAAAATACCAAACCTCTTCTAAAGAATACACAATCAGTGAATGGAAATACTTCTGTTAATCCAACTACAGTTTTTGCCACCCTACCTTACAATTGGGTTAATTTATTCTGTCTCTAGTCAGAGTGCCAGTGGCAGGTTATTTTGCAAATACATCTCTGATAAGGACTACCTTGAAATTTTGACCTTCGAGATACAGTATTAATAGAATCTTCTTTTTCTTATGCAATGTAGCTGAATGAAGAGTAGAATGGTTTCCCTCCCTGTAGTTCAAGCAACATATGGCCATTGTACAAAAGTAAGGCACATGTGCAGAAATACAACCGACTTATGAATGGAATAATATTTTTGTGGTTAGCAAATGAGACTGTCTCAATGCAGAGAATTTGCTTCAGAGCTGAAAGCCCTCAGATTGAGCCAATCAAAACACACAACATTGTGTGCCAGTAATGAATTGAAAAGCCCTGAGAATAATTTTTTGACGTTACAAATACAAAAGAAGAGTGAGTTTGATTACTGACATTAATGAATTCACCATCATAAAGGTGTGTTTTAATTTGATTTCAATGGCTTTCAAGCCTAGAATCAAGCTATAAGCACTAAAAGGCTACTACTCCCCAGGATGCTGTCATCTGAAAAGATGGACTGTTAATCAAAAAAGAGGGACAGAGAAAAAGAAGAAATTCTGAAAAAAAGAAAAAGAGGGACAAGTCGGGGGTCAGAAAACTGAGAGTCCAGTACATTGGAAACAATTTTGAGAGTCCACATCTGATCAGTGGGATGTATAGGCATGAGAAAGTGGCAGTCAATGCCACAGCATGTGTTACATTATGTGAGGGTCAGCCAGTCCAGTGACCCCAATTCATGCTGGGCAGAGGCCCTGAGGGTAAGGCAGCAATTGTTGGAAAGTTGCATGGTAAAAGGATGACCTTGGGCTTCTTAACACAGGGAAGTTGCTTCTTGAGCTTATGTTTCCTTTTGCTTATATGACTATTGCTCTCCAAGCCTGAAGACCTGCAGAAAAAGCAATTAAATGGGAGTGATGGAGATATGAAGCACAGATTTTAGAACCAGAAGACACCTGTGACACCCCTAGAGATGACATTCAACCTCTTTCACAATTAGAAGGAGGCAATCGAATGCACCTTTCACACAACACCAGACAGTTTCCCTTGCACCGTTGCCACCTCGTATTTCCACTTGTGAGATAATACTCACTAACCATTCCTCTCACCTTGTCATGACCATTCTTCCATCTCACCCCCATACCCATCCCAGCCCCACTTTAGGTGCCCCATGTTGTTTTGTTGCCCTATGAGAATAAGTTCTCTTGTTTTGAGCTCAGGCCACTTAGGTCGACTCTCAGTCCTCTTGTTCCTGAGGACAGGAGTTTTCTCAGGCTGGTACCCGGTTCAAGCCTCAGAGTTGAAGCTCATTCGTACAGATGACCCAGTAGGCTACCTACCAACATGCTTGGTGGACCAGCAAAAATGAGACAAAATTTTTTTTTAAAACTTGGATAATTCCTATATTTTACAGAGTTTATGCATTATTACTGCTTTTATTTGCAGTTACAAGTAAGAAAGGTACTAGAGCACATTATCATCTTTTTCAGTGTGTAAGACTTGAGAAAACTTTGCCTCACTCTGACCCCTGAACCTTAAGTTACTTTATTCTTTTCTCTGGATCCCATGCCCAGATTTTCCTTAAACGAGTCTCTTTCCTTTGAGTAGGGGCAACTGACCCACCTTCTCTGGTGTTTTCCCAGATCCTGCTTTTCTTGAATCACTCTATCTTTGCCTCATTTTTTAGTGTCAGCTCCACTGCCCTCTCTATAGAAGCTACAAACACACCTGTGGACAACACTTTGGGATGATTCTGTTGGTCCCATGTCCCATTTCCTTCTTGTGATAATCTACTACCTACCATCCACAAAAAAAGAAATGCATAAACATTTATCTGTCTAGTTCTTTTCTACAGCTAAAATGGTATGGCTATACTACTATAATACTGCACCCCCTATTCCAGTGTGTGAAGGGGTTTCCACCAAGCAATGCTCAGACACCAGCTGGTTGTCCTACAGTTCAACTCAATTCTGGAGATAGTGTCAGATCTCACAGTTTAAGGGTTCAGTACTACAAGACTTCCCCCCAACCCCCAGTTCAGGCGCTAGTCGTTAAGTCCTGGGTATCACCTGTGTTCAGATCCATGGGCTATAGATTGGAGGTTCTATGACCCCCCTCCTTGGGTTCCATTAATTTGCTACAGTGGCACAGAACTCAGAGAAACATTTTACTCACTGGATCACCAGTTTATTATAAAAGGATATAACTCAGGTACAGCTAGATGGAAGAGATGCATAGGGCAAGGCATGGGGAAAGGATGTGGAGCTTCCATGCCCTCCCTTTGCCACTGTCCCCAAATTTCCACATGTTCACTAACCCAGAAGCTCTCCAAACCTGTCCTTTTGGGGTTTTATGGAACCTTCATTACATAGGCATGATAGATTAAATCATTGGTAATTGGTGATTGATTTAACTTCCAGCCCCACCACCTCCCTGGAGGTTAGGGGGTGGGACTGAAAGTTCCAACCCTCTAATCATGTGGTTGGTTCTACTGGCAATCAGCTCCCATCCTTAGGTACAGTCCCAGAGTCACCTCATTAAAATAATAAAAGACATCTTTGCACTCCCATCACTTAGGATATTCCAAGGGTTTTAGGAGCTCTGTGCCAAAATTGGAGACAAAGACCAAAGATACATTTCTTATTATAAATCACAATATTACAATTACACGCACCTCTGAATAGATACCCCCTAACCTTTCCCTTGCCCTAACCCTGCTTCCTTCAGCTCCATCTAAGCAGTTGGAGCCTGAGGTGGGTGTGGGGTGGGGAATAACTGCTTGCCTGAAATTGCCTGAAGTCATCCATCTTTACTGACAGCAGCAGACCAATGCTGTCCTACAAGCTGGCATAGTGACCCAGAAAGTTTGAGAAAAATGCATATTTTTACCTGTACAGGGTGATGAGAAAGTGTCATCACACTTAAAACAGAATTAGAAGTAGGTCCGTACTCAACAAACACCTAGGGAATAAATTAATATGTGAATTTGCATGTATATGTGTGTGAAAAAGAGACAGAGAGAAAGGATTTAAATATTTGTTTCTTACTGAATGATCTGTTCTGTACTACAAAGTATTTCACCGAAATGTGGAAGTGTCTCCTGACTGACTGAAAATGGGTCATAGGTAATTGTTCTTCATCACACCCGCCCTCTATATTTGCCCCCTATATACAAATAGGCAGGTCCATACCACCTATTTTGAAAACAATATTTACTGCCTTTAAAAATGATACTACTAATATTTAAATACATTCTTATGGTAAATGATTCAAATAATATAAAATATAAAAAATAAATGGATGGAAATGTGAATATCTTCATTCTTCCCAATCTGATTCATTTACCTAGAGGGGAAAATGTCAACATTTTGGTGAACATCCTTCTGGTCTTTTAAAAAATGCATATATATATATATATATATATACATATATATATATATACATACACACACACACACACATACACACACACACATTACACACTACAGAAACATGGTCTTGCTTGTTGTTTGTTTTACACACATGTGATCATAATATATAGACAGACCATTCTTCAACTTGCTTTTTCACCTAACAATAGGTCTTGTAGAGCTTTGTACTTCACTACACGTAGTTCTCTCTACCTCCTTCTAATGACTGCTGGTATTTCACATTATGGATACAATATATATTGTATCACAACATCCCTAACCAACAGTGAACATCTTTGTGAATATATCTAAGTATATTTTTAGGATGGGGAAATTGCTGAATCAAAGGGTATATGCATTTTTTAAAATTGTTCTTTCAGATTCACTCCACCCTTTATTTTATAGTTTATTATTATAAACTATAGTTTATAGTTTATTTATTATAACCTATAACTATTTTATAGTTTATTTTAACTGCTTATGCATCAGTTCCTGGTCAAACATTTGATACTTTCAATTATTTTACAATAATTTTTAATAATCTGATAGGCAAAAATTGGCACACTATTATTTTAATTTGTATGTTTCAGATGACAGCAAACTTCAATATATTTTATTATTTATAATTTCTCTTCTGTAACTTTTAAAAATATCTTTTGCCTCTTTTTAAATAGACTATTTGGCACTTCCTTATTAATTTGTAGGATTCAATATACACTAGATATTATTAGTTCTTTAAACGTGTAACAACGTTTTCTCCCTGTCATGTAACAATTTTACATGTGGTATCTTTTGCTGTATTAAAATTTTTAATTGGACCAATCTACCACTGTTTTCCTTTGTGGCTTTTTTGGCCTTGTTTAGAAATTATTTCCTCATCCCAAAGTTGGAGAAATATTCTACAATGTTTTCTTCTGACATACATTTTAAGAATAACTTTAAATTCATCTGGAGTTTATTCCAGTGCGTGGTGTTAGACATGAAGACTTTTTTCAAATATATCAGTGGTTATTTTACCCAACATAATTTGACAAAATTTTCCCAGTGATTTAAATGTCAGTTTTATTATAAGCTAAGTTGTTATTTATACCTGACTTTGTACTTGGGCATTGGTTAAGAATTCCATGTTCCAAGAAAATTTAGCACATAACATTCAACATTGAAAAGTTAATTCTGCCCCCACTAAAAAAAACTTCCAAGGAACTTTTAAGAAACATGTGGAGATAGCACAGTTACACAAAATTTAAAATGATAAAGGAGAAATAACCACATTAAAAGAACCATTAAAGATGTCTGAGATATATGCAAATGAACTTGGAAACCTAGATAAAAATGAATAACTTTCTAGAAATTTTCCAAATTTACCATAAATGATTCCAGAAGAGTTAGAAAATCTAAACAATCTGATTTTTGTAGAAGAAATGGAGAAAATTGTCAAAGAGCTACACCCTCACAAAAGCAACAGGACCAGATAGTGTTACAGGTGAATTTGAAAAAACCATTAAAGAGCAGATAATTCCAATGGCTTTTAACAGATCTATAGCCTTGGAAAAAAATGAAACCTCCACATTCTCTCTACGAAACAAGTATAACTAAAGATAAATCCCATCTATAAATTTCAACGCAGTAATCTTAAATAAAATGTTTGAGAATAGAATCTGGAAGGATATTAAATTACTAATATAGGGCTTCCCTGATGGCACAGTGGTTGAGAGTCCACCTGCCGATGCAGGGGACACGGGTTCGTGCCCCGGTCTGGGAAGATCCCATATGCCGCGGAGCGGCTAGGCCTGTGAGCCATGGCCGCTGAGCCTGCACATCTGGAGCCTGTGCTCCTCAACCAGAGAGGCCACAACAGTGAGAGGCCCATGTACCGCAAAAAAAAAAAAAAAAAAATTACTAATATCATGGCCAAGTAAGGTTTAGTTCAGGAAGGCAAGAATGGTTCAGGATTAGGAAATCTATTAATATAATTCACCAAATTAATAGTTGTTAGGAAGAGAAATTATTGATGCTCTCCATAGGTGCTAAAAAAAGCTTCTGACAAATTCAACAACCATTCTTGATTAAAAAAAAAACTCACTAGGACAAGACAGATACTTCCTTAAAATAATTTAAAAAGATATCTCAGTCCAAAAGCTGAGATTATTTCCATTAAAATCAGAAACAAGACAAGGATGTCCATTATCATTATTATTATTTAATACTGTACATAGGTACTGGTCAAGTCAATTAGAAAAAGGGGGGGAAATCAGAAGTATGAAATTGGAAAGGAAGAGGTATAATTATTACCATTTCCAGATTATATGTAGACCTAGGAGAATCAGATGAAAAACTATGGCAAACAATGAGAGAATTCAGTAAGCTGGCAGGGTACAAAATTAACATAATGACCAACAACTTTCAGATACACCAGCAAAACCCTCTAGAAGTTATCATGGAAGAAAAACCCTTCCACTATTATAATAACAAAAATAATTAGTAATGAACTTACCAAGAAACAGTAATATTTATGTGAAGGAAAGCTTAGAACACTTAACTGGAGTCCCAAAGGAAGAGAGAGAGGATGGGAGTTAAAAAAAAATAATAATAAATAAATCATTATTTGAAGAGACAATGGCTGAGAATTTTGCAAAACTGATGGAAGACGTTAATCCACAGATTTAAAAAGCCCTGCAAATCCAACGTAAGCTAAATGATTACACCTAAAATGTATGGTAAAATGACCAAAGTGAAATTTGAGTTTATTGTGAGTCCTTATGTGATCTTGTGGCATTGGAAGAGGGGAAGCTGGCCTCTTTTGATTGTCTTTGTAACTCACCTCTCAGATTTCCCAAGTGAAGAGTTTCTGATCTGGTAAGGTCTGTGGGTCTCTTTATACTAGTGTCTACTGAGCTGTGGCTGGCAAACTTCTGGTTTGCTCTCTTGGTTGGGTTAAGACCCAGTGGCTCTCAATTTCTGTCTCAGCCCACCTCAACTCTCACTGAGCCTGTACCTTCTGATTCTCCATAACACCGCTCGCTAAGTCTATCCTGTGGCTTCTTTGATAGGGTTACCATCCTCTTGCTACAAATATCCCTTGGCAATTCCTCTAGCTCTCAGTTCAGTTGTTTTTAACCTAGTGGTTAAGGGCATAGACTTACAAAGTCTATGTAACTAGATTGTCTTTGTGTTCAAATCCTGGACTCATTCCTTACAGCTGTGGGTCCTTGAGCAAGCTAATGAACCTCTCTGTACCTCAGCTTTCATAACTGAAAAGTGTGAACAGGGCCTATGTCATTAGGCTGTTGAACAGATGCAATAAGACCATTTCTGCAAAGTGCTTAGAATTGTTCCTGGCACGTAGTTAGTATCTGGTAAAGGTTAATTATTATTATTTTTTGAGGTTTGAGGAGGGCCAATAAATAACACCTCATTTCCCCACCTGAGTCCTGAACTAATTAAGATATATACAAGGAGTAACATAGATGGAGATCAAAATATCATCTTTTTACTGATAATGTATTATTGTAGAGCATGCTTTCTATCTCTGGGCAAGTGACTTCCTAATACAGAATCCCAGTAGAAGAGCTTACCCAGTCACAGGTGACAATGAACTGGGGCAGGCCTGTCCCTATAAAATTTATATAAAGGGAACCAAACCAATGCTTCTGTGACCAGAGGATCTCTTTTTTCTCTGATCTATTACAGCAATCATTGCCCACACAATTAATTTGGTAATTAATCCCATGCAGCTCAGTGTTACCACAGTAGAGGGGGTAAGATGCTGTCAGTGCTCCACTCATAGCCCATTAGCACACTTGGCCATTGCCAGGCATACTCTTCACAGTGATGGCACACTGATATGCTTCCACTTCCAAAAGCCAACACCTGCTCTGTTGGAAGGCTGCTCCCAAGAAGCTATAATGTGCTTTGCCTGCCAGAAAGATAGCAGGAAAGGACTGGGAACTTATAAGTCCCCTCTTCCTATCACCTCCCAGCATGGGTGCCCCATAATCTAAGACTGATGAGTGGGAGGTATAAACACCCCAGCTCCCCTGCCCCTGACCTGTACACTCTCTTCAAAGCTCCCTGTAAGACTGAGCCAACGTTACCCTCTATGGGACTTCCCTTCAGGTCCTACCTCCCCACTCCCCAAATCACTTTCACTTTCATACGTATCCTCATCTGGGAAGCCCAAACCAAGACAGATATGTATTCTATTAGATGGTCTAGTGCCAGTTAGTATTTTTTGCTTGTTTGTTTGTTTTCAATTGTTTCCCTATGTTCAGTGGTTGCAGTAAAGTGTTCCATGGGGATATGAACAGAGCACCAACAGAGTGTAGTTTTTTTTTTTCTTTTTTTTTGCGGTATGCGGGCCTTTCACTGCTGTGGCCTCTCCCGTTGCGGAGCACAGGCTCCGGACGCTCAGGCTCAGCGGCCATGGCTCACGGGTACAGCCGCTCCGCGGCATGTGGGATCTTCCGGGACCGGGGCACAAACCCGTGTCCGCTGCATCGGCAGGCGGACTCTCAACCACTGCGCCACCAGGGAAGCCCCAGAGTGTAGTTTTACCACGTCTTTATACATCCCACGGTATAGTACTATGCACAATAGGAACTAGACTTTTTTACTGATTTCTCAGTTGATTCTTAAAAACTGGTTTCAGGTAGTCTTAGACTATATGAAAAAATAAGGTGTTTGGAAAATGTGCATATTTATCAAGCAAAGGATGTTACTCACAGTTGTCAGAATTTTAACGTTATCTTCTGAATATAAAAATATGTTAGACACATTGATAAGATCTCAGAGAAAATTTAGGTTGATATGAATATTGTATGAAATTATTATGTGGGATTGAATAACTCAGTGCATGCTCTTAGTGACATTTTAAAGTTGAAGTTGCTTTTAAGAAATTAACTAGTGAATAATTAAAATGTCAGAATGAATTCAAGGCCAATGAATTTAGTTACAGATAAAAGGTCCTAAGAAATCCATGACTATCAACAAGGGCAATTAATACACTTTTATTTGTACGC
The DNA here is from genome assembly GCF_937001465.1 of Orcinus orca. Taxonomy (NCBI): domain Eukaryota; kingdom Metazoa; phylum Chordata; class Mammalia; order Artiodactyla; family Delphinidae; genus Orcinus; species Orcinus orca. The sequence goes on along the minus strand of NC_064559.1, from coordinate 14,479,101 downwards.
CAAAAAAATATATCAGTGTGGGTACCAAAATGTGCATTTTCTAGAATATAGTAATTTAGGCTTTCATGCCCAAACTGGGAATGTGATACTAACATAAATTAGTCCAATAATGGAAGTACAGGAAAATTATGGCATCGTAATAATATCTGACATTTGTATATGCTTTATTGCTTTTCAAATAAATTTTACAGTTCTTTTACCGAGATTACTGGACTTAAAACCTGTTTATAACAGTTTATACAGACTATCATTTCCTTCACTTTGAATGGATTGATTTTTTAAAATAATTTATTTTTAACATCTTTATTGGAGTATAATTGCTTTACAATGGTGTGTTATGAATGGATTGATTTATGAATTTCAAACAACAAATTTGACATTTTTATACCAAATGAACTGGTTATTTGGCCAAACCAACGGACTTGACCCGCTGTCCTGGTGACAAGCAGATACTTTTTTTTTTTTAGCATACTTTAAAATAATTTATTTAAAAGAACAAAAGTTTAAAAAGAGAAACATGTAGTTATGCTTTTTAAACTCAATGCCAAAAATAACGACTAATTGGATTTTTCTTTAATTAATTTTTTTCGATATCTCTTTTTTTTAACATCTTTATTGGAGTATAATTGGTTTACAATGGTGTGTTCGTTTCTGCTTTATAACAGTGAATCAGCTTGAGATCGTGCTGATCACTCTATGCCTTACTTCAGCCATGCTCAGCCCCTGGGTCTTCAGAGTCAGGTTCAGAATATGTATCTATGCTGGTACATATCCCCATCTCTGCATTGTAGGAAGTACTTGGAGCAGGGGCAGACCTTGTATTCGGAGCTCTCCAACACCTGTGCATCTTGCAACTTCCTTTACTCCTACTCTTTGTGTCCTTTTGCTCCACGATCCGTTTTTATACTCCTGCTATCTTAGGTGGTTTTCCCAGCCCTAGTTCTGCCATTCTTCTCCCAGTTCCATTTACTGCTGATAGCAATAAACTCCATTCATGTCTTATGATAGGATCATACCACTCAAGACAATATGCAGTTGATGTTTAGGGTGAAAATTTTACTCCTGGAAAATATATTTGGCTGAAAAAAAGAAGCTTTTCCTACTAGTAGTATTAGTAATAGTAGTAAACATAGTAATTTTTATACCCAAGCTCCCATTATTTAAAAAAAAAAAACTATAGTCAAATAGTATCATCAGGAAAGTAATAAAATCTGTAGATGTCTGTTGATTAAATGGATCCAAAGCCCACAAGGAATATTTAAATTTCTTTAGACTTCAAGTAAACTGTGGGTAAACATAGAGCAAAAAAAAAAAGGGAAAAGAAAGAAATCTAGGAAGTTTTACACACATTTTTCTTATTCAGTCTCAGCGGCCATGGCTCACGGGCCCAGCCGCGCCGCAGCATGTGAGATCTTCCCGGACCAGGGCACGAACCCGTGTCCCCTGCATCGGCAGGCGGACTCTCAACCACTGCGCCACCAGGGAAGCCCTACACACATTTTAAAACTAGGCTTTCTCTTAGTAAATTAGAGATGCTAGCTGAGGATATTTTACAGACAATGCAGGCCCCAAAATATTTTGATTTGAAATATTCTGATGCATAAGAAAAGTATTTGTTCTGCTGAAATTGAGGTTAATTTTTGAATTTTTTAATTTACACAGTAGAAGGTACATAACCTTTTATTGTCTATTCCATTCTACCCCTGGACATTTAGTCCACTTCAGCAGTCTTCCAATAAGATACTGAGTAGCAAAACCTCTTGGAGAGACTCCTTCATTGGTGGTCTGAGGAGGGAAAATTTGCTTTCCTTTCCCCCGTGGAGGCAGCGGGACAGCCACATGTACATATTTTATTTTAAGGCCACAAGAAAACATCTTGGTCAACTGACTGCCCACATGGATTTCTAGCTGGAAAGAGCAGCTCTTTCTCAGGGCCAAGTAAAGATTTTGTTCAACAGCTAAATGCCCAGGGTGAAGGTGCTCAAGAGATTTTTTTTTCCTCTTCGTGGCAGGGGAACATCAAGGTCAGTAATTGGAACCCAGACCATGACATGAAAGAAATAGATACTCCTTCAACAACAGCAATCAATTTCCTTCTTTACCCTGGAGAAACCCACACTCCTGCCCAAGTATATGTAAGAAGCACCAGCCAGCCTCACAATTTGTAACAACTATGAAGTCTCACTGGATTCATCTTTTGGTTTGTGTTCCATTTTGACAAGTCACTCAGAAGGCTGCCAGAGATAACCATCTCCCTTGAGGAATTAAATATTTTGTATCATTGCTTTCCTCCCAAACGGAAACTCTGGATCATTACCATCTGGTGTAATGTTCTTTCTTAACTCAAATTCTGACGTTAAGCTTAGCCGCACATATTAATAGAAAAGGGTTTTTTACCAGTTGTTTTCATGTTGGTATTGAGTTCCTCTCATTAATATTTAGTTCTTTTGCTCCATTTGAAGCATCGTCACTTGTGGGTCTGCACCATGTTGGTCTCCAGCCACTCTTAGATCAAGTCTAGACAGGGCAACCAAACTGGCCAAGGTAAATTCAATATTCAATCATTTAAGTGGATGACGGTGTGCTTGGCAGCCTGATGGACTGTGTGGTCGTTTGCTTCAGATTTTCTTGTTGAGACACCAAGAAGCTTTGTCAGCCATGTCATGATCTTTCACACATGGCAGGAAGTTGTTTCAACCTGGCTTTAACCATCGTTGAAGAAAAGAAATCTCAAATGCTGTTAAAGCAAATGGGCTGTTTCAGAATGTTAGGCCATCAGTCTCTGTAGACACACCATCCTAAATAATAATAACATGTCTCATGATGGAGTGTTGACCCAAGAGCCAGACATGAGTCAACTCAATGCTTTTCATATATTAACTCAGTCAACCCTGAAATGACCCTATGAAATAGGTACCATTGTTATTCCTCCTTTACAGATGGGGAAGCTGAGACACACAGATATTAGGTCATTTATCCAAAATCACACAGCTGGTAAGTGGCAGAGTCAGGATTTGAATCTCTCTTGGTACCACTTGTCTATAAACACTCATCTCAACATCTCAAAGTAAAGTGATCATCAAAACATTCACCTAACACTTTTGGAACCCTGCTAAAGTAAAGCTACGTGGTCCAGGTAACGGGATCAGTTCTTCCTCTCACCCACACGTGTAACCACAACTTCGTAATCAGCGTGCTGAGTCATCTGTCTTTTCTATGCTGAGCGGTGGAGAAACACTAGGTGACCCATCTTCTAGGAATCCTATCATCAGAAGTGTCCTAAATAGAGTATAATCTATAAAAACATTGAATCACTATGCTGTACACCCGACGTTAATATGATATTGTGAATCAACTGTATTTCAATTTAACAAAAAAAAGAAGTGTCCTTTCTACTGGGGGAGTCACAGCTTTCAGAGGGCAAGTCTGACTTTTACAGGACCTTCACATAGACACCACTGATGCCGACCCCTATTGCTTGAAGCCTAGAAGGTTAAAAGTATGTCCTGTCCCATTTATTACATTTCTCACACTTTTGCTATTAAATTGGTTGTTTTATTTTCCACTCAGGACAGCATTTTGCTGTTATAGGAATTACCTTCGAATGGCTCTGAGCAATTCATCCCCTGGAGAGTTAGTTTCCGTATCTGTGAAACGGGTATAGAAATGTACAACTTTGAATGTTATTGCAAAAAAAAAAAAAAATCAACAGACAGACACCTAATCCTTTTAATCAGTTTTTAGGTATGCACAGCTTTCCAAAGCTGAGTGATGTGAATTTCAACAAATGCCTTCAGAAATGAAAATTCATTACTTATACGGTTTCTTAACAGTACTATTTCCTGGCTTTGATCATTGTAATCGATTCAGCTCCATTTAGGGATATGGAATTCTTCATGCAGCATTTTTCATAGTGTCTATTTGTGTTTTCTATAGCAATACCCATTTGGGAATTTCAGGCAAAAAGAACTATGAAATATCGTCTCTCTGTAGCCCCCTCACTGGAGTGTAAACTCTATGAGGCTCAGAAATTTTGTTTAATTTGGTCATTAATTTATCACAAACATCTGACACATAGTAGGTGCTCAAGAATTACGTCTTGAATAAATGAATCTACACGTGTACATACCCAGATTTTAGAGGGAATTAAACTATTTTAGCTATTAGCCTTTGAAGTCACAAGATTCTGGGTTAGAATTGCAGCTCAGTTTACCAGTTGAGGAAGCCAGAGTAAATTCTCTGGCTTTTTGAAATGCAGTTTCGTCATTTGAAAATTGGGGGTGATATCTAATTCACAAGGCAGGTGTGAGGATTAGCGGGTCATGTAGGCAAAGTGCCTGGCCTGTGTCGAGTGCCAGCTGAAGCCCCAGCCCCTGGGAGGGCTCAGAAAGTGTTAGTTCCCACCGATCTGTGATCTCAAAGCACTTCTTATTGATGTGTACTAGGCAAGTGGAGTTTATCTCATTTGTCTATGAGGGAGAAAGAGGCATGATTAGCTAAGGGCTATTTGGCTACACAGTTACAGCTTGCTTTCCTCACTCTCTGGGATGCCTAGGGGTGACGTGGAATTTAGAATGTACCTTGGGAGTTTGAGGGAGGTGGTTATGTAAAGACTCTAAAAGCTCCTTGTGTCTTTGGAGTAACGTTCAGCCGTGAAGAAGGAAACATGGGTTATGAGCCCATGACTTGGGCTTCTACCCATCTGAGAGAGGGTAGGACCATTGGGGATTGCCAGACACGAGAGGAGAGTAGGTGACAACACGCTCAATGTCTTTAAAATGTTACTGATAGCCCACTGCATCGATCTCAACAACTTCCATTGCAACTTTCCTTGGGAATTCCTCGGGCTGGGGAAGTAGCAGTTTCGAAGTCTCCTTTCGCAGAGAAAACTGAGCCTGACCTTTTGCTGACAGTGTGTTTGGTGGGTTAGGGTGGTGGCTGGGCAGCTGACTCCGAGTAAACATGTCCACCTCGTGGCCCGGCTTACATTGCCTTCCTGCTCCTTGCTGTAGGGCATGATGGACACAGAGGAGGCTGGAGAGGGAGGATTGGCTCATATGCTTGCAAGATAGTCTTACAGGTTCCAGAGCGAAGTCCCATCCCCAGCCAAAGAGAAGCACCGATGTGCTGCATGTGAAACTCTTACCGGCATGGGGTAGCGCGGGGGAGAGGAATGCAGAGAGACAGAACAGGAAGCTTGGGAGTGACGTTTCCAAGGAAAGCTGGCTTTGGCCGTCACCAGCCTCCCCCTTTGCACTGGTGGCACGACTGCAGAGAAGGAGAAAACTGAAGAGTCTTGGCAGAACACTTTCCATGACTCAGTTTTTGCAAAATATGCCTCTAGATGCGAGGGTTTGGTGGGAAACTCTTTTAGCTAATCACTTCAATGCCATGAACGCTCCACTGCTATATTAAACGTACAGCCATGTGTTTAAGAGGCTCCTGTTTTTTTTGTGTGTGTGTGACACATCTCAAGCAAGATGCTTTAAGAACATGTAGAATAGAAATGTTCCCGATTATGACCAGGACAATGAGGGTGACTTGATTCTTCCATCCCGTCATTCCTCAGGTGGAACTGACCAAAGCTGGTACCTCAAGAACAGCATGGGGAGCTGGTGGGGGAAGTCAAGACCAGACGGAGCCCAGACAGGAGACAGGTCAGACAGCCAGGTGGAGATGGAGAGGCTGTGCAGAGGATCTAGGAAAGAGAAGGGCAGACAAGTATGAGATGTGGACAGGTATTCATATCAGCAGAGGGCCAACTCACAGGCGAGGCGAGGTAGCCAGCGCCCAGGCCATCAGTTTCTAGACTTCTAGACTTTCATTTTCATTGTAGGACTCCGACTGACAGCTGGGGGTCTGAGCAGCAGGGAGTGACAGAGACTAAAATGGTATCAGGACCCCAGTCAGCACGATGGCTTTGGACAGGACTCAAAGCCCAGGGCCAGGTAGAGCTGGACTGTGGGCTCTTGGAGGCTGGGTCTGTGTTTCTTTTGTTTTTCATCTGCATCCAGTTGCCAAGGACAGTGCCTGATACGAACACATACCTAATAAATACTTGCTGAGTGAACAAATGGAAGAAAACAGAGCAAAAACCAAGCCAAGACATGCAGACTGAGCTAATACTGGGCTGGGCAGGCAGGCCAGGATTAGGTGGGTATGCAGGTACTTAGGCTAAACAATAGCCCATAGGTCCAAAGCAGCAGAACCAATTAAGTCCAAACCCCACTAGTGGGCGGGCTAGGGTTGTAAGACTATATCCTGTCCACGATGTGACTGACTCAGGAACCACCAGGGGCAAGGCATTTGGTTAGAGGGCTGACAGAGGTTGACGTCTACAGGTGAACCTTGGAGGTGATCTTCCTGAAGCAGGTTATATTCCCTTATATGACATCCTTTTGTGACTATGGCTCCATCATTGAGGACATAGGCACTCAGATTACACACTTACAGCAGGACAGATTTAGACAATTGGAAGGCTGGTAGGGGTTTTAGAGGCTGTTTAATCCAACCTCCTTATTATACAGACAAGGAAATTGGGACTAAAAGGAAATTAATGACTTGTTGAACAGAGTCCAAAGTATTTTCTCTTTTATTCTGTTTTTCATACTTATACGGTCTGTGTTTTGTTCTGTGCCCCTAATAGATTGTAAGCTCCCCAAGGAAGCTGTTTTTATAATATCACCATCTCAAGTACACATGGTGTAAAAAATTATGGACAAGTAGTCTCAAATACAGCTGTTGACTGACAGAATGAGTGAGGAAATTTTTTAAAAAATACACTTTTTAAAAGGTAAGTGAGTTGTTTGAAATTCTGATTCTCTGCATAATGAAAAATCTACTAAGAGTTCAGTGTAGCTGCTTTTCCTCCCATACATGTGCAGTCTTCAGGATTCAGAAGGTAACACCACCTCTGCTCCAGGGTCTGGTAATAGAAACAGTGGAGGTGGTCCTGGGGGTTTATTACCTCTCAAGACAGTAGATTAAACCCAGGCATAAAAGGCCTTTTCTATCTGAATTTTCAGGAGCCATAAACCAGAAAAAGTCACAGTTATTTTTTTGTTGATGTAAAATTTTGTGATTTTAGTAATTCAACTTTGAAAATTACATGTACAACTCAAAAAATTTGTGCGTGCCCTCAATATTCTTTCTAGCCATACATTCATTATGCATAAATGAAAATTGATATTTTGTAAATGACAACTTCATCCCTATCAAATTTTGTTATTTTATGATAACAAACTTATTTTATAAGTTAGCCTTTTACATTTCATTAATAGTACATTAAAATACATTAGGAGTTATTAGGTCATTTGGCATCTAAAAAACAAAACAAACACCAAGCTCATAGATGCAGAGAATAGATTGGCGGTTGCCACAGGAGAGGGGGCTTGGGGGTGGGTGAGAAGGGCTAAAGGGGACAAAAGCTACAAACCTCCATTTATAAAATGAATAAGTCACAGGGATATAATGTACAACATGGTGATTACAGTTAATAATACAGTATTACATTTGAAAGTTGCTAAGAGAATAAATAATAAAAGTCCTCATCACAAGAAAAAAAATTTTTGTAACTATTTATGGTGATGGATGGTAACTAGACTTATTGTGGTAATCATTTCACAATGTGTACAAATATCAAATCATTCTGTTGTACACCAGAAACTAAAGCAATTTTATGTCAATTATACGTCAATTTAAAAGAAGGAGTCAATTCCAGTGTTTATGGGCGGAAAAACAAAAAACAAAAAAAACCCTCAAATTCTTCTTTAAAATTGTTAGTTCTTTCAAAGTGGAACCTCCATGTTTGGGAAAGAAAGTCTAGAACAGTGGCCATACTGGCTAATGGTCTTTAGCACACTGGCTTGAAACAAGGAGTGCATAGCCCTAGGAGTCCTTAAAAACACCTATCCAGATCCAACTCTAAACATAATTCAAGGATGAGGCCTAAGCATCTTTATTTTGAAAAAGCTCCCCAGGGGATTTTGATATATACTCTGATTAGCTAACTAACTACACTAGAAGAAAAAACTAAATTATCAACTTCTTCAGCAACAGCCCCAGAGAAGGTGAAATTTCCTCTGGACTTTCAATTTTGAATTCTCTCCACCCACTCTCACCACCCTCTACCTCCACGGCATGCAGATAGTTCAGGTTCCACCCACTCAAACTGCCGTTGAGGAGAATCTCTTAAAGTCGTTCACACCGCACTGTAGATACCTGATAAGGCTTAATACTTACATCCGTTGACTGCAGCAGGGCCTCTGGATCTCGGTACTGTTGACATACTGGGCTGGGTTACTCACAGCTGTAGGGGCCATCCTGGGTATTGTACGATGTTTAGCAGTGTCCCTAGCATCATTTACCCACTAGATGTTATTATCACTCTCCTGGGTTATAACAATCAGAAATGTCTCCTGACATTGCCAAATATCCCCTGGAGGGCAAACTTGCCCTGACTTAAGAATCACTGGACCAGGAAACAGCCCCAAATGGTATAGTGGTAGGCACTAGGATGCTTTGTGCACAAAGGTAGACCCTGTAGGAACTGAGAAGTGGGAAGACGATGATGACTAAGGAATCTGGAGAACTTCATATAAAGAGGCAGAACCTGCAGGACCTGGATTAAGAGTAGAAGGGCATTAATGACTTCACGCACCCATCTGTCCTCCATTTGTAGAATGATTTGAATTTTAACTATGATCAAAGGACAAGAATGACTCTAATTATGAAATTTTAGGCCTGAGTTAATACATGGCCAAGGTGTTGGAAGAACTGGAGAGACTTTCCTGGTGCTTCCCAAATCCAGGCACTCACCTGGAAGTCAAAATGTCCCTGAGGAATACTACTCAGCCATAAAAAAGAATGGAATAGTTCCATTGGCAGCAACATGGATGGACCTAGAGACTATCATATTAAGTGAAGTAAGTCAGACAAAGACAAATACCATACGATATCACTTATATGTGGAATCTAAAATATGACAGAAATGAACTTATCTACGAAACAGACCCACAGGCATAGAGAACAGACTTGTGGTTGCCAAGTCGGGGGAGGGGTGGATTGTGAGTTTGGGATTAGCAGATGCAAACTAGTATATACAGGATGGATAAACAACAAGGTCCTACTGTACGGCACAGGGAACTATATTCAATATCCTGTGGTAAACCATAATGGAAAGAATATGAGAAAGAATGTATACATATGTATAACTGAATCAATTTGCTGTACAGCAGAAATTAACACAACATTGTAAATCGATACTTCAATAACAATTTTAAATAATGGCCCTGAGGACGCAAACCCCAGTCAGAGAGGCTCTGGGAAGCTGGAGATGGCCCAGGTGAATTCCAGGAGTCAGGTCACTAAAGAGCTGCTTACTTCCCAGGGCGGTCACAACCCTCCAGAGTCCTGTGACACTGGGCTAAAGAGAGCCCTGGCCCTCCTAGGAGGCCTTTCTGCAGAAGCACTCACAGTTCAGAAATAGTGTTGCTATTTGCTGTAAAACAAAAAAGAATTACGTGAAGGGGGTGACGCCAGCAGGCCAAAGAGGCCTCTGCAAGGAGACGTTTCTGGAGTCTGAAGGTGTGCGTGGGAGCGGCGTAAATGTCACTGTTAATTTTTACCTTCCCCGTGGATGAGTACTGAATCAGAGGACCGCGTTTCTGTAGTGTCAGGCAATATTCCTATTCAGGCCAGGGTGTCACCTAACAGGCACAAGGTGAGTAATGCCCTAGGGAGTGGCTCCACTGTACCCTCCGTCACATCCCCACAGGGCCCAGTTTAAATTACACCGGGATCCAGTGTTTCACGCTTGTCCTGGATAACATGTTCCTTCCAGCTACCTTTCCATTGTTCTACCTTCCTCTTAGTTTCAGAATTCAGGCGATTGTTTCCCATTATTAACTCATTGCCATGGTTTCCATTTGATGGGCGATGATGTCACAGCAGATGAGGAATAGAGCTCCCTTTCTCCTCTGATTACAGCCTGCTACAGTTCCCTTTTCACACTCCCTACAATACGGTTAATGCTCACAGCAATCAGTTCTCTTTTACATGGGTTCTGCCTTTCACGGGACGTGTGATTTCCAGCTGATCGCAGGGCAGGGGCTGAGCAGAAATGAAAGCTGGGACAGGCTTGGGCACGGGCAGTAAAATGAGCGGATGGAAGATTACAAATTCTACATCTTTTAAAAGTTTTGTTATGGCATCAATAGCAAACTTTTAAAATCAAGGTGAATAAAAAGACATAAAAACCATCTATCATCCCACCACACAGAGCTAATCATTGTCAACATTTTCACTCTCATCCTAGACTTTATTCCATGCGTGTGGGTAGCAGGGATGGGAGTCCCTGAATGGAGACTGGGGATGTGGACATCTCCTCACCTTAAACCTGATATACATGTGTGTGTGTTTCTTGCCCATATGCATAGGGATCTTAGCATTCTGGGTGAAGGAAGAGGGAAGGGATTATACATGTCAATTAGGGGCAAGAGATGAGGTTCTCCTGGGTTCTAAAGAGTGGTTTTGAGCCACTGTGAACAAAGAGGGTTAGATGTAATCAGATCCTGAAGGAGGTAATTCTCAGGAGAGCCTGGGACTCAGAGCAAAAACAGCCTTGCTCTGGTGGCCTAGCTGGCAAAGAAGGACACAGAATACAGCGGGCACCCTTTCACCCTGAGTCCACCACACGCCACTGTGAAGCTGAGGCAGCCTGAGGTTCAGGCTTTCTGTGGCACAGGAGGGAACTGCCTTTTGGACGTCCCTCACACTCGATAAGTCCCAAAGTGAACTCTTACCAAATCCATTCCTCTTGCTGTGTTCCCAATCTGTGACTGTCACCACCATCACCTACCAGTTGTATAAGTCACACCCCTGGGAGTCATCTTAGTCTTTTCCCTCACCCTCGCCCTCCATATCCCATCAACCACCAAGACCTACTGAATCGACACTCCAGTTGTCTCTTGAGTCCATCCCCACTGCCGCTGTTCTGGTTCCGGATGACATCATCTGGTTACCTGTATGGTTCCATAGCTTCCTGGAAGGTATACAGGCTCTGGTCTCAACCCTGCCGCCTTCCTCCCCTGTGCTGTTGGAGTGAACCTTCTAACGCAAAGATGGAGCCATGTCACTCTGCTGCCCAAATGATGTCCGTGGTACCTCATCCTCTATGTAGCCTGGCATCCAAGGGTCTTCGTAGTCAGATCTTATTGTCAGCCTTATAATTGTGCCTCAACCCACCTCTGCCTCCTCCTTACCCGTCATGCTTTTGTAATGTCAAACCATGCAAAGCTCCCCAAACATGTCATATTTTCTCTTTTTCCCCCTCCTTCTCTCTCATTTGCACTTTCCTCTGCTTATCTTCCTAAAAACTACTCTCTTTTCAATTTTCATTTCAAGGGTTTCTCACCTTTTAAATCATCTCTGGCTTCTCCAGGGAGATTTAAGTATCTCTTCTCCTATGTTCTTATTGTAGCTTGTTCGTGAACTCAAATGAGTTCCTTCACATTCTACTGTTATGGAAGGTTAGCAAGCCCATAGCCCCACTAACTTGTAAGCCCCCTTGAGAAGAGGGACATGACTTTTGATCTCGAGGTCCTAGCATTTAGTACTGTGATTAGCACCCATGAGGTTCTCAGTAAATATTCAAGATATAGATGAGTCAATGGATGGATAAACAAATGACAAATAGACCCCCAACCCTAAACCTAAACAAATAAAGCCAAACCCTTGCCCTGTCTTTAAACTGTCCTCTTGGTGTAGATATTGTACCTCAGCATAAGGCAGATTCTGCCGGGACCTGTTATCACAACAGGAGGATAAGACATGGAAATGGGAGGCACAGGCTTTGGAGTGAGACCACCTTGAGTTCAAATCTGGCTTCTCCCATTTATGAGCCATGTGATGGTCAAGCTACATGAGCTTCTGTTTTCTACTAACTTAAGCACAGCATTATAATCTTATTCCTCTCCCATCCAACTGTGCAGTCCAACTCCTTATTCATGTGATGCTACCAAAACTTCCCAGGCTTTCTCTCTCTTTCTATTAAATGGGGATATTATGCCATCCTTCATAGGGTTGTTGTGAGGATGAAATGATATATTTTATGTAAAGTTTTATGTAAGTTTTAAAATTAATTAAAATTCAGAAACACTAGGCATTATTCCGGGTCTCCTCCTGTCAGCTGGAAATCTTCCACTACCAGTGTCTGGAAATGACACAGACAACATGGCAATCAAAACTAATCAGTGCTTGTATTTCTAACAGAACTTATCAGGCACCAGTTTGTTTATGTCAACAGGGGACTACAGAGTTTTTCTTTTCAAATCAATTAATCTTTTACAATAAATGAAATGTACTAGGAGCCGTCTTGATCTAAAGAACTATGATGATGAAATGTATAAAAAACAGTTAAGGATCCTTGTCTTTGTCAATAATTGCACAATAATTTGAATATGTTATATGTTTGTATTTTAGCATTTAGATATTTTAATAACAAAATACAGCCGTAGAACATTGAGGTAATCTGTAATGCACTTAATTTTTCTTTCTACTTTGGCAAAACACCACGTTTGAACTGACCCTCATTTGGACTGGAATTAGTATTTTAGTGAAGCAGGAAATTGCTCATCTGAGCTTGGTAGCTATGCCTGCCCACAAACAGAATTTTCTAGGTAACCATCACAGCTTGAAAGAGAATGTCAGAGTTGGGACAAATGAACATCTGGTGCATGACCTGAAAGTAACAAAATAAAGGTTCAGCCCTCTGTTCATTCTTGGCCACTTTGGTGGAGACTGCTTATTCCTTCCCTTCTCTTTCTTTAACCAAAGAGCTTCCTTCTCCAGTTTTGACAGACGCATGGCTGACCAATGGAAAACTACATCTCTCAGCCTCCTCGTAGCTATATAGGACCAAGTACCCCAGTTCCCGCCAATGAGGCGTGAGTGGGAGTGATCTATGCAACTTCTCTGCTGCATCCCATCCTTAAAATAAATTTGATTCAGTCCTTATCCCCTCTTTTTCATTCCCAGGAATTAGAATGAAGATGAAGTGTAACCCAGTTTTGACCGTTGGCCTATAACAGCATCCTGAGGGAGGGCTGAGCAACAGGATAAAAGGAACCTGGGTCCTTGGTCCCTGGAGAGGCACAGCCACCTCTCAACTTTGGACTGGTTGCTGACCTCTGGTCTTTTATGAGAGAGAAAGAGCTAAATTTCTATCCTTTAAGCCATTGTATATGAACCTCTTTGTTACACGCAGCCTACCTTGTACCCTAATGAGCCACAGTCCCCATTATGATAATACATGGCATGCTAGGTAGCTGCTAAGATGGTCCCCAATGATCCCTGCCTCCTGGTATACACGTTTGTGCAAGTCCCCTTCGCTGAATGTGGGCTTGCCTTGTGACTCTCTTCTAACCAACAGAATATGGCAAAGATGAAGGATGTCACTTCCATGATTAAGTTTCAAAAGAGGGTAACTTCCCTAGCAGATTCTTTGCTGGTTACGATGACGCAAGCTGCCATGTTGAAGAGGCCTGTGTGGCATGGAACTGAAAGAACAGCCAGCGAGAAACTGAGACCCTCAGTCCAACAGCCCACAATGGCCTTGATTCTGCCAACAACCCTGGGAGCTGGAAAACAGATCCTTAACAGCCTAAGACAACTAGCTCCCAGATGACACCTTGATTATAGTCTGTGAAAGAGTCTGCAGTATCGGAACTAGGTGAGCCATGCCCACAGGGACTCTGAGATAGTGTGTATTAAGTTTTGTGTCAATTTGTTACGCAGTAATAGTAAACTAATGCCACACAGACATAATTTTACTTCTGCACAATATGTCACAGAGATCATGTGTTGACACCAGAATATTAATTTTAAAATACCAGAGAAGGGGCTTCCCTGGTGGTGCAGTGGTTGAGAGTCCGCCTGCCGATGCAGGGGACACGGGTTCGTGGCCCGGTCTGGGAGGACCCCACATGCCGCGGAGCGGCTGGACCCGTGAGCCATGGCTGCTGAGCCTGCGCGTCTGGAGCCTGTGCTCCGCAACGGGAGAGGCCACAACAGTGAGAGGTCCGCGTACCGCAAAAAAAAAAAAATAATAATAATAATAAATAAATAAATAAATAAAATACCAGAGAAGGAGGTGAGCTAGACACTCACAGGGCATCAGCTCAGGTTACTAAGTTCTCAGGTGTGACCCTCTGCTTTGGATGTCCATAGACTTGCTTTATTAGTAAGTCCAGAGATGTTCAGGCTCAGGAGAGCTTAACTGGCCAAACAAACTCCCAAGAGAGTTCTATCTAAATCAGAATGCTAATTTGTTAATTTACCTTGGAGGAAGAAAACTGCCAAGTGGATCAGATAAATTGTATCATTATAAATTGGAACTTTTCAAGGTTCAGTTTAATGCCTCCTTCTTTTCCCATTCTAGTCTCTCCCCAGAAAAACTGCAAACACACACACATATATACATATGTATGCATAGCTAGCTAGCTAGCTAGATAGATAGAATTAGATAGATAGACAATCTCACACATTTCTACCTTCAGAGCAGACTTCTGATACCAATCATGATACCACTGATTAGGTTACAGCTTGCTTTCACAGTCAGCCATGCCTTGGTTAGATTTCTAGACCTGGTTAAACCAACTTGGTCCTAGGGTACATCTGGAAGCCCAGATGAGCATGGTTCTTCCCATCTGGGTCCCTTCCTCAGGGCTGAGTGTTGCTCAGACAAAAGATGACTTTTCATTCCCATTCCTTTGGCATCCAGGGCCAGAGCTACCAAACTATGGCCACTAATGCCATCCATCTGTGGCACCCCTGGTGCCTAGGTCTGCACTGGCTTTCTACTTGTTCCCACCTACTGCTCACAGACAGTGCCTCTTTTACCCATTGTAATAGGCACCTCTTGTTCTCCACCTCACATTCTCTCTGCCCACCTTTTACTCCAGCACAGCGGTGCCAGTTGGCTTCAGGCAGGTGTAAACCTGTCCACATATTGTCTCAGCTGCACTTCGTTATCTTTTGATTTCTACCTGGGGTTTCTCAGAGGCTTTAGCGTGTGCGACACCTGCAAAAACCTGCTTGACACACTAGTGCCGCCTCACCCATGGGAAATTTAAGCCCCACATGGTAACCCTTGACAAAGGGGAGAAGACACCAATGGATAAATTCTGAGGTTCATGCTATATGGCTTCTCAGAAGGCAGGATTGAGCCCCCTTCACCCACAGAGGTGCTCACTCAAATCTGTACCCTGGCGTTGGGTTCCCTTCCTCTGTTTTTCACCCTCCTCATTCTTCCACTCTTGTTTCCTAGGCTTGCTTCCAAAATCAACTAACTACCTGCAAGCTCAACTCAGGCTCTGCTTTCTGGGAAAACCCTGACTAAGATTCACCCCAAGGCTCATTCCATCCGGGCTCTTCCTCTCTGATGCCCGTCACTTACTGACTTCCCTGTCAGTGCTCCCATGACGTCTTTGGCCTCAGGCTCTTCCCCTCCACTGTCACCACTGCCTTTGTCCTTCACAACAAAGAGGACCCAACTACCGCCCAAGGGTTACATATTGCTTTGATCTTCTCTACTTAAATGGCCACCAGTCTACTTCAGCATCCCCACTGGAAACTGACATTATCCTTCACAGCTCCATTTCCCACCTTTATACAATACATACATATCCCCCTCTTTGTCCTTTTCCTCACTTTAAACCCCATTCTCCAATCTTTAAACCTCATGAGGCTTCTAGGTCTTTGACCACTCTATCTTCATTCTCTTTGACCTTCATTCCTTCCCTATCCGTTCTAGACTTTATGCTTCGTTGCTTCAACTGCCCTCCAGGAGGGCCCTTTGTCTTTCTGCTCCGGTATATTTTGCCTGCTGGAACTTATTTTTTATCATCTAAATTATCGAAGGATTCCATTCGTAATCAAGCAGCTGAGCACTGCTGCAGAAACTCCCACCATCAAGCAGAATAGTGCCACTCTAGATATGGTCTCCAAGCTCAGCTAGACATTCCTCACCCCCCAACCCTGTCTGATTATGTGTCCTGCTTCCATGCTATGCTGTTCATTTGACACATATATACATCATTCGGCACACACCTATTATATGTCAGATGTTGCACTAAGTATTAGGGATGGAATTCTGAATGACAAATATGGTCCCACCCTTTGTGAGGCTTATATTGTCCTCAAATCATTGTACTGTACTTGTTGACTCTCTCATTAGGCTGACCTCATCTTATTGATATTTTGGTTCCAAAGTGTAGAGCATGTAGTAGGGGTTCTATATATTTTTGTTGTACAAATGAACAAATGGATGAAAAAGATAACTACTGCAGATAACTAAGCCTACCTACAATATCCAAATTTTCCTATTCAATACTCAAAGGGTCATCTATTCTCAGTGTGACAGCAAGATGCATGAGAAGAAAAAAAGTATCATTTGATTTGACTTCACTACCCCAAATGTTTATTGTCATTCTCCACTTAGAAACTAAGTGTTAAAAAATCTGTAGAGAAATTTAGGACAAATTCTATCCAAGACAGTACATTTACCCTCATATATTCATGTGGGCATCCTGTTCATGTCCGCTAAGTTTGTATCTTTTGGTCTCTGCCTCCCTGTCTTTCTTTTTTTCTTTTTTTTTTTTTTTTGCATTACGTGGGTCTCTCACTGTTGTGGCCTCTCCCATTGCGGAGCACAGGCTCTGGACGCGCAGGCTCAGCGGCCATGGCTCACGGGCCCAGCCGCTCCACAGCATGTGGGATCTTCCCACACCGGGGCACGAACCCGTGTCCCCTGCATCGGCAGGCGGACTCTCAACCACTCTGCCACCAGGAAAGCCCCTCCCTGTCTTTCTGATTAGCTTCTCTTTGCCTGCTCTGGACATTAATTCCTGGGTTGGGGTGGGGAATGCTGGAGTATTTAGGAACCATCTAGGTTACCATCTAGCTGCTTGTTCATTGGGGGAGACCTCCCTGGCCAAATGGACCAATAAGTGAGGGGGGAAGACATGATAATGAGAAGGGGCTTGAGACAGAGAAGACTAGAGGGACCAAGAACAAGCTCCTTTAAAACTATGATTTGAAAAGATACATGCACCCCTGTGTTCACAGCAGCACTGTTTCAATAGCTAAGACATGGAAGCAACCTACAAGTCCATTGACAGATGAATGGATAAAGATGTCTCATATATATATATATATATATATATATATATATATATATATATATAAAAAGATGTCATACACACACACACACACACACACACACACACACAATGGAATATTACTCGGCCATAAAAAAGGAATGAAATAATGCCATTTGCAGCAACATGGATGCAACTAGAGATGATCACACTAAGTGAGGTAAGTCAGAAAGAGAAAGACAAATACCATATGATATCACTTATATGTGCAATCTAAAATATGACACAAATGAACTTATCTACAAAACAGAAACAGACTCACAGACATAGAGAACAGACTTATGCTTGCCAAGGGGGAGGTGGGGGTGAGGAGGGATGAATTGGAAGTTTGGGATTAGCAGATACAAACTATTATGTATAGAATGGATAACCAACAAGGTCCTACTGTATAGCACAGGGAACTCTATTCAATATCCTGTGATAAACCATAATGGAAAAGAATATTAAAATATATATATATATATATATATATATAATTGAATCACTTTACTGTACCTCTGAAACTAATACAATGTTGTAAATCAACTAAATTTCAATAAAATAATTTTTTTAAAAACTTAAAAAGACAAAAAGAACAAGCTCCTTTCCTTTGAACTTCAGGCTCTTATGTCCAGAATGTTTTTATTTCAGAGTCTTTTTACCTAATTACTACATTGGTGTGGTAATTGAGCACATGGTCCCAGACATCCTGGGCGAATGGTAATAATCAGGCAATAGGGGAAAAGGGAGCAAGGACAAAGAGAAGCAACTCCCTGATGTGAACCATAACCTCCTCAGTGAGCCTTGCCCAGCCGCTTACCATTTAACCCTATGCCTCGGGTCTAGGTTATAATAATGCCTTTTACATCTTCCCTTATCACAGGAATCTATAGTGGGTTTCTTTGTACATTTCCTAGATAGTGGGCACTCTGGAGAGAGATTTTCCTATGTAACCCAGGATATGGCTATTACTGGTTATTCAACCAATTCTGTGTTTAATCGTTTTCATCTCCAAAATGCATACTATTCAGATTGAGGAAAAGAATTTCAACCCCAATTTGTAATATACCAAAATTTTGTTATCATTCTGAAGTTCGGTCAAGACATTCTCAGAAAAAATTCTTAAAGTTAATTTAATTTCTTTTGTATCAAGAAAATACATGTATTTTGTTAAACTCTCCTTTTTTTTCTGACAGGCAGGTGATTAAGGTGAGGAACATAAGGTTAAACCATAGCTTGATTGCCTGACCCGGCTTTAGAGAATTGGTGTCAGATGTGAGGGGTGCCTTTAAGATGCATACCTCTGACGCTGAAACACTGGGTTCCTCCAGGGAGAAAGGGATGCAGTCAAAGTACAAGCATAGCTCACAGCTTAGGTTTCAGCTGAGCACAGGGAAAAGGAAGGAAATGGAATTCACTGCAGAGGGTTAGAAACCTCAGGATACAGGAGCCAAACAGGGAACTTTCATCTCAGGCCTCTTTTGGACTCTACCTATCCTGCCACATTCATAGCCCATGTCACAGCCAAAATGAGGCCTTACCTTGACACTCCTCAAGCTGCCCAAGCTTCCTCTACTTCCTCACCTCTGCACTTGCTGTTGCCTCTGCTCAACAGACCTCCCCTCGCTCTGTCCCACCCCTTTCCTATTTGTCGTGGATAAATGGCTAGGGGATTTTGACAGACTGTCCCATTTCATGCTGTACTTTCCCTGCCACTTAGCACATTATATTCGAGTCACTTGTTTAATTACTCATCTCTCTCACTAGACCACAGACTTCTCGAAGGCAGGGACCACGTCCACCTTGGTTCCTATGGTAGCCCCAGCTCCATATTTGACTCATGGTCAGTGCACACCTAATGCTTGGTGAATGAATGAACTTTCAGCCTCTCCCTTTACAGGTGACTTATCCTTTTGAACACACAATCTTGCCCAGGTTTTGCTCAGACTCACCTGTCTAACTTGGATTTCAGGATGCCATTGAGACATCAAAACCTCTTTCAAATTAGAATGTATCGATAGGTCAAGAGATGTAATGGGGACTTGGTTTATATTCATATCATAAAAATGACTGTTAAAACAATTGCTATAATAAATGATTAAAATTTGATCAGTGTTTATTTTTTTAACTTTATGTGGCTATGAAAAACATCCTACATGGACTTCTAAGGAGGGTATTTTATTTGCCACGTAGGGTATAGTTAGGCAGGTCTGTAGGAGCTAAAGAACTGAAGGGGTATATCAGCTGGGGAAGGAGGAAAAAGCAGATGGAGAAACAGAGACAAGATGACAGTCTTAGGGAGAGATGTCCCAGGGGACAACTTGTAATGAAGTCATCTGTGATGGGAAGGAAGCATCTCCTTGGTCTCCACCACGAAATCTTCGGTAAAGTCTACCTTGCACAGTAATGCACAGTTGAGTGGATTTTCAATCATGGAAATTGGGAGAAGAATTGTCCATAATGGCACAGGACAAACACAGAGGATGCTGTGAAAACGGGCCACTTTCTGTGTGCCCACTGGAAGGCCACCGCAGCACAGTGACACAGCTAAAAGGAACACACACCTGGCTTCAAAAGTCTTAAAGACTAATAATTATTACTATTGAAGGTTTTCTTGAGGGGATAGCAAAATAGGGCATTATACTGCAGAGCACAGAGAAAAACTAAGAAGTTTCTGCTCATCCTTTTCGATACAAAAGCTACATTATTTACAGATGCTGCCTCCAGCTCTCTTCCCGGTCTTTCAAAAGTTCTGATGACCTCTCTCTGTCTCTAAATTTCTGTGTCATATTTTTTTTGGTGATCTTTCTCTGTGAATTCATTGACCTTCTCATAGTTTCTCCCACCTTTTTATCCCATCAGTACAACAAAGGTACAAGGAACTAAACATAAAACATAGAATACTCTTTAGAAGATATGGCAAGGGAGAGAATATTTAAGGTTCAAATATTTTTGTCACTTTCATAACATTGTCACAACAAAATTAGAAAAATGGAATACATTAAGAGGAAACATAAAATCTTATTTTACATGCCAATATAAAATGTGACATTAAAACTACAAACTTTTCCAATGAAAATAGTGTTTTTGTGTCGTTAATGTTTTTTTCATAGACCGCCTTAATTGTAAGAATGATATTGTTGAATCAAAATCCAACTATGAAGTGCAGCATTACATCGATATTTTCCTTTTATTGCAAAAGTTCCATATTGTTCACATGTGTTACAGAGAAAGAAAGTATTTGCATGTTTTACAAAATCTTGGTATTCTTGACTTAGATTATTCCAGAATAATTCATTGTTTTACTTTAGACAGCTTGCTTCCAGGTATTTTTAGAAAGCAAAGGCGTAACCCTCATTTTGATGTGTTCTAACTTCTGATTATTTGTGGCACAGTTTGAGAATCTCAAGACTCTGCTTTTTGTTTGAAAGCATCCTCCCATTCAGCATGGATCTGTGGAGAATGAGTTTGTGTAATATAAATATTTAATATATAAGAAACATTAAATATTAATTAATGTTGAAAGTGTAAAACAAGATACATAACATATAAGAGCATTGAATAAATTACATGGATCAACCTGAAGTCAGTGGGGTTTCAGCTCTGCATCAACATAGAGGGTGAACAATTTACATTCTTACATCACGTATTAGTATTTCAAGGAAAGTCTTCTTGAGTATGGCAGATAATATGTGGGGTCATTATATAAAAGTATATTTTGCATTTCTCTTCCTAAGAACATCTAGATGAAAAACAATCATTAGCATTGGTTCAATTTACTTTGTTTTCTAGAACATTAGTTAATGTCTTCAGACACAATAATGTTTTGGGGAATTTAGTTTGGGGAATGCTTCCATGGCAGGTCAAATCTATAAGAGAGACCTCAAGGACCCCTGCTTCCTGGTATTCATATTCTTGTGTAATCCCCTCCCCTTGAGTGTGGGTGAGACTTGTGACTTACTTTTAACCAGCAGAGAACAGCAAAGGTGAAAGGATAATACTTCTGTGACTAGGTTACCTATAACAATGACTTCTGTCTTTCTGGCAGAATCTCTCCCTTCCTGGCTTTAATGAAGAAAGCTGCCATATTAAAGAGACCCAAATAAGCAAGTTATGGGGAGAGTGGCCTTGGCCTGAGCTCACAAGAAACGGAATCCTATCAACAACCCCATGATCTTGGAAGCAGATCTTTTCCCAGTAGAGCCTTCAAATAAGCCTCCACTCTGGCAGGCATATCAATCAATCTCAGAGTGAGAGATTCAGAAGCAGAGGACCCAGACAAGCTGTGCCTGAATTGACAGCCCATGAGGATTCAACCATGAGATAAAAGATGTGTGTTGTTTTAAGCCTCTAGGGTTGTGATTACTTGTTATACAGTAATATATAACAAATACACTGCCCTGACCTGAGATCTAAGTTAGAATTTAAATATCAGGGCTGAGAATTTTTCACTTTTTATTAAGAATGTTGGTGAAGCCAGGGGCTTCCAAGTAAAATCTGAATTAACAGGGAAGATACTTTCCTTTTTGCTTTTACTCTTTGAGCAAATGCTGAATTTTTTGGATGACATAATATCCATAAATTATGGATATTAAATGATCCTGCTTTAACTTGACTCTTTTAAGTGAATTAATAAAATACTAATCCTCAAAGATTGACCATAGGAGAATATTCAGCTCTTCTCTGGACTTTTAAAGGGGCTGGAATTTTTTTTTTGGTACTTTCCCCAGCCCCTTTTCAGGCAGGTCCCATTCAAACAGCCTTGCTGCATTCTCCAATTTCTAATTAGGCAGCTTCAAAGCCAAACAAAGGCAACACTAACTAATATTTATCAAGAATATACTGGTGCCAGGCACTGTATTATATGCCTTACCTTGATTTATTCATTTAATATTCATAGCCACACCCTGAGACAGATACCATAACCATCTCTATTCTACAGATATGAAGACTGGATATATGAAGTTAAGTAACTGCTAGTCTTCATTCCTGTCCTGGTTGGCTCTGTCCTGGGTCACTTCTTACTCGAGACTGAGGATGTTTTCCTGGGTGATAGAGGATATCTAACTTGGGGTGGAAATCACAGTCTCCTAGATTTTCAAACTACACTGAATCAGAAACTATGCAGTGAAAAAGGTATTGTGAAAAATCTCCCCAGTTAAATTCAATAATCATCCTTAGAGCTTGCTGTCCCATAGATGTGGGAAATAGACTAGGAGTTAGTAGTCTGAGCCTGTCTCCATGCCTGGCGACCACGACCATGTGGATTTCAACCAAACCATCAGCTGTAATTCATAGGAAGAAAAGTGAGGGTACCTCGCAGACTTCTCAAATAATGGTACTGTATAAAAAGAGCCTGCTGATCTGTTGAGTGGCCACAGTCGTTTAAGCTACTTCCAACATAGACTAACACCATCACGGGGAACTTCCACCCATTTGGGGAGGAGCAGTGCTTCTGGACAGGTGCACCCTGCTCCCTCCTTTCCCTTTACATTCAACACAGTGGGGAGGTGGTAGAGGCACATCCCTGGGGATTGGATGAGGGGGACATTCACGTTCTTTTCCTTCATCAACTCAGGCTCTGACACAGTCTAAATCCCACTCATTCATGCTGCCTTCAAGTAACACCGGGCAAACTATTCATTTATCAGTGTTTCACTGTCATTCTTGGGAGCCCCTGTCTTGAAAGTAGAGTCAATATTAAGAAATACAAGTCCACAATGTGTTCTGGACTCCTGTAAGTGTGTAGGGCTGGGGTGGAGGAAGGTTGAAAATATGAAAGGAAAAGCTACTGACAGCTTTTCTTGGTTTGACCCCTGGCTGGTCATCCCACCTTCCCTAATTGTATCAGAATATTCAGAGTTACTGACCAAAGTGGGAAAGCCGTCTTCATGAAAGCAAGGAGCAGAGTTTCTTTCAAAGCACGGGTACTCTTTGCATATAGTGTACCTTTATCTCACATGGCATAACAGGAACACACAGGACACATTTGCCCTACTGCTAATCCATTAAGGTAGAACATCACCTAGCATCACATCTAGGCTATCACCAAGGCAACTGATGTAATTACAGTTGTGTTCTTGTTTGGTTATACTTGCAATAGGTTCTTCACTTTGAACTCTTTGCAGGACTATCTGTAGTGTCATGGCATACTAGGCTTCTCCCTAAAGATTTTTTTCCCTGTTTTTCCTAAGGAGCATAAAAACTCTCTTAGTGAATACCAAGGATGTAAATTAGAAATTTTTATTTTGAGAAAAAGCTCTCTCTCTCTCTCCCGCTCTCTCTTTCTCTGTCAGTCTTGACTTGGAGTCTAGACATGAAGGAGAAAAGTGGGCTGCTTCTCCATCTAGTTTTTTCTCCCAAGCACCATCAACTGCATTAGAACACTTGGGTATGTACATAAAAACTCAGGTCGTAATGATGATAAACGTAAGTAATGTGTAAAGAGAAGTTGCTAACAGACCTACCAATGATAAAATGATATCCTGTATTTCTACAGCTCACTTCCTCAATACTCTAGGGTGTCAATAAATATTAGCAGATTTCCTCTACCTTCTAAGGGGATAAATAGCTAATTGGAAAAAACATTTGTGGTGGAGGCTAGATAAAGTCTCTGTCGAGTCACATAACTGCCTTTTAAGTGTGACATTTTGAACAACTTTCTCATGTTTATGATCTGGTTTCTAGTCCTCTTGATGGGAAAAGAGGAGATTGATGCCACAGGCTGGTGACACCATATCTGGGGGACACTTGGGGGTCTTGCGATGCCCTGAAAGTTAATCCTTCTCACTATACTGCCTCTGTTATTGCCTAATATCTGCAACATAGAGCACTTTGATCTTGCTGCACTGTGATGTAAAATGTGGTTGTAGAGGATCATAAAATTGGTTTAAATGCAATTATTTTAAGACTAGTTAATGGACCTTTATTATTTAACAGTGCCTTTAAGGTCACTTGCAGCCAGGAAGGAGAAACTACCTTCTCTAGCCTCTCTACTCCGCTAAGAAACATATGTTCGTTGCTGAAAATACCCGCTAATGACTTGGGCTTATTTATTAATTTAGGAGGTTTATTTTTGATAAAACAGGGGTGCTGTTACTTGGCTACCTTAATGGGTAGCGAAGAGCCTTTTAAAGAGAAATACTTCACTCTCATTACAGCACTGTTTCTGAAAAGCTATGAGCTGCTATTTAGAGGTGTTCCCAGACTTTCTCCCCACATGAATTCATCTTTCAAGCCACCGTCCTCAAGGTTATTATCCGGCTCGGGCAGAGACTGCTATTATAGAAAGCCAGAGAGCTTTCTCCTATTCACTGGCGACCTCTAAGACGCCTTCACCAATTATCATCTCGATTCCAGTCTGTCGAAAGCCACTGCCGGTAAAATCTATAACAGTTGTTTCAGCATCTTCGGCCTGTGATCCTTCATCCCAGGTTAGCATCTGGCCCCGTCTTTGAATCGACAGCAGTGCAGCCCTCCCAGCTGTTAGGAAGTCCCAGAGAGCGTTTATAACATCAGCCTTCCAATGTACACGCAGCTGAGGGCAGTACTGCGTCCTCCCGTGTGGGCTGGGCGAGGAGCAAGGTCTTGGCGCAGGAGAGAGAAAGGAAGGTGGCATCAAATGACTTTAGATTTTTGGAACTGGAAGGGCTGTTGGAGTTTATTTAGGCTATCTTCCTCATTAGTCTTTTTTTTTTTTTAAAGGAAGAATTCTTTTTTAAAAAAATTTATTTATTTATTTTTGGCTGTGTTGGGTCTTTGTTTCTGTGCAAGGTCTTTCTCTAGTTGCGGCGAGCAGAGGCCACTCTTCATCGCGGTGCGCGGGCCACTCACTATCGTGGCCTCTCTTGTTGCGGAGCACAGGCTCCAGAAGCACAGGCTCAGTAGTTGTAGCTCATGGGCCTAGTTGCTCCGCGGCATGTGGGATCTTCCCAGACCAGGGCTCGAACCCGTGTCCCCTGCATTGGCAGGCAAATTCTCAACCACTGCACCACCAGGGAAGCCCCTCCTCATTAGTCTTTATCTTAACATGGGAACATAACACGAAAGTCTTCCTCCTGCCTGCAGCAGTGGAACAGGCAAACATGGACCTCACCAAAAGCACACACCATTGGAAAAAGGAGGAACCTCAAAGGATATTTACTCCCTCCATGCCCCCCCGGGGAGGAAAAGGGAGAGAAGTGACGCAAGATCTGTTTGTGCTGCCATGTGCTTAGCATCAGATATGAGACAGGGTTCTGACCTTTCACAGCTCCCAGCCTGGGAGAGGAAAACAGACCAGTCAATCAGTCCCTCTTCTGATCAGGGTAATAAGTGCTACTATAGAAGACTGCACTTTGCACTGAGAGCACAGAAGAGGGCATTTTCATGTGATTGTGTAGCAGGTCAACAGCTGCTTCTTGCAGGAAGTAAAGCTGGAGCTCGTTTTGAAGGATGTTAGAATCAGCTGATGGGAAGAGAGCTGTCCGGGGGTAGGAAACCTGAGCTCTGCCTCCAGCAATGTCCCTCCTATGACCTTTGAATGAAATCTCGTGATAGAAAATACAAGTGGCTAGAAAACCTTATGTAAGAGCACAGAGAAAAGCAAGGCCGGGTTCCTTTCTTGAACCTTTCTGTCTTTGGACCTCTTAGGTAGGTGAGATGACTCAGAGCACAAGTGTTCCTTATGGTGCCTGTCAACAGCAGTGGGCCCTGGGAATCTGGTGACGCTTTGTGTGTGTGTTTGAAGTGACAAGTGAGAACAATTGCTCTCTGAGGTCTTCCACCCGGAAAACCATAAGGGTTTGCAAACTGGGGATTTCTCTGATTGCACTGGGCTCTTGCATGGGCCACTGCTGTTCACACTCTGGACACATGTGAGCTTGCTTCAGCCAGTACCTCTCTACAGCAAAATCAGGGTCGTTTTCTCAGACTTCTGGGCTCTATCTTGTTACGGCTTATTTATTAACTTATTATTCATATGCACTAAGTGTCTTTTTTGTGCCAGGCACTAGGCTAGAAACTTCTATACAAAGATGACACAGTCACAACCCCTAAGACACATGCAGTTCAGAAGGAGAGACTAACAAGAAAATCCACAATTACAGGACAGTGTAATCAATCCTATGACAAAAGCATGCATCAAATGGACGTGGATGAGGGCCTGTGATATACATATATGCACGCACACACACACACACACACACAATGGAATATTACTCAGCTGTAAAAAAAGAATACAATAATGCCATTTGCAGCCACATGGATGGACCTAGAGATTATCATATTAAGTGAAGTAAGTCAGAGAAAGACAAATATCATATGATATCACTTATATGTGGAATCTACAAAAATGAAATAAATGAACTTATTTACAAAACAGAAAAAGACTCACAGACATAGAAAACAAACTTACGGTTACCAAATGGGATGCAGTGGGGTGGGCGGGGGGAGATAAATTAGAAGCTTGGGATTAACATATACACACTGCTATATATAAAATAGATAATCAACAAGATAATCAACAAGGACCTACTGTATAGCACAGGGAACTATATGCAATATCTTATATATAGGTAATAACCTATATATAAGATATAGTTTATTACCTATAATATAGATAGGTAATAACTTATAATGGAAAAAAGAATTTGAAAAAGAATATATATACATTTATATGCATAACTGAATCACCTTGCTATACACCTAAAACTAGCACAACACTGTAAATTAACTATACTTCAGCTAAAAAAAATGATTTTTTAAAAAATGTAGACATCTAAATTGAGTTGCTAGGTCACACTGTTCCTGGCCAAAGGGGGCTAAAACATATATCCCAGAGTTTTGCATGTTGAGGGATTTGACATTGACAATAATGTTTGATCTCTTATGACCACAGTGAATGACTTTGACATGGGTTTGAAGCTAAGGAAATTAGGAGGTGAGCAGAGGTGTAAGAGCAAGCTCAGTGTGAAGAACACGCAGGAGAGCTACAGGATGATACTTGGTTGGTCTGAGTGCAATGTTTTCTTTTAGGAGGATGGCTGGTATTCACAAGTTGTTTTTAGAGGCTGGAGCCTCTTTAGGGTGGAAAGGAGGATGCATCTGGAGTTCTGCAGAGATCAGTCACCATCCTTTTTTTTCCCAGGTCTCATCCTGGGCTGTAGAAAGCAGGGGGATACAGAGGAAGCTGTGGTGAACTTAATCCTGTTGAAGGGGAAGGGAGCATCTTGCAAGGTCTGTCAGACAGAGATGATGAATAGTGACCAAGAGAAAAGGAAAGGTAAGATAGAGAGAAGGGCATGACAAAACAGGAATGGGAAGATGAAGAAAGGGCATGAGGAAGAGAAGATGGGACAAGAGGTGGGAGAGAAGAGGATGAGTGGCTTTTTTGTCTGCTGGCCTTTGTGGTTTCTGGGTAAATAGATTTAAAGGCTCAGGGCGGCAGAGTATTGCCAGGTGTGTTTGCTAAATGATTCCCTAACGTTTCTTTATATTTGGAATATTTTACTTAATAAAAAGATAATTCTGTAAAAATATTAGCACAAGAAAATAGATCTGTGGGTGATTCAAATTCCTATATCTCTGCTAATAAAACTTAACAGAGGTCAACATTTTCCAATATTCACTTCAGCTTTTTCTTTTTAAAGAAAGTATTCATTATACAGGGTGTCTTGACCTATCCTCTGAGCTCTGGGTTCACCTGAAAATTGGCTATCTCCAACTGGTCCCATAACACCTCCGACTTATTGTGTTAACAGCCGAACTTGTTACCTTCCCTCTACAATCTGCTTCTCTTCCTGTATATTCCCTTTATTAAAGAATGAGGCAATCATCAATTCGAGTGGTCCCTAAGCTTATTTCATATGCTTTACCTGCCCCACCATTTACATCATGGATGCATAGGCTGGTGTCTCCATGTTCCTCTTTGCTTTTGCAAGTGGGTCTTTGTAACAAATGATTTTGGTATCTAGCCTTTAGCATATAATGGGATATCGCTGTAGGTATAAAAACCAGGCATGATTGCTCTCCAAAGCCTTGTTTGCCTCTAAACATATTTTGAAGCATATCCTACTCTTGTTTCAGTCAACACCTGCCTAGAACAAGGATCTTGACTCTTTTCTGCTATATTTCGAGAAGATATATTTCTGGAGAAAAAGATAGGGGTACAAACCTTGTCGGTCTCCGTTATCTTCAAGTCCAAAAAGAAGACTTAAATCCAGGATTCTGTCATTTATCAAGGAGAAATGATTTGAAGATTGAGAGGGGCCTCTAATCTGTGTTTGTTTCCTGTGTGTATTGTGTGTGACATCATTTTCCACTTTATTACATATGATTTCCTTCGCCTGGAGTACTTTTGTTTCTTTAACTCTGTTCTCCTATATCAGATGGTATTTTATT
Organism: Orcinus orca; assembly: GCF_937001465.1. Classification (NCBI taxonomy): domain Eukaryota; kingdom Metazoa; phylum Chordata; class Mammalia; order Artiodactyla; family Delphinidae; genus Orcinus; species Orcinus orca. Next base: position 14,450,527 of record NC_064559.1, on the reverse strand, counting down.
TACATGTCTTCCCTGACTTTCTGCCCCTGCCCTTGGCCCATTAGAGCTGGGAGTCATTCTGTTTGTGCCCGTGGAGATTATTCCCCGCTTTTCCCACGAGAATCCCTACGATGCTGTACTGTGATCGCCTGCCTCTTGAATTGTTTGCCGCCCTCCGTAAGAGGCAAAATTTGGGAGGGCAGGGCCGTGCGTGTCTCGTTTGCCGTTAATTTCTCAGGGCTAGCAGAAGCTCTTGCATTCGGCAGGCATTCAGTGGATACCTGTGGATTGAATTAAGTCTTTTCAACAACTCAGATTCCTGCCTTATTTTTTCCTCCACTCATCTGCCTCTGCTGTGGTCCAGCCTCTCACCATCTCACCTATAGATTATGGCAAATCTTCCATCCCCTCACCATCCCATAATTCTCATCCTTCCCAATCATCATATGCACAATGACAGATACTTATGCCCATATTCTTCTGATCACTTCCTTGAAAAGAGTGTGTTCTCTATTGCCTATTCGGTTAAGTTCAAAGTCCTTTCCTCATTCCAAGACTTCAATATTCCAGGCTGACATAATATATACAAACTAGGGTACCTTCTGTTCCCAGATATAAACTCCTATCTCCAGACAGTCTGATTTTCTTATTCATCTTCCATACATGCTGAAATCAGGCTTACCTTGTTTACTCCTTGTGGTTTCCCGCAACTGTCCCCTCTTGTCTCCTTTCTATCTTTCTAAACCCTTTTCATTCTTCAAAGCTCAAGCCCAGGCCCACCTTCATGCAACTGTCTTTCAGCCATTGATGTACATATTAATCTTACAAATTTATAGCCAGTTATACAATATTAGTACCCTCTAATTTGTTTCTAATTTCATAGACAATTCTTTCAACTTGATTTTAAGATACTTGAAGTCAAGAATTATGCCTTGAGGGCTTCCCTGGTGGAGCAGTGGTTGAGAGTCTGCCTGCCGATGCAGGGGACGCGGGTTCGTGCCCCGGTCCGGGAAGATCCCACATACCGCGGAGCGGCTGGGCCCGTGAGCCATGGCCGCTGAGCCTGCGCGTCCGGAGCCTGTGCTCCACAACGGGAGAGGCCACAACAGTGAGAGGCCCGCGCACCGAAAAAAAAAAATTATGCCTTGAAATAGTGTACTAGAACCGACCTAGCATGTGATTGATGGACATACTATTCTCCAGCCTGTTGACCGATTGATATACCAGAGAAGTAATCTCACGTATTAAGACATCCAAAAAAGTCATGTCAGAAAGATTTAAGGTACTTAAACTTAAGTACTTTCAAATTGTGTTACCTTGTTACCCAATGACATATGTAGAAGTCCTACATACCTCAACTCCATCCCAGGCAAATATTTCTTTTTTCTTTTTCTATGTCGTTCAGCCCATTCTTTTTTTTTTTTTAAATTGAAGTATAGTTAATTTATGACGTTGTGCTAGTTTCAAGTGTACAGCAAAGTGATTCAGTTATACATATATATCTATTCTTTTTCAGATTCTTTTCCAGTATAGGTTATCACAAGATATTGAATATCGTTCCCCCGTGCTATACGGTAGGTCCTTATTGTTTATCTATTTGATGCATAGTAGTGTGTATATGTTAATCCCAAACTCCTAATTTATCCCCCCCAGGCAAATATTTCTTAACATGAACAAAAGAATTGCAAATTGTGACATTTGAAATAAGTCTCACGTACTACGGAGCATTTAACATGGCAGTCACCAGGGAACCGGGGCTTTACCTGGCAACCCCGACAAGCGGCGTGCGCAAGGAGGTGGGAATGCTCAAGTGGAGTCGGGGTTTACTGCAAGTGCCCTCCACCCTCTATCTCTAAGGAAATGGACTTATTTTATGCTGATGGGGCATTTGTAAAAAAATGAAGCACAGTTCCTGCCCTCTGAATTCAGTAGGGGCAGTAGAGGCGCACACGCATAATTATAATACAAACGGTGTGTATTATGTGTGACGTGTATGTAGGGATAAGCTACAATCTGAGGTCTTGGTGTGGGATACCGAAACAAAATGGAAAGTCAGAAAGAGAAGCCATTCTGAGGAACAAAGATGAAAAATTTGGTTTTGAGCCCATTTGAAATTAAGACATTTAAGTAGAAATGTACTTAACTTTCCTTGGAGGTAGATCAGAAATGAGTGGTCTTGGTGGGAATGTCATTTGGGGAGTCGGGAGCATAGAGGTAATGACTGAAGTATGTATTGATAGATAAGTCACCCTGAGGTTGTGAGTGAGTTTTCCTACATGTTACTTTTTCATCTCTAAACTCGTGTTAACCATACTTGATTTCCACTTCATGTGAAGTTCTGAGGATTATGCTTAGATCTTGAAAGTGCTTTACTTCACTTGTACTGACGGATCAAGGGAGTGGGCTTTCATCTTGCTGCTGAGAAGTTCCTGGGAAGCTTTGATACAGGGGAGGCGGGAAGGGGTTGCTTTCCTCTCACACCCCCAGGTGCAGCAACAGAAAGGAGGTGGAGGCTTGTCTAACTGTGACCCCTGCTGGAGGGCACTGATGGAGGTGGACGTCTAGGATAGGCCTGAAATGATCCAGCGGTTCTATATGCAGAATGGTTCTTCTTTCAAACAGAAGAACAAAGCATCCTAATTAAGGAAGCATCCTAATTAAGAAGTCCCAATCAACTCATATCAGCATTGTAATAGTTACCTTAAGCTCATAACCTACCTCCGTCAAAGTCACCTGAGGTGCTTGCCCACCGACAGATTTTTAATAAGAAGGTTCTGTGTGGAAAGGCCCTGGGAATACGCATTTTAATACACTGCCCAGGTGATCCTTGTATACACTCAAGTCTGAGAACTAAATCTCTACATCAGTGGCTTTCAACCCTTTTTGGCCCCAGCGTGTAAGAAATATATTTTACAAGACCCTGTACACGCACATGATAAAAGTGTCATGAAATAGTACAGACCCGGACTATGTGTGAGGCTAGTGATGATTACTGTGGGTGATTATTTCATTCTATTCTAATTCTTTTTTTTAATGCCCACAGTGATTCATGGTACAGATCACAGCTTGTAATTCGAAAAATACAGTGCCTAGATGAAGAAGAAATAGTACATAAGGCTTGGGTCTAATACTGTAGAAAACCATTTAGGATTGCTTAAGTTACAGCTTTTAACGTTTTAAATGCAACTCTTGAAAATCGGATTACCACCAAGACCCCATTTTACAGAAAAATTCACGTACATACTTTCTCATATCTTTTCAGGGAGTTTTTGGATCTCCCTCTTTCTAAGACTCCAGATAAACAATCCTTAATTTAATTGCAGCTCTCTCAGAAGCAAGAGTAAAGAGTGGGCAACCTCCCACCATGATGTCATGGCAGGGAGGACTTGAAAGTCCAGGAATTTACTTCCTTTTTGTCTTACAGTCATAACGACTGATACCCATTGGCTGTTCTTTCTTTTCTAGTTATCTGATATCACAGGAATGCAGTCATTAGAGAAAAATGTTGCCAAAGAATAAGGATGGCTGACTGGAAACATTTTTTTTTTTTTTCCTAAGGAGACAGAGGTTATTAACAAAGGTGGCAGAAGTCGCTAAAACAAAGGGTGGGAAGGAGAAGGACTTCTATAGTGCCTGACTCACTTGGGCCCAACTGGCTCTGGGTCAGGAACGGGGATATGGAGGATGCAGTTCCGTCACAGCACGTCTCAGGAATCCCCGAGAGAGCTCAGGAGTGGTGTACAACTTTGGAGTTGTTTGGGCAAGCTTGGACTACTTCGCTTTCTTTCCAAGAAGGTGATGCCTTTTCCCAGTGGTTAAGAAACGACTCAGATGCATCTCTGGACTTGAAATGGAGAAAAAAGCTGAGAAGATGCTATACCTCCAGCACTAACCGCAAACTCCTCCATGCATAGTCATGCTTCAGTGTTAAGAAGTTTCTGGGACGGCACAGGAAGGATTGATGGAAGGAGACTTTGGGGAGTGTCATTTGAAAAAAATGAACAGCCTAAAAGTTGAGAGTTATGTTTCATTTGGTAGACTCTCTGAGGCCTTCAAACCCAGGACACAGCATCTCAGATAACGCTGAGAAAACTGTTCTGAAGAGGCAAGGGGGGGGGGGGGGAATGCCAGGATATACAGAAGTTTTGGCAGCAAAAGACAGGTAGTGGGAGCATCAAAGGATTACTGTTAATAAAAGAAAATCAGATGTTTCAGATGAAGGAATTTAGTGCTTTTCTATGCATGGGAAGATGCAAGAGTCTGGGCTCACTAAATTCATTCCTTTGATATGCACCTCAGCTATCTGGGGCCAGGATCCTGTGTTTTCTCATCCTGAGTTCCCTCAGGGCTCACCATCTGGGCAGCTGTAATGTGATGGCTTGATGGCTGCAACATCCTTTGTTTCCTGACATGGCAGGCAGTATTTTAGTTCTCAGATGGGTGCTTTAGAGCAATACTACTCAAAGCGGGGCTGTTTCCCACACCAATGCCACACCCAGAATTGTTCATCGACTCTCAGCAACAGGTTAAATACACGTTGAGTGCGTTTAGAAACATGTCGAATTTGACAGAGTCACTTTATGTCTGTGGAATCTAATAATAAATTTAAGCTTTGATTTTGTGTGTCTAATTTTAAAATTTTAGTATTTCTGTGAATGAAATGTTGTAGTTTTACAGAAGTGTCATTTGGGGACAGATTTGAAATTGGGGATGGGGGAACCTGGCCCTTCAGCATAATTAGTTTGATAAGCACTGTTCTAGAGCAATAGACACGTGTTCAGAAACCTAGGCGAGTGACGCAAAGACCAGAGCTATGAATGCCTCCCTCAGAACTGGGCCACATCTACGTGAATATGATTTTCAGTGGCACTTTGGTCGCCATCTGAGAGGGCTGAAGTGGATAATCAGTGCTCTATTCTGGGAACATGACGTCATGGAGATTTTGTATTTTTACCATAAATAGGAGGGAGTGAGTACTTTCAAGCCTATGTTTATATATATATATATATATATATATATATATGTAATTATTTATATTTGTACCTCACTAGGGCTTTGAACATATTTTATAAGCATGTGTTGTGTTGTGAAGTGAAAATGGCTATCTCCATTTAATAGGTAGAGAAACTGAGGCCCAGAGATAAAACATAAGTGAGGCATGCTGAAATCAGGAATCGGACCTGAAGTTCCAATTGTTCCATCCATCTGGTACAGTTTAACATCCAGACCCCATTTTCTCCCCAGAGGAGATTCTGGGGGGTCAGGATTGTGTTCATGTATTGTTTATTGTTTAAAGCTCTTGCTATCGCAAAGAAATGGTCTATAAAAATAACAGGCAGCAGAGCAAAGTAATGCATTAAAGCATCTTACCAAAATGAGTTTCCACATGTCGAACTGCAAAATATTCTTTTAGTACAAATAGTTGTGGTCTTATTTGGGGAAAGAATGTCAGAAAACCCACAACAATACATTTCAACTTTAAATGGAAATTGTATTCCACACTCAGGGAAGGAAAGAGTTTTGTGATTTTTCTTTTTTTGGGTCTAATAGACCTAAGGGAGTGAGTGCTGTTAGAATTCAGAGCAGCCCAAAGACAAAGAGAATTGAACGGTCCCACTGGGAGAAAACTGTTAAGGAATTAAAAAGAGCAAGTGATGTTTCCCAGCATTATTTTAAAGCCATCTTGGTAGAAGCTCACGGCTCTATTCAGGGAAAGATCGACTTTCACATATAAGTACCCAGAGTAGAGTCCTTAAATGTTTTCACACATGAATGATTTTTCTGGACTGCTGGAAAGTCTGTGGCAGTCAAACAAATCTGTGTGTCATCTCCTGTCCACAGCGTGCTCATTCTTGCCTCCATGCTTTTGCCCATTACTTGTTCTTCAGAGAATGCCTGATTCACTCCTCTTCACGTATATTGGAACTTTTTGTTCTTTAAATGCAGCTTAAAGCTCTGCTCCCCAGAAAGACTTTTCTAATTAACCCCATGTAACTCTGACCCACTTAGTTTTTCCCTCATGGTCCTAATAGATGCCTTTTATACTATCTTTCTAGGCAGTTATTTTCCTTTATAGATGCTTTTGATTTTGTGGTGTGTGTGTGTGTGTGCGTGTGTGTGTGTGTGTGTTGTGTGCTTAGATCCTGGTGGCAGATCAGGGTGGGTGGAGATGTGGTGAGTAGGGGCCCTGGTCTAACTGACTCGACTGTGAGTTCCTTGAGAGTAGGGACAATTCCCCCTGGTGGCATCAAGATACAGTGGATCTGACATATTCCATAACTGTGTGTGCGACTCTGGGCAGGTCCCATAGGGCTGCTGTGGAGATTAAACAAAATGATAAATGGGAACTGCAGGATGCTCAGTAGCCTGTTAAATAATAGAAGCCATCTATTTTTTTGCGATTCTAGTGCAAGGCACACTATGGGAGCTCTCACTTCCCGGTGGCTGGTTATTTTTGCAGCTGTTGTAGTTGCTTAATAGAAGTGGTCCACATTTACTCTCCTGAGCTAGATGGTCATTAAGTCAGACACTGACATTTAGGACACACCTAGTCTTTCACTAACTGCTTAGCCTCTTGGGCAGGTGGTTATAAGTTTAGTGAAGCTTGCTGGACTGAGGTCATTTTCTCCTTTCCCAGTATTCCGGGACCATAGCCAATAATAGTAATAATAGTAATGTAAAGCACTGTAAAATTTAAAGAATCTTTCATTCAATTAAAATAGAAGAAGAAGAAACAGTAAATAACATTACTGAGAGGTAATTATGGAGTTTACAACTATTTTATGCACCTTATGTACATTAATTCACTTAATCCTCAGAACAACTTTGCAAGAAGGACTGGCTGCATAAATCGCGGCCCCAGGGCAGGTCCCCTCATTTACAATTTATTCAGAATTTCAAGACAGTGGAAGCAAAGCATTAACTCAAGCCCAGGTCCTTATGAGTAGGGTCCCGTGTGATTGCACGGGTTGTATGCCCACGAAGCCAGCCCTGCCTGTAGGAAAGCTATTGTTATTCCCATTTCGGGCAGTTTATTTCTTTTTGTCCGATTGACAGACAGGACTGGATGGTTCCTAAATCTTCTGAGGGTTGGCTCATCCTGCCCATCTTTTCCTCAGGGCACCAGCTTCAGGCATTTTCTCAAACATCCACCCCCTTTAACTGCTGAGCGCATCTCGGTGGGATTTCATATCCAATACCTTTACTGTGTGGGAGCCCGTCTATTCTTAAGCGTGCACCAACTGAATACACTTAGAGTCATTTCTAGTATGATAGTTGCTTAAGCAATTTGACCTCCTTCCACTAAAAGTAAAGATCTCACAGACTTCAGAAACAAACTTATGAAACAAACAAACAAACAAACAAACAACAAACTTATGGTTACCACAGGGGAAAGGTGGGGGAGGGATAAATTACAAGTTTGGGATTAACAGCTACACACTACTGTATATAAAATAGATAAATCAACAAGATAATCAACAAGGACCTATTGCATAGCACAGGGAACTCTACTTAATATCCTGTAGTAACCTATATGGGAAAAGAGTCTGAAAAAGAATGGATATAGGTATATGTATAACTGAGTCACTTCGCTGTATACGTGAAACTCACACAACCTTGTAAATCAGCTATACTCCAATACAAAACACAAATTTAAAGAAAACAGATTTAATACCCTTTAACAATATAATTCATCCACAAGCTCTCTCCCAACCACCACCCAGGCAACTCCTCTCTCTATTTCTACACATAGGTGTCCTCTGCACATTTCCCACCCCCTCACACACAAACACATACTCTCCAGGCTGTAAGTTACATCTTTTCATTATTTCTCTCCTAATTCTAGTATGCTCTTGGTTTTCATTCTAATCTGATTCCATCCATATAAGAACAAGCTACAAAGTACAGTTTGGCCTGGATCCTGCCTCTAGGGCTAGTCTTGATTTTTCTTTACACTTAAGAAGGTAAGTTCAGCTATTCATATATATTTCTGTCCCTAACACTCACCTCCAAGTCTCAGTTGCACTGATGTTCTCCTATTCAGAAAGCTGACAATGGTTTTTAGGGTGAGTAGAATGGAAGAGAAATGAGGGAGATAGATGTGGAAATCAGCGATCCTCAGATAGATGCTCAGGTGTACATGCAAGAGACCTAGAAATGAATGAAAGGGAGCCTGGGTTTGGGGCTGGAGGACCCACATTTCCAGATCAGTTTGTTGTGAAACGTATACTTCTGGGCAGTCATTTCACCTTTGTAGACTTGGTTTCTTCTTTGGGGAATGAACTAAGAGTTTTTGTCTGCTTATCAGACTTTTAGTGTGGATTACAAGATATAATGCAAACAAATGAGTTTAGAAAATACACAAAGACATTGGCTTATTTTATTTTATTTTTATTGAGGTACAATTGACATATAATATTAGTTTCAGGTATATACCATAATGATATGATATTTGTATACATTGAGAAATGATCATCACAATAAATCTAGTTAACATCTGTCACCATACAGAGTTACAAATGTTTTTTAAGATATACCATTTCAGCAACTTTTAAATATGTGAATATCATATTATTAATATAGTATTATTAACTAAAGTCACCATGCTGTACATTACTTCCCCATGACTCATTTTTTAACTGGAAGTTTGTAACTTTTGACCCCCTTTATCTACTTTGCCCTCTGTCACCTCCCGCCTCTGGCAACAATCAATCTGTTCTCCATATCTATGAACGCTTTTTATTTTTTTAAGATTCCACATATAAGTAAGATCATACGGTATTTGTCTTTCTCTGTCTGACTTATTTCACTTAGCATAATGCCCTCAAGGTCCATCCATGTTATTGCAAATGGCAAGTTTCCATTCTTTTGAGTGGCTGTATAATATTCCACTTTGTATATAAAGGTTGTTTTCATGTCTTGGCTATTGTAAATACCCCTGCAGTGAACATGGGAGTGCATATATCTTTTTGAATTCGTGTTTTCATTTTCTTCTGATATATATCCAGAAGTGGAATTGCTGTATCGTGTGGTAGTTCTATTTTTAATTTTGGGGGGACTCTCCATACTGTTCTCCATAGCGGCTGTACGAATTTACATTCTCACCAACAGTGCACAAGCGTTTCCTTTTCTCCATATCCTTACCAACACTTGTTATTTCTTATCTTTTGACAATAGTCATCCTAACAGGTTTGAGGTGATATCTCATTATGGTTTTGATTTGCAGTTCCCTGATGATTAGTGGTGTTGGGTACCTTTTCGTATACCTGTTGGCCATCTGTATACATTGCCTCTTCTACCCTTTGGACACTTAGCAATTAACACTGTATTTTGTTATTTAACTTCTCACATCATTCTATCAAGATTTCATGTTTCATGAGCCATGTAACCACACGTAGAAGTGATTCTAAAACAATTATAAAACAGTGAGAACATCTTTAAAATAGTCACTTTTTAAGGTTCTATGCTTCTTCCAAAGAGGCTGTCATCTTTCAATGTTTTAAATGCTTCTTTAAAACATGATTCAGCTTGAAGAATACAAGAAAATATTTTGCAACTACTACATTTCTAATGTTTGATCAAATGTGAGATTATCCAATTTAATCATCCATACTGCGCAGCAGAGTTTGTTCCGAATGACGCTTCATTAAAATAAATCCTCAAAAGACGATGACTTACCACCACTGAGAATACACAATAGTCCATGTCACAGGCTCCAGAGGCAATTACAAAAGAGGAGTCCCTAAGGTGTGACATCACATCATTACATACTTCCTCAGAGTGACCATTTGGAAGGTTCAGCTCAACTTGTGCTATGTAAGCCTTGCTGTACTTATGCAAAAATTAATTGCAGCATGTCAGCGTCAGACCTTGGGCATAGCTCTTCTTAACATACATAGCACAGCGTAGCATACATATGCATATAGTGCATAGTAGTTGCTCAATAGTATGGAATTGACTTGTGGCTTAGTGGTAAGGTGGAATTAAGGTTTAATATGAGATAAGTGGGCAGCAAAAAGAATGGCTAAAAATATTACAAAGGAAATACATTTTTTCCACGTATAAGTAAATTTGGATTCTAGCCATGGTAGTCTTCTAAGATGCATACTCCATGATTCTAGTGCTTTTAAAAAGAGGCATTTCTAACTTTAGGAACTTGGATACTTGTCTTAGAACTAGAAAAAGAAGATACTGGCAAATAGTAGAAAAGTTACTCTGGGAGCCTTGGCAATTGCGCTATTAAGCAATGGATGGCAAGGCCCCAAGGGGTGACTACGAAGAGACTGGAAAGATTAAGGGAGACCTAAACTGGGTCTTTCAGTTATGGATGGCAGTATACTAAGGCTGTCTGAACGAAGTCTAGGATCTGAAAACATATGTTCAAATTCAGAGAGATTTTCAAACCTATGATTCATTCCTTCAGTCAATGTTAATTGAGGAACCCCCATATTCTAGGCACTGTTCTAGGCACTGGAGATACAGTACTGGAAGGAACACTCACAGTGCCTCCCTACTTGTCATTATTGTAAGAGCTACATAGGAAAAATGGAGTACACATTAAAGTGAGTAATGGGGGCTTAATTTTTATAGGACTGACAGGAACTTTCCAAAACTGTTTCTTTACCTGAAAAAAAAGTACTGCCAAAATGGTTATAAATGCAGATTCCTACTTATTATACGATTCTCGCTGAACTATTAAAATATTGACATATTATCTGGGACTAATAGAAATAAGAAAAAACCATCATGATTAAAGATAAAGCAGTTCATAATGATGAAATGTGGTTTTAAGTATACTGGTGTCAAGGTAATAAAGCTTAGATAATATTACAAAATGTAGATCAAATGCAAGCCACCTGGTCAGGAAGGCATCTTTATTATGATTTTAAAGTACCCAAGCTACTTGTGGAACAAGTTGAAGCCATTAATACAAAAGCTTACTGGAGAAAGGCCAAAATATCAAGAGAGAAAGCCATTACCTTTGGATTGAAGAAAAGATCTAACTACTGCAATTCATTACTTAAAAACATAAATTAGACCTGGGTGCTTATGTTTGTTAAAAGAGCAAAATAACCAATGCATAGTTTTATAAAATGTTATTTGTTTTATGGGAGCCTCTGCTTTTGAACTGTCTAGACACTGAAAGTGCCTATCCGAATGTTAACTTAATGTGGGTGGGGATTTTTGTCTATTTTATCTACTGCTCTTTCTGAAGCACTTAATACAGTGCTTAGCACTATATATTAGCATTAGCAGGGCTCGATATTTTTAAATGAATGAATGAAAAGCAAAGTAGCAAATAGTGTCCATATTTATGTAGGAAGGAAAGAAAATCATCATAATGTAAGTAACGTAACGTTTAACATAGCACAAACAATATGAACAGATTGAATAAATTAAGTTGAGCTTATGGAAAGAATCTACAAAACTGATACTTTTATACTAAGAAAATAAGCATAAAAATTTAAAGGAGCCATTCATCCAGTATATTGTCCATGAAGTCAGATAATCAAATTACAAGGTTGTTTAAATAGATGTTGAATTACATTATGTTCAATTTGTTATTGCAAATGCCGAGTGAAAGATGACCAAACTCTTACTTTTGGATGGCTACCATAAGACTTTCAAAGGATTGTTTTGCTTCCTATGCGACATTACAAACCTACAGTTTGAAAGGTACGATAATGTGGGTGTATCCACACCTGTATGAGTCTATGCATAACCAATGTCCCTTTATTTGAAGATGATGCTATTAATGCTGGTTTTCATCTGTATTTTTCGATGTTGCTAAAGACCAGTGCGTCACTCACCTCAAATAGTCGTTTTGCTGTGTCTGTTCCTTCATTTTGCTGCTCTATTTGCACTGCCAAGAGATGCTGTGATGCTCAGTCTGCTGGTTTTGCTTAGGAAGAGCCACCTGGTTGCTGATGACTCCTCCCTGGAGTTGATCTGCCCGCTTTATTGCCTTCAACGCTCCGTCATCATGTTATTCCACTTTTAATTTTTTCAATCTACCTTTTAGTGCTTCCTCCTAAGAACTTACTGTCGGTACACCTTGGTTTATGCAGATGCTTATTTAAAAGACGGTTGTATTGAAATATCAGTGATCAGCAACTCCTCTGCATGGATAAAAATGAATGATTACAGTCAAATCACAAATTAGTAGAATTAGCAGCACTGCGTTAAGCTTCTACTCTGTAGGAGACGGAACAGTCTCTGCTACACAGTCAACAACACTGATTTAGAAAGATATTTTGTATACTGTGTGAACTCTTACCTACTCCTGTAGTCCCTGGTTGTAAACTTTAATGATTCTCCTATAACATCTTTTCAATTCCCATGTAATGCTTCTTAGAAATTCAAAAGAATGTGGAAGTGCAGGAAAATTTACAACATGGGACAAGTCAATGAAACTCATTTAGGAAATTGAGTATCTACTAATTGCTAGGCACTGCTGCTAGGCCTTGGGCAAAAAGAGTTAAATAGGACATATTCCCTCCCTTGACCCAGCTCACAGAGTGATTAATTAACTCTGTGGGTGTGGGAAGGAGTAGGGATGTCAGGGAAGCCTTCCAAGAGAAGGTTTTTAAAGATCAACTTGGAGTCCATCGGGCAGAAAAGAGCGGAGGACATTCCAGAAAGAGAGAACAGATGACACAAAGGCTCAGAGGAGTAAAGCAATATGGTGCATGTGGGGAACTCCAAACAGTGAGATATTGCTGAGCCGAGAGTCTTTATGGGGAACCGAAGGAGATTAAATGGCACTTGGACATAGATTGTATTTGCAACGTGCAGGGTGGCCTAACCTAAGTAACGAGGCTTATACAGTTTTTAGGATAAAATATGTCTTTTCTCTTTAGGCCCTTTTCCATTTTAAGTGGTGATTGTTGACATGCAATAAAAATTTACCTTGTTAATGCTGAGAGAGCAATCAGGATCCAGTTTATTTTATGAAAAGAACTGATTGTTCCTTTCCTGATGGCCATTAACCATGTTTCTCTTTAGCTGGGACAACTCTTTGTTACCTTACAGAACTGCCCATCTTGTAGTTTCCTTGTGTGGGTTAAATGAGAGATTGGAGATAGCTTTGTACAGTACTGAAACAAAGTATGCCCTCAACAAACAGTTACTGACTGACTGGCCAAGTCTATCAGACATTGGATACATTTAAAGCACATGATAAGAAATGTACAGTTTTCTGAGTTTATCATGAATTCTGCTAAATCTGTCACATTTGATAAATTATTTGTTTATACATGACTGCTATCTCTTAACATTTGTATGAATTCACCATGTTTTTCATTTAGCTCTGTAAAAAGAATATTATAATGCTAACTGCTTGTTAACTATTAGGTGAAGAATGTTTTCTTTGAGCAGAGTGAGTGGAGTGGTACTTAATAAATGTTTGTTGAGTCAAAGAGCAAATTATTAATAGCTTCTAGTCAAGGCCTTTGATTCTTTAGCAATTAAATCTCTTTATTCTCAATTTTTACTTTATGGAGAAGTGCTGTCCAATATGATTTAAGTCACATATGTAATTTTATGTTTTTCAGTATTCACATTTGAAAAAATAAAAAGAAACAGTTGAAATTAATTTTAATAATATATTTTATGTAACTCATGTCAAAATATTAGCATTTCAAAATGTAATCAATATAAAATTTATTAAAGTGATATGTTACACCCTTTTTTTCTCTACTGTCTTTAAAAGTCAGTGTGCATTTTATATTTACAACACATCTCAATTCAGATAATAAATTTTCTAAATTTATCTAAATCTGTATTTAGATTTCAGCATCTTTATAGTTGAAAAGATAGATTCATGTATTCAAGTTTTTCCCAACATAATTTAAAATTTTCCAATAACTGAATCAAATGTCAGTTTGAAAATTATTTAGAATGAAATCAAATGAAAAATTCAGTTCCTCAGTCACACTGGAGAGCTGTCAAGAGCTCAATAGCCACCTGTAGCTAATACCTACTATATATGACAGTGTAGTTCTAGAGAATTCTGCTCCATAGAGCTGCTGGGAGGCATGCTCATTTAGCACATTTCAGTGTGGGCTTAACACCTTGCAGATCTTTATTTTTCTTTTGTTTTCGCATTACTTCAATTTTTTTCTGAAACCTTTATTACCCTAACCTTGGAGGTTAGAAACCTCTAAATTAAACATGCCCCATTTAGTTAATAATCCTAAAAATCATTACTCAAAGACAAAATATTCCTTGTCATTTCTTCATAGTTACTGGCACAAGAAGCTACATAATAGTGACACAAAAAGTTTTGCTTACGTGCATTCTCACTATTAAGGACTATGGCTAAACAGTTTTCATTCAATCACAGTACTGCCTCGTGCCATTTTAAGGGGAGGAGAGCTCACACAGGGGTACACACTCAATAATTCCTTTTAAAAGACATAATGACTCTTTTCTAACCCAAGCAAAGTGAAATTTATATACCAAGCCTAAAACTGTGGGTATGAATAGGGTTGTTTGAATGCCATTGTTTGGACAGAGTTGTTTCTGGTCTATTTCATTAACCAAAATTATGGATTTGAGTTACCCATCCAATAAAAACTCTCTTTGAATGTAGCTCCACTGTTATAAAACTATCTTTATGGGCTGATTTAAAAAATAAGTATCCCTCACTATTATTATGTAATATTCAATAAGTTTCAGTATGTGAGCACAGTGTAGCAAATATAGCTAAGGGATTTACCCAAGACTTTTAATGTATACTTCAAAATCTCGGAAGCCACTCTGCCAGAATCCTGGGCACTCCTTTGAGCTCTGTCTCTAACTAGCCATCATATCTTTGAGGTTTAATGACCTTACACAGTGGAGCGGGGGAAGGGGCAGGGGAACCTGTTGATCTTGTGACCACTGCAAGATTGAACAGTACCATATATTCCAGTTATCTTTTTTCTGTACACTATTAACCTGATCTTGAATAAGTCAGTTGAGTGGAATTTTGTAAAATGGGAAGAAATATACTTGTCTGGGTCACCACAAGGATAAAGACATAGGATAATAGGTGAGTGGGCATTGAAAAGCAACACCCAAGCGACCAGTTGAAGGAATGATTCATATTCCAAAGGGATTGAACACCCTTTCACCGATGCTTGCTTCCTCTCATGTTAACAGGGGTAGTATTGTAACACAAGGTACTTTTGAGTGGCTGCAGTGTTGATTGGCAACAATGGCTGTAGTTGACCAGAAAAGTACAAGCTTCTACCCTGGCAACTTCAGTACAGCTTGGTGATTCAGGATCTCTGCAGAGGGACTATAAAACCTTGGCATCCTGGGTTGCACACCACATTTTAGTGTGCAGTATTGCAGTTCCAAAGCCTGAATTCTGTTTGAGGAATGGTGATGAACACCTAAGGGATCTTATGATATTTTTACTTGCTTTGTGAAATTGGAGAGTGTCTACAAATAAAATGCTAAAGAAATAAATACATAGATGATGTTGTAGAAGTGAATATATATGCTGGGTGAGAATTTTTTCTGAGAATCTTTGTATCTGCTATTTTTAGGTCTTTTGGAACATGTTTTAAGGGTCAAGTGTTAAGTTTTCAGAAACAACATTTTTATGAGTTAGGATAAAAAAACCCATCTGGTGCAGGGATTCCTCCTTCAAATGGATGAACTTCAGGAGAGAGGAGGAATTTCCTATCATCTTAAGATCCCCATTGGAGGCTTAAGGAAATAGCTCAAAAATTGAATTTATCCCCTTCTATCTATTGCTCCTTTTATCGTCCTGACTACTCATGAAAGAAAATGAAAAAGACATTGGAAAGACGAGGAATAGGGAGATGGTAAGGTTTTTGTTCTGGAGGCTGAGTGTGCAAAATGTAAGCTCTCAGATAGGAAGAAGCAGCATTGCTTTTTAGGGGGCCAATGGGCCCTGCGGAACGCATTACAGAGGGATGTCTGCATGATGTAAGAAGTGGCAGGTGGGTGGAAGGGTGAGGAAGCCACCTGGAGGAGGTAGGCCAGGGCCAAAATCAGAGACAGCTCCCCTCCCTCCCTAAACAAGCTCGCCTAAGTGACACTTCCTTGCGTCCCAGGAAGTGACGACCAGCCAGGGGAGACGTCGTGACTCCCGGGGCTCAGCCACTCTGGGGGTGCTGCGGCGGGCGCCTGGCGACCTCTTCCGCCGACCCGGTTCCCAAGGAGGCCGCCCGGTGCCGGGCACCTAGGCGAGCCGCCTGGCCGGAGTGCCTCGCACAGGGTTCTGGAGCAGCGCCTCCGAGGCTGCTGGCGCTTTTAGGGGCTTTTGTGCCCTCTGCCCAACTATCAGAGTGACCCTGAACCCAACAGCTCCCAGGAGAGGGCTCAGGGGAGGACAGAAATTGAGAAAGCTGGGAAACGCGGGAGGAGGGGATGAATTTAAGAATGGGAAAAGTCCTGAGACAGGAGATAGGCGGTGTCGGATCCCGGGTAGGATCGTACCCATTCTTCCCGCATGAAACGGACAAAAAGAGGACCACTCAATTGCATCAGCGCCATGTCACCTCCCCCCGGCAAAACCCAAACATGAATCAAACTAAAAACCACCAGAAGCTCTGAGACGACCGTACTCCGCGGGTGGGGCGAGAAACAAAAATAAACATGGGGACAGGCGGGCGAGGGAGCGCGGGAGGAGCAGGAGGCGGCCCCGCATCCCTAATGAGGGAATGAATGGAGAGGCCCCCTCGGCTGGCGCCCGCCCACCCGGCGGCAGCCGCCAAGTGCCTCTGGGCGCAGCGTGCCGCGCCCGCCGCTCCTCGCGCAGCCGGCTCGGGCCGCTCCTCCCGGCTCAGGCGCGGCGGCTGCGGCGGCGGCGGCGGGGACCGCGCGGACCGAGCCGGGACGGGCGCGCCGGAGGCGCGGGGCGCCGGGAGCGGGGGCGCCGCCGCGCTGGGCCCCGGGCGCGTGGCTGCGGCTCGGCCGGGCGGAGCCGCTCACCTGAGGCGGGGCGCTGGGCGCGGCGCGGGCGGCGCTGTCAGGGCCGCGGCTCCCGGCTCCTGGCCGCGCTCGGCGGTACGAGCCAAGCAGTGATTTGCAGCGCCGCTTCACCTTCGGCCATGGCCGGGAGAGCCTAGCGGGGCCCGGACGCCGCCCCCCGGCTCCCGCCCCGCCTCCCAGCCTCGGCGCTGCATCCCGCCGGCCTCGCCGCCCGGCCCGCGCCGGGCAACCGCCCTCGCCCGCAGCCCTCCCTCGCCCCGGCTCGCGTCCCCCGGCGGCGCCGCCGCGGGAAGCGGCTCCCCCTCCTCTTCCTCCGCGTCCTCTCCCCCCGCTCCGCCGCCGGGGCCGCTTGTTGCACCGCTCGCGGCCTGTGGGAGCCGCTCGCCCGGCCCCGGCCTCGCGCCCGCGGCCGCAGTCCCTGCCGCTCGCTCCCGGGGCCCGCAGCCCGGCCCGCGAGACCCCGGCCCGACCCCGCCGCCCGCACAAAATGTCGGCGCGGACGCCATTGCCGACGGTGAATGAGCGGGACACGGAGAACGTGAGTAGCCGGAGCCTCCCCGGGAGCGGCGGGGCCAGACGCTCCCCGGACCCCGGCTTCACCTTCCGCATGGGCCGCCCCGGGGCCCCAGAGCGGCCACCCGCTGCAGGGTGTTCACCTGGCGCCCGGCGTGACCCTCGCCCCCGGCTGAGCCCCCATCCTCCCTTCCAGGCGCATTTCACTGCTTTCCCCTGAAGGGTGAGGGTGGGGGCACCGTAAGTGGCGCCCTCCCCGCGGAGGTGGTCCTCCGGGAGACGGTGGGGTGATGGAGGGCGACAGGCACAAGGAGATGGCAGAGTGGGCATCCCGGATAGCTTTATTTCCACGCGGCATTCTGTATCCCCACCCGAATGTTTGCTTTATGATCACAGACAAGCCAGCCGACTGCCTCTTTTCCCTTGCTTTTCTGGCTCTTTCGGTCCTTTGCCCTCCCACCCGCCTGCATTGCCCCATGACTTTGCTTTTTGTAACTGTGTCCACATTTGGGTCTTGGGCACCAAAGGGGGAAGGTCGGGAATGGAAGGGACGAGAATGGGAGTAGAGATGGATGTGTGTGTTGGTGTGTCCCGAGTTTCTACTGCTGTGTGATACTCTTCTATAGAAATGAGCAGAAGAATTTCACCATCAGCTTCTGTGGCCCCAGGGTTACAGCAAAATGTTTAAAAGCTGTATGAAGCCAACGGCTTTTGCTTCTCTTTCTCAAGTCGGTGGTAATAATTCAGGGCAGGTTTTACTTTAAATACCTCTCCTCCTCCTTGGAGTGTCACAAGGTGCATTTCTTTGAAGGAAGGATTTTCTGTGTCTTTGATCAAATTGCCCTCAGGAGTTTTTATCTAGATGCAGATGTCCCTGGTGTTTAAACTCTTGAAAACCGAAAGAACCAGATCAGTTGTATTTCCACATTCTGAAAAGTGCAGTTGTGTGTGTGTGTGCACGAGTTCCTTTGTGGGAAAGGGTTTAAAAATAATTTTTTTTTTTAAGCCCTCATGACCTGTAAAGAGGGCCTTTGCTGATTTTTCTGACTGGGTTTGCGTACCCCTTAGAGGGGTGTTAAGTTTTGGTCGGCTCTCCAGTTTCTGATTGCCTAGTTAACTCCTTGACCCTCCACCCCTTGGTGTATCACTGCCTTCATAGGGTTGGTAAAATAAAATAATGAAGGGTTTTGGCGTTCTTAAACAAAAGATATGAGACAGAAGACATACAGACTCACCCCTGAAGTGTTGGGGGGAGGTATAAACAGATTTTTTTAATCTTGGAGAGTAGGGGAGCACAGAAACTTGATATACAAAGGGAGAAGAAATTTTGGTAAGAGACTATTGTAGAAGACCCAGGAAGAGATTTCAGAGTATGCTTTCGTCTCGTCTAGTGTCTTGCATTTCAAATGGTAAAGATAGAGAGTAAGGTTGCTGTTACCGTAACTTATAACTTAGTTTACATTGTAACTTCTTAAAAGCCTCCTAATTGTTTTTAAAAATATAATTGATACATAATTTTGATTAAGAGATTGAAGAAGGTGACGGAACAAGGTGCAAAATTGGGTTAAAGTTGATTTTAAAGCCAAGGTAGTACAGAATTTTTCTAACAGAAAATCTTTAAAAAAACGTGTCATTCAGTATGAATGAAAAGTAAGACAGATGATGATCTTTGTTTTTATTAGCAAAACACTCTGTGTGTTTTTAACCTAGGAAAGGTGGAAAAATACATTGTTTTTATTTTCTTTCGGATTTTGAATAGTATAGCTCTTTCCACAGTTGTATGAATAAGGTGCTTTATACAGACATGAGATAGCATTATAGAAATCTGAATCAGGGAATAGTACAAAATGCAGCATCACTTGTAAGACCAAAAAAAAAAAAGGTGCGGGGGCTCAGTTAAGCAATAACAGTGTGCTAAATTTTTCTGTACCTTCTGAAAATGATTATGCTAAGTAAACTGATTTGCTCTGTTTCTGAGCATGTTATTTCAAAGTCACTTTTATGATCTTGTCCCTTGGTGTTGGTTGCATTGTGCATAGCTATAGCTCCGTTTAGCTTCCTTTACCCACATCCTGATTTTCTCCTAATTGCCATGCGAAGTACCTGTTTATACTGTGGCTGTTAATTTATCAATACATATGCACTCAGTTTTGGTTTTTGAGCTGGAAGGGATAGAGAAGCAGTATTTAAGACAAGGCCTCTCCCCTCAAAGAACTTAAGAAGAAAGGTAAATATAGTCCCAAAGAAATAGTGTACAGTAGAAAGCTGTGTGCAAATAGGGCTAAATTGGTTTATAGGTGCTATAGGTGTTTATCAAAGGAATTACCAGTGATGGCTATTAAATCACCATTCGTGTCTCTCTCTGTTCCCTGGTTGGTAGTAAATGTCATTACCCATTCTTGCTTACCTCTCATCAGTGAAATAAAGGAACATATCTGCTTGTTAGCTAATATATTAAGGCCAGTGTGGTAATCAAAATGAACATTTGTTTGAAGTTGTTTTCAGTTAAATTGACATATTTTAAAAAATGGTTGTGAAAATCTACATTCGTGTGACTATTAAATGCTTGTAAGCCTTTTGGAATATTAAGGACATAACTAAAAACATTTTATTACTGCCCAAAATATTTTAATTTAAACAAATAAGGTAATTAAAGAATCTTTGAATTGTATTGTCATTTGCAGTTATTATAAGCATCTTAGTCATATGTGAATGGATTTGGTATCCTTGGGAATATGTGATATCTACCCTTCCCCATGTCACTAATATATATTGAGGATATGTAAGTAAATGTTAATATTATATACATATTAAACAGTTCAGAGGAAGAATGTTGCAGCACTGTAACATTAGTAGTAAATATTCTCCTCTTTACTACCACTGTATCTAGTAGAGCGAGAAAGAATTGCTTTTCTCTGAGAACATTCTGTGTGTATTTTTTCAAGAGTATTTTCTTAGATGAAGGATTTGTGTGTGCATTATTAATAGGCCTCAAATGGCTAAATACAACAGAACAACCGATGATTAAAGGCAATGAATACTTCGCAGTGAAGTAGAAAACATATGTTGTAGATCATAGAATTAATTTATGCAAAATGTGTTTGATGTTAGGTTGTAAAGAGTAAGTCCAGAAAGAGAATGGGTGTTTGAAATATTCCGGTTTTTTTTTTTTGCTTCTGTTAGATTATACTTGGATAATTCCAGCGTGGATAGAGAGAATATATTACCATTACTCTTATGTACTTTTAAATGGAGCAAGAATTGTTTTCATGTTTTAGAAAAACTCTAATTTTGCTAATTTTTATGGATCCAAAGTGTCCCTACTAGCTTTCTGTGGTGAAATTTTGATCAGTATGAAGGAAATTGATTTGATTCCTTCTCGGGATGTTTTAAAATTGACTTTGGTTAAATTTGTTTTGAAACTTTTAATAACAAAACTCTTGATGATGATTCTTTTCATAGATCTGAATTTCACTGTGATGACTGGAACAACTACCAAGGTGGACATTAGTAGTTTGAAAAGGCAAGAGTGAAGCATGCTTTTGCCACTACTGCTGGGCTTTCTCAGTACCCTGTGCATACCTCATGTCACAGGATCTATCACATTGCCTTCTAATTGCTGATTTACTTTGTCTCCTTTGTTCTGTATCGCCAGTGCCAGTACAATGACTAGTAGTAATATATGAGATCAGTCCTATAATATTCCCCTTTTGAATTTTTTCATTTGTCATCAAAATATACTAGTGACACCAGGAACGGTAGATATTACATACTACAAAGCCTTCAGAGAGTGAAGTGACCTGCCCAAGGTCATAACGAATATCTGATGTCTTTCACTGTTGCTCTACTCACGTTATTGCTTCTTGAGGTTTTTGGTTTGTTTTGCTTTTGTCTTAGAGATTTCAAAAGAGCATGTGCGATGATATGAGATACTTTATTGGTTGAAGAACAGGGTGTGCCATGCTCATCTCATTCCTGAACCTTTGCTATTTTCTCTGTCTCGAGTACCCTGTTCTTTTCCCCTTATCCCAAACTTACAAGTCCCTTATGGCATGGCTTATGTTTTTAAGAAGACCTCTGAAATGATTGCAGCCAGCATTGCTGTCTGATGTAGCTGAACATCTGTGTGTGTATAGTCCATACCACTGGTCTCCAAAGTGGGTATGCAGGACGGTCCATCGTGAGAAAAAAATGTCTTTGCCTTCTATCATTTTCCTTCTGAACTCAGTGCTATTACTAACTCTCCTTCTTCTCCTTCTCCTTCTTATTCTTTTAAAGCTCAGGTTGTTTAGAATCAGCCACATATTTTAAATTATTATTTTTTTACCATTCCCTTTTCCATCTCAGACTTTCCTTTGGAGGTCATTTTCCCTTTTCCTGATAGCATCTTCACAGTTCTTTTGGTAAAGGATTGTTAGTCATAAACTTTCTTTTTTAAATATGAAAATATTTTTTGTCCATTTTCTTGAAAGAGAACCTTGCTCAGTCTCCAATTCTAAGTTGATCTTCCATTGTCTGCTTATTTCCATTGTTCCTGTTCAGAAGTCATCTGCCAGTAGGTATAGGTGTCTTTTCTGTCTGTCTCTTTTTAAGATTCTTTTTCTTAGGTGTTATACTTTCACTACAGTGTATTTAAGTATGGATTTCTTTTCTTCTTGTTTGCTTCTCATGTTTTTGAATTCATATTCTTTTTATTAGTTCTGGATACTTACCATATATTATCTTTTTGAACATTGCCTTGCTTCTGGTCTCCTTAGAATTTTATTTTGGTACTCTGATTAGATTATGTTGTACCTTAACTCTTCCATATGCCTTAACTTCTTTTCTTTTCTTTTTTTTAAATTGAAGTATAGTTGATTTACAATGTTGTGTTAGTTTCAGGTGTACACCAGAGTGATTCAGTTATACAGATTCTTTTTTTCATTTTTCAGATTCTTTTACATTATAGGTTATTGCAAGATATTGAATATAGTTTCCTGTGCTGTACAGTAGGTCCTTGTTGTTTATCTATTTTATGTATAGTAGTATGTATCTGTTAATCCCCAATTCCCAATTTATCCTCCCTCCCGCTGCCTTTTTCCCCTTTGATAACCGTAAGTTTGTTTTCTATTTCTGTGAATCTATTTCTGTTTTGTAAATAAGTTCACTTGTATCATTTTTTTAGATTCCACATGTAAGTGATCTCATATGATATTTGTTTTTCTCTCTCTGACTTACTTTACTTGGTATGATAATCTCTGGGTCCATCCATGTTGCTGCAAATGGAATTATTTCATTCTTTATTTTTAATATTCCATTGTGTATATGTGCCACATCTTCTTTATGTATTCATTTGTTGATGGACATTTAGGTTGCTTCCACGTCTTGGCTATTGTAAATAGTGCTGCTATGAACATTGGGGTGCATGTATTTTTCTCTGGCTGTATGCTCAGGAGTGGGATTGCTGGATCATATGGTAACTCTATTTTTAGTTTTTTAAGGACCCTCCATACTGTTCTCCATAGTTATGCTTTAACTTCTTGATTCATTTTTTCTGTGAGTTGTGTCTTTGTACTACAAGCTGTATAATTTGTTTAGATCTAAACTCTGTGGATTATATCTTTCATAAATTTTGGAAATGGAGCAGCCATATCTCTCTGAATATAGCCTTACTACTGTTCTCTCTAGTGTTTCTGGTCCTCTGATTAGATATGCTAAAATTCTCTTTCTATCCTGCATATGTCTTAGATGCTTATTCATTTTTTCCCCCATTTCATTGTTTCCCTGTACTGTAATCTATAGTACAATCTGCTGTACAATTTCTGCATGTAGCATGTTTAAGGTCTATCTTTCAGTTAACTAAAACTCTTTAGCTGTATTTAAATCACTGTTAGCCTTTTTGTTGAAATTATTTTTTATAGTGGGAAAAAACACATAACATGAGATCTGCCTTTTTAACAAATTTCTAAATGTACAATAAAATATTGTTAACTGAGGCAGAACTTTCTCATCTTGCATGCCTGAAACTTTATATTCATTGAACAGCTCCGATTTTTCTCTCTCTCTAGCCCCTGGCCACCACAATTCTACTTTCTGCTTCTGTAAGTTTGATTGCTTTAGATAACTCATTTAAGTGGACTCATGCAGTTTTTTTTCTTTTTTGAAGTATAGTCGATGTACAATATCATGTAAGTTACAGGTGTACAATTTACAATTTTTAAAGGTTATACTCTATTTATAGTTATTATAAAATATTGGCTATATTCCTTGTGTTGTAAATATATCCTTGAAGCTTATTTTATATGTAATAGTTTGTATCTCTTAATCCCCTACTCTATATTGCTTCTCCCCTCTTCCCTTTCTCCACTGGTAACCCTAGCTTGTTCTCTGTATCTGTGAGTCTACTTCTTTTTTGCTGTATTCACTAGTTTGTTGTATATTTTAGATTCCATATGTAAGTGATAGCATACAGTATTCGCCTTTCTCTATCTGACTTATTTCACTTTGCATAATACCCTCCAAGTCCATCCATGCTGCTGCAAATGGCAAAATTTCATTCTTTTTTATGGCTAAGTAGTATTCCATTGCATACATACACACCACATTTTCTTTGTACATTTGTCTGTTGATGGACACTTAGATTGCTTCCATATTATAAATAATGGTGCTATGAACATTGGCATGTATATATCTTTTCCAAATAGTGTTTCTGTTTTTTTTTTTCGGGTATATACCCAGGAGCGGAATTGCTGGATCACATGGTAGTTGTATTTTTAGTTTTTTAAGAAACTTCCATATTGTTTTCCACAGTGGCTGAAACACTCTACATTCCCACCAAAAGTGTAGGAGGGTTCCCTTTTATCCACATCCTCACCAACATTTGTTATCTGTGCTCTTTTTGATGGTAGCCATCCCAAAAGTTGTGAGGTGATATCTCATTGTGGTTTTCATTTGCATTTCCCTGATGATTAGCAGTGTTTAGCATCTTTTCATGTGCCTCTTGGCCATCTGTATGTCCTCTTTGGAGAAATGTCTATTCATTTCTTCTGCTCATTTTTAAATCGGATTATTTTTTTGATATTTAGGTGTATGAGCTGTTTATCTTTTAATTTAATTTTTTATTTTACATTGGGAGTATAGCTGGTTTACAATGTTGTGTTAGTTTCCAGTGTATAACTAAGTGATTCAGTTATACATATATCCATTCTTTTTCAGATTCTTTTTCCATATAGGTTATTATAGAATATTGAGTAGAGTTCCCTCTGGTATACAGTAGGTCCTTGTTGATTATCTATTTTATATATAGTAGTGTGTATATATTCATTCCAAACTCCTAATTTATCCCTACCCCCCCCACCCCCACGTTTCCCCTTTGGTAACCGTAAGTTCGTTTTTGAAGTCCGTGAATCTGTTTCTGTTTCTTTTTTTTTTTTTATCCCTAGTTTTATTATAATTTTATTACGAAATATAATTTTCATATGGGATATATCTTATCAAGTCTCACCTCCTCCACCACGACTACTCTCATCACATGGTTTTACCTCTTTTTTTATTTTTATTTTTTTTTTATTTTTTGTTTTTTTTGAATATTCATTTATTTTTAATGACTTATTAGAACAAATACCTATAGATATCATTATATATATGATATATAAATTAATTATACAATATATCATGTATTAATTATTAAAACATACTCTGGTAAATATTATATATTCAATATGAAACAGGAGGAAAGGGGGCAGGGCACAACCTTTAAAAGAATTACATAGCCCGAGGACACAACATAAACTGATTAGAACAAAATAGGTCCAAGATGGCGGACGAGTCTACTTCCACTAGACCTTGAGCCTCAGTATACACTCATTGTAACACATCAGCAAGCTAAGCGACACACCCACAGGTGCCACGACAGTTCCAAGGATGACCATAAAGGTCAAAAAGTGGGCGGTGGCTCAATTCCTAGAAATCCCCACCCCTTCCCCAAAATAGCTGGAATACTCCTCCCACTCATCAGCGTATGAAATTACTCACCCCTATAAAACTAACAACCCCATACCCTGGTGCTGCCCTCGCCTTCTTTTTTTTTTTTTTTTATTTTATTTATTTTATTTTTTTTATAGGTATACCTGGATTTAATTCTCACTTCTACCGCTTGGTAGCTGGATAGCCTTAGGCAAGTTTCATACCTCCCTGAAATTCACTTAATTCAGTCTGTAAAATGGCATAATAACTTATTATAGCATCCTTTTAGGAATTTTAAATCAGTTCTTGAAATAAAAGTACACAATATATAGACAAGTATGGATTCCTCAATAGATGTTTGACCTTTCATTTCTCCAGTATCCCACCCGCATCAAATAAAGAAAAATACTTTTTAAAATTTACGAATATTTCATTGTTGTAAAGTTAAAGCCATAAAAATAATCAAATGGCCTACTATCATACCGTTAGAAGAAAAAAAAAAAAAAAAAGGTGTTCATGAGAGTTCCATATTAGAATACAAGTTTTCCTTAGGCACCTGTTTATGTATGCTATTCTGCTCTTTACAATAAATAATTAAATTTAAAAGACTTAATTCCTCACTTTTAAGACCTTATTAGTTTACAAATTACATATTGACCTATGCTAAATTTTATACCGACCCATGCTAATGAATTCAGTACAGAAAACAAAAAACACTGCACTCAAGCAAACTACATATATATATATATATATATATAACTTATATGAGAATTGCTACTCCAGCTTTCTTTTGGTTTCCATTTGCATGAAATACCTTTTTCCATCCCCTTACTTTCAGTCTGTATGTGTCTCTAGGTCTGAAGTGGGTCTCTTGTAGACAGCAAATATATGGGTCTTGTTTTTGTATCCATTCAGCCAATCTGTGTCTTTTGGTGGGAGCATTTAGTCCATTTACATTTAAGGTAATTATCGATATGTGTGTTCCCATTCCCATTTTCTTAATTGTTTGGGGTTTGTTATTGTAGGTCTTTTCCTTCTTTTGTGTTTCTTGCCTAGAGAAGTTCCTTTAGCAGTTGTTGTAGAGCTGGTTTGGTGGTGCTGAAGTCTCTCAGCTTTTGCTTGTCTGTAAAGGTTTTAATTTCTCCATCAAATCTGAATGAGATCCTTGCTGGGTAGAGTAATCTTGGTTGCAGGTTTTTCTCCTTCAACACTTTCAATATGTCCTGCCACTCCCTTCTGGCTTGCAGAGTTTCTGCTGAAAGATCAGCTGTTAACCTTATGGGGATTCCCTTATGTGTTATTTGTTGTTTTTCCCTTGCTGCTTTTAATATGTTTTCTTTGTATTTAATTTTTGACAGTTTGATTAATATGTGTCTTGGCGTATTTCTCCTTGGATTTATCCTGTATGGGACTCTCTGTGCTTCCTGGACTTGATTAACTATTTCCTTTCCCATATTAGGGAAGTTTTCAACTATAATCTCTTCAAATATTTTCTCAGTCCCTTTCTTTTTCTCTTCTTCTTCTGGAACCCCTATAATTCGAATGTTGGTGCGTTTAATGTTGTCCCAGAGGTCTCTGAGACTGTCCTCAGTTCTTTTCATTCTTTTTTCTTTATTCTGCTCTGCAGTAGTTATTTCCACTATTTTATCTTCCAGGTCACTTATCCGTTCTTCTGCCTCAGTTATTCTGCTATTGATCCCATCTAGAGTACTTTTAATTTCATTTATTGTGTTGTTCATCGTTGCCTGTTTCATCTTTAGTTCTTCTAGGTCCTTGTTAACTGATTCTTGCATTTTGTCCATTCTATTGTCCATTCTATCTCCAAGATTTCGGATCAACCTTACTATCATTATTCTGAATTCTTTTTCAGGTAGACTGCCTATTTCCTCTTCATTTGTTAGGTCTGGTGGGTTTTTATCTTGCTCCTTCATCTGCTGTGTGTTTTTCTGTCTTTTCATTTTGCTTATCTTACTGTGTTTGTGGTCTCCTTTTTTGCAGGCTGAAGGTTCGTAGTTCCTGTTGTTTTTTGTGTCTGTCCCCAGTGGCTAAGGTTGGTTCAGTGGGTTGTGTCGGCTTCCTGGTGGAGGGTACTAGTGCCTGTGTTCTGGTGGATGAGGCTGGATCTTGTCTTTCTGGTGGGCAGGTCCACGTCTGGTGGTGTGTTTTGGGGTGTCTCTGTTTCTGTTTCTGAAGTAAGTTCCCTTGTATCATTTTTTTTAGATTCCACGTATAAGTGATATCACATATTTGTCTTTCTCTGTTTGACTTACTTCACTTAGTATGATAATCTCTGGGTCCATCCATGTTGCTGCAAATGGCATTATTTCATTCTTTTTTTATTGCTGAGTAATAGTCCATTGTATATATATGCCACATCTTCTTTATCTATTCATCTGTTGATGGACATTTTAGGTTACTTCCATGTCTTGGCTATTGTAAATAGTGCTGCAGTTAACATTGGGGTGCATGTATCTTTTCAAATTATGGTTTTCTCCAGATAATATGCCCAGGAGTGGGATTTCTGGCTCGTATGGTAGTTCTAGTTTTGCGTTTTTAAGGAACCGCCATACTGTTCTCCACACTGGTTGTACCAATTTACATTCCCACCAACAGTGTAGTACGTTTCCCTTTTCTCCACCCCCTCTCCAGCATTTATTGTTTGTAGAATTTTTGACGATGGCCATTCTGTCCAGTGTGAAGTGATACCTCATTGTAGTTTTGATCTGCATTTCTCTAATATTTAGCGATGTTGAGCATCTTTTCACGTGTGTTTTGGCCACCTGTATGTTTCCTTTGGAGAAATGTCTATTTAGATCTTCTGTGCATTTTTTGATTAAGTTGTTTTTTTTGATATAGAGCTGCATGAGCTGTTTGTATATTTTGGAGATTCATCACTTGTTGGTTGCTTCGTTTGCAAATATTTTCTCCCATTCTGTGGGCTGTCTTTTCGTTTTGTTTATGGGTTCCTTGGCTGTGCAAAAGCTTTTCAGTTTAATTAGACCCTATTTATTTATTTTTGTTTTTATTTTCATTACTCTAGGAGGTGGATCCACAAAGATACTGCTGTGATTTATGTCAGAGAACCTAACAAAGACCTAGTCATACAGCATATCAACTTGGTATTCTTTGTCTTAAAAAGAGCAACGCTAATTGTTTAAAACAAACCTAAGGAAGTTAAGCCTTTCTTGGACTTCTTGAACATGACTATATCTACTTCCCAGCCTCACAGTTTGTGGGGCTATGTTTGCTTCTAAGCGTTTTATAGTATCCAGCATTACATTTAGGTCTTTAATCCATTTCGAGTTTATTTTTCTGTATGGTGTTAGAAAATGTTCTAATTTCATTCTTTTACATGTAGCTGTCCAGTTTTCCCAGCACCACTTATTAAAGAGACTATCTTTTCTCCATTGTGTATTCTTGCCTCCTTTGCTAGCACTTTGTTGAGGATTTTTGTGTCTATGTTCATCACTGATATTGGGTGTAACATTTTTTGGGGGGGGGTGTCTTTGTCTGGTTTTGGTATCAGGGTGATGGTGGCCTCATAGAATGAGTTTGGGAGTGTTCCTTCTGCAATTTTTGGAAAGAGTTTCGAAAGGATAGGCATTAATTCTTCTCTAAATGTTTGATAAAATTCACCCGTGAAGCCATCTGGTTCTGGACTTTTGTTTGTTGGAAATTTTTCATCACAGTTTCAATGTCAGTACTTGTGATGGGTCTGTTCACATTTTCTGTTTTCTCCTGGCTCAGTCTTGGAAGGTTGTACCTTTCTAAGAATTTGTCCATTTCTTCTAGGTTGTCCATTTTGTTGGCATATAGTTGCCTGTAGCAGTCTTTTATGATCCTTTGTATTTCTGTGGTGTCAGTTGTAACTTCTTCCTCATTTCTAATTT
This sequence comes from Orcinus orca, assembly GCF_937001465.1. Taxonomy (NCBI): domain Eukaryota; kingdom Metazoa; phylum Chordata; class Mammalia; order Artiodactyla; family Delphinidae; genus Orcinus; species Orcinus orca. The sequence continues at coordinate 14,421,251 of NC_064559.1, read as the reverse complement.
TATTGATTTGTGCCCTCTCCCTTTTTTTCTTGATGAGTCTGGCTAGTGGTTTATCAATTTTATCTTTTCAGAGAAGCATCTTTTAGTTTTATTGATCTTTTCTATTGTTTTCTTTGCCTCTATTTCATTTATTCTGCTCTGATGTTTATGATTTCTTTCTTTCTACTAACTTTGGACCTTGTTTGTTCTTTCTCTAGTTGCTTTGGGTGTAAGGTTAGGTTGCTTATTTGAGATTTTTATTGTTTCCCCAGATGCTTGGAATGCTATTAACTTTGCCCTTTGAACTGCTTTTGCTGCGTCTCATAGGATTTAGACCGTTGTGTTTTCATTTTCTTTTGTCTCTAGGTATTTTTTCATTTCCTCTTGATTTTTTCAGTGATCCATTGGTTGTTTAGTAGCATATTGTTTAGCCTCCACATGTTTGTGTGTTTTGCAGTTTTTTTCTCATAGTTGATTTCTAGTCTTATAGTGTCGTGGTTGGAAAAGACTCTAGATAGGATTTCAGTTTTCTTAAATTTCCCAAGGCTTGTTTTGTAGCCTAGCATGTGATCTCTCCTGGAGAGTGTTCCATGTGCACTTGGAAAGAACGTGTAAAATCTACATATTATTTATTCTTAAAGTGTACTTTTGGTAAAAATAATCACAAGTATTGAAAAAAGTTCTGCATTTCAGTTTTTGGGTAATGATGCAATTCTATTCATCATGGTGCTAAATTCTTTTTTTTTTTTTTTTTTTGCGGTACGCGGGCCTCTCACTGTTGTGGCCTCTCCCGTTGCTGAGCACAGGCTCTGGACGTGCAGGCTCAGCGGCCATGGCTCACGGGCCCAGCCACTCCGCGGCATGTGGGATCTTCCTAGACCAGGGCATGAACCCGTGTTCCCCGCATCAGCAGGTGGACTCTCAACCACTGCACCACAAGGGAAGCCCTTTGTTTTCGTTTTTTAATTAAAATTTTTTTTGTTGTAGTTGATTTAAAATGTTGTGTTAGTTTCTTCTGTACAGCAAAGTGAATCAGGTTTGTACGTGCGTATATCCACTCTTTCTAGAACGTGTATTCTGATGCTTTTGGATGGAATGCTTTCTATATATCAATTAAGTCCATCTGCTATATTGTGTTATTTAAGGCCAGTGTTTCCTTACTGATTTTCTATCTGGATGATCTGTCCATTGATATAAGTGGGGTTTTAAAGTCCCCTACTATTACTGTGTTACTGTCGATTCTTCCCTTTATGTCTGTTAATACTTGCTTTATGTATTTAGGATTTTCTATGTTGGATGTATATATATTTACAATTATTATGTCTTCTTCTTAGACTGATCCCTTAATCATTATGTAGTGTCCTTCTTTTTCTTTTGTAACAGTCTTTATTTTAAAGCCTATTTTGTCTGATATAAGCGTTGCTACCCCGGCTTTCTTTAGATTTCCATTTGCATGGAATACCTTTTTCCATCCCCTCATTTTCAGTCTGTGTCTTTATATGTGAGGTGAGTGTTTTGTAGACAGCATATATATGGGTCTTTTTTTTGTTTGTTTCCATTCAGCTGGGCTGTGTCTTTTGATTGGAACATTTAGTCCATTTAAATTTAAGATAATTATTTCTGTGTATGTTCTTACTGCCGTTTTGTTCCTTGTTTTGCGTTGTTTTTATAGGTCTTTCTTTTTTCCTTCTTTTGTTTTCTTCTCTTGTGATTTGATGACTATCTTTAGTTTTATGTTTGGTATCCTTTTTCTTTTTTTGTGTGGATATCTATTATAGATTTTTGGTTTATGGTTACCATGAGGTTTTTATCTAGCAACCTGTAATATGTGATTGTTTTAATTTGCTGGTCTCTTAATTTCAAATGGATTTTGAAAACCCTGCATTGGTACTCTCCTCCCCTCACAACTACTGTTTTTGATATCATATTTTATATTTAATTGTTATGTGTATCCCTTAACTGCTTATTGTGGATATAGATGACTTTACTACTTTTGTCTTTTTAACTTCCTATTAGCTTTGTGCCTGGATGATTTCCTCCCTTTTTGTTATATTTGCCTCTACTGATGAGCTTTTTCATTTTGTAATTTTCATGTTTCTAGTTGTGGCCTTTTCTTTTTTCACTTAGAGGAGTTTCTTTAATATTTGTTTAAAGGTGGTTCGGTAGTGCTGAACTCTTTTAGGTTTTGCTTATCTGTAAAGCTTTTAATCTGTCCATCAACTTTGAACAAGAGCGTTGCTGGATAGAGTATTTTTGGTTGTAGGTCTTTCCCGTTCATTACTTTAAATATATCGTGCCACTCCCTTCTGGCCTGCAGGGTTTCTGCTGTAAAGTCAGCTGATAGCCTTATGGGAGTTCCCTTGTATATTGTTTGTTGCTTTTCCCTTGTTGCTTTTAATGTTGTCTTAACTGTTTGCCATTTTAACTACAGTGTGTCTTTGTGTATTCCTCTTTAGATTAATCCTGTATGGGACTCTGTGCCTACTGGACTTGGATATCTGTTTCTTTCCCAAGGTTAGAAAAGTTTTCAGCTATGATGTTTTCAGATATGTTCTCTTCCCCTTTCTCTCTTCTCCTTCTGGGATCCCTCCCTATAATGTGAATATTAGTGTGCTTGATGTTGTCCCAGAGGTCTCTTAAACTGTCCTCATTCTTTTTCATTCTTTTTTTCTTCTTTTCTCTTTGGCATCAGTGATTTCCCCTACTTTGTCTTATAGTTTGCTGATCTGTTCCTATTTATCATTTAGTTTACTGTTGATTCTTTCTAGTGTATTTTTCATTTTAGTTAGTGTAATCTTCACCTCTGTTTGGTTGTTCTTTATATTTTCTAACTCTTTGTTAAAAACTTCTAAGTTGTCACTCTGTGCATTCATTCTTCTCCTGAATTCTTTGATCATCTTTATGATCACTACTCTGAACACCTTCTTGTGTAGATTATTTCTCTCCAATTCACTTAGTTCTGTTTCTGGGATTTTATCTTGTTTCTTTGAGGTTTTATCTTATTTCTCTGTCACCACATTTTACCTAAGTTACTGCTTTTATTTTTTTGTGTCTGGTAGGTTGATTACGTTTCCCAAGAATGCAGTTCCTCTCATCACCCAAGCGATATGCTCTAGGAGTTCCCCCTATGAGGGCTGCATGGGTCCTTCTGTTGTTGTGGGCTCTGTGGGCAGTCTGATAGGCTTGATTGGCTCCCAGTCTGCTAGTTTACCAGGCCCTGCTTTGTGCAGAGGCTGCTGGCCGCTGGTTAGTGGTCCTGGGTCACGAAGTGGCTGTTTACAGAACCCCTAGGCTCCCTGGGGCTTATGCTGGCTCACTGATGGGCAGAGTCAGGATCCAGAAAACTCTGGGGCTGTTGCCCACTCACTGGTGGTTGAAGCCAGGTCCTGGGGTTAGTGCTGGACTGCTTGCAGACAGCACCAGGTCCTGAAGTTTGGTTGCCTAGGGATCCCAGAGCTGGTGTCAGGTCATTGGTTGGGGGGGCTGGTTCCTGACAGAGTTGGATATGGGGTGTGAGGTGTCCTGAAGCTTGTGTTGGCCCGATAGTGGGCAGGGTGGGGTCCAGCTGGTCTCAGGGCAGGGTCTGGCCTGCTGTGGGCAGGCCGGGCCTGCAGGCTGTTGGATTGTCGTTTTCTTGCATCTAGCCTGTCCCCTGATTGTTGAGGCTGCTCCAGAGGCTAGAGCAAGCTTCCTGGAAGGCAGCTGGGTGGGGCAGTAGATTCTGGAGCTGGTGCCTGTCTGGTGGGTGGATTTGAGTCCTGGGCCCTCTGGTGGTCAGGGCCATATCTTGAGCCGTGTCTAGAGGTGCTGTGGGCTCAGGAGGTCTTTAGGGAGTCTGTTTGCTGATGGGTGAGACTGTGTCCCCACCCAGTTGCTTGGCCAGTGTGGCCAGAGACGTCCCACCACTGGTCCTACAGGCTGTTTCCGGGGGCACAAGTCTCAGTGCTGATGAGTGGGGGCTTCTATCAGATTACTGCTTTTACCCTGGGTCCTAGAACATGTGAGATTTTGTGTGCACCCTTTAATGGTGAAGTCTCTATTTCCCCCAGTCCTGTGGAGCTCCCGAATTTATGCCCTGCTGGCCTTCAAAGCCAAATCCTCTGGGGGCTTGTCTTCCTGGTATAAGACTCTGGGGCTGGGGAGCCTGACGTGGGCACAGAGCTCTAACTCCTACGGGAGAACCTCTGGAATGTAATTATTCTCCAGTTTGTGGGTTACCCATCTGGGAGTATGGGACTTGACAATGGGGCAAGTCTGCCCCTCCTACCTGTTTTGCTGTGTTTCCTTCTTTATGTCTTTAGTTATAGAAGATCTTTTCTGGTGGGTTCTGGTCCTTCTCATTGATGGTTGTTCTGCAGATCATTGTGATCTTGATGTGTTCTTAAGAGGAGGTGAGCTCAGGGTCTTTCTACTCTGCCATCTTGGTCCTACTAGTCTCATGCAGTATTAATCATTCTATGACTGGCTAATTTAATTTAGAATAGTATTCTCAAGTTCCATCCATGTTGTATCATATGACAAATTTCCTTCCTTTTATGGTGGAAAAATACTCCGTTGAATGTATATCACACATTTTCTTTATCCACTTAGCTATTGATGGACATTTGGATTGCTTTCATATCTTGGCTGTTGTGAATAATGGTGTAGTGACTGTGGGAGTGCAAATATCTCTTTGATATTTCTGATTCCAGTTCTTTTGAATAAATACCTAGAAGTGGGATTGCTGGGTCATAGGGTAGTTCTATTTTTAACTTTTTGGGGAACCTCTATACCGTTTTCCATAGTGGCTGCACCATTTTACATTACCACTAACTGCACAAGGGTTCTGATTTCTCCATATCCTTGTCAACATTTGTTTCCTGGTTTTGTGTTTTGATAATATATTCTAACAGGTGTGAAGTGATCACTCATTGTAGTTTTGATTTGCATTTCCCTTATGATTAGTGATATTGAGCATCTTTTCATATACCTGTTGGCCATTTATACATCTTTGGAGAAATATCTATTCAAATCCTTTGCCCATTTAAAAAAGTCTGATTGCTTCTTTGATGTTGAATTGTAGGAGTTCCTTACGTATTTTGGATGTTAACCCCTTTTCAGATATATGGTTTGCAAATCTTTCCTTTAATTCCATAGGTTGATTTTTCACTCTGTTGATAGTTTCTTTTGCTGTGCAGAAGCTTTTTAGTGTGATGTAATCCCACCTACTTATTTTTGCTTTGGTTGCCTGTGTTTTTGGTGTCATATCCATGAAATCATTGCCAAGACCAACGTGGTGAACCTTGCCCTCTATGTTTTCTTTTAGGAGTTTTATAGTTTCAGGCCTTAAGTTTAAGTCTTTAATCCATTTTGAGTTGAATTTTGTGTATTATACAAGAGAAAGTTCTATTTTCTTTCTTTTACATCTGGATATCCAGTTTTCCCAGCACCATTTGTTGAAACAGACTGTGTTTTTCCCCTTGTGTATTCTTGGCACTCTTGTCAAAGATCATTTGACCATATATAGATAGATTTATTTTTGGTCTCTAGCTTTTGTTCCATTGGTTTATATGTTTGTCTATATGCCAGTACCATACTGTTTTATTACTTGTAGCTTTGTAATATGTTTTGAGGTCAGAAAGTGTGAGACCTTCAGCTTTGTTCTTTCTCAAGCTTGTTTTGGCTATTTAGGGTCCTTATGGTTCCCAATGGATTTTAGGACTTTTTTCTGTTTCTGTAAAAAATGCCATTGGGGTTTTGATAGGGAGTGTGTTGAATCTGTAGTTTTTTTGGGTAGTATGGACATTTTATCAACATTAAATCTTACAATCCATGACATAGGAGATCCTTCCATTTACTTGTGTCTTTAATTTCTTGTAGCAATGTTTTGTAGTTTTCAGTGTAAAAGTATTTTGCCTCCTTGGTTAATAAGTTTATTCCTGAGCATTTTATTGTTTTTGATGCTATTATAAATGGAATTGTTTTCTTAATTTTCTTATTGCGTCGTTTGTTGGTTCTGTATATCTGATATTTGTACTGAAACTTTTATGAATTTGTTTATAGTTCAAACAGTTTGTGTGTGTGTAATTTGTTTCGTCCTCAAACAAAGATACTTTTACTTTTTCCTTTCCAATTGGATGCCCTTTATTTATTTTTCTTGCCTAATTGCTTTTGCTAGGACTTCCAGTACAGTTGGCCCCTGTATATCTGCAGAGTCAGCATCTATGGGTCCAACCAATTGCAACTAAAACATGTTCGAAAAGTAAAATTACAGAAAGTTCCATGAAGCAAAAGTTGAATTTGTTGTGGACTAAGAACTATTTACATAGCTTTTATTCATATTATATTATTATATTAATTAATAGTAATCTAGAGATGATTAGTATGTGGAAGGATGTGTGTAGGTTATATACAAGTACTCTTTCATTTTATGTAAGGGACTTGAGCATCTGTAGATTTTGGTATCCATGGGGGGAGAGGGGCCTGGAACCTATCCCCTGAGGATACTGAGGGATGAATGTACTGTGTTGAATACAAGAGGCAATAGTGAGTATACTTTCCTTATTCCTGATCTTAGAGGAAAGACTTTCAGTATGATGTTAGCTGTGGGCTTTTCACATGAAGCTTTTATTATGCTGAGGTAATTTTTCTATTCCTAGAGAGTTGAGAATTTTTATCATGAAAGGGCATTGAATTTTGTCATATGTCTTTTATGCATCAGTAGAGATGATCATATGATTTTTATCCTTTGTTCTGTTAGTGTGGTGTGTTACATTGATTATCATATGTTGACCATCTTTGTGTCTTTGCAATAAATTCAACTTGGTCATAGTGTATGATCCTTTAATATGTTTTAAATTTGGTTTGCTAATGTGTTTAGGATTTTTGCATTTATATTCATCAGGGTTATTGGCCTTTAGTTTTCTTTTATTGTAGTGTCTTTTTCTGGCCTTGGTATTAGCGTAATGGTGGCCTCATATGATGAGTTAGGAAGTGTTCCCCTCTCTTCAATTTTTGGAAAAGTTTAAGAAGGACTGGTATTAATTCTTCTTTAAATGTTTGATGGAATTCACCAGTAAAGCCGTCTGGTACTGGGTTTTTCTTTGTTGGAAGATGTTCGATTACTAATTCTATCTCCTTACTAGTTATATATATCCCCAGATTTTCTGTTTCTTTATGGTTCAGTCTCAGTAGGTTGTGTTTGTAGGGATTTCTCCATTTCCTCTAGGTTATTCTTGGCATGTAATTAATTGTTCATAGCAGTCCCTTAGGGTCCTTTATATTTCTGTGGCATCAGTTGAATGGTCTCCTTTTCATTTACGATTTTATTTATTTGAGTCTTCTCTCTCTTTTTTTTTTAGTTAGTCTAGCTAAAAAAAATGTCATTTGTTAATTTGCATAAAACCAACTCTTTGTTGACTTTTTCTATTGTTTTTCTATTCTCTATTTCATTTATTTCTGCTATACTTTTAATTGTAATATCTTTCCTTCTACTAGTTTTGGGCTTAGGTTTTTCTTCTTTATCTAGTTCCTTGAGGTGTAGAGTTAGGCTATTTGAGAGAGAGAGAGAGAGATATATATATATATATATATATATATGTATATATATATTATATATAATATATATGTATTTTTTTTTGATGTAGACATTTATTGCTCTAAATGCCCCTCAGTACTGCTTTTGCTTCATCTCCATACATTTTTGTGTATTGTCCTTTCATTTGTCTCAAGATATGTTTCTAATTTCCTCTTTGATCCATCGGTTGTTCAAGAATGTGTTAATTTCCACATACATGTGAATTTTCCATTTTTTCTTCCTGTTATTGATTTCAAATTTTATACCAGTTTGGATAAGATATTTGGTATGATTTTAGTGTTCTAAAATTTGTTAAGACTTGTTTTGTCACCTGGAGACTGTTGCACGTGCTTTCTGCTGCTGTTGAGTGAAATGTTCGTAATATTTCTGTTAGGTTCATCTAGGCTGTAGTGTTGTTCAAGTCCTCAGTTTTCTCATTGATCTTCTGTTGGGGTTCTAGCCATTATTAACAGTGAGTGGTAAAATCTAATGTTACTGTGTTGCTGTCTATTTCTCTCCTAATTTCAGTCAGTGTTTGCTTTGTGTATTTAAGTGCTTTGGTGTTGGGTCTAGAAATATTTATAATTGTTATATCTTCCTGGTGAATTGACCATTTTATCATTATATAATGTCCTTCTTTGTCTCTTGTGACATATTTTGACTTAAAGTCTAATTTGTCTGATATAAATATGGCCATGCCTGCTCTCTTTAGGTTACCATTTGCATGGATATCTTCTTCCATGCTTTCACTTTCAGCATATGTGTGTCCTTAAATCTAAAGCAAGTCTCTTTTAAACGGCATCTAGTTGGGATTTTCTTTTTTTTTTTTTAATCTTTTCAGTCACTGTCTTTTGAGCATGGAGTTTAAATTATTTATATCTAAAGTAGTTATTGATAGGGAAGGATTTACTTTTGTTATTTTGTTAATTGTTTTGTCTTATAATTTTTTTGTCTCATCTTTTGCTGTCTTTTTATGTGTTTTGATTTTTGTTTTGTAGTAACATGCTTTGATTTATTTCTCGTGTGTGTGTGTGTGTATGTGTATGTGTTTTCTGTAGATATTTTCTTTGTGGTTACCATGGGGCTCATCTAAAATGTTTTATAGTTACAGCAATCTATTTTAAGCTGATAACAATTTAACTTCAATTTCATACAAAAATTTCGCACTTTTATTTTTCCCTCCTCAATACTTTATAGTATTGATTGCACAAATTATATCTTTTTATATTGTGTTCTTTAACATACATTTATAGCTATAATTTAAAAAATATTTTTGTTTTTTAACTAATGTACCAGAATTAAAATGATTTATGTACCATCATTACAGTATTATAGTATTTTGTATTTGTCTGTGTATTTGTTTTTACCAGCAGACTTTATACTTTCATATGCTTTCCTGTTGCTGTTTAGTGTCTTTTTGTTTCTTGTAAGGCAGGTCTAGTGGTGATAAATTCCCTCAGCTTTTGTTTATCTTTGAAAATTTTTCTTTCCTTCATTTTGAAGGACAGTTTTCCTGGATACAGCATTCTTGGTTGGCAGGGTTTTTTTTTTTCTTTCATCAGTTTGAATGTATTAATTGCATTTTTCCTGGTCTGCAAATTTTCTGCTGAGAAATCTGCTGCTAGGTTTGTGGGAGTTCCTTTGTATGTTGACAAGTACTATTTTTCTTGCTGCATTCAAAACTCTCCATCTTTGACTTTTGAGAATTTGATTATAATGTGTCTTGGTGTGGACATATTTGGGTTTATCCTGTTTGGGGTTCATCCTATTTAAATTCTTTTGGGTTTCTTAAATCTGGATATCCATTTCCTTCTCCATATTTGGGAATTTTTCAGCCATTTTTTTCCTTAAATAAACGTTCTGTCCTTTCTCTCTCATCTTCTAAGACCCCAAAATGTGGGTATTAGTCCCTATAAATACCATAGGTATTCCATAAGCACTTTAGGCTTTCTTCACTCTTTTTTCATTATTTTTTCTTTTTGTTTTTCTGACTAGATAATTATAAACAACCTGTCTTCAAGTTTGTTGATTCTTTATTCTGCTTGATCAAGAATTGGTTGAACCCCTTTAATGAATTTTTCAGTTTAGTTATTGCATTCTTCAGCTGCAAAATTTCTGTTCGGGTCTTTTCTTTATCTCTTTATTGATATTCTGATTTTGTTTATGCATCATTTTCATAAGCTCATTGAGCATCTTTAGGTCAGTTATTTTGAACTCCTTGTCAGGTAATATGTATAACTCTGGTCTCTTTAGGCTTGATTTCTGGAGACTTATTTTCTTTCCTTGAGTGGATCATGGTCATGTATTTTTTTTGTTTTTTGTTTTTATGTTCCTTGTAGCTTTGTGTTGGTAACCACACCTGTAAAAAAAAAAAAAATGGCTACCTCTCCTAATCTTTCTGTACTGGCTTCATACATGGAAAGATTTTCACTGTTCAGTTCAGCTGGGGATGCTCAGGACTCTCAAACCTTTTCTGTAGTTACGTCTTTTTCACTCATCTGGGTAGATTCCTGATTAGAGGAATTTTAGGTTTCCTTTCTGTAGGAGGGCAGCTTGTAATCTCTTGCTCCCTCTGGTGTCTGTCTGCTGTACTGTGGTTGCTCTGAAGCTGCAGCACACTAAACAGCTCTTTTTGTTCTCAGAAGCCACTAGGCATCTAGCATATGCCAGTTCCCATCAGCACCCTGAGTAGAGCTGGGCAGAAACCAGTCCCTTGGGCAATTCCCTGAAAAGCCAGAGTGTGCGATGCATGCTCCATTCTTCTGTGTCCCCATCTGTTGGATTTTTAGTTTTGTTAATACTGTTTTTCATCTCTAAAAGTTCTAAGGTTTTATCTTAGACCAAACTGGCTTTTTTTAAATATTCTGTTGGTCTTTGTTTACTGTTGTGATTTAATCTTCACTTTTTTAAACATTTAATATATAGTTATTTACATTCTATACCTAGAAATTCCATTACCTGAAGTCCCTGGGGATTTAGCTCTCTTGTTTGTCTACTTGTTCACTGTGACTTGTTTTTTTTCCCTTTATTTGCTGATCTTTGCTGATGAACTCATATTTGCCTGGTTTTATCTGTGTGAAACTTGGAAGACCAAACTGAGGATGATTTCCTGTACAGAGGGTTTGTGATTGCCCCTAATGGGAACCCCTACTGACCTGGGACACTTTTGTCTACTCTACGGATCCTGGCTCAATGAGGATGTTGTAGATTCAGCTCTCCCACCTTGTAGTGGGTCCAAGGCTTAGTATTTGATCCTAGGGCAATGGTGGCTTTTGTGGTAGCTTTCAGCTGGAGTTTGTCTTTTATATTTGTTTATTTGTTTTGTTTTTTTTCTTTGGATGTTTCTCTTATGCCTTTCAAGCTCAGCAGTGCATTAAAAAAAGTGTGTTTTATCTTGGAGGACTCTTTACAATATCTTGCCTGCTATACTACAGAAAGGCTGGAGTAAGCTTTTTGAAAATGGGTATTCAGAAATTTTCATACTTATATAGTTTTATTACCCTAAATTGTGTCATTTCTGAAATTCTCATATCTGTATACTCTAAAATTCTCATATCTGTATACTCTAAAATAAAATTCTCATATCTGTATACTCTCATATCTGTATTCTCATATCTGTATATGTCTAAAATATGGACAGTTTTCAAACCTGTTTATAAATCTTGCAGATCAAAATCTTAGATTTTGGAAGCCATTTGTTACAATTATTTTTATTTATTTATTTTTTTTGCGGTACGTGGGCCTCTCACTGTTGTGGCCTCTCCCGTTGCGGAGCACAGGCTCTGGACGCACAGGCTCAACGGCCATGGCTCATGGGCCCAGCCGCTCCGCGGCATGTGGGATCCTCCTGGACCGGGGCACGAACCCGTGTCCCCTGCATCAGCAGGTGGACTCTCAACCACTGCGCCACCAGGGAAGCCCTGTTACAATTATTAAAATAGTTACTTTTCAAGAACAGCTAATTGTCTTCAGGAAGCTGTCTCCTAACATGACTTTTATAAAAATTTTTCTCATAATTGGTGGGTAGATTGAAATATGGACAAATGTAACCAGAGATGCACTGCTTTTATTTGTATGAGCTACTTTTTTTATCCATGACAGTCATTGAGATCAAGTACTGACATAAATTTAACTTGTAACCAGTCCTTCAAATCTCTGTATTACCAGTTGTTAACCCAGGATTAAAAAAGTCAAGAAACGTATTTGTATTGCATAATATTAGTAATGTTTTATTAATTACTATAAAGTTTGCTCTACTATAGATTTAGTATATGTCCAAGAACTTTCACCTTTTTTATGTTATGTTTTTTAATGTACATAATCTGTTTGTAAAGTAATACATATATAATTTATAAATCAGTATTTCTAAAGTGGTCCATACTTAAAGGTTTTAAAGATTGGGCACTTGATCTAATGTCTGAAGATTCTATATGATAGAGATTAACATTGTTCTAAAATTCCTCTGTGTGTAAATTTTATCTTCCTAACTCAATTGGAAGAGCTCTGAGGTCAGCAATTACTTCCAAATTACTTATGTATATCTTATGTTACCTACCATAGTATTTGGCACATTTTTTGACACTCAGCATTTTAGTAAATCAAGGTTATTTTTTCTCATATATAGTGAGTCTGCAGACCAGCTGGGGAGATCATTTCAAATTCACATTCCCTAAGCCCTTCTCCCTCTCACTCCATGTACTTACTCAGTTTCTCTAGGGTAGGGCCCAGGTAGTTCTGATGCTGCTATCCATTGACTAGGCTGTGTAAAACACTGCTATGATGATGATTACATTGTAATAAGTCTCATCTTTTGATTAAAATGAAAACAGAACCATGTTTGATGGTTATTAAAGAAAGTGGGATAGGAGAAATGGTGAATCAGTCCTTTCGGTGGGTGATGACAGCAGTAGAAAATAATGGAATTGTCTTGCTTGGAGATTATAAGGTACGTGTGTAGCATTTGTGTGAGATGGAAGAAGGGGATAATGAGGAATTTCGTGTTCCTTCCTTCCACCTCCCAGCTTTACGTGGTGAACTCTATTTGAGGGGGAGATGCCAACAAAATAAAGGGTGCCTTTGATTGTAGGCTGAATCTTTCCTCTGAGAAAGTATTATTTAATATTTTTTTGACCACTGTATCAGTTTATCGATGTATCAGTTTAGTTCAGGTTGTAAACAAGTCAGAAGCTGAGAAACAGTCCAGAGTCTTAATGAGCTACCTGTAAGGGATATAGTAACAGGTTTGCTTTGAATCTTTAAAGCATGACTACCTTTCCTTTGGGGATCAACAGTGCTGCTTTCACAATTTCAAAAGACGGTTTGCTTTTATTTCCTTTTCTATTTGTTTCATCTCAACTGGAGAGGATAGGGATACAAAGACCAATGAAACCTGTTCCCTGTTCTGGAAGGACTCAGAGCCTGCAGAGGGAGATAGACATAGAGACAAACAAGTGCAGTAGAAAGTTACAGCTCCTTGTCATCTGAGTGATCAGAACACGGAATAAAGAAGGAAGGGGGAAGCAGGAGGGAGTGCTCAAGCAAAGTTTATAGCCTTTGAACTAAGGCTTGAAGGATAAGTGGTCCTTTGCCAAGCGGCTCTGTGAAAAATGGAGTTGGTGGGAGGAAGATGCTAGCGTTATGCAGAGGCCCTGTGTGTAAGGCAGCTCAGAGGCAGACGGCAGCCTGGAGGGGCAGCGTTGCATGAGAGGACCAGGCAGGAGAGGAGGCAGGGCCCTGCATGGGCGCCTCAGCAAGAAGTGGCCCTGGGGGCAGTGGTGGCCCTTGGGTGATTTAGGCAAAGGGTCAGCATGATTAGCTTGTGTTCTGGGTGTGCTGGCATGTTTTAGAGACATTCCGGGTTTTAAATCCCATGGCCTGCTTTCTCATGGCCCACGAAAGAGCTTTTAATATGGTGCTTATAAAAACTTTATTTGGCATATTGGGAGAAGGGTTTGGTAAAGGGGAGATGCTAGTGCTGGTGACAGAGGCTCTGTCCTTGATCACACTTCACTCGGGCTACTCTGAGCCTTCTTTTCAACTAGGCTTTGACCTCGGCCTTCCTGTCTGTCCTGTCCTTGCAGCCTGCGCAGTCCCATCTCAGCAAAGAATTCTGCTGGTCGGTTTAGCGAGAATCCTTGCTGTCTGACCACCGTGCATATCTAATCAAGCTCCTCAGCCCCAACCTTTGATGTGTAAGCTCTTGACCTGCTTCCAGCAAGAATCCTGTTTGGCCAGTTTAGCGAGAATCCCCCTACCTTGATGTTTCCTCAGTAATTTTCCTTCCACTGACTCCCTCCCTGTGCTCCTTGGCTGTAAAATCCCCAGATGTCTTCGCTGTATTCAGGGTTGATCTCTGTCCCGTATTGTAATATCCCTGTGCAAGAATCTTGAATAAACTCTTTCTACTGTTTTAACAAGTATTAGAATAATGATTTCTTTGACACCAGTTAAGAAAAGATTCACGTTTCATGATGAGATCCCGTACACATTTCACTGTGGTAGTACGTATTGAGAATAAGGTTAGAGAAGCCCATAGTAACCTTAAAAAAATGAGGAGGCCAGAAAGTAGAGCCTCTCCAGACTTAGGGCAGAAGAATAGGGTGATACGTGGGACTTAGGACAAGGATTTAGCAGATGCTGAGACTGGTAACTCACTATCCTTTCATTGCATCCTGTCTTTGTGAATTTTATCAGTGGTGAATACAGTTGACCTAAGGGGGAAGATTATTTAGCTGCTAATGAGTCACTAGCTAGTTATCTTGGGTAAGTCATTTACCTCTTCTTCTGGCACTTATTGGTACACCTCATTTTGGTACTTTCCTTTTCACTGTAGAAATTATTTGTTGACTGAAGAGCGCTACTAAATTATGCCACTGGTCCTTCTGGCCACTCTAGATTCTTTCTGCTTACTGCTTAGATACTAAAAACTAGAGGGGAATAAATTCGGTATCAGTGGCCGCTTGTTTAAACCTGAGGATTGATTTTCTAGTAAGTTCTTAACTACTAGTGGCCAAAAACCATGCTAAGGAGGAACGCCTTGAATAGAAAAGGTTGGTACCAGCTTGGTTGAATACTTCTATTCAACCTTTTTCTTCTACCTTCCCTTCCTCTCCAGGAGAGGGAAAAACCAGGGGAGGGAAGAGTATGTCAAATAGGGGACTCTGCTCTCTGTTCGGCCAGAATTGAGTATGTATCACGCAGTTGATTCTACTCTGTGTGCTCTTTGTGACAGTCCTTTCACACTGTACTGTCATTTTTTTAAGCCTGTCTCACACACAATGCTGCAAACTCCTTGAGACTGAGAACCCTGTTACTGATTCCCATATCAGTCAAGTAGTGGTGCTGGTATAGTTGGCTTGCTGTGTCCTATTAAACAGCAAGAATATGTCAGTAAAATACATCCCTCTCTAAAAGTCCTTTGGTACAGTCCTGTACACACAGTAGCTACTTGATGGGTGTTCAGTAAATATGTGCAATTGAGTCACTCATTCTCTGGAAAATGTTGAAGTACTTTAAGAATCTGAAGTGGTGCTATGTAGATATGGTATTTGCCTTTTAAATTCTGGTCATTTTTAAAATGAACTTCTGAGATGTTTTGCAGAGAGGTTTCCCCCTACCCCTCATATTCATGTTCATGAGTTAGAGTCATCAGTTAAAATTTTACTTTACTTTACAAAATTTATTCAGGAAGTGTGTTAACATTTAAGTTGATACGATTATTAGCTTATATTCAGGAATAATTACTGGATTTTGTTAGATTTACTAAATATATCTAAACTGGATGTAGTCTTTAGTCAAAGATTAAAGCTTTGGGACTTCTTTAGTGGCGCAGTGGTTTAGAATCCGCCTGTCAATGCAGGGGTCACGGGTTCAAGCCCTGGTCCGGGAAGATCCCACATGCTGCAGAGCAACTAAACCCGTGTGCCACAACTACTGAGCCTGCGCTCTAGAGACTGTGAGCCACAACTACTGAGCCCACGTGCCACAACTACTGAAACCTGCGCACCTAGAGCCCGGGCTCCGCAATAAGAGAAGCCACCACAACGGGAAGCCCACGCACCGCAACAAAGAGCAGCCCCCGCTCGCCTCAGCTAGAGAAAGCTCGCACACAGCGACAAGGACCCAACACAGCCAAAAAAAAAAAAAAGACTAAAGCTTTGACTACTAGAGTGTTAAGTTAATGATTTAAAGAACAAATGTCCATTGTAATTTCTGGCATGAGTTTGCTGTAAGGTTTTTGCACTTGTGGGAGTGAAAGAACTAGGAAGTTTCTAAAACAATATAATACCGTATTTTTAGATATAATTTAGGCAGATGTTTTCTTGTATCCCCTGGGGACTCAGTTGTGTTAGCCTGTGATGTCTTATGGCAAGCTGTAGTGAAAGACCTCCCAGAGGAATGTTTTGGGGTAGAAGGGAGTATCTTAGGGAGGAGTGCATCTAGAAATAAAACACAGGTTCAGCCACTCCCTGTTCACCTCCTGAAGAGGGGTAGTCACCCTTTGTATACCCCAGTTCAGATATAGAAGTGACATCACTCCTTGGTTAAGGGTACATGCTCTAAAGTCAAACTGTGTGAGTTCAAATCCAAACTCTGCCATGTACTAGCTCTGTGACCTTGGGAAGCCACTTAATTTCTTTATGTTTCAGGTTCTTTATCTATAAAATGGAATAACAATAGTGCCTATCTTATAGGGTTGTTGTGAGGTTTAAATGACTGAACACATATAATGCCCTTAGAACAGTGCCTGGCACCTAGTAGAAGCTGTGTAACTGTTAGCTGCCATTATCATTATTATTATTATTATTACACTTAGATAAAGGAAGTGAATATGCCAAAGTTTTAAGTGCTTACCTTAGGGCTACTGGATTACACATGATTTTAATTGTTAAGAATTTCTGTATTTTAAGTCATGGATTTATTCCTTTTTATACCCAAAAATGATTGTGTTAAATTTTAATACAAAAGTTATATTAAATTTACAGTGTGAAGTATAACTTTCTGGCGTACTGAAATGCTTCTTTTAAGTGTAAGAAAGCCAAGTGGGAATCCGAATTGTCCGCAGGTGGCTAGGTAAACAAGGAATCAGAGCAGGGCACAGAGGAGGATAGGTGTGTGGTGACATCAGTGTTCTCAATTGGCAGTGGACATACCTATGGTATGTGTAATGCTTAAGAGCATAAATTTTGTAGACAAGACATCCCTGAGGTTGATTTATTCCCAGTTTAGTCATTTATAAAGTGTATAATTCCTTATCTGTAAAATGAGTAAAATACATACCTGGTTGGATGGATTGTCAGTTTTAAGTTATTAGATACACATTATATGCTTGGCAATAGTTAGTTGTTCAGTAATGGTACCAAAGAAACAAAACCAAGGTGAAAAGAAGACTCACAGTTGCTCATCAGGATATATTTTTTCTTCTACTCCACAGTGTTGAAGATACACAACTAAACTCATGTTCCTTGGGCTTCTTTTTTTCCTATGCTTACCATTTTCTTCACGTCAATACATTCATTCTTCAGACTGAGTACAAATATACTTGCATTGATTACTGCTTTAAACATGCTAATGGAATCTCTCTCTTGAGACTGCATTGATTTTACTGAAACCAAATTCAAAGGCAGGTTTTAAGTCAGGCGTTTACAAGTTGAGGGTAATTTTGATAGTGCCATCGTGTACGCTGGAATAGAATGTCCTTCTCTTGACTTTTTGGAATCATGAGGCTTATATTTTTGCCCCTTAGAAATGATAGATAGTGGTTTGATGAGCAAGGTTTTGGTGGAGTTACGAAAAGTTCTTCTAATTCTGTATTTGTCTTCCTTCACTTTTAAGGAAATACATTTCTCTTCATCTTTCTAAAAATAATGCTTGATAGGTATTTTTCTCTTCAGAGGAATTAATTTCACCTTAGTGAAGTTTACGTAATAGTGACTTAAATTAGAAATACAGTTCCATGTTCAACTGCCTTTTAAAAGTAAGAACATTGCAAGTTTACATATATTATTACATCTGAGTTCAGCCAGAGAAGCAGAATCCTATCAGTGATATAGATTAAGGCTTTTGCTATGGGATTAAAGTTACACAGTTGTGGGAACTGGTCAAGCATTCTCTATATGGTTGCTGCGCTGGAGTCTGGTATTAAGAGGCTGAAATCTATAGGGCCATCCAGTTAGGAAGGAAATGAATGTGAAGTGGGAGAGAGCAAGACACATTGGAATCTCTGAGGACAAACTGGAACTCAACGTCTATCTCTCACTGCTTTCCAGCCTCTAAGGTGGGTGACGTGCAGGGTAAGCTGATGCCCTTCATCGTAGAGGTACGCAGTCACCTGGACCAGGATTCAGAGCAGCTGAAGTAGGTGATCCCGTGGGAGCTGAAGGAGCTGTGAAAGCCTGGCTGCTGCTCCGTGCCCACAAGACATGCCAACAGATCATCTGTGTCAGGCGTGAGCTGCAGCTGTGTCTGGCCCTGCCCTGCCCTTCAAAGCAAATAAATGTGCCAATACTAACCCCAGACCATAGAGGGAAGGGAATTCTGGGAAATACAGTTCCAGCTTAGCTAAGTTAACATACCAGAAGCCGCCACAGCCTGTCCCATGTCACCTTGGCTGTCTCTTTTAAGTATGGGATGTGGCCACACTAATCTTAACCATACTTCCAATGAAAGATAACAGCAAATTATGCTTTTGCCTAATATGATGCACCTATCCTAGGCAGACCAAAAACATGCTAATCCCCTCCTTAAAAGAAGATAGATATGAAGTCCCTTTATCCCTCTCTGGGTGATGTTCACTTCTGAGTCACACTCTCCTTTTATACCCTGTAACTTCAGTATTAACATAAGAAACTAGCTAATGTTAACACTTTAATATTGGGAGATAGGGAAATGGGGAAGGGGAATAAAAAGGAAGAAATAATTGGTGGATACATATGCAGATATATTTATAGCAATATAAGGAAGAAATATAAGTATTACAGTCCTTGTTTCTGCAACTAGTCGTGTGGTGATAGACGGTATTTATAATTACCTTCTTCTACTACTCATTCCATATTCCCTTTGCCCTCAATAAACACTTCAGTTGATTATAATTCCTTCCATGGTGAGGTAACCCAGGCTTTCATTCCTGAAGAGTCTGGATCATCAGAAGTCTTGACTGTATTGGGTTATTGTAATTTTCCATGGACTTATCTCAGGACATGGGAGTAATAAGAAGTGCCCCAGAGGATCTTCTGCATTTAGATATACTCCTCTTTAAGCCGTTAGGTAATAGCAACGCAGTTTCCCCTTGATAGTCAGGGTCAGTCACCCTAGCTAGTATAATAACCCCCTTCTCCGCCTATTCATTCACTGCCATGAAGCAGTGTCAACTTGCAACTTAATGGATCATTGCTACGACTTCTGGTGGAAGCATTCCTCCCTTAGGAGGACTTCCATGGTAGCAGAACCCAAAGTTGCAGAGACTGGAAAGAAAAAAATTCACAGGTGGATCACTAAGGATAAAAGTGAAAGGAGCTCCTCCCATTTCTATCTCTTGATTCCTGGACCTCTGAATCCCGGCTATGGAGGAAATAACGCCATATATTAGTCACTGATCCAGAGTACATATTGCATCCTGGAAGATGCACTAGCTCTGCAAAGTGTTGTCACCCATCTGGCATCGTAACAGAATCTTTAAAAAGGTCATTCCACTGGTTTATCAAGCCAGCTCCTTCAGGGTATTGGGGAACATAATAAGACCAGTGAATTTTTCAAGCATGAGCCCATTGCCATGCTTCATTTGCTATAAAATCAGTTCCTTGCTTGGAAGCAATGCTGTATGGAATAACATGATGGCGAAAAATATATTCTGTAAGCCTACCCATGGAGGTTTTGGCAAAAGCATTATGGACAGGGAAGGCAAATTCCTATCTACAGCAAATATTTATTCCAGTGAGAGCAAAGCACTGCCTCTTCTATGATGAAACCAGTCTCATATAATCAACCTGCTACCAGGCTAACCTCACCCCCTCCTGGGAATTGCAGTGTCACTTTGGGACCTCAGTATTATTCTATTCAATAGGCCGATTAGCCTTGGTGAATGGTAGTCCCTGTTGCTAGGAAGATGGGTGGCTAGAGAAAGAGGCTGACTGATATCTATTGCATGAGTCATCCTTGGTGAACTTTCACATGGGACAACTATCTCCACATGCTGTGCTCGTTCAGGGAGATCTATTAGCATACTTCTTCCTTGTCATTAATTTTCAAATCATGTTCCTTCCAAGTCCTTGATCATTCAGCCAAGCCAGTAGCACAAGTCTGTGAATCTCTGTTGATCCATAATTCACACTCTCTCTTTCTAGGCAAAATAAACAGCCAGGTGCACTGCTTAAAGTTCCACCCATGGGAAATTTTCTTTTTGCTATTCTTCCTTCAGTGCCACCGCAGAGTGGGGCTGTAGTGCTACAACTGTCCACTTATGGGTGGTACCAGCATATTGTGCAGAAACGAATGTAAACTAGGTTTGAATTTTTTTCTTCCTCTAAGTGCCCCATGAGGCCAAAGGTGTGGATTTAGAATAAATATATAGAATAAGCAGTGTACCTGGAGTATTATGGGCCAGGGGCACCTCAGTCACTTGAATGTGCAACTTGTGCCTTCAAGACCTGCTCAAGCCTTTTCTAATTACAGCACTTCCATCTGGTAGTGGAATGTTGCTGTGCATGCCCCAGTTTTTGGCTTGATGAGTCAGACAACACCCAGGTCATAATGGGAAGCTCATGTTGAATGATCAACTAACGGTTCAGTCTCTCCCGGGGCCCAATGTCAAGCCAAAAGCTGTTTCCTCAAAAGAGAATAGTTACCTGCAGAGGGTGGCATAGTTTTTGCTTCAAAATCTTGAAAGTCTGCACTGCGATTCGCATATAGGGGCCTGTCCAAAGCTCAGTACTCGATTTCTCTCTGCCACAGATGCTTCAAGCGCCAGTGAGTCTTCTGAATTCCAGTGGCAGATCAGCTTGATGACAGCCTTAGAGCTCTTGCAGAGTCCTGTTTTTCTGGTCCCAGTACAAAACTGGCAAGCTTTTGGATTACCTGTAATGAAAATGAAGTATATATGTTGCCTTCAAATTCCGTATCCATGGTGTCCCTTTCTTAAACGTTGGGGGGACCAGATGCAGCAATTTGTTCTTTACCCAGAAAGATATCTCAACACGTCCCAGACCATTAAACTCTTATTAGAAGTTTCACTAAGGAGCCAGGCCCCTGGATTTTTGTGGGATTTATTTTCTCTGACACACATATACCTTACCAAAGTATCAGAGTAGTTAATTCCTGCTTACCAGATCCAATCAGCCTAATATCATCAATATAACAGACTAGTGACATGTCCTATGGAAAGAAAGATGATAAGGTCCCTGTGGAGTAGATCAGTGGTTCTCAATTGTGGGCAGTTGGCAGAGGACATTTGGCAATGTCTGGAGACATTTTTGATTATCACAAGTGTGTGTGTGTGTGTGTGTGTGTGTGTGTGTGTGTGTGCGCTATTGTCATCTAGTGAGTAGAGGCCCAGGGATGCTTTTAAACAGTTCCCTAATGTCTGGAGACATTTTTGATTATCACAAGTGTGTGTGTGTGTGTGTGTGTGTGTGTGCTATTGTCATCTAGTGAGTAGAGGCCCAGGGATGCTTTTAAACAGTTCCCTACAACAAAGAATGATCTGCTCCCAAATGTCTGTAGTGCCCAGATTGTGTAACTGTGGACTAGATTATGAGATAAGGCTGGAGGTTTGAAATATCCCCGAAGTAGCATAGTGAGTGGAGCAGTAAATTGCTTCAGATGTTCTTTCTAAGAAGTATAGAGAAAAAAGCATTCACCAGCTGAGTAGCTGCACACCTGGTACCAGAGGGTATGTTGATTTGATCCAGCATGGAAACCACATGTAGAATAGCAGTTGTAATTGGAATTACCAACTGGTTAAGTTTTGATAACTTACTGTCATTTTCCAAGATTTATCTGTTTTTTGCATGGACCAAATAACTGAGTTGAAATGGAGATGGAGTGGGAATGGATGTATGGGGGGGGGTTACCATCCCTGTATCTCTGTGCTGTCATTAATCTCTGCAGTCCCTCCAGGAGGCAGTGTTGCTTTTGGTTTACTATTTTGGTAAGACCACATAATTCTAATGGTTTCCTGCCCTTCCCCAGTCTAATGCCCTTATATTAATTCACAGGCCTGGGAGCCAGCGTGTAGGTTCTGGTAGGTGCTGAGTTTGTATATTCCAAGTGTACATCCCAGAACTGGGGAGGTAACCACAGGACAGATTTGGGGTTATCTGGTTCCACAGTGAAATGAGTCCAGTTCTAAAGTTCATTGATCATCTGATTTCCTTAAGCTCCTGCTGTGACTGGTGGAACACAGTGGAGTTTGGGGTTTTGAGGAGTTATTGTTAGTTTGGAGACAGTTTGGATTTTTTTGCCTCACATCACCAGTGCATAGTCATCCTAGTAAATTAACATTACAGCTCCACTTGGGGGAAAGCTAGGAGGAAGATTTACAGTATACATTTTGGGGTAAGTAGTGTTGTTTTTCTTCTGGACGTATCCTTCCCTTCATTCAGGGGGCTCTGGGTCTTGAAAGTACTCAAGTCTGGGAATTGTTTGAAAGCTGTAACTATATTTTGATTCAAGTCAAAGTGTGAGCTGCAAAAGCACCTGACCTAGACCCAGAACATAACATTTCTGCCTTCCAAATCTTGCAGATGTTCCTTATGGCCCATAGTAACTCAGAACTATAGAGTGAAGGGAATTTGGGGGAGACATGGCAGCTTAGTTAAATTGATGGTACAGTTGGTGGCACTGTTATGTTGGGTACAGGGAAGTTGTTATTACTCGTATTGACCATGGGTAATTTAACTTTTCAGGCTGATCTGTGTTGCTTATATATAGTCATATCAATTGCTGCCTCAGTTTAATTGCCCATTTGGAATAGCTGAGATCAGGGCCAGCTATTGGCTGTGTGTAAGTCCAGGGGTACTTTTGAAATGGACTAAAATGTGAAAGTTGTGCCCTGGAGTTGTGCAACACAGCAGCCTGGCTGCTGTGTGACTCTGTGTGTGACCAACATATAATAAGGATATTCCTGGCTTCTGATGGTTTAAGCTCTTTTTGATCAGAATGTTAGCTGGTGATGGCTTTTGATAGGTTTTGGCTTTTGATAACTACCTTTGCAAGGAAGTGAGAGTGTACAATTTGTTTAGCAGACACATGAGATGTTTTTCTCTATAAATTTTGGACAGTATTGAGAATGATAGCTTTGGCAAATGAAATGCTTCTGAAAAAGTTTCCCCCGCTCCTAAAAAATGGCTGAAAATCTAGATATTTTAGTACATGTATACTTAGAACAATTGGGTATATATATTCCCAATATATATTCCAAAAGTATTCCACTTTGTGGTGTGTTTTAGCTCTCCTTAGTAAGTAAGCATCTAATGATCATGTGAAAACCAAGCAATTAAGTTACAGTTAAGTAAAAGGATGATGGTTAGTTGTTTAAATTAAGGTAACATTTACATATAGAGAAATGCACAGATATTTTGGCTACAGTTTAATGAGTTTTGATAAAAGTGTATACCAACCCAATCAAGATAAAGAACATTTCCATTATCCCAGAAATTTCACTTCAGCCTTTTTCTAATGAGCACACTCCCCTCTTTATTTCTATTAGTATAGATTAGGTTTGCCTGTTCCAGAACTTCATATAGTGGATGAAGCAGTGCATTTTCCTTATTTCTTTTCACTTGTCTGTGAGGTTCATCCATGTTGTGTATATATCAACAAGTAATTCATTTTTATTGCAGAATAGTATTCTTGTGTATTAATATACCAAAATTTGTTCATCCTTTCACCCGTTGATGAACATTTGGGTTGTTTCCAGTTTAGGGCTCTTAAGAACAAAGCTGTTACAATCATTCTTGTACACGTCTTTTTTTAACTTATATTTTTATTTCTTTTGGGGAGATACATAGGAGTGGAATTGCTGGGTTGTAGCAAAGGCATATTTTTAACTTTTTAGGAAACTGACAAGATATTTTCCAAAGTGGTTGTACCATTTTACACTCCTCCCAGCAATGTGTGAGAGTTCTTACTGTTTTTCACCAACATTTGGTGTTGTCAGTCTTTTTTATTTTAGGCATTCTGGTGGGTATTTAGTGGAATCTCCTTGTAATTTTCAATTTATATTTCATTACTGACTAATGATGATATGTGCTTTTTTAGTATCCTTGTTGGCCATTTGTGTATATTCTTTTCTGATATGTATGTACAAGTCTTTTGCCTATTTTAAAAATCGAGTCAGTTGTCTTTTTCTTGATTTAAAGGAGTTTTTAAAAATACATTTTCTGGATAGAAATTCTTTGTCAGAAAATATGTCTAAAATTAAAGGAAGGGTCACTGTTGGAGATAAAAGGCTTGGGAGTCATGTGGTGTAGCTAATATTGAAAGTCACATGATAGTAAATTCACCTAGGGAAAATGTGTAGTTAGAAAAATAGAGGGGAGTACCAATACCATGGTGGAAGGAATTGAGATGGTTCCCTCCTTCTTGCTACAAAAACATAGATTGGCTTAACTATAAATTTTAAGGTATATTTGCTACACAGCTGAGCTCTAAAGCAGGCAGGAATGAAGAGAAATCAAAGCCAGAAAGGTAGGCACAAGCTGACAGCATGACAGTGCTCAGGTCTTCTGGATACAGTGTAAGCATTGTGAAATGTGATTCCTGGGACTTCCCTGGTGATCCAGTGGTTAAGACTTTGCTTTCCAATGCAGGGGGTGCAGGTTCGATCCCTGGTCGGGGAGCTAAGATCCCACATGGCTCATGGCCAAAGAAACCAAAACAGAAAACAGAAGCAGTATTTTAACAAATTCAATAAAGATGTTAAAAATGGTCCACATCAAAAAAATCTTAAAAAAAAAAAAATGTGATTCCAGCACCCTCATATGGATAGGAGCAAGGAACAGAAGCATACCACTAAAGAAAATCATCAAACCACAAGGGAAGAAACAAAAATAATAAATGAATAGATAAAAGACTAGAAAACAACTGGAAAACAAGTTAAAAAGTTGCAGTAAGCACATACTTATTATTAATTACTTTAAATGTTATTGGACTAAGTGCTACAAACAAAAGACATAGGGTGGTTGATTGGATGAAAAAACAATAACCTTCAGTATGCTGCCTACAAGAGACCCACTTCAGGCCAAAGACACACACAGGCTGACGGTGAGGGGATGGAAAAAGTTACTTCATGAAAACAGAAATGACAAGAGAGCAGGGGTAGCAGTGCTCATATCAGACAAAATAGACTTTAAAACAAAGGCTATAACAAAAGACAAAGAAGGACATTATACAATGATAAAGGAATCAATACGGGAAGAGGATATTACACCTACTAACATATATGCATCCAGTACAGAAGCACCTAAATATATAAAGCAAATACTAACAGACATAAAGGGAGAAACTGACAATAATACAATAATAGGGATTTTAACACTCCACTTAGATCAAGGGACAGCTCATCCAGGCAGAAAATCAGTAAGGAAACAGTGATCTTAAATGACACAGTGAGCCAGTTGGACTTAATAAATATCTACAGCATATAACATCCCAAAACAGCAGAATACAGATTCTTTTCAGATGCACATGGATGTTCTCTGGCGTAGATCACATGCTAGACCACAAAACAAATCTCAATAAATGTAAGAGGATAGAAATTAGATCAGGCATTTTTTTCTGACTGCAATGGTATGAAACTAGGAATCAGTTACAGAAAGAAAAATGGGAAAAGCACAAACATGTGGAGACTGAACAACATGCTACTAAAAAATCAGTTGGTCAGTGAAGAAATCAAGGAGGAAATCAGAAAATACCTTGAGACAAATGAAAATGGCAACACAGTCCTCCAAAATCTGTGGAATGCAGCAAAAGCAGTTCTAAGAGGGAAGTTTATAGTGATACAGATCTTCCCCAAGAAACAAGAAAGAAACTCAAAGAACCTAACCTACTACCTAAAGGAATTAGAAAAAGAAGAATAAACAAAGCCCAAAATCAGCAGAAGGGAGGCAATAATAAAGATCAGAGAGGAAATAAATAAGGTGGAAATCAAAAAACAGTAGGAAAGATCAATGAAACTAAGAGTTGGTTTTTTGAAAAGATAAACAAAATTGATAAAACCTTTAGCTGGGCTTATCAAGCATAAAAGAGAGAGGACCCAGGTAAACATAATAAGAAATGAAAGAGGAGAAATAGCAACTGATATCACAGAGATACAAAAAGAAAATACTATGAGCAGTTATATGCCAACAGATTGGACAACCTAGAAGAAATGGACACATTTCTAGGAACATACAGCCTGCCAAGATTGAATCAAGAAGAAACAGACAATTTGAAGAGACTGATCACAAGTAGTGAAATTGAATTTGTAATCTAAAAAATTCCCAGCACAGGGATTTCCCTGGTGGCGCAGTGGTTAAGAATCCACCTGCCAATGCAGGGGACATGGGTTTGATCCCTGGTCCGGGAAGATCCCACATGCCTCTGAGCAACAAGCCCCTGCCCCACAACTACTGAGCCTGTGCTCTAGAGCCCACGAGCCACAACTACTGAGGTTGTGTGCCACAACTACTGAAGCCCTCACTCCTAGAGCCCGTGCTCCACAGCAAGAGAAGCCACCACAATGAGAAGCCATGCACTGCAACGAAGAGTAGCCCCCGCTCGCTGCAACTAGGGAAAGCCTGTGCATAGCAACGAAGACCTAATGCAGCCAAAAAACCCCCCCAAAAAAACAAAAACAAAACCTCCCAGCACACAAGAAAGTCCATGACTGGTTGGCTTCACTGGGAAATTCTACCAAACATGTAAGGAAGAATTAATACCAATCCTTCTCAAACTATTCCCAAAAACATTAAGAGGAGGGAAGAGTAACAAATTCATTTTATGGGGCCACCATTACATGTCACCGAAACCAAAGACACTACAAAAAAAGAAAATAACAGGCCAATATCTTTGATGAATATGGATATAAAAATCTTCAACATAGTATTAATAAACCAAATTCAACAATATATAAAAAAGGATCATACACCGTGGTCAAGCTCAATTTATTCCAGGGTTGTAAGGGTGGTTCAGCATTTGCAAATCATCAGTGTGATATACCATTAACAAAAGGAAAGATAAAAACCATGTGATCCTCTCAGTAGATGCAGAAAAAGCATTTGACAAAATTTAACATCTATTCATGATAAAAACTCTCATCAAAGTGGGTCTAGAGGGGGACTTCCATGGCAGTCCAGTGGTTAAGACCCTGCCTTCCAATGCAGGGGGTGTGGGTTCGATCCCTGGTTAGGGAGCTAAGATCTCACATGCCTCACAGCCAAAAAACCAAAACATAAAACAGAAGCAATATTGTAACAAATTCAATAAAGGCTTTAAAAATGGTCCACATCAAAAAAACTTAAATAAAAATTAAAAAAAAACAGTGGGTCTAGAGGGAACATATCTCAACATAATAGAGGCCATTTAGGACAAACCCACAGCCAACATCATACTGAACAGTGAAAAGCTGAGAGCCTTTCCTCTAAATTTTGAACAAGACAAGGGTGCTCACTCTTGCCATTCTATTTAAATAGTATTGGAAAGTCCTAGCTATAGCAGTCAGACAAGAAAAACAAATAAAAGCCATCCAAGTTGTAAGGGAAGAAGTAAAACTCAATATTTGCAGATGACATGATACTATAAATAGAAAACCTTAAAGTATCCACCCCAAAACTATTAGAACTAATAAATGAATTCAGTAAGGTTGCAGGATACAATAGCTGCTTTTCTATACACTAATAATGAACTATCAGAAAGAGAAAGTAAAAAACCTGTCTAAAATCACATCAAAAAGAATAAAATACCTAGCAATAAACTTAACCAAGGAGGTGAAAGACCTATACTCTGGAAAGTATAAAACATTAATGAAGGTAATTGAAGATGATACAAAGAAATGAAAAGATATCCCATGCTTTTGGTTTAGAAGAATTAATATTGTTAAAATGGACATACTACCCAAAGCAGTCTACAGATTTAATGCAGTCCCTGTCAAAATAACCATGATATTTTTCACAGAACTATAACAGATAATCCTAAATTTCATGTGGAACCACAAAAGACCTTGAATTGCTAAAGCAATCTGGAGAAAAAAGAACAGTTGGAGATACCACCCTCCTAGACTTCAAACTACACTATAAAGCTACAGTAATCAAAACAGCATGGTACTTGCACAAAACCAGACACAGAGATCAATGGAACAGAATAGAGCCCCCAGAAATAAACCCACACATGTATGGGTTTATTAATTATGACAGTTAATCTGTGACAAAGGAGGCAAGAATATATAATGGAGAAAATGGAGTCTGTTCAATAAGTGGTGCTGGGAAAACCAGACAGCTACATGTGAAAGAATGAGATCAGAATGTTGCCTCCCACCCTGTATAAAAATAAACTCAAAATGGATTAAAGACCTAAGTGTAAGACCGGAAACCATAAAACTCCTAGAAGACAACATAGGCACAACACTCTTTGACATAAATTGTAGCAATATTTTTTTTGGATCTGTCTCCTAAGGCAAAAGAAGGAAACAAAAATAAATGGGGCCTAATTAAACTTAAAAGCTTTTGCACAGCAAAGGAAACCATAGACAAAAAGGACATCCTATTGAATGGGAGAAAATATTTGCACTTGATATGACTGACAGGGGCTTAATATCCAAAATGTATAAACAGTTCATACAACTGAATATCAAAAAAACAAACAACGCAATTAAAAAATGGGCAGAAGACCTGAACAGACATTTTTCCAAAGAAGAATACAGATGGCTAACAGGCACATGAAAAGATGCTCAACATTGCTAATTATTAGACAAACGCAAATAAAAACAATGAGTTATCACCTCACCTCACACCTGTCAGAGTGGCTATCATCAAAAAGCCAACAAATAATAAATGTTGGAGAGGATGTGGAGGAAAGGGAACACTTGTACACTGTTGGTGGGAATGTAAATTGGTGCAGCCACTATGGAGAACAGTATTTTAGTATGGAGAGCTACAATATGACCCAGTAATTCCATTCCTGTATATATATCTGGAAAAAGTGAAAACACTAATTCAAAAACATACATGCACCCCAGTGTTCATAGCAGCACTATTTACAGTAGCCAAGATATGGAAGTAACCTGAGTGTTCATCAAGAGATAAATGGATAAAGAAGATGTGGCATATATAATAATGGAATATTACTCAGTCTTAAAAAAGGAAATTCTGCTATCTGCAGCAACATGGATGGACTAGAGAATATTATGGTTAGTGAAGTAAGTCAGACAGAGAAAGACAAATACTGTGTGTTGTCACATATATGAAATCTAAAAAATGATACAAACACACGTATATAGGAAAACAGAAACAGACTCACAGATAAAGAAAACGAACTAGTGGTTACTGGAGGGGAGAGGGAAGGAAGAAGGGGCCAATTAGGGGTATGGGATTATGAGACACAAACTACCATGTATAAAATAGATAAGCAACAAGGATATATTGTACAGTGCAGGGATTTTATAGCTATTAGCTAGTAATAGCTTTTAATGGAGTATAATCTGTAAAAAATACTGAATCAGTATGCTGTACACCTGAAACTATTAAAATATTGTAAATCAGCTGTACCTCTATTTAAAAAAGCAGCAGATTATACCAAGCTGAAGATAGACTTGATGGACTAGAATATAGATCTGAGGAAATGATTTAGAATGAATCATAAAGAAATAGACATTGAGAATATTAAAGAGTGATTAGGAAATATGGAGCATAGAATGAAAAAGTACACTGTACCTTTAGTAGACATTCCAGAAGGAGATAATAACAGAAATTTTTGAGAGGCTATATTTGAAAAGATGATGGTTGAGAGTTATCCAGAATTGAGGAGATACATGTCTTTAGATTGGTACACACTGAATACGTAGCAGAATAGAGAAATCCGTACCTAGTGGAATTGCTGAATACCTAGCAGAATAGAGAAATCTGTACCTAGTGGAATTGCTAAGTCAAAATAGAAAAAAAAAATCTGAATAGCAGTCCAAGAGAAAACATTTCCCAGGTAACAATAATTGGATGAACAGTAAAGGTCTCATTAACGATAATTAATATACTAAAATTGGGATAATACTTTTATATAATGTGAAAGAGAATAACTATAAACCTCAAATTCTCTTCTTAATTAAACAATCCTTTAAGAGTAAGGACAAAAAGGTATCTTCAGACAAAGACTGAGATTTTTCCACCTACACATCCTGACTTCTTGAACTACCAAAAATGTTGTTCAGGAAGAAGAAAATAGAATCTAGAAAAAAGGAATTGGATGCAAGAAATTATAATAAGCAAAGAGTTTCAGGTTGATAAATATAAACATGGATTGTAACACTAACAAAAAGAGTAATTGCTTATTTTTAGGATGTTGGGGAAAAATGAACAAAAATGCTAGATAAGAATAACACGAACAATGCAGGGGAAAAATTGCAGTGAAAACTTCTGAGGCCTTGGTTTACTGGGGAGAGGATGTAAAATGGATTATTTGAAAGTTTAAGGCATATTGTACATTTTAAATTTTAACTAAAAGAAATAGAATGTATACCAGCTTGTAGTGAGAAGGAAAATTAAACTAAATCCAGTAGAAGGAAAAAAAGGAAAAAAAAATTTGGTATAATAATCACAGAATAAATATAAGGGGATTAAACTCCCCAGTTTAAAGAAAGGGTTTCTTAGCTTGTATAAAACCCTAACTCCAACAATTTAAAAGTGACTAAAGCTTAATGTGAATGAAATGTTGCAAGAGCTAATTAAAAACTTGGCATATTAACATTAATATCAGACGAACAAGATAAAGGGCATTATTAGAGGTAAAGTAGATCTTTACCCTAAGTAATCAAAGGTGCTATTCACATGGATATATTACAACATTACTCTAATACACCTTAATATTATATATATTAATATTATATTAATAATTATATCCTATAATTTTACCGTATTACTGAGTCTAAGTATACACAACATAGCCCCCAAATACATAAAACAAAAATCTGTCATTTTTAAAGAAATTGACAAATAGTTTTTTGTTTTTAAATCTAAAGATGAAACAAACAGAAATAAAATGAGTAAGAATAAGCAAAATTTGAACAAGCAAAATGTTTTATTCAGTGGATGTGTGTAGAATGTATACTCAAAACAGAATATACTCTTTTTGAACAGATATAGAATAGTTCAGCTAAAGTATAATTAAGATGAAAATTTGTTACTCTGAATACACATATTGGAAAACAAGGGACTAAGAGTTAATTAGAAAAAAACGAAGTAAGTTCAGGTCAGTTTTGCAACTTAAACTTAGCAGGTTGAACATAAGGAAAGTAGAAGGAAGGAAATAATGAAAATTAGAGCAGACAGTAAGGAAATAGAAAAACAAAAACGAGAGACATCAGTAACACCAAAAAATCTTTGAAAAGATGAATAAAATATATTTAGGATAGGGCTGTGGTACATGAGAAGAGGAGCAAAGGGCACTGAAGTAGCTGTTAGTAGGTTAGGCGGAAAATCTGGAGAGTGTTGTGTTGCAGAAGCCAAGGGAATAAAGAAAGAGTGGGCAACCATGTCAAATGTAGTTGGGTTTTTCGACATAGAGGTTTTTCGACTGGTGACCTTGAGAAGACTAGTCCCAGTGGAATGGTGGAGACAAATCTGGTTGGAGTATGTTGAAGCAAAGATTGAGAAGTGACAACAGTAATTTACAACCACAAAAGTTTCTTTTGATACTTTTTAGGTGTAGGGGAGCAGAGTTGGAAGGGGAAATATGGTCACGGGACAATTTTCTCTTTTAAAATTAGATACAAGGGGGCTTCCCTGGTGGTGCAGTGGTTGGGAGTCCGCCTGCCGATGCAGGGGACACAGGTTCGTGCCCCGGTCTGGGAGGATCCCACATGCCGCGGGGTGGCTGGGCCCGTGGGCCATGGCTGCTGGGCCTGCGCGTCCGGAGTCTGTGCTCCGCAATGGGAGAGGCCACAGCAGTGAGAGACCCGCGTACGGCAAAAAAAAAAAAAAAAAAAAAAAAATTAGATACAAGGGTATGTTTATATGGTATCGGATGAAGTTCATTTGAGAGGGAGTAATTGATGACTCAGGTGAGGAAGAGTAAGTACAGGAACAAAACCTTTGAAAAGGTGAGACTGAATGGGATCCACAGCACGGGAGGTGATTTGGGTTTTTGATAACATCAAGGACATTTCATAAAGGTTGTTGATAGGCTGAAGTTTTGACGTGGGTAAAACATTAGAGTGGCTCTGTAATTGTTTCCGTATTATTAATGAACTATAAAGCAAAACATCATTTGGCAAGTGGGGATATAAGAGGAGGGAGGAGAAAGCATGAAATGGAAGTTTTAAAGGGTAAAGTGAGCGTTTGCAAAGTATAATATAAAGGATTGTCGGATGGTGTTGAGCCCTATTTGGGATTTGTAGCCAAAAATGTAAGTGAATCAGGTAGCCCACTTGTAAATGTGTCTCTAACGATGTTGAGTTGCTGCGGAGTTGAAGCATAATTGAGTTTCACAGTAATGAGGGTTTGCCAAGCAAATGTGAAAGAGGAACTGGAAAGCAGAGGAGTTAAGCAATTTTGTAAAGGAGCAGTTATAGAAAAGGGTCATGGCATATCGCCTGGATAAGGAGATACATGAAGACCTGACAGGGATGAATGGTGTGAATGGGGAAGGGTCAGTGGATTAGAGGTTTTGAGGTTGAAGAAAGCTTTGAATATTCCAGTGCAAGATTATTTGAATATTCTGGGGACAAGAGCTAATTACATCAAATCAGTGCTTCAAGTGCTCTCAACATCTCTATGACAAGACTTACTTAGGATACATGAAAAGTAAAAAAGTTACAAAGTCAAGAGTATAGTTTGATTATAGTGTTTATATCAGTGCATGATAAGATTTAAGCATTTTCTGGGAAGGTCCATACCATTCCATTCTCAAACACATACACGATGAGGAAAATTGTGTACATATTGTCTGAGTTATAATTTAGATCTGCTCAAATAGCATAGACAACGGTTATAGACAGATGGTTAAAGAAAATTGGGCTTGGGTGAATGAAGAGACAGTGTGTTAATGAATAAAAGATCCAGGGCTTCCCTGGTGGCACAGTGGTTGAGAGTCCGCCTGCCGGTGCAGGGGACACGGTTTCGTGCCCCGGTCCGGGAAGATCCCACGTGCCGTGGAGCGGCTGGGCCCGTGAGCCATGGCCGCTGAGCCTGCGCGTCCGGAGCCTGTGCTCCACAATGGGAGAGACCACAACAGTGAGAGGCCCGTGTACCGGAAAAAAAAAAAAAAAAAAAGATCCAGTATTCTGCATTTGGAGTTTGGCCAGGCTGCTGTTGTGTTCTGTTTACTTCTAGATGTTCTAGATTTCAGAATTTCACTGATAAAAATTTTTTTCAAACAAACAAACAAAAATAAGAACGTTTTTGTTTGTCAAGTAAGCGGGGGGAAAAACTCACCATGAGTTATCAACATAATTACTTTACAAAAAAGGATAGCTTAATATCAAATGAGTAGAAGGACATCGCCTCAGAATAAAGAATGGTCCTTTTAAGAGAGAGCATTTGGCAATCTTATACTACCAATGTATATACATTAACATACACACACCAATATATTGTCCTTAGTGTGCCGAGGACCTGTGTAAACGTCCATCTACTGGGGAATATTTCAGAAACACCTACCTTGCTCATTTGAGAACCTACCTAGGCAGTAGCCTAGTTTGTCTCATTATTGTTATCCAAAAAACGGTAGCTAAGGTAGAATTTTAGCCATAATGAGTTAAGGAATTTGAAGTTCCACATTGAACCTTGTGAGGATTTCCATGAAATGGTCAGGACCTTTACAAACTCCCACCTCCCCCAATCCAATTACATTCTGCACAGATCCTTATTCCTGCTCATACTGCATTTAAGTAGGTAACTTGGCCAGAGCCAGGCACAAAACTAAGACACAAATGTATTGGCTGACTGGGACTGTCTTTCATTGCTGTATCTGCAGAATGTGGATCATAGTATGTTGCTCAATAAATGTCTGCAGTGAACTTCAGCGAAGTAGTCTATCCCAATGGCAGCTCCTAATAGTGGAAGGAAAAAATCTTTTCAAGCCGTAAATTAATGTAATTCTTGATTTTGGTGAGTAGTAAATAAAACCTGTAAGGACAATGAGAAAAATTTTTTAAAGATATAACACAAAAGCCTAAATTATTTACCTGAATTATTTACCTGGATAATAACGGCTAACATTTATTGAATGCTTACGAAGTACCTCTCCCTGTATTGTGTGTTCTTCATCCATTTACTCAACAAATATTTATCAAGTTCCTACTTGTGCGTAATGAGCACTGCTTCTAGGCACCAGGGATATAGAAGTAAATAAGACAGACAAGATTTTTACTCTTAAGAGAGAGGTCATATGAAAGCAAGTAACTTGTAAAGTAACAGTTTTAGTTAGTAGTAAGTGATATGAAGATAATAAAGAAGAGTTAAAGAATGGAGAGAAACTGGCGGGAGGTGGTTAGAGAAGGCCCGCAGTGTAGGTGGGAGACAGTTGAACATAGCTCTTTGAAGTAGGTCCTATTATCACTGTGTTTCCCAGGTTAGGTAACTTGCCCAAGGTCACACAGCTGTTAAGTCTCAGTGCCAGGATTCAAGTCAGGCAGCCTGACTCCAGACCCATTTCTTTTAATTGCTGTGCTAGGGTCTGTGGGAGTGAATAATCAAATCATGTTTTCAGTGGAAGTGTTTTTATTTGAACCCAGCCATTTTTTGCTTTAAAAACTGATAATCCTGTTTATCCAGACTGAATGCTCTCCTCCTTCACGTGCTGTTTTCCTTTTGGTCATTTCACTCTTAATCAGCACTTCTGTTTGAGGATAGCAGTAGAAAAGAGAAGGGTTGCCAAGTTAAAATGGATTACATGCTTATTCATTAAAAACATTAGTTTGTTGAGGGACAAAGTAGAAACTATTGCATTAAATGGCTTTTAAATAGTCTGTGGATTTAATTTCTCTCTGTTCTCTGTGATTTTCACTTAATACAGGTACTTGGGAGCTTTTTGTTTTTAGGATTTTTTGGTTTGTAATTTCTTTTTGTGGCTTAGAGTTGAAACTATATTTAACTGAAGGCTGTGTATAACCTAATGAGGATTAGAGACTGCATCGAGGAAGTCCATCATTGTATGGGTCTTATATTTTTGGATGTTCGCTCATTCATTTCACACGAGAGCCTGTTGTAGGCCAGGTATCTTGTACAAGGTGTTTTGCTCAGTGAGAGACAAACAAATCAGCACCTTTTCTGCCCCCTGGAGATGTACAGTTGTTTAATTATAGTGACAATTGCTAGAAAGGTGAAAGACCAGATGTATATGCAAATTATTTCCTATATATATTATCCAGATAGGTTCCAGGTATTACAAGATGGGCAAAAGATTTACTGAGTTACAACTCAGGTGGCCGGAAAATAACTGTTTATTGTTGGAACACAGCTCTAGCGGACAGAAAAATAACATGCTATGTATACCTATTAATAATTACCATATCATATCAAAACTATATTAGTTTTTCCCACTAACTTTTAATACTTAGGGCCATTTCTTGTTATGTTCATTCAGCAATTGTAGGTTCTCAATTAATGTTTGTTAAACTAAACAATGTGATGTTGAGGTATACGGGTTTCATCTTATTCCTGAAGTAATTGAAGTAATACTATTTTTTCATATTTAAGGCAGTTTATTCAGATACCAAAGGGGGAATCGTCCAAAATAATTTCCTCTTTATTCTCATTCTGTTTTTTACTAGATTACCTTTCCTCCTTTTTTCTCTTTGTTTTTTTTTTGAGGGAGAGACATTCTGCTTGTATTATAGTTTAGGCCAGTACAAAGCTACCCATTTTATGCAAAAGGATATAAAATTCCAAGTGTGGAACATTCTGCTTTTATATCTCGATAAGGCATTGTTTGCAACAGTTTTTGCATTAAGAATGGAATAGTAGATGTGAAAAATGACTAGATTTTAAGGGGGAAATTAGATTACTATATTTTAATCACATTCGTGAGAGATTTTTCCATTCCTTTCTAACTGAGCATTTAAGCTGTGAAATAGATGATTGGTTTTCTTAGCAGTGACCATCACTGAGAGCCTGTGGTTAGCTAACAGCCAGTTTCAGATGGTGCCACAGTAGTGAGGTTGTTCTGATGGCACTGTCGGGAGAGCACTGCTTTGACACTTGCTTTGGTAAACTGGTCCACACTCTCAGTTTGTTGACATTGTCCTCAGGGTTTCGGAGGTATAGAAGGAAATGCTGAAAGATCAAAGTGTGCTTTTACTTGCATTATTCTGTGAGGGTTGGCTACTTGGTGAGCCCTTGGTCTTGGGTCTACTGCAGAGTGGGGCATTTGGAGCAACAAAGTTTACTGGGAGTGGGTGGAGGCAAAGACCTCCCCAGACCAGAAAGCTCTCGCCCTGGACTCTGCTGGAGGAAACTGCCCAAGTCATGGTGGCCAGTGAGCGATACAAATGGGATTTCTCCTTGTCCATGTCCTTCAGAACTCTCATCAGATCTTTGATCTCTTCCTCTGTCCATCTTGATTTTAGCTGTTGGCAAGTCTGGGCAACCATAGGCCTCTGCCAGCAGCTGAGCCTGCCCTGCAAATGAATGAGAGTTGATAAGGACGCATGTTCTCTGTAAGCGCTCACCTCGGAAAAGGGTTCCAGAAGGACTGCTTTTGCTATTTTCAGACCCTGTTAATTTGGGGATAGGAGGAGGGTTTGGGGAGGTGAATTAGCATTCTAGCGAAGAGCATAGGCTTCAGAGTGAGCCAGACCTGGCCTCGACTCCTAGAATTGCCATTTCCTAGGTACGTGGCCACTGCCAATTTGTTTTACTTGCCAAGTTTCTGGTTTCTCATCTATAAAGCGGCTAGTGTTTTCAGCTTCTCACGTATACCCTGAGGATTAAATAAAATCATGTCTAAATAAAGCAGTCACCACAGAGGACATCGTCAGTACGTATTGAATAAATGATGGCTGCTGTTATCGTTGGTAGACTGGTAGTAACGTTATTCCTGTTTTCAGGGATTACAGGTAGGTGCCAGTGTATTCTGGTCCTAGTAGAGTTAGGATGAAATGAGGGAGGAGCAGCCAGATGAGAGAAGCACCATTTGAGAGGTAAATATAACCTGTTTATTCTTGATTGAGCTGTTAGTGGGTCATACTGAGCACACCATTTCACCATAGCTCTAATCACTAGAATTTCCTAGTTTGGATCTCCGTCTGTAGACCAGACTAGTCGCACTTGAAACTATTATTGATAAGGCACATTGCTGAGAGCAAACCACTGCTAGGGATTTATTTTATTTTATTTTGAAAACTAAGGTAATGTGAGTGGTGTAAATACACTGTGCTTGCCATGCTCAGTAAATGTGGCTTTTAGTTTGATGTAGACCCACTTGTTTATTCTTGCCTTTGTTGCCTTTGCTTTTGATGTCAGATCATAAAATTGAAGATAAAAAAATGAAAACATCATCATGTAGGAGGTATGCAGTTAACATCTGGTGAATAAATTCAGGCAGACTTTACCTTGCTTGTCACTGATAGAAACTAACTACTCAATAGTCTTTTTACTTTATTTAAATATTTTTGATGACAGGTGATGTATTCAAATAGGTGAAAATTTTTAAAGTTTGAAAGAGTATACCTTTTGCTAATCTAGTCTCTAGTTATCATAAGTTTTTTCCAGAGATATTTTATGCATTTATAAGCAAATATAGATCTCCCACCAAGGTTTACACAAGTGGCAGCCCTGTGATACTCACTCTTCCCTTGATTTTTTTTAAGAGTATATCTTGGAGATTATTCCATATCACTAAATAAAGATCTTCTTTAAAAAAATTGCTTAGTACTCTACTATATGGATATATTTAACCAAGTTTCCCACTGATGGCTATTTAAGTTGTTTCTGACCTTTTGTTATTATAAACGTTATGTTGCAGCGAGTACATCTGTCTTATAAATGTCACTTCGCATTTCTCACTTATGGGAGTTTATTTGTAGGCTAAGTTCTTAGAGCAGAGTAGGGATACTGGCTCAGAGAGTAAGTACTTACGAAGCCTCTGACAGGGCATAATAAATATTTGTGTTTTACCTGAGAAGGAAGAGAGGATAGTTAGGATAGGCTCTGGTTGTATGCCAGGCCTTTTAACATTAACGGCTTCTTTATGCCTCTTCAGGAAACTGAATAGATATCTGAAAGCTAGAATTGCTAATCTGGTGTTTCCTCCTACTGTAAAACAACTCTTATAAGGACTATATTTTTGATATCAGAAATATTGAAAGATATTTGTTCCATTTTGGTATATGACAAGGACAGTGATTACAGTATGTTCCAGTATTGATTATATGCCAGACACTGTGTTAAATGCTTTGTTTCATGTAATTTTCATTAAAAACCCTTCGAGGTATAGGTAATATCGCTATTTTATAGATGAGTAAACTGAGGCTCAGAGAAACTTCCTAAGTAAAAGTCACAGAGCTATAAAGTAGTGTAGACAGTTTGATCCTAGATCTCTAGTTTCAAAGCTTATCTTCTTATATACCACATGACCCCTGCTTTCTGTCCATCCTGGTGTTTGGGTACATTCTGTTACTTTTAACTTTTTTTTACTCCATTTGTTTTATTCTTTGTTTTTTTTTTTTTTAACATCATTATTGGAGTATAATTGCTTTATGATGGTGTGTTAGTTTCTGCTTTATAACAAAGTGAATCAGCGATACATACACATATATCCCCATATCTCCTCCCTTTTGCGTCTCCCTCCCACTCTCCTTATCTCACCCCTCTAGGTGGTCACAAAGCACCGAGCTGATCTCCCTGTGCTATGTGGCTGCTTCCCACTAGCTATCTGTTTTCCATTTGGTAGTGTATATATGTCCATGCCACTCTCTCACTTCGTCCCAGCTTACCCTTCCCCCTCCCCATGTCCTCAAGTCCATTCTCTACGTCTGCTTCTTTATTCCTGTCCTGGCCCTAGGTTCTTCAGAAGCTCTTTTTTTTTTTTTTTTTTTAGATTCAATGTGTATGTGTTAGCATATGGTATTTGTTTTTCTTTCTGACTTACTTCACTCTGTATGACAGACCATGAGTCCATCCACCTCACTACAAATAACTCAATCTCGTTTTTTTTTATGGCTGGCTAATATTCCATTGTATATATATGCCACATCTTCTTTATCCATTCATCTGTCATTGGACACTTAGGTTGTTTCCATGTCCTGACTGTTGTAAATAGGGCTGCAGTGAACATTGTGGTACATGACTCTTTTTGAATTATGGTTTTCTCAAGGTAAGTGCCCAGTAGTGGGATTGCTGGATTGTATGGTAGTTCTATTTTTAGTTTTTTAAGGAACCTCCATACTGTTTTCCATAATGACTGTATCACTTTACATTCCCACCAACAGTGCAAGAGGGTTCCCTTTTCTCCACCCACACTCTCCAGCATTTATTGTTTGTAGATTTTTTGATGATGGCCATTCTGACTGGTGTGAGGTGATACCTCATTATAGTTTTGATTTGCATTTCTCTAATCATTAGTGATGTTGAGCATCCTTTCATGTGTTTGTTGGCAATCTGTATACCTTCTTTGGAGAAATGTCTATTTAGGTCTTCTGCCCATTTTTGGAATGAGTTATTTGTTTTTCTGATATTGAGCTGCATGAGCTGCTTGTATATTTTGGAGATTAATCCTTTGTCAGCTGCTTCATTTGCAAATATTTTCTCCCATTCTGAGAGTTTTCTTTTGGTCTTGTTTATGGTTTCCTTTGCTGTGCAAAAGCTTTTAAGTTTCATTAGGTCCCATTTGTTTATTTTTGTTTTTATTTCCATTTCTTTAGGAGATGGGTCAAAAAGGATCTTGCTGTGATTTATGTCATAGAGTGTTCTGCCTATGTTTTCCTCTAAGACTTTTATAGTATCTGGCCTTACATTTAGGTTTTTAATCCATTTTGAGTTTATTTTTGTGTATGGTGTTAGGGAGTGTTCTAGTTTCATTCTTTTACATGTATCTGTCCAGTTTTCCCAGCACCACTTACTGAAGAGGCTGTCTTTTCTCCATTGTGTATTCTTGTCTCCTTTATCAAAAATAAGGGGACCATATGTGTGTGGGTTTATCTCTGGGCTTTCTAACCTGTTGATCTGTATTTCTGTTTTTGTGCCAGTACCACACTGTCTTGATTACTGTAGCTTTGTAGTATAGTCTGAAGTGGGGGGCCTGATTCCTCCAGCTCTGTTTTTCTTTCTCAAGATTGCTTTGGCTATTTGGGGTCTTTTGTGTTTCCATACAAATTGTGAAAAATTTTGTTCTATTTCTGTGAAAAATGCTGTTGGTAGTTTGATAGGGATTGCATTGAATCTGTAGATCGCTTTGGGTAGTATAATCATTTTCACAATGTTGATTCTTCCAATCCAAGGACATGGTATATCTCTTCATCTGTTTGTATCATCCTGAATTTCTTTCATGAGTGTCATAGCATACATGTCTTTTGTCTCCTTAGGTAGGTTTATTCCTAGGTATTTTATTTTTTTTGTTGCAGTGGTAAATGGGAGTGTTTCCTTAATTTCTTTTTCAGATTTTTCATCATTTGTGTATAGGAATGCAAGAGATTTCTGTGCATTAATTTTGTATCCTGCTACTTTACCAAATTCATTGATTAGCTCTAGTAGCTCTCTGGTAGCATCTTTAGGATTCTCTATGTATAATAACATGTCATCTGCAAACAGTAACGGTTTTACTTCTTCTTTTCTGATTTGGATTCTTTTATTTCTTTTTCATCTCTGATTGCTGTGGCTAAAACTTCCAAAACTATGTTGAATAAGAGTGGTGAGAATGGACAATGTTGTCTTGTTCCTGATCTTAGAGGAAATGATTTCAGTTTTTTACCATTGAGAACGATGTTGGCTGTGGGTTTGTCATATATGGCCTGTATTATGTTGAGGTAAGTTCCCTCTATGCCTACTTTCTGGGGTTTTTTTTCATAAATGGGTGTTGAATTTTGTCGAAAGCTTTTTCTGCACCTGTTGAGATGATCATATGGTTTTTCCTTGTTCAATTTGTTAATATGGTTTATCACACTGATTGATTTGCATATATTGAAGAATCCTTGCATTCCTGGGATAAACCCCACTTGATCATGGTGTATGATCCTTTTAATGTGCTGTTGGATTCTGTTTGCTAGTATTTTGTTGAGGATTTTTGCATCTATGTTCATCAGTGATATTGGCCTGTAGTTTTCTTACTTGGTGACATCTTTGTCTGGTTTTGGTATCAGGGTGATGGTGCCCTCGTAGAATGAATTTGGGAGTGTTCCTCCCTCTGCTGTATTTTGGAAGAGTTTGAGAATGATAGGTGTTAGCTCTTCTCTAAATGTTTGATAGTATTCACCTGTGAAGCCATCTGGTCCTGGGCTTTTGTTTGTTGGAAGATTTTTAATCACAGTCTCAATTTCAGTGCTTGTGATTGGTCTGTTTATATTTTCTATTTCTTCCTGGTTCATTCTTGGAAGGTTGTACTTTTCTAAGAATTTTTCCATTTCTTCCAGGTTGTCCATTTTATTGGCATATAGTTGCTTGTAGTAATCTCTCATGATCCTTTGTATTTCTGCAGTGTCATTTGTTACTTCTCCTTTTTCTTTTCTAGTTCTGTTGATTTGAAATTTCTGCCTTTTTTTCTGATGAGTCTGGCTAATGGTTTATCAATTTTGTTTATCTTCTCAAAGAACCAGCTTTTAATTTTTTTGATCTCTGCTATTTTCTTCATTTCTGTTCCATTTATTTCTGATCTGATCTTTATGATTTCTTTCCTTCTGCTAACTTTGTGGGGTTTTTTGTTCTTTTTTCTCTAATTGCTTTAGGTGTATGGTTAGGTTGTTTATTTGAGATGTTTGTTGTTTCTTTTTTCTTGTTATTATTTTTTTGAAATTTATTTAGTTTTTATTTTTGGCTACACTGGGTCTCTGTTGCTGCACCCGGGCTTTTCTCTAGTTGAGGTGAGCGAGGGCTACTCTTTGCTGTGGTGCACTGGCTTCTCATTGCGGTGGCCTCCCTTGTTGCGGAGAGCCGGCTCTAGAGTGCAGGCTCAGTAGTTGTGGCGCACGGACTTAATTGTTCCGTGGCATGTGGGATCTTCCCAGTCCAGGGCTCGAACCCGTGTCCCCTGCATTGGCAGGTGGATTCTTAACCACTGCGCCACCAGGGAAGCCCTGTTTCTTGTTTTCTGAGGTAGGATTGTATTGCTATAAACTTCCCTCTTAGTACTGATTTTGCTGCATCCCATAGGTTTGGGTCGTCGTGTTTTCATGGTCATTTGTTTCTAGGTATTTCTTGATTTCCTCTTCGAGTTCTTCAGTGATCTCGTGTGTATTTAGTAGTGTATTGTTTAGCCTCCGTGTGTTTGTGTTTTTACAGATTTTTTCCTGTAATTGATATCTAGTCTCAAAGCATTGTGGTCGGAAAAGATACTTGATACGATTTCAATATTCTTAAATTTACTAAGGCTTGATTTGTGACCCAAGATGTGGTCTATCCTGGAGAATGTTCCATGAGCACTTGAGAAGAAAGTGTATTCTGTTGTTTTTGGATGGAATGTCCTATAAATATCAGTTAAGCCCATCTTGTTTAATGTTTCATTTAAAGCTTGTGTTTCCTTATTTATTTTCATTTTGGATGATCTTTCCATTGGTGAAAGTGGGGTGTTAAGGTCCCATGCTATTATTGTGCTGCTGTTGACTTCCCTGTTTATGGCTGTTAGCATTTGCCTTATGTATTGAAGTGCTCCTATGTTGCATGCATAAATATTTACAATTGTTATATCTTATTGGATTGATTCCTTGATCATTATGTAGTGTCCTTCTTTGTTTCTTATAATAGTGTTTATTTTAAAGTTTATTTTGTCTGATGTGAGAATTGCTACTCCAGCTTTCTTTTGAGTTCCATTTGCATGGAATATCTTTTTCCATCCCCTCACTTTCAGTCTGTATGTGTCCCTAGGTCTGAAGTGGGTCTCTTGTAGACAGCATATATACGGGTCTTGTTTCTGTATCCATTCAGCTAGTCCATGTCTTTTGGTTGGAGCATTTAATCCACTTACATTTAAGGTAGTTATCGATATGTATGTTCCTCTTCCCATTGTCTTAATTGTTTTGTTATTGTAGGTCTTTTCCTTCTCGTGTTTCCTGCCTAGAGAAGTTTCTTTAGCATTTATTGTAAAGCTGGTTTGGTGGTGCTGAATTCTCTTAGCTTTTGCTTGTCTGTAAAGGTTTTAATTTCTTTGTTGAATCTGAATGAGATCCTTGCTGGGTGGAGTAATCTTGGTTGTAGGTTTTTCCCTTTCATCACTTTAAATATGTCCTGCCACTTCTTTCTGGTTTGCAAAGTTTCTGCTGGAAGATCAGCTGTTAACCTTATGGGGATTCCGTTGTATGTCAGTTTTTGTTTTTCCCTTGCTGCTTTTAATATTTTTTCTTTGTATTTAATTTTTGATTGTTTGATTGATATGTGTCATGGCGTGTTTCTCATTGGATTTATCCTGTAAGTGACTCTCTGCGCTTCTCGGACTTGATTGACTATTTCCTTTCCCATATTAGGGAAGTTTTCATTTATAATCTGTTCAAATATTTTCTCAGTCCATTTCTTTTTCTCTTCTTCTTCTGGGACCCCTGTAATTCAAATGTTTTTGCGTTTAATGTTGTCTCAGATGTCTCTGAGACCGTCCTGATTGCTTTTCATTCTTTTTCTTTATTCTGCTTTGCGATAGTTATTTGCACTATTTTATCTTCCTGGTCACTTATCCCTTCTTCTGCCTCAGTTATTCTGGTATTGATTCCTTCTAGAGAATTTTTAATTTCATTTATTGTGTTGTTCATCATTTTTTGCTTGCTCTTTAGTTCTTCTCGGTCCTTGTTAAACATTTCTTGTATTTTCTCCATTCTAGTTCCAAGATTTTGGATCATGTTTACTATTATTACTCTGAATTCTTTTTCAGGTAGACTGCCCATTTCCTCTTCATTTGTTTAGTCTGGTGGGGTTTTACTTTGCTGCTTCATCTGCTGTGTTTGTCTGTTTTCTCATTTTGCTTATCTTACTGTGTTTGGGGTTTACTTTTCACAGGCTGCAGGTTTGTAGTTTCCGTTGTTTTTGGTGTCTGCCCTCAGTGGCTAAGGTTGGTTCAGTGGGTTGTGTAGGCTTCCTGGTGGAGGGGACTGGTGCCTATGTTCTGGTGGATGAGGCTGGGTCTTTTCTTTCTGGTGGGCAGGAACGCGTCCGGTGGTGTGTTTTGGGGTGTCTCTGACCTTATTATGATTTTTAGGCAGCCTTCTTCTATGGGTGGGGTTGTGTTCCTGTCTTGTTAGTTGTTTGGCATAGGGTGTCTAGCACTATAACTTGCTGATCATTGAGTGGAGCTGGGTCTTAGCGTTGAGGTGGAGATCTCTGGGAGAGCTTTCGCCATTTGATATTACGTGGAGCTGGGGGGTCTCTGGTGGACCAGTGTCCTGCACTCGGCTCTCCCACCTCAGAGGCACAG
The DNA here is from genome assembly GCF_937001465.1 of Orcinus orca. Lineage (NCBI taxonomy): Eukaryota > Metazoa > Chordata > Mammalia > Artiodactyla > Delphinidae > Orcinus > Orcinus orca. The sequence goes on along the minus strand of NC_064559.1, from coordinate 14,376,991 downwards.
GCTTGACACCTGGCCGGAGCACCAAGAGCCTGTCAGCCACATGGCTCAGAAGAAAAGGGAGAAAAAAAGAAAGAAGAAAATAAAGTAAAATGAAGTTATTAAAATAAGTTAAAAAATTTTTTTAAATAAAAAAAGTTTAAAGTAATTAAGAAAAAGAAAATAAAGAAAGAAGGGAGCAACTAAACCAAAAAACAAATCCAGCAATGATAACAAGCACTAAAAACTATACTAAAAAAAAACCCCAAAAAATGGACAGACAGAACCTAAGATAAATGGTAAAAGCAAAGCTGTACAATCAAAATCACACAAAGAAGCATACACATACACACTCACAAAAAGAGAAGGAAAAATTATGTATATACTTATATATCAAGATAAAAAGAGAACAACCGAATCAGTAAACAAATCTACCAGTGATAATAAACTCTAAATACTAAACTAAGATAGACATAACAACCAGAAACAAATTAGATGCGGAAAGCAAACCCCACGTCTATAGTTGTTCCCAAAGTCCACTGCCTCAATTTTGGGGTGATTCATTGTCTATTCAGGTATTCCAGGGATGCAGGGTGAATCCAGTTGATTGTGGAGATTTAATCTGTTGCTCCTGGGACTGCACGGAGAAATTTCCTTTTCTCTTGTTTGTTTGCACAGCTCCTGGGGTTCAGCTTTTGATCTGACCCCGCCTCTGCATGTAGGTCACCCTCTGGCATCTGTTCTTCACCCAGACAGAGAAGGGCTTTAAAGAAGCGGCTGATTAGGGGGCTCTGGCTCACTCAGGCTGGGGGGAAGGAGGGGTACGGAATGCTTGGTGAGCTTGCCGCGGCAGAGGCCAGCATAATGTTGCAACAGCCTGAGACATGCCATGTGTTCTCCCGGGGAAGTTGTCCCTGGATCATGGGACCCTGGCAGAGGCAGGCTGCACAGCCTCCCAAGAAGGGAGGTGTGGATAGTGACCTGTGCTTGCACACAGGCTTCTTGGTGGCAGCAGCAGCAGCCTCAGCATTTCATGCCCGTCTCTGGTGTCCATGCTGATAGCCACGGCTTGCGTCCGTCTCTGTCTCTAGAGCTCGTTTAGGCGGTGCTCTGAATCCCCTCTCCTCGCGCACCCAGAAACAATGGTCTCTTGCCTCTTAGACAGGTCCACACTTTGTCCCAGAGTCCCTCCTGGTTAGCTGTGGCACACTAGCCCCCTTCAGGCTGTGTTCATGCAGCCAACCACAGTCCTCTCCCTGGGATCCGACCTCCAAAGCCCGATCCTCAGCTCCCAGCCCCGCCCGCCCCGGCGGGTGAGCAGACAAGCCTCTCAGTCTGGTGAGTGCTGGCTGGCACTGAACTTCTGTGTGGGAATCTCTCCGCTTTGCCCTCCGCACCCCTGTTGCTGTGCTCTCCTCCGTGGCTCCGAAGCTTCTGCCCTGCCACCCCCAATCTCCACCAGTGAAGCGTCTTCCTAGCGTGTGGAAACCTTTTCTCCTTCACAGCTCCCTCACAGAGGTGCAGGTCCCCTCCCTATTCTTTTGTCTCTGTTTTTTCTTTTTTCTTTTTCCCTACCCAGGTACATGGGGAGTTTCTTGCCTTTTGGGAAGTCTGAGGTCTTCTGCCAGCATTCAGTAGTTTCTGTAGGAGTTGTTCCACATGTAGATATATTTTTGATGTGTTTGTGGGAAGGAAGGTGACCTCCCTGTCTTACGCCTCCGCCATCTTGAAGGTCTCTCCCACTCCATTTGTTTTAGAGTGTCTCATAGGCAGCATATAGGTGAATTTAGGTGTACTTCTCCCCCAGTGTAAAAGTCTTTCTTTCAAATAGTTACTTTTTAATAACGCACTTATGCTCCAATAATATGATACATTTATTTAGTTTTGTTAAATTATTTTATTTGAACCTTTTAGTGCTTCTTTATGTTTGTACATTCTCAGGCGTTTTAGGTACAACAGTAAACAAAATAGACAAATACCTCTGTTCTTATCAGAGTGGGGGAGGGAAGAGAAAGCTAATATATTAATAAATAAGTAGAGCAAGGGGGTAATGTGGTATCAAATAGGTCAGAGTAAACCTCACTGAGAGGGTGAAATTTGGGGAAAGATTTGGCTTGCTGAGGGAGTTGGCCAAATGGGTATCTGAGAGAAGAATGTTCCAGGCAAAGGGAATAGCTAGACCAAAGGTCCTTTTGTACAAGTGTGCCAGCCGTGCTTGAAGAACATCTATGAGCCCACATTGGCTGGAGCAAGGTGAGTGAAAAAAGGGGAGTGATAGCAAATGAAGTCAGAGAGGTAATAGGGGGTCAGAATTTGTTGGGCCATTATAAGGACTTGGATTTTTACCCTGAGTAGAATGGGGAAGGTTAGAAACAGAGTGACATGTTAGGAGGCTCTTAGGAGGTTAATGCAATAATCCAGGTAGCTCAGATTTGAGTGGTAGCAATAGGGATGGTGAGAGTAGCTGGATTCTGGATATATTTTAAGGTAGAACCAGCAGGATTTCCTGACAGATTGAATTTAGGGTGAGAGAAAGAGAGAGAGGGCGGGAGGGAGGGTTGGAAGGGTCCGAGTTAAGGATGACCCTAGAGTTTTGGGTCTGAGCACCTGGAAGGATGGATTTGTCTGCAGTGAGATGGAGGGGGCTGTGTTGGGGCAGGTTGTGTAGGAATTGGGGATGGAGACCAATTTGGGACAAGCTGAGGTTGGGATATCAACAGAAATCTAAATGGTCATGTCAAGGTGGCAATGTGGAGTTTGGGAGAGTTGAATGGAGATAGAAATTTTGGAGTTGTCTGCACACACATGTTACTCAAAGCTATGATGCTGGGTGGAATCACTAAGGGAGTTAGTATAGTGTGGACAGAGACGACAAAGAGTACCAAGGTCTGAATTCCTGGAGCCCTTCAATATTAGGAAGTTGGGGAGAAGGGAAGGAAACAACAAGGTCTGAAAAGGTGCCCTTAGGCAGGAGGAATATGTGAAAGCAAAGTAAAGAAAGAATTTAAGGGAAGAAAGAAGGATCAACTCGTTTAAGAGATGCTTGTGAGTCAAGTACGATATTTTTCCTCTGTTCTGGTCTCTGGTTTTCATCTCTTTCCGCCCCCTCCCCTCTTAATATTTCTTGTTTGAGAGGTGGTCTAGAATAGTGGTTGAGAACATGACTCTTGAAGCCACACTCCCTGGGTTTCAATCCCAGCTCTGCCATTTAGTAGACAGCTGAGCGATGCTGGGAGCCCTGTCAGGCTGGCTTCTGACACAACTTCATTAATAATTGCCACCTTTCTTGCTTCTGGCACAAGATGTGTCCCAGGTTTATCTTGTAAATCTCCTGCCCCCCAGACCTGGAATCAGCCATTTTTCTCACGAGGGTGCCATTGTAACTCGGTTGTCTGCGTCTCTAGGCCTTTTTTGTGGCCAGGATCAGGAAGTAGGCATTTTGTTAAAGTAAAAAAAGCATGAGTTCATACTGATAGTAGTACTTCAAATTTAATACTACATGATTTTACTTTGATTTTATACTGAAGTTTTAAAATAACATGAATACATATCGTGATTATGTGCTTTATCATATTATATGTATATATACATATATAAAATAGAGTCTCCAAATAATATCACTATTAATCAGACTACTGAATGATATTTATCAGTTCTTTGTCTAAAAGTGTTGTTGCTCTAAGGATATGCAGTCCAAACACAGTTCTAAAGTCACTTAAAGGAATTTTTTTCTTTTTGGTTGTTTTACCAATTTGACATATAGTTAAGTTCATGTGTTTCATTTTGTTTTAAACATTTCAGGATTACTTTTTACTTTTAGTTTTGATTTCGTTGGTTGAACATTTAAAACATTTACATGGTTTCTAAATTGAAGCTGTGTAACAGGTGTATTCAGTGAAGTCTTACTCCCTCCCTGTCTCTCATTTTCGTTCCCTCCCTCCCCCATAGGTAACCATTTTCCTCAGTTTTCAGTTTATCCTAGTGTTCTTTTGCAAATACAAGCAACTGTGTGTATATGTTGTAGAGAAGGTTTAGCTAAAGTGTTGGGTTTTTTTTTTTTTCTTTCCCGTTTCCTGGAGTAATTCTTCCTGATTTCTTTATAGTCCCCCTGCCTCCCCCGCCATCCAGCGTCTAAGCATAGGTACAGTGCGGGAATCTTTTACTTATAGTTCATCCTTTGGATGGGGAATTTTATCTAGACGTGCTTTTTGCTCAAGAATAATGTGTGTGAATTCTCCTTGACTTGTTTCCCCATTTAGTGGAAATAGAACTTGAGCTGACAGCTGGGTTTCATTATATATGGGTTCATAGCCTCTTTTCAGTTCTTAGTAGCTTGAAGGAAGTGGTGAGTGGTAAGGGGATTATGGAGATTAAGGAGATTATGGTGGAGGTTGGCGCAGACGGGATCAGGTAACCTCATGTAAGGTGTAATTTCTTAGAATAGTTTCACTGAATTTTAAGGGTTTCAGAGTCACATCTAGCCCATTGGGGAATACTTCTTGGATTTTGGTCTTTCTTTCCAGAATGAGAAGATCTACAATCCTTTTTACTAGTTAGGAAATTGAGTTGGAGAAAGTTAAGATGATCTCACCACATGGTTCTTTTCAGGTAGCAACTAGCCTATCTGCCATTTTTCGGGTGGTCTGCCTATACATCTGGTCATCAGCCCTTCTAGTTAGGGGTTATTAGTAAGGCCCCTCTGAAACTGTTCAGTTAGCATTTTTTATTAATTTGAAGTTTGAGAAATGGGGTTGTGGCTACATTATTATGATTATTACTTGTTTCTTTCATACTTCATTAATTTTGGTTGGTTATAAAGAAGGAATTATACAAATGTGCTGTCACCTACCATTTGCCCCCAAAAGTTCTACTTCAATTTTTAATTTTTAAAAACATGTCTCCAACTATATTTATAGTTTATTGCACCTGAGTTTGAATCCCAATAATGCAACTTATTGGATTGAATTTGAGTACGTTATTCAACCAGTTAACATATGGTACAGAGTGAACGTTCAGTAAGTGCTGGTTCCCTCTTCCCTTGCCCATTCTCTTAGATAAACTTGAAAAAAATCATTTGTTTCATTATATTGAAGAGTTAATGTACGTGCATATAGAACAACATTCCAAATATTTTAAAAGGTACATTAGAAAAAGAAAGTGTTCCCTCTATTCCTGATTCCCAGTACCCTAATTCCTCTCCCAAATGAGAACTACTTACACTTATGTCTCTTGTGTAATCTCCTGAAGATATTCTCTTCTTATCGAAGCATGGGGATGCTTGTACATGGGCACACACACACATACAAAGAGCATACCTACCACACATACATGGTCAGTTCCCTATTGTTGAATATTGACACTTGTTTTATGTTTTGCTATTACAGAAAGTGCTGCAGTAGATTTCTTTGTATGAGTTCATTGTTTTGAATCATTTGTGATTATATCTGTAACATAAATTACTAGAAGTAATTCTAGTCTAATGATTATAGGAATTTCTTTGATAGATATTGCCAAACTCCTTTATGTAGAATTTGTATTAGTTTTCACTCTGTGCTATTTGAGTGTGCATATTTCTACTATAGCTTTAGCAGCTAATGCTGTCAGACTCTAATCTTTGCTAATCTGATAAATGAAAAATAGTGTGTCATTGTAGCTTAACAAATTTGTATTTGACTTGTTATGATTGACTGTCATATGAAAAATATGTTAGAAAGTGATGTATTTGTCCTTTTCTGTGAACTATTTATACCTATCCTTTGCTTATTCTCATTTTCTCTTTGAGTGTTTTTTTTTTAATGATTTGCCAAGGGTTTTAGTGTTTAAAAAATGAGCGATTTGCTGGCCACGTGTTATAAATATTTTTTCTCGGTTTATTATTTCTCTTTTAGTCTGATTTCAGGAGAGGGTTTTTTTTTTTTTTTTTTTTTTTTTTTTTTTTTTTTTTGTGGTACGCGGGCCTCACTGTTGTGGCCTCTCCCGTTGTGGAGCACAGGCTCTGGACGCGCAGGCTCAGTGGCCATGGCTTATGGGCCCAGCTGCTCAGTGGCTGTGGGATCTTCCTGGACTGGGGCACAAACCCGTGTCCCCTGCATCGGCATCAACCACTGCGCCACCAGGGAAGCCCGAGGGTTTTTTAAAAAAAATTTTACATTAATTTTTTATTGAGGTTTTGTTAATTTTTTATTGAAGGTGGTTTTGGTTTATAACATTATATAAGTTTCATGTGTAGAGTGTTAAATTTCTACTTCTGTATACTGTACATGTGTTCGCCACCAAAAATTTAGTGTCTGTCTGTCACCGTACAGTTGATCCCCTTTACCCCTTTTGCCCCCCTCCTCCTCATGCTTCCCTTCTGGTAACTACTACTCTGTTCTCTGTGTCTATGTGTTTGTTTTTGTTTGGCTCTGTTTGTTCATTTATTTTATTTTTTATATTTCACATATGAGTGAAGTCATACTGTATTTGTCTTTCTCTCTGATTTATTTCACTTAGCATGGTACTCTTAAGGTCCATCTATGTTGTTGCAAATGGCAAGATTTCATTCTTTTTTATCGCTGCATACTATCCCAGGGTGTATATATGTATACCACAGTTGCTTTATCCATTCATCTACTGATGGACACTTAGGGTGTTTCCATGCCTTGGCTATTATAAATAATCCTGCTATAAACATGGGAGTGCAGATATCTTTTTGAGTTAATGTTTTTGTTTCCTTTGGATATATTCCCAGAAGTGGAATTGCTGGATCATATAGTAGTTCTGTTTTTAATTTTTTGAGGAACCTCCATATGTTTTCCATAGTGGCTGCACCAATTTACATTCCCACCAACAGTGCACCAGGATTCCCTTTCCTACACATCTTCACCAACACTTGTTATTTCTTGCCTTTTTGATAATAGCCATTCTAACAGGCAAGAGGTGATAGCCCATTGTGTTGATTTGCATTTTCCTAATAATTAGTGATGTTGAACATCTTTGCAGGTGCTTGTTGGCAATCTGTATGTCTTCACTGGAAAATTGTTCAGCTCCTCTGCACATTTTATAATTGGGTTGTTTGTTTTTTGTTATTGTTGTTGAGTTATATGAGTTCTTTGTATATTTTGGATATTAACCCCTTATCAGATATATTGTTTGCAAATTTCTTCTGTTGAATAGGTTGTCTTTTTGTTTTGTTGGTGGTTTCCTTTGCTGTGCAGAAGGTTTTACTTTGATGTAGTTCTTATTTATTTTGCTTCTGTTTTTCTTGCCTGAGGAGACATATCTAGAAAGATATTGCTAAGACCTGTGTCAAAGAACATACTGCCTATGTTTTCTTCTGGGAGTATTATGGTTTCAGGTCTTACATTCAAGTCTTTAATCCATTTTGAGTTGATTTTTGTGTATGGTGTACGATAGGGGCCTAGTTTTGGGGTTTGTTTGGTTTTGGTTTTTTTGGGATTTTTTGCATGTGGCTCTCCAGTTTTCCCAGCACCATTTATTGAAGAGACTGTCCTTTACCTGTTATATGTTCTTTGCTCCTTTGTCGTAAATTAATTATTCATATATGTGTGAGTTTATTTCTGGGCTTTCTTCTGTTACATTGAACTATGTATCTGTTTTTCAGCCAGTACCAAGCTGTTTTGATTACTATGGCTTTGTAATATAGTTTGAAATCAGAGAGTGTGATACCTCCAGCTTTGTTCTTTTTTCTTAGGTTTGCTTTGGCTACTTGGGGTCTTCTGTGGTTCCATATACATTTTAGAATATTTTGTACTAGTTCTGTGAAAAATGTTCTTGAGATTTTGATAGGGGTTGCATTGAATCTGTAGATTGCTTTAGGTAGTACAGGCATGTTAACAGTGTTAATTTTCCCAATCCATGAGCACAGAATATCTTCTAAGAAGACTTTTTAAAAACTTTCCTGTGCTTTTAAAAGTTTTATGATGTCAAATTTAACAAATTTTTAACGGCTTCTATTGTGTGTCATAGTTAGGAAGGCATTTGCCATGCTGAGACTATAAAAACAGTTGCTAGCTTGTCATTTATTTTTTCTAGTGCTCATTTTTACAGCTTCTTTGTCTTTTTGTTTGTTTTGTTTTGGGTTGTTTTTTTTTTCTTTTTTTACGTTTATATCCTTAATACATTGGGAGTTTATTTTGGTGTAAGAAGTAATGCATCACTCCTAGACTTCCAACTTATTTTTTTCCTAGTTGATACGGTACCATTTGTTGAATAGTCTATTATTTTCCCTCTGATATAAAATGCTAACATTGACATCTCACTAATTCTCCTTTGTATTTGAATCTATTCCTTAGACAAACTTTTGTCAAAATATTTTCACTTTTATTTTGTCACTCATGGGTCACCATTTAATTGTAATGACTTTCTGTTTATCAGTAAGTCATGATTCTAAAAAATTCAACCTTCTGAACAAATACAGGAGTAAGTGGGAAAAAGTTTCTTTGTACCCTATTCTGTTTCCAATTGAATTATTGTTTGTAGAAGTTAAAATAAAGAAAAATTAGCTGCAACGATTTAGGAAGTGTATCACCTATCTGAAAAAAATTCACAAACTAGAAAAAGCGAACCTAAGGAAAAGAAATGGAGGGATGTAAGAAACTACCATGAATAATGTAATCAGTGAAAATTATAGATAATTAAAAATAATTGCTAATAATATGGCTATGAAGTTTAATGCAATTCTTTAAAACATTTAAAAATAGAATAGGCACATGGTAAAAAAATCTGAAAAATATGCAGAATAATTCTTGGTGATTTTTACAAAACATTCTATACTAGTAGCATCTGGTAATTGTCCTTCCAGTTATCACCAGTCTAATCACCTGGATTTGTGACTACAGGTAGTTGGCCATCTGGTGGCTTTCTTAGCTAGTCTTGCTGTAATTATTCTCTGATCTCACTGAGCCTTCCAGTATATTGGCCTCTACTCCCCATCCATCAATTTTTTGTGTGTTCCATTATCTAGCTTAGATTTATGGCCCGTCATCTCAGTAACTTGCCAATAACCTAACTTGTCTTGCCTTGCCGCTTTCTCTTTGGTGGTACTTATTTGACAAACTCCAGGCCAGGATGAACTCATTTATCTGCTTCCTTGGTAATCTGTGTGCATTTGAGTGTTGCTGGGAAAAAAAATGACACAACAGGACAGATTAGAGCCATAATAAATTCATGGTCACTGATCTCAACTAGGCTGTCAGTACTGCCCAGCAGCCCTACCCAACAGCAGGTTTCTTTGGTTAACTTGTTTTTTCTTTTTCTAAAGAGATTTCAAATCTTTTTTTAACTCTCTGCAAACCTCTGTGGCCTCTCTTCACTCTTAACAGGTGACCTTACCTTCAACCACCCAGAGAAAGTAAGAGCCATCAGATCGGAACTCCCTCAGCTTTCTACCATTAAATGTATGCACCTTTCTACATCTACATCTAAATTCTCTTCCTTTCTACTTGTTACAGGAGAAGAGATGTCTTTCTTCCTGCATAAGGGCAATCTCTCCATCTGCGTGCTCTGAATCTTCTCACTGTCCACCTTCCCAGGAACTTCACTTATCTTTTCCCTCTCTCGTCTCGTCAGCAGCTCCCTCTCCACAGGATCCTTCCCTTGGGATTTAAACATGCTCAGGTCTCCTCCATCTTAAAACAACATGCAAATGAACAGTAACCTTCTTCAATTCCACACCCCTCTTTCTTCCCCAGCTGTCATACTCCGCCTCTAATTCACAGGGAGACTTCTCAGGGTCATAATCTGCCCTAGGAGCCTCCATTTCCTCACTTTCCACTTTTCCCCGGCCCACTGCACCTTGACTTTTACCCCTAAATTTTAAAAAATAATCAACAGTAGAATAGACACAGGAGGTAGAGCTTCCAAATCACTGGAGAAGAAAAAAAGAAACAAAGAAAATCCAATGAATACAGAGAAAAATAAAGACAAGACACTTAAAGTAAAAACAGAACAAAATACAGAAATAAGTCCAAATATGTCAGTAATTGCAATGAACATAACAGGTTAAACTCTGCATAATGTTATCTATGCAAGAGTATAGTATCAGAAAGCAGATCAATGAGAGGAGGGCATTGACAGCAAAGGGGCACAGGGAAATTTTTGACATGATGACATGTTTTACATATTAATCGATGTTCTGTTTCATGACTTTATATGTCTGTCACAGCTCATATACTTAAATTTGGTGAATTTCATTATGTGTTATTTACTCCACAAGGAAGCTGCCAAAAAAGAAAGTTTAATAGAAGCATCATAATATACTACTTGGTTTCCAGTAAGTATTTACAAATCATAATCATGTAAACAATACTTTTTAACTGAAAATTTAATCATATTACATTAGGAAGATGAGAGGCTAAAAGATCTTAATCCTAATTGACAGTAGTAGGAAATTGAGAGAATGTCTGATGGATGAACTAAGAATTAGCAATGAAAGCATTTTGTTTAGAAACATTTAAGTCAATTTTAGAAGAAAAAAAAACAAAGAAAAAGGCACTGGGGAGCAGGCTTGACGTTTTAAAGGCTGGTACAGGGGACTGATATTTTTGGTTAGTAACCTACTAGAGGTGACATTTTTTACCATATGCATATATCATTTTAGTAAAAATTAATTTTAAAATTTGGGACAATACATTGCTAGAAATAACTATAAAAAGACCAAAAATGGGTATGGAACCCAGCTTAGTTGAGGGTGGAATAGAAGCTATACAACGCATGGTTTTTCCTGGGAGGTAATGTCTAAGCTGAATATGAAAGGATGAGTTAAGAGTTCACCAAATGATTCTTTCAGAATGTAATTGATTGTTAAGGATGTTTCCTCTCTTGTAGCTTTGTTGAGCGCAAGTAGTACTTCCAAAAGATACTTTATTTATTTACATGCATTTTCTAGGTTTATATTCCGGTCAGCAGTGGAAAGATGATACAAATAAATCTTTCCACTGCATTTTTCTTCTTAAAAAGCATTGCTGGTCCATCTAGCACTACTATAATATTGAGTGTTTCAAGGGATGTTCTTGTTTGTGTTTATATGGCTTATCACTCACAGCTACTCTTATGTTTTTCAAATTGAAGTGCTAAGTTGTAATATTTTTCTTGTATAGTTAACTTTGCCTTCTTAGGTCATATACCTAAATGACCGTAATGATAATTCTTTAATGTTACTGAGTGATAGTGGTGAAGATTTTCTTTAGGTTTCTTGGATCTCTGTATAGTAGAGGCAGACCTCAGAGATGTTCGGTTCCAGACCACTGCAGTAAAATGAGCACATGAAGATTTTGGTTTCCCACTATATATAAAGTTATGTTTACACTACACTGTAGTCTATTAAGTGTGCAATGGCATTATGTCTTTAAAAAAAAAAAAAAAACAACGAACATAGCTTATTTATTTATTTATTTTGATTTTTTTTTTTTTAACATCGTTGTTGGAGTATAATTGCTTTACAATGGGCTGTTAGTTTCTGCTGTACAACAAAGTGAATCAGCTATACATATATATATATCCCCATATCTCCTCACTCTTGCATCTCCCTCCCACCTTCCCTATCCCACCCCTCTAGATAGACACAAAGCACTCAGCTGATCTCCCTGTACTATGCGGCTGCTTCTCACTAGCTGTTTTCCATTTGGTAGTGTATATATGTCCATGCCACTCTCTCACTTCGTCCCAGCTTACCCTTCCCCCTCCCCGTGTCCTCAAGTCCATTCTCTACGTCTGTGTCTTTATTCCTGTCCTGCCCCTAGGTTCTTCAGAACCTCTTCTTTTTTTTTTTTTTTTTTTTTAGATTCAATGTATATGTGTTAGCATATGGTATTTGTTTTTCTCTTTCTGACTTACTTCACTCTGTATGGCAGCCTCTAGGTCCATCCACCTCACTACAAATAACTCAATCTCATTTTTTTTATGGCTGAGAAATATTCCATTGTATATATGTGTCACATCTTCTTTATCTGTTCATCTGTCGATGGACACTTAGGTTGCTTCCATGTCCTGGCTATTATAAATAGAGCTGCAATGAACACTGTGGTACATGACTCTTTTTGAATTATGGTTTTCTCAGGGTATATGCCCAGTAGTGGGATTGCTGGGTCATATGGTAAGGAACATCCATACTGTTCTCCATAGTGGCTGTATCAATTTACATTCTCACCAACAGTGCAAGAGGGTTCCCTTGTCTCCACACCCTCTCCAGCATTTATTGTTTGTAGACTTTCTGATGATTGCCATTCTGACTGGTGTGAGGTGTTACCTCATTGTAGTTTTGATTTGCATTTCTCTAATGATTAGTGATGTTCAGCATCCTTTCATGTGTTTGTTGGCAATCTGTATATCTTCTTTGGAGAAATGTCTATTTAGGTCTTCTGCCCATTTTTGGATTGAGTTGTTTGTTTTTTTGATATTGAGCAGCAGGAACTGCTTGTATATTTTGGAGATTAATCCTTTGCCAATTGCTTCATTTGCAAATATTTTCTCGAATTCTGAGGGTTGTCTTTTCATCTTGTTTATGGTTTCCTTTGCTGTGCAAAACGTTTTAAGTTTCATTAGGTCCCATTTGTTTATTTTTGTTTTTATTTCCATTTCTTTAGGAGATGGGTCAAAAAGGATCTTGCTGTGATTTATGTCATAGAGTGTTCTGCCTATGTTTTCCTCTAAGAGTTTTATAGTATCTGGCCTTACATTTAGGTCTTTAATCCATTTTGAGTTTATTTTTGTGTATGGTGTTGCTGAGTGTTCTAATTTCATTCTTTTACACGTAGCTGTCCAGTTTTCCCAGCACCACTTATTGAAGAGGCTGTCTTTTCTTTACTGTATACTCTTGTCTGCTTTATCAAAGATAAGGTGACCTTATGTGCGTGGGTTTATTTCTGGGCTTTCTGTCCTGTTCCATTGAGCTGTATTTCTGTTTTTGTGCCAGTACCAAACTGTCTTGATTACTGTAGCTTTGTAGTATAGTCTGAAATCCATGAGCCTGATGACTCCAGCTCCATTTTTCTTTCTCAAGATTGTTTAGGCTATTTGGGGTCTTTTGTATTTGCATACAAATTGTGCAAATTTTTGTTCTAGTTCTGTGAAAAATGCTGTTGGTAGCTTGATAGGGATTGCATTGAATCTGTAGATTGCTTTGAGTAGTACAGTCATTTACATGACGTTGATTCTTCCAATCCAAGAACATAGTATATCTCTCCATCTGTATGTATCCTCTTTAATATCTTTCATCAGTGTCTTATAGTTTTCTGCATACAGGTCTTTTGTCCCCTTAAGTAGGTTTATTCCTAGGTATTATATTCTTTTTGTTGCAATGGTAAATGAGAGTGTTTCCGTAATTTCTCTTTCAGATTTTTCATCATTAGTGTACAGGAATGCAAGAGATTTCTGTGTGTTAATTTTGTATCCTGCTACTGAAACAAATTCATTGATTAGCTCTAGTAGTTTTCTGGTAGCATCTTTAGGATTCTCTATGTATACTATCAGGTCATCTACAGACAGTGACAGTTTTACTTCTTCTTTTCTGATTTGGATTCCTTTTATTTGTTTTTCTTCTCTGACTGCTGTGGCTAAAACTTCCAAAACTATTATGAATAATAGTGTTGAGAGTGGACAGCCTTGTCTTGTTCCTGATCTTAGTGGAAATGGTTTCAGTTTTTCACCATTGAGAACAATGTTGACTGTGGGTTTGTCATATATGGCCTTTATTATGTTGAGGTAAGTTCCCTCTATGCCCACTCTCTGCCGGGTTTTTATCATAAATGGGTGTTGAATTTTGTCAGAAGCTTTTTCTGCATCTATTGAGAGGATCATATGGTTTTTCTCCTTCAATTTGTTAATATGGTTTATCACATTGATTGATTTGTGTATATTGAAGAATCCATGCATTTCTGGGATAAACCTCACTTGATCATGGTGTATGATCCTTTTAATGTGCTGTTGGATTCTGTTTGCTAGTATTTTGTTGAGGATTTTTGCATCTATGTTCAACAGTGATATTGGCCTGTAATTTTCTTTCTTTGTGACATCTTTGTCTGGTTTGGGATCAGGGTGATGGTGGCCTCGTAGAATGAATTTGGGAGTGTTCTTCCCTCTGCTATATTTTGAAAGAGTTTGAGAAGGATAGGTGTTAGCTCTTCTCTAAATGTTTGATAGTATTCACCTGTGAAGCCATCTGGTCTGGGCTTTTGTTTGTTGGAAGATTTTTAATCACAGTCTCAATTTCAGTGCTTGTGATTGGTCTGTTTATATTTTCTATTTCTTCCTGGTTCATTCTTGGAAGGTTGTACTTTTCTAAGAATTTTTCCATTTCTTCCAGGTTGTCCATTTTATTGGCATATAGTTGCTTGTAGTAATCTCTCATGATCCTTTGTATTTCTGCAGTGTCATTTGTTACTTCTCCTTTTTCTTTTCTAATTCTGTTGATTTGAGTCTTCTGCCTTTTTTTCTGATGAGTTTGGCTAATGAGGTATGCCCATCAAGTGCTGTAGCCACACAGGGAAGAGAATCCACAGGGCTTCCGTTTTCAGTAAGTATTCTTTTTTCTGCTGTGTAAGTTTTTGACACTCATAAAACTACTATTTTCACTGAAATGCAACTCACCACTGCACTATTTAAAAAGAAATTTCACCTTGAACACTGAAATTGGGGAATGAAGGAGGCATTATTGTATGATAACATAATAAAGGAAGCATACCATTTGAGAGAATTTTTCTGACAATTAAACTCATTTATTGCTGGGTTCCTTATGAAGTAGGCATTAATCATTATTAATGATATTTTCATTTCAGTCATGCATTTGTACAACATGTAGATATTCTTCAAGTTGTTCTTTGACAAGCCAAAGTTGTCAATATCTGTGTGCAGTTTTCCAGTAAGGTAATTAAATTCGATATGTAGAGCTTTAAAGATCTGGAAAAGGGTTCTTGACATGGAGTCTGTGAACTGTGTGCTTCAAGAAATCTGTAACCTACCTTAAATTAATAGTGTGTTCAGATCTTCCTTACCCTTACTGTGTTTTGAGTGAAATTCTTTAAACTATTGAGAGTGTTGTTAAAATCTCCAATCGTAGTTGTGAATTTGTGTATTTTTTCCCTTTTCTGTTTTTGTTTACTGAAACTCGGTTATTAGGCACATACATATTTAGGATTTTTATAGCTTCCTAATGAATTGACCCTTGTATCGTTATGAAATGTGTCTTTATTTTGTTAGTACTCCTTGTATTGAAGTTTATTTTGTCTGATATTATTATAGCTTTTCTAGCCCTCTTTTGCTTACTGTTTGCATTAGTATGTCTTTTTCCATAATTTTACTTTCAATCTATCTGTATATTCATACTTAAAGTATGTCTTTTAATTTAAAAATTCATTTAATCCTTTCTTTGCATTGAAATTTTTATTTACATTAAATATAATTTTTGATGTTTGCTGTCTTTAATTTTGCTCTTTTGTTTTTTTGTTACATCTGTTCTTGTTTTCGTTGGTGGTGTTCCTCTCTTTTTTTCTTTCTTGTCTACTTTTGAGTTAATCAGATATTTTCTAGTATTCTATTTTAATTCCTCTGTTGATTTACCAATGCCTCTGTATCTCTTCCAGTGCATTTTCCCCCAGTGGTTGCTCTAGAGATTACAGAACACACCCATATATTTTTGCAGTCTACATAGGGTAGTATTGTACCAGTTCAGATAAAATGTTAGAATCTTATAAGAATCTTTTAATTCCCGACCTTTGTGCTTTTGTTTTCACATATATTATATCTGCTTATGTTATAAAATTCACAGTATGGTGTTATACTTTTTTGCTTTAAATAGTCATATGTCTTTTAAAGAAATTAAGAGATGAAAAAATACATGCTGTTTTATATTTACCCACATATTTATCATTTCCAGAGCTCTTTTTTCCTTTCTGTAGATTCAGCTTACCATCTATGGTCACTTCTCTTTGGCTGGAAAAATTATCCTTAGCATTTTGTATAGCGTATGTCTTCTGGCAGCAAATTCTTTCAGTTCTTGTTCATCTGAAAATGTCTTTATTTTGTCTTTATTTTATTACATTTTTTATTGAAGTATAGTTGATTTACAATAGTTGCCTTCTTTTTTTTAAAGAATATTTTCACTGGGTAAAGGATATGGAGTTGCATTTGTTTTTTCTGCAGCACATCTAAAAACTTCCACTGTCACCTGAGCACCAGTTTTTCTAATAAGAAGTGAACTATCATTTGTATTGTCATTCCTTTGTAGGTATTGTGTTGTTTTTCCCTGACTCCTTTTAGGGATTTTTTCCCCTTCTATACATGGTTTTTAGCAGTTTGACTGTAATGTACCTACTTTTGGTTTTCTTTGAATTTATCCGGCTTGGAGTTCACAGTTTGGGTGAATTATATGACCATTATTACATCAAGTAAGTTTTTCTCCCTCATTTCCTTCGTATTCTTTCTCTAGTACCCCATTAACAAATGTGTTAGTCTGTGTGATATTGACTCAGAGATCATAGGGGCACTCGCTTCATTTTTGTTTAATCTTCTCAGTTCTTTAGATTGGCTAATTATTCTTCTCAGTTCTTCAGACTGGCTAATTTTTATTCATTTGTCTTCAAGTTCACTGACCCTTTCTCCTTTGCAGTCTACTGTAAGCCTTTCCAGTGAATTGTTCTTTTTAGGTATTGTACTTCAGTTCTAGAATTTCTATTTGCTTCCTTACTATAGTTTCCATTTCTCTGCTGATATTTTCCATCTGTTTGAATTTTCCAATCATATTTTCCTTTACTTTTAGAAATGTATGTATCATAACTGCTTTAAAGTTCTTGCCTGTTGTCCAACTTCTAGAACATCTTGGTGTGTATTTCTATTGACTGCTGTTTCTCTTGACAGTCTCATTCTTCTGTTCCATCGCGTATCTAGTAAGTTTTGGTTATACACTGGACATTGTTGATAATACTATACAGAGACTCCGGATTTAGTTATCGTCCTCTAAAAAGTGTTGATTTGGCAGGAAGTTAATTTGGCTTAACTCAGACTTCAAATTTAGCCTTCCCTTCCCTACGGTGGGCAACAGCCAAATCTTTGTTATTTCCTTAACTTTCTAGCTGTCTCCTTCTGACATGTTCCTTGGAGTTTCTCTTGCTCACATTTGGTTTAGGGCTCAATAAAGAACCTGTAGTTTATATAAAGATTTCAGAGTTTTATTCTTTGTGACTTTATTTTTGCCAGTTTCCTTTATCACTCTCCAGTCAATTTTTTTTAGCCCCCAGCTCCATCCTCTGACTCCTTTAGCCAGTAAGACTGTTGCTTTGTGCTTAAATTTCAGTCACTAGGAATAGGTGGACCAGAGTTTGCCCCCAGGTAGAAACTGTAAAACTAAAAATTTCACCCTATTTGGTTCCCTTTTTACAAAGATCAGTCTCCCGTCAGTTTTTGCCTGCTTTTTCTGGCTCTTCCAGGCCACGAAACAATTGTTTTTAATATTTTGTCTAGAGATTGTATTTTTTCTGCTGATCGGTTAGTCAGATACAAACTATTCATCCATTATTGGAAGCATAATTTCCCTACTTTTTAAAAAATAACTTTGAGAAATAGAAATTTGGTTATTGGTTCTAAATTGTCATGGCCTGTAATGGTGCTATCAGCTGACCAAAGAGTAGTTGTGGTGTGCAAAAGCAGCATGTTCTAGAGTCCTGGGAAGTGAGCTGTGGCATCCCTAACTTCAGGTCTAATACATGATAAGACTTCTCAGGAACATTTGAATATTCAGTCACCCAGTAGATTCAGTGGCTGTTATAAAAGATCATGATTTACTTTGATATTAGAGTAAGCTTTAATAAATTGATATGGTTTTATAAAAATAAAACCATGATGCTAACCATAGCTGAGAATAATGAACCATATTTATTCACTGTTCAATAATTTGGAGAGAGTTTGTTTTCTTTCTCTTTTTAGTATCCCCCTCAGTCAGTATCGCATTTTCAAGTGTGGCCAGAGGACATTCACAAAAGAGAAAATCTAAATCCATTTTGAAAATTAATAGGTTTTCTTATCCTCTGGTACATGTTTGCTCCTTCTTCATGGTTGGAAAATACCTATCCTCAACTTGAAAAAAATGTTCAAGGGATCAAGATGAGTAGATTTTGGGGGAGTGTGTTTATGTGTACACACACACATGGGAAGAGACAACATATAAATGTAATTTTATTTTTCAACTTAGATGTTTCAAAGAGAAAGATGAATGTGAAGTACTTATTTTTGCAAGGAATTACTTACAAATTAATATCTCCAGCCCAGACCTCTGTTGATTTCTAGACTCGTTCATTTCATTCAGGCCTCTTCTTAAATGTCATCTCATCAGAGACCACCCATGACCACCCTTACTTTCCAGTTCCTTACCCTCCCTGGTTTCTCTTTTTATACCATGAACCACTGGTTGGCATTTTATCTCTTTATTGGTTTGCATACGTATTACCCTTCTCTCTTCCTTTTACCTTTCCCTCTGCTAAAATGTAAACTTTATGAGGACCGGGACTTTTTATATTTAGATTTCTCTCAATTCTCTGGCACTGTAGGATATGCGTATAGTAGGTCAAAGTAAATTTTTGTTGATTGAATGAGTGAGTAAACGAATCACTGAGTAGTGAGATGGGAGATATAGTTCAAAAAATAAGAGGAAGCCAGAGGCTTTGGAGTTACTTTGATGACTTTCTGTCGACCCTGCATTCCCAAACTCCATTGTGAGTGCCGTGTGGGAGAGTGCTTCCTACTCATTTGTCACTAATTCTGTGTCTGGGGAGAGGTAGTACTTGTCCTTTTTAATATCTGATTTGACAATCATTGATGGATAGTGAAAATAATAAAAAGAAATAAACCTTATCCAAGCGGGTGAGGCAACATGTGGAAAAATATCTTCCTTGCCTAGGAAAATACCTAAGTGTAATACATCCTTGTGGGAGGATCTGAGTTTAGCAATTAAAATTGGGACCTAATTTCAAGGTATATTTACCTATGGCGTGAATACAGTGAGCAAAATTGTGGAAGTTTAGATGCTGATTGACTTCTAAGGTGCCTGTTTTGCTTTGATTTTGTAAGCCACATTCAGTTTGCCCTGAACTTTGTAATCTCCAGGCTACTTTCCGGTTTTAACAACAAAGTCAGAAAAGTTTAGTCAATTAAAAAGCTGCACCCAAAATAAAAAGTTTTCCTTTGGGCTTCCCTGGTGGCGCAGTGGTTGAGAGTCTGCCTGCCGATGCAGGGGACACGGGTTCGTGCCCCGGTCCGGGAAGATCCCACATGCCGCGGAGCAGCTGGGCCCATGAGCCGTGGCCGCTGAGCCTGCACATCCGGAGCCTGTGCTCCGCAACGGGAGACACCACAACAGTAAGAGGCCCGCGTACTGCAAAAAAAAAAAAAAAAAAGTTTTCCTTTTACTTGCACTTAGAGCATAACCATCTCATTTTTCAAAAATAGGACAACCTTCTCTATTTCCTCAGAATTCCAGCTATTTGGCTAACTCTACTCACTATGTAGTTTAAATGAAATGAATGCCAGTTTTCTTTTTGATGTGTTACTAGTGTGGTCAATATTATTCCTGGGAGTTGGTAACTTTCTAGATGACCATTACGCTAGCAATGTTAGGAATAGCATACAATATGTCCAGTAGTTTTTTGTTTGCTTTTGCTTTTGAGATTTTTTATCCAGAGAAAAGGACATGGAGGTAGAAGCTCCATAAGGATCACAACCCACCCCAACATACACATATATGCACTTTAATTGATACTTATGTAGAACCTGGCATTAACTAGAAGGGTCAGGGTCTAATGGTACATAACCTCTCTGAGCCACTATTTTCCCTATCTCTAAAACAGGTCATCAGGGACTTCCCTGGTGGCACAGTGGTTAGAAATCTGCCTGCCAGTGCAGGGGACAAGGGTTCGATCCCTGGTCCAGGAAGATCCCACATGCCATGGAGCAACTGAGCCCGCGTGCCACAACTACTGAAGCCCGCACGCCTAGGGCCCGTGCTCCGCAACAAGAGAAGCCACCGCAATGAGAAGCCCACGCACCACAATAAAGAGTAGCCCCCGCTCGCCACAACAAGAGAAAAGCCTGCGTGCAGCAACAAAGACCCAACGCAGCCAAAAATAAATTAATTAATTAAATAAATAAAACAGGTCATCATGGTATGCTTCTTGACAGAGCCGTTGTGAAGATTAGAAGAGGTAATGCATGTAAAACATCTAATACAGCTCTTAGCACACAGTAAGCTCTTAGCACACAGTAACCCTTCAGTAATTGATAGCTTTTTTTTTTTTTTTACCATTTTCCCTCTGGATAACTAGGGTATTGCCATTCTCATTTAGCAAAAAATTATGCAAATGGAAATCCTAGTCCCAGCTAGATTTTCTTTTGATCTAAACAGTTGTTTGATTCAGGCAAAAGAGAAGAACTACCTAGAAAGAAATTGGGTTGTGAGATAGAGATGTGGCTTATCTTTAATGGTTTCTCTTTTTATCGTTTATTTGTTATTTGATTCATTCATGCATTCACTTATTCATTCATTACCTATTAGTAAGCCGGCTGCACCTGCTCTTGCCTTTTAAATCTGACTCTGTGTGGTCAAATGTACAGGGCTTTATATCTGTAACTTAAACAGTTTGAATTCCAATAGTATTCAGTTGGACATCTGAATTTTCAAGATGTAGCCCTTTGAAAAGATGTCCCATATAATGTACCATTTTATTAGGTACGTTTCTTCTTTGAATTTACAAAGTATGATCTCACCTTGGGATTTTTCTATTTATTCATTTCACTGTCTGGATTGCTCTTCCCCTGTTTATCTAGCTCCTTTCATCTTTCAGGTCCAGCTCAAACATCATTTATTCCATGTACTCTATCTTAGGTATCACTCACCCCAACTCCCTCCATAGTCATTCCTGTCACATCATCTCATTTTATTTCCTTTTTGCCCCCTATTACCAAGTATAGTTATTTTATTTTGGCTATTTGCATAGTCTTGTTTTCTTTCACTAGAATATAAGTTTCATGCTTCAGGATTTTTTCCATCTACGAGTAGACTTCCAAAACTTTCTTTTCTATTTGACTTAGCCTGAGTTGTTTTCTGTTGCTTGCAGACAAGAAACCTGACTGATATTCGTACCAGGAGTGGTTGCAGGCAACAAACACTCAGAGAAATAGCAGAAATTTGGGATTAGTGTTCTGGTCTAGGAAACGGAGTATTTTTGTTTATTTGTTTAGTGTAGTTTTAATTAACAAACACTTACATGGTTCTTATTACATACTATTTACACCTTTACAGAAATTATTTTATCTGATCCTCAGAATGACTATGAGGTAAGCTTTATTATTAGCTGCCTCTTACAGATTAGGAAACAGGCACATAAAGGTTAAACAACTTGCCCAAGGATGCATGGCTAGTGAGTAGCTATTTCATTTCAGTTGGTATTGAAGGCAGGGAAAATTCTAGTATTATTCAGGAACTGAAGTCTGGTAATCCATGGGATGAAGCTTTGAAGAACTAATGGAACCATTACCTATAATTACTTTGAATATGCTGTGTACTCAGGGCCAGCTTTAGGGTCATGTTGCCACTGCTGCAGAAAAATGAAGGAGTTCAGTGTCTACTGGATTGAGTGGACAACTTGAAGAAAGAAAATACAAGATCTGAATTTGTATTTTCAGCTAAAGATGCAGACTAAAACTTACAGATATTATATAATTGAGCTCACATAATTTCTTACATCTGTCAGCCTTAGGGCTGAGATAGTTCTTATTAACACTATAAATTCAGCCCATGAACATTAAACATTTAAAAATTAAACATTTTTTCCAGGTTTCCTATTTGAGAAAGAATCTATTGATCAGGAAGGGGTGAGATCAGTTATCCCAAATTACCCTTCACAAAGTTTCTTCAAGGAAAGATTCTGCTCCTGAGTGGTACTGTGGCAGTCCAAAGGAAAGATGACGGTTTGAGGGGAGGAATATTTGTTTGGGTGGGTGTTTTATAATTAGAATCATATAATATAAAACATGTGCTATATATTCTACTTTAATTTCTAATTTAAGACTCATATAAATGCATTCTGTGTAAGTTGATTGGCTCTTAAAATGGTCATGCTTAATGTTGAAAGTTAGGAAATCATATATATATATATATATATATATATATATTTTTTTTTTGTGGTACGCGGGCCTCTCACTGTTGTGGCGTCTCCCGTTGCGGAGCACAGGCTCCGGACACGCAGGCTCAGCGGCCATGGCTCACGGGCCCAGCCGCTCCGCGGCACGTGGGATCTTCCCAGACCGGGGCACGAACCTGTGTCCCCTGCATCGGCAGGCAGACCCTCAACCACTGCGCCACCAGGGAAGCCCCACTCTGAACTCATTCTGTTGGCCAAAGCAAATCACATGACTGGATGCCCAAAGAGTGAGAACCATACCCTGTCCTCAGTGGGAGAACATTGGAAAGTTACCTGGCAAAGGTTGCGAAAATTTGGAGCTAATAATTCAGTCTGTCATAGTTTGGTTTATTTGAGGATATGCTCTGCATCCAGCATTGGGAGCTGGGTTACAACTCAGATATTTTAACTCATCCTGCTGTTACACGCATCAAAGACCTGGACAGCAGGAAATCATCATTCCTCAGAAGTCATTCTGAGTATAGGTGTCAGGAGCACAAGGACCCTAAATTTCTTCAACTTAGTATGTATTTAGTGTCTTTTTTGTGCCTAACACCATATTAACTTCTGGGGCTTAAGGAGCTTTAGGTCTAACAGTGAAAACAGACCATGGACAGGACTTGAAAGGTGGTGTGATAGTTCAGTAACAGAAGTTTTTACTAGATATAAAGATAGCAACAGAAGAGAGGGATAATCAACTCTGCTTTATGAAAAGGCATAGAAAGCTTTGTTGAGAAGGAGATTAGATTTTGAGTGTTAGACAAATCCACAGTCCTTACAGAACAAGTTCAGGTAGAGAAGTATTTTTTGTAGGAAATATTATAGCAATCTGTTAACTGTTAGAAATGGATTATAGTTAAAATCTCTTGTTTATGCTCGGATAATAGAAAAGTCTCTGAGAGCCAATGAATAACTTTGTATTTACCACCTTCTTGCATTATTTACTGCAGTAGTTTTCAAACTTTGGCCTGCATCAGAATCACCTGGAGGACTTGTTAAAACACTGATTGCTGGATTCCACTGCCAGAGTTTCTTATTCAGTAGGTGTGGAATAGGGTCAGGGAATTTGCATTTCTAACATGTTCCCAGATGATGCTGATGGTAGTGGTCCAGGGACAACACTTAGAGAACTATTGATTTATCGAATCTTTCCTATGTATCTGGCACTCTGCAATGTGGTGAGTATATAAAGGTAAAAAGAAAACGTCCCTGCCCTCAGATTGCTCGTGGTAGGGTGGCTGGGACAAAGAAGTGAATGTGTAATGACAGTGCAGTGGAATGGACGCTGAGATCCATGGAAGTACAGTTTGCTGTGGAAATACACCAGAAGGACACTCACTCAGACTGAGGCTGCAGGCTGCAAGTGTGTGTAAAACACAAAAAATCCTTTAACCCTGAGCTGAGTTTTTAAAAAAATCAGAAAGTAATAACAAGTAGAGAAACGACCGTGAGTCATGCTTTGCGTGAGGTTCGTAAATGGAGTCGTCTTCGAAGTTGCCTTTAAGAAATTTCTGATCAGAATTTTTTAGACAAGCTTTTGGTGGTGTAGATGGGACCATGTAGGTCTGAATTAGTTACTTTGCAAATAAAAATTATCCCCTTTTGCTAATTTGTTCTACTCATCTTCAGCTATTGTTAAGATGCCAGTTAGATAAAGATGTTACATTCTATGTTTTCACAAAAAGAGAGAGAAATTTTATTTATGTCAGAATGCAGACAAAACTAGACAAGAGCAGGAACAATCAGAGCTGGGGAAACAGGGTTCCTTAGGCAGCTTTACCTGGGACTTGAGGTGCTGAGCCTGCAGGGGAACAGAGTCAGCTACTCAATGCGATTGTGGGCTAGCGTGAGACTCTGCCTTGAGAAGGGCACTGAAGAGGAATGCAGTGGATGTTAGGTACTGGATTCAGGCCGGGCTGTAGATAGCTCCTGCTTGGGCATGGTGAGGTGGTGAGGGGACTGGGCAGGAATTGATTAGAGGTGTACCTACAGTGGGAAGCTGCTAGGTCAGCTGGCCAAGTTATATGCCCAGCAAATGAAAGAGTGAACCTGACAAGTACTTGGGCTGGTTTAGAGAAACAGAGCCATACTCAGGAGGTTGTTTGCCTTGGCATTGAAGACGTTCTGCCATTTTAATGAAGCAATCTTGGATTGTGTTGTCCTCTCAACCCACAGGGGTAACACCCTTTCAGGAGTAATGGTCTTTGGGGCTCCTGGCTATCTAACCAGTTGTATTTGTTTTAAATCAAAAGCATATACCTAAAGCTATGCAGAACATTTCATTTTAAATGGTTATATTCCCACTGGCAAAGGGAGCTAAAGTCAAGTAGAAATTATGAACAGAATGCTCAAAATGTTTTAAAATCGTGTAGTACAATCTATTTTCATTGGAGATGAATTACTGATGAAAATTGTTTGTAGTTTTTTAAACGATCGTTTTATCATGTAGTTTAATTAACGGTGAAACCTTGTAACCTTTTTCTCAGCATACATCTGTGGATGGATATACTGAACCCCATATCCAGCCGACCAAATCAAGTAGCAGACAGAACATCCCTCGGTGTAGAAACTCCATTACATCAGCAACAGACGAACAGCCTCACATTGGAAATTACCGTTTACAAAAAACAATAGGGAAGGGAAATTTTGCCAAAGTGAAATTGGCAAGACATGTTCTAACTAGTAGAGAGGTAAGTTTTCATGATTCCTTTTAATATTTACTTAGACCTCTCCAGAATCTAGTTACAAAAGCTTTCCTACAGCTGATTCTGGGAATAAGTACCAGTTGCAGTATGGTAAACACTGGGATATGTGTGAATGGAATGTATGTAGATAGAGTTATCTATACATGGCACAGAAGAATTGTCCTTATGTATTAGCATCTCATAAATCAGATGTGCTGCAGATGAGGTTTGCTCAGACTTCTGTCTTTCATTATATGGCTTCTGTAAAAATTTCTGATTTTTACCTGACCCCATGAACAGGGCTAGGATAACTTCTTCTTAATTACTGGTTAAGCTGCAGTGAATACAGGAGCAGAAAATGAGGTTGTACATGTGAAACTTATATAGTGTTATAAACCACTGTTACCTCAATAAAATTTTTTTTTAAATTACTGCTTGAGGTAAATTAGGTATAAATGTGTAGAAAGTCACCCACTAATTTTTATCTATTTAGAAACCACATTGAGCAAGTGTTATACAGATGTTTTTCTCAGATAATAAGAGAATCGGGTTTCTAAAATCCCATGTGTTTCAAATCAGATGTATTTATATAGCAAAATTTGTTTTTAAAATAATAAATAATATATTTAATAACATATAATAAAGACTAAAAATAGTTAAACATTTAACACTCTATATTATATAATGTTTACTGGATCCAGTTAGGACATTATGAAAAATCTGTCATAAAATGTTTTTGTTAAGTTTCCATCTTGTTCTATACATAATATTATTGTCACATACGGTTAAATTTAGTCCTCTCTGACCATTTTGACCCCAGGAGCTGTTGGGACACAGGCTGTATTAGACAGAGACTTAGAGGACATTTAAATCCATTCTGTTAGTTTGCTGTAAGGAAGTTAGGGTGTCCAATCTCTCTACCCACATAATACTCACTAAAAGTTTATAAGCCTCTCCCCTCTGATAATTGTAACTTATCAAGATCATGAGTAAAGGATGAAGATACAGATGACTTTTACTTTAAAAGGGGAAACCTGGAATGACTTTAACAAAGGTGTAATTTCACTAACTCAGAATCAAATAGGTTAAAGACTTGGGTCAATAGAATATATTCTAAGGCTGCCTAATTATCAAAACTTTACCATCCAGTTATGTGAACACCAAATACAGCTAAATTATATCTAGTTAGGGATGAAACAAAAGATGTTTTCCTTATAAATTTTATTCATTATGTATTCTCAAATATATTTTAATGATTCTCTTTTTTTTTTTAGGTTGCTGTGAAAATAATAGACAAAACTCAGCTAAATCCTACCAGTCTACAAAAGGTATTTAATTATTTTAATAGTAAGTAATTAGAATATGAGTTTATTAATTAATATATGATACTCTGTAAAGTCAGTTATTCTAAACTTCCTGTTAGGTACAATACTACATTTCATCCATATATGAAGAAAAGATTTGATATAAAACATAATATTTACATTTAATAATATTTAAAAAATGTTTATCAAGTGCTTTTGAAAAATATCTGCTACCATAGGTGGGTTTCCTTTTATTGCTTCACTTGCTTTTCTTCCTTCTTCCACAAGAACTAGTCTTTCAACTAACTTACAATAAAAGATACGACCATTTCTTCAAAGGGTGAAAATATAAAGCAGGAGAGGGACCAAAAAAAGCAGTTAGGATGGGAATTGACCTGGTAAAGCTGTTTCATGTTGCTTCATTAGTTATTTATGTGGGAAAATTTTCTCAGATACACATACTAGTACTTTAAAACTGAAGCAGATATTTTAACATTTATGTCATATATGTTTGTATATAGCTCACTATATAATATGTATAATATATATATAAAGTACATTATGATTTTAATTAGAATATAATGGGATCGTGGTCACATATGTAAGTGTGATGTAAATAACTCTGGATTTCTAAAACAGAATTTTATAAGAAAATTTTAGTATAGTATGTTTAACTACATCTGCTGTGATTCTGCCATTAAATTAAAAATTTGGGTCTGTGATATCAAGACTTTCCACTTGTCTCAGTGCCAGATAACTCAGTTTATTTTATATATTTCTACTTAGACATCTGTCTTTGTACTTACTGAGATTCCTTTTAAATTTGACAACCAATATAATTTTTCATAGCATTAGTATTTCTCATCTGTGAGAACATGAAATGTTTGCTGGATTTTTTTTCTCTCTGAGTATGAGATAATATACTTTATTGGGTGATTTTTGGGAGAAACTTCCAGCACCCATCTTTCAGCTAATCACGATTTAGTGGTATGCGTTATAAAAAGGCATCCTCCCTGGGCAGACGAGTTATCCAAAGATGCTGTGTTTTCCTGGACTAGAGCCACAGTGGGGCAGATTTTTGCCTGCCCTTCTCCTGGGAATCCTTTTACAATGCAGACTGCATACCAGCCCAGTGGCCCAGTCCATGGCCCACCTAGCCTTGTCACTTTTCCTAGGTTAATCTGTGGGTTACTCTGGTAAATTAAGTGATTTTAAGTGACATTTAGAACTAGTCCAGGCCTGTTGTGCTCATTGGAGGCACAGTAATGTGACCCCTGCTCTGTCTTTCCCAGGGGGGACCAGAGAAGGTTGTAGAACCAAAGTCACGCTTATTGAAACATGTGGACATGCAGACATGAAGGTGGACTGTTATTCAGATAAAAAATATACTTGTTGATGTAATTTCTATTATAAATTCTGCTAATCTTGCTGATAAATTGTTGCTTTTCCAAACAGGCATATAAAAAATGGTGGCAATTTTGTTTTCTTTAATCTGTAAAAATAAAAGCAAAGGAAAGATTGAAATTTGCTAAATGTAGCCAATACACTGTGTGCATTTTGTTGTTTTCAAAATAATTTTTATTTGTGTTCATAGATTCGCTTTTTGTTGAAAGGTTTGGGAAAAAACAGATCGAGGCTTGCTTAGTTTTCGTGCATTGTAGAACGTTCAACATTTGGCCTTACGCATTGAATGCTGGGAGCATCTCCCAGTCAGTCATATCTAAAAAATGAAAATGTAAACAACGGAATTAAAAGTAATCATTTTTTTTTCCTTAGCATTGACAGTCAAGTCCTATAGGTAAAAAATAGCAAAATGGCTCTCCATGTCTTAGGTGTGCTTGTTAAAAGGCAGATAATGGCAGCACATACATTTACAGTAAGGATTCATTTTAATCTCATCTCAACCCAAAAGTGTTTGGTTAAATCTTGTTCTGGACTTGGTCTGAATTTAAGCTGGTTCCCCTCCTTTACTCTCTTTTGTATATAACGTATTTATAGGAAATATTAATTTCCTTTGTCAACATCAATGGTAGATAAAAGTAATCTAAATTTGATACCCCACCTGTTCCAAACTTCTAAAATATAAAGTTCTTAAAGACAGTTCGGTCTTTGGAATTGTTAAGCATCTTTGGCTTCAACATTCTTCACATAATATGCTCCTATTATTTGTATTACATATTTTAAATTAATGGAATACAGTTTAATACGTTTTCATGGTTTAAGAGCTATTTGACATACGTGCTATATTTCCTTCTTCCTCTTTGGAGCATGACTCCCACCTCATACATTAGTGGTTTTTTAGGCTAGGGTCTATGAACTATACTCGTGATTCCTGGGGATCTTTTAAGCAACCTGTTACTGTTGGAGGAAAAGCAGAATGATTAAGCAGTTTTATTCCTAGTTCACATACTTGAAATGTAAGAATAGTTATCGTTTCCTCTGAAATTCCACCAAGTTTGAAACTGGGACACATTAGTTTATACACAGATGACAGAGTTTGTGTTAGCTTGTCTCAGATCGCAGTCACCAGGGTGCAGTTTATCTGTCTTCTGTGTATTGCTTGTTAATTTGCATTTTCTGTTGTATTACTGTGTTGCATTGTATTTCAAATTCACAAAAATAGTGCGGTGGTTCTGAAGTGATTTGCTGAATAGTAAAACCTGTAATGAAAACAGAAACAAGACTACTACAACTCATTAAATAATAAAGAGGAGTGCTGCATCCCAGTTAAAAAGAATGAAAATCCTTGTGACAGTGATTTTGCACAAGCAGGGCAAGTGTAAAAAATTTTCAATAACCGACATCTGGAAATTAGGCTTAAGTGAATGATCCATTTACTGCTAGTGTCTAGTGTGTTATCTGTTGTGTAAAACGTTGTCAAATGGTGACCTAAGCCATTTATACTTTAGTGAGTTTTCAGATAAAGCCCAGAGACCTCTCTGGTAAGCTAGTTAAGTTTTCCAAAACATCTGCAAAATAATCTTTATTATGTTGATGAATTTGGTCACTAAAGGTAGAGCAGAGGACAACCATTGAAGCAATTCAAAATTACATTTCTTTTAGCGAATTATCAAGAAACCAAACTTGTAAAAGAAATCGTATAATTATTGACAAATATTTTTGATCAAGGAGAAAGCAGAAGCTTCTCGGCAATATTCCTTAACAGATCTCTCTGTTGGACATAGGTTGAAATACCAGTTACTCTCACATATGTGTGCTTGATATTGATAGCATATTTCACTTTGTAGCTGCACAAAACCACTTACGTGCTGAGTACTTCTTCCATACAGTTCTTTTTATGTGTGTGGATCATTTGAAGGAAAGTCTTGACCAATTCTTTTGTGGATCAGTGAAAACCTAAGTGAAAAGAGAAGGGGTTAGCATTTAGTGAGCTGGGTTGTAGACTGCAGAAGTTGTCTTTGAATCATTACTGAAAATTTTAATATATATACTGCAAGGAGTGATTCTGCTATGTGAATAAATAAGATCATACCTAATGCCCAGTCACTCATTGCTTCATTCTCCATGACATCTGTGGTCAGTAACATAACCTCTGATCTTGATTTGGTTTTAAAGGAATACTGAAAACAGGGACTATCATAAAATCTTGGTTATTGAAAGATGTTTCTTTAGCATACAGTGTGAAGAATTGGTGGGAAGTATATCTTTCACACTGACATACAATGGATTTGAGGGAGAAGTTGTTCAAACAAGTTTCTTTTAAAAGGTGATATCAATAATGTTAATGTCTAGCTAAAATATCAACAGTTTAAATGTTGAAGATAAGATAACCAGATTTTCTGGAAAGACCAAGCTGTATTTCAAGCAGTTCACTGACCAAAAATCTGACTTTTCTAAACCCTGTTTTAGCCCTCATTAGTTATTGGACAAAGGGTTCAATGACATATTATTGGGCAAGTTTAACATACAAATGTTACATCCAAATATGAAGAATACCTTCCAACGCAAGCATATCCAAAGAGTATATTAAGAACCCATTGTTATATCCTCTCAAATTGAAACTTCCAGTCTTCTAACCTTTTAGTGTGATTAGATCAGCAGCCTAGAATTTGTCTGAGAGCCGGGCATAGTCTTCTTGGAGAAATGATTTTGTAAGGTTGGATCCAGTAATTAATCTGAAAGTCTCTGACACATCACCCAATGCTTTGTTCCTTCCCCCAATCAATGATTGTGACTTAGGATTTTTTTAAATTTAATAGAAATAAAAAGTAAAAAAAAAAAAAGTAAAACTAGAAATGGAAACTGTCTTGTGGTTCAAGCTACACGTCGTGGAGCCCAGTACATGTGTTCATTAATTAATTCTTAATCTAACAAGTATTTATTGAAAGAAGATTCTATTTCTCCTTATGTTTTCCTCTGCATTTTTGGCCCCTCCTTTTCTGTTTCCTTTAAGTGGACTCATTGTCCTTTTTGTGGGCCACTCAGTGTTAGAGTTTCACAAGACATGGTCCTAGGACTTCTCTTTCTGTATTCTCTCTTCCGAGGCTGTCTCAAAGGTAACTCTGGTTTAAATTACCACCGGTAGGCAAACTCACAAATTTATATCTTCAACTCAGACCTCCCCTACGTTTGCTTGTAATCCCTCAAAGATAACCCAAACTTATTATGTCCAAAACTGAACTCATGATCTCCACCCCACCCGCTTGGTACATTGCCCACCTAGTGCCCTTCCAGTGTCCTCTCTCAGTGAATGACACTGTCCCCAAGTTGTGCAAGTCAGAAACCTCAGAGTTATCCTTGACCCCTCCCTCTCCTTCTCACCATCTAGTCTGACCTTGAGTTGTGCTGATTTTATTTCTTACATATCTTTTGAGAATGTTTGCTTTTGTCTTTTTCAGTCATGATCCTCTAGACAGCACTACTATTATCTCTCCCTTGGACTACCCCAGTAGCCTTCTAACCCGTCTTTCTGCACTTTGCATCCCTGCGTGCGTGCGCGCGTGTGCGCACACACACACACACGGATGCACACACACAGAGTTTAAAAAGTCATCAAGGATGCAAAATATGTCTGATTATGTCATCCTTCTATTTAAGCTTTTAGTTGGCTTTCCCTGTTTTTTGTAGCCTAGAAATCAAATTCATTAACATGGTGTACAGGCCCTACTTTCTTCCTCCACCCCATGGTCCACCAGCTCTCCCCAGCTTCTCCTTGCTCTCCTCATCCCCTACTCCTCCAACTTCACTGACTTTCTTTTATCTGCTCCTATTTCTACCCTTTATTCTAGCTACCAGGCCTTTGCAGCTTTTCACCACACCCTATGCATAATCTTTTATCACTCCCTCTTCACTTAATTCTTACTCATTTCTCACATTTCAGCCTTAGAGTCATTCCTTCAGGGAAAGCTTCCTGTCTCAACAGCAGTGTTAAATCCCCGTGCGCTTCATAAAATTAAGTACTCATAACCAAGAATTATTTATAAACAATCTTCATAAATAATCACTTTAGTTTTTATTTGTTTTGGTTTGAGTAGTACTGTTTGGATTTTGCTTTTTTTTTTTTTTGACCCTATCACGTTGCTTTTTTTTTTTTGACCCTATCACGTGGCATCCCCTACCAGGGATCGAACCTGTGTCCCCTGAAGTGGAAGCACAGATTCTTAACCTCGGATTGCCAGGGAAGTCCCTGCGTTTTGCTTTGGATTCTTGTATTCTGGCTCTGATTCTGAAGACCTGTTTTAATTGCTTGGTCGTTTTTGGCTGTAAAGCGTACATCTATTTCTGTATTCTCAAGAAAGTATATAATATTTTCTGAAATAAATATGGAAGAATTTTCTCTTGGAAATGGAGGAAGCTAGAAATCTTTAAATCACCTATGAATTTTAGACTAAATATCTGGCTGTTTTAAAAATCATATTTGCATTTAGTTATGTTGAGTCATACTCCTGTTTTTTCTAAGTTCAGTTTGTTGATACAGTACACTAGTCTATTTTTAATTTTTGGATGGAGACTTCAAAACATCTTTCCCATTTTAAAAACTTGCTTTTTCATGATATTTATTTATTGGACTAAAAGGTTTCATTTCTAATCATTTTTTTTACAAGAGATGCAGTTGAAGTCCTGTGTGCCATTTCTTGGTTCTATTCCTGTATTTTTCTACCTAGAAATAACTACTATTCTGAATTTGGTCTTATTCCCATTTTTTTTTTTTAATTTCACATGTGTATCTGTACATGAAATACTATGTATTATTTATTTTTAAACTTTCTATTCTTCTGCAACTTGCTTTTTTCATTTAGCATTGTCTTACAGTTTTAGTCATGTTAGTCTATATAGTCTAGTTCATTTATTTTCACTATTATTATATGCCGTTGTACAAATAAGCCACAGTTTACCCATTTTCTTATTAATAGACATCTACTACACTTAGTTCATTTCTGTTAGTTTATATTTAGATTGTTCCTGTTATTTTAGTGTTTTTTTTTTCCAGTTAGCTTTTTGGTTTTGCTGTTACAGACAATGCTGCAATGATTCTTATTGTGTATATCTTTTTGTGAAGATGTATAGAAGAGTATATCTCTCCAAGTAGAATAAGGTTGAAGGGCATGCATATCCCCAACTGTATTAAATAATGTCAAATTGCTCTTCAAAGTGGCTGCATCCATTTCTACTTCTGCTAGCACTGTATGCGATTTACTTTTGCTTCACATTCTTGTCAGCACTTTATATTATCAGATTTCTTCATTTTTGCCAACCTTATAGAAGCAAAATGACATCTTGTTTTAATTTCCATGATTTCTTTATAGTGAGATTGGACATCTTTTCAAATTTAATCTATTTTATGTTTAGTATCTTCTCTCTGAAATTATTTGATTTGGTATCTCAAACAATTTTATTTACTTAGCACCAACTTGAGCCCAGAGTTGTACAAGGCCTTGGGAAAGACTCTAGTACTATAAACTTGGTACCAGTTCATAAGAAATAAGAATCTTATAATTCATGTACGAAGACAAATTTTGGCAAAGTGGCACAGCCTATTATTTTGCAATGAATAACTGACTATAAGTTGTCAAGTTTGGAAGTAATACTAAACAGTCATTTTTTTAGGTAGAAATCATCAATATATATGAATTTAATTATGTTCAGATTTCTTTTTCTGAACTACTGTTTCTTGGGAAGAACTTAAGAAATTAGCCTAAGCTGTTATACTGGTACTAGCAATAACTTTATAAAATATTTTGGTGTCCCAATATGATGTCTCAAGTAAAGGAGGAGTGAAATGGTGATCCTAGAAATTAAAAAGCTGAGAGTTTAATCTATAAGATTCTGTTAGTATACCTCCATGACTGACGTCTCTGAGACAAAGTCTAGACAAGGTCCTCACTATCTCTTGGAGCTGAACGTCACCTGCAGGGTACAGCACAGCACCCACACTCCACATTAATAGGCCAGTAAACTGCTGTTGGAGATACAGGTCAAATTTTTACAGAGTTTACGGTGAAGGTAAAGAAGGCCTTCTGCCCCTCCTCAAACCCAAATCAGAGCAAAGTACTTGAAAGGCCAAAAAAGGTGGTGTTAAAAGGCACAAACAAACGTCACCCTCTTTTTATGAGCTCAGTCTACTATCACTTTGATGACAGCCTGGAAGAGCTCTCCTGGGGATAACAAGCTTGACCACAGCCTTTGTCAAGCTCCCCGTGGCCACAGAGTTGTTCCCCATCTGCCTCAAGATCAAGGAAGTAGTGAAGAAGTCCTGTGACACTGATGAGTCCAAGGGCAGCATGGTGAGCAGGGCTGGTAGAGAGAGGATGATAGGTGTTCGGCCCCTGGCTGTGCTGCTTTGAGAGTAAATAGAATGGGGATTGTCTAAGCCATGTCCACTTGACTGCTTCTAAATAGAACAGATTTTTCCACCATCAAAAAAAAAATAATAGTAGGCAGAAGGAATGGAAGAGGTAGGAAGGAACAGAGTAGTTGAGAGAAGAAATAATTAAGGCAAATATGTATTGATTAACACTAATGGAGTTTGCCTAATCCTGACCCTAAGCTCTAACCAGGAAGGACTGAACTGGAAAGTAAATACCTGTCCACAGAACTGAGGATTGTTCACTAACTTCAGTTATCTAGAACAAAGCCAAGAACCAAGGAGGAAACAATAGAGGCCTCTGAACAACTAGAACAGCTGTCACAAAGTCCAAACAGTGAAGTCCCTGCCATTTAGTCATAGAAGACTCATCTCAAGCCTTCTCTCCGCACTTAACGTCTTCAATTCAACACACAATCTTAACAAACTCTGGCCTTAATTTTCAGCTGACAGCAAAATTGAAACAGTAGTTTGAAAGGCATTATGTGCTAAATTTGGATATGCTAGGAACATCATGATGTCACAGTTTAAAAATGAGAAAGGAGGGCTTCCCTGGTGGCGCAGTGGTTGAGAAT
The DNA here is from genome assembly GCF_937001465.1 of Orcinus orca. Taxonomy (NCBI): domain Eukaryota; kingdom Metazoa; phylum Chordata; class Mammalia; order Artiodactyla; family Delphinidae; genus Orcinus; species Orcinus orca. Next base: position 14,342,464 of record NC_064559.1, on the reverse strand, counting down.
CTGCCTGCTAATGCAGGGGACACAGGTTTGAGCCCTGGTCTGGGAAGATCCCACGTGCTGGCTCGATAAAGTAAACTGCTGTGTTGGAGAAGCTTACTTGGCAAGACCTGTGAGCAGTCTCTAAGAGGTCAGGGCAGCCTCCAGGAGAGCCAGCAAGAAACCAGGGTCCTCAGCCCTAGGGCTGTAAGGAAATGAATTCTGCCCACAGCCTGGGTCAGCTTGGAAGTAGGTTCTTCCCCGGTCGAGCCTCTAGGTGAGAGTGCAGCCTGGACAGCACCTTGATGGCAGCCTTGTGAGACCCCCCAGCAGAGGACCCAGTTAAGTCGTGACCACACTGACACACAGAAACAGTGAGATAATAAATGTGTGTTGTTAGAAGTTGCTGGGGTGTGGTAATTTGTTACTTAGCAATAGAAGACTAATACATTAGTTGAATGATCTATTTGCAGTAACAACTGCAACTGACAGACATGTCTGAAATCTAAATAACCTTTGGTAAGCATGCTGCTTAACCGCGGAAGTGTAGGGGCACAGGAAGCACCTCGAACAGTGAGCATCGAGGGTGCACAAGTGTGCTCAGCAGGTTTTGCAGAGGCAGTGCCGAGTGACAGTTGGTTTCATGGAGGCCAGTTACAAAGGCTTCTGTCCTGTAGTGCTTGTGAATTGTGACTGTGTAGTCACATCTAACAACTTAATAGATAAATAAAATTTTAATAAGAAAGTAACACTCAATGAAGAAAACAGAGGTAGTTCATTTACATGTAAGTATAGGAGAACAAGATTGTTATTGGGGACTTTTCTATTAGAAATACATAATACTACTACTTAGCCATAAAAAGGAATGAAATAATGCCATTTGCAGCAACGTGGATGGACCTAGAGATTATCATACTTAAGTGAAGTAAGTCAGAAAGAGAAAGACAAATGCCATATGATATCACCTATACGTGGAATCTAAAAATATGGCACAAGGGAACTTATCTACGAAACAGAAACCGACTCACAGACATAGAGAACAGAATATGGATGCCAAGGGGGATGGCAGGTGTGGGGAGGGATGGAGTGGGAGTTTAGGATCAGCAGATGCAAATTATTATTTATAGAATGGATAAACAAAAAGGTCCTACTGTATAGCACAGGGAACTATATTCAACATCCTGTGATAGACCATAATGGAAAAGAATATGAAAAATAATGTGTGTATATGTATAACTATCACTTTGCTGTACAGCAGAAATTAACACAGCATTGTAAATCAGCTATACTTTAATAAATTTTTTAAAAAGAAATACATAATAGTGATAATACTAATGAATGCAAACGAAACTTACAATAATGCTACTCGTATTAATAATAGGTCCAATAACTTTAAAATCTATATAGGACAGCAAAACCAAAATAGGGACTATCTGTATTTGTTTTTTATAATACATTCTTGGGGTGCAGGGTGGAGATTCAGGAAAAAAAGTCAATATTTTTAAACAATAAAGTTTAACATTTAAAAAAATTACTTTAGTTACAAATAGGTATATTTCTTATAAAATGATATTTTAAATGTTTAAATGGACTTTTATTACTCAGTGCTTATAAAATGGGTTTATGAAAGCCATGGAAAAATAGGAGGCAGGCATAATATTTGACTTGTTTTTCTGGAGAAAAAAATTCTGCTTATAGTAGAACCTAGGATCATCAGATTTGTGAGTTATGATTTTATAGTTATATATAAGTTTTATGTGCTCATATTATGTGTGAATTTTATCTGCTAATGTGCCATAATAAGAAAAAAAAAAGTTGAAACCAGAAGTACAGATTCTCTGAAAGTCTAAACTACAGAGTCTACCTCTGCTGTCAGCCCAAGGAATCCGTGGGCAGAGGTCAGCTGATGAGGTGCCCCCTTACTTCCTCTTTGGTTTTCTCAGGGAAGTGAGGGCCTTATTTTTAGGGGGGATGTCAGGTAAGCAGAGTGAGGAGACCCAGGTGGTGTCAGAAACCAAGATAAAAACCCTGAGTGCATTCTGAGGGGACTACCCACCAGGAATACAGGAGACCCCACAGAGCTCTGCCCCTGCTGCCAATCGTGAGAAACGTCGGGTATTGGTGGCATCCCCTCTGTCTTGGTATGGGAGGTCCCCTCAATCCTCCCTCTGAATATTCACAGGAGTAAGATTCCACACTCCCCTCTGCTGACCTGAGGCCACCCAGCTCACACCAAGGCCCTTACCCCTCTGAGACCCCTGAGGAGGAAGTGAGGGTATGTGACTTCCAGCTCCCTCTGCCCAGGGCCTCCAGGGCTGCTCATGGGAAGGACATATTCTCTGACGTCGCTAACTAGAATCTACATGGTATTTGATGAGTATTCCATGCTTACTGCTGTCCACTGGCGTCTGGTATTGTTGAGGTTTGGAAAGAGTTTGGAAAACGAATAACTGATTTAGAAATAGTCAAATGATCTGAACAGAGGTCTCATCAGAGAAAGTATATAGACGGCAGATAAGCATGTAAAAAGGTGATCAACACCATACATTATTAGGAGTTGCAAATTAGAACAACAGATAGGGGCTTCCCTGGTGGCGCAGTGGTTGAGAGTCCGCCTGCCAATGCAGGGGACACGGGTTTGAGCCCTGGTCTGGGAAGATATCCCACATGCCTCGGAGCAACTGAGCCCGTGAGCCACAACTACTGAGCCTGCGCGCCTGGAGCCTGTGCTCCGCAACAAGAGAGGCCGCGATAGTGAGAGGCCTGCACACTGTGATGAAGAGTGGCCCCCGCTTGCCACAACTGGAGAAAGCCCTCGCACAGAAACGAAGACCCAACACAGCCAAAAATAAATAAATTAAAAAAAAAAAAAAAAAACAGATACCACTACACACCTGTTAGAATGGTGAAAATCCAAAACACTGACAACACCAAGTGCTGACAAGGATGTGGAACAACAGGAACTCTCATTGCTGGTGGGAATACAAAATGGTACAGCCACTTTGGAAGGTAGTTTGGTGGTTTCTTATAAAACTAAACATACTGTACTATACCATCCAGCAATCATGCTCCTTGGTATTTACCCAAGTGAATTGAAAACTTATGTCCACACAGAAACTTACACATGGTTTGTACAGCTTTATTCATAATTGCTTATAGTCTGATCAACCAGTAGAGGTGATTAAAGAGTCAGGCCCCCCAAACCCCAAGGAAGGTTTTCTTTGGATAAAAATCATGTGAATGATCATTTAGTTTCACTCTCACAGTGTTTTTCTTTTATTCCTAGTAATGAGTATTCAAATAAATGTTTGTTTTACTGTATATGGTATATTCACATACACACACAAACACACACACACACAGAACCATTTGAGTTCATTAGTTAAAATTGTCCTGGGAACCAAGTCTCAGCAAAATTAGAGTTGGGACTGTGAAGTAAATCTCTTATTTGACCAGAATCCTGTAGCATCTTATAAGCAGATAAATGCCTTCAAATAGATGTTTTGATTGGTTCTCTGCTTGAGTGTTCTTTTTTAACAAAGTTGTTCGGTTGTTTTCTTTAACAGTTGTTTCGGGAAGTACGAATAATGAAGATATTGAATCACCCTAACATAGGTATGAAATTTATGTATACAATTAACGATAAAGTATTTTCCTTAATTTGAGGCTATTTGAAAGGATACAATTTTAAGGATGTTTTATATAAAATGAGGAAAAGTGATAACCTCAGAAAGTGATACTTTGGGTAAAAATAGATTATAAAGTTAACTGAAGGCTACAAATTGTAGTTTTCTACTACCTTGCTGTCTTCTGCTTGTCACTAAAATACAATATATGACTTGGAGTTAAAGCATATACATGATTTTTGTATCTCCTTACTAAATCTCTCTAAATAGAGATTGCATGCCATTTAGGTATTTATAAAAAGTAATTCCAGATATTTTGATAATAGGCACTTGGGCTTGATGATAGTTTATAAGCAAAATAACTAGTTTGAATTTTAAAGAAAATAGAGTTGATTTCAGTTTTAGTGAATTTACTTCCGTAAGTTCTGTTTTTCCCCCATATTTACAAATAAGTTTATTGATTACATATATTATACAAAGTCATTGGATTGTAAGAAGTAAAAAGCAGTTCTTCTTTTAATCTGTTTATTTTTGAATCATGTGTTTCTTGCACATTAAAAAATCTTATGTTTATTAGAGACACTCATGCAGTTACTTGTGGTGTATAATTTCAACTATTTGTCAATACATAAGTCTCATAATTTAGTATTTTTTTAACCAGAAACTTTTAAAATATCACATAATTATAAAATTTTTTGTTTCTGTACCAAAGATTATTTAACATTTTTGATAGGCTCATAATAATAATAGTGTCTTTTTAAGCTTTAATTAAAATTTTATTATTTTGATTTTAAGATTTTTTTTATTACCTTATTCTAATTAGAAAAGGAGTGATTTTTTTAATCCCAGAAATTTAACTCTCTTTTGACCCAGCAGTTGGTTCCAAATCACTTCACAGTAAATAGTCTTCTTCCATGGTCACAATAACCCTTGAGAAAAATTTTAAACTTTAAATTGTAATTAATAATCTTTAGGAAATACTCAAATTTTCCTTTAGTTTAGTGTTACCTTAAAGTTTCTTAAAGCATATTCAATATGTGCTCACAACCACAGAGTTATATCTCTAATTTCTTTTTCAGTAAAATTGTTTGAAGTTATTGAAACAGAGAAGACCCTCTATTTAGTCATGGAATATGCGAGTGGAGGTAAGGATGGAAGGGAATGAAAAGTTATCTTTGATGAGACATATAGAATTATTAATACCAGTCATTAACATTCATATCTTTTTTGTTAATGAATCTATAGTTTCATAAAATGCCTTTAAATGGTATCTTAAGGAAAATTCAGTGTTTAGTTTCAAGACCTATTTATCTTACATTTAAAAGTAGGATTTTGGCTTATTTAAAAATTACTTAGAGACATTTTTCAAAACTCTAAATTTGCATTGTTATCTATGAATGTTTCAATTCTTATCTAAATAATATAATATATAATAATATTAGTAGTAGTAGAAGCTCTTGGCTGTTAACAGGAAATCTCAAATTCAGAATGTATTTAATAAAGTTTAGAGTAAAAGCATGTTCTAGGTCAGATGTTTATTTCACGGATTGTTCATATATGACAGATTCTCCATATACATACATTTTCAAGAAATCCATAAAATGTTTCAATTTAAACAAGTATTGATCTATATATTTTATAAGTTAGGAGACTGAGTTGACGGGGAAATAGTAAGATACATTTCTAGTAGAATATAATATTGGGCTGGCCAAAATTTCGTTCAGGTTCTTCGGGAAGATGTTATGAAAATCCCAAATGAACTTTTTGGCCAACCCAATATATATTCTGACTATATAGTGTTCAAAATAGGAATGATTTTTAAACACTGATATATAATAGAAAATCATTTTCATATACTTTCCCTCAAATGAGAGATACATTGGCTCAGATTCACTGTTCTTTTAGGCATAAGACTTAACTTTCTCGGAAACAGGTTTAAAATTTATGGAGTTAAATCATTTAATAAGTAAAATGAGGACACTTGAAGGTTTTAAGGGCTCAGAGAATTTAAGCAATTGAAGAAGAGAGGGCAGCAGAAATTATTTAAACCACTTTGGCTAATCACCTTTTTTCACTAATCAATTGAAAAACTTAGTGTTGAATTTAGTTTTGATTTCTTTTAGCTAATAAAGTGTATAGATTTTTGTGATGATTCAGATTTTCTGTAAGTAGAATAAAGATGATTTATTTTAGTCTATAGCATCTAGGCTATGTATTTTTATACCCTCTCTTAGATTTCTAAAAAATTTTACTACAAATATTAAATGGATTTTAATTGCTTTTTCAGTTTTTTATGTAGATTGAAAGTTTTAAAAGGTTTAGTTTTTGCATAGCTTTTTTTCTTCATGAAGATATTTCATTGTAGGTTTTTTACTTAACCTGGAAACCTACATCATTCATGTTTTTTATTATTATAGGATTTTAAGAAATATTAATACAGCCATGCAAATTTGCATAAAATGTTAATCTATAATAAAATTAATGAACCTACAAATACCACATAATGAAACTTTCTCTACTTTTCTATCCTGTAGTTAGATCTATGTATCATTTCATCATTGTTGAAACCCTGAGTGTTTATCCAGTTAGACTTTTTTTTTTTTTAGCGATCTAAAGTCTAGAGAGTGGGGCTAAACATGTTTTGATATGAGAAATTACAGACAGCTAAAGATCTGTGGGCATTGTTCTATTTTTATGAAGGTCTGCCACAAGGCTGTGTTAATGTGCATACTGCTTTAACGATTAATGGTAAGTGCAGTCAACTCTTTATTGGTGCTGATGAAGGGGAGCAATGGCTGGAGTAATGGACAGCGCGTAGGGTCCTCACTGCTCTCCTTCAGTAGCATTGGGAGGGGCAGAAGGGTGTAGTGTAATGTAGAGAGGTGTGTACTGGAGCTCAGCCAGTGGCCCCTTATTCAGTTCTGATTCCTAGGGATAGGTGTTCTTTGAGTCTTGCCAGTCAGTGATCCTGTAACAAACCATCTTGGTTCTGTAGCAGTAAATCTAGAATCATCCTCTTGCCTTTTTAATCTATAAATGGCAAGGTGACTCTAGAGAATAAAACACTTAATATTTTTCCTCTGAAATTTCTAGATATTTTAGGATTGAATCTGACATGCACACGAGAATCCTAGCATGAACAAGGGTTGAGTCAGACAACTGCCTCTTTGCCAGAAGTACATCTATTGATTCTGGTTCACTAATGGGGCAAAAGATCTTCAGTGATTAGAAGGGCAGGGAACTCCTTTATGATTTTGAACCATGTTTCGTTCAAAGGAGCCTATTAAAAGTAGGTGTCAGGACTACTTTGGAATAGTGTGTTTATACCTTCTTTTGCTCATGCAGACATTTATTAAATGTTTACTGTGTACTAAGTGGTATTCTAGGTGCTAGGAACACATGGGTGAGCAAAGACAAGGTCTCTGCCCTCAAAAAGATTACGTTCTAGTTGGGGAAGCAAATCATAAACAAATAATATATAATCAGTAAAGGACTGAATCACGTAAACATCCGGGGGGTGTGAGTGTTCCAGGCAGAACTTAAGAGTAGTCCAAATTTTTGAACTCCTGCCGTATATCTTTCCCCGCCTAAACTCACATATCTAGAATTAACTGCTATGATGGGTCAACTAGAGCATCTGTTCATTTCTCTGTTTTCATCATCCCATTTAATCATTTAAGTATGCTTGATATAATATGCTAACATTGTAGATTTATTAGTTTCATCTGACACACATCATTACATATTTGATTTTTAACATTTTACTTATGTCCTAGGATTGATATTGCATATATGTATATGTAATATATCTGTATACCTAGATACAAATATATAATTTATTGAGTGCTTACTATATGCCAGTCTCACTGTGCTAATAAGCACGTGCATTATTTCATTTAATCCTCACAACACCCATGTGAAATAGGTAATAGGGAGAAACAGGGTCTAAATGAAGTTAAGAAATCTTCCTAATGTCTCCCAATAGCTACTTAGGGCTAAATAAGGATTCATGCTAAAATTGGTCTGATTCTAAAACCTGAGTTTTTAAGCACTTTGTTGTACTTTACAAGAGCTCTTTAAGCCACTTTATGAGTTTTTAATATACATGTATATATCTATGTGGTACAAATTATAAGGATATAAAAATTTTATCCCTTACACTGAGATATTTTATTTTTGATAATGTAACTAAACGTTAGTTGGTTTATTATTATTATTGATTGGAGAAAAATGAAAAAAACATACAGACGTGTAAAGTAAAAGATCTATTAGAACATTTTTACGGTTTCTAGTATCTTTAAATTATTTCAACAAATATGTATTGTCTATCCACTTTGTGTTGTGTCATGCGGATGGGGATACAGGTAAAGTATGGGTATGATGACAGCATTCAAGGAGTTTGCAGCTCATCTGGGGTAATAGGAGATGCACACAAGGATGATTTCATTCTGTATAATAAGTAGTTAAATACCAATGCAGATGAAATGAGTACTGTGAGAATGAGTGTAATCAGTGTAGGAAGGAAAAGAAAGAAATCAGTGTGGATGGAGGTAGAGAGATGGAATTTGACCAAGTCTCTATGACTAGTGGACTTTAAGAGAGTGAGCCAACATAACATGACTTCTGTTATTTTATTTGAAATGTAGGCCCCAAATACAAAGGCAAATGTAATTTTTGATTGCCCATGCTGTGGCTTCCCTTTATTAGAATGGATAATAAAGAGTTGACTGTATTTTTACATAATACTTGAAAGCAGAAAGTAAGTTTTCTTATGTTTTTTATGACTTTTTATTAAAAGAGTTTTGTTGAATCATAAGCCGCTACCCATATTCAATTTTACATGTATTTTTTTCCTTTTTTCCTATTCATGTAATAGTTGTGATTTATGTAGAACTATCAGAAAAGTGTGGGCCAAAAGCTTCTTTAACAACAAGGCAAAAACTTGACATTGCATATATTGTTAACTGAAAAATCTATGTATATTTTACTGCCTGCTTTACCTTTCTGATTCAGGTGAAGTATTTGATTACTTAGTTGCCCATGGAAGAATGAAAGAAAAAGAGGCCCGTGCAAAATTTAGGCAGGTATGGAAAGTAGTTTTCAACTTTGTTTTGCTGATATTTCTAGTGATGTACAATGGACAGTATCACAAACTGGAATTCAGAGTACATGGTACTTTAAAAAGAAAAATTCCTGCTTTCTTACACTTTTTAAGAATGGAAAACTGAAAAAGAAATTTGTTCTTCCTGAATTTAAATTTAAAATAGTTGCCATTGGTTATTTCTAGTTCATCATAAATAGTAAAATGTTTATAGGTGAGATTCTTATTAATAACTCTTTGAGAGTCTTGGAAATACAGACTAGAGTGAGATAGAAAGTAAATACTTAAACCTTTATCCAGTAATTGTTATCAAGTATTATTAGCTTTATGTGTACAGTATAAATGTGTACTGTTTAAAGAGGTTTTTGTATTTTTTAAATAATTAAAGATGTCTTAGTTTTGGAACTCATATTTTTGTAGACTTAAAGACTATGATCAATTTTATTTAGTCAAGTAGGGAAGGAACCTTGCCAGTATGAAGAATATGGTAAGATATTGATATTTCCAGGTCAACTTGAATATGATTTGTTACAGAAATGATAAAATAAGAAAAAGCAATTTAAGTTAATCTAAGATTTTGTTTTTAATGTTTAGGAATGAAGTATTTAAGATTATCATACTTTATAAATTACTGTAGAAATGACAATTAATAAATTGTAAATTGTCCACAAAATTTACTGAAGTAAAGTTTCAACAGACAACTTACTATATCCCAAACTTTACCTAAGTGAATTTAAAATATTCGTTCAAAAATAGTTCAGGGCTTCCCTGGTGGTGCAGTGGTTGAGAGTCCGCCTGCCGATGCAGGGGACGTGGGTTCGTGCCCCGGTCCGGGAAGATCCCACATGCCGCAGAGCGGCTGGGCCAGTGAGCCATGGCCACTGAGTGTGAGCGTCCGGAGCCTGTGCTCCGCAACGGGAGAGGCCACAACAGTGAGAGGCCCGCGTACTGCAAAAAAAAAAAAAAAAAAAAAGTTCAGTATCTCTTCTGTAAACATTATTCTACAGTTAAAGGGATCCTGTAATCAATAAGGTTGGGAAACACGGACTACTGATGTGAAATCTTCCTCTGTGAGATTTGACATATATGTTAACATATAAACAATTGGAGAAGTCCTGAAGAAGATGGGAGGAAAAAAACCTGTTCAACTTTTTTTTTTTGACGTAGCATTCTGCGTATCGATCGTGGAGTGAGTTTATTTTGTGAAACCTCTATTATTAATATCTCACAGAATCACTATTTGGAACAATATACATGAAATACTTTAGACCAAAGATAAACATAGCCCTTATATTTAGGATAGATTCCTAGGAGCATTTGACTTAAAATAGCTGAATCTAAAGACAACTGGTAATGAGGAAGCAGCATTTAGAAATTGAATGGTATTCAGCTACATATTGTTAAATTCTTTTCTACTGTGGAATGGAAGTCCATGCTTACTTAAGTGAAGAGCTACAATCATCACTTTAAATATCATCGTTCTTTCCATCTCAGTCACGCTAGTTTTAGTAGCCTATTAGGAAGAAAATTCCAATTGACATGAAATATTTCCATTGGGATTTTAATATATATTTCAAGGACTGTCACTACTCACTCTTATTGTTTTTAGTCAGTTGGTTTTATTTATTTATTAAAAACATACTGTGGTCAGAAATTATACTGGGTACTATATGGAATTAGAGAAGGTGCTGTTTTAAAGAGCTTACTCATCTCTACTGATGGGTGGGAGCAGGATAGCAGGCTGGGACACAGATATTTTTCATAAAGATCCAAATAATTACTAATTGGCTCTTTTTTAAAATAAAGTCTGGATTACTTTGAAATCAAATCAGAGATTGAGTGTTAAATGAATGCTATTTAAAATGTAAAACAGTGGCAATTTAAAAAATAATTATCTATTTATTATAAATATTCAACATATTAACTATCTGTATGTGTTCCCCCCAAATTAAATAGGTAACCAACTCACAGTTTTAAAAACCAGGGACACACACACAATTTTATAGTTATTTGGCAAAAAGTTATATTTGTTTTTCAATTTATTTTTGCTAAGTTCATTTTTCTTTATAGGTGTAATTAAAACTCGAATAAATGTGTGTTTACTTTTATTTTTATTTGCTCTGTATTTCATAAAATTACTTTAAAAACTTTAACAGTGAAAGGGAATGTACTGTATTAGTAAGGATATGTCCTTGACCCTACCATTAAATATAGCAGAGACACTAGGACAGTTCAAGACCAATTTAGCAGTCATTGCCCATACAATGCCGCTGCCTTCCTTAAGATTTGAGGGCCTGCAAGAGAAATCATAATATTGACTCAACCCTTCCAGTATCAAGGCTACTACTTAAAGCTTGGGAATTCCTGACCCACGTATAAATAATTGCAAAGCATCCTCCCCCCACAGTTGCACCTCATGGCGAAACATTGACATGTCTGGTCTTAGGGTCAGTGCAGGACTGATGGTCAATCATGTTTTCAAGATCCATAACAAAAGGATTGTAGGGAAGTTTCTGCATCCTATTTGTGGAGGTACAGAATGTTTTGAGATGGGAGGGTCTGGCCATAGAATAATGCAGTAAAACTTGGGCTTGTGCATGGGGGTTCTTGCAGCGAGCGAGTCAGAAGCCAGAGCTGCTTTTATGGCAGAAATTGTACCCTGCTAGATAAGTGTGATGATATTATAAATTATCTTTCCCTTCTTAAGTCTTTAAGGCTCAGGAGATTTTTATTCCAGAAGTGCCTATAGAACTGCTTTCACAGAAACTATCTTGTCTAATGTGAAATGCATGTTTGGTAACCAAATCATTATCTGTAGCATGCCTTCTTCACAGTGTCAAGAGAAGGGGACTTGAAAAAGATAATATCATTATCAGCAAAGTTCTGTCATCTATGATGCAAAAATAGCATTATAGTATGAACATCCTGTAGCCTATATAGTACGTTCAATAAGATGTATTAATGTTTACATCTTATGTAAATATTACATCTTATGTAATATTTACATAATATTTACATTGTATGTCTCTCTTAATTACATGGTAAAAATTGGATATTAGAATTTTGAAGCATATTGCTTAAGAAAACTAATACTACATGTATTCATTGTAGGATTCTGTATTTGGAGGACTCACACCTCAAATTGATTATAATCATTCACAATTGTTTCGCTCAAACACAGTCATGGTTCTGTAGTACCTGCTTAGTTTGGAATTCAGAGACTTTTACCAACTTGTCTATCAGGATTTAACTCCCAGTATTACCATTTTCCCACCTACTTTTCAAATACATTGTGTTGCCTCAACATCAGTGCAGGGCTTCCCTGGTGGCTCAGTGGTTGAGAATCCGCCTGCCAATGTAGGGGACACAGGTTCGAGCCCTGGTCCGGGAAGATCCCACATGCCGTGGAGCAATTAAACCTGTGTTCCACAACTACTGAGCCCATATGCCACAACTACTGAAGCCTGCACGCCTAGAGCCCGTGCTCCGCAACAAGAGAAGCCACCGCAATGAGAAGCCTGCGCACCGCAACAAAGAGTAGCCCCCATGCTCGCAACAACCAGAGAAAGCCCACACGCAGCAATGAAGACCCAATGCAGCCAAAAATTAAAAAAAACAATCAGTGCATTTTACCACCTTACCTCCTACGTCCCCATCCCCAAACATCCACATTTTAAAATTTTACTATCCTTCATGGAGGGCTTAGATCAATTATCACCTAGTAACTGAGATTATTCTTTATCTTTTATGATTCCCTCACTTCTTTGTACCTCTGCTTCTATGATTCTACTTTGTAGTATGTATAGTTACTCATAAACATGTTTTTTCCTCCTAATCAGACTGTAAGCTCCTGAAAGGCAGCGTGCATGTAGGGTGCATGAACACATTTTTGTATTCCCCTAGCAACCAGCACATTTTCTTGCACATAGCAGGCACTCAATAAACTGTTGAATCAAAATGAATTTAATTGAATTACATCTTACTCACTGTGTGTTGATTTTGTTTTGAATTCATGTCTTCTCTGTCTTTGAACCATTATAATATACATTAAAATAATTTTATAATACTGAAATATCAGTTTCACTTGTACTACTTTGAAGTTTTTTTTTTTCCTAACCAGTATCCTATAAGCATGGTCATACTTCACATCACCTTTACCTTTCAAAAATTTCATTTCTGGGGCTTCCCTGGTGGCGCAGCAGTTGAGAGTCCACCTGCCGATGCAGGGGACACAGGTTCGTGCCCCGGTCCGGGAAGATCCCACATGCCGTGGAGCGGCTAGGCCCGTGAGCCATGGCCGCTGAGCCTGCGCGTCCGGAGCCTGTGCTCCGCAGCGGGAGAGGCCACAGCGGTGAGAGGCCCGTGTACCGCAAAAAAAAAAAAAAAAAAAAAAAAAAAAAATTTCATTTCTGTCCCCATTGGTTAATGCCTAACCAATATTCAACATTCAAACTGTGTTTACGTTTAACTGAATCCACAGAATTGAATGTTCTGCTGTGCATTAAAATGGCCCTCCCATACATCAGATATACTTATATGTACAAAGTAACTCTTAGTTGATTGCTATCAGATTGTTTCCTTTTCTGTATTTTATGTAATAAAGCGTATAACTATCATAGAATTGCTTATAACCTATTTCTCATTGGTATCTTTGGCCCTTAAACCATTGGGTGCTTTCCTGTTTAGCACTTATCCCCAAAGAGCCCTATGTAATGGTTAAAAATTAAGATGGTGTACAAAATCTAGTTACAAGGGTAGAATGCTTTGCCCAGCTGAATTAGTGGCAAGTTTAAGATTAGATTTCATTTTTACCTCTTTTCTTTTGATAATTAGGTTTCCTTTAAAGGCTCAAAAATTTTTCCTTTGCTTTATAGTATATGAAGAGACAAAAATAAGGTATTGCTAAACCCTGTTGATAAATTCTTAGTCAGTTGACCTCCCTGAAGAAACATGCCTTGAACACATTTAATATAATTCCTAAAATACTGTTTTGCATTTTGAACTAGAGCCAGCTATCTTGGAATGCTGATTCATGTGTGCCAGAATTCTTATTTCAACAGTGAGATAAACCATTTGACCAAAACTACAAAGTGTATACATTGTATCATGTGAACAGAAATAAAACAACCCATAAAGAAATCTTCATGGACTCTGACAAATATTTTAGTGTATTTTAGCAAGAGAATACTACTTTTGCACGTTGTCCACATTTAAAAGTGAAAATTTCATAACTTTAATACGTATGGTTTTCTGAAATAAAGGAACAGTGAAATTGCTAAACGTAACTTTAAAATCCAAGTTAGTAATTTCTCTAAATTGGAATGATAATTGGGGAAAAATTGAGATGTTTTTACCATAATAATTTTGAATCTTTTATCCAAATATTTATTTCAGATTGTATCTGCTGTACAGTATTGTCATCAAAAGTGCATTGTTCACCGTGATCTTAAGGTAAGTGATTGGTTTTATTACAAAAATTTCTTAATTATTAACAGATATGTGATACTACTAGAGATGTCTTTTTGATTGCCTAATTGTGCCAGGCACTGTACAAGGAAATTAGTTTTTATTTAATTCTCACAGCAACTTTTTATAAAAGGTAGTATTTTCTTTCTTTTTTTTTAAATTGAAGTATAGTTGGTTTACAGTATTATGTTAGTTTCAGGTATACAGTGAAGTGATTCAATTATATATATATTTTTCAGATTATTTTCCATTATAGGTTATTACAAGGTATTGAATATAGTTCCCTGTGCCATACAGTAAATCCTTATTGCTTATCTATTTTATGTAAGGTAGTATGTATCTATTAATCCCATACTCCTAATTTATTCCTCCCCTGCTTCCTTTCCCCTTTGGTAACCATAAGTTTGTTTCTATGTCTGTGAGTCTGTTTCTGTTTTGTATATAGATTCATTTGTATTATTTTTTAGATTCCACGTATAAATGATATTATGTAATATTTGTCTTTTTCTTTCTGACTTCACTTAGTATGATATTCTCTAGTCCATCCATGTTGCTGTAAATGGCATTATTTCATTCTTTTTTATGGCTGAGTAATATTCCATTGTGTGTATATACATACACACACACCACATCTTCTTAAGCCAGTCGTCTGTTGATAGGCACATGGTTTGTTTCCATGTCATAGCTATTGTAAATAGTGCTGTTATGAACATTGGGGTGCATGTATCTTTTTGAATTGAGTTTTTGTCTTTTCCAGATATATGCCCAGGAGTGGGATTGTTGGATCATATGGTAGCTCTGTTTTTAGTTTTTTAAGGAACCTCCATATTCTTCTCCACAGTGGCTGCACCAACTTAACATTCCCACCAACAGTGCGCGAGGGTTCCCTTTTCTCCACACCCTTTCCAGCATTTAATATTTGTATACTTTTTGATGATAGCCATTCTGACCCATGTGAGGTGATACCTCATTGTGGTTTTGACTTGCATTTCTCTAATGATTAGTGATGTTGAGCATCTTTTCATGTGCCTGTTGGCCATCTGTATGTCTTCTTTGGAGAGATGACTATTTAGGTCTTCTGCCCATTTTTTTGTTTGATTTTTTTTGATATTGAATTGTATGAGCTGTTTGTGTATTTTGAATATTAACCTCTTGTTGGTCATATCATTTGCAAGTATTTTCTCCTATTCCTTTGGCTGTCTTTTCATTTTGTTGATGGTTTCCTTTGCTGCGCAAAAACTTTATAAAGTTTGATTAGGTGCCATTTGCTTATTTTTTTCTTTTATTTCTTTTGCCTTGAGGAATGAACTTAATCAGGAGGTGAAAGACCTATACGCTGAAAACTATAAAACATTGATAAAGGAAATTGAAGATGATTCAAAGAAATGGAAAGATATCCCATGCTTTTGGATTGGAAGAATTAATATTGTTAAAATGGCCACACTACCCAAAGCAATCTACAAATTTCATGTAATCCCTATCAAAATACCCATGACATTTTTCACAGAACTAGAACAAATAATCCTAAAATTTATATGGAACCACAAAAGTCCTAGAATTACCAAAGCAATCCTGAGGATAAAGAACAAAGCTGGAGGCATAACCCTCCCAGACTTCAGACAGTACTACAAAGCTACAGTAATCAAAACAGTATTGGTGTAAAAACAGATCAGTGGAACAGAATAGAGAGCCCAGGGAATTCCCTGGTGGTCCAGTGGTTAGGACTCGGCACCTTCACTGCCAAGGGCCCGGGTTCGATCCCTGGCTGGGGAACTAAGATCCCACAAGCTGTGTGCGCGGCCAAAAAAAAAGAATAGAGAGCCCAGAAATAAACCCACATGTCTTCGATCAGTTAATCTATGACAAAGACAAAGGAGGCAAGAATATACAGTGGAGAAAAGACAGTCTCTTTAGCAAGTGGTGTTGGGAAAGCTTGACAGCTGCATGTAAATCAATGAAATTAGACCACTCCCTCACACCCTCACAAAAATAAACTCAAAATGGTTTAAAGACCTAAATATAAGGCATAAAACTCCTAGAAGAGAACATAGGCAAAACATGCTCTGACATAAATCATAGGAATGTCTTCTTTTTTTTTTTTTTAATAAATTTATTTACTTATTTATTTTTGGCTACATTGGGTCTTCCTTGCTGCACGCAGGCTTTCTTTAGTTGCGTCGAGTGGGGCTACTCTTCGTTTTGGTGCGTGGGCTTCTCATTGTGGTGGCTTCTCTTGTTGTGGAGCGCAGGCTCTAGGTGCGTGGCCTCCAGTAATTGTGGCATGCGGGCTCAGTAGTTGTGGCACATGGGCTTAGTTGCTCCACGGCACGTGGGATCATCCCAGACCAGGGCTCAAACCCATGTCCCGTGCATTGGCAAGTGGATTCTTAACCACTGCGCCGCCAGGGAAGCCCAGGAGTGTTTTCTTAAAAGGCAGTATTTTTACTGAGGAAATGAAGAAAATGTGGATGAGAAGTTATCTAGCATTAAAGACTAGAGGATTTGATTGCATTAATTAGCTTCTTTTAATAACATAAATGAGGAACTTTGTCCCTAATTAAAAATGCCTGAGGCCGCATTCCATCAGAAGCAGGGTCAGGGCACAAATCCGGATTTGTCTGATGTAAGAGCCAGTGCTCATCCTCACATTAAAGTTCAAAGAAATCAGGAAAGTTTTAAATGTTTTTATGAATCTTGAATGCATATGATTAGTATAAACTAGCATACTTTGGAATAAGAAATGTGTGATAGTCAGGAAATGTTTGTGGCAGTGAACATGGGAGCCATGTTTCATTTCATGGGGAAATGAAATCGGATGTCTGTTTAGGTGTTTTGCCTATTTTTTAATCTGGTTGTTCGTTGTTTTGTTATTGAGTTACATGAGTTCCTTACATATTTTGAATATTAACCCCTTATCAGATATGTGGTTTGCTAGTATTTTCTCCCATTCTATAGGTTGTCTTTTCATTTTGTTGATGGTTTCCTTTGCTGTACAGAAGCTTTTTAGTTTGATGTAGTCTTACTTGTTTAATTTTGCTTTGTTGCCTGAGCTTTTGATGTCTAATCCAAAAAGTTAATAATACTGTATTGAATACTGTATTGAATACTGGAAGTTTGCTAAGAGGGATTTCAGGTGTTCCCATCACACTTATCAAAAAAAAGGTAACTGTGAGGAAGTATGTAGCTTGACGTAAGTAATCATTTCACTGTTTGTATGTATATCAAATTATCATGTGTTATACCTTAAATATACATAATTTTTATTTAAAAAAATAAAATAATTAAAAAAAAGAAAGAATGGTTGGGGCCAAATGGATTTTTTTCTTTTTGAACGAAGGTAGAAGATTCCTTGTCTAAGAAAGTTTTCTTTTTTTTTTCCTTTTTCTCTATTTTTCCAAAGTTAATTTGCATGTTCCATACCTAGGAGGTCTTTTTTTTCCAACTTCTTTTCCCATTGCCTCTGTCAATTACTAGCACTAGTTTGTGTTATATTTGAATACATTGTCCTAAACAGTTGTTGAAAGTCTCATCCTGTATTTTGACTCCATTGTTCTGAGCTTACAGATTCTCTCCTGCTCCAAATATTTCTATTTCTGTTTCCTCCCTCAGCTATTTTAAGGGAAATCACTGCTTCAAAGAAAGAGAAAGAAGAGGGCTATTTATTTCCCTGCCTGTGTGTTTGACTCCTAGTTTGTCATCTCATTTCTTATATGGAAAATATCTGCAAAAAATCATGTTCATTACCCAGGAGTTTCCTGTATGCTCTTGGGAGGAAACCTCAAAACCCTCTCCATCGCTCCTCTTCTGAGGCAGCCTTGGGTACTTTGCTGTCCATCCAGACATCTTTAGAGAGACTGGGAAAAGTCTAGCTTGCTCCAAGACAGCCTCAGAAATTTACAGTGACCAGGCCCTTACATCAGAACATCAGAGTAACCTGGTTTTGCTGCACAGTCCATAATGTTAAGATCTAATATAAATCTCCCAAATCTGTGTGCTGTTATAATATTTATGTAATAAGTGATACCACATTTTTTGCATATTTTTGGGTGTTAGATGTGTATTTTCTGAAACAAGATGAAAACAAATATCCCAAGGTAGTATTCCTTAAAAAAGGAAAAGGAGGAAGTAGGCGAGGGAAGAGCCATATGATGGGCAAAGTGCTTGGGTCTGCTGACTGTTGGACCCTCCAGTGGTATAAACTGTAGAGAACTCTGATTTTCATTTTAGTCAAATTTTACTCCTTTTTGTAACCTGATAAAACACATCTACAAACTAAGCTATAACTTCATTAGTCTGTCAGTTGTAACAGAGTTTGAAACAAAACATGTGCAAAAGCAAATCCTTTATCGAATTGCTTGCATTTATAAAAGGTACATTTAAATTTTTTCATTGAATGATTCTGATTTAGGAAGCTTTTAGAAAACCGGCATTTTAAAACATGGGAGAAATCACTTCTTTCTACCATAATAAACCCCTAGAAGAGAATCTAGTTTTAGAAAAGCAAAAGGAGGCTTAAAACAGATAAGATCCAACGGAGGCTGTGTTGTGTTGTTTTCTTTTACTGAGAAAAGAACTTTGTTGAGGATGCATTTTGCAAGAAAGGACAAGGAATCAATTCAGTAGTCATAGAACCCCTGACTGGGAGTTAGTTTAAATATATGCTTGAGGCTTGCATTAACCAGTGATACTCTATTAAACAGCATATTTGGGTAGATTTGTGGGAAGCCCAAGATGGATTAGTGTTATGTTGACTTACATTCTTTAGAATAGGTCATATTAAGGTGCAATTCCAGGATGTTTCTTACCATGAGGAAAAAAATTAGGTTTAAAATGACCCATGGAAGAAAATGGTTTTTAAGTAACCTTTCTTAAACAGTTACATATATGCATATAAATGGAGCCTTCCTATATAGTGTTAAAATTCAGTTTTATATAAATGTAATTCTGAGAAGTTACACATTGAAGTACTCTACTGGGCTTCTCAATCTGATGTTACACTTAAAAATGAGAGACAAGAAATAGATGTTTGAGATCTGAAACAATTATAATGAACGTTTTATTTTATGTAGGCTCTTTACATTGTCCTTTTTATTATTTTCCTCTTAGGCTGAAAACCTTCTCCTTGATGCTGATATGAATATTAAAATTGCTGACTTTGGTTTTAGTAATGAATTTACAGTCGGGAGCAAGTTGGACACATTTTGTGGAAGCCCGCCTTACGCTGCCCCTGAGCTTTTCCAAGGGAAGAAGTACGACGGGCCTGAAGTGGACGTGTGGAGTCTCGGCGTCATTCTCTACACGTTAGTCAGTGGCTCCTTGCCTTTTGACGGCCAGAATTTAAAGGTATCAGCTAAATTTGATATTAATGTTCTATCCCCAAGCACAGTGATTTCATAAGCCAGTGATACGTGCTTTCTTTTGCTTTGTAAGGAACTGCGGGAGCGAGTCTTACGAGGGAAGTACCGTATTCCCTTCTATATGTCCACTGACTGTGAAAACCTCCTGAAGAAATTATTAGTGCTGAATCCAATCAAGAGAGGCAGCTTGGAAGTAAGTAATTTTTTCGACTCCATATTTAAAGTCTAACAATTAAAATATTCAAGGAACTACAGAGCATTATTTCAATAATTTTTCCCCACGTTTTTTAAGGAAAATTGCCAAACCATCTCATTTGCCTTTTATTTAGATCTGGAGAAAGTCACGTGATGCTTTCACTACTCAAAGGTTGTGCAGTAGGTTTGGCTAAAGACTCTTATTTCTTCTTTGTCCTGCAGTGAAGTCTTAAATGAAAACAACATCAAAACAGGGATAAAATTGACTTAGTTGAAGAAGAAGGAAAACCTAGTCTCTGTCACAAATTGCTTGGTCCAGTATAGAAACCTTGTATTTAGTAAGTACAGATATTTCAAGGATAAAAGAAGATAGTGAAATTTGAATCCAGTGAATACTTCATGGCTGTATCTGATAGTAAAAAATTTAATAGAACCTCTCAACATCAGTACAGAAAGTTTGCAAATATTTAAGTAGAACATATTGGAAACAGGTATTTCATTTCTTACCACACTGTTGTGTTGCCTACATACATTCAACATATGTGAGGTTATTTATAATAACAGACGCTGTTAAAAAAGTACTAAGTATGTTACAGCCAGTAACATCAGAGGTTCACATAACCAAAATGTCTAATCTTTTTTCCTTGTGACACTACAGTCAGAACAACTTATTAAGCTTTTTCCCATCTGTTTTTAGAAATATTTTAGCCTGTACTAAGATAATTTCAGAGATTCAGCATGTATTGTTCACTAGTATTCTTTGTCTTCATTTATTTGCCTTAATAGATAAGGTAGAAAATTCAGAGAATTAACCTCATTTAAACTGTACTTTTTTAGTGTAGCAATGGGGGCCTTCTGGCACGGACTCCATGCTGGTTAGGAGGCAGCCTTATAGTGAGCCATCCCTGTGTACAGAGCTCTCAGGTTAGTTTGGGCTTTGTAATTGTATTACCACAGTACTTTTCACTAAAAGATACAATATGATGTTTCGATGGAAGTTAAGGGATGGTGACTTCCATTGGGAAATTATTTTAAATGTTTTATATCAGTAGATCAATTATCAGATATGTTTTACTGAATTGTTTGTTTAAATGTGATTAGTTACTTCCTATGATTTTTGTGGGTTTTTTTCTTTGGGGGTCAAAGGATATGTTGTAATGTTTTAAAAGAGAAATCTGTGCAGTAAAAAAGCCCACTTTCATATTACCGCTCTTCTAAACTTACTTTCAACCATTATAATGGAAAATTGTGTGAAATAGTTATAATTGTTGACACTCATACAAGTTCTAAAATTTTATAGGAACATAAGCCTCCCTTGATCCTGCTTTATGACCCATTTTTATCATTGGAGCCAAGTTTACTTGAATGTCACTTAACAAAATGCCCAGAGTTGAGGCATCAGCTCAGCTAATGAGAGGAACAAAAAGACCATAAAGAACAAAAATTATTTGGGGGGAGTAGATTTTACAAATCTCTATGGACGATTGATAAGATGTGCTTCGAGTCTTAACTATGATTAATTTACAGTGGCCAAATATTTAAGTCTTTCATCCTTTGCATTAAAATATGAAGGATTAAAGTATGAATTCTCTGACTTGAATGTAAAAGCAAGTTATTATTACGAAAACATTTGCTCATCAGAAGCTCAACTTGATGTATTTGAATATAGTCTGGAACTTCCTGTTCCACCTTGTCAAAATTAAGTCTTCCAGCCATGGAACCATGAGTCTACGTTGGAAGTATTATCGTAATATTGCAGATATCACCATACAAAGGCTGGTCTGCTTCACAATTCCCAGAAATGGTTTTCCAGAGAAACCTGACACCATTGGAAAAAAAAAATAAAGATTTCTTTATACTAAATCTTAAGAAACTCCCCTTGAAATAACAATGATGTCGAAAATTATATTAGTCTTCACTTTTATTTTCATACCTACTTTATTATCAACTTTACAACCAAAAAATCCATAAAGTATAAAAAGCAGCTATTTTCAAAACACTTCAGTGTGTAAACATAAATTTTTATTCAGTAATAATGTTTTCATGTCATGTTGCATTCTTTTTTTTAAACTTAAATGTTTTTAGTACGTCCTCTTTGCTTTATCATGAGAGTGACCGCCTTCTCTGTCAGTAGCTATGTTGTTCTCCTTGGATTATGTATCAAAGTTTATTTAACTATTCTCTGCTTGTTCCACATGTGAGTTGTTCTCATCGTTTTTGCTAAAAATAATGTGATGTACTTTTTCCCTTTGGGATGTATGCTTGGATAAATTCTCCAGACAGTAATTACTCGGTCAAAGGGTATAAACAGTCTGCTAGGTCCTGTGTATCATTGCCAAAAGATTGTGTGTTAACTAAGGCATTTGAAGGTACATATTCTGCACAGCTTGTTTCAGTATTGGATAAAAATAGTTTCTAGTATTTGATGCCTTTATGGTAGTAATACAGTTTGTCATAATCGCTTTAATTTGTATTTCTTTCATTAGAGATAATGCTCAATATTTTTAATGAATAGGTTAAGTGTCCTTCTTCATATGTAAGCTTTCTGTGTCCCTAAACTACTTGTCTAAAGGAGTCTGGTTAATCAGCTTCATAGACTTGTATCAGCTTTGTACCTTTTGAGAGGAAATATTTCCCTGTTAATTCTCATATTTTAAGAAATGGAACTTGATGTTTTTTTTCGGTGTTACTTGAGTATCATGAGTTATTGATGAAACTCTAGTCTTCACTATGTAATTTGCTAATATTGAAGTTTGATTTAAAGAATCTTTATTTTAAATAATTTCACATTCTACTTGCTTGACCCATAGTTGCTTCTAGATCTAAACAGTTAATATATTTTTTTCAGGTTGTATATCTGAGTGCAGTCACCTCTTCCTAATTGTACTCATAATGGGGGGGACAGTATCACACATGGTTTTCAAAGGATTTGTGTTTTATGTTGTATGCTGGGTTTTTTCCTATTTATTTGAATATTGGTGTGTCTGGATTTTTTTTAGAAAGATACTGAAATTTTTTCCTGCTACCCCCTCTTTGTATATTCTTTCATTTTTCCAGTCCTTAAGTAAGATGGACTGTGTTACCTTTCAAAATAATACAAAATTTGAGCCTAAAGCAAAGTTCCTCATTATTGCCCTTTCTCCCTCATCTTTGGTCCTCCTCAAAAAGCATTTATTTTTACTTTTAACACCTTTTTCAGCCTGCTAAGATAATCTTTAAAATCTTGCTTGTGTCTGCCCAGTTCAAGTAACAGCAAAGCAAAAAACAATTAATAATAATAATAATCATTTTTCTAATGAAAATTTCTAAGTACAAATTCAGAAGCATATGGTATACTTTACAAAGGTTGAAACCATTTAAGAAAAATTATTTTCATCTGGCCAGCCTAAAGTCCATAATTTTTTAGTGTTGGACCTATGTGTAGGGTGTATATTTCCATTGGTCATTTGTTTAACTCTTTATAATTCATCTGAATCAATTATTTGTTAGAACTTTTCAGCAAATAGTCATTTCTGTTCAGTGACAGTGATGGCTACGGTAAACTTGCTTCAAGTTTGGAATCTTGTTGGACCTCTTGTTCCTCATGTTGAGATATCTCAAATGAAACTTGAAATGGACTAGTTTGTTCAACTGGTCTAGTGCAGTATGTTGGCCAGTGGTTTACACTGTGCCTGAAACCATCAGGAATAGGGTTGCGTGAACTCCGCGGTCACCAGCACCACCATTTTCTGGGGACACTTACTTCTCCCTTGGCTTTGAATGTTAACCCTGCGATTTCCATGGAGGAATTTTGAGTGGGCGTGAGGTTCACACACTGAAGACAGGGACTTCCGCATGCTTTTTCCTTTCCTCTATCCCTATTTTGTTGCTCTCTTTGCCTTACTCCTCTAAAAGAGCTTCAGATTTAGAACTAGTGGAGTTAATTCTGCTACTTTTTTCCCCTAAGCAGATCTTCTTTCTTCCTACTGTTACCTCCCATTCCTTTTACTGAAGGAAATTTTTCCTCAGATTATTTTTATTTTGCTTTGAAACACAACAGTTTTTAAGGAGACAAACTTTGCTATGTGGACTCGGCAACCCCCAGAGATCAGAACAGTTAAGACAGGAAAGCGAAACTGTTCTTTCTCTCATCACCGCCCAGCGGCCGTTTCTTTTCACTGTGATTTTCCACCTTCCCTGGGATCAGCCTGGCCTCAAATCTGATTTTGTGTGAAGACTAGCAGAGTCAGTGCTCCTTCTGTGTTCCTCAGATCGTTCCTTTCCCGGTGCTGTTTCTAAAATGTTGCTTATCTTCATTAATAAAAAGTAGCATTTCTCCATTGCCTATCAGATCAAGTTTAAATTCATCATCTGAGGATACCCACTTTATCTCCTGTTCTTTCATTGCATGTTACCTCTGTTCCAAGTCAAAGGAGAGGATGCCTCACCGTTCCCCCCTCACATCTGCCTTCACTTGTTCACCAGTCCAGATATTACCTATATTTGGAGAGTGAGTTCACCTCCTAACTTCTTGGGATTCCTTCCCTGAAAACTCCAGCCCACACTGCAAGTTACTCTTTTTCGTCTTTATTAATACTCACTGCTAATAGCACAATCCTGAACAGTTAATTCCATTGTGTATTCAAATATTTTCAGGTTTGGTGAGTAAATCTTATTTCCCCAGATAAAAGACAAATTACCTCAGGGTTTAGTCCACATATATATATATATTTTTCCTTGATGTGAACAGATAATAATGGTTGTGAAATGAGCACCAAATACACACCATTTAATTGAGAAGCATCAGAAAATTTGGATTATCTTAATTTTGCTTTTAATATTTGTCTTCCACTATCAAATCTGTTATTGCTCTTGTATTTTTTACTTAGGGATACTCTGTTCCTCCCGGCACCTGAGTTAAAATCCTCAGACACCTCTTGGATTTCATCCTTTCCCTCATTCTCAAAACGAATTTTGTTAGGAAGGGTGGGAGGGAGGGAGATGCAAGAGGGAAGAGATATGGGAACATATGTGTATATATAACTGATTCATTTTGTTGTAAAGCAGAAACTAACACACCATTGTAAAGCAATTATACTCCAATAAAGCTGTTAAAAAAAAAAAAAAACAACGAATTTTGTCATCAGGTGCTATAGATTGTGCCTCTTCAGGTTTTCTCTCTTCTGTTTCATCCTGTCCAGTTCAGTTCTCTGTTCTCTATCTCCTGGGCATTTTAGTGACTTCCTAAGCTGTCTTCTTGTTGTTAATCTCTTCTCTACATTTAATTTTACTCAAGGCTTCTGTCCAGGCTTATTTTAAAACACTGCCCTGTTCAAAAGCAACAAACAAGCATTTGTGCTGAGAAAGATAGTACAAGGCACAGTCTTTATCCTCAAGGACTTTAAATATAGTGAAGGAGCTGTGATAAAAGGTAGAATGTGATAACAGTCACAATAGGAAATATACAGAGTTCCATGGGAACACAGAGGAAAGACAGATGAGTAACACAGACAAAAGGTTTTATTCCTTCAGTCTACAAATATGTATTGGGCATTTAAGTGCTGGGTATGTTTAGGTGCTTGATATACAATACTGAGCAAATCAGATGCAGGTCATTCTTTGTTTGGGTTTATGGTCTAATTAACAGGTAAACACAAAATATTTACATAATGACAGGTTGCATAATTGTACACAAAGATCAGAGTACCATGAAAGACAGTGATAGAATGAGCCCAGATTTTGTGTGGACATTATAAGGCAGATAAAAAGGAACTTAGGTGGAAAAAATAGGGGGAAACATTCCAGGCAAAGGTCCTTATCTTCTACTCCACTGAGAAAACAGAAACCAGTAGTCATGAACTCTTCATTTCCTGCCACCGTACTCTTAACGGTACTGTCTGAACCCCACCCACCTCCTTAGTTCCCTGTTGCAGTGGAGAGGTGTCTTCTCTTGTGCAAGACTTACCCATTCATTCCGGTGCTGGATTTAGCACATGTGATGTGCCTTCTCAGTACCTTACTCCTTTCTCTTCTGTACCATCCTAACCTCCTCTGCTAACTCCTTTCCCTCAGCCTTTATCCATACCTAAAGAGCTTCTAGTTTTTTTTAAAAGGCATCCTTCAACCTCACAGTCCCCATCCAGTATTCTTTCTTGCTCCTCCCTTTCTGGCCAGACTTTTTAAAAAGTATCTCCACCGGCAGTCACCAGTTTCTCATCTGTCCATTTGCCTCTGTGCGTTACCTTCTGATTCCCATCTCCACCACTCGGAAGCTACCCTCAGTAAACTCACCTGTCTTTGTCGTAAACACAACAGATTACGTTTTTAGTTATCACCTTATTTGACAGGACACAGCTGCCTCCTCTTTGAAAAACTCTCACCTTGCCTTGCATGTCACTCTGTGCAGATTCTTCCTCCCCCCATTTACTTTTGGGATTACTTTTCTTTGCAGCCGTTACATGCTGGTAATGCTGGCATTCTTTAAGCCTCTAGTATTCATTCTCCCTCGATTCACTCTTCTGGAGAATCCCACCACTCTGTCCTCATCTGTTGGCTGCTTTCTAAATCTCCATCCCTAGCCCAGATTTCTCCTGGGCTTCAGAATAAACTAAGTGTTGACGGGACATGTCTGTTTGGATATGCCGAAGCACCTCACACTCAGTTTGTCTAAACCTGAGCTCCATCTTTCCCGGTCCACTCGACCTCTCTTCCCGAGTTTGGTGTCTCAGTGAATGGTATCAGCCTCTACTCAGTTGTCTAAACCAGAAGCCTCATCATCGCCTTCATTTTCCCTGAGCTCTTTCGTCTCTCCCCTCACTTCCAAGCACAGAGTTTTGTTGATTTTTACCAGCCAGATACTGAAAATGTCTTTCTTCCCATTGCCACTGCCTGCCCTTAGAGCGGGCTGGTATCTTCTCCCTCCTAGATTCCAGCGAAAGCCTCTTAGTGGATTTCTGAGTCTCCAGTGTTGAATGACTCTCCACACACTGGCCGGAGAGACTTTGCAAAATCACACTCTTCAAAGATATCCTTTATCCAATTGAAAGGAAGCTTCGTGATTTGGTCCCTATTAATTTTCCACCCTGCTCTTGCTCCGACACCCGCCTCGTGTAGTCATACTGACGTGCCGTCCCCCACATGCCCTGCTCGTTTGCCTAGATCACTCACAGGCTTTTGCGTCTCTTCCAATTCCTCCTGGCAGGATAACCTCTTACTTAACTCTTCCAGCATCTAACCTCCACTTACTTGGGATTCTACTATTTATAAATCTCATTCCATTGGTTATTATTTTCAAACTCTTAATATTGTGCTCTTACAGGGAGATCCGTTGAGTGCTTTGTGACCACCTAGAGGGGTGGGATAGGGAGGGTGGGATGGAGATGCAAGAGGGAGGGTATATGGGGATATTTGTGTACTATGTATAGCTGATTCACTTTGTTATACAGCAGAAACTAACACGCCATTGTAAAGCAATTATACTCCAATAAAGATGTTAAAAAATATATATTGTGCTCTTAAATTTGAGAACATCACTAAGGACTTAACTTCAGCTCATTTGAAAAAGCAGAAGTATTTATGTCTAGCTTATGTTTGTTAGTTTTCTTGTTTGCCCATTCTCATTCATCGTAATAATAACAAACATTCAGAGAGCTGCCCCAAAAATGTTAATGTGTTGATAAAAGGACAGTTAGATCCCGTTGTTTGTACTGATGTGTTTGTGTGGAGAGGTGGGGTTTGTTACAGATTTGGGTTTTTTTTTTTAATTTATTTTATTGAAGTATAGTTAAGTTATAATGTGTTATGTTATAGATTTGTTTTAAACATTTTTCAAGACTTCCATTTTTAAGCACTCTCTGAGCTTCCACCTCCATATATTTGTGCAGTCCAGCTGCAGAAGTGAGTAAAGTTGTCAAGGACTAGATGGGCTGGAATACAGGGACTGGTTCCAGGAACCTCCGTGGATGTTCAAGTCCCGTCTATAAAATGGTGTGTAGTATTTGCATATAACCTGTGCACATTCTCCCACATACTTTAAATCATCTATAGATTATTATGACACCTAATACAGTGTAAGTGCTATGTAAATTGTTGCTGGTATGTCACAAATTCAAGTTTTGCTTTTTGGGACTTTCCGGAATTTTCTTTTTCTGAATAGTTTCTGTCTATCGTTGGTTGAATCTGAGGATGCTAAACCCACAGATACGGAGGGCTGACTGTACTGTGTAGCTGTCCTAAGTGGTTCATCATATTCTTTGAGGATTTTTATCATTCACCATGCAACCTAGGAAATTCTGCCAGCAACAGAATTTTCCTTCTGCAGATGCTGCTGCCTGATTACTGTCTAGGCTTCTGCCAGACATACTATTTGGGAGGAGGCAGATGAGGAACAGGAAGGACTTTGATATTTTGGAAAATCATGTGGCAGGAATTTACAGCTCTGCTTTGCAAAATTTATTTTCTCCTGATGTGCACCCTCCCTGACACTTTTACTTTATTTATTTATTTTTATTATTTTTTTTTTTTTTGTGGTACACGGGCCTCTCACTGTTGTGGCCTCTCCCGTTGCGGAGCACAGGCTCCGGACGCGCAGGCTCGGCGGCATCATGGCTCACGGGCCCAGCCACTCCGCGGCATGTGGGATCTTCCCGTACCGGGGCACGAACCCGCGTCCCCTGCATCGGCAGGCGGACTCTCAACCACTGCGCCACCAGGGAAGCCTCACTTTTACTTTATTGATGAATGATCACTAAAGACTTGGTGATAGCATTGTTATTTTTTAAATTTGTAGTGAGTCTACTTTTATTTAAATTAGTTGGATAATGTACCTAAATTACCATTGCTCAAAGTGGTTATAAGAAGTAAGTATGGGTCTATCCATCAGACATTTAGATTGTTCCTGCATCTTGGCTATTTTGAATAACACTGCAGTGAACATGGGTATGAAATATCTCCTCAGGATCCTGTTTCCCCTTCTTTTGGATAGGTACCCAGAAGTGGGGTTGCTGAATCATATAATAGTTCCATTTTTAGCTTATTGAGGAACCTCCTTACTGTTTACCACAGCAGCAACGCCATTTTACAGTCACATCAACAGCGCACAAGGGTTCCAGTTTCTTCGCATTCTCACCAACACTTGTTATTTTCGTTTTTTTCAACACTGGCCATCCTGACAGATACAAAGTGATATCTCATTGTGGTTTTGATTTTCCTGATGATTAGTGATGTTGAGCATCTTATATGCTTGTTGGCTATTTGTATATATTCTTTGGAGAAATATCTATTCAAGTTCTTTGCCCATTTTTTTAATTGGGCAGTTTTTTGTTGTTACTGAGCTATAGGAGTTCTTTATAGATTCTGGATATTAACCCCTTATCTGATATATGGTTTGCCAGTAGTTTCCTCATTCCATAGGCTACGCCCTCTGGGTTGCCTTTTAACAGCCCCGGACTGACTGTTGTTTCACAGTCTCAGCTTAAATTGGACTCTGGTAATGCACAGCAACGTCTGTTTTCACCCTGATTCTTACTAATTCCTAATTCCAGGCTTAAATCTTGATTGTTCTCTCTTCCCATATTCTCTGAACTATATTGTCATTACTGACTCTGATTTCCATTTCCCATGATCTCTTCTTTCCTAATGTTTTAGTAAGTGATGATTTTTAAATTACAGGTATATATTTGGTAGAAGACCAGGAAAAAAAATCTCTTCATTAATCTCAAATGTAAAAATGAAGCAGAGGTTAAAATCAGTGGGCTTTTATATTAAAATTTTCAAATGTGAAAATATTCCTTTTAGAGGAGCATAGACAGCAGGCAGTATATTTTGAGTCAGTTCATTTGGTGAGTGTGTGGGGTGATGGTTAGAGTTGTCATAAGATATATAAGTATGTCCCCAAATCTTACACCTCTTGTTGACCTGCTAATCAAGCTAGAAACAGTAACTTTAGTTTGAAAACATCACGATTCTTGTTGACTGAACCAGTAAGTTTCACATTTACTAAAAATGAGCTAATATAAGTGGTTGAATGTTCTGATTGGCCAAACATAATGTAGAGTTTATTTCCTAGCAAATAATGAAAGATCGATGGATGAATGTTGGTCATGAAGAAGAAGAACTAAAGCCATATGCTGAGCCTGAACCAGATTTCAATGACGCAAAAAGAATAGGTAAGTATTTAAGTACTGTGAGAGGGGTGGTCCCTAGGCTAAAAGTGAGAGTCCTTTGGTCTACTAAAATCGTGTTTAAAATGTAAATGGGAAGCAATTTTTATTTGAAAAATACTTGCTTTATCATCTTTTCTTTCTCCAGATATACACTAAACATTGCAAAATTCAAGTTCCTTATTTTGTTCTCATATATTATAATCTAAACCAGTTGTTGGCAACAGTGATATAAAAATTAAGATAATGTAGGTAAACCTCATTCTTTTCTTTCAGCAATTCCTAACGGGAGGAATGACTGATTTAAGAATCAGCACTGATCCGACTGATAAATATCAGCAAAACGTAGCATGTATTTTAACCAAAAGCGTAGAGGCCCTGAGTTAGAGGGAGGAACACTTTGGCTCCCCCTGTCTCAGCAGGGTCCATCCTCCCACACCCAGTCAGTGCTCTACTCCCAACCGGTTCCCTCTCTTCATTCCCAGAGCCATCAGCAACTCACAGTTGAGTCATCTCCTGTCTGGCTTGAAGGCAGAATGGCTGAGGAGGGGCGTTGTGTAGGGTGTTAGGAATCTGATCAGAAAGAACTGTGGGATTCAAGCCTTCCAAAGAGTAAAGCAGAAATTGTTAAGAGATGAGAGAAACCACTCCATGAGCGGCTGAGGGTGTGTCGAGAGAGAGAAAAGGTGTTCTGTGTGTGTCACAGAGAGACAGATGCTACGTGGAGCTGGATAAAGGAGCTCAGCTCAAGGATGTGCTGGGCAATGAGAAATGGAGTAGCCTGTGAATATATTAACCCACAGTGTAGATAATTTCTGCATGAAAAATTGGGGATGTACAGTATCTGTAACTACACGGTGTCTGTATATTAGTAATCCAGAAGTTTTACAATTAAAGTTACACTTTAAATGTTCAGAATTCAGTTTTCATATCCGATGTGGGCAAACTTGCCCATTTTTGTTGGTTTCTTTACTAAAATAAACCCATTTTCAGAAAATTTGAATTTTGTTGTTTTTTATTTCTAGACATCATGGTCACCATGGGTTTTGCCCGAGATGAGATAAATGATGCCTTAATAAATCAGAAATATGATGAAGTCATGGCTACTTATATTCTTCTAGGTAGAAAACCACCTGAAGTAAGTTTTTCACCTTTTCAGATTAATGTGAATTATTTCTTGAGCTAAGTCACAGCTAAGTATAGATATAATGTTGGCAAATATATTTTAGGTTGTATCAAAAATAATACAAAGACCCTAACATTCTTATTTATCAGAAGTCAAAATCCAAGTTGCTGAGTTGTGAACTCACCTTATTTCCGAGTACTGAGAGATTCTGTTTTGAAAGAGCAGGCATAGTGCCTTGCTTAGCTCTGAGAGGCCCTGTTCACAGTCACGTCTTTGAGAATGGCTCTGGCAGCCCAAGTGCAACAGCCCTGCCAGAGGCAGCACGGTTATTTTGGGTGGGCAGAAAAAGACAGCAACTGAAACAAAAGGAGGTGACAGCATTGAAAACAAAATGTATAGGTGGGAACCCAGGAAAAGGTTTTTTGGTGATATATTTTGCCTTGTAGAGTGTCAAGTGTTTTGATACATTCAGTTGGAAATTCTCAAGGCCAGTTGAGGTCTATAATAGAGAGAGCAAGGAAGTCACTCTCTGCCAATTGTGATTGAACCTTTGATGATCCTTTGGGACAGCAAAATATAAAGGTATAAATCGAGAGTCAAAAACAGCCCAGAGCTTTGACAGTTGGTTGAAAATTAGACATCTGTGGGAGGCATTTTGTAGAGTAGGATGAAATTATTTATAATTAGATAGTAACTATTAGTGAATCAGTACATTCAGCTGACATTTATTGAACCTACTCTGTACCGGAAACTATGCTAAGTACTGGAATAGAAAGGTTGGAAGGTCTCTGCTCTCAAAGAGCCGTCAGTCTAGAGGGGAGAGAATCGGTCCACAGTGTGGTACAGTGTGGAACGTGCTCTGATTAGGGGGATGTACAAGATACTCAGGGACATAAGGGGACAGGCACCCACAACAGGCCAAGACATGTAAGAGGTTGAATTAACAGTATTTGATAACCTGTTGGAAATGAAGGATAAGAGACTCTCAGATTTCTAGCATAGGTGACTGGTTTTGTAAGATGTATTTGCCAAGATAGGAAAAGAGTGAACCTTAGTGGGAAGATGGGAGGTTTGTTCAGTTCCGGGTGGTTGAATTTGAGATTCCTGTTGGTTGGAGCTGTTCAGTAGACATTTGGATATAAAGATCTGGATCTGAAGGGAATGAGTTGAGTAGCATGAACAGATTTGGGATTCATCATCAGAGGGCCACACAGTAATGTGCCAGGAACTGTTTTAAGGACTTTACATGTATTAATTCATCTAATCCTCTCAGTGACCCTACCAGGTAGGTACTACTATAGCGGAGGAGAGGGATCTTCAGTAGAGATGCTAATAGCTGAGGAAGTGGCATCAAAGAAGCCAAGGCAAGAGAATTTTAAGAGGTGGGAAATAGTCCAAATGGTAATCTCTAAAGTCTCTGAACTGTCTCTACCTAGGTTTTAGATTTCACTCCTGAGATCTGTAATTTTCCTATTAATTTAAGTATAAAGGAAACACTAATTTTATTAGCATACAACCCAGCCCGTGCATGAATTAAAATGAAGTTTGAATTGCATTGAATATAAATGAATGAAGCTACTGTAAGTAGTAAGAGCCTGAACTTTGGAACCAGGGTCACTGGGTTTGATTTCCCACCCCTCCCCCACCCCAGCACAGCCACTAACTAGCTGTGTGACTTAGGCAATTAATTTCTCTGTGCCTCAGTTTCCTGATCTATAAAATGAGGATGACAATAGTACCTATCTCTTAGGGTCACTGAGAGGGTTTAAAGGAATTAATACTTCTCAAGTCCTCAGAACAGCTCCTGGCACACTACTATGTGCTCTGTGTTAGCTGTTATCTATTAAAATTTTCATCATCAGTATTTCTCTGCTCTTTATCATTAGCAACTTTACATATGAATTTCGATTTCCCATTAGAATGCCAGTGATTCAGTCAGAAGTTTGCTGGCAACAAAATACTTCTTTGTTACAGAGAGAGGGAAAGTGTATCAATCCCCAGTACACCATGCTTAGCTCTAAGCAGATGCAATTTCTTGATCAGAGTCAATAAACCAAATTTTGTTCTGTAAATGTGGTGGAGAAAGCAAAACAAAAGAAAAAATGTGTGTGTGTTTGTGTGTGTATGAAGTTGAAATTTTAGATTTCATCCTAAGTTTGAATCTCAACTATACCTGAATTCAAATCCCAAAGATGTCTCTTGAATCTCTTAACCTCAGTTTTTCCATCTAAAAAGTACAGGTTAATAGATCATAGGTTTGTTGTAATAAATAAACAAAGTAACATATATAAAAAGTTCAGCATGGTGGCTAGTATATAATAACCATTCAATAATTGGTAGCTATTATTTGGACCCAGAAGGACCAAAGCGATTTGTGCAAGATAACAGAAGATGACATGTACTTGTGAAACGATGTTGTATCCAGTTCTCTCCCTTCCTGTTTGCCAACTTTCAGTTCTGTATCCAAACTTTCGAATTTTCTTAGTTCTGATTACTCCATGTACGACTTGGAATAGCTTAGAAAAATCAAGCGTGCATGTTGTTTCTATGAACTTTTTTTAATTTTAAAATGCTGGTGGTCTTTCTTCTTATAGTTTGAAGGTGGTGAATCATTATCCAGTGGAAACTTGTGTCAGAGGTCACGGCCCAACAGTGACTTAAACAACAGCACTCTGCAGTCCCCTGCTCACCTGAAGGTCCAGCGGAGCATCTCAGCAAATCAGAAGCAACGACGCTTTAGTGATCATGGTGGGGGAAAGTCAGATATGTGGAAAGACAGACTGAGTCTGCCCAGACTTGCATTTTTTGTTAAGCATTATACAGTTCACATGTTTATGTTCTTGTATCATTCCCAGTTATCACAGCTTTATATTATTGAATGATAAATATAATCCTGTTTTCAGGGGCTGACCTAATTTTTGTAATCAAACAGTTTAATCTTCGTTCAGAGTGTAAAGTATGCAAATAAAGATATTTTTAATAGAGTTTTTGTTCGTTAGAAGAAAATATGTCAGTTGCTCTTCAGCTAATTATGCTTTTTAAAAAATTACAGCTGGTCCATCCATTCCCCCTGCCGTATCATATTCCAAAAGGCCTCAGGCTAACAGCGTGGAAAGTGAACAGAAAGAGGAGTGGGACAAAGACGTGGCTCGTAAACTTGGCAGCACAACAGTTGGTTCAAAAAGTGAGATGACTACAAGCCCTCTTGTAGGGCCAGAAAGGAAAAAGTCTTCAACTATTCCAAGTGTGAGTAAATAGTCTGGCAAATTGCAATATGCTGTAGTTATTTGTTGTCAGAATTTTTTTGTTTAAAGATTTTAAAAAATTTTATCTTTTCTTTTCAAGTTTAAAAATATTAAAGTGAATTATACACTTAAAGAACGTGCAAAGGGGGCCAAGCTTCTAATAAATGCAATTTAAGAACAAAAACTGTGAATGCTTAAAATAACATTTAACCTTACCACAAAACAGTACATTAAACTTTCCTGCCTCAGTTTTCATGTTTGTAATATTTACTTGATAGTATATTGGTGCATTTAATTTTATGTTTACAAATAAACTGTTGAATGAAGGCAGACTACAACAATAATTACTTTATAGAGTTAGCTCCCATTATCCACTTAAAACAGCAAACTATAGAAATTATATAATGGGAGCTGGGAGATAGATTGAGACGTCCCCCTATAAGACAGCAGCAGAGAATAAAGAGAAAATATAAAAGAAAACTAAGATATACAAAGGATAGAAGTAGAATTAGTGACATTTAGGAAATAGGAGTATAGAAAGGAAAAGGGGCAAAATGAAAGGGAGAAAATATTTGAAGAAGAAATAATAATTTAAAAAGATGGAAAACTTCATATTAAAAGGTCTCAAAAGGGAAAACAGAAGGAAGAAGGAAAACCTACTCCTGGGCTCATTAAAGTGGGATATATGGATACCAAAAGCAAAGAGGAAAAACTTCAAAGGTCCCAGAATGAGACAGCAGGTGACCTTAAAAGGAGCAAGATGCAGACTGACATCTGATTTCTCAACAGTAAGATGGATGCAGGAAGATAAATGGATAAAAAAAATATATATTTTTAAAGTATCAAAAGAAAAGCACATTGAACACAGAATTTTATACCCAACCAAACTGTCATTTAAACATAAAGGTACAATAAGCATATTCTTATGAGTAAAGTGCCTCAACTCTTGTGATACAGTGACCCATTTGAAAACACTGTACTGTTTGAGGAAGTACTCTTACAGTAAGAGAAAGGTATGTCAAGTTTTGCCATAAAATATATGAGAATTGAAAGCAATCAACTAACTTATTAAAGTATGTATGTGGTAACATACACAAAAAAGAAAAAAAATAATGAAAATTCAGAACCAAAATTCTGAATAATATCCAGGAAGTGAGGATAGGGATAGAAATTAAAGGAAAAAGCATATGCCTTGGAAGGGAAGGTAGGGGTAAGGGTAAGAAATCGGTACAGTTGGCTCTCACTGTCCATCCGTGTTTGGTTGAACCTGAAGACACGGGACCTGTGGATACGGAGGGCCAACTATACTCAGCCACTTTATATAAGGGACTTGAGCCTCCATAGATCTTGGAATCCGCAGGGGGTCCTGGAGCCAATCCCCAGCGGATACTGAGGGACAACTGTAGTGATAAGCAAAAATAAATTCAGGAACTTAAGGGCAAGAAATATAAGGACAAAACTAAAATGGATAACTTTTAAACCAACAGAAGAAAAGGAATTGAGTTAGCTTATGGAAAGTAGGAAAGGAGAGAAAAAACATAAAGACACTTTAAATAGAAACATGAAATAAGGTACCAGGAAGCCCAGCATAACCTTAATTGTAAATGGGTTAAACTCCCCAATACCCATTGTCTTACACAGTTAATGGAAACCATATTTTTTTTTTAAAATATGTGATTTGATCATCACCTTCTGGTCTATGAAACAGATGTACATAACCACTTTAAGGATGAATGGATACAGACACTTACATTCCAGCTGGTCTGTTTGGAAATGATTTAACTATAATAGATTTAATACATTTTTTATAAGTAGTTTTTTAGACAAGTCATCATTTCCTCTTATCTAAACATCAACTAGAGGACAGTTTCCAGAGTGTCATCACCCCATATAACAGAAAGAAAGAATTCCATCCCCTATTTCCTGCTACTCTGCTAGATTACCTGTCATTCAACTCAACTTGGTCATATTTTCCCATGAATATTCTCAGCTGTTTCCACCCCTGTCTTTATGCAGTGCTCTTGCTTAAAGTTCCCCCTGCACATTATGAAAATCCCATTTCTATAGATCATTTCCAGTCCTGCCTCCTGGATGGAGCCTCCTAGGACTGATGTTCCAAAGTGATCTTGTTGGCCTTTCTGATTGCTGGACCACGTTATTTAGCTCGTAGCTATGTGCTGCCTTGCATTGTTCACTGTTGTTTCCCCATATTTATGTTCTCCTGTTACACGCTGACACGGTAGCTTCCTCAGAATCATTAGTGATCACGCGCATAGTGGGTATTCAAAGCATATGTAAATTTTAAAAAGGCATAAAAACTAAGGCATTGGTTTAAATTTAAACTATGCCACACTTACTTATCTTTTTTTTTTTTTTAAACATAAGCTAAAAGATTCTGGTAGAGAAATTCTTCTCTTAGCCACTTAGTATTAGCATCACTGCCATCAAAGGGACAAGGCCAGGGAGGCAGCTTGTGAGGATCAGAAACCTGGAAGGCACAGTTTTGAAGGAGAAACTGTTCACCCGTCACACTTTGAGAAGGAAAGTAATGTTACTGAAGACAGCCAGAAACGTTTTAGAGATCTCCACAGGATGTATGGTAGCATGACCTGACAAGGAATTTGTTCAAAATTAGGTTACTCATGTGACAGTTCACCCAAAACAGTGAAATTATCAGAAGTGAATATTCTTATATTGCTACATTTGGTGCCCATGGGATAATTTTACAGACTTCTAGTAATATCTTGGTGGTTTTATACTTTTCCAGGATTTTTCCCTATTTTCTGTTATTTATTTACAGGATTTTTCCTCTAAATTTTTTTAAAATAAATGCATTCGTGCATTCATTTTTGGCTGCACTGGGTCTTCGTTGCTGCGCGCGGGCTTTCTCTAGTTGCAGCGAGCGGGGGCTACGCTTCGTTGTGGTGTGTGGGCTCCTCATTGTGGTGGCTTCTCTAGTTGTGGAGCACAGGCTCTAGGCGCATGGGCTTCAGTAGTTGTGGCACACAGGCTCAGTAGTTGTGGCTCGTGGGCTCTAGAGCGCAGGCTCAGTAGTTGTGGCGCATGGGCTTAGTTGCTCTGTGGCATGTGGGATCTTCCCGAACCAGGGCTCGAACCCGTGTCCCCTGCATTGAAAGGTGGATTCTTAACCACTGCACCACCAGGGAAGTCCTCTCCTCTAAATTTTTAATCTCCAGTTAAACCTCCTCAGTAGTCTATAGGAGCAAAGTAGGAAATAATTAAATGTTCAAAAATTAGGGATTTATTAGTTAAAAAAACACACTGTATATCTGTGTAGCTGAAAAGAGGAAGTATTCCCAGGGTGGCACTGCACACAGTGTTGGTGTCCTCAGCTGGGCCTGCCTGTGACCCTGGAGCTTTGGTCTCTTAACATCACCAGTGGCTGTGGGGTTTTCCCCAGCAGGTGCAGAAGGTTCACCCACAGGCTTCCAGGTGGCCTTCCATCTTCAGGGCCCCAGGTTTCCTGTTTGTAATGATAGGGTGGGGTGTCTCTCGTGCATAGTCCCCTCAAGCTGCCTGTGCCACTGTCCTGGCCTTCTCCCTATCACCAGCTTACAAAGGCATGAATAAAACCCAGCTTTTTCCAAACAGTTGTTCACCACTGCTGTAGGACAGTGAACTAAGAAAACTGTGCGATGCTTGCTGTGCTTTGCCTTTTATTCCTACAAGGGAGAGGGGTGGGAGATAGAATTTGTTGATATAAGATTCTGATAAATTAAAATTCTACCACAGATGTTTTTCAGTTATTTGCAGCTTAAATTCACTTCTCTTGATTTTCCACAAATACAGTTAGAATATTTTAATGTGTTTTTTTTCCTTCTTAAAGAACAATGTGTATCCTGGAGGTAGCATGGCAAGAAGGAATACATACGTCTGTGAAAGAACCACAGATCGATACACAGCACTGCAGAATGGAAAAGACAGCAGGTAACTGTCACAGTGACAGGCAGGGCTACCTTTGTCATTGCTTTGCATTAGGGCTCTGGGTAAAACTCCTGTCGCTGAATGGGTCAAGACGAAAGGAAACACGAAACAGCTAGTTAGACTGCAACCAACCATTCTTACTAAGGCACCTCCTCACGTGTACCAGAATGGAGCAATGGAAAAATGTTTAGGGAAAACAGGAGATAAATGTCTTAACCTGTGACTTTTCTGAATAAAATACGCTAGTAAATAATTCCCTATAGCAAAACCTGTCATAGCATCCTAATCTGATCTTCATTATTTGAGCCTTACTCTTTTATACCCTTGCTGCTTCCTTCTTATCTTCTTCCTTCCCACCCACCCCCTATCAAGTCATCATTATATCCAAAGAATGAAGGCTTTGTTTTCCTTCCTCTAAAGAAATGTGGCCATCTCAACTGATCATTGAGAAGCATACGGTTCTCGAAGGGTTTTATTTTAAATAGTGATAAATCATATTTTATTATTTAAAAAATCTAAGTTCTTTTCATCGTGTGAGTTAAGGACTGCTCATCAGTATATGACAAAAGGACAGGGGGAGTCTTTTCTAATAAAATTCCATCTAGTTCCATCCCTAGTCATTTCAGCAAACTTGACAGACCACTCTTACACTTGTTTCCTCTCAGTTAAGAGGCATTT
The DNA here is from genome assembly GCF_937001465.1 of Orcinus orca. Taxonomy (NCBI): domain Eukaryota; kingdom Metazoa; phylum Chordata; class Mammalia; order Artiodactyla; family Delphinidae; genus Orcinus; species Orcinus orca. The sequence continues at coordinate 14,303,610 of NC_064559.1, read as the reverse complement.
AAAGTAAATGTTATTATAAGGCATAGAAAGGTAAATGAATCCTCCTTGGACCTAAGATCCTTCAGGCTAGAAAGGTTGTTGGGAATTGATTTCTAACTTACTCTTTTTCCTGTACTAAATCCTAATCTGCAGCTCCTTTAGTCTATAACAGTTTAACCTATTGATTAAAGAGATGAACTAAAAGTGTTTTGATGATGTTTCCAGAGATAGGATTTTTGCTACAATTATGAATTCTTATTGAATAGCGGACAGTGAACCACAGCAACACGTCACATGCAACTGTGATTGCTGGAAAGTGAAAACTGTCTGTAATCATAATCATTTTATCCATAAAAATAATGTCATGCTTTTCAGATTCACATGTATAGAACAAGAGTGTGTGAGATCTTTTCCGTGGAAGGTGGTGGTAAATTCCCCCTGTACACTTTTGACAAGAATATTGTTGTTAGTAATAATAACGCTAATGTTGATTTCTGAGTGTTTCAGTCATGAAAGGTATTAGTCAATTTAGACTTTTAAAAATCTAGTTCTTAAATTTTAGTAAACTGTAGTTTTTCTTCTTTTTTACATTCCACGGTCTTCTCGACTGTCTTATGTTGAAAGCCTCACGGAGATGTCCGCGAGCAGCATATCCTCTGCAGGCTCTGCCGTGGCTTCCGCTGTCCCCTCAGCACGACCCCGCCACCAGAAGTCCATGTCCGCTTCTGGTCATCCTATTAAAGTTACACTGCCGACCATTAAAGACAGCTCTGAAGCTTACAGACCCGGGTAACATGCTGGTTGCATCTCATTTTGTTTGTCGTTAAAAAGAGTTTTAAAAAATGTTGCACCATACAAAAATACAAGATAGCCATCCCATTACGAGCTTTTCGAAGATTCACTGTTTGTGGCAGAGGTAAAGTTGAATTGTACCATAAACTTACTACATCCCCTAGCAGTTATCAGAAATGTTGCTTACAATTTAAATCATTTTCTGGAGGAATTTTCTTCAAGGATTTTGTTTTAAATCTCTCCATAAAGTAAAGAGTTGTTGCCAAATTTATCATTCAGTTAAATTGAGTTTTTATGGTTTAAAAACAAACAAGCAAAACCCCACGAGACTAGGGGTTGAGACCTCGTTAATCTTCTCGGCTCTGGCCAGTCACTAGTTCTTAAGAAGAACTTTTAGTTTTCCTGTCAGTGATGAAACAGATGATCATGAAGAGCCCTTTCACTTATAAAGTTAAATGACTATTTTTCTGATATTTCTGTATGTTGAGATTTCTCAAATTCAGGAAAATGTTTGATAGTGAGATTTGTTAATCACAGTGGTGGTGTCCTGTAGTAGCATTTGCTATCACTGAGGCCGAAATTATAAATAGGAAATGAGCCTTCAATTCAAAGGCTTTTTGATAAACAGTAAAATCTGTGTTCTACATTGCCGGATGGTTTTAGAGAATAGTTAAAAAAAAAAAAAAATTTGCATGCAGTGCCCCTTGTCTGGCATTCCTGCTACTGAAGAGTGTTTATCTTTGTATCCCCGTTTCAGTAATTTCTTAATTGTTAGTAACTAAATTTTTATAAAAGGCATTTAGTTTGAATCTGAAATGTCATCCGTCGCTGGCGATAACAGTAATTGCAGTCAACCCATGCATCACATCTGTGACGGGAAAGAATAGAATAGGGCCGAATAAAAGTAGCCGTGGCAATTTTCTTCTGGTTTTTAGCGTGAGTGAAACCTTTCTCTGCCAGTATTCTGAGAGATACGTCTCAATGTGTCCCAGCAGTACCGCCCAGCGCGCGCCCGCTACTTCCCCGTCTGCTCACAGTATCAGCACCACCACCCCTGACCGAACCCGCTTCCCCCGGGGCAGCTCCAGCCGCAGCACCTTCCATGGGGAGCAGCTCCGCGAGCGCCGTGGCGCTGCCTACAACGGGCCGCCCGCTTCCCCCTCGCATGAAACGGGGGCATTTGCACACGCCAGGAGGGGCACGTCAACTGGTATAATAAGCAAAATAACGTCCAAATTCGTCCGCAGGTCAGTACCAACATATTGTGGTGTTTTCTGTCCTCTAGGAATTAACAAAGAAGATTCGTTGTTTTCTTCAGTCTCTACAGTGATTTTCCAAAATGGTTTTATGACATTTCATTAGACATGCTCTTTTACAGAAGTTGGAAGAAAAAGATCAAGGAAGACATAAAGTCTGTTCCCTTAAGGAAAAGACAGAAAAACAAAAGAACAAAATGAGAATTTAAGAATACTATAGAATAGAGCAGAAAGAGCAAAACTTGACATCGAAAATGTGTGTTCAAACAAAGAGTATCCCCTACTTAAAAGCCTTGATTTAGAAAAAGGAATTAAATATGGCTTTACCTTTATCCTTCAAATAGTATTTCTTAAGAATACTCTTCAATTGCTCACTAATAATATATATATATATATCGTTTACCTTTTATTCTTCCTTATAAAAAGCCTACGTATTGGAATCACAGAGATTACTTATGTAATTTAACATCATAAAATCCTAACATCAGAACACGGTAAACACAAAACGAATGCAAGTGTAGTAACCTAATCCAGTAGAATAATGAAATTGTACCCTTTTCTAAAAATTAAGCGTAAGTGGGTAATACACATTGATTATACAAGTTGCTGAACACAGTGCAGGTTGACGTAAGTTTGGTGTGCTGTCAGGTCCTACTAAAAGCCCATGAAAGTCCCGTATGAACCAAGCCCTGTGCCAGGTGCTGAACAGGATTCAAAGATAAAGAGACAGCATCTGTGCCCTGAAGGTTCGGACAGCCCCCAAAGGATCAGACTGGACACCACCAGCCATGATATACAATGAACGTGAACAGAAAGGAAAGAGCAGGCAAGGCACTGTGGGGTTCCTGACTCGGGAGGGAAGCTCAGGCTCCGTAGCAGGCAGTTGTTTGAGGAAATAAGAAGTTATGGGTAAGAAAGTTTTGTACTTGCAGCAAAAACAGTACTTCAGTACTTAATTTTCCATGTTTTTAGTGTTCCTAGGATTTCAGATAGCGCGTGTGGAAAAGAGCAGCAGTGTCCTTAGCCTCTCACCTTTCCTTGGAGCTGTTTATAGACTCTGTTCATGGATCAGTTTGCCCAAGATCACACAGCTGAATGTATTACTTTAAACATAGCCCCATGCAACACCCATTTCTAACCGGATCAGTCTGAGATTTTGTACCGCTTGGGCAGTTACCATGACACATCGACAGAGAAAGACCTGAAAGCGCCCCCGCAGAGTCAGCATGACGGTGGGACAGGAGTGCTGGCCGGCCGTCAGCAGGGTAGTAGTTAGGTTATCAGTAGTTGGAATTTAGCTGACAATTTAAATCCATTTTTAAAATCCGGTACTTTCTCCTGGTTAATCCACGATTAATTTTAAGGTGAAGAAAAACAGGGTTTGAGTTTAATGCTTGATTACTAACTGTACATTGAGCATTGTGCAAAATATTGCTCTTCACTTTGCGATAAAAATTTAGATTCTAGAGGGAATGTAGTAAGGAACACCAGACAAGAAGATTGCCATGTAGGCATTCAACAAATGTGAAGACCTACTACGTGCCGGGCCCTCTAGCCAGCAGCCCCTCCATTCCTGCGAGTCGCTGATGGTCTCACGACACTCCACAAAGCTGAAACCTTTTCCTTATTTGGCTTCCACCCTCTCGGGCTCCTCCCTATCCCTTCTCAGGCTCCTTTGCTCGTTCTTTCGGGTCTCTTTGCCCTTCCCCCTGACCTCTAAATGCCAGCCTACCCCAGGGCATGGTCTTTGGACACATTCTCTTCTCTGGTTATCCTCACTCTCTTGGTGATCTCACTCAGGCCCATGACATGAAACTCCATCATGTGCTAACAATCCCAATTTAGATCTTTAGCCCAGGCCGCTCCTCGGAAGGGCAGACTCCCGTATCCAGTATTCTGCTCTGCCTCTCCACCTCATTGTGTAACAGACTCTCAAACAGAACCTGTCCAGATTTCAGCTCCCGCTTCTCTTCCTCAAACTGTCCCCTCTCCTCCTTTATCATTTTAGGTAACGACGACACCATCCTTCTGGTTGCTCAGACCCTGAGCCTGGATTATCCTTCACTCCTCCTTTCTTCCTACCACATGTCAGTTCCACGAGCGGTTGTGTTGGCTCTGCCTTCACGACAGTTCCAGGATTTAGCTGCTTCCAGCACTCCTACCACTGCCTTCACGGTCTAAACCACTGTTGATATTCCACGTCCTCACAGGTCCCCTAGCTTCTGCCCTTGTCCTCCTGTTCACAACAGTGTAAGTCCTCAATTTAAACTCCTCAGCTTGGGGCTTCCCTGGTGGCGCAGTGGTCGAGAGTCCGCCTGCCGATGCAGGGGACACGGGTTCGTGCCCCGGTCCGGGAGGATCCCACATGCCGCGGAGCGGCTGGGCCCATGAGCCATGGCCGCTGAGCCTGCGCGTCCGGAGCCTGTGCTCCGCAACGGGAGAGGCCACAACAGGGAGAGGCCCGCATACCGCAAAAAATAAAAAAATCCTTAGCTTGCTTTTCATCTCACTCAGAGTGCAGTTCAGAGCCTGCCAGTGGTCTCCATAGTCTGGCCACCCGTTCCTGCTCTGACCTCATCTTCTCCACTCTTTCCCTTGCTGGTTCCCCACCAGCCCCAGAGGGCACCTGACTGTCCTTGGGCACACCAGGCACACTTGTTCAGGATTTCATACTCAGCTGATACCCGCGTGGCTGGCTTCTACACCTCCTTCAGGTCTTTGCGGGACTGTCACTTCCTCAGCGAGGCCTTCCTGAACCCCATGTTGAAAATCATCCCCTCCCCCTCCCGACACTCCCTGTTCCGGCTTTATTTTTCTCTGTAGCACTTAACACGACCTGAGATAGTATGTTTGCTTTACGTAGTTGTTCCTCGTCCACCTCTGCCGAGGAGACGTGCTCCGTGAGAACAGGGGTTTGCAGTTGGCTCGTTGGCTGGCTTTGTTTTGTGCTGAATCTCCTGCGGAGCAGTGGGTGCTTCTTCTGCCGCGTACTGTGGCACTCAGTAAACATTCATCTACTGAGCGGACGAGTAGTGTGGAAGACAGTTTAAAAAGTAAACAAATAAGCTTGTCATACATTCTGATAAGCGCTCTGAAGGGGGCAGGTCCTGAAAGAGAGAACAAGGTTGAGGGAATAGGAGTGTTCAGACCCAGCCTGTGAGGGGAGCTAGCGTGGAAGTTTCTAAGGTTCCACCATGCCCTTATCGCACTTTGAACAGTGTCATCTAGTAGACGGTTTTGGCCGGGGGGCGGGGGGGGGCTTGGTGGGGAAAGAAGGGAGGGCGGAGGTTGTTTGCTGTTCTTTGTCAGAAATTAGAGAGGGTTTTTTAATGTCTTGATTTTTAACATATTTTAATTAATTCTGGATTTGGTGAGAGAAGAGAAAAAATGCTCAGTTCTTCTCCGAGGCCACTTGTCACCCTGCGAACAGGTTTGGCTTTACAAGTATGTCTGCGTTCGCAGCAGTGCATGAGGGTAGCATTTTGTGGCTCAGGATGGCACCATCTAATACCCTCCGACGACTTAATGCGGGAAGACAAGCAAGCATGGGTTTCCGTCCCGGGGATGAACCTGCTGAGCTCTTTAGCAGCCGGCAGACGGGACGGGCAGCTGATCTTTCTGCATTTGCGGCGTGTTGAGCTTTCGGGGGCTGGAGGCTTAAAGATAAGCTAGAGAACCTCTCAGTGCCTTATTATTTAACACTCAACTCAGCCGTCAGGTTATCGTCCTTCCCACTGGTCTCGTCCTCTTAATTCCATCCTGGGTTCAAGGCCGGCCTTTCTCTCTGTTCCCTTTGCCTTCCTCACTTCACTCTGCCTAAAGCCTGAAGAAATGGGGCCGCACGCTGACGCCCCCGTGGGACTCTCACCGGCACCTGGGGTGCTGGGGGGGCAGGGCTGGCTCTGAGCACAGTGCAGGGGCCAAGACGCCTCCAGACTCGGGGACCAGCTAAGTCCCCAACGTGCCACTGAAGGCGTTAAAAGATGAAGAAAATAGGATTTTATAGGGGAAAAAAGTAAAGGAATTTGGGTTATTAAGCTTTAAGAAAAGAAGGATAAAGAATAGTCCAGAGTTAATCGTTCATGTATTTGAAACCCATTATCACAAAGAAGAAACCAGCTAGTAGTTCTCCTTGGCCAGTAAGAAGCTGGACACCAGAATGGCCACATGAGAGAGTTGTTTTCTGGTTTTAAGAAAGAACTTTCTAATTAGGAAAGCGATTTACACTAGACTAATCTGTCAAGGGAGGATGTAGACGTACTCTTTCCAAAGTCTTTTAAATAGCATTTAGAATGATATGCTTTGGATCAGTGCTATATACCTACTGTACAAACAGGAGATTGGATCAAACCTTAGGATTTTTTAACCATAGTTCTTACATAGGGAGTAACCTGATTGGTTCAGCTGATTATATATAAGATATTTGGCTTTCCTTTAAGTTTTAAATATTGGAGAACCATGCTTCACTGCATTTGCTGTTACAGCCAGCGGCACGTTCTGTATCCCTAGATGCTTCCCACCATGGCTGCTGGGAGCTGACTCAACTGGACTATTTGAAACCATTGCCAAATAGCAGAAATTCTTCCAGTCAGTGTTCCTAGTGGCATCCAGGAAGGCAGGAACAGAGTATGGGAAACGATGTGACGAGTCAGTTGCTCTTTCCACAATTAACAGCAAGGGAAGTAGCGTCTAAGGGGTGTTTCATTCCTAATGCTTACACTTGGGCAGGAGTCTGCTAGCAGTGATTCATAAGGCAAAGTATAAATAGGACAGAAGAGTCCAGTGAGACGTATGTCCCTTCCTGCTAAAGGAATTTTATCTTAGCAGCAGGAATCCACAGCATTATTATCTTTCTTGCCCAGCTGGTGGACTGCCCTTCAGTACATCTACATGTAACTCAAAATATACATTTCACTTTGAGCCTGCTCAAAAAATGTTTCGTTTATTTCAGTGTGCTATAATAAAAATAGGTTTGTGTAGATGGCTTTGAACTTTTATTATACCTCCCAATGAAAATGCTAGTTATTAAAAATAGAAATTTAAGAAACCCCATTTGAATGTGAGAATGCATCTTATGATCCTTTTTAATTCAGATAGGAAAATGGTTTTTACATAATATTTTTGTCAAGAAAGCCCTAGAGTTAAAGACCCTGAGAAGCATATAAGGCATTCATATTTTTGACCATGAGTTGAAGTTTTAGAGCTTATTGTACTGCTGGATTTTCTTAATTTGGGGAACGAGGAAGGTGGCACTGATTTTATTCCTGTTGCATTTATTTTACGTAAATAATATAAATGTTACTGGAATGGTTAAAACATTAAGAAAGTGTGGACTTAAGGGTTTCAGTTGGTGACTTTTCCAGCTATTTAATAGTATTTTGCTATCACCAGCCTTCTCTTAATCTATTTAAACTGGTTTATAACTTGATACTCCTATGTTAGATACTTAATTACCTTTGAAAATGACAGTTAAAATTTTGGCAGACTTCAAAAATACTAATTACATTCAACAAAAGAACAATTAGTGGAGTTTTCCTGGTTTTACTTCACAGGTGGATGTCCAGGTAAGATCAATGTTTCTGTTTAAGTTTGAATTCATGTCTTTAGACTCACCTGCTTGGATAGGCTGTTTGGTTTGCTATAATATTTTATCATGTGCATGAATCATTAGCATAACTTCTGAAATAAGTTACTTGCATATTTAAAAACTAGTATTTATTTTTAGAAATACTTATGTGTTGAGCTTTATTTCTAACTGCAAGATTAATTTATATTTTTCTAAATTGAGCGACTACTCAAACTATGTTTAATAACCATTATGAAGTTAAATCTTGCTGTTGATAATTATTAAATAGTTTTGACTTTAGATTGACCTAAGCTAAACCAAGAGGTAAATTATGACTTTAAAATTGTGGCTGGGAATTGGAAGATCACGTAAAAATCCTAAACCATCACCTAGCATCTCCTCTATGACAATATACCCAGTAGACGCTCAATAAATGGTAGTCAAGTGTGGTTGTGATGAAAAACATAAGAAATGGTATTAGACTGACTAGTCATAGAAATCTGTCATGCTAGAAGTTTATTTTAAAATCATTTTAGATGTAGGTTTTCTTGGTATTTTTTTCACTTTTATCATTAAATCTCAACCTTCACTTTGTTTTGAGGGATCCAAGTGAAGGCGAAGCCAGTGGCAGAGCCGACACTTCAAGGTGAGGAGCCACTATTAATACTTCGCTGCTATAGGTCCCTGTGTGTGAAGACGTACTTTTGAAATACTTACAGCGCTTAATAAACATGGATAGAACTAATAACTAGATAGTATGTGTATTTAAAATTTTATATTGGTATGGGTTTTCCTAATGTTGCCTAGCATTTATTAAGTTTATTAACTTTAAGTTTGTGTTTTCTAAACATTATTTTGAATTGTATGCTTTATAGCCTTTCTGTCCTTTAAAAAACATGTCTTCGCAGAAGAATTAATAGATTAAAATGTACTGATCCTTTTCTCACTAAAATGATGTAAATAAAATCAGTCTTGGGACTTCCCTGGCAGTCCAGTGGTTAAGACTCTGCACTTCCACTGTAGGGGACACGGGTTCGATCCCTGGTCGGGGAGCTAAGACCCCGCATGCCTCGTGGCGCAGCAAAAAAAAAAAAAAAAAATTAGTCTCAGTCAAATAATGCAGAACATGGAGGTTACCAAATACATAGGAAGATGTGATATTAGTAATATATTTTAGGGGACTCTTCATTCGTGGACCACATTTCAAAACTCTCACCCTGCCGTACTTTATGGGTTACTTGACATTTAATACTGGTTGTGTATTCGTTCTGGCAGCGGGTCTCAAACTTGAGCACATTCAGAATCAGGCGGAGGGCTTGAGGAAGCAGGTGGCTGAGCCCCACCCCTGGGGTTTGTGACTGTCAGGGAGGGGCACTGATGCCGCTGCTCTGGGGCCCACGTTAGTGACATGTTAGTACTTGTGTTCATATTTATAAATGGGAAATTTAAGAAACGAAGGCATTCAATTATTTCGAGTGTACACCAGCATTAAGGGGTCCAGTATAAGTCTCAGAACCTTAACAAGCAGTTCCTCAGTAGGACAGAGGCCCAGCTTCACTCAGGGATTATATTTGACCAGCTAAACACAAGCCTCAGTTTAATTTCTCCTTTTTACAATTATTTGAAACGTAAAACACAGTGAGCTATGGAAAGACTTTAACGGGCATTCCTATGTAGTCTTTTTATTTTACGAACTGTGCTGTATATATGTTTAGTCATAGTCGTTGAAATATTTCTTTTTTGAGTTAGGTACCTGAATCACCATAGTAGGGAGCCAAGGAGAGGCAGGACAAATATTTTTAATGTCCTTCTGCCTATTGAGTAAACATGCAGGACTCTCGTTTTCAACTCCTCCCTCACTTAGTCTTGAGCCCCCTTCTTGCATCTCATCCTGTCTTTCTACTCGATTTTCCTCTGAGACATTTAATCGTGTGTAGGGTCACAAGTCGCTCCTGATGTTGCAGTTAATCTGCATGCATTTATCTTTTTAATGTGACTACGTGTCTCTTTTGTTTGGTCATGGTTGAATTTTGCTTTTTGTTTTTTTGTCTGTTTGTCTGTTTTGCTTTTGAGCAAACTTATTTGATACCTACTATCTATAAGGTACTGGCTGCTCATTTAATCCTCATAACAACCAAGTGAAAAGTATCCATTTTACAGATGAATAAGCAGTAAGGAGCATCGCGGGGACCAAACCAGTTACAGTGAGGTTCTGTCCTTTCAGAGGGATGGTTGGGCACGGTGGTGAATAGCAGACCGCGTGGGCGTTGGCTGTGTGGTACCACTTACCTCGCTGTATAACTTTTAAGAAAGTTACTTTAACTCTTTGTGCCCATGCGTCCTCATTCTGACTGCCTCCTAGGGTTGTTGTGAGGGGTAAATGAGTAAATAATACATGTTAGGCACTTAGAACAGTTCCTGGTACCTAGTAAGTACTCAGTAAATGTTAGTGGTTACTATTGGTGTCAGTATTTCCAGGCACTTTCTACAGTTAATGTTACCAGTGCTGATGCCTTTGAGATACAGGTAGAAAAATATCTTGTATGTGCCTGTTGTCTTAAGGTCACCAGGTTTCCTTGAGGGAATGGAAGGAAAACTATACTTGGAATGAAACATCTGATTTCTAGTCTTTGCTTTCCAACTCATTAGCTCTATGACCTCAGGAAAGTAATTTACATTTCCTAGCCATCGGTTCTGTTTTGAAAATGAGTGTTCAATCAAGTGATGTCATGGGTGCGTCCCCACCCTAGCAGGCTGATTCCATGGCCCGCATTGTACACGTGGTCCCAGTGAATGATACTGGTCGGATCTGCACACCCAGAGGCCTGTGATGCCATGGCTTAGATTCAGTGAGCAAAAAAGAGAATAATAGAGAAGCCACGGAGATAAATGCTCTCCATACTTTGGAAATTTATTTTCTGTACTTACTCCTTTCCTGCTTTTCTCAAGCTTGCATAGTTGGCAGAGCTCTGTCAGCCCAGATATCTAGGAATGAGGAGGAAAGCATATGTAAATGTATACATAAAAATCGATACATATAAATGTATACGTGAATATACTTTATATGGTAGTGATATAAAATCTATAAACAGATACAAAATATTTATATAGTAGAATATAAACTTTCAAAGTACATCATATTTTTCTTTAAATCACATGTAAGTGAGATAGATTAACAAGTTAAAATTGTAACATCTGTGGATAATTGCTCAACAAATTTAATTACAGCATCTTCTGAATCATAAGTAATCTATGAATTTTACCTTTCTTGGATTATTTGAAGTAGGTTTTCTGATACTGTATTATTTATGGGAGACCTACAATAAGGAAAATCCAATAAGGTTCATTCATTTAACAAATACGTGTTAATCATCTACTGTTTGCCTAGCACAGTTCTAAATGTCCGAGATGTATCAGTGAACAAAACAGACAAAACTCCTTACCCTCCTGGCCTTTGCAATCTAGCGGTGGAGACAGACAATAAATAATAAACATAATAAATGAATTAAATACTATGTAAGAATGTGATAAGTACTGTAGAGGAAAAAATAGCAGGGTGAGGAGGTTGGCCATGCCAGTGTAGGAGCTGGGGGTGCAGTAGGGTAGTGAGGGTAGACCACATGGAGAAAGTGAGCAGAAACTTGAAAGAAGTAAGGGAGTGAGTCATGCATCTATGTGAGGGAAAAGCATTCGTGGCAGAGGGAACAGCCTGTGTTAGAGCCATAAGGCAAGAGCATAGCCCGTATGTTCGGAGAATAGTATGGAGGCCAGTGGGTCTTGATGGGCATGAGCAAGGAAGAAAATAATAGATGAAGGGTTGGGGTTGGGAGTTGGAGTATAGGTCCTGTGGAGCCTTGTAGATTGTTTTAAGGATATCTTTAGCAAAACGTTGAAATCATTAGAACTGATGTCTACGCTTCTGCGTGTGGTGTGGCCTGACGTCTTCACCCCATTGCAGTACCACGTTCTTTCACAGCATCATCAGGTACAAGTAATCCCTCTGTAGCCATTACTGCTCTCCTTGTCCCCAGTCCTTCTCCTACCCAAAAAAGGTAAAAAAGAAAGGAAATTTTTCATTGTATTTCAAAAATGTGTATTTATAAGCAGCATGCTAGTGGTATCCATTTTGTATAAATGTACAGAAAATGGAGGATCTGCATTTTCCAACTAAAACGGAGAAATATGGAGGAAAAGTACTAAATTTTTTACTTTGGGATGCAAACTTATTTCCCACAAACAAATATTTTTAAGAAAATGTGCTATTTTAAATGGAAGATATTAATAAAAGTCAAAACAGATGGCGTCCTGGAGTCTGGTTTTTGTAACAGCAAGATGATACAAATCTTTGTATCTGCTTGAAGGTAGTCTGCAAACTGGGTAGTTTTATTAAGCACTGGGTTATGACCACTTAGATTTTATGTGTGTTTTGATTTCTTTGCTGAATGGAATTTTTGTTTTCATTTTTTTCCCCCTCTGTCCTCTTATTCCAGAAGTACAACAGGGGAACCAAAAGAAAGAGACAAGGAGGAGGGTAAAGATTCCAAGCCACGTTCTTTGCGGTTCACGTGGAGTATGAAGACCACTAGTTCAATGGACCCCAGTGACATGATGAGAGAAATCCGGAAAGTGTTAGACGCAAATAACTGTGATTATGAACAAAAAGAGAGGTTTTTGCTTTTCTGTGTCCATGGAGATGCCAGGCAGGATAGCCTTGTGCAGTGGGAGATGGAGGTCTGCAAGTTGCCACGGCTGTCCCTCAATGGGGTCCGCTTCAAGCGAATATCCGGGACTTCTATTGCCTTTAAGAACATTGCATCTAAAATAGCAAATGAGCTTAAGCTGTAAAGAAACTCAAATTTATACAGGATCAGGGAAGATACATCCATATATGAGGTACAGTTTTTGAATGTACTGGCAATGCTTAATGTGATCGGCCTGTGAATCTCCCCATGTAGATTTTGCCCTTACTGCAATAAGGTTATACATAGTTATGAACTGTAAAATTAAAGTCAGTATGAACTATAATAAATATCTGTAGCTAAAAAAGTAGGTTCACATGTACAGGTAAGTATATTGTGTATTTCTGTTCATTTTCTGTTTATAGAGTTGTATAATAAAACAGATGATTGCTGAAAAACCTGTATAGTTGTCTAGATTTCTGCACGTAAATGTACGTTTGATGCTTTGAGTTGAAAATGTTCTTTCTGTTATTTACATTCTGGTGGGTTTTTTAAATTCTTACCTCCATCATGCAATTTTAAAAATTGAGAGTTGTGTCCAGAATTAAAAGTGCACAGAAATAGTCTTTACAATTATAGCATGGACTTTTTAAAATTATTTTTAAATCATATTTAAATTTAAACCAGAAGCTGATAAATAGATCAGCTTTATTATACACAGAACTACTCCTGCTTATCTTTGCTCTTATCCTTGTTATCAGACAAGGTTTAGTTGAGAAGATACAAAATGTTTACAGTGTTGGCACTTAGCGTTTTTAAAATAAAGTACGTGAAAATAATAATAGCTTTGCCTTGAGCTGACTAAGAAGTACTGGGGAAGAAGTTAAACCTACATCAAATTTCTTTTGAACTTTAAAGTATTTTCTGGCCCACTGCTAATTGTAGCAGCAAAATTTAAAAGAATCAGTACTTCATCTGGCTATTATAATGTAAAATGTCACTTAGGTTTGCTCCCTTCCAAATCCCACAGCATTAATTGCGGAAGTACAATAATATTGGGACTGTTTCATAGCACAAACTCATCTTTACAGTGTTGATCAATGCATCAGTTAAGAAATAATGCCACCTCAGGAATTAACTGGCATTGGGAGCATTTGCCTCATGCGCCTCCCAGCCTCTTCACCCACCCCCGGCACATATCTGTCATTACTTAAGAGACTTCCGAGCAAAACATGCTATTTATAGCAGTATATTATGGATTTACGCTTATGTGGTTGTTCAGTTGGTTCCCATGTGACCTGTTTGTTTTTAATATTTTGCCAGATTTCTTGTATTTATTCCACATCATTGTGCCTATAATGTGCAGCTTTGTAATTGACATTTGCCTACTTTTCTTTCATAATTAGTGATAGATGCGATGTAAAACCACTAGTAAAGGTACATTTTAATACTTGTTATTTTCTACTGAATTAGCCTTGGAGGTTGACTGTGCAATGTTATTTAATGTTGTAATTACTGTAATATCAGCATATGGGCCCCATCTTCACACTCCTGAGAAATAGAAAGTGTATTCCAATTTTATCAGTTTAAAGGAAAATAAAGCTGTGATTGAATACTGTAATTCTAGCCTACATTAGAAAGCTCTAAGCGTAGGTGATGTGCCATTCCATGATGGCTTCCAGACTAGGGTGATCTGTACTGTACTGTGACGTAGCTTTCTTCTGTAAAGTTCTGTTCTAAAATGAAGTGTATTTTTGCCTTAGCAAAGGATGGTGTTTGGAAAAAAAAAAAAACCCAACAACTGTGTAGCCCCTTTTTAACCTAGTGTTCATTCAAAACAATTGATGCAAATCTTTATTCACCTTCACTGGTGCACACTGAAATTTTACTTGAACAGTTCTCATAATAAAGCACTTGTCTTTTGCTCTTTATCAGAATGTGAATTACCTGTTTTCTAGGGCAAAAGTATTCTGTATGGGGAGTTTATTTTGTGTGTGCTAAATTTAGTTGATGGGGGGAAAGCTGTGTAGGTTTCCAAGATGTCATTATGACAAGAAAAATTTAGTCTTTTTTATTGGAGTTCCTATCAATTAAAACACTTTTTAAAAAATAGACATGCCTTTTCCAAGGCAAAAAACTGATGTTTCGCATTTTCTCACTCTGATTCTGTGTTTGTGGGCAAGGAATTTTACTTCAATATTTTTTATGAACTAGAAATGAAATCTTAATATTCACTTTAGATTTTCCCATTTTATATGGCGACATAACTTTTTTTTTGAAGATTTAGAGGAATTTTATAGTATGTTTGCATAAATAAATACCAGTTTATGTTCACTGGCTATGTGATATCAGGATTTCCTTCATTTCTGTTTAAGTATGATTTGCTATAACATCCCTAATATTAAATTATTTTGTAGAGACTTGGGCACAGTATTTAATTTGATAAATAAAAATTTGGTAAATAATAAGTTGAAATACACTCTAGAATCTTGACCCAATAAGATAGACCTTGATTTAAAACCCAAAAGACCTTATTGTGAGGTGATTTTCACCATTGGTACCATTTCACAATGTGGACAACAAAATGGCATGTGATGAGTGAGACATCAATTTACTATAAATAAGTGATTTACAGCATGTGTCAATGAATCAAGATCTCTGCCTTCATTTTTAAAATACCTATTGAGGTACCTACTGTGCCTTAAGGTATATAAAGGAATTGTAAAAGAGGGTTCCTACTTCTCCAAAATTTTGGTCCATTTGGGAAGACAAAATCTAAACATGCACAAGGCAAAAAAACACACACTCAAATAGGAGACAGCGAAAGTGCTCAATCACAAAGAATAGCTGCTATAAGAATTCAGAGGGGGCGAGTGCTGTATGAACATGAGAAAGGAAGGAATTCGAGGATGGATAAAATTCAAGGGGCAGAATGGAAGGAACATGTGAGAAAAGGTTTGAAGTTAATAATGGCTGTAAGACACATGTGAGAAATGAACCACTTGTTCTAGGGAGTTGACAGGGTTCACCTAAGTTGATGGATAGACGATTATGTAAAGCATTGATTGGCAGCCTCAGCTTGGACTTGACCTGTGGTCAGAGGGGAGTAGTTAGGGCTTTCGAAGCCCAGGAAATACCTAATAAATTGGTTGTAAAAGAAGAGCAATTCATTAATTCAGCAATTTTGTCAAGTACCAACATACATCAGATTCTAGGTTCTGGGAAAACAGCAGTAAAAAAAAAAAATCTGTTATAGAAATTTGTGGGATGATTGAAGGCCAGATAGAGCCAGGAAGATCTTTTCAGAGACTATTAGCAATAAAGCATGTATGAAATAGTCTAGATAGAGGTGGTTAACACAGGATCAAAAGGAACGTATATTTGAGAGACCTTTCAAAAGGTGCATCAACAAGATAGCATGAGTAGGATATGGACTATAAAAGGGAGGAGTGGGTGGCACAGAGAGCTTCCTGGCATATGATTCAGGTTTGCAGCTTGCATATGAAGACTTCCACTTTCATCTAACATGGATAACAAGTACTAGAGTTATCCTTCCACCTAAAACAAGAAAAAGACAAAAATACATGAAACAACAGATTCATACAGTGTTTTCATTTTGATGAAATGTTTTCAGGACATTGTGTATCAGTCAATGGAGGACAGTGATCCCTAAGAGGAAACACATGAACTCGGGGACTGACCCAGCTGTCTGCCTCAGGAGAATTTCTGGGCAGTGGCATATGGAGGGGAAATGCAGTGGAAGCTCCTCATTAAGGAGTCAGAGCTGAGAGA
The DNA here is from genome assembly GCF_937001465.1 of Orcinus orca. Lineage (NCBI taxonomy): Eukaryota > Metazoa > Chordata > Mammalia > Artiodactyla > Delphinidae > Orcinus > Orcinus orca. The sequence continues at coordinate 14,287,546 of NC_064559.1, read as the reverse complement.
CCAGGGAGACCAAGACAGCTAAAGTCTGGAGGGGAGAGAGCTGTACCAAAACCCCAGAGATATGCAGAGATTGGTGCATGCATGTGAGAAAACTGCATGAAGCCAATGAAAGAACCACCTGAAAAATTGGAACAGTCATCAAACTGCATACAGAAGTAGTGCCTGCTCCAGTCAGCCACAGTGAAAAACCTCATAATTCATGGGTCAGTGGGTACTCAGTTTTGCCTAAGTAGTTGGAACCAGTTAGCCCTGGATTAAATACTGCATTGGTCCTGCTTAACAAAGTTTAACAAGCAATATCCAGGAGAACTATTTCTAAGTAACTTATGTTCCAGAACAGACCTCAAGAATATTAATAGGAATACAAAGTGTGCATCACCTGACATGGTAATAATATTCACAATATCTAGCCTCCATTCAAAAGTTTTCCAGCATGCAAATATTAATATTCTAACTGAATTATTGTAAAAAATTAGATCATATATTTATATAGAAACTGGTCTACATAGCATTTTTAATACAATTTTTTTAAAACCAGCATGGTTAAAAATTAAATATTTTTTTCATTCATCTCATTGGTCTGTAACATCATTGCATTTTCTCTGTATGTAACAGAACAGCCTGTGCTCCGCAACGGGAGAGGCCACAAAAGAAAATTAGTAATATTGCAGCCAGTACATATTTCAACTTTTTTCAACACGCTTAGCACATACTGTATGTTATGGAAATAAGTCCCCAAAAACTGTTTGTTGATATGGAATATCATATGTAAAAGACATCATCTTTAAAAAAAAAAAAACTTAGATAACTAATGCTCAACTGTATTATTATTGCAAACAGACATGTTCTGTAAAATTTCCTAAATAATTGCTTCTCACTCAGCTTACGCTCAGTGGTTTGAATGGTACATTTGATGGTACACTCACTAAAATTTCTGTTAAAAGAAATTTTAGTGATATTCACTTTGAATTGAAATATGAAGTTGAAAAAAGCTGAGGAAGACTAGTCTCAGATCATCTCTAGGTAAGTTATTTTAACTTAGATGGTGTCATGGATATAATAAAGCAAGTAAAACAATAGAAAACCCCACCTGTTTATTGTGAGAAATCAAAATTTTTTAAACATATGTCCAAGTCATGTCTATTTATATATAAACAAAGCCAACTAAAGTTTACTGTAGATTCTCAAAATGCTAATTTTATTAAGGTGGAACCTGAGTTATATTGGGTTGATTATTTTTCTTTATGCCATCAGTAGTTAATTTATTCTACATGAGGCATTCTGAAGTTTGATATCACCATAAACACTTTAGACAAATTTTTCAACCCGCATAGAAATTTGTATAGATTATTGTTATCCATGTCTAGATTAATTGATAATAAACTTAGTCCAAGAATCAAAATATCATGATTGAAAGGCTCTTATAATGCCAAATCTAAGCTATCCCCCAAAACTGGTCATGCTGATGCTGCTTCAGCAGAGACAAGGCTAGCCTGCCCTAAATATTTGCAGGTCCAGACACAGAGTAGAAGACCACATCCCAAAGCACACCCCTCTTCTTCCCCTCCCTTATCGCTCCCAGCTTCATCCTGCACTGGGAAGTGCAAGCACATGGAGAAATGAATCTGCATGTATTTCGTTTAACCAATTATGAGTAATAAATCTATTATTCAGCCCACTCTTCCATGTTTTGATTTTGCAAAATGTTCAGCTTAAATCTAGATACACTTCCCATGGTACACATTAATAATGATAGCAACAACAAAACAAAAGGAAGAAGGGAAAGTTTACCTGATATAATGTTTCATTAGTGAACTCATGCTAATTGCTAATAATTATCTTTCATTTTCATTCCCAAGTAGTTACTTCCTAAGTTGCTGAAAGATTTTTCCTGAGATCAGTGTTTACCTGTTAGAGTAGTGTCTTAGTGCCTCAGTTTTTTCTTCGCTCAGTTTTGCAACGGACATTTATAGCAATTCAGAAATTTCATCTGTTGAGATGTCCCTTGAATGTTACCTGTCTATCCAAGAGTCATAAAATATAATAGCAATAAAAATCTTATACTCTATCCTGTTTAAAGAAATAATAAAGCCTTTTATTCCTTTTCATAAAAGTGACGTATGTTCAAAATTTTTAGAAAATATTGATAAGCTGGTTCTTGTTCAAGATGGTGATGTGGGAGGAATATGAACTCACCTATTTCCATGGATACACTGAATCTACAACTAAATATGGAACAATATCCTTTGAAAGAAATCTGAAAACTAACAACTTGTATACACTGGGCAAATGAGGAAAAAACCCACATGAAAATGGGTAAGAGAGGCTGATACAGTCCCACAATAAACCCCACACCATTGCTCAGCAACTCATAATCAAGAGGGAGCACAACTCCCAGCTACTCCTGAGTAGCAAAGAGATTGAATCTCACATCTGGCACCCCAAATTTTAAGACCTGAAACCATAAAACTAGAAGAAGACGTAGGTGGTAAACTCCTTGACTTTTGTCTTGGCAATGATTTTTTTGTTTTGACAACAAAAGCAAACATAAATGAATGGGGTTTACTATATTAAACTAAAAAGCTTCTGCACAGCAAAGAAAACCATCAACAAAATGAAAAGGCAACCTACAGAACTGGAGGAAATATTTACGAATCATATATCTGGTAAGGGGCTAATATGCAAAATATATAAAGAACTCACACTACTCAATAGCAAAAAATTAAAAATTAATAAAAAACAATTTAAAAATCAGCATTCTCTGAATAGACATTTTTCCAAAGAAGACATATAAGTGGCCAAAAGGTATATGAAAAAGTGATCAACATGACTAAAAATCAGAGAAATGCAAATCCAAATCACAGATATCACCTAACGCCAATTAGAGTGGCTATTTTCGAAAAGACAAGATAACGAATGTTGGTGAAAAGGTGGAGAAAAGGGAACGTGCACTGTTGGTAGGAATGTAAATTGATGCAGCCACTATGGAAAACAGTATGGAAGTGCCTCAAAAAAATTAAAAATAGGGCTACCATATGATCCAGCAATTCCACTTTTGGGTATTTATCTAAAGGAGGGAATGGGAAAAGGTATTTCATGAAAATGGAAATGAAAAGAAAGCTGGGGTAGCAATACTTAGACAAAATAGACTTTAAAACCTAGGATATAAGGACTTCTGTGGCAGTCCAGTGGTTAAGACTTTACCTTCCAATGCAGTGGGTGCAGGTTTGATCCTCGGTCAGGGAGCTAAGACCCCACATGCCTCATGGCCCAAAACATAAAACAGAAGTAATAGTGTAACAAATTCAATAAAGACTTAAAAAAAAAAACAAAAAAAAACTAGGCTATAAAAGAAACAAAGAAGGGCATTCCATAATGATAACAGAATCAATCCAACAAGTAGATAAAACAGTTGTAAATATATATGCACCCAACAAAGGAGCACTTAAGTATATAAAGGAAATATAAACAAACATAAAAGAAGAAATTGACAGTAGCACAATAATAATAGGGAATTTTAACACCACACTTACATCAATGAACAAATTATTCAGACAGAAAATCAATAAAGAAAACACTGGCCTTAAATGACACATTAGATCACGTGGCCTTAATAGATACATAGAGAACATTCCATCCAAAAGCAGCAGAATATGCATTCTTTTCAGAGCCCATGGAACATTTTCTAGGATACATCACATGTTAGGCCACAAAACTAGTCTCAATAAATTTTTAAAAATTGAAATCATGTCAAGCATCTTTTCCAACCACAACACTATCAGACTAGAAATTAACTAAAAGAAAAAAACTGCAGAAAGACAAATATGTGGAAGCTAAACAATATGCTACTAAACAATCAATGGGTCACTGAAGAAATCAAAGAGGAAATCAAAAAATACCTTAGGACAAATAAAAATGGAAACACAACAACCCCAAATCTATGGGGCACAGGAAAAGCGGTTCTAAGTGGGAGGTTAATGGCAATACAAGCCTACCTCAGGGAACAAGAAAAATCTCAAACAACCTAAAATTACACTTAAAGGAAATAGAAAAAGATGAACAAAAGTATCCCAAAGATAGTAGAAGGAAAGAAATCATAAAGATCAGAACCAAAAATAAATAGAGACTAAATAAACAACAGAAAAGATCAATGAAACTAAGAGCTGGTTCTCTGAAAAGACAAACAAAAGTGATAAGCCTTTAGCCAGACTCATCAAGAAAAATAGTGAGGGCACAAATAAATAAAATCAGAAATGAAAAAGAAGTTACAACCAACACCACAGAAATACAAAAGACCCTAAGATTACTACAGAAAATTAATACCAGTAAAATGGACAACCTAGAATAAATGGATAAATTCCTAGGAACATACCATCTCCCAAGACTGAATCAGGAAGAAATAGAAAGTAAGAACAGAACAATTACCAGTATTGAAATTGAATCAGTAATATTAAAAAAAAAAAAAACAAACAAAAAACTCCCAACAAAGAAAAGCCCAGAACCAGAGGGCTTCACAGGTGAATTCTACCAAACATTTCAAGAAGAGTTTGCACCTTTTCTTCTCAAACTATTCCAACATATCAAAGAAGAAGGAATGCTTTCAGAACTCATTATATGAGACCAGCATCACCCTGATACCAAAAAAGGTATCAGACAAAGACACCACAGAAAAAGAAAATTACAGGTATATATCACTGATGAACATAGATGGAAAAATCCTCAATAAAATATTAGCAAATCATTCATGAATACATTAAAGGGATCATACACCATGGTCAAGTGAGTTGTATCCCAAGGATACAAGGATGGCTTGATATCCACAAATCAATCAATGTGATACACCATATTAACAAATTGAAGAATAAAACTCATATGATCATCTCAATAGATGTAGAAAGAGCTTTTGACAAAACTAAACATCCATTTATGGTAAAAACTCTCCAGAAAGTGTGCATAGAGGGAACATACCTCAACACAATAAAGGCCATATATAATAAGCCCACAGTTAGCATCATACTCAACAGTGAAAACCTGAATTTTTTTCCTCTAAGATCGGGAACAAGAAAAGGAAGCCCCTGGAAGCCCCTTCTCACCACTTTTGTTCAACATAGAAATGGAATTCCTAGCAACAGCAATCAAACAAGAAAAATAAATAAGAGGAATCCAAATTAGAAAGAAATAGGTAAAAGTATCACTGTTTGCTGATGGCATTATACTATATAGAGAATATCCTAAAGATGCCAGCAAAAATACTATTGTAACTATTAAATGAATTCAATAAAGTTGCAGGATACAAAATTAACATACAGAAATCTGTTGCATTTCTATACACTAACAACAAATTGTCAGAGGAATTAAGAAAACATTCCTATTCACAATAAAAGAATAAAATACCTAGGAATAAATCTAAGCAAGAAGGTAAAATCTGCACACCAAAAACTATAAGACCCTGTAGAAAGAAACTGAAGACAACACAAACACATGGAAAACTGTACCACGCTTATGGATAGGGAGAATTAATGTTGCTAAAATGATCATACTCTCAAGGCAATCTACAGAGTCAGTGCAATCCTTATCAAAATACCAATGGCATCTTTCACAGAACTAGAACAAATAATTCCAAAATTTGCATGGGAACACAAAAGACCCCAAATAGCCAAAACAATCTTGAGAAAGAACAAAACTGGCTGTATCAAACTATAGACGCTGTTTAGTTTACATCCTCCCTGATTTCAAACTACAGTAATCAAATTACAAATCTACAGTAATCAAAACAGTAAGGTATTGGCACAAAAACAAACACATAGATCAATGGAACAGAACAAAAAGCCCAGAAATAAACCCACATGTATATGGTCAATCTGTGACTAAGGAGGCATAAAATGGGGGAAAGACAGCCTCTTCCATAAATGGTGTTGAGAGAACTGTACAGCTACATGCAAAATAATCAAACTGGACTACTTTTCTTACACCATATACAAAAATGAACTCGAAATTGATTAAAGACTTAAATGTAAGACCTGAAACCATAAAACTTCCAGAAGAAAACATAAGCAGTATGCTCTAAAGTGAAATAAGCCAGTCACAAAATGACAAATATTGTATGATTCCACTTATGTGATGTAGCTCATAGTTAATTTCATAGGGACAGAAAGTAAAATTATTTTCAGGGGCTGGAGGAAGAGGAAATGGAGAGTTGTTGTTTAATGGGTTTAGAGTTTCAGTTTTGTAAGATGGAAATAATTCTGGAGAATGGTTGCACAACAATGTGAATGTACTCAACAACACTGAACTCTACACTTATAAATGATTAAGATGGTCAATTGTATATGCATACCTTAGCACAATTAAAAACAAGAACAGCAACAACAACAAAGGGCAGAAATAACCCTAGCTCATAAGAGTCATGCCCTCACTGTAGGTATGCACATATTCTTAATTATTATTGTTTTCTAAAATCAGCTTGGCTTCATTTAGCAGGCCTCTTTCAATGTTTTCCTTTCAAGATAGGTGATTCCAAATTTGTATACTTTCAGGTAACTTTGTGTCTTAAAATTGCCTTTTGTCCTCCCTTTAGAGTGGACTGATTTGGGGGAAAGAATACCTGGCAAGTACTAGAAAACATGATGTTGGAGATTCTTCCCCAGTGGCATTTCAATTTCACTAGCATCAAAATGGTCTCTGTTCTCTCTCTAAAACAACAGTCCCCCTTTTCACTTTTCCTACAGCTGTTTTTCAGCTGTTCTCTCCAGCAAATGAAAAATGGATTCTTACTATTGTTATTATTTGAAAATTAAATGACCTCCAAATAGATATGCAACAGACATATTTTTTTTCTTAGCTACTTGTGAAGGGGCTGGACAGGGTGAAGTAATCCAAGCACTTTTGCTTCAGATGTCAAGTACAAAATGGGATCTAAAACTTGAGCAGTAAATTAATGCTTTCTTTAAACTGCTTCTTTTAAAAGTTATGATCCTGTTTGTTAAAGGGATTTTATTAACTATGGAAAGAAATGAACTCATGAAATGAAACCATGTAGAGCTCTTAGAATATGCCTGGCACTTTGTAAGACCCTAATAAATGTTAGACACAATAGAAGTTTGCTGTTATTATTTTTCTTATTTGTTGCCGGTATTTCTCAGCTTGTTTGTCTTTTATTTCTCTTAATGCTGTCTTCTGAATTACTGGTCTATCCTTTATAATTTCTTTCATCACTCTTAACCATAAAAAGTCTTCTCCAATCCAGACATTTAACAAATGTTTATTTTCTTACAGTTATAAAAAAAGAAATGAATCCAGACTGAGAAACTGGTTCAGATTTTTAAACTCTTGTGCATGTTGTATTCCCAGAATATCATGGACAGATGTGACCTGAGAAATCATTTCATTCGCACCCTCATTTCTCTGATGAGGAAACAGGATTCAAAGATGTCATAATGATTTGGTCCAAAGTCTGGCCCAGGAAGGTTTTACACTCTGGTCTCTGTGCTGCCAGTGCTTTCCAGCATCCTCACCAACATCCCCTTTTATATTTCTCTTCGTGGAACCATCTTCAGAAAAGTTTGGTCTTTTGAGCTGCATTCGAGTAATGATGCATTTGTCAGTCAAAGATTTGGGTCAGGGTGAGATAACCCCTGCCACCATATTGAATGGATATAATCCCAGCCCAAAGCACAGAAATGCCATACCATTTTTAAAAAAATCTTTGACACGTTGAAATGGTTGTTAGTTCCAGTTATTACCAGAGGAAACCACTAGAGGTCACAAAAAACCACTGTCCGGGATGCAGTGCTTGTGTCCTACTACCCACAGTGGTTGGAACACTACAGACCTGTCTATACAACAGACACCCCGTTGCCCTAGAAAAGTGCTTGGTCTTGTGGCCCACATTCTTTAGATTTAACTAAGAGAACGTTTATTTCTTCTGCCTACACATGGATTTGAGGCTAACATTCTTTGCTGCTTCAGCTGAATTTTTCACGTTTTTGATTCACTCAGGTTATTTAAAATGTCCTTCCATTGGGCTACAAAGGCACTCTCAACTTCATTCCATTGGATCCCTCATATCAAAATGTAATGGTTTTATAAATTTTCTGGAACTTGATGGAATTCTGCATTCTTTTCATATTGTGTGAGTCTAATAGGTCAAAAACCTAGAGATATTAAAATAACATATCAAAAAACCCCATAGTCTTTTATAACCACATTCTTTTCATACTGTACACATTTTTTCTCTTAGAATACTGTGATGAGCCAATGGCTTTTCATTGACTCAATTTGTTTCAATTATTTATGGTCATTACTTGTATGTGTGTATGTGTGTGTGTGTGTGTGTGTGTGTGTGTCTTTGACCAAAATGTTATGTTAGCTAAAGCAGTCCTTTAACTGGCCCAGGTAGCCTAAAATGCACAATATTTACTTGTCTTTGCTTTCGAGTAACAAGATATCCCAAGCCCATCTTACACCTTCTGTATCCCAGACATGCATTTGGCCAATTTTTCCTAAGCCGCATTTCCTTTCCATGGAAATTGATATTAGAAACCAAACTCTGGGCACTAGAGCTGCTTATCTGACTTTGTGCTATTAGGATGATGTGAGCTGTAGGCCACTTCAGTAGACAGAGATGGAAAAAAAATACCTCTCTATCTATCCATAGGTACACACTCATATGTAATAAGTTCATAGCCATTTTCAGTTTAGTCCTAACATTACTTCACAGCTGTAATATTTAAATTCTTAATTTTATATCCAAACTATAATTATGCCTTCTTTTATCATAAATGACACATATAATTGTCACTCTGAAGCTCTTGATTTATAACAAAGCAAACAGAATTACTGATTTATTTTACTTGCCAATAAAAGAAAAATGATCCAAAATAGTGATACCAGTATTAACAGTAACTATTAAACTGCTAACTGAAATTCAAATTTGTCTTTGTACTTACTTTTGTCCTTAGAGTGCACCAGAGGATATAGAATAAAATTACTTTGGTCTAGAGAACTCTGAAATAATCCCTCCTTCTGTGGGTTAGCAAAGTTCTGTTCAAATGGTTCCATTCATTTTCAGTTGAAGGGGTCAACATTTGACAGTTCTGAGTTCCTAATATTTTAGTTTCTGCTTCTTACTTTGGGCTGTATTCAGCCACAGGCAAAAGGGTAAGTCAGTTTTATTACTTCGCATCATGAAAATAAATAGAAATACCTCAACAGTTCAATCTTCTGAGCACTGAACAGGAATTTCATTTAGTCGCTGTCTGCCTCACTTACAATGACTCTGTGCAGAGCTATATGTGTGACATTTATATATGTGCATGAGAAACCCAGACAAACCCATTCTGACAAACTCATCCTATTCAATTTGTCTTAATACATTTGGAATCTACAGTTTCATGTCTCCAGTTAAATTTTCATTGTACTAAATTCTATCCTAAAATCAGAACTTTTTATTGACCTTCTTCCCCCACCTCACCCTCTGCCAGCTTCAAGTTTTTCTTTTCTCTTCCGTATATGATAGCATTCCCTTCTAATCAATACATTATTTGTGCTAAGTATTGTTGTATCAAACTAAATATTTACTTGGTTTTACTATATATAAGCCAAGATAGGTTTCCATGTTGCTGTTTTCTAAATACAGAACCAGTTATTAAAATATCTTAACCCACCTCCAGGAAATACATGATATTTTTATTATTTATTATATTCGAATATATATATATATATATATATATATATATAAAATTAGTGATGCTCTGTTGGCAAAGGAGAATACATATCAAAGCAGGTTTTTCAGGTTTTGTCAGAAATGTTTGTTTTCTTTTAACTCATAAGGTCATAATTCTGACCTTTTTTCTCTACAAATACATTTTTCTATTATCAATATTCAGTGCAAATAGCTCAGTGGTTTTCCAAATCTTCAGTGGCTTTTGAATAAATCCAACCAAATAAGATACAATTCCATTACAGTGTTGAAGGATGATTTTGAATGTTATACATTACACTTTAAAGCTTCATCCACAGAAGACTTCTGATTCTGCTTCTGATGGGGAATGATGCACCAGTAGGAGATGCAGGGATGCCTTGGTGACTGGAATTCCAGAGAGGGACAAGCCTCTCACGGATGGGCAGCGGGCGTGCAGCCTTCACTCCCGGGCAAGTCGCTGAGCTGGGTGCGGGGACCCGAGGAAGGGGGCTTGCCTGGTACTGAGAGGTGACACCTACAGGTGAGGGGGGAAGAGCCAAGCTTTTAGTTACATGCGGGCTGGCAAGCTAGACTAGAATCTGTACGAGCCCCAGATAAATAGTAAACAAATCACTTGGCCACGCAATGGCCCTCTTATCCCTGGAATTGTGCTGAGAAAGCCGCAGAGGGGCAGCTCTGGGAAGCACGTGGGCTTTCTCGAACTTTCCCACTGTGGTTGATGCCAGGGCCCTGCTGGAGTTGAAGCCAGGGTGAACAAATGCGGACACTATGCTCCAATCCCCTTCCAGCCCCAGTGCTGATAAGATCAACCGCTTTGGCCTCTTGACGGTGGTGGCCCAGAAGTTTGAGGCTTGGGTTTATCAGAGGTGAGCTGGGTCTAATTTGAGCTGTGGCCCAGCCCAGCCTGGGCTCAGATGACTCTGGATGAGCTGCAAAGGGTCAGCCCCTCACAGTAATCACAAGACAGGAAAAAGCTTGCTCTCTCTGGGAAAGAGAAAACAAAATTAAAAAAAAATTCTTCAGATTTCAAAGAGAAGCAATTTATGGAAGACCCTAGTTTTTACAATTGTAGTAAATTTTAATTGTAACATCCTTTAACTGCAGTCCCAGGCTTACATTGTATTTACCTCAAATCTCTGATCTTTATCTTTGGTGCAGAAATCCAACCCCTTAAGTGAAATAAAAATGTGCTGTGCCTGACATTCCCAACTTTGCATTCACTGGGATCTGCATGAATGGGATTACCACAGATCAACTACAGATATATTTTTAAAGAAAATACTGGACTTCCCTGGTGGCGCAGTGGTTAAGAATCTACCTGCCAAAGCAGGGGACATGGGTTTGATCCCTGGTCCAGGAATATCCCATGTGCCATGGAGCAAGTAAGCCTGTGCGCTGCTACCACTGAGCCCATGCGCCACAACTACTGAAGCCCGCACGTCTAGAGCCCGTGTTCCACAAAAGAAGCCACCACAACGAGAAGCCTCTGCAGCGCAACGAAGAGTAGCCCCTGCTCGCCGCGACTAGAGAAAGCCCGCGTGCAGCAACAAAGATCCAATGCAGCCACAAAAAAAAAAAAAAAGAAAGAAAATACTTAAAAACTTAAATGCAAATGTTAAATTTCCTCTTCCTATTATGCCATCTGTTTTTACCACCTTTTGAACTAAATGATAGTTAATGTAGAAGGCTCGAAACTTAAAATAATCTTTAAAAGAAATTTTTTTAACATGAGAAAAGGCAGGAGTAGACCATCCTCCCTTTTGGGGGCTGCCCCAAGACTGAGACTTAGCTAGGATTCAAAACTGCTCCCCCTCTCACTTTACATTGCAGTCTTTGGAAAATTAAACCTGTTATATCTGTTCCATTGTTTATAATCAGCTCTTTTCAGCTCCAGAGATATGTTTCTTCTGGAGTCTAAGCCTACACAAATAAACTAATAGCTTTAAACAATTTTAATTCATAAAACTTCAGGTCCATAAAGATCCCTCCCTTTCCTTTTTTTTTCTTTCTTTCCAAATTCACACATTTATTACAAAACAAAAGATGAAAACATAAAACCTTTTATGTCTACAGATGGAAACTTTGTTTTCAATTAAATATCTGTAACTGTCTTATGCAAGTTATTCCAAATAAGCAATTATTTTTAAGACTCTGAGGTGTCTAAGTATTTTTTTTTACTCACTAACTGATGATCTATTTTCATGAATCTTAGCCCTCCAATGTTTTTGCTCCTTTGAAGGTCAGGTTCCTAATTCTTACCAGGAAGGAAAGATTCCTATGGATTGGCACTCAGCCCTTTCCATTCTCTTTCCTGTGAGCAGAGGCTAGGAGATGAGCATGTTGCAGAGTCCTTTGGGTCCTGGAGGGAATGTGACAAGCCTGCTTATAATCAGGTGCGCTCCCTGCTTTGAAAAGCAGACCGGGGTGAAAGCCACGCTTCTGCTGTTTTCCGTCCTTCCGCAAGTAATCACAGCCCTGCAGGTGCTGAATTTTTCTGAGGGAGGAGAGAGGCTTAACTTAAAATCAAGTTCAAGCCTCTGAGTATTACATGGAATTGGACATTGTAAGATTTAAAATTATATAAACTGAGAACATATTTGCAACTTTGGGATTTTTGATTACCACAGTGAGGTCAGAAGAGTTATAGGACTGCTTAAGTAGTCACGCAGGAGCAAGGGAAGCGCTCTTCACACTGAATAACTTCTAAAGAGACAACGGTGAGAGCAACATAAAGGTGGGTTCTGATTACATCTCCTTGAGTCCTGCTTGCTCACTGATTATAGAGACAGTCTAGGGATCAGTTTTCAGGTGCTCTAGTGTTTTGCTTTTTATCAGGCAAGCTAAATGTTGTTGTGATATTTGAAATGTATTTTGTATGGACAAAACACACTTTCCATTCCATGGACAATCCACCTATGTCTCCATTTATTACGTCGTCTGGGTGGTTCTCAGAAGTCAGTTTTGCACATAGAAAAAGGACAGTTAGGGTCTGTTTTTGTTTATAAGTTAATAGTTATTTTAGTAAAGTTGCAAATCCACAGGTCAAGCTTCCCATAGCTTTTAAATTCAGTATTGTTTTATTTCATTTACAAACCGAATAGAATTTAACAGTCACTGTAAGGGGTTTTATCATTCACTTAATTTAATTATCTTAAACATTTTAAGTGACTTTTATAAATTTAATATATGTGATTTTCTTTTCAAGTACTTCAACTATGTACAGGACTATGTAATTCTTATAAATACAGTAAATTAACTTATTCTTATAAATACAGTAAATTAACTTATTCTTATAAATACAGTAAATTAACTTATTCCTTTCAAGTTAAACTTATAAGTCTAAGTAAACTACTTGATTTTACATTTTACGTTGAAATCACCAGTAATTTTTGATATTCTAATATGTTAAATTATGACTATTTTATGTACTTAGAGCAGTATAACCAAATCATTCTTAAACATATCACACATTTTAATAGTATTAAAATATTAATGAAATAATAACACATTATTTTATACTTAACTCTAAGTTTCCAAGAATTAAAAGATACTTACCCACATAAGAAAGGACGGCATCCCAAACAGACTGAGATTCACAGTGACCTGAGAATGCATATATACCAGACTGATATTCTCTTTTTTCCCCCCGAGTGATATTCTTGAAAATCGTGATTTTAATGATTACTTCGTATATCATATGCTTGCACCAGAATTTCACCTGCCCATCCCCATTGGTTTCCTTCAACTTTTTGCTGAAGTCAGACTGTGATTAACACCGTGGACACACTGTTCTGGGTTTCTGAATGTTTTCTTAACATAGGCACCTAGAAAGGTATGGCCGTTTTTCAGAACTCTTGATAAATATTTGCTGATTGCCTTTGCAAAAGCCTGTCTCCAGTTTGCGACCCATGAATATTGTATTATAACCATCCTCTCACCATACCCTCACCAGCATTGAGTATAATCTTTTTCAAAAGATTAGTTTATTTATGTATTTATTTTTGGCTGCGTTGGGTCTTTGTTGCTGGGCGTGGGCTTTCTCTAGTTGAGAGGAGTCGGGGCTGCTCTTTCTTGCTGTGCGCGGGCTTCTCATTGCAGTGGCTTCACTTGCTGTGGAGCACGGGCTCTAGGCACGTGGGCTTTGTAGTTGTGGCTCCCGGGCTCAGTAGTTGTGGCTCGTGGGCTCTAGAGGGCAGGCTCAGAAGCTGTGGCCCAGGGACTTAGTTGTTCTGCAGCATGTAGGGATCTTCCTGGACCAGGGCTCAAACCCGTGTCCCTTGCACTGGCAGGCGGATTCTTAACCACTGCGCCACCAGGGAAGTCTGAGTATAATCTTTATTACTGTCATCTTTTTCATCACCATCATCATCATCTCTCATCATCTCTGCCAGCTTGCACGTGTGCAAAGGAAGTCTCACTATTTGGGGTTCACTTATTTAGTTGCAAGTGTGGTTGAACGTGCTTTGCGTGTTCATTGTGCATTGAGCTTTGGAGCATCCCTCACCCCTTTGGCCAGAGGATGGGATGCTGGCGGCTGGGCCCGACCACCAGAAAGCCAGGCCTGGGTGGAGCCGCCGCCATCCTAGAGCCAGAGGGCGCTGCGATCCCAAGTTTCCCATCCACCTCTCCCCCAGCCCCCCCGCCCCGTCCGGACTAGGCCGGGCTGGGCCGGGCTGGGCAAGGGCGGACGGCGGGGGTGGAGGCGCAGGCTGGGCGCAAAGGTTGGTGTCTTCGTGCACCGACCTCAGCCGGAGGGCCCGCGGCACCATGACGGTGGGAGCCAGGCTCCGAAGCAAGGCGGCGAGCAGTCTCCCGCGCTGCAGGCCCCTCGCCCGGGGGCGAGGGCGGACGGAGGGGGACGAGGAGGCGGCTGCTATCCTGGAGCATCTGGAGAGCGGGGCCGAGGCGGCGGAGAGCGGGGCGAGCGAGCAGCGCCCGGGGACCCGGGGCGCGCGGAGGGTGCACCTCGCGGTCCTCCCCGAGCGCTACGAGCCGCTGGAGGAGACGGCGCCGGGCGAGAAGCCCAAGAAGAGGTACCGGCAGAAGCTGAAGAAGTACGGCAAGGTAGGCATCCCACCGCCGCCACTGTCCCTTGGAGGTCGGGGAGCGCGGGGCGCCCGCCCTAGAGCTGGAGTCGGCTCCCCACCGTCTGACGGTCTCAGCCTCTCTGCGCTGCCCTGCACCCCCTCGGCCTCCCACGAGTACCCCCTTCCCGGCATTCACTCCTGGAGCCCCGAGACTGCTCACTCTGTGAACTGGGCAGTAAGGGGAAAGTGAGCTGCGGGGAGTGATAGAAATTAAATCAGAGGTTTCCCTGCGCACCGCTCCACGGCTATCCCGATGCTGGCGGGTGGGTAACTTTCCCAAGGGTTCGCTTACCCAGGTGGTTCTTGTCCTAGGTGTGTCTTCCCACTCCCTTGTGTAGTTGGTAGGACGGGAATCAGTGCCCCTATTTTAAAAGTGGGAATACTGAGGGATTAGCGTGGTTAGGTGACTTGTAGAAGGTGACCCAGTTGGAAAGCAGGGAGGTACAGCCCAGTTTGTCTGTTTTCCCGCAGACAAACTAGTAGGATATCCTACTAGCTGAGAATTGTTTGGGTTATGTCTCCCAATATTCTCAAGGTGATTTCCAGGGCCTGGGAGCTCAACACTCCATAAGTATTCACTTGTGGGGTGGGTGGGAGAGAGAGAGGTAATATGAATATGGGACAAAATGGCAGTTCCCTCCCTAGAGATCAAAGCCCCAAAGCAGTTCCCAGGTGCTTTGGCCTGGAAACGCTTGAAGCTACTGCTGCCTTTGGTCCCTGGGATTGGACAAGGCCACCCAGAAGATAATCACAAAACTCATTCTATCCTGGCCAAAGGGCAGGGGCCCCATCTGATATATCATCCAGTCCTCCGGTGACCTCTTATCATACCTGAAACCGAGGTCGCCACACCTAGAAACTTAGCTTTATCATCTTCTTTAAAGGTATGTCAGCAGCTTTGGGAACAGTAAACAAGCAGGCAGTGGTGTAGTATATTAATAAAAACTATAAAGTTGGGACTTTCAGGCTTAGAGTCATGCTAGGACGAATTATCCTTCTTCCTGGTCCCAGCTGATCACAAAAAAAAAGCCATCGGGCTTCCCACCTGCCGATGCAGGGGACACGGGTTCGTGCCCCGGTCCGGGAAGATCCCACATGCCGCGGAGCAGCTGGGCCCGTGAGCCATGGCTGCTGAGTCTGTGCGTCCGGAGCCTGTGCTCCGCAGGGGGAGAGGCCGCAGCAGTGAGAGGCCCGTGTACCGCAAAAAAAAAAGCCATCATTTGCCTCTCAGTTGGTGAACTGATAATGTGGAAATCTCAGCTCAGAGGCTGGCTGAGCTGAAGATGCTTTGAAGGTTCTCACTGTGTGCCAGGCATTGTGGTGAGCACTAGAGATACCAAAATGGATAGGATGCAGTCCTGCCCTAGAGGAGGCCACAGCCTCCCGGGGAGACGCTGCCATATGGGGCACCACCATGGAGCTGCATGGGAAGAGCCTCAGCAGTTAATCTTCAGGGATGAGGTTGTAAAGTCAGAGAAGTTTTCAAATCAATGGTGACATGGAAACTGGGCACAGAAGGATGAGTCAAGGTTTCACAGGTTAATGATGAGGTACTAGTTCACATCCACTAGCATAGCTATTATTAGGGAAAAAGAAAACAGAAAATAGCAAGTGTTGGTGAGGATGTGGAAAATCGGAATTCTTGTGCATTGCTGGTGGAAGTGTAAAATGGGGTAGCTGCCGTGGAAAACAATTTGGCTGTTCCTCAAAAAATTAAACACAGGACTACCATATGATCCGGCAATTCCACTCCTAGGTACATACCCAAAAGAATTGAAAATAGATACTCAAACAAATATATATGTACATGTTCACAGCAGCATTATTCACAATAGCCAAAGAGTGGCAACCACCCAAATGTCCATCAGTTGATAAATGGATAAACATGTGGTTCATACACACAATGGAATACTATTCAGCCGTGAAAAGGAAGGAAGTACACGGCAGACACACAAGGTCACATATCGCATCTATGATTCCATTTATGTAAAATATCCAGAATAGATAAATCCAGAGATACAGAAGGCAGATGGGTGGTTGCCAGGGACTGAAGGGAAAGAGAAATGCAGGGCGACTGTTTAATGCGTGTGGGTTTGCCTTTGGGGATGATGAAAATATTTTGGAAGTAGGTAGAAGTGGTGCTTGCATAACATTGTGAATGTTTTCAATGCCGTTGAGTTACTCACTTGACAATGGTTAATTTTTACATCATGTGAATTTCACGTCACCTAAAAAAAAAAGAATTTCACCAGGTAAAGAAGGGGTGGCATCCAAGGCGGAGGGCAGAGTGCTAGCAGAGATGAGGCAGGTGAGAGCTCTGGAGTGAGTGTTACATGCTAGTTCAATAGACCAGGAGGCCAGGCGGGGACGCTGTCATGTTGGAGTTGGATGTGCCCTTTCTGCCCTTCAACTTCCATTTTCTTGATGGCGACCAAGAAGGTCGACATCTAAGCTCCAATATGGAGGAAGCGGATGGTCCATCCTTCTTTGTTGAAAATCCATGAGAATAGCCACGTCTCCGCTAGAAATGTGGGGAGATGACTTTCCCTGCTTTGGTCACCAGGTGAAACTTTATTGCACTTGGGCCATTGGAATAAGGAATGACCTGCAAATAGCTCAATCCTTCAAAGAAGGGTGAATAAAGGTCCTTTTTATCTGTTAACCGCTCAAATCCTTCACCCAAGTCCCTTCCTGCTTCTATTTAAAGAAAGGTGTTCGGCTTTTGTGAACTGTCCTAGGATAGGTTCCCCTTCCCCTGCTGCCCCTTGGCCCCAAGCAGGGTCGACCCAATGCTGTGCTGGGTCCAGTCTCTGGCAGGAACCTCTGGGCTCGAAAGGCTGGGTGCCTGGGACTCTTGGCAGTCAGTGGCCCCAGTTGATTTTTTTTTTTTTTTTGCGGTACGCGGGCCTCTCACTGTTGTGGCCTCTCCCGTTGTGGAGCACAGGCTCCGGACGCGCAGGCTCAGTGGCCATGGCTCACGGGCCCAGCTGCTCCACGGCATGTGGGACCTTCCCGGACCGGGGCACGAATCCATGTCCCCTGCATCGGCAGGCGGGCTCTCAACCACTGCGCCACCAGGGAAGCCCTAGCTTTTTTTTTTTCCCCCAGTTGATTTTTAAGTAATGATGTGAGTGTTCAGATGGGCAGGAGTTGCTGGGAGAGTGCTGTTTTCTGGGTGCAGGGAAGGGGAAAGGCTGTGGGTTTGCTGTGCTCTTACAGGCTGCCGGGTGCTCTGTTGCACATACGATGCACAATTACCCTGAATCTTCTCAACGACCTTAGAAAGCCATGGACTCCCATTATGCAGTGAAGGAAGCTGGAGTTTCAGGAAGTTAAGCTCTTTGTTGAAGGCCACACAGCTGGAGAGCAGAGCTGGGAGTCAGGAGTCGCCCCTGGTCCCCGCCTGCTCAAAAGCAGTTAGGGTGGAGGGAGAAGGGGGGTGAGGGAACCAAACCCCAAACTTAGCTTCAAATAGGAGGTCGCCTTTCCCAGGCACCTCTGAGAGCCACAAGGAGAAGCGCAGATAAGGAAAGTTATTAAATTTTATTAATCGGGCAGCTAGGAGGGGGTTGGAGAAGGGAAACACAGGGTGTGGAATAACCTTGACCTCAAGAGGAAGAAAAATGTCCATGTCTAAGTAAGGGGTTAGGACAGGGGCCCTGGAGCCAGACTGCCAGGCGCCAGCTGTGCTCAGCCTCCTGCTGTTTGTGTGACCTTGAGCTCTGCTCTCCTCTCTGCCTCGGTTTCCTCATCTGTCACATGGGTTAATACTAGGGCTGTGGTAAGGAGTAAATGACTGTAGTCCATGTACAGGTCTTGGAACGCACCTGGCATATGGCGAGGGTCCTGTCGTTGTTGGCTGTTATCTAAGGGGATGGAGGAGAGGTCGCATATGACTGTTTGTTCTCTGATCAGTTTTTAATGAGCTCTAACTCAGAAAAAAATCAACTTCTGTAGCTGACAGCCCATCTCAGCTTTGTGCCTGGGTCCTGACCAAATTTCACAAGGGAAGACTTGATTTTTATACTTGGGGGAAAGGGATCTTTGTTGAGAGCTGATTCCCTTTTGGAAACTGGGGGTGGGGACAGGGAATCCCCGACATCTTTGGGGTTACCCGGGAACCCCCAGAAAAGCCTCACTCCCTGTATTAGTTTGCCTGTAACAGATTACCACAAATATCGTGATTTAAGGCAACGCAAATTTATTCTACAGTTCTGGAGGCTAAAAGTCGTCTTCCCTGAGCTACAGTCAACAGGCTGGTTCCTTCTGGAGGCTCCAGAGGAAAACCCTTTCTTTGCTCTTTTCAGCTTCCAGAGGTCCCCACCTCCACGTTCAGGGCCAGTGGCACAGCATCTGCAAGTCTCTTTCTCTCTGTCTCTCTGCTTCTGGCACCACATTGCCTTCTCGCCAACTCTTCCTGCTTCCCTTCTGTAAGGGTGGTCGTCTTTATTTGGACCTTTATAAAGATATAAGAATCCTTATATGGGCTTCCCTGGTGGCGCAGTGGTTGAGAGTCCGCCTGCCGATGCAGGGGACACGGGTTCGTGCCCCGGTCCGGGAAGATCCCACATGCCGCGGAGCAACTGGGCCCGTGAGCCATGGCCGCTGAGCCTGCACGTCCGGAGCCTGTGCCCCGCAACGGGAGAGGCCACAACAGTAAGAGGCCCGTGTACCGCAAAAAAAAAGAATCCTTATAATGATTGGGACCCCCTGGATAATCCATGGTAGTCTCCCCAATTCAAGATCCTTCATTAACTCACATCCACAAAGTTCCTTTTGCCATATGAGGTTACATATTCACAGATTCTGGGGATTAGGACATGGGCATCTTGAGGGGAGGGCATTATTCAACCTACCACACTGTCCCGTGATCCCCCAGGCCCCTCCGCCCCTCTGAGAGATGATATGGGTTGAAACTCTACTCAGATCAAAAGATTTCAGAATCTGCTCCCTCCAATGACACTGAAATGGTCGATGCTATTTTACATTTCTTTGCATCACATTTCTCAAATCTGTGTTTTGACTGTGTTCTAGCTAATGAGCTATTTCAGTAACGTTTTTTTCTCATTTGCAAAGATGAAGTGACAAGCAGTTTTTTAAAATAGCAGGCTGAGGGAAATGGATGTACAAATACCCAAAATGTCAAGTTTAACACAGGCCATCCATGATTCTAGGGGCTTGGCTTATAAAGGATGCTCTGGACTGTTAATACTTGCTCCAGGAGGACAGTTTTTGTCGTTGTTGTTATTTCTAACAGGTACGTAAAATTCTCCCACGGAATCTTATTACACATTTATAGAGATGTTTCTCTTAGCAGCATCACTGCCTCCCTGCTCCCAACACACACCCTAGTGTCTCATTGGGAAGTTGACGAGGCAGTGTCCTGGGAATCAGTGTCTAAAGAGGCCATCAGAGTGACCTTCCTCTCCCGGAACTCCTCCTTTGGCCTGAGAACAACCAAAGGAAACACCAGGCCCTTTCTGGATGCTGGGCATACAGTACTGAGCACGACCTCCTTCTGTTATTCTGAGGTCTCTGAAAGCTGACGTAAGCCAGACATCATAGGAAAGTGCAGTCTTAAGAAACTTTCCTGAACAGATAACAAAATATCTTAGATTTCAAAATTACCACCACAAACGTAAATTACTGTAGAATAAAAAGAGGCAAAGGTTATTTTCCAATAAAGATAGCTGACCTTGGGGGGCCAGTCCTACTGCCTGCATTTGGTGCCAGGCACCGTTCTAAGGGCTTTCCTTGCGTAAACCTTTTTAAGCCTCTTCACCCGATGAGGTGGTTACTAAATATGCCCATTTTATAGGTGAGGAAACTGAGGCCAATGAGAATTAAATAAGCGATTGGGCTGGAATTTAAGCCCAGGCCGCAAGCAATCAATTGCAAGGTTACATACTGCCTTCCTTAAAGAAGGGAAGTGTATGTGGGGAGGAAGGACACGGGCCCTGAGGTGAGATTTCTTTGGGATTGAACTTCAGCCCTGCCTCTTACCAGCTGTATAATCACGGATAAATTTAACTCCTTCGTGCATCCTTCTTGTTGAAGCCTGATAGCCAAAGGCCTCTAGGAATGCACTAGTAGCCAGTCCAAGTTAGATCTGTCTGTTTGTTGCAGCAAGGAAGAGTGTATGCCAGAGGGATCTTGAGGCCTCAGAAAGTAGAGCCCTCAAGTAGAGAACTGAATATTTGAGTCTGCGCCGAAGATATAAATATGGGATTTATCAGCATACAGGGAATTCTTAAAGTCATTGGAAATGGATGAGACCACCTGTGGAGAGATTCTAGCCCCAAATATTTTTTTAAATAAAAAGTAAAGAACAGTACTGAACAGCTCCAACATTTTAAAGTTTGGTAGAAGGGAAAGAAAGCTGAGCAGGGTCATAAAAAAGAGTGAAATAATGCCATTTGCAGCAACATGAATGGACCTAGAGATTATCATACTAAGTGAAGTAAGTCAGACAAAGACAAATATCACATAATGCCACTTAAATGTGGAATCTAAAAAAAGATACAGATGAACTTAATTACAAAACAGAAATAAACTCACAGGCATAGAAAACAAACTTACCAAAGGGGAAAGGGAGGGGGGAGGGATAAATTAGGAATTTGAGATTAACAGATATACACCACTGTTTATAAAATAAGCAACAAGGGGCTTCCCTGGTGGCGCAGTGGTTGAGAATCTGCCTGCTAATGCAGGGGACATGGGTTCGAGCCCTGGTCTGGGAAGATCCCACATGCCGCGGAGCAACTAGGCCCGAGAGCCACAACTACTGAGTCTGGAGCCTGTGCTCCGCAACAAGAGAGGCCGCGACAGTGAGACGCCCACGTACCGTGATGAAGAGTGGCCCCCGCTCGCCACAACTAGAGAAAGCCCTCACACAGAAACGAAGACCCAACACAGCAAAAATAAATAAATTAATAAATTAATAAACTCCTACCCCCAACATCTTCTTTTAAAAAAAAAAAAATAAATAAATAAACAACAAGGACCTACCGTATAGCACAGGGAACTGTATTCAATATCTTGTAATAACCTATAATGGAAAAGAATCTGAAAAAGAATATATACATGTATGTATATGTATATGAATAACTGAATCGTTTTGCTGGACACCTGAACCACTGTAAATCAACTATATTTCAATTAAAAATTATTTTAAAAAATGAAAGCTGAGGAGGGGCTTCATGTGAGGTAAGGGAAAACCAAGAGAATATGGAGTCAAAGAGGCCAAATGAGTGTTTCATGAAGTTTGTCCAAAGCTGTTGAGAGTCAGGGGGAAGACAGAAAAATGCTCACTGGCTCAGGCAGCATGGCGGCGGCAGATGGCCAGGACCAAGCAGTCCTGGATGGTCAGGGGAGAGGAAGCGGGAATAAGAAGGAGGAAGTGGAAGCTGTGTGTGCAGATGGCGCTTTCCACTGGCTTGCCGAGAAGGAGAGCAGAGACCCAGGCAGGACCTAGAGAGGGGTATGGAGTCAGGGGGACAGCGGAGCATATCTGTAAGCTGATAGGAATGATGCAATGGGGAGGAAGAGGATGGTGAGATTGGAGAAGGGAAAGCTGGGGGCAAGGTGAGAGAGGGTACCAACAGCAAGTGTCAAGGGAGTGGCCTTGGGGGAAGAAGGCCATTTTTTCTACTGGGACACCGGCAAGGTGGGAGGAGAAGCTGGGGCAGGTGTAGACAGCGGTAGAGGATGAATGGGTTCCCTAATGACTTCCGAGTCAGTGAGAGATGAAGTGGGATCATCTAATGAGGGTATGGACACTGTGTATGTTTCTCTGTGTGCATTGGGGGCAGAGAGGCTTGTGGAGAAAGGAAAAGGTAAGAAATAATATCTGGGAGAGAGGGACAGTCAGCCTGCTGGACTGACAGACTAGGCTGGCCATGCAGTGTTGGAAGTCAAAGGCAGGTTTGTGATTGTGATCAGGGATTTTTTTTTTTTTTTTTTTTTTGCGGTACGCGGGCCTCTCACTGTTGTGGCCTCTCCCGTTGCGGAGCACAGGCTCCGGATGCTCAGGCCCAGCGGCCATGGCTCACGGGCCCAGCCGCTCCTAGGCATGTGGGATCTTCCCGGACCGGGGCACGAACCCGTGTCCCCTGCATCGGCAGGCGGACTCCCAACCACTGCGCCACCAGGGAAGCCCCGTGATCAGGGATTTTAAGTGGTTATTGGAGTTGGAAAAATCGAGGGTGTAGAGACAAGATGTGTGATGACGTTCAGGTCACCTACATGGCTGTTGTCGTCACAGAGAAGGATGACGGAAGTTGGGGGTGGAGAGAGAAAAGGGGAGGGGCAGCAGCACAGTGTTAGTCGGTGGTGGTGGTCTTCATTTTTCTGTTGCGATTCCACTTGAATCCCTTGGATGCCCTCAGTCTAGCACCAGGCCTTGAAGAGAAGGAGGAGGGAGAGTGGATACCAAGAAAGAAAGGCCCAGTCGTTACCCTCAAGGAGTGTAGAATTGTATTGGGAACCAAGACTTCCGTGGATGCAGCAACGACAGAGCAGTAGATTTTAAAGACACAAATGTGGGTCAGAAAGGGGTGTGCCCTGGAGGCAGAGGGAGGACTGGGTGGGCTTTCAGATCAGGTGAATGATGGAAAACTCTCGACCCAGCCTTCAGCAGAGCCAGTAACTTAGCTGGAACAGAAGAGAATGGGCTTTGGTTTAAAAAAATACAACAAAACTGGTTTGGTTTTAAAAGTAGCAGCTTCGGGCTTCCCTGGTGGCGCAGTGGTTGAGAGTCCGCCTGCCGATGCAGGGGACGCGGGTTCGTGCCCCGGTCCGGGAAGATCCCACATGCCACAGAGCGGCTGGGCCCGTGAGCCATGGCCGCTGGGCCTGCGCGTCCGGAGCCGCAACGGGAGAGGCCACAACAGTGAGAGGCCCGCGTACCGCAAAAAAAAAAAAAAAAAAAAAAAAAAGTAGCAGCTTCACTGCTGTTTCCAAGAAGATCTCTGAATGATCTGGAAACATGCGGGGCTGGAAAGCCCTTTTCAAGGTGCCGATGTCTGTGCTGAGCCCCCGAGTGTTCGTATGATGGGGTTGGGTGTGGGACACCAGAGAGCTGAGAAAATGCTAGCTGGCTCATTTGCCCTGGGAAAATGAGGCGAAATGATTCTTTATGTGTGGCACCATTGTGCATGGAAGATTACAAAGTTGCCTCGCCTAACCCTTTGCTTTTCTCTTCTGTTCCTAAAAATAGAACGTTGGGAAGGTTATCACCAAAGGATGCCGCTACATCGTGGTCGGCCTGCAGGGATTCGCTGCTGCCTACTCCGCCCCGTTCGGAGTGGCCACCAGTGTGGTGTCGTTTGTCCGCTAGTGGGAGCTGCCTGGGCAGACTGGAAGCCTCTGTTCCGGGAACAGTGCGAATCCGGGAGCATCTCAGACTTGAACTCACAAAATACTCGGAAGAAAGAAAACGTCTTGGTTGAATTGGATGAGTGTTTCCGATGAGTCATCCCCCTCCAACTGCTGAGCTCTCCACACGTCTGGGACACGGGTGGCCCTGGTGGACAATCCCGCAGAGAATTAGGCTGAGATCAGGCTTGGGATTAGGGTTAGTTCGCTAAAACCGGAGCTGCCCGTGAAGGGGGCAGGGGCTGGTGTGGAGACAAACACTTGACAGAAGTCCGCGCTCTGGGTGGGTAGCAGAGTGGTGATTAGGGACACGGATGGGGGATTTGCATCTGGAGTGAGCTGATTTGCTCAATTCTAGAAAGCGCACAGGCTGACAGGACTCCCAGCCCTTAGCTGCTTCGGTTCTGAGGACACCCAAGGAACTGTTTGTTCCTGAAGTCATCCCCCCATCTCCTTCCTGTACCCCTTTGCCACAAGGAGTTTTAATTACAGGCTTGAGAAGAAGGAAGGAAGAAAAACCTCTTTGAAGGCTACGATGCTTTGAAAACTGTGTTGACGATGTGTCATGACTGTTTCAAGTAGATGAAGGCTTGTCACTTTCACCTTCTCTGACATGAATGTGGAGGTGGTGATGAGGGTGGTAGGATCTGCAAGTTCAGGTGCAGGTTGTTTGAGGGAGAGAGCACTCCTGAGGGCTGCCGGGCCCAGTCCAGCCCAGTCCAGCCCAGTCCAGCCCAGCCACATGGAGCTGGCCAGACTCTCCGGCAGGCAGATGGCTGGCCTCCTGACTCAGCTGCCTGGGGTACCATCAGCCCCCTCATCCTTGACGTCAAGCCGACGAAGGGTGCTCTCTCTGGGGAGAGAGGGAGGTGCTATACCTGGAAATGAAAGTGTATTATTTAGAGAAGGAACCAGAAGGTAGGAGACAGGTATGAAGGAAGCAGAAGAAGGATGCTGGACGAGAGAAGCGGAAGCACAGGTGCCAGGTCTGCGTTATCAGCGCTGGAAAATCTTAAGCTCTGGGCGGGGTCCGGGGGAGGCTGGGTGACCAGAGACACCGTGCTGGTGCTTCCAGACCCTCTGAGGCCTGTGAGCTCACATTGGCTGCCTTTGGAGCAGCCTTTCCTCTTCCGTGCTGCCCAGTTTGACGTCATCTCAGCTGGATTCAAAGTTAGGGCGGGCGAGGGTCCCGGGCCTGGAGGGTGACCCGTGGACTGCCACTGGACCATCGGACAGGGGGGTGCCCGCTGCCAGCTTCCACGATAGGCCCCTGTTCTGACCTGGTTTCCAGAATGTCCCGAAGTCCAAAATAGTTATTACGGACCAGTCTGCAGGATTGGTGGCAACACCTGCTTGTTGCCCTGTGAAGTTTCCCGGGGCAGGGAAATGAGGGCTCAGTGCTCATGCTTCACCCGTCAAACCCAACCAGGTGGCACCGGAAAGTGGAGAAGGTTGGAAGACAGACAGATGGACAGAAAGAGGAACGAGTGGAGGAGAGCGTTGTAGCCGGGAAGCTAGATTGTGCTTCACGTTCTGGAGGCTCATGTTGAAGATGAACTTGGACCCAATTCCTGCATCATTAATATCGGTGAGGAAAAGAGAAAACAAATGGTCTTGTTTTAGCTCAAATGATGAGAGTTGATGGTGGAACATTTTCACACATGTACGATAATTAGAGCCTGGCCACGCTGGGAGTCAGGGAAGAGAGGCGACATCCGTGGAAGAAAAAGCAAAGCATCGTCCGGGGGGAAAGAGAGTCAGGCCTGCGCGACCTGCTGGTCACAGGAAAGGCAGACGGGAAGAAGGAGCCTGTGTGGGTTTGAGGACGCCTGCCCGGTGGCCCAGTGCTGCTGACCTGCCCCCAGAGAAGCCCGTTGAGTCTCCCAGGGGATGTAGAAGTGTGACCTGGGAGGGACGAGAGCGGCTGAAGCCTGTCCAAGGGAGAATCGCCCCCGCTTACCCCCAAATTAGAGACATTATAAGGCCAAGCACATTTGTCCCTCAACGTTTTAGAATACTGGTTAAGAATTAATCCAGAAATTTCAAAAGTCAAAACCTTGCAGGGATGGTCCTGGGAGCCAGATTCGTGTGCACAGAAGATGAACTGCTGTAAACTGTCACTCAGCTGAGTTGTCATTTCCCCCGAGACAAGGCGCCCATGCTGCAGATTACCTTTTCGCCTTTTCTTTCTCTTTAGTTTTTAAAAAAATATATCAGCATCCACACCCTACTAAAAATTGAGTTTTAGAACCTTCCCTTCACACGATTGACCAAGAGGCTTCTTTTGTATGCTTTTCTTCCATATCCTGTGAATAAAAGCCCCAACTTGTCTAATGTTTCTGTGCGTGAAGTTTTTCACCCCTTCATGCAGTGGGGGACACCTCCCTGGGGCCCGCAGCACGAGCCCAATGCTGCTCCCCAGGACCAAGGGGAGTGACGGGGCCCTGACTCACTGGGGACTCTGCTTGGGTGTTAAAGGGGGACTGTTCTCTAGAGAACGGGTGTCAGTGTGCAGGATCCTCAGTTCATGCATTTGTTAATAACGAAGATTTCCAGAACCTCTGATTTGGATCTAGAGAGTCTAGTGTGTGGCCAGGAAGCTGCATTTTCCACAAGCAGCCTAGCAGATTCTGAAGCAGCTGTTGCTCTGCCTGAGCTGGGAAATGCTGGACCCAGGGGCTGCTGCAGGTTGCATTGGCCAGTGGACTCCAAGGTGGGACCTCAGGTCAGCCAGGTGCCAGCCCCAGCCAGGCACACACAGGATGCCCACTCACTGAGCCTTACAGAAGCTTCTGGAATTGCTGTCAGATTATCCACCCAGGCAGGGTCGGGGCCACGTGTGTCAACCAACCTTTAGGCTTAGGACAAAGCAGAAGCTATGTCCCTGATGTCTTCAGCTGCCCTGGAATCATCCCTACTGTCCCCCTGCTCAGCACCTGTGCTTTGTCAGAGAAGCTCCAACTGCTGTCTGTCACCGAGAAGTACCCCGAAGCAGGACTTGAACTCAGACCTCCCCCTCGCATCCACCAATAGTCCTCCTGGGCATGGCAGTGCCCTCAGCAGAAAGTGCTTGTGGGGCTGAGAAGCCATCAATGCAATTTTAGATTCAGACAGCTGCTGTGACAGGTTTTGCACCTGTGATGTCCCCCCGTCCCTCTGCAGGAGCAGAGACGAACTGAATTTAACTTTGTGATGCCATCATCCCCAAAGTGTTGTGAAAACTTTATAGCTTTTCCTGTAAACTTACTTTATAATACAAAGTATACTCAAAGAAAAACAAAACCAAAAAAGCGAATGCCCTCAGCTGCATTTGAGAAGTTCTGTGATTTTGCCAAATTCCCAGCTGGTTCCTGAGTAAAAATAATCTCAAATTCCCTTGACCATTCATGGAGAAATGGGGAAAAGTTAATATAACATGGGATCGTGGTTATTTTAGAGGCAAAGTTGTTTTTGAGCCAAACCACTCTATCGTAGCCAAAGGGAAAGAAGGTCTCTTCAGATTTTTTAGAGGGTTCACTGCCAGATCCCGGTGGGTACACAAACCAGACAGGAGCGGAGGCAGAGAAGGGAGAGGAACAGAGGAAAAAAACAGGCTTGCTTGCCTGACGCCCCAGGGGTACCTGGTGCCTTGCACTCTGCAGCTCCATCTAGAGACAGAAATTAGGATCAGAACTCAGCACCTTCAAGCACTGGCTTTGCTTTTTTTGAAGGTGTTTCTCAGGTGATTCCTCTTGCACAATCTGTTGACAAGGCTCTAAACAAATGTATCTGGTTCAAAGCAGACAAAAGAATCAGAGCAAAAGTAATGACAGACAGAGCTGAGAGGTCACACTTCCCCTTGCTTGCCCTGTAATTCCAGAGTAAACCACTTCCACACAGACTAGCTTTCTTCATTGAAAATGAAGGGAGATTACTTGTTTTTGTTTTGCTTCCTATGAAAGATGTTTATAATTGCTGCAGAAGTAGAAAGTGGTGATATAACCTTTCTTTTCCGTTTTTTTTTTTTTTTTTTTGCGGGGGTGGGACTTACCCACTGGAAAAACCCTTGTTTATCTTCTTTAATCATTGAAAGAATCCTGAGTTAGGTATTATAACGCCTGCAGGCACTGAGCTAGGAAGCAGAGACACTTTATGTTGTAGACGATGATTTGTGTATCTGGAGATCTCTGGAGTTGCGGAGAAAATGGCATCTAAGTGCTTTATGCACTTTTCTTCATCACCTCATTTTTCCGTACAAAATCAGACTTGAATTTGTCTTTCAATGTTTTCACTTCAGTAAATCAGTGAGCCACTCCTGGGATCGGCCCCCATTCTACCTGCTCCCCCTGGTCATGGCTCTGCTGCACGTAGGATCAGAGAGAAGCCAAGATGCAGCAAACATCTACTAGATTCAAGGCTGTCAAGAAAAAAATGTTGCCCGTCGTTCCAGTTCTACAAGGATCAAGTCATCAGCCCCTACAGTCACCCAACCACAGTGCCCCTGAGGGGAATTCAGGATGCAGAGAGACAAGAAGCATTCTGCGCTTTGGATATACTGGCCCTCGACTAGTTCAGACGCACACCTAAGGAAAAATTTCAGTGACCCAAGATTCTTGCATCTTCTCAGAGACAGGAAAACACTAAAATCATTAACTTGAGATGTCTGTTCTTTGTGATTAGCAGTCATCCTTTTATGCTTGACTACGTGTTTTCCCCAGCCAAAAAGAAGTGCCTATATTTTTTGTTTGTTCTTTAACTTGGAATTTTAATTATGTACATAAATAGCAACATGAGAGTGAGGCGTTCTAAGGCTTCTTCGGTATCTCTAGATGAAAGAATTTCAGATGAGTCCACTTGGAGTAGTGATACTTGTAGCGTCACTCACGATAACAGAGGCCTAACATAGTTTTTTCTGGCTCCTATCTTACCTCTTGTTCGGCTGCAGGCGGACAAGCCTTGTACTTGCCGAGCCTTGAGACCGAAGACAGAGCCTC
Source organism: Orcinus orca (assembly GCF_937001465.1). NCBI lineage: Eukaryota > Metazoa > Chordata > Mammalia > Artiodactyla > Delphinidae > Orcinus > Orcinus orca. The sequence goes on along the minus strand of NC_064559.1, from coordinate 14,258,408 downwards.
CATTCAGTGACAGAGACATCAATGGTTTAATGGCTGGGGGAACGTCTGAAGCAAGGTCCTGGGGTGACACCCCCCTGTGTGCAGCAGAGAGTGGGCAGGACAAGGCGGCAGCCTTCACTCCCAGGGGCAGGGGGAGTTTACCAGTTATAGGGGGAATTATTCCCCGGGGAATTGGCCCCGTGGTTACCAGGGAAACCAGCAGAGCCGCGTGCCCTTTACTTCCCCTTTGATAAGCTGTTAGGAACAATCATTAGCTGGGACCTGGGGCAAGTCTGTAGGAAGGTCAGTCCTGTGAGTAGGCTGTAGGGGAAGCAGGCACTGGTCCAGCGGGAGGTTGGGGGGGATGGACAGAGAGCAAGAGAACAGCCATCTTGGGTGGCCTGACCGTACACCTCTTCAGAGCAGTTCCTCAGAGCTAGCTGAGAGGCTGTTTCCCAGGCTCTAGTCCTCAGTAAATCCCCGAATAAATCATAACTCACAACGTTTGCTTTCTGTAGGCATCATGCTGGGTGGCTTGATGACATCAATTTAATTCTCGATTTCATCTACTTCTCATTAACAAAGTCAACAAGATAGATATTATTATCTGGGTTTTATAGATGAGGAAACGGAAGCTGAGGGAAGGTAGGGAATTCTGCTCCGATGCGATGGCCAGGAGGCCTGAAACCAGGGCCCACAGCTTCACTTCTTCTGCCCGTTTCAGCTCTCATTCCCTTTCCCCTCAGGCTCCTGTTACCACCAGCGACCAAGAGGAAGAGCTATGCTTTAAATGGAATTACATCCAGTGAGCGTTCCTGGTTCCCATATTATCATCCAAGTAGTTAGAAATCCTCCAAAAAAAGACTCGAGGTGCTCACCTGCCCATCATACCCTGGAGTTTGGACATGCCGAGATTGCTTAGCTGCCGCTTTGCCACGGTCAAGGCGCAGAGCAAGGGGACGTGGGGCTGGGCTGGGGAAGGGATCTGTGACCCCAAGTCAGTTTGGTTGAATTTACTTTATTTTGCCCAACTTGCTTAGCGTGATTTCTGCAGCCTCAGCTACTATTCCCATTGACTGGTAACTGTGTTTCCATGAAGCCAGCACTCTCTTGTTCATCCTGGGGTCCGGGCCCACGTGCCACGGCACCAAGGCCAGCAGGAAGCCACCCTGCAGGATAGGAACAACACTGTCATCCCCAACCTGGCTTCAAATCCTCCAGCCCTGTGACCCCGGGCGAGGTCCCCAACTCCTTTGAAGTTCAGGATTTGGTTTAGTTTCCTTTGAAGAGTACAGTAAGTAGTATCTACTTCAGAGGCTTCTTTGGAAGATGACGTATGGGGTGTGTTCAGAACCGAGCGTGTAGGATATTAAAGGTTCGCCTTCTGCAGTGGCCCCAGCTCAGCTCTGCATGTGCCCTGACCTGTGGGAGGGAAGGAAAAGAAGGCCTGGGAGATGGGGGTAGGGTGCGAGGGAGGGAACCTAGCAGAACTGAGGTTGGGGGCAGGGAGGCAGCCTGCTTCCCCATCCACTCTTAGTGTTTTTCTCTCTTGCCCCTAAACATATCCTTTATCTGCTGTGAGTGGCTTCCAGGGTCCTCCTGATCACCTAAGAGCCCCACCTTTCCCTTTGCTGGAAAACAAACCCAGTTGGAGCTGCAGGGGAGCTGGGCTAGAGTTGGGTGGTGTGCAAGAACAGCAGTAGGGACAGGATAGAGGGCCGCAGAGGACAGACAAGAGCAGGAAAGAGTTTGTTTATAGCTTCTAGTCTCTTCCAGCCACTGGAAGGACTCTGAACTTTCACCCTGAACTTGGTCTGGTTTGCCAGTGGCCTTGTTTCCGGATACCCAGACTGGCCTCATCTGTAACATGGAGATGCAGAAGTCCTTTCAGTCCCCGGGGCACAGGGTGTTCAGAGGACAAACAGGCAGCCTGAGCGTCAGTGGGAAAGCACGCGAATGCTCAGGACTGGGTGGTGGGCGGGGGTCTCCGCCCCCCTCATCGTAAACACGCAGGGGGCCTGCTGGCTAGGTGTTACAAACAGTGAAGACCGGGAAGGGAAATACGCACTTTTGTTAAATCATCCAAGGAATCTCTTCATTTATGTTCATTTATTTATTCAAAAAATATTTTTAATTGAAATATATTTGATATATAACACTGTGTAAATTTATTGTGTACATGTTGATGTGTTACATTTATATATTGGAATATGATTGCCATTGTAGCCATGGTTAGCATCTCTATCATGTCACGTAATTATCTGTGTGTGTGTGTGTGTGTGTGTGTGTGCACGCATGTGGTGGGAGTACTTAAGGTCTAGTCTTTTAGCAAGTTTGATGACTACGGTACAATATTGTTGTCTATATTCACTAGACTGTGCGTTAGATCTCCAAGACTTATTTATCTACTAGTTGCAAGTCTGTGCCCTTAAACATCTCTCCCATTCTCTTGCCCACCAGGCCCTGGAAACCACCAGTTTGCTCTGTGTTTTTACAAGGTTGGCTTTTTCAGATCCCACATATAAGTGAGCTCACACAGTACGTGTCTTTCTCTGTCTGACTTATTTCACTCAGCATAACGTCCTCCAGGTCCATCCATGTTGTCACAAAGGCAGGATTTCCTCCTTTCTCAGGGCTGAATAATATTCCATTGTATGCGTATACCACGTCTTCTTTATTACAAATACATTTCGAGCACTTTTGCTGTGTTCCGTGTCAACTGAAAAAAAAATGCACAACATGAGAGTTGTGAGTTAAGCTTTATTTGGGGCAAAATGAGAAATATGGCCTGGGAGGCAGCCTCTTAGATAGCTCTGAGGAACTACTTGGAAGAGTTGGGGTGGGGGTGTGTGTCAGCATATATGTGCTCTGGGGGAAGGAAGATGCATGTAGTCAAGCACACATTTTGGCAGAGGCCGGCTGCTACTCTCCTGCAGTTTACCGCTAGTCACAAGGACCAGATGTCTCCTAAAGCACTAATAATGATTTTAGTGCTTTTCTAGATATGAGAAGATGCAAGAATTTGGGCTCATGAAATCTTCTCCTGAAAATATCTAACTATCTGAAGGCCTATTCTGCCAGCTTTTCCCAGAGCACAGGGAAAAACTCCTTCCTGATCTCCACCCTGAACTCCTTTCCGGGGGCGCTGAAGGTCAGTGACTGCGGTAGCTGGTGATTTCATCCTGGTGGAGGTGGATGGCAAGCGCCAGTTTCTAGTTGGCAGCCGGCACCACGCTGGGCGCTGGAGCTGCTTCCCTGGAGGGCAACTGGATGGACGGTTACCGCTCTGTATCCTGGTGTCAAACAGACCATTGCAGGTTGGAGATTCACGTGCAGGGTGATTATAGGGTTGCCTTGGGATCAACCCCCAAGGAGAAGGGGGCAGGACTCAGCAGAGGGAGAAGCTGAGTTGCAGTGCAGGCCCAGTAAAGCCCTCTCCCACTCACAGGAGCTCTGATGCTAGAACGGCCCTTCAGGGTTGACCTGGCTTGTCCGGGAAAGGCCAGGCCTAATACCCCACATTGATCAGTCCGTGGACGTGGGCTGCCCTGGGAAGGCGCGTGACTTTAGTTGAGGTTGCTCTCAGGGACTGAGGCAGTCTTGCAAGGACTCTTCAAGAGCCTGGGAAGCTCTCTGCACACAGCGATCCCAGCAGACAAATGTGGGTGGCACATTGCTGTGTCCACCACGCTGGCTCTGAAATCTGACTCCACGACTCACTGCCTCTGTGACCTTGGGCAAGAGGTCTGGATCAGTTTGCCCACCCGACAAATGAGGGTAATAACTCTACCCATTTTGTAGAGTTATCAGGAGGAGAGAGTGAGTTAATTCTCACCACAGTGAAACCCATAGAAAGAGTTCAAAATGTGTCATTGTGGTGTTGTTATTTCTAGAATAAACGAAGTAGGGTTTGGCCCTGGGGGAACTTGTAGTCGATCATATGGCTTCAGACAACCCCGTGTGATGAGTGTGTGCGTCGGGGGACCCAGGGGCCCATAGGAGGGGCCCCTCACCCCGTCTTGGGAAGGCTTCCCAAAAGGCAGGGGTGGCTGGAGTGGGACTGGGGGAGGGTGGGTAAAGTGCAGCGGCCCCAGCCTGAGTCACCGACCTTGACCTTGGCAAACAAAGGCCTCTGCTGAGGATCTCCTTCTGCTGTGAGCGCGGCCCGTCCTGCTTTGCTCTCCTGATTGGTAGGGCTGGAGCCAGAGCTGGCAGACCTCCCAGGCCTCAGAGCCAAGGAGGCTGGTGGGCAGGGAGGGGGTGGGCCACACGGGACCCGTGTGAGGCTCTCCCTGTGACACGAGGTCTTCATGGGCACTTGGGCAGGCGTTGGCCTGCGTGGCTGGGAATTGGGGACCATCCTCTCCTAACACAGGAGGGAGGGAGAAGGGACTCTGTCTTTCCTTCCACCCGCTCTCGGCCCCAGGAAGTAATCTGAGTGCTGTACAGAGTCAGGAAAGCAATCGGCTGTGTGGCCTTGTACCAGTCACTTCACCTCCTTGGACCTGGGCATCCTCTTCTGTAAAATAATGAGGCTGGAGTGGATGGCGCCCGAGTGCCTCTTTGCTCCGGCATTTTGAATCTGAGTAATTTTCTCGTAGCCTGCTTCTTACAAGATCACGGGTGCTGTCGTTTGATCCTCGCTTAGCTTTTAGTTCTTCAAGGGGGCTCTTCCTATTCTGCCTTCCTCTTGAGAAGCTCTCAAGGCCACTGACAATCAGAGACCTGCTGCGTCCTCTCAAGCAGCCCCCACGGAGGAAACAGAAACAATAGGAATCACTTCCCCAGCAGCCTTGGTCCCCTGCCAACGAGAGGTATCCAAGTTGTTTTTCTAGCAACACTGCTGTTTCCCCCAGCTCCACCACACCCTCTGCCCGGCTCTCCTTCCAGACCAAGGTTCCCTGTGGGGAGGGCTGCCAGGATTGGCCAGGAGAGGCCACCCCTGGCCTTTGCCCCCTTCCGTCAGCCACCTCCCAGCCCTGCACTGGGAGTTCTGCTTCTCTCTCAAGGCTCAGCTCAAGGGCTTCTCCTCCATGCAGTCTTCCCTGAGCTCTGCGGCTGGAAAGAATCGGTTCTTCTGGACACAGCAGTGAGCCTTAGCCCCATTTTATTCTACTCTCTGTTAGAATGAGTTGTTAACACCTGTGATCCCCCCCCACCCCGCTACTGCCTCCAGCCTCGTGTTTGCATATAGTAGGTGCTGGATGAGTGGTTGTGGCGGGGAAAGGAAGGGACAGATACAGAACAAATCTCTATAGGAAGCTTGGTGGTGTATCTGGGGCAAAAATTGGTCCCTGTTTATTGTTTTACGGCCAGCGTAAAACACAAAACAAAAATCCGTGGAGAATGCATGGGTTCCATGGGCACCTCCATTGGATAACCTGGCTCGGGAACAAGGAAGTAGGCTATCATGAAGGTCTCCCTGTGTAGCTGCTGACAATGCTAGAAAAGTTACTCAAAACAAACCTGCTGCTGCCCTTGGCTGCCCCTCACCCTGAGCGTATGGAGTGTGAACGGTGGGGATGGTGAGACCCTGGGCTTCGGTTCAGGGGTCTGGTCTTGGGGCTGCCCTAGGTATGGTCTGGAAGGGAGTGGAGTTTGTTCCATGTGCTGCCTGGCCTGACTGAGGAGTAGCAGGGTGCCCAGAGGGAGTTGGGGGTGCAGTAGGAGGGGATGAGTTCAGGGAGGTGAAGGCTGGGGGGGCGTGGAGCTAGCGGTGGGGACATCCTGCAGGGCTCTTAGTGTCAGGAGGCACTACTGCTGGCTTTGAACAGGCGAGGGGGGGACTTGATTTACCGGCTCACAGTGCCCTATGAGGAGGGACTGTCGTGAGCCCATTTCACGGATGAAGAGACTGAAGCAGAGAAGGTCAGGAACTTGCCTGATCTTCCCCCTCCCCAGCCGCCATCCACGGGTGTCGCTCTCCATCCCAGTGCCCTGCTCCCTGCCGTCCCGCTCTACATTCGCTTCTCTCTCAGTTGCTCGCTCTTCGGGGGTCTCCCTCCCCCCTCTTGAATGCAAGCTCCGTGACAGCAGGGGCTGTCTGCTTGCCTGCTGCATCCTCGGTGCCTTGAACAATGCCTGGCGCATAATAGGAGTTCAACGAGCCTTTGCTGACCAGGGTACAAGGACAGAGGACACGCCGGCAGCCGGAGCTGGGGCGCCGGCACACCAGAGGTTGAGTTCTCTCCAAGTCTCCGTGCTCAAATCTCCCATGGGAAGTCCTGGGGCTCCAAGCCAGCCTGAGGTCAGATGTGTGGGTGTCTGCCTGGGACCTCTCCCCACCCCGCCATGGCACTGCATCTTGGAGGGTCAGACAAGGGTGCTTGGCTGTCCGCTGTCATTCATTTATCAATTTCTTCCTTCTTCCACACATTCAGTCCCTCAGCTGTCCAACAAGCGTTACCTGAACACCTCCTCTGTGCCCAGCACTGGGCTGGGACGGCACGCAAGTAACCAAGGCTGCGTGCCTGCCCCTTGCATCCGTGGGGGGACAGACCAAAGGGCAAGAAAGACAGACGAGTAAACAACTGCTATGGAGGAAGTAAGGGGCCTTGAGCCTCCAGTGGGTGAGCGGGGAGGGCTGTTGGAGGAGAGGACAGCCGTGGGGCAGGGGCTCCTGGCAAGGAGGAAGCTTCACCAAGCTGTCAGAAGCAGGAAGAGCCAGTGTGATGGGAGCACCTAGCAGGGGACAGGGCGGGAGGGAGGTTCAGGGGAGGGTTAGAGGCAGGCAGCCAAAGAGCGCATGCGCCTCAGCCATGAAGGGAAGGGAAGGGGGTGGTCCTCAGCAGGGGTGGGGAGAAGGCAGTAGGATCCACTCCACGGTGTGTAAAGACCCCCCAGAGCAGAAGTGGGGACAGGTTGGGCCCGGGGGGACATTGTAGGGAGCTCTGAGGGGGCTGCTGGGTTATTCCGCAGAGAGAGCCTGGGGTCGGGGCCGCGGGAAGGAGGGTGCTCACCAGAGCCTGGTTTAGGAAACGGACGTGGCAGGACTTGTTGGGGTGGGTGCCGGGCTGAGGGAGAGACGGGGGAATCAAAGAATTCTCTTGGCTTCTTGCCCCAGCCACCGGGGAGGCACCGGCTAGGAGGAGAAACAGAAGAATGCCAAAAGGCTTTTGAGCTTAAGGCCAAAACTGCTGTTTATGTGTTGAATTTGTACAATGCCTCTTTGCTGGGCCAGAAATACAACATACAAAAGGAAGCCCTAGGGTTTTCTGCTGCAGCCACAGCATCTCCTGCGCTGGTTTTTACCTTGGAGCCTGGACAGTCATATGACTGGCCCAGTTCCTGACCTTGGCCTCCGCAGGAGAGGCAGGGACTTACTGAACACGCTCTGCCTGCTGGTCTGCTGGTCTGTGCTGGCACGGGGTCTGCCTAAAGGCACATTCCAGGCCCTGGGTGGGGGGCAGGGAAGGATGCCTTGTGCACGTGTGGAGGAAAGGAACACTCAGTAGAGTCCAGGCCCTGCTGGGCGCTTAATATCACATGTCACTTAATGACATAGGTATCATTATCCCCATTATTTAAATAAGGAAACTGACAGAAAGGCCTCACCGGTGCGCAAAGCCCTGCAGGAGACGGCTCATTTCCCATAAATCCAAACACTACCTTCTTGGTCACGCTTTCCTTCCAGGTGAAGACTGAACCATTCTTTCTGCCCTGGTCCCCTTCGTTCCCCACCCTCCCACATACCTTATGCTGGACATCCAAGTGGTCTTTACAGTAAACCCCTCTCTCACCACCCCCGCACCTGTCTTCCCATTGGAGGGTGTGTGGGTCGCCACGTTGTTTTTCCCCAAGCTCAGGGCAGAAGCTACTTTGTGTGGTTTCCAAAACAATTGGCTCTCACTGATAGGAGGCTCTGTGGACTCCCTGCTCCCTGGGGGAAAGATCTCCCTGGGGGATCCCGCCATGTGGACTTTGCTACGACCAACTCCAGCAGCTGCTGAACCTGGTGTAACTCTGTGTGCAGGACCCAGACATGCCTGTGTCTGAGTTCCTTTAAACCTTCAAGGATTTAAATTCTTGAAAGCGTTTTTGTTTTATCAACATTTATTGTCTTCTGAATATTTTAGTCGCAGAAGATTTGAATGGAAGAAAAGAGGAAAGTGAAAAACATTGGTAATTCCACCAGCCAAAGATACTATGGTGGGCATTTGCCAGATCATTCTAGATCTTCCACAGCATCATCTGAAGTGATTGTGTGGCATGCACCACGACCTTCTATTATCTATCATTTCTTTAGGAGATTTCCAGCTTTCTCTTTGAGAGAAATCTTTGCAAGGTGCTTTCCAAATTGCATGACACTGTGGTGTGCCAGGGAGCATGAGAAACCAGAGGGAAAATGGGACCCATGTACCTGGATCTACTGCTTATGTAATGAAAGAGGCATTTTCAATCCATGTAGAAAGGATGGATTGCTTGATAAATGATTCTGGGACAATTTGCTATTTATATATTAAAAAAAAAATCCCTATACCATGGCATAGGTTCATCCAAAATTTAGATAGAATTGTGACTTAAATATTTTTTAAAAGCCCTATATGTATGTATTATAAATTATAATATATACTAATTAATTTATAAAGAACTCCACAAAATTAATAAGGAAAAAGGAAAACATTTCAATGGAAAGAAACCTCACAAATATACAAACTTCTCTCAAATAAAATGACTAATAAACATATGGATCACCCTCACTATAATAGAAGAAATGCAAATTAGCACAAAAATATACCATTTTAACCTATCAAATGGACTTTAAAAAATTTCCATTGCTTCCTTATAGAAACCCTGAGCTGGGGCCAAACTTTCTGAGACGTCCTTCATATTTGCATCCTTTTTGCCTGGTCCATGACATGATGCACCTGCAAGGCCACACACCTGGCTTCTCCCTACTTTCCTAGGAATGAATCTTCACCCTTCCAGGCTCAGCTGAAGTTCTAGCTTTTTCTAAAACAGTCTCTCTACCTGGGAGACCTCTCCTACCTGAAGATCCCATAGCTCTGAGAGTGTCACTCTTTATATCAGTGTATTGAACTGCAGTTTTATTTATTTTTGTATGAAAGGAATCTGCGTTCCCAACTAGAACATGAGCCCTGTTCCTAAGCTATTGCTGTACATAAAGTCAGTGTTTTTTTAAATGAGGTTGATTATCATTCACATACCATACAGTTTATCCATTCAAAGTGCATAATTCAATCACCTTACTATGTTCCTAGGGTTGTGCAAAATCCCCAGAATCCAAGTTAGAACCTTTTTATCACCCTCCAAAGGAATCACGTGCCCATTAGTGATCACTCCCCATTTCCTCCCAGCTCTAGACAAACACTAATCTACTTTATCTTTCTGTGGATTTTCCTATTCTCGATGCCCTATATACATGAAACCAGAGAAGATGTGACCTTTTGTGACGGACTTCTTCCCCTTAACAATATCTTTTCAAGGTTCATCCACATTCGCACATGTGTCAGTACCCCATTCCTTTAAGTGGCTAAATAATAGTCCATTGTATCAATGCACCACATTTTGTTCAGCCACTCACCTGTTGATGGGCATTTTGGTTGTTTCATTGTCACGAGTTTAGCTAAGCTACTCCATGGGATTGCTGCCCTGGCATCCATTGTGTTTGGCCAAGTGGCCTCCAGGGACCTTAAACTGACACCCGCACCTCTCCTATGCAAGCACATGCCCTGGATAGCAGCCCATTTCTGATGTGACTACCCAACAGCCTTTGTGACCAAAAGCCTCCACTGTCTCCCAGAGACTGTACGCCTTATGTGCCCCTTAGAAAAGACCACTGTGGGATTTAACAAAACCCAGCTTTTTAAATTTGAATTAACCAATCTAACCTTAGCCTGGGAACCCCAAAGCACTCTACCCTCAGACCCTAAGAGAGGCATGTGCCCTTGGTCTTGTCTCTCTCTCTGTCGGTACCCTGACCTCACCTCCCCACATGGACTCTTGGGGCATGGCATGTACTTCCTCTAGGACTGGTGAGTGATAATCTTCTCTATTTCCCTTTCTTTTGTGGTCTATTTGAACTGCAGCTCACCGTCTAGCACTCTGTGCTCCACTTAACACATGCTAATTTAACAAAGTCATAACATCTATGCTTTGGTTACAAATGATGCTGCTGTGAATGTTCGTGTACATGTGCTGTGTGGATATATGTTTTCAATTTTCTTCGGTATATACCTGTGGGTGGAATTGCTGGGTCACACGGCAACTCCATGTATAACATTTTGAGGAGTCGCCAAACTGTTTTCCATAGTGACTGTACCATTTTACATTCCCACCAAAAATGTATGAGTGTTTCAATTTCTCCACATTTTCAATAACACTTGTTATTATCTTTTTGGTTATAGCCACCTTGGTGGGTGTGACATGATATCTCACTGTGGTTCTGATTTGCACTTCTGTGGTGACTAATGACATCTTCTCTTGTGCTTACTGGACATTTGTATATTTTCTTTGGTGTAGTATCTATTCAAATCCTTTGCCTATTTTTAATTGAATTTTTGGTTTCATTGTTTTTCTTTATTTTTCCTATCCTCTATTTTATTTATTTCTGCTATAATAGTTATTATTCCCTTCTTTTTGCTAAATTTAGGTTTACTTTTTCTTCTTTTTCCGAAATCTTACGGTAGAGGTTTAGATTATCAGTTTGAGATCTTTCGTTTTTAAAAATATCGGCATTTACATGTATAAATTCCCTCTAAGTACTACTATAGTTTTATCCCATAAGTTTTGGTATGTTGTGATTTCATTTTCACTTATCTCAAAGTGTTTTCTAATTTCCCTTGTAATTTTTTCTTTGAACCATTTGTTATTTAGGAGTATTTTGTTTAGTTTACACATATTCATGAATTTCCCAAATTTCTTTCTGGTATTGACTTTCTAATTTCACTGCACTGTGGTTGGAGAACATATTTTCTATTATTTCAATACTCACGTTTTCTTCAGGCTTGATTCTTTTATCATAAAATACCCCTCTTTATCACTAGTAACTTATTTTTAAGTCTATATTGCCTGATTACTAATAGAGCTACACGGGCTATACTAATACTAATTCAGGTTCTCTTCCCTTGTTCTTTAGGAGTAGAGTTACCATCAGCAGTGTTCCCTTATTCCAATACACTTTTGTTCCCAACAAACTCCTTTGTGCTGTTATAGTGCTTTCATGGGTTGTTATTTGCAAGATGTATTTTTCAGGTTTATTTAAAAATACCTTTTGGATCTTTGAATCTAAAGTGTCTGTTTTATTGTTTTGTATTACACAAATATTTTCCAGTGTAACATTTTAGTTCCTTTAAATATGTGTATTTCTAGTTATTTTCTTAGTGTTTGCCCAAGGCTTACAATGTGTAGTTTAACTTAACAGAATCTATATCAGATTCATTCTGACTAAACTCCAGTGTGTTTAGAAATGCTAGTTCTATATACCTCTACTCTACGCTCCCCTTTTTTGTGCTATTCTTCTTACTGTGCTTATGTCTACATATGTTACAAATCCAAAAATACATTGTTATAATTATTACTTGAAATAATTTTATGCCTTTTTAAAAAGCTGAGAGAAGAAAGGAAAACAATATATATTTAGAGGATTTGTTACATTCAGTTTCTTATTTACCATCTCTGGTTCTCTTCATATGTTCCTTTGGGTTGGAGTTACCATCTGGTGTTATTTCCTTATTCCAAGGTGGTTTTGTTCCCACAAAACTTCTTTGTGCTGTTATTGTGAAACATATTATGTTTTATATGTTACAGTACCAGAAATACATTTATGTACATACTGTTTTATATAATTGCTTTTTAAATCAGTTAAGAGAAGAACAGAGAAAAAACATTCAATTATGCTGTCTTTAATAATTACTTACATAATTACCTCTACCAGCACTCTTTGTTTTTCTGAGTGGATTTAAATTACTGTCTGGAGTCACTGCTTTCAGTCTGAACTTCTTTTAGCATTTATTTTAAGGTTAGTCTGCTAGCAATGAATATTCTGTTTCTAATTATCTTAGGATGTCTTTATTTCAGTTTTATTTTTGAAGGATAGTTTTGCTGGATATATAATTCTTGGTTGACTGTGTTAATTTTTTCATTCAGTACTTTGAATATGCCATCCCATTGACTTCTTGCCTTCATTGTTTTTGATGAGAAGTCAGAACTTAATCATATTGTGATTCCATTATATACGGTGCATCATTTTCTCTTGTTCTTTCAAGATTTTCTCTTTGTTTTGTCTTTCACCCTTTTGAGTATAATTTGTTTGGCTGTGGACCTTTTTGTATTTATCATAATTGGAGTTTGTTGGGCTTTTATATTTTTATATTGATGTTTTTCATCAAATTTACAAAGTTTTCAGCTATTATTTCCTCAAATATTTTTTTCTGCTCCTTTCTTTCCTCTCGCTGGTATTTCCATTACTTGTATGCTGATACACTTAATGGTATCCCACATTCCTCTGAGGGTCTGTTCATTTTTCTTCATTCATTTTTATTCTGTTTTTCAGACTGCATGATCTCTATTGATCTCTTCTCAAACTTACTGATTCTTTCTTCAGCTCAAATCTACTGCTGAACTCTAGTAAATTTTTTGTTTTTTGTTATTGTATTTTTCAACACTGGAGTTTCCATTTTTTCCTTTTTTAAAAAATAATATCTATGATCCAGCAATTCCACTCTTGGGTATTTATCCAAAGAAAACAAAAACACTAACTAGAAAAGATATATGCATCCCTATGTTCATTGAAGCATTATTCACAATAGCCAAAGTAGTGAAGCAACTGAAGTGCCCATAAGTAGATGAATTGATAAAGGTGTGGTATACATATATATACACACACACACAAAAATATTACTCATCCATAAAAAGGAATGAAACTTGCCATTTGTGACAACATGGTAGACCTAGAGAGTATTATGCTAAGTGAGATAAGTCAGACAGAGAATGACAAATACTGTATTATTTCACTTATATGTGGTATCTAATGAAACAAAACAAATAAACAAATATAACAAAACAGAAACAGAGTTAAAGGTACAGAGAACAAACAGATGGTTACCAGAGAAGAAGGGGAGAGGGAGGAGGAAAGAAATAGGTGAGGGAGATTAAGAGGTGTAAACTTCCAGTTATAAAATAAATGAGTTATGGGTATGACATGCACAGTGTGGGGAATATGGTCAATAACTATGTAATATCTATGTATGGTGACATATTGTAACTAGACTTATTGAAATATCAAATCACTATGTTGTGTAACAGGAATTTAACATAATGCTGTAGGTCAGTTATACTTAAAGAAAACAAAAAAGTCTGTCTTATTATTGATACTTTATATTTAATGAGACAATGTCATCATATCTTCCTTTATTTTTTTAAGCATCTTTTCTTTTAGTTCTTTGAACACATTTATAATATCTGCTATGAAGTATTTGTCTGGTAAGTCTGACATCAGAAGGTTATCAGAGGTAATTTCTGTTGCCCACCTTTTTTCTTGTGTGTAGGTCACACCTTCCCAGTTTTTGGCAAGTCTCATAATTTTTGTGTTGAAAACTAGACATTTAAAATAATTTATTGGGGACTTCCCTGGTGGTGCAGTGGTTGAGAATCTGCCTGGTGGTGCAGTGGTTGAGAATCTGCCTGCCAATGCAGGGGACATGGGTTCAATCCCTGGTCTGGAAAGATCCCACATGCCGCGGAGCAACTAAGCCCCTGCACCACAACTACTGAACCTGCGCTCTACAGCCCATGAGCCACAACTGAGCCTGCATGCCACAACTACTGAGGCCTGTGTGCCTAGGGTTCATGCTCTGCAACAAGAGAAGCCATGGCAGTGAGAAGCCCTCGCACCGCAACAAAGAGTAGCTCCCGATCACCGCAGCTGGAGAAAGGCCGCACGCAGCAATGAAGACCCAACACAGCCAAAATAAATAATTTAAAAAATAATAATAAATAAATAAATAAAAATAATGTATTGTAGCAACTCTGGATATTGATCTACCCTCACACAATTTATTTACCCATTCCACTGTTGATGGACATTTGGGTTGTTTTTGGCTATCACCAATAATGTTGCCAAAAATATTCTTGTATGTGTCTGAGTTTTCTAGTCTATTATTACTATAAACCAAACCTCTGTTTTTATAATGACTGTTGTTATGACTGCCAGAGACTCTGAGTCATTGCTTTCTCAGATCTTCAAGATATTGCAAAAAAGGAAGCGGTCGGTTTGGTCTAAATGAACTTGGGAAACATTATGGATCTCATAATGGCCACCTTGAAGGCAGGATTGTTTCTACCTGTTTATCATTAGATCCTTAGCACCAACCAGATATAACTGGTTCCATGAATAGATTATGGAAGTGGGTTCTGTACCATGTCAAGTCAAGATAAAGTAGTGAAACTTTCCTGAAGTTTTTTAAGATGAGGCCTATGTTTCTTTATTGTAGTTTACCTTCTCCTAATTAACCCACTCTGTCACCGTTCACCCCACTCACCACCCAACCAGGCTATGATAAAGAGAGCCAGCGTGGGGAGATTCTGATGCTTCTCTTCTGAGTCCTTGTGAGTTTTTGGAATTTTTTTCCCATTAATATCCTAATAATTGGCTAGAAAAGTTCTAGGCTCTAGACTTGTGGGCTTCCTCTATGACCCTTGAAATCTATAAGGCCTTCCCCAAAGAATATAAAAATCCTAAGACACATATATTCTTATATATATGATTGGGGAAAGCTGGTCCTTTCCTCATGGTTCTTAAGTGTTAAAACAAGTTGTAAAAACTTTGAACTGGAAGGAAATATCTAGAAGCAGTGTAATTAGATTAGGAAAAATGCAGGATATGAGAGCAAGCATTTATCATCATGATGCTTTTAATTAGGGGAACTAATTGGACAAAAGATGGGCTTTTAGGCCTTAAAAAAAGAACTACTCAAGCCGCAAAGGGAAGGAAATAAGCCCTAGATGTGACACATATAAAACTTCCCTCTTCCTCTAACTGGGTATCTAGCAACAATCACACCAAATCTGATTCATCTGATTGTGCATTTCCTTTTAAACTTCTCTTAATAGCTGTCCCGGCACTATGGTGAGCTCCCCATTCAAAATGGTACTTTTGGGGGGAATTCCCTGGTGGTCCAGTGGTTAGGACTCCGCACTCTCACTGCTGAGGGCCTGGGTTCAGTCCCTGGTCGGGGAGCTAAGATCCCATAAGTCACATGCTGTGGCCAAAAAACCCCAAAACACAAAAGGGTGATTTTTTTTTTTTGGCTTTTTTCAACAACAAGGAAGGACTCTCTCTCTTTTTTTTTTTTTTTTTTTTTTTTTTTTTTTTTTTTTGCGGTATGCGGGCCTCTCACCGTTGTGGCCCCTCCCGTTGCGGAGCACAGGCTCCGGACGCGCAGGCCCAGCAGCCATGGCTCACGGGCCCAGCCGCTCCGCGGCATGTGGGATCTTCCCAGACCCGGGCACGAACCCGCGTCCCCTGCATCGGCAGGCAGACTCCCAACCACTGCGCCACCAGGGAAGCCCAGGACTCTCTCTCTTGACTGCAGCCAGAAGTTATTTCTCCTTCTTTTGAATCACAAGATTTCAAACACCCACGCGAAGTTTACGGCCTTCACCTTGTATTATATTTATTTATACATTTATTTTACACAATTGATTGTAAGTTTCTAGGGAGAAGAATGCCTCCAAATTTGTTTTGTAACCCTGTAGAATCTTGCATATAATAAATGCTCCGTCATAATTCATGTGTATCAATATAACAGTTTATGGTGAGCAAATAAAGAATAAAAGTGATTTGTGCAGGGAAGACAGAGATGGGGTAGGGTGGGCGGGATGTTACTAAATCTACTGGTCCCCTATTTTCATTACTGAAAGAGAGAGAGAGGTGGGGGTGGTGAGGGGCTCCACATTTTCAAGCTGTCAGAGGTTCTTGTCCAAAGCGAAAGAGTTTATCTGACTTCCTATTTATCATGAAAGACTCTTTCAGTGGTAGTGATTGTGGAGTTAGGTATAAGGCAGCCTTCTCCGCCCAAGAACATTCACTCTCCAAAGCTTCTTTGTTAGAAGTTTTCATCTAAAATCAGCCAAGATTCCTTCTGTTAGTGTCAACGAGTGTTTTAGCACATCATTCAGGCAAATTTATTTCCTGTCGTGTTTTGCACATTTAGGATGGTGTCAGATTGACACCCCACCCGCAGTGTTCCTGCTTGGGCCTTATACAGATTTCAGTTCTGTGTTCCCATTCCACACCCATGAAAACATACAACTCTGGCTACTTCTCAATGGTTGAGCCATGCTATATATGAGTTGTCTATTAAGTTGATGGAATTTCTATAGCAGGATGCATCGAACCCATTTTAAAATAAATCAGTTGATGATATCAGTGTTAAGTTTCATTGTATACTTTTAGGGGAACATGAAAAGAGGACAGTTCTAGAGAAAAATTCCCCTCTCATTTCTTCATTCTCTCTTTTACCAAACTCTAGCCAGGCTCCTCTGACTTGGCGAGACCTCAACCTTGGCCTGCATAGGCTGAAGCAAACACTAAAACATAGTTTCTAACAGCTCAGGACTGAACACCTAGAATGATCCTGGCTCCCCAGTCACGTGTCTGCCTGAGAAACTCAAGGCTGCTGGAAGAAAGAATTTACTGTTTGTTCCAGCCAACATCTAAAGATAGGGCCCCTGTCTCTCAGCCTCTGTGGGAAGATAAGCCCCGGTTAGCAACCCAGATGATTTTCACAAGACTAAGCTCCCTTCTCGCTTTTTGTAGTTTTTCAATTCTATGACCCTTCGGAGCCCCTGCTCACTTGCTTGCCTACTCTTTCATTCTCTTCTTAAACTGCCCAGTCTCCTCTGTACAGATCGAAGCTGGATTCAGTTCACGTTGGACTCTTTTCCTTATTGCAACAGCTATTACTGATTAAAATCTGTCTTTACGATTTTAACTAGCGTTCGACTCTGTTTAACTTCTTTGACAATGTAAGTTCACCTAAGACCACCTAGACAATCCCTTAATTGCTTGGCTTGAGAATGAAAGGGATATCGGATGATAAGAGGTAAGAATAAAAGGTGGTTAAAAAGTACAGACTTCCAGGGACTTCCCTGGAAGAGAATTTGACTATAGTTAACAGTACTGTATTGTATTTTGAAAGCTGCTAAGAGAGTAGATCTTAAAAGTTCTCATCACAAGAAAGAAAAAAAAATTGTAACTATGCCAGGTGATGGATTTTGACTAAATGTTTTGTAGGAATCATTTAACAATATACACAAATATCAAATCATTATGTTGTACACCTTAAACTAATAAAATTTTATAGTCAATTATATCTCAAGGAAACTGGGAAAAAGTGGAAGGGAAATTCATATATTGTTGGTGGGAAATGTAAAATGGTATAACCACAGTGGAAAACGGTTTAGTAGTCCCTCAAAAAGTCAAACACAGAGTTACCACATGACCCGCCTAATTCCGTCCTAGCATATCCTCAAGTGAATTGAAAACAGTCTCACAAAACTTGTACAGGGATATTCATAGAAGCATTATGAATAATAGCTCAAAGTGGAAACTGGTGCATGGATAAACAAAATGTAGTACATACATTTATACAAGAAGGAATGAGGTGCTGACACAGGCTGTAACGTGGATGAACCCTGAGAACATTACACTAAGTGAAAGACACCAAACACAAAAAGCCACATGTATGATCCCTATTACATAAAGTGTGCAGAATAGGCAAATCCATGAAGACAGGAAGCAGATGAGTCGTTCTCAGGGGATGCGAGGGTGGGGGAGGAGCTGGCACTGACTCCTGACAGGTACGGAGTTTCTGCGGTGATGGAAATGTTCTGGAATGAGATAGAGGTGATGATTGCACAATATAGTGAAGTTTCTAAAGCCTACTGAACTGTACACTTTAAAACAGTGAAATTCATGGTATGTGAATTGCATCTCAATTTCCAAAAAGAACATGACAATGCTTGCTACTCAAGTGTTGTACCTTAAATCATACCTAAGCCGTTATTTTCCGGTCATACTAATGATGTTCAAGACTTTGGCAGGTTAAATAAATAAATGCATAAGTACATACATAAAATGAAAGAGGGCCTGGGAAATAGAGGTTATTTTGTGACTGTGGGTGAGGAGACACCTTGCTTATTTTCTTCTTGGGGGACTAAGGGGAGAAAGGGACATTGGAGAGACACGGCAACAGGTATTTACGATAGAGGGGCCGTGTTTTGGAAAGGACAGCCCCAATCAAGGAGATTCTCTTCCCTTCCCAGACAACGGTATCCTGCTACAGCCTCATCCTTCACTCCAAGAAGAGCACGTGCTGCTCAGATGAAAAGCAAATCTCCCTGCAACAGCCAAAGAAAACAAACACAGAGGAAAAGCGACTGAAAACTGGGAGAGGAAGCAGGATTCTGCATCCTGGCTGATAACATCCTCACAACCAACGGTGCAAAGACACGCAGCCACGGCCATTGGAAGAGGTTGGCCAGAGGAGAGAAGGTCCTGTCCCTCAGGATCACTGGCCCAAGCCCCTACAGTTTTGCCTTTGACATCAATGGAATATCAGTGCCCTTCCCGTATAGGAAGAGGCCCAGTGAATTTCTTGGATCCTCTATTTATTCACCAAATATAAACTGAGATTCTACCGTGCCCAAGGTTCACAGGTAGGCACACAGTCCTAGCGCCGACGGAAGGCCACCTCACAACGAGGAAGTCGGCTGTGACGGACACGTCTCAAATTTCTCTGGCTCCGTATCTCCAGCCACATGTTCTTGGTACCCTGGCTTTGTCCAGGGCCTTTGTCTCTCCACCAAAGGGAAAGTGTGAGGAAGCCACCGCGGTGAGGCACCAGCTGACTGGGTGCTCTTAGGCGAGACAAGGGATTCTCTGTCTCACTGGTACAGAGATAGACACCGTATCCTATTTATGACACAGGATTGCTGTGAGGACCAAATAACATTCTGTCTCTGACAGAACTGTATTGATTGCAAAGTATTATTCAAGTGTCAAGGGTAACATAAAGTGTGCTTTGTTTCTCCACCTACTATTTCAAAATACTTGTCTCGCAAGTAGCTCTTGGTCCTGACACAGTGGAGTTGCCTCAAGGGAGATTGTGCATTAAGACTTACTCTCCAGGAAGAAAAGGAGGGCTTCCTTTGGCTGCCGGGTAGAATCAGCTCCCAGCACTTCCTCCCTGGCCTTCACTCCTAAACGTTGATCACAGCGCCCTCTGGTGGAAATCACGAGCAATTGCGCCATAGACCCAGGGCAAACCCAAAGGCTCAGTGGAGTGAGTGGGGTTGAACTCAGGGAGGGCTGGAACTGGGGCCCTACACAGGGGGGTGATGCCTACAGGGAAGAGGCTCCAGTCACGTCCAGCTGACTATTGTCATGCAGAATATAGACCATGTGGTACCAGCTATTTTGATTTTTCAAGACAAGCTAGAAACTTCCTTCTTGAAAAAAACCAAAACCAAAACCAATTGTATAAGCCAAAGAAAACAAGCTGTGGGCAAGAGTTTGGGCCTGCAAACCATCAGGAAGCCTTGATTTCCGTGGAAAAGATGAAAATTATTTATATTAGTTAATCCCAACATATAAACAAAGGACGGTCTTGGTAATAGAAACATTTTATATAAAATATAAAAATGGCAACTATGAACATATTTGACAAGGAGAAAAAAAAAGAACAAGCTAATTCACTTGCTTCTCAGGTTTCCCATTTATATTTTCTTGTCATACTGATGTTTTTTTAAAACTTCTTATATTAACCCGCTGAAACTAGGAGATTTCAGTCAAAATTTGGGGAGGAAAAACGCAAAATAGAAAATTTTCTTTTCATTGTTATTTTTTTCGGCTATTTGGGAAAAAAATAAATTATCATAAAGGTACATATTCACCAGCTTCCAGAATATCAATGTCCATGAGGGTGTATTTGAAAATTTTGGGAAAGAAATCCATACTCCCCAGTGCAACATGCAAAGCCTGCACAATCTGGCCTCATCCTGACTGACGGCCTCACCTCCTACTATTTCCCGTGCTGCCCTGATCATCATACCAAGCTATCTTCCTCCAAGAATATTTCAGGCCTTTTCTGAAAATTCTATTTCTCTTTGAGGTGCTCTTCCTCTCTTTTCTATTTTTTAAAGCTCCTAAGCATTCTTCAAAACCCAGTTTACATGTTACTTCCCACCAAAACCCCATTTACAGGATACCTCCCCGAGCCTTCAGGCATAGTATGTTGCCTACCCCCAACCTGTGCTTTCAAAGTTCTAAGCCCATATCTCTAGGATAACAATCACTTCGCTTATGATATAATTATTTGTTTATACATCTTGGACATTGGGAATCTACCCGTGGGCTGTGTCTCTGAGGGGATATAAAGTGTTGAAAACACCTCATAGGTTAGAAACTGATAGGGTAGGTTTTGCTCACCCAGGGCCTAATATACAGCTAGATTCGCTGTAAGTAGGATAGTTTGAAAATATATTTTAAAATGCTTTTATTTTTGAATAGTTTGAATAAGTAATAATTTTCACTGTTCAAAATGCAAAAGGTTTAAATTGTGTACAAGTGAAAAGTTTCCATCCCTCCAGGTTTCCAGCCACCAGTTTCTCTTTTATCAGTACATGATGTTACTCACCGTATGTATATCTGGATAAAGTCCACATTCCTTCATACACAGTGTAATTCGTTCTACTACCTGGGCTGGTTTATCTACCCAGTCCTCTCCCTACACCCAGCCTTTGCCCCCTGTTTTCCAGCCTATGCGGAATTGAACTCCTCAGAATGCCCTGTTCTCTGTCACCCTCTTCCCTCACCCTGTCTTCATCTAGCAAAATGTTTCTGATCAGTCAGACCTCAGCGTCTCTGTTAGCAGTGGGTGCCAGTGTCCAGTGGGTTCCAAGAACCCCCTCCCCTCCCCTCCTCTAATTCTTCTCCCCTTGTAACCTAATGCCTATTTACTTATGTACGTCCTCAGCAGGCTCCTGGCCCCTTGAGATCTGAGACTCGTTATTATTAAAGACTAAGGACTAACGTCTAGCACACAGCAGGGCTGGAGTGAAAGTCACTCTCTCCCCCACTGGACTTCTGAGCCCTCAGCCTCTGGATGTGCTGGGATTCACGTTTGGCAGGTGAGGCATTACTTCCTGGGGTGTCCCGACCACAACCGCCCCTAAGTCTAATGTAATCTGGATGGGTCTCCTCGTTGTAGCCTGAAGGGGAGGTGCCCGGCTAACACACAAGTAACCCTGTGAGCTGGCTGTTCTCCCTGTTCAGTCCCCATTGGGAGGAAGAGGAGGTATTCGTCACACTGATGCACGAGCTTGTGGGCCTGCAGAGCTATTTCTCATTGCCAATAGATAAAAGAGCAGATTGGACTCTCTTCCCTGAGTCCAATCAACGTTTGGACACAGAACAGTTAGATGTTCTGCTTTAAAGGCTAAAAGGAAGATTCTGAGCCATGGTGAGTTTGCCTTGACCCCTCCACTCAGCGGGGACTTTATAGACGGACACACAGCTGTGTCGAGGTCATCCACCCACTCCTCCTGCCATCACAGTGCAACTTACAGCTTTCCCTCAAACTTAAACCCCTATCTCAAGGAATGTCAAATTACTCCGTAAATGGTGAAGTCCTGTAAAATGCAAGGTGTTATGATCATTACCATTATCATTATTTTAACTAGCATTTTATTTACTTAATTTTCAAATTCAGAAATCTCCTTAATTTTTATGCTCATCTTACGTAGCTGCTTCTTCTTCTTCTTTTATTTTACTTTTGTTTTTTTCACGATCACTTTTTTTAAGGGGACCTTTGATGAAAGGTTGGCCTTACAGACTTTTGAATTGCATTCTTCAATGTATTGTTTTTCTTTTTAAGTACTTCAGCTGTTTGACGTACCAACAGACCTTCTCAAGTATTTCAATAGCTCTTGTAATCTAATAAATTAAACTTATAATCATGGAAGTGCTTAGGTTCTCTTAAATTTCCTAATACTGTTTACAATCCTAGGATATTTTTAAAGTTATGACATTTAGTCATTAAAAAAATCTAAATCAAGTAAGCAATTACATAATTTAAGTTGGAATCTCTAGTATTCCCAACTGTTCTGTAATATATTAAGCTCTCTTAAGTACTACAAATACTTACAATACCTAATATGCAAGGATCATTCTTGTATTTAACATTAATATAGTAACTTTTGCTTCTATATTATCTCTGTAGTTAATTCTAAATCTTACCATTATTTCATTGAGTAATTTTGGATTTTGGAGTTATTATCAATGAGATAATGAGATTTTAAGTTGAATAAAGACTTTGGTGGGGGACTTCCCTGGTGGTCCAGTGGTTAAGGCTCTGTGCTCCCAATTCAGGGGCCCTGGGTTCAATCCTTGGTTGGGGAACTAGATCCCGCACATATGCTGCACTAATAGTTCGCATGCCACAACTAAAGATCCCGTGCACTGCAACTAAGACCCAGTGCAGCCAAAAATAAATAAATATTTTTTAAAAAAAGACTCTGGTGGGATGGGGAATCTGAAGCTACAGATATCCCCAAAGATTTTTCTTATCCCTGGATACTACTCTTTTATCAGCTACTATGCCAAGCAGGAACTTCAAGTTCATGTCCTATTAATGGCGTGGCCTTTCCCCAATTCCACAGTGTTCTACTGATGAATATGCAATCACAGCCAGGTTGATACAGCACTTACTGAGTTCAAACAATCAAGGTACTGCTTGATTCCATTTTGCATTCTTTTCAAATTCTTCCTCATTAGCTGGGCCACACATCTTGCAGATATTTAAATGCATCCCTCTTTATTTAATTTACGTATGTGGCTCACTCTGCGGCCTCAGTTTTAATGTCATTCCATGACCAGCAAGATCCAAACTCAACACCAACACCCTGCTCCAAACTTAAAGAGAAGATGAAACTGGTCTCTGGGAGAGGGTGTCACCCGAAGTCTGGAAACTCACTTGAGATAAACATTAAAACAGAGCCATTGGTGAGGGGGCAAACATACACTTCTCTGCCTGCAATCAGTTGTCTAGAAAGAAACCATTATGAGCATCAGATAAATGAAATGTTATCAGAATTAGATGAAATAAATTCTATTAATATATCTATGTTT
Organism: Orcinus orca; assembly: GCF_937001465.1. Classification (NCBI taxonomy): domain Eukaryota; kingdom Metazoa; phylum Chordata; class Mammalia; order Artiodactyla; family Delphinidae; genus Orcinus; species Orcinus orca. The sequence continues at coordinate 14,235,277 of NC_064559.1, read as the reverse complement.
GGATATACATTAAAAGAAGTTGCAATTCTCTTCTGCAACCGTGATAATAATGCTTTCTTATCCATTAAGATTGGAACCAACTATGACCCCGTACATTGTATCCCTGGTTTAATTTTTCATCAGATTTTGAGTCTGAGGAGTAGTCAGTGCTCAGGTTATTGCTCCAGACGCTGGACTGGCTAGAATGGTGGTTAGTAATGCAATACAGCACACGCTTCTCTAAAGAGCTTCTAGGCTCAGCCTGGAAGGATTTATTCTATAGTCTCAGCTGAGGAAGGGTAAGTCTGAAACAGAAAAACGGGAAAGGTCTCAACACTCAAAAAAGAAGCAAACAAAAGATTTGGAGGTTGGGGATTGAAGCCTTATTGTATCATGATGGTGCGGTGCGATGGTGGCAGTGTGCAACAAGAAGTTAAGTTGTAACAATGTCAACATCATATTATCATGCAATGATGCCTAGAAGCTGGGTGGGGAGGAGCCTCCTAATGTTCCGTCTCCTAAGGGAACAGTGTGGGAGAGGGGAGAGGTCAAAATGCATGTGGAACAGGTCATCTGTTCTGCAGTGTAGGCCAAATATACCTGTAGCCTGTAATCCACCATTCATTTCTCAGTAGTAGTTAAGACTCGGAAAACAAGAGTTATATTTCTGCTATTATTGGATAAAATAAATAGAAATTAAACAATGACACTCAGAGAATGTTCAGCTTCTTACTCCCCAGCATTAAACTCTAAGAGTGAGGGTTAATACAGGTTCGGTGCTCTGAGGACACAGGAAGTGGTCATCACTAGGTACCCAGCTCCAGCACTTGCTGGGGCCATTAATGGTCTTCTCAGGATCCCAGCACCTCCCACCTGTGGGAACAGGGGAGCCAGAATATATCCCTACTAAGTATTTAGTGTGCTTGATCCTGAATGTCTGTGATTTAATTCAGATGACTGGAACAAACTGTGACTGTTTTCCTGAAGGGGAAAATCAGATTCATTAATTTCTGACCTCCAAAGTTCACTAGCTAACATATCTGGACCATTTGTTTAAAAGTTTTCAGATAAGCAAGGGGAAGGGTCTAAAATGATCTATAGGTAGTGGATTCGAGTTGGAGACATCAGTATGAACTCATGTTTAGCTTAATAAAGATACAGATAGCTATCTATAGAAATATTTATAGATATGTGCATACATGGGTTTAGTACACACACATGTATTTCCTTGTTCTGTCAGCTGGACATCTTGAAATTCACTTAGTAGATTTGTTGCTGGCAGTGGTATTGCATAACTGAACTCTATTTTGTGTGCCTTGTAGAATATAATGATGTTGCTGGGGACCAGGTTCTATTGTGGAAGAAATGGGACAGAATATGGAGTGGAGAAAGATAAGAAATTACCCTGTGGTATAAAGTTTATAATTCCTATTTCTGCCCACTGGATGGGTCTAGAAGCAACCCAATAGCAGTGAGAACACCTGTAGTCCAGATCTTGGTCTCTAAATACCATTCTCTCTAAAAGGAACCAGATCTCCTTGAAGAAAAGGTTAATTGAAGGTTTGGGGCAAGGGATGTTAAAAGTGAGCCTACAGTATCTTATATTAGAAAACAGAAAGTGCTCAAAGATTAATGAGGTCAAGGATCCATATTGAAAGGTCTTTCATTGGTCAAACTTGGTCAATTTGAGCATCAAAAATATTAATGGAGCTTCAAAAATAATCCATGAATCCATAATGCTACCAGAAATAAACGTGGGGGAGGAGAGCTCTTATTCACAGAAAAATAAAAAAGCCAGGTAATAAGTGTAGAAGTGATAGTATTTTTAAAACCACCATTTTATAACTATAAACACAGTAATTGTTACAGGCAAAGATCATCAGTGGATGCTAAAACAATTTAGTGAAGTTTTGTTGTAAAACAAAAAATTCAGGTAATCTCAAAATGTCAAGGCACAGATTACTTCTTAATTACAATGGACATCACCTTAATAACGTGACCAAACTTAGCATCATCATAATTGGATTAACTGACATTAGATGTCTCCTCATATGATGCAGTGGAAAGCGCAAAATGTCACCTGTACATTATTCTTACTAAATGTTTTACCTGAATCTAATCATGAAGGAACAATCACACCAATGTAGATTATGGAACTTTTTACAAGAGAATGATTTGGACTCTTCAAAAACATCAATGTCATAATAGACTTCCACCTGTCCCCCCCCCCCACAAAAAACTAAAACGGACAGAGAGAGAGGGAGACACACACATGCAGAGAGACAGACAGAGAGAGAGAGAGAGAGAGAGAGAGGAGAAGGTGGTGGTAATTATTCTAGATTAAAGGAGACTAAAGACACATGACAACCAAATGCAGTGTATAATCCATCATTGATCCTAAATTTTAAAAAAAGCTATAAAAGAGTTCAGTAATAATTGGAGAAAATTGAATATGGGCTGCATCTAAGATAATATTATATTAATGTCAAATTTCTTGGGTGTGATGATGGTTTTGTGTTTATGTAGCAGCATGTTCTTATTCTTAGGAGATACTTAGATACTTCAAAGTGAGCGTCTTGATGTCTGCAACCTACTTTCAACTGTTTCAGGAAATATACATACATAGATGGAGGGGGAGAGAAATAAAGAGAAACAAATGTGGCAAAAGTTAACCATTTACAAGTTTAGATGAAGGAGGTATAGATGTTTGTTGCACTATACTTCTAACTTTTCTGTAGGTTTGAAATATTTATGCATTATAAATTGGAATAAAAAAGACAGAGTGATCACCAGGGTTAGTGCAACTAAGGGAAGAGAGAGAAGTGTTCTCAGGGTGCATGGTGCCTTGGTAAGAAACAGTCTGGGGTGTGGGGATGGAAACCAGGTTGTGAGGGGTAATAAGTGAGGGTTGAGAAGGTGTTTATAGATGGTGTCCACAGACAACCCATTTAAAAGTGTGATTGTAAAGAGGAGGAGAAGGGGTAGGTCAGGGAGAGTTTTTAAAAGATGAAAATTACTTTAGTGTGTTTAAATGCTGGAAGGAACTAAGTCAGTGAGAGGAGGTTGAAGCCTCCAGAGAGAAAGGTGGTCATGTGCTGGTTGGTGAGTCAGTAGAACCCAGGGCAGGAGCAGGATCCCATGCACCAAAGGCTGAATGAGCCTCGGGCAGCAGGGGAGATGTGTGACCCAATGAACAGGAGGAGAGGAAGAAGGGTGCACAAATGGGGGTGCGTGAGGGTGTGTACATTTAGGGGCTGGGGATTGAGGGAGTCATGTCTGATGCCTTCTATTGCTCTGTGAATTTGGAGGCCAGGTCATCTACTCAGAGTGAGCCGGGAGGCAGAGGGAGGAGGATCTGAGCAGAGTGGATAGTGACGAGCCTGAGAAATCGCCAAGGAGAAAACATGGTGTGGCTAGTAACCGTTCAGTGATCCTCCTTTCCTGCGTGCGTCTCCCGTTTCTAATTTCTCAGGAGATCTAACTGGGTCACTTTGTTGCTATCCAATATGGATTTTTCTTATTCAATAAGGTTTTGAGTCAAGTCACTTCACAGATGGTTGGTTCCCTTATTGTTACTTCTGGTTTTGTAGCCAGGGTAGGAAAGGTGATTCCTTCATCCCAGAAGGCAAGTGTAATAGCACGTTTGTACAGAAATAACCCCAAGGGGGCCTTTTCTCAGAAAGGGGCTGTGAGTGTGGCACCAGCAGTGGTAGAGATCACTAGCATCATCATTTTTAAATTCCCTCTTCTTGCTGGGAACAGATAGACTCTACTTCCTCCTGTCCTGAACAGACTGCCCATTCTCAATTCTCTATACCTCTCTCCACACGTGGCTGTGGGATTGGCTTTTGGCTCATGGATGTGAGGAGAAGACTGTGCACCACTTCCAGGATCAGCCCAATATGAAACCTCCCACACAAGAGCCTTGCTCACTTTCTCCTCTCACTGACTGAATGGAGGGGAGAGCAACAACCTTGAAGGAGCCTGGGTCCTTGAAGGACTAGCTCCATTGTTGGTCTGCACTGAACTGGGATTAAGTGAGAAATAAACTTTTACTTTGTTAGACTGTTGAGATTTTGAGATGGTTACAACATTTTAGATTTTACACTCATACGTTTTCTTATGTGAGTTGAAGGTTGATTATCATCACATTCTGATAATCTTATTTGTACATCTCCCCAGGAGAGATATACTGCTGAGTGGCCCTACTAATTCTGTTGGTTGCTGGGGACCCACACTCCTGATAAAGGCCTGGCTAAGCAAGAGCAATATTTGCATTTTAGACTCTTTTTTTCCTTCTGCTTCCTGTGTTGGTACTCTAATCAACTGAGTTTTATTTAGATATATCAGTGCCTCTAGCCAGACAATGATGTCTTATGAAGCAGAAGTTGTCCCCAAACTGACGAATTAGGGGGAAGAGTCAAAACCCTGAGTCACATATGCTAAAAGTGTATTTTTATAAATTTCCAAAAGTCTCTTATCAATCAACAAGAAAAATACAGACAAGCCCATCAATCTCTGAACTCAACAGGGAAAAGAAAAGCAAATAACCAATAAGATGATTAATAGATCCTCCCCCTCCCATCACCTCTCACAGATTCTAGAAATGAAGATGCTAGGGCTGCTACGGTACACATTTCTGCTAAGGAATTTCCCTGCTCCCCTGAAATCACCCCCACCCTGAGCTCTGGTGAAATGGCAATCAGGGCAGGCTAGGTGCTAGGTAATGTTGGGTGAGGGTAGCAGAGACCTGGCACTCACCATGGCAAGGTTCCTCACTTGATTGTCTGTTGGAGCCAATGCCAGCTAGCATGGATTTAGGAAATACAGAATTTTGAGCTGATATCTTAGAGGGCTATAGCCATTATTTTACAGTTGAGGACATGGAAGCCCAGAGGATTCAAGTTACCTGTCCAGGTAACTATTTCTTCTTCCACGTCCCACATATAAGTCACACTAACTGTTCACAACAGAGCTCGTCATCTTTCTCCCCATCAGCTTCTTCTCCTGAATTCTTTATCTCAGAGAATGGCGCCTCCCACCGGTACCCAGACAGCTACGCCAGAGAGCTGGGAGTCACCGTGGACTCCTTCTCTCTCTCAATCACAGTGTTCATCTGTCACCACCTCTTGCTAATTGTCTCCTATCTCTCCTATCCACAGCCCCGACTCCATCTTTTTTTTTTTGGCTGTGTCGCAAGGCTTCTAGGATCTTAGTTTCCCAATCAGGGATCGAACCCAGGACCCCAGCAGGGGAAGCGCAGAGTCCTAACCGCTGGACCGCCAGGGAAGTCCCCCCATCTCCATCATCTCCATTATTGTTTTTCCCTGTTTCGGGATTACTTCAGCCTGATCTAGGGCATTAGCCTCTCATTTAACCACCTTTGGCATTATTCCTTCCCATAGCAGCCAAAGTGACTTTCTAACACCCAAGTCTGATCACACCTCACTGCTGTTCTGAATCCTGAGGTGTCTCCACATTAAGATGAGACAGGCGCGTCTGTGGTCTGGCCCCGCCCACCTGTCTTGCCTCAACTCCCCCTACCACTTGCGTACACAGGTACGTTCTAATAAAGCTGGATTGCTAGTGGCTGTCCAAACATGTCACATCCTCTTGTTCCTTCAGTCCACGTTGTACGTGCATCTTTGGCCCAGGATCCCCTCCTCGGGCCCCTTCTCAAAGCCTTTTTGTTAAAGTCTCAGCTCAAAAACTCCTTCCTCTGAAGACACCACTGTCCTGCGATTTCCCTGCTTTTTCATCTCACTTGCACGGCACCTTGACCGTGCCTGCCCTCCAACATTGTCCTCCCGGTCCGTCTTCCAGGGGCTCTGTGAGCTCCTGAACAACAGGGAAGCTTCTTCTAAACGTTAAATTCCCAGGGTCAATCTAGGGGGAATGATCAATAAATGTGTGTGGAAAGGAACAGATACTTAATGAACAAGTTGTTTCTCCTGTCTGTTCCTCCTCACTGCCCGTGAGGAAGATGGGCTTATAAGGACCTCGTGCTGATGGTAAACTCATGGGGTCTAGTGTCTGGGGAGGCGAAGGGGTCCAGGTGCAAGTTTAAATACACACCTCATTCCCAACAGTACACTTGAAAAAGAAGTCCAAGTCTTGGCCTCTGAGTATGATGAGAATGTGTGCTTATTGAAGAGACAGAAGTCCACGGGCCTGGGATTTCAAACAGGGCCCTTTTGCAGGGAGATTTTGACTTTCACTTTGCACGAGGAGCTGCAGAAGGGAGCTTGTCTCTGGCTTCCCGCCCTCCTCTGCTCTCCTCCCAGCCTGGAGGGCGGTCCTCTTCTCCAGAGGATCAGGACTCCAGGACTCCAATCAGGACTGTGGGAGGTTACCCGCTGGTTGCCTCCGTAAACTCTAGAACCGTGCCGCAGGTTAAGGGACAATCTTTGAAAAATAAACAAAATAAACGAATGACCTCAAAGCTTAACTTCTCTAAGAAAATCCACTGTTTACCAAAGAGCTTATGTGAATGGAGCTGGTAAGGAGAAACAAAGCTGAACTTTAGTAAAAAACAGATTTTATGCAGTAACTACTGATGAGCAGGGGAAAGGACAGCCCCGTGAATGCAGAGGTGACTGGGTTTTAAAGGGTGAAGGAGTCCAGGGGTGCTCAGGTGAAAACTGACAAGGGTGGGGCAGTGGACCCGGGGTCGGCCAGCCGGTACTGATTACAGTTCAAAGGCATGGCTCTCAGGTCCTTGAGAAAAACACTTCTGAGTTGTAGGAGGTTCATACACATCTGGAAGGGACAGAGGGAGTAAGTGCTCTAAGTGAGACAGGCTGGGACCTGGGACCCTTTGCTGCAGTGCTTGCACCTGGACAAACATCTCCTCCAGCGACAAAATACGAAGAAATAAGAGATTAAAAATAACTGCGTGCCTGCGCAATTGGGGCAAATTATGAACAAGATACAAAACGACCAAAAACTCAGCAAAAACAGGGGACCGCACATGCCCCCAGCACATAGCACCACCGAGGGGGTGGGCAGATGACCGAAGCCACGCCTCCAGCCCTACCCCCGGACCCGCCCCTACACTCACCCGCCTCAGGGAGTAAGCAAGGGAACCTGTCACTTGTTTTCGCTCTCTGGTGCTGCAACTCAAGTCCCAAGAGAGCCTTGCCCGAATTTCTTGCCTGGCCTCTTATCAATTTCTATCGATTAAGGAGGCCAAGAACAAAGATCCGTAACGGAAGGAAAGGGGGTGAGAGGCCGGTCGTGGATGTTGGCTGGAACAGTGAAATCTCCCGGCAGCAGGGAGCTTTCTCAGGCAGGCATTTTAATGGGGAGCTAGGGTCATCCTTGGGCTTGGCCTTATATGGCAAGAAGCCATGCTCATATATGGAATCTAAAGAAAAAAAAAAATGGTACTGACGAACCTAGTGGCAGGGCAGGAATAAAGACATAGACATAGAGAATGGACTTGAGGACACGGGGGTGGGGGAGCGAGGTGGGGGGGAGGGGAAGGCTGTGGCGTAGTGAGAGTAGCGTCGACATACATACACTACCAAATGTAAAATGGAGAGCTAGTGGGAAGCAGCCGCATAGCACAGGGAGATCAGGCCCGTGCTTTGCGGTGACCTAGAGGGGTGGGATAGGGAGGGTGGAAGGGAGGCTCAAGAGCGAGGGGGTATGGGGATATACAGGTATGCACATGGCTGATTCACTTCGTTGTACAACAGAAGCTAACACAGCATTGTGAAGCAATTATACTCCAATAAAGATGTATTAAAAAAAAAACAAGCTACTCTCGAGTTTGTTCAGAGTGCATAAGTTTCCACGGAGCAGGTTATGGGCCGAAAGTCCTGCAGTTCTCAGAGCGATCTGCCAGTAGGAGCTCCTAAACATTTAAAATCACCCATTCTGCGATCCACCATCCACTTGCACTGTTCCCTGCGCTGCAATCACGCAACAAAGTGGGCAGTACAGGGAGCGAAGGGGCAGTGGAGAGCCGGAGACCGTGAGGGCGGGTGAGGAGTTACGCTGAGTCGCAGGGCCCCGGGAAAGGGGAGAAGTAAAGCGAAAGTGACCGTTCCAGCGACAGTGGGCAGCCAGGCCTCTGGTGTGGGGCCTCCCGAACCGCCCCCAAGGGCACCCGAGCATCCCAGTTCGCTTTCTGCCTCGCTTCTCTCGGCTACTGCCTGGTCCTTGGAGCCCAGTTAGGCGTCCCCTCCCTGCGCACAGCCAGTCCTTTCGGTGCGCGGAAAGGGTGCCAGGGCCTGTGCCTGGGCCAACTCTTGTTCCTCCCGCTCGCTTGCAGCCTTGAGCGCCCGGGCGCCCTCCCCACGCCAATCGTTGCCTAGTCCGCGCTCAGACCCACGCTCGCGATCGCTGGGTCATGGGCGCCGCCGGCTCGTCCGCGCCGCAGCCCCGGCCCCGCTGGCTCGGGGTCGCCGCGCTGGGACTGGCCGCGGTGGCGCTGGGGGCCGTGGCCTGGCGCCGCGCGCGGCCCAGGCGGCGCCGGCGGCTGCAATAGGTGGGCACCGTGGCAGAGCTCTGGATCTACCCCGTCAAGTCCTGCAAAGGGGTGTCGGTGAAGGCGGCGGAGTGCACGGCCCTGGGGCTGCGCAGCGGTCGCGTGCGGGACAGGTAGGGCCGGGAGCGGCGACAGCGCAGGACCTGCTGAGGAGGGAGAGAGCGGGGCTGAGGAGCTGGGGCCTGTCCCAGGGTAGGAGAAGGGAGGTTTGCCACGTGCGTGTCCTGGGCTGCTTGTTGGATCCTCTGCCTTTGATCCTGAAGCTGGAAAGGTGTAGTTCGTGTCTGGTGCAGATTTGGAAAGGTAGTGGAGGCAAGATGTTAGCGCAAGTTCCTGTGCCCTAACACAGTGAGGCCAAACAAACCGAAAGGTTGGAGTTTGGAGCAGAGAAAGTTTCATTGCAAGTCCATGTAAGGAGACAGGTGGCTCAGGCCCCCCAAGACCCAGAGCTTCCTGAAAGGTTTCGGCAAAGCATTTTAAAAAGCTGTGACAAAGTGAGAGAGTGGCATGGACATATATACACTACCAAACGTAAAATAGATAGCTAGTGGGAAGCAGCCGCATAGCACAGGGAGATCAGCTCGGTGCTTTGTGACCACCTAGAGGGGTGGGATAGGGAGGGTGGGAGGGAGGGAGACGCAAGAGGGAAGAGATATGGGGACATATGTATATGTATAGCTGATTCACTTTGTTATAAAGCGGAAACTAACACACCATTGTAAAGCAATTATACTCCAATAAAGATGTTAAAAAAAAAAAAAAGCCAGGTGAGAGAGGGGGGTGTCACAGGGTATGTGATCAGCTCGTGCACAGTTCTCCAGCTGGTTGATGGTGAGGTAAGAGGACGGTGTCACAGGGGTTAACATCATCATTCCTTTGGCTCCAGGAGGCCTGGGGCTATGCACTTTTGATCATCAGGTAGTTAACATCTTCCATTTGATGGGGGGTTGTCACATCTGTAAAACAATTCAGGAAATGTGCATCAAATACTGTTATCGGGCTTCCCTGGTGGCTCAGTGGTTGAGAGTCCGCCTGCCGATGCAGGGGACACGGGTTCGTGCCCTGGTCCGGGAGGATCCCACATGCCGCGGTGCGGCTGGGCCCGTGAGCCATGGCCGCTGGGCCTGCGCGTCCAGAGCCTGTACTCCGCAACGGGAGAGGCTACAACAGTGAGAGGCCCGCGTACCGCAAAAAAATAAATAAATAAATAATACTGTTATCTAGGTACTTCAGAGAGGAGCTAAACCAGAGGATATGGGGAAAGGGCCTGTCCTGGGAAGGCCTCGGAGAGTCCTGCTCGGTTACAAAGCCTCTGCCCCCCGCCCCCTGGAGGAGAGGCTCTGTAAAAGGACAGGGTCCCACCGGTTATCTCCAAGGCTCTTTCTAGTTCTAAGCTTTCTGATTCTTAGTATGAGCACAATCGTAGAAAAATAAAACGTTATTGGCACTAGTGGGTAGATGGGAGCAATGCTGAAACCAAGTTCAAGGACACTGGCTTTGGCCTTGCTGGGGTTTGCCCCTCACAGCTTCTGGTGCTGGGGAAGGTGCTTGGGAGATGCAGGCAGTGGGTGGCCTGACCCACTTTGATACAGAATGAGCAGAGCGAAGTCTTCCTTTGGGGAGAGGAGGTGACAGGTAGACTGTGCGTATAATACTTGCCATTAAAACAAAAGTGTGTCCCCTCCCCCCAGAGGCAGGGTGCTTTTCAGTGAAGAACTCTAAAGTCCCTACCTACACAGGGCCTGGCACATAGAAATGTCATCCTCCTCCCTCAGAAAAGAAAAGGTGTCCTGTCATTTTTCTCCCCCCAAAGGTGAGTCCACAGACACATACTCATGGACACAGAACGGTGCAGCTCGCTACGGGGAAAGCACCCTTGACAGAGAAGGATGCTAAACCCTGAAAAGAGTGAACAAGGAAGAAGGGAACCTCCTTCTTTGCTTCCTTAGGATGAAGATGCTTTCCTGTTTGGCTTGGGTGGATTAGCTGTGGTCCTGTGTCTAGGGGGAGGGAGGTTTGCAAATTGGTCGTTCAGGGAGCTTTCTAGAGAGGCTGTTTGCTGTCCTGAGATCACTCCAGGACACGTGTATTCTCTCTTCTCTGAAGACTGCTGTCCTCTTAAAGAAATGTGGGCTCCCATGACACTGAAAGACTTCAGCTTGTTGTAGAGCACCGCTGTGTGTGCAGACTATGTAACTCGTGGAGCATTTTCCATCCCCTTTCACCTCAGATTTCTAATCCTGGAGAGTTTTTTTTTTTTTTTTTTTTTTTGCGGTACGCGGGCCTCTCACTGTTGCGGTCTCTCCCGTTGCGGAGCACAGGCTCCAGACACGCAGGCTCAGCGGCCATGGCTCACGGGCCCAGCCGCTCCGCGGTACGTGGGATCTTCCCAGACCGGGGCACGAACCCATGTCCCCTGCATCGGCAGGCGGACTCTCAACCACTGCGCCACCAGGGAAGCCCTGGAGAGTTTTTTTAAGACTATAATTTCCTGAGATTCCCATGCCAGACCTTCGGACTCAGAATCACCAAGAGTGAAGCAAAGTCATGTGGGGTGTTTAAATCGCCCCAGGTGATTCTGATGCCATCATGAGAGGGTTTCCTCTGTGACCATTAAGAATAAGAGCATTTTTCAAGCCTATTCAAGTGTGAAGGCTTAGAAAAGCCTTCTGACTGCTGGGAAGACCTCAGGCAGAGTGAAGAGGTAGATTCTCAGGATGCACACCCAGAGAAAATGGACCTGTGCTCCTTCCTTCCTCACGCGAAGGACTGAGGTTATTTCACAGAGAGATTCAGTTCTTATCTGTGTTTCCTCTTTTCATCAGAATAACTGTTGCTTTCCCCCTGCTCATGGTCACTACTTTGCTGTGACTCTTGCTTCCATGGAAAGAGAATATTTGTCCTTTGCTTTTCTGCTTCTGTGGGCATCTGAAAATAGATGGAACTGTATCAACTTTCCCTTGGTTTGAACAATAAATGCTTGGGATGGGGTGGTGTGGTATGGAGACTGGGATGAGGCAGGGAAAAATGATGGAATAAACTTTTATTCAATGGTTCATAGGCAGCAGATGCTTAACTAAGTCCTTTCAACAGATGATGTAATTTAAGCCTCAGAATGATCTTGTGGGCTAGGTATTGTGTTCACTTTGCAAAGAAGGTAACAGTATCAGAAAGAATGAGTATCTCACCCAGGATCACAAGACCGTTATGTGCTGGAGGGGTTTGAACTCAGATGTCTGAGTGCAGCGCTCATGCCCCTCCTGTAAAACCAGCATGTGATTTACAAGGGCAAGGGTCGTGCCAAGGATCAGGAGACCCCAGGCAAAGTCACTTAACCTCTCTGAGCCTCATTTTTTTTTTCATTTGCAAAAGACGTTGAACTTGATGATCTCCAAGACGTTATCAAATCTAGATTTTATTTATTAAAGGATAACTGAAACTCAAAAGCAAGGAAAGAACTCTGCTAAATGCTGTTATTCTCTCACATTGAGAGTTCAATCACGAAACTACAAATAGTCTAGAATGCAGGAAAAGCCTGCCTTTATTTATTTCCAATTTGAATCTGTGTCTTTGGAACTGTTCTAAGAAGCCGAGAGCGTCCTCTCTGAGTGCTCTGTGCCTTAAATTTCTAGAGCGATTTTGCTCAAAGCCTTTAGCATCTTTGTGCGAATGCTTGGCCTGAGAGCTCTGTGCTTTGAGCTCAAGTCCATCCAGCAGAAGGCTAACACTGGCTGCTTGGTACAGATGCTGGGAGGGCATGGCTGCCCTCCCTGACCTTGTAAACCCTCACTGTCCTCAGCAACCGTGTATGACTCGCCCGTTGATAAATCCAGCCCTTCATTTCTTCTGCATAGACTATTACCTCTTGGAGACATGAGTCTGCTAAGTTTATTACCCCAAGTGTCATTCCCTCCTGCCCTTACCCTCCAGCTCTCTGCGGTAGGGCTCCTGTTTTCCCCCCTTTTCCAGCTCAGTCATTCCTACTTCCCAGGTCAGTTTGCCAGTTTAGAAATGGACTTTCCAGTTGTCTTGGACTCTGCTTCCTGAACACGGCTGTTGGTTGTTCAGGGCATTGCTGTTCTTTTAGAGACTCTGAGCTCTGGTCTCTGCACTGCTCTTCATGCCACATACTCATGTTTTCTTTGTAAAATGAAGGTGCTGGCATTCAGGGTTGCAGACGAGAAAAAATGGGTGGTGAAAAAGTCCACACTCCAGACATATCCTTTCTGCCCGATCTGGCAGACAGAGGTCATTAGTCATTCCCTGCGCATCATTGTGTGCAAGAGGTGAAAACTGTCATCATCCCGGTTACAGGGTGATGGGGGTGGCTGGCTGGGATACGTTGCCGATGGCACCTTTGCATCTTTTTTTTTTTTTTTTTTTTGCGGTACGCGGGCCTCTCACTGTTGTGGCCCCTCCCATTGCGGAGCATAGGCTCCGGACGCGCAGACTCAGCGGCCATGGCTCACGGGCCCAGTCGCTCCGTGGCATAGTGGGATCTTTCCGGACCGGGGCACGAACCCGCGTCCCCTGCCTCGGCAGGCGGACTCTCAACCACTGCGCCACCAGGGAAGCCCACATTTGCATCTTTTATTGTGGTCTTTCATCCTACCGCAGTGTTGGGCTGCTTGCAAGTTGCCACCTGCCCCTTCCATTGCAGGATTAGCACAGAACCTCTAGCCACCACTTCTCCTGCGACGTCCCAGGGCTTAACCCCCAGGTGATTATACAACAGGCAAGAGTGGAGGCGTGGCTTGAGAGCCAGAGTGAAGGGCTAAAGTTGGGGGATGGACGGCAGGTGAGAAGACTCAGCCCAGGGAGGGGGCTGACTGTCAGAAATAATGGGCCATGGTGGGGGGTGGGGTGGGGTGGGGTTGGGGGGGTGTCTCCTGTCTGGACATGTGTCTGGTCATGTGCAGCTCTCAGGGCGAACCTTGTCTCAGAGGGGGACGGGCCACGTTGGAAGTTCAAGTGCAGACTTTGGTGGAGTTCATCGGAACAGGGTCATCCAGGCCTCTGCACCCAAGGGTGAGGCTGGAAATAAGGAACGGGGCCCAAGCCCGAGGGAATAGGGCTGTCACAAAGTAGACAGGAAATCCCTGGGTCACAGAACCCACCCTCACTCCATAGGTGAACGGGCTAGAGAACCCTGGGAACCAAAGATCCCTAGAAAGAAAAAGGTGGCCTCCTCAGAGGGTCGGAGACCTACTACTGTCCAGCATCCTCGACTCCTGGGAAGAGTAGCCGCGGCAATTCCTAAAATGCCTTTGCACTCTCACCATCCCCGCCGCTGTACCCTCGCACCAACGCACATGCCCGTTAGCAGGGCTCAGGACCCAGCCCCTGTCTGCTGGCCTGGTTGCAGGGGAAGGGAGTTATCCAGAACCTGGACAGGGATAGGTTGCCTGACTGGGAGGTTCCAGAGGGCAGATTACCTGCCAGGGTCAGGAGACCCTGGGTTCCCTGTGCTGTGATAATAGCAGATGTCCTCACCAGGTTATTGTGAATGTTCCATCTGGCTCCAGTCATATTTTGAAATATCTCCCTCCTTCTGGAAGGGGCTGTCCCTTTTATCCTGCTCACGTGTGGGAGGCCCCAGCGTTCAGTGGTGGCTCACTCATCAGAGCCCGCAGAGTTCCTCACCCACTGCACTTGCTCTGTCTAGAACAGCGATGTTGAAACTCCTTTCCCCTAGGGGTGGCATGTTTTTCTTTCTTAGTCATCAAATCATTTGTGCAGCGTCACCCCAAATACATGCTCTACTATCGATAAAAGCCTAGCCAACCTAAGCAGGTCAGCCTCCCATTCCATTCTTCAGCTCACCCCGCACCCCGCTGTCCCCTTGGATGTGATACACAGCGTGTGAAAGCTGAGCCTACAACGGGGGCGGAGGGAGGTGTCTCTAGAAGGTGAATGGAGTTCCTGTCTAACACATGATTGGCATGAATTTCTTTCTTCTCCAGCTTTATTGAGATATAATTGACATATAACACTGTGTGAGTTTCAGGTGTGCAATGTGATGATTTGATGCACATATATATTGTGAAATGACTCCCATGATAAGGTTAGTGATCACATCCTTCACCTCTCATAATTTCTGCTTTGTTGTTATGGTAAGAGCATTTGAGAGTTTTCTCTCTTAGCAACTTGCAAGTAGACCATACAGCAGCGGTTCCCAACCTTTTTGGCACCAGGGACTGGTTTCGTGGAAGACAGTTTTTCCACTGACGGGGGTTGTGGAGGGGGGATGGTTCGGGCGGTAATGCGGTCGACGGGGAGCGACGGGGAGCGGCAGGTGAAACTTCACTCACTAGCCTGCCACTCACCTCCTGCTGTGCGGCCTGGTTCCCAACAGGCCACAGACTGGTACCAGTCCATGGCCCGGGGGTTGAGGACCCCTGCCGTACAGTATTATTAACTATAGTTGCCATAATGTACATTACATCTCCAGAAATTTTTCCTCTTAGGATCTCTTTTCCCTCTTTGACCACCTTCACCCATTTCCTCTACCCCCAACTCCTGGCAACCACCAATCTACTCTCTGTTTCTAGCAGTTCCCCCCTTTTTATATTTCACTTACAAGTGAGATCATACAGTATTCGTCTTTCTCTGTCTGACTTATTCTCTTATTGCAACACCCTCAAGTTTCATCTGTGTTGTCACAAAATGCAGGATTTCCTTCTTTTTTATGGTTGAATGATATTCCATTGTATAGATATATTTTCTTTTTTTAAAATGGAGGTAATATTGGCTTATAACATTATATAAGTTTTGATGTGTGTATGAAGAAGAAAGGCTGTTTAGGGGTTTCCTGATCAGGGTCCACACGCCCCAGCAATTTAAACCCAGCAGAGGCTGGATTGCATGCACTGGAGTCACAAACATTCAAGACCTTTGTCTAGAGTTTCAGTCTGCTTGGGCCATTAGTTGGTCAACCCCATCTTGTTCCACAGCAAAAAGACCTGGAAGACATTCTGCTTCAACCAGAGACAGGCTCAGGGGAGTCTCTGACCAAAGCAAAGACCCAAAGTAAGCAAAGTAGTTGCCCCAGCAGTTGAGAAGGTCCCTACACCAGCCTCACCAGAAGGATTTTCAGGACTGGGGATTTTCCATACATTGGCCAGATGTTCTTTTCCAGGGCTGTTTGTACCAAACAGCCAAAGAGTTTTGGACCCCCCAAATTTGGCTAGACCTGGATACTGTCTGGAAAAAATTGTTGGGTCCTGAGTTGGGGCAAAGGGAGGGTTTTGATGAAATAGAAAGCTAGAGGGAAGCTATGGAAGAAGATTTTCTGATGCGCCCTTGTTTGTTTCTTGGCAGGTTTTGGCTGGTGATTAAGGAAGATGGACACATGGTGACTGCCCGGCAGGAGCCTCGCCTCGTGCTGGTCTCCACTACCTATGAGGATGATTACCTTATCCTCAGGGCACCAGGCATGGACCAGCTGGTTTTGCCGAGCAAGCCACGTTCTTCAAACAAGATCCATGACTGCAGGTGCTCTGCTTGGGGGCCTCTGGGGATCTGTGACAACTGATTTCCCTTTAGGTTCCACCCTGCACTCTGCCTTGCTACACTTTGCATGCTAGATGATGAGACTGGTAAAGGAAATACTTAAGAGAAATCTAGTCTATGTTGGGATCAAGCCAGGGGTCAGGTATGAGTGGGTGAAGCAGAATATTGCATTAGGGATATTTAGATTTGCTTTCATCAGATATGGCAAGACATGCAGATACAGAAATGACTGTCATGAAGAAAGAAGCTTTTTATATTCACAGATCCCTAGAAACAGGAGGCTCATACCATGCAGGGCCACATGGGGAAATACCAGGTCGGTCAGGAGGCAGAGAGGGCAGGGGAAACTGTGAACACAAGTCTTTATTCTGGTTTCTACAGGCTGTCGGAAAACTGGCTCTGGGGCAGACGGGCTGTCCCTAGTTTTCTGGTACCTGGTCCTGGGTGATTAGAGCAGGGGACAGTGGCCAGGGTATAAAAGCACAATGGTACGGACAAGGGGTGAGGGCTCTGGATTGGCTGGTTTGCCTATGAA
This sequence comes from Orcinus orca, assembly GCF_937001465.1. Taxonomy (NCBI): domain Eukaryota; kingdom Metazoa; phylum Chordata; class Mammalia; order Artiodactyla; family Delphinidae; genus Orcinus; species Orcinus orca. The sequence goes on along the minus strand of NC_064559.1, from coordinate 14,218,757 downwards.
AACCTAGTGTTTTACTATCTCTAGGAATTGACTAGCCCTGGGAGGGGTAGTTCCTTCAGCATCACCAAGTCCCAAGATGTCAAAGCATCAAAAATATAAAAAGGAAAAAGTCATGATGAATACAGACATAGAGAGGATACAAAGGGCCAATCTTTAGGGTTTGTCTCCTTTTATTCAAGTAGGATGGACTTCTATTCAGAATTGCCAGGCAAACAAGGGCATTAGTGGAGACGTTACCACCTGTATCTCCTGACTGGAGATTGTGTTCCATCTGATTGGAATTGTATTGAATTGAACTTGAGGCTCAATTAGAGAAAACTGAAATGAATTCATATATTTATTTATTTATTTCAACTGTGCCTGGATCATCTCAGGCACTTAAATAAATGTTAGTGCTTACATAGTTAATATCATCTTTGTTGCATAGAGCCTCCCTATCCATGAACGTGTTATCTTTCCCCACTTATTTATGTCTTTTTCCTCCCCATTTATCTATTTATTTATTTATTTGGCTGCATTGGGTCTTCGTTGCTGCGCGCGGGCTTTCTCTAGTTGCGGCGAGCAGGGGCTACTCTTTGTTGCGGTGTGTGAGCTTCTCATTGTGGTGGCTTCTCTTGTTGCGGAGCATGGCCTCCGGGCGTGAAGGCTTCAGTAGTTGTAGCAGGCAAGTTCAGTAGCTGTGGCTCGCGGGCTCTAGAGCGCAGTCTCAGTATTTGTGGTTCATGGGTTTAGTTGCTCCACGGCATGTGGGATCTTCCCAGACCAGGGATCGAACCTGTGTCCCCCACATTTGCAGTTGGATTCTTATCCACTGTGCCACCAGCGATGTCTCTATTTATATCTTTTTTTTTAAATGACTAATTTACTGAATTGTAGACTTTTCGTTTCTTTTTTCAAGCTTTTTATTGAAACCGTTTTCAGCTTGTTAGGAAGAAACATCTTAGTTTCAGATTGAAGTGGCCCACACAATTGCAAGTTTTTACCTTAAACTGTTTCAGACAGGAACTTTTTAATTTATTTATTTTGGCTGTGTTGGGTCTTCATTGCTGTGCATGGGCTTTCTCTAGTTGCAGTGAGTGGGGGCTACTCTTTGTTGCGGTGTGCGGGCTGCTCATTGTGGTAGCTTCTCTTGTTGCAGAGCATGGGCTCTGGGTGCACGGGCTTCAGTAGTTGTAGCATGCAGGTTCAGTAGTTGGGGCTTGCAGGCTCTAGAGCACAGGCTCAGTATTTGTGGCACATGGGCTTAGTTGCTCCACGGCATGTGGGATCTTCCCGGACCAGGGAATGAACCCGTGTCCCCTGCATTGGCAGGTGGATTCTTAACCACTGTGTCACCAGGGAAGCCCCTACCCACTTATTTATATCTTATTTTACTTCTTTAAAAAGTTTTATACCCAATCAAAAAATGGGCAGAAGACCTAAATAGACATTTCTCCAAAGAAAACATACAGATGGCCAAGAGGCACATGAAAAGCTGCTCAACGTCACTAATTATTAGAGAAATGCAAATCAAAACTACAATGAGGTATCACCTCACACAGGTTGGAATGGGCATCATCCGAAAATCTACAGACAACAAACGCTGGAGAGGGTGTGGAGAAAAGGGAACCCTCTTGCACTGTTGGTGGGAATGTAAATTGATACAGCCACTATGGAGAACAGTATGGAGGTTCCTTAAAAAACTAAAAATAGAATTACCATATGACCCAGCAATCCCACTACTGGGCATATACCCAGAGAAAACCAAAATTCAAAAAGACACATGCACCCCAATCTTCATTGCAACACTATTTACAATAGCCAGGTCATGGAAGCAACCTAAATGTCCATCAACAGACGAAGGGATAAAGAAGTTGTGGTACATATATACAATGGAATATTACTCAGCCATAAAAAGGAAAGAAATTGGGTCATTTGTAGAGATGTGGATGGACCTAGAGAGTGTCATACAGAGTGAAGTAAGTCAGAAAGAGGAAAACAAATATCGAATATTAACGCATGTATGTGGCATCTAGAAAAATGGTACCCATGAACCGGTTTGCAAGACAGAAATGGAGACACAGATGTAGAGAACAAACATATGGACACCAAGGGGGAAAGCGGGGCGGGGTAGGGTGGTGGTGGGATAAATTGGGAGATTGGGATTGACATATATACACTAATATGTATAAAATAGATAACTAATAAGAACCTGCTGTATAAAAAATAAAATAAAATTCAAAAATTAAAAAAAAAGTTTTATAATTTTCTCTATAATAGAATTGTACATCTTTTGTTAGATTTAGTCCTAAATATCTTAACTTTTTGTTCCTATTTTAGATGACAATTAAATTTTATTTTTCTGTTTATCTTTGGTAGTATTTATTCTTTGATCATTGGTGGAAATTTCCAGTAAAACTGCCTGGATTTTCTTTATAAAAATCCATTCAAACTTTTATGTCTTCTTAAGTATTTTTAGTAAGTTATTTTACTTTATGAATTAGTAGATTACTAACTAATGTTAGTTCTATTGTACTCACACATGGAGATTCAGTTTTTTTCTATGGGCTGTTGATGATGGAACATTTTGTATCAGAATGTGGAAGCAAGTACTTTGCATAAAATTCTGAGAGAACTCTTTTTTCTTTTTTGGCCACATCGCATGGCTTATGACATCTTAGTTCCCTGACCAGGGATAGAACCTGGGTCCATGGCAGTGAAAGTGCTGAGTCCTAACCACTGGACTGCCAGGGAATTCCCAAATTCTGAGAGAATTGAAGAAGGTGGAATGGCAGAGGGATAGAGTCTGCTGCAGGGGTGGGAGGGAGGAAGGATTGCGGGGGGATATGTTTCAGGAGTGGGAAGGGGCACTGGATAATCAGTTTTCCCTTGCCCCACTGGGTGCTATCTACTTTTCAAAGTGCCCACACTAAGCTTATCTGAGTGGATGGAAGCTGAGGGTAGAAGTGTGCGCACTTATACACGAGGACTCTGGTGAAGGGGTTGAGGGAAGTGCTCAGCCCAGGAACAGATACTTAAGGAGCTGATGAACGGTGCAATCAGATCTGTGTGAGATAGTAGACTGGTTGGTTGAGGAGAGTTTTAGGGGAAAGGCTGAAGGCTCTGAGAGAGAGGACTATGAGACGGCAGGGGGACCGAGGCCAAACAGCAGCTCCAAGAAGGGGGTTTAGAGAGAAGGAAAAGGCCAAAAACATCAGAAGATCAGCACGGAGATTTGACAGTAGGTGGGCTAGGTTGTCAGAGAATGAGGCGTGTGTAGCGGTCAGACCAGGACTGTGGGCCTTGGGGTCCACAGTCCACCTTGGATTCCCTCACATACATCACCCCAGGAGCCTTCAAGCTGGGAGAAGCACACACACAGAGAGGTGCAAACACTTCCTGTGGTACCAGAGAGCGGGTAAGGGAATCAATTTCCAGATCCTCAAATCCCATAGGTTCTCCCTCCAACAGTGATCTTAGCTGCAGGGGGCAAGTTCTCCTCTCCACCTCCCCTTTGTACATATGAAAGGCTTGCCCTCCCCATTTCTTAGTAGGGAGCACTGCTCTGGGAGGGGAAAACCTATGGGGCCCAAACAATAAAATATACTGGTGTTGATAAAGGAGAATGTCTCCAGTGATGGGGTAAAGTCATTCTACAAGATAGTGGTTCAAAGTCTTTGTCTTACACTAAGATTAAGGAGCCTCTAATCAAATTTGCTGATAAATTATTTAAAAAGACTTTTTGATGAATGATTATTAAGTGCCAAAGATCACAGAAGGGTTCAAAGAATGAGTGAAATTATTATAACTCAACTTCTTCCATTCCATCTATTAACACAGTACATCCTTAGAGTTCTCATTATAAGGAAAAAAACTTAAAAAAAATATGAGACGATGACTGCTGACTAAACTTGTAATCATTTCACAATATATGTAAGTCAAGTCGTTATGCTTTACACCCTAAACTTACGTATGTCAATTATGTCCCAATAAAACTGGGAAAAAAAGTTAAAAATAATTTTTAAAATGTGGACCATAAAAGAAGCCCTTAATCATTTATTTTAAAAAAAGATTGTTTTTAAAAATAGATATCAAACTAGCCTGGCATTGGGATTCCATTGCATGCTTTTAAAAGCATAATTTTATTTTATTTAATATAATTTATATATATTTATAATACTAAGACATAATATATAAATTATGATATAATTTTATTTTAAATGTTATATTTATAATTCAATGGAAATTTAATCTTTCACAACAAATTAAACTTAAAAAAACATGAACAGACCTAGAGAATATCATACTAAGTGAAGTAAGACAGAGAAAGACAAATATTATATGCTAACATGTATGTGTGAAATCTAAAAAATAATATAAAGGAATCTATATACAAAAGAGAAACAGATTCACAGACATAGGAAACAAACATTGTTACCAAGGGGAAAGTGAGGGGGAGAGGGAAAAATTAGGAGCGTGGGATTAATAGATACAAACTATGGTACATAAAATCGATAAGCAACAAAGATTTACTGTACAGCACAGGGAACTATATTCAATATCTTGTATGGGAATTCCCTGGTGGTCCAGTGGTAAAGAATCCGCCTTACAATGCAGGGGACTCGGGTTCAATCCCTGGTCAGGGAACTAAGATCCCACATGCCACAGGGCAACTAAGCCCATGTGCCACAACTACTGAGGTCCCGCGTGCTGGAGCCTGCGCGCCACCACTAGAGAAGAGAAAACCCACGCGCCACAACTAGAGAGGAGCCCACGCACCACAACGCAACTAAGACCCAACGCAGCCAAAAATAAAATAATAAATTAAATACATAAATAATAAATAAATCTTAAAAAAAATTTGTATAAACTATAATGGAAAATAATCTGAAAAAGTATATATAAAACGGAATCACTTGCTGCACATCTGAAACTGACACAATATTATCAATCAACTGTATTTCAACTTAAAAAAAAGAAAAAAGTTTACATGCCAACTTGTAATTCTGTGAGGGGTACATAGCTTGTATCTTTTGGGGGCACTCAAGCAAAAAATCCTTGAAGACCACTGTGTTATCTGGTGGAATCTGTGTCCACCGTGTGAGGCAGGTGGTATATTATTATCTCCAATTTACAACTGGAGACAGAAGGTCAGAGGAGTTTAATGATTTGCTAAAAGTCACAGACTAGAGATGGCAGAGTTCCAATTTTTTTTTTCTTTTTTTCGGTACGCGGGCCTCTCACTGTTGCGGCCTCTCCCGTTGCGGAGCACAGGCTCCGGACGCGCAGGCTCAGCGGCCATGGCTCACGGGCCCAGCCGCTCGTCTTCCCGGACCGGGGCACGAACCCGTGTGCCCTGCATCGGCAGGCGGACTCTCAACGACTGCGCCACCAGGGAAGCCCCAGAGTTCCAATTTTAACCGGGTCTTGCCGGACTCCAAGCTCAGGGTGCCTTTACCACACTCCAAGCTCAGAGTGCCTTTACCACACCACCGTTCTTCTCCCCTTCTGAAAGTAACCTAAATCCTTGCTACTCAAAGTGTGGTCCGTGGACCAGCAGCCTGTAACTTGTTAGGAATGCAGAATCTCAGGCTCCAGCCCAACCTCCTGAACCAGAATCTGCATTTCAACGAGATCTGTGTGAGTTACAAGCCTATTAGGGTTTGACAAGCTCTTCCCTACTCCCTCCCCCTCTGTTTCTGCCCAGCTTTGGACCACAGACCACTTACTGGTCTTCTGGGAGAGTCAGGTCCCAGCAGCACTTCCCTCTTGGCCCCATCACTCGGTGTGTTGATGAAGAAAGTAACCTCACTGCTCTCTGTGACCCTTCCAGGGTGTTTGGTCTTGACATCCAGGGCAGGGACTGTGGTGATGAGGCTGCTCAGTGGTTCACCAACTTCTTGAAAACAGAAGCTTGCAGGCTGGTTCAGTTTGAAAAGAACATGAAAGGAAGACCATCAAGCGAAAATTTCCCTTCTGTTGGCCAGAAGTACCAGGTGAGCTTGCAGAGAGCTGCCCTTCACTTCTGGCTTCCTTCTGGGTCCACAGAGAGCCTCTCTTGGGGCCTCAGTTAGGAAAGTGTAGAGATAGTCCAGGGGAGTGGTACTGAGGGTGCTCCCTGGGCAGGTATCAGGGATGAAGAGGGAAGTGGATGAGAGCCTGGTGGGCTCTCCAGGATGCATGGAGTATGGAATATGGGAGGAACTGTGGAGGGAGAAGCCAGGGGTGACTCCCGGGGAGATGGGGACTCAGGTGAGGATGGGCTGGGAGGCAAAAGTGAAGTTTGATTGGGACTAAATTCAGGTTTCCTAAAAGCACAGAAGCAGACTTTCTCCAAGTCCTCCCTTCACAGCCAGTGGGGTGTGGTTGTTCCCGGGGCTGAGAAGTCACCTCCTCCTGTGTCAGCTACAGCCCCCAAGCCAAAGCCTTTCATTCTGCCGTGAGATGAGGTTCAAAACGCACCTCGGGGAGTCTCTCCTCATGACCCCTGAACGCAAAGTTCCTTGAATGCAGGGGTTTTTATCTGCTGTGTTCACTGCTATTTCCCCACCTAGGACAGGGCCTAATATACAGTTGGTGCTTAATAAATGAATGTGTGCTGCTGAAGGAAATCATGGCTAGAGTATAGCTGATTGGCAGGAGACCCTTGCCCTGTTCGGCGGTGTTGATGATGTGGCAAAGGGCTCACTGCTGGGCGCCTGAGGAAAGAGCAAGAGATGTGGCTGGAGGGTAACACTGGACCTGAGCCTGGCAGCTGCCTTCAGTGTGTGGATGGGGAGCCCCACCTGCGTCCAGGGTGGGCAGGAACCCTGACTGGGCTGTTTCCAAGCCCTCAGTGTCACCTGTCCTTCCTGAGCACCACTCTCCCCTTCTGCACTCAGGTGGTTTTGCTTCTGGATTTTGCTTAGTTATGCAGCTGGTCTGAGCCATTCCATGGGCAGCGAGGCATGATCATGCTGTGTCCTTGGCACAGGTGGCCTACCCGGACTGCAGCCCCATCATGATCCTCTCAGAAGCCTCCCTGGCAGATCTGAATACCAGGCTGGAGAAGAAAGTAAAAATGGACAATTTCAGGCCGAATATCGTGGTGGCAGGCAGCAATGCCTTTGAGGAGGTAAGCGGCTTCCTGCTTTTACGCTTGATGCCCAGATGTGCTCCTTAGGCAGTGCCAAGTCAGACCCTCTGAGGTTGGCAGCTGGGGACGCTCTCCTCCTCCAAGGATCACCTGCGCCTTGTGTGGAGTTGTTCACTTATTACTGCTGCCATCACCTCGCTGGCCTCAGGAGGCGCTGTTCACTCTCTTCAGTGCTCAGGCCCCAAAGCAAGCAATGGCAACTCCAAATTGTATGGGACAAGGCTAGAATGTCTAATCATAGCTCAGAGATAACTAACGGGGAAAAAAAAAAAAAAAAGATGAAGAGAACAGCCATCTCTCCCTTTCCTGTAGCATCCAGGGGTGCTCAAAGATTTGAGACTTCTGGAAGCCCCAGACCCCAAAGTGGAGCCCCAGGAGGATATAGGAGATCTGCCTGTGAACCAGGACCTGGGGACATTCCATGCTTGGCCTGAGTTCTCTCCCAGAGGACCCACATACTCCCCTATGTAGTTGAAACTAGAAATTTCCACCTTCCAAAGACTCAGCCCCTTGTAGCCGTAAAAGGACAGCCACATCAGAGCCCAGTTGTAACCTGCGATCTGTACAAGAAATACATATAGCCGGGTGTTGCTCTGTAAGGAGAAGGACCAGGAATCACATTAAACATTGGGGGTCAGCTCAACTTTGTAAGCCCTGGAAATAACGACAACAAATACCATTTGCTGGGTGTTTACCGGGTGTCAGGCACAGAACCAATGAATGGCTTCATGCAAATTGCTTAATTCGATCCTTAGGATCAAAGCCTACAGTCTGTGAAGTCTGTACTATTTTCTCCTTTTTAATAAGGAAACAGAAGCTTGCAGGTGTTACACAACTTGTTAGGCGTGGAAGTGGTGGCTTTGGATGAGAACCCAAGACTTGCAACTCCAGCTTCTGAGGAGCAGAGGTCACGGTTCCAGTCTAGAGATTCCAAGTAGTTAACTCTGAGGGGAGAGGCTCTTGAATACCTTATCAATTCTTTGCTCCCTTGGGTGACCACACATTTTTTGTGTGAGTGAAATGTGCCCCTATTTGCTGGGAAAGGTTGCCTTTTAGGGTAAACCTTTGCATGGAGGCTGGTATAAATCCGTGCACATAGACGTACTTCATATTACTTGATAATGAAAAAAATAGCAAAGTATACAGAAGTTGTCTACTTGTTGATATTATCCTGTTGTTTGTTATCTAATTTCTTTAATTCCTCTCTACATTTTTAAAAAGTGTTTTTAAATTGATCATCTATCATGGGCCGGGTGCTGTGGTCCATAATAAGAGCCCTGGATACAGAGATAAAAAGATACAGATCCTGCCCTTCAGAATTTCCCAACAGGAGAAGAATGGCTAGGAGGCAATGACAGCCCAGCGTGAGGAGTACTTTAACGCACTGCTTCTCAGGTGCCAAGGATGCTTAGAAGTAGGGATGCCTAAATCTGCCTGGAGAAGGGGGGTGTGGGGTCAGAGAGGGGTCAACTCAAGCTACCCAGAAGCCATGCTGCGTAGCTGTGTGTGCTGACGAAGGGGAGTGAGGGTCATGGTGGGTAAAGGAGGCCACCAGTTAGGAGGCCTAAAAGCACGACAGGCCATTACATTAAGGGTGCCTGGGAGTATTTCAGAATCATAGGGACACTGGGGGTAAAGGAGAAGCGGCAGAAGGAGGGTGGACCTGGAGCTGCCTGAAGGTCAGCATGCCGAGGAGTTTGGATTTTATACTGTGGTAATGATTTTGAATGAGGAACTAATTGTTGTTTGCATTCATCCAAGAAATATTGCCGAATTGCATGGTATTATGATTTGCACGCTGTGACTCTGGCCACTCTCTAGAAAGTGCATGGAAATTTAGGGAAACTGAGGCAGAAATATCAGTGCCATGCTTCATCCCCAGAGGGATATTAGCAGGACTTACCTGAAACCTGCATCAGAATCGTGATATGCCTGTGACTGTGTCGGCAGCACCATCCCAGGTGAATCTTGTGCAAACAGTGCCTGAGGAAGCACTGATTTAGGAGAGGTGAGGGGGCAAGGGTTACGGAGGGGGTGGGAGAAAAAGAACATTCTCAGACCATCAGCTCCTTGAGAGAAGAGACTTGATTTCTCCCCAGGAATAATCTAGATTTGGTGTGACCTGAAGCGGATAAAATTTGACGGTGCTTTTTAAGAAAAGAAAATATCAAAACCGAAATGAAGTGCAGGGTCTCGAAAGGGTCTGGGGCTTGAGGCTCAAGCCTCATTAGCAAAATTCCCAGTAAACCCAGCTATTTCTCCCCTGTTCTCCTTTCCCATGCTGATGAACAGAGGGTACAGAAGTATGGAGTCATTAGACACTTGTTAAACACCGAATGAAATTAGACTCAGTGTTAATAACGCAAGTTACTAAAGACTGATTAGGAATTAGTCCAGGAAGCAAATATTCTTGCACAGGACTCCTGTAACTGGCCCATTCTTTTCTGAGAAACTTTCTTTTAGGGAATACAATTGTTCTTGATTTGTCTCCACAGAAGATAATAATTTTAGTTTAAGATCTTGAACCAGAGGAATAAGAAGAAAAGATAATCCATTCCCGGCTAAAGAATTTTTGCTTTTCTGTAACTTGTCAACTAAGAATTTTTGCTCACCTCTAACTTGTTAAACTGAACCTAAGGCTGATGTAAACCTAACCGTATTCTCTGAGGCAATTTGAGTGGGTGGAGTCTTTTTTTTTTTTTTTAATGTTATGGGACCTTGTGCCCCCAAGTCTGTTTGTTGTTTTGGTCCCGCATTGTGATGGATGGGCTTACAGAAATAGTACATAAGGTAGAATACTCTTATTTGAATAGAAGAGTCCTCTGGAAATGCACATTAAAAAATCTTTACTATAAAATGATGCTAATGTTGCTGATTTATTCTCCCTTAACTAAAGCAGACAAAGAGTTAAGGGCCTGATGAGTTAACCTGTCTACGTGGCACCATCACACAACTATAACCCTTCCAATCAGTGGGACTTTGTTAAATATTAATGTAAAATGATAATGCAGATAAATATTTCATAGACCAACTAATAGTAAAAAATATAGCAAACCTAAGCATGGTACAAAAATCCAGGCCATTATCTATTGCAGAATCAGAGAGTGATAGGAGGATGCATTGTGTAACATTTACTCTTTGTGACCCAAAGCACTTTGTACTTTTACTGTGTAACTCAGAATATTAAACAGATTTTAAAAAGCGGCTTCCTTTGGTCTAGTGTAGTGTGTTTGAACTCTGGGAACGTAGAGCAATCAAGTTTGAAAGTAATAAAATTGACCAATCCTTCTTATCTCTAGTTGACCATTTCCCAAATAACACCCTGCCCTCACACGTGTAGCCTCCCCCATTATCAACATCACTCACTAGAGAGATACTTTTTTTTTTTTTTTTTACCAAGGATGGACCTATACTGACATCATAGTCACCCAAAGTCCATAGCTGACCTTAGGGTTTACTCTCGGTGTTGTACGCATGTGGTGGACTGCAGGGGCTCCCCCCATCCCTTTATGGCATGCCTTTCAAGTAAGGGGTCCCGTTTTCATCTGGGGAGCTTTTCTGACATCCCCACTTTGATAGGAGCCTCAAGCAAGGACCTCAGGTAAATTAGTCCTGATTTCGAAAAGCTAACATGATGAGCACATGGGAGACAGGAGTCCTGGGTGGAGGGAGCAGTAATACAGTCACATTCCTGAAGAATTTGCCAACGGAGTTAATGCCTTTACTTAAGGAGATCACCTTATACATTTGCTTTTTTTGTTTCCATCTCAGTAACTCGAAATATTTGCCACAGAGACTTTTAGGGGCTGAGAAAGAGAGAACAGAAGCATGTGAAGCCAAACCCTAGAGAACTTCGGCCCCTCTCATATAAAGGACAAACTGGAGGACGCTTCTTTGGGCTTCTTTCTGTACAGCCTCACAGAGCCCTTTCCATCACTGCATCCACGCAGTAAATAAAACACCCCTGAAAGCCCGCGGCAGGAAGACAAGTGGACTTAGAGTGGGAGGGAATGCATAGAGATCAGCTTGGGCTGTGGTTCCCACACTGGAACAATCCCCATCCCGGGTCCCAGTTGCAGTCTGGGCAGAGGAGCTTTTTAAAGCCCCCTGGTGACTCTGGCTTGAGCCAGGGCACAGACCCTCTGGCCTGGGGTTTTCCTTGGGAGCAAGGTGATAATCAGATATGTCTGACTCCTGGCTGGAGTCCAGGAGGGCCACATGGTCCTTCTGTCTCTGTGAGCTTGACCTTAACCTCCTTGAACATCATTTTCTGATCTTAAAGTGGGCAAGTTTTACTAAAGGATTTTAAAGGTTCTTTGCAGCCCTAGAGCTGTACAATTCCTGTTGCCTTTTTCTTCTCTCTGTTAATGTGTGTGTGTGTGTGTGTGTGTGTGTGTGTGTGGTCAAAAAGGCACTTTACCACAAAGGTCTCTCAGACCCCCTCTCTGACATGACCTCTTTTGTTGGCTTTTTTTTTTTTTTTGGCCGTACGCGGGCCTCTCACCGTTGTGGCCTCTCCCGTTGCGGAGCACAGGCTCTGGACGCGCAGGCTCAGCGGCCATGGCTCACGGGCCCAGCTGCTCCGCGGCATGCGGGATCTTCCCGGACCGGGGCACGAACCCGTGTCCCCTGCATCGGCAGGCGGACTCTCAACCACTGCGCCACTAGGGAAACCCATGTTGGCTTTTTTATTGAAGTATAATTGATTTACAATGTTGTGTTAGTTTCTGGTGTACAGCAAAGTGATTCAGTTATACACATATATATGTATATATATATTCCTTTTCATGTTCTTTTCCATTATAGTTTATTATAACATATTGAATATAGTCCCCTGTGCTCTACAGTAGGACCTTGCTGTTCATCTATTTTATACATAGTGGTGTGTATCTGTTAATCCCAAATTCCTCATTTATCCCCCCCTCCCTTTCCCCTTTGGTAATCATGAGTTTGTTTTCTATGTCTGTGAGTTTATTTCTGTTTTGTAAATAAGTCCATTTGTATCATATTTTAGATTCCACATTTAAGTGATATCCTATGATATTTGTCTTTCCCTGTCTGACTTACTTCACTTAAGTATGATAATCTCTAGGTCCATTCATGTTGTTGCAGATGGCATTATTTCATTTGTTTTCATGGCTGAGTAATATTCCATTGCATATATGTATCACATCTTCTTTATCCATTCGTCTGTCAATGGACACTTAGGCTGTTTCCATGTCTTGGCTACTGTGAATAGTGCTGCTATGAACACTGGGGTTCATGTGTCTTTTCTAATTAGAGTTTTTCTGGATATATGTTAGTTGGCATTTTTTAAAACAAACACTAATGTTGCACATACTATATTCCAACTTTTAAAAAAAAGTAAGTTAACAAGCACATTTTAATCTTCCTAACAATTGCACGAGGTCTATTCTCAAGACTTGCCTCACTGTGCTTTTTCTGGTTCATCCTTGGTCCTGAATGCACAAGCCCTTGAGTATGTAAGATCTTGTTGAACTGAATTCAACAAGGGGCAGGGATTTGACCATTGAATTTTGTTCATCATATCTTACCCACCTCTAAGTATGTTATTTTTCAGATCAAGGAGGAAATAAAAGCCTTCGATGACAATAGTACATGGGTATTCCCTTTGAGCAGGTATGATCACACAGACATACACATCTGAACATCACGAGCAAGGACTGGCCATTTGCTTTACAAAACACCCCTAGAGATGAGCCCATCAAATACAGATGTTGAAGCAGAGAAGGTATTGTAGAGGAGGGTAGGAGTCATCGGATGGACCCCCCCCCCATATGCCCAACCCTTTCCCTCTGTGTCCTCCGGAAGGCTGTGATTCACACACCTGGACCCAGATGCTGAAGAGCAGCCCAGGCTGCTGCCTTTGGGAATCGGGGCTGGTGGCTGCCTCTCCCAGACTCTGCTATTGGTGGGTGTGGGACCCCCAGCATCTCAGTCAGAAGCTGAACCCCAAGGGGAGACTAGGATCTCTTACTGTCCACGAAACACTGGAATCCTCAGGACTCTAACCACCCTGAGAGGAGCCTGGTGTGTGGATGGGACACGAGCAGTCACATCAGCCCCGCAAACTATCCCTCCGTGAATACGCATCAGAGAGACAGGAAGAGCCACATCTCAAGGTCTCTTCTTTCCTTTTTTGTTGCCTGTTACTGGTGTTCGGAAAAGTAGGTGACCCCTCCAGGGAACAGAAGCCAGCTTTGCTGGCTTTACGCAGCTTTGGGACGTCCTTCCCTTCTGCCTGGATTTTTCAAGTCCAAGTGCCTCCAAAGAGCAAATTCCTCCTGGAACATTTGTTATGCATTTAGGTTAACAGAAATGTATCTCCCGTAATTCTGTAGGATGTGAGGATGAAGTGATTTACTTCTTTGCACAGGGTTGCTCAAACACGGGGTCAGGAGAAAGCCTTGAGGGCATCTGGAACCAGGGCTGCAGAGAAGTAGAAAGCTTCTTAATGATTTAATTCAAGAATCTTTTTAAGATACAGTTAATTTTTTTCTGATTATAAAAGTAATTTTTTATAGTACCACATCCTCTGTATACAGTTAGAAAAATACAGAAAAATTTAAAGGAATAAAAATCCCTCACCCTCCTACTGTCAAAAAGTAGCCAGCGATAACATTTTATTGTGTTTCCAATATTGTTTGTATGATATTGTATAGATAATTTTGAATCCCACCATTTTCACTTAATGGTATATGGCAAACACATCTCTATCTTTACAAATTCCTCATCAGCATAGTTTTCATAGTTCCATATTAGTTCATCACAGAACTATGCAATAACTTATTTAGCCATTCCTGTATAATCAGGCATTTAGGCTATTTTCCATTTCCCCTTACATGAATAATGAACAGCTCTGTAAATCAGTCTTTGTCTACATTTCTAAATTTACTCTTCAGAAATGCTGAATCAGCACTTTAAAGGCGCTCCGTATACATTGCTAAATTGCTTTGCAGAAACCCTGCACCAATCTATATTCCCACAAGCTCAGTGGAAGTATGCCCTTTTTCTTGTACTCCTGCCAGCATTGATGCCTATAATCTTTACTTATCTGGTAAATGAAAAGTCACGTCTCATGTAAGTTGGTAATTCTCAGTGTATGGCATCCAGTGTTATTCAGTCTGTGAAGGAAGTTTGACCATGAGGTGGAGTTTTACTTCAGCTAAGGAAACATTTCTTGCAAGTTCATATCATAACCAAGATTCTGGAACATTCCTGTTGGTAACAAACATTTATTGAGGGCTTCCTGGGTGCTAATCTCTAGGATGGATGCTAAGATTACCAAAGTGACCTCACTGTGTCTGCCTGCAAGGGTCTCAGGACGAAGCAGGATGTAGGACTCAGTAGGAGAAGGGTTGTGGTACTGGAAACATAACCATGTTATGTTTCTCTAGAGCCCAGAGAAAGGAGCACTCAGTGCAAAGTATGTGTGTGTATAGGGATCTCGTTGTAGGAAGAATGCCATGGGGTTTCTTTATAGGGAGATTCGAACAGGACATTAAAGAATATCATTTTGCTTGTGTACCTTAATAATAGAGAAACAGATTTTGGTTTGAGATAGCTTAACTGTGCGGTGTAATGGGAAATATCTATTCGGTCTTTGGCCCCTGTTCCTGGCACAGCTCCTAAAACCCTTGGAATTTCCTGACTGACAAGGGTGACAGGAACATTTTTTGTTAATAACAAGCCCCTTTCAATCACACCTAAGTTTATGGTAATGAGGTGAATGTCAGGATGGGTGAGGCAGGAAGATAGCTTCAGGAGGGAGCTTGGTCACCAGAAGACCAAGACATGATTACAGTGTGGAACTTTCAGTCCCATCCCAGACTTCCAGGGAGGCGAGAGGGGCTGGAGGTTGAGTTTAATGATTTAATCAATCATGCCTAAGTAATGAAACCACCATAAAACACCTAAACGATGGGGTTTGGAGAGCTCACTGATTGGTGACACATTAGGGTGCTGGGAGGGTGGTGCATTTGGGGACGGCACAGAAGCTCTGCCTGTGCTCTTCCCCCATACCTTGCCCTGTGCACGTCTTCCATTTGACTGTTCCTGAATTGTATTCTTTATAATAAACTGGTAATAGTAAAGCACTTTCCTGAATTCTGTGAGCTCTTCCAGCAAAATATGGAGCCTCAGAGGGGGTCATGGGAACCCTTGATTTATAGCTGGTTGGTCAGAAGTACGGGAGACTTGGGACTTGCAGCTGGCGTCTGAAGTGGGGCAGTCTTGTGGGACTGAGCCCTGAACCCATGGGGTCTGTGCTAACTCAGAGCAGTTAGTATCAAAATTGAGTTAAATTGTTGGACAGCAGTGTGTGTCAAAGAATTGCAGAATTGGTGTTGGATAAGACACCATGTATTTGTTGTCAGAAAGAATCTGAGAAACTTTCTAGACTAAAATGATGTTTTTAAATGTGTCATTGGGATTATAATGCTTCGTATAAAAAGTAAAACGAAAAAAATAAAAGAAAAATTTATTATAAAAAGCAAATAATACTATTTAAACTTGAGAAGCCTTCCAAATATATTGCTATAAATATATACACACAGGTATTGAAACAGATTTGTTTTACATAGATGGAATCATCCTACATGTAGTATATATATCTAGGTGTGCTTTTTTCACCCAGCAACATCTTGAACATTATTCAGCGTTAATAAATGGAGATTCACACCCTCCTTTCTAATACCCAAACAGTAAGTCTGCATGCATATAGCCAGCCTCTAGTAGATGACTTTCTGAGCCTATGGTAATCTTGTCCAGTCATTGATACCAAGCCAGAAAATTACTTAAAGATTTCTAGACAAAAATTTTGTTTATTTACTTATTCATTCCTTCGAATTATCCCAACATAGCCTAAAACTTCTTCTAACAATTGTATGTATGACACAGTATAATGAACTGATGAGTAGCCATTAAAGAATCAGGAGCAGCGGAAGGAAAGCACAGATCATGTATCTGAGATTTGGGAGGGGAAGGGCTCAGGTGGTAGTAGGCGGGCAGGACCTGCGGTATAGGTGCCCAAAGGCTCTGTAGCTGTTGGTCTGATTAGAACTGCTGATCTGATCCGTGCTCCTCAGGAGAATTCCTTTGTAGACCACGAAACAGCAGACCCACTCAGGCTTTTGCCCTCTGTCTTTCCTTCTTACTTTCAAATGTCTTGTCTGTCTATGGTTAGTTGGTTATTCAAGAGCTTACCTGGGCCTACATTCTCACCTGGCACTCTCCTTTCTCTCTCTCTCTCTCTCTCTCTCTCTCTCTCTCTATATATATATATATATATATATATATACATAGAAAAATATGGAATATATAGATATATATCTATTTCCTCTCTACAAATATATGTATATATCCATGTATACATGTGTATGTATAGTCACAAGTATATATATATATAATCTTAGAACATATATAGAGAGAACCATAACATATATAGAGAATGATGGATAACTATTCTCTCTATATAGCTATTCCCTCTCTCTAAATATATGTTTATAGCTGTGTGTGTATAGCCATATGGAGAGAGAGAGAGAGATTCATCTCCTGGCGCACCTTTAGCTTTTGCTGGGCACATGCCCATATGCACTCCAATGAAGGTCTCCAATAAACAGACATCCTCCCCTGTGCTGTTCTGTGTGTTCCTCAGCAATGACTCCAAACCCTTCTTTTATGTCTTTCTCTGGATGCTTCTTGTGATAGGAAACCATGTAGTTTTAATTTAGTGTTTACAAAATGCCTGCAAATTAATAGTAAATTCTCAGGATTCTTCCACAGAGCTGAGCCCTTTATGTATAGTACTTTCCCCTTTCTCCCTGCTTTCTTTCTTCCTTTCCTTTCTTCTTCCATCTCAAAAACTCCATGGTTTTTTCTGTGTTCGCTCTAAATGGCCTGGATTTTGCCAGGCTGCAGAGAGGCTGCCTACCAGCAGGGGGAGCTGTAAGCTCTTGGAGCTGTTTCTGTGCTTAGGGAAGACACCTCGGGCGTCTAGTAGAATGTAATGGAAAATTTAATTTCCTATATTATTTAATTTAAATTTTCTACAATTTAAAATGCATTATTATTTTCTCTAATAACATAATTAATAATTTCATTTAACTTAATTTGCTTAGTGAATTTTTTTTTTACTGCAACTAAAGGCTGTACACCAAAATGCTGACAATCAGATCAGGATGGGTGATGTTATCATATAAACTGATTAATATTTTAGGAGGTAATTAGAACTGGCATTTGGGGGACTTCATACAATTCATATGAAAACGGGTAATTTGTTATTCTAAACTGGGTACTTCAGTTGTGTAATAGCGTTAAGAGCAGATTAAATGTCTTGTTAAACTAGGAAACCTAACTGAACTTTTCAGACTTCCTGCTTTATATCACAGTCACGAGGCCGACTTTCCACAGATAACGTTGTTTTGAAATATGCGATTGCTCAGCACTTGTAAAAAGAAATTGAACGTTGGCGGGGGTGGAGAGCTACTTGGAAAGCTGAGTGGGGGCGTGGTTCGGCCCAGGCTGCCTGATGGGCTCACGTTACTGTGGCCGCAGTGCCCTCGTGTGGCCAAGTGCGTCCAGCCTTTTTAGCCGCTTCCGGGCCAGGGAACCACAAGGCCCATCACTTCCCGAGGCAGGAGCTGTTATTACTTGGTCATATTCCACCTTCCTCCAGGAAGTTAGCTAGGCACTATGGCTGCCTTGCAGTTTTGCGTTTGAACATTGCTTGTAAAAAGTCCTGGCTAGGCTATAGAGATTCCATTTTACGTTATGTGGGTTTGCCTTTTACAAGGGTTACACAGTTCCCCCCTAACGGGTTGTTTGGAACGCAGAGTTTATTTCCGCACAGAAACAGTTTCATAAATGATGGTTGGGAACCCAGGGCGTTCACAGAGACCTCCTTACTTCAGTCATATCCCGCAGGAGATTTCTGAGTTGGGAAGACCCAGTTAGGTACTGGACTTCCTTTTGTGCCTTTGCTGAATCACCCCTATAGGCCCTGGGGGGTTAGTGTATCCCTGAAAGAGGACCCTAGCATGATTGGAGCCTGGTCATCAGTGGGGAGGGGGAAATGTTACATGAGAGGCCCCACCCCCTGCTCTGCCCTGCTTCCTGCAGGGACAGACTGCTCTCCTCTCCTGTCCTTGGGGGAGTGAGCCCAGTGGGTGAGAGGAATAGATGCCTCATTGCCTCACGTGGAGGCTGATTTCTCACCAAATCCGTTAGACCCATGGTCTCCGAAAACCTCCCTTGGGTTGAGATCAGGAAACAATTTTTCAAGGGTCATTTTTTTTTTTTTTGCATCTAGTTATAAGTACTGTTGGTTTATGGAGCCTGGAGTGAAGCCCCAGTGAAGCCCGATGCCTCCCTCCTCTCCTCTGGCGGCCTGGACAAAGGATTGTCCTGTGAAATTCAAGCTTTGCAGATAGATGGCTTTCCTGTTAGCAAGAGAGAGCTGTAACATACCCTTCTCATATATATATGTGTATATGTGTGTGTATATGAATGTGTATATGTATATATAATGTAATCTGTATAACCTCCATATATGTGTGTATATATGTATGTATGTGTGTGTGTAGATAGATATATAGATGGGTATAGTTAGAAGCTGGGTGATTAAAAGTCCTGCTTCAGAATCAGAAAGGTTTTTCAAACCTAACTGCTGCAACCCTGAGAAAACTTTTTAATCTCTCTTTGCCTCCTTATCTTTGTGTAAAAATGGGACCAAAACAGTACCTCCCTCAAAGTCCTGAGGTTTGATGGAAGCCCTGAGGCAGACGTTGGCAGGATCTACCACGGTTCAAGGGTGGGAAAGCAAAGCAGGGCTGGTGGCCGTGACTGGCCAGAGCAGGGGACAGGCTGCCGCTCTGCGGAGGTGGAGGTGTTGGATGGATGAAACTCAGAACTGACTTTTCTTGGGTCATGTCTCACTCATCAAAGAACCATCGGATCGTAACTTGGCTTCCATTGTAGCTTAGCAAAAGGAAAGAGTGGGCAGTCTTGCAAGTTTTCCGCTTCTCATTATCTATCATGAACTTGACCTGGAGTTGTTTACGGTCCTCATGGCAAAGTACCCCTTAGAGAAGATCTAGTTTTGCTGTGCTGAAAGGGGCAGGCTTCTGAGACCAAGTCAAGAGCTGGATCCCGGACTCACCAACACACTGCCTCCATTTGAGTCCTTTTGGGGGAATACTTCGTGGCATCCTCTTGCACTGCTTTCTTCTGCTAGCTTCATAGGACCAGCCAAAGAATAAACTGCTATAAAGACTGATGAAGCCTTAATTCAAAAAATACCTTTTTCTTTTCTCCTAGGACACCTGGGGTGAGCTCTTCATTGGCGACGTAGAAATGAAAAAGGTTTTGGCTTGTCCCAGGTAAGGACTCTCTGGCGCGTGGCACACTCATCGGTTCTTAACTGTCCCCTAACCCTTTGTTATTGTGTGACAGGTGCATTATGACCACGGTGGACCCAGATACCGGAGTGATCAGCAGGAAGGAGCCTCTGGAAACCCTGAAAAGGTAGAACATCCACGTGTCCAGTGTATTTCTATATTATCCCCATCCTTTGAACCGCTTGTGGCTGTAGGTGCTCTGTCTGGGCACCTCTCTGCTCTCTGCTTGTTTTGTGTCTGTTGTTTAATGTACGTGAGTACTTGTGCCTTTCTCTTTTTTTTCCAGATGGATCTTCGAGTGCTTTGGACAAATTTTTAATTGTATAATCCTACATTTTGAAATTTTCATCTCTCTCACATCAATTTTTTTTTTTCTTTCGGTATGCGGGCCTCTCACTGTTGTAGCCTCTCCCGTTACGGAGCACAGGCTCCGGACGCACAGGCTCAGCGGCCATGGCTCATGGGTCCAGCCGCTCCGCGGCATGTGGGATTCTCCCGGACTGGGGCACGAACCCATGTCCCCTGCATCGGCAGGTGGACTCTCAACCACTGTGCCACCAGGGAAGCCCTCTCACATCAACTTTTAATAACCTTTACATGTGTATTTCCAAATTAAGACCTCGAGTCATTTTATTTTTGTTGCAACTCACATTTATTTGATAGAATCAATGTAAAGAATATGAGAATTGTTGAGGAAGCCTGGAGTTCAGGGCAGGTCCATTTTGAGATTGTACAGGCATTTATTTCCATGAGTTGTGAAGCTGGAAGTACACATGCAAACAAAGTATTTATTTTAAGTAACACGTACAAGTTTCTTCTTTTGGGCTCAAAACGAAGCCATAGAAAAACTGTTCAGACTCTCAGGATACTTCTAGAAAAACCAGGATTATTTGCAGTTTGACTAATTGCCAAGACTTCTCTGTCCACATTTTAGAAAAGGCTTGCTGTTTATTTATAGAGAACCTGAGAATGAATGCTTGAATTCCACTGAGAGCACTTAGGTTATTCCCTCTGTGTGCCTAAGGGTGAATTTTTGCTTCTTTCAGCTACCGCCTGTGTGATCCTTCCGAGAAGCCCATTTACCAGTCATCCCCACTTTTTGGGATCTATTATTCGGTGGAAAAAATTGGAAGCCTGAAAGTTGGTGACCCCGTGTACCAGATGGTACAGTGACAGATCCACTAGGTAAAGGGCAATCTTTGCTTCTGGAATGCAGTGCCTTGACGCCATGACCACATTTTCTTGTGTTGAGATGTTTTTACATTTTGCTGCTTTAATTCTTGGGAGAAAGAGCAGTTTGAGTTCTGATCTTTGGAGCTGGAAAATGCCCCTTACTTTTATTCCCCGCAGCAATCAGCATTCTTGCAGCCTCCTCCACCTCCCTTACACATCCAGTTATAAAATGTGGATGCAGGAGCTCCAGCAGAAAGACAGGTTTGGGTCCCAGTTCATTAGGGAACATCATGAAGGAATAAGAAAGTGAAGGTGAGCGGCTCTGGAGAGTTCTGTATTTATTTTTTGTGTCTGTGATAGAAAAGTGAAGGGGAAATGTATAGACTATTCAAAGTCAACTTGGGGGAAATATGTTAAATCAAATGCTTGTTATCAAATGTATTTTCTTTATTTTTTATTTTTCGCGGTACGCGGGCCTCTCACTGCTGTGGCCTCTCCCGTTGCGGAGCACAGGCTCCGGACGCACAGGCTCAGCGGCCATGGCTCACGGGCCCAGCCGCTCCGCGGCATATGGGATCTTCCCGGACTGGGGCACGAACCCGTGTCCCCTGCATCGGCAGGCGGACTCTCAACCACTGCGCCACCAGGGAAGCCCATATCAAATGTATTTTTAAAATATGGTTTATAGTGTGAAAAAAATCGGTGCAACAAGGTGCCTGGATTCTGAATCTTAAGGAAGAAAATAGTGTTCTCACGTTGAGTTCATTGGGCCAAATAAAATTCAGACTCCTGGCTGGAGCATAATGCCTGCCCCCCAAATTATAGGAATGGGAAAGTCAGTCAGAAGACTTCAAATTGAAGATTAAGTAACTCTTCTCATAAAATCTATAACCCCGATCTTAAAGTCCCTTCATCTCCAAAACTCTTGACCATTCTTCTCTTTAATTCTGACCTGGCTTTCACACCTTCTTGCCTGACCATCCTTCAGGACAATGTGGCACAGTGGTTTAGACAGTCTAGATCGATCCTTAGGCAGACTTGGGTTTATAATCCTAGCAGTTCCCTTTCCTAACTCTGTTGAGTTATTTAATCCCTCTATCCCTCTAAGCCTCAGTACTCTTACCTTTGCAGTGGGAGTAAAAATAGTACTCACCAAAACAACCAATACAAGTTATTTTGAGGGTTAATTCATATGAAGTTGTAACATTGCATGGAAAGTGGTCCATAAATATTAGCTACGATCTTTATTGTCATCATTGCAACAAGTACTCCATGTAGGGCCCAGTCTCAGGTGCCATAGTGAATAGAAAGATGAGACAGGCTGGGCAAAAAAGAAAGAAACTTCTCCTGGCTATGGTCAGGCATGTACATAACCATATTACATCTTTCATATTACATCATACATACATGCTACACATTACATATTTCATCAGTCTGAGGATGCCTATTTTCCCCACATTTTAAAACCTCTGAAATCAGAAAGCTTCTTATAACATTTCAGAGTGTCTTCTAGAAAAACCTTGATGTGCACAGAATAATATATCTTAGGGTTGATGTATCTTGGATTTGATGAAATACAGTAAATGCTAGAGAAAAAAATTGTGAAAGTCCCAAGTGCCTACCATTTCTAAGAGCATCTGGGGAAAATGGACCCAAGCCTGAGTCATCTAGCTTGAGTGGAACTGATCCTGTGTCCCTGCTGGCCAGGCCGCCATTCACAGGACCAGGACGGGTACCTGTGCCAATATCTTTCACATGTTGTCTGCATTTGAAGGACCCATTGGCCTCTGAAGTACCTTAACAGTGAGGGGTCCTCCGTATTGCTCAGTCTCAGACCTCCTCAAAATCAGATTCTGTTGTGTTGCAGTGGACGGAGGTGAGTCCCTCCGTGTCCCACCCGTGTTTCACTCACATTCAGCCATTTCCAATCATCTTAGCTCCCAGAGCCCTTGTGTTAGAAAGCCTAAGATAATGTATTATCTTTTGTAGTCCTTCTAGGGTCTATGTGAGATAAATGTGATAATCAGCATTTTCCGGGGCAAGAAACAAAGGCTCAGATAGGTCAGTGACCAAGAGGAGGCTTGAAGCCTATTATAGGTTCTTGAAAGTTAGTTTGCCGGTAAAGGTCGCTGTGGAAACTGTGTAAGTCCAAATCATGATCAAAACGGTGCGTTTGGAAGATCGTCCTGAGAGCCATGTGTGGAATGGACAGGAGGCAGGTGAGAGGGGAGGGGAAAGGCCAGGCAGGGGTGACAGCATGTGATTTAAATGGGGTGGAGGTCACGGGCGTGGAGAGGCAGTGTGGCGTGCCCAGATGCTCAGCATGACGTGGCTGCTGTTTGCCCTTTGGTCCTAAGCTCCTTTTCAGCTTTTTTAAAATCACTTTTCAGCTTTTTTTTTATCACCACTCCCCTGCCAAACCCTGAGCGCTTCCCGATGGCTCTCTCCTGCTTCTCTGCTCTGAACATTCTTCTACTCCACGAGTGCCCTGAGAGCCAGCCCTTCAGAGTCCCATCAGGGGAACATGGTCATCCCTGCTGTCTGCCCCCCAGGGCACCGAGAGGTTTCCTCTCTGGTGGGCATTTCTGTTGGGCTTTAAAAATAACAGCGTTGCTCCCCTACTTTGATTGTGAGCCTACTGTAGTTTCTGATTCTGAAGGGTCTCCTTTATCCAACAGGTTGGTTAAAGCCATTAAGAAAAATAGCTGTTAATACTTGCACCAGGGTTACTTGAGTTGTTTTTTTAAATCCATTTAAAATATGATTATACAAAAGTTTATCTGTTCCATTATAAATGCAATTCATGTTCATCACAGCAAATTTAGAAGACACCAGAAATGTAGAAGAAAAAACCACTCATTGTTACCATTTGTAAATTTTATTTTGGTTTGTTTTTTGTCTGTTTAAGGTAGCCATGATCTATATTATATCATGATCTGTATGATTATATATCATATATAATGCAGATATATATAATTTATATATATACAAATATGTATCTGTCGACTGAAGAAAAATACACAACCTAAAAGTTGTGAGTTAAGTCTTATTGGGGGATTTTACTGAGGATATAGCCTGGGACACAGCCTCTGAGCTAGCTCTGAGGAACTGCTCTGAAGAGATAATGGAGAAGCCAGGATATATATGAGTGTTTCGCTGGGGAAAAAAAAAAATGTAGTGGAACTTCAAAAGATGACTGCTAATCACAAAGAGTAGACATCTCAAGTTAATGATTTTAGTGCTTTTCTGCCTATGGGAAGGTGCAAGAGTCTGGGCTCATTGAAATTATTCCTTAGTTATGCACCTTAATGATCTAGGGCCAGTATTCAAAGCACAGAATGCTTTCTGTTTTTCTCCATCCTGAATTCTCCTCAGGGCACACCTTCCTTGGGCTTCTGCAGTTGCTGATGGCTTGATCCTCGTAGAACCAGAATGGTGGGCAACATTTTTTGTTAACTGGAAGGGCAGGCAACATTCCCTGCCCACATATCATATGATATATGTACACACACATATATATATATGTATATCTATGAACTATGAGCTTATGAATATGTATCTATGAATTACAAACTAGGTATCATAAGCACTTTCATAGTCCTCCAACCTATTAAAATGTCATTTAAAAAAATTTATTTATTTATTTGGCTGCGTTGGGTCTTCATTGCTGCGTGCGGGCTTTCTCTAGTTGCGGCGAGAGGGGGCTACTCTTCTTTGTGGTGTGCGG
The DNA here is from genome assembly GCF_937001465.1 of Orcinus orca. Lineage (NCBI taxonomy): Eukaryota > Metazoa > Chordata > Mammalia > Artiodactyla > Delphinidae > Orcinus > Orcinus orca. The sequence continues at coordinate 14,194,327 of NC_064559.1, read as the reverse complement.
GCTTCTCACTGCGGTGGCTTCCCTTGTTGCGGAGCACGGGCTCTAGGCGTGCGGGCTTCAGTAGTTGCAGCACGTGGGCTCGGTAGTTTTGGCTTGCGGGCTCTAGAGCGCAGGCTAAGTAGTTACAGTGCATGGGCTTAGTTGCTCTGCGACATGTGGGATCTTCCCGGACCAGGGCTCGAACCCGTGTCCCCTGCATTGACAGGCAGATTCTCAACCACTGTGCCACCAGGGAAGTCCTAAAATGTCATTTTTGATGGCTTCATAACATTACGTGGCACGGTTTAAACACCATTTTACAGTATTTGACACTCGAACTATATCCAATTTTGTTATCAATAATATTCATTTTAAAATTGTTTTTCTATAAGTTAGGTTTCTAAAGGTGGAATTATTGCCTCGTGGGGTGTAGGCATATTTTTTAGTATCTTGACCAATTGCTTTCCAAAGGGTTCTTCTCATCTGCACCCCAACCTGTCATATGAGAGAGAGATCCCTGGCTCTGGCCTTTGCCGAGGTAATTTGGTACAGGACATAGTTTATATTTTGCGCATTTTAACCTCATAAGTGACTGGTTTGTGCATGTTTGAATTATTTATGACTGGTAAGAGAAACAGCCAGATAAGTAGGGATTCTTACAATTTTTTCAGGTTTCAGCATCCCGGAGGCACTGATCAGGATTTTAATGAACACAGCAGCACCACCTGGGCAAATTCTTATTACCCATCCTGTGACCATCTTCATCGTAGAAATGAATCTCTTTTTGGAGTTAACGGATGCTCTGAGTTAATGCAAGGAAAGTATGAGAGGTGATTTGGGAGTAATAACATATGTAGATTTTAGATAATGCAGACTTTTAAAATAAATAAAATTGCCGATAAAATTAATGTTATGGTAGCTACGGCACTTCTGCAATCCCTGACATTAATATTGTTGAATAAAGAAAGTCTAAAGGACAAAATAATGCCATTTGCAGCAACATGGATGCAAATAGAGGTCATCATACGAAGTGAAATAAGTCAGAAAGAGATAAACACCTCATGATATCACTTACATGTGGAATCTAAAATACGGCACAGATGAACCTATCTATAAAACAGAAGCAGACTCACAGACATAGAGAACAGACTTATGGTTGCCAAGGGGGAGCAGGGAGGGAGAGGGATGGACTGGGAGTTTGGGGTTGGTAGATACAAACTGTTACATTTAGAATGGATAAACAAGGTCTTAACGTATAGCATAAGGAATTGTATTCAATATCCTGTGATGAACCATAATGGAAAATAATATAAAAAAAGTTTAAAGAATCAGCTAAAAAGCTACACAATGTTTTTGAATGTTTATATTTTATTACCTATCATTCTGTGTTTTAGGAGACATGGGAAACATCAGGTTTCCTGATATGCCTTTACATGTTAACATACAAATTCCTATTAATGACATGTTAACACACAGATTCTTATTGGTTGGTTTTTACATCGCTATCGAGTCCTGTTGACTTTTTGCTTGTGTGGTTTTGACCCCACCATTATGGAATCGGGTTTTATTTGAGAATGGAAATTATTCTGTAGACTTTGCTTCTATGTTTGATTATGCCTCTATTAAGCCAGGTAAAAGTAACTGTAACTGACAGATACACCAAGTATGAATTCTAAGTACGATAAAGAAGAGAATGGGATTTGAAAGAGAATGGAATTTTGAGAGTAGGAGGATGGAATCACGAAACTATTCTATTAGATGCCAGTGATTTTTGAACTATTTTGGTATGACTAGAGCAAGAATTCTCACTGATGTAATATGAGAATGAATGAACTCACAATTTTGTGGTTTCTTTCATATTAATAAATGTGATTCTCAGTTGTACTTTTTCTTTGGTATTTCTGAGTCTGCTTCCAGGGCTTTTCTCATTTTGTATTAAAGCTTCAGTCACTGTCATTCGTTGTTCTTTACCCTTTCTGATAGACTAGCAGAGGTGCAGTCGGACTCCACAGATGTTACCTCCTGTCATTGGTGGGGTAGGGCCATCATAAGCTACACAGATAGCCCGTCTGAGGTGTGATGGCCAGTGACTGCCCGGGGACCGCCTGGTGCCCTGTGAAGAGCAGCTGTTCCTTCCTTCTCCACTCTCCTTCGCTGGGTTCTGGGCCTGAAATTCACCTCCACTGCCAGTACCCTGTGAGGTAAAAGTGTTCACTTAGCTATATCCCTGGGTGAAGTTTGGAAATGATGAAATTGAAAAATCATGCTCACTTTAAAGTTAACCGTTAAAGTAGAGAAGCAACTTTTTTCCTGTTAAATTTCCGAAGAGAAATTAGGGAGGGAAGTAAACAGAAGTAAACAAAATTTAGTGCCCCTGAGCTGCCCTTTCTGTGGAGCACGTGGAGCTCAAGTCCTGGCTGTTCTGTGCTGTGATGCTGTTCACTCTGTGCCCCCAACCCACTGCCCCGCCACTGCTTCCCCTCTGCCCGCCCCCACCATGGTGCACATCACCACCAGTCAACCTTTCTTCTGGGGAAGCTAGATTCATGCAAGCCCCTTCTTCCTCCAGCTCATTTCTGGAAGAGGCCAGATCACTGAAGAGCCCTAAAGACTGAAGCAGCACTGAGCTCTGTACTCTGAACTCAGTTCCTGGATTTCACAGGAGTGGGGAGGGAGGGCGTACCTGGGGCGGGAGGAGAAAAGGTAGGACAGATATACTCTGTTTAGGCCTAAATATTTATGGTGGGGAACAATGTCCAAGGACAGATCTTTGCTCAGTACTGAAAGGCCCTGAGGTGTGTTGCCATCTGGGGAAAGAGGATTTACTGTCCTTTGGAAACTGACCCTTCTGTGATGTAAGACACCCTCTATCTGCATGGATGATTTTGATGAGGTCTTGTACCATCCTGGCCCGTGTGCTGAGCTGAGCCTGAGAGCAGCTCTCTCCCTGGCCAAACCTTACTCAAGCTCCTCTGAGCCCTCTTCTCGACTGGGTTTCCACCTTGTCTATCGCCTTGTCAGACCTGCCTAGCTCAGTTTTAACAAGAATCCTGAAGCCCAGTTTTCGAGAGAATCCCTACCTTTGATGTCTCCGCTTAGTAATTTTTCAGCCACTCCCTCCCTCCCTGTGCTCCTTGGCTATAGATCCCCAGATGTCTTTGCTGTATTCAGAGTTGTATTCAATAGTTTTCTTTTTCTAATTGACATATAACATTGTATTAGTTTAAGGTGCACAAGGTAGTGATTTGATATGTATACATATAAATGAAATGATATTTGTATATATAAATGAAATGATATTTGTATATATAAATGAAATGATATGTGTGTGTATTAATGAAGTCAGAATAAGTTTAGTGAACATCCATCACCTCATATAGTTACAATAGTTTTTCTTGTGATGAGAACTTTTAAGATCTAATATCTTAGCAATTTTTAAATATACAATACAGTATTGATATGTATAATCACCATGCTGTACATTACATCCCCAGGACTTATTTTTCTTATAACTGGAAGTTTGTACTTATTGACCACCTTCACTCATTTCGCACATCCCACCCCTATGTCTGGCAACCACCAATCTGTTCTCTGTATCTATGAGCTTGGTTTTTTAGATTCCAATTATAAGTGAAATCATACTGTATTTGTCTTTCTCTGTCTGACATATTTCACTTAGTATAATGCATTCGAAGTCCGTCCATATTGTCACAAATGGCAGGATTTCCTTGTTTTTATGCTTGAATAATATCCCATTGTGTATATATACACCACAACGTCTTTCTCCATTCATCAGTCTATGGACACTTAGGTTGTTTACATGTCTTAGTGATTGTAAATAATGCTGCAGTGAACCTGGGGGTGTAGATGTCTTTTCACGATAGTGATTTTGTTTCTTTCGGATGTATACCCAGAAGTGGAATTGCTGGATCATTTGGTAGTTCTATTTAAAAAATTTTTAGGAACCTCCATATTTTTTCTCAAAGTGACTGCACCAATTTATGTTCTCACCAACAGTGCGCAAGGGTTCCCTTTCCTTCACTTTCTCCCCAAAACTTATCTCTTGCTTTTACAATCATAGCCTCTCTAACAGGTGTAAGTGATTTGCATTTCCCTGATGACTAGTGATGTTGAGCATCTTTTCATGTACCTGTTGGCCATCTGTATGTCTTCTTTGAAAAAATGTCTATTTAGTTCCTCTGCCCATTTTAAAAATTGGCTTTTTTCTTTTTGCTGTTGAGTTGTATGTGTTCTTTATATATTTTGAATATTAACCCCTCATCAGATATATGATTTGAAAATATTTTCCCTCATTATATGGGTTGCCTTTTCATTTTGTTAATGGTTTCCTTTGCTGCACAGAAGCTTTTTAGTTTGATGTAATCCCACTTATGTATTTTTGCTTTCATTGCCCTTGCTTTTGGTGTTAAATCTAAAAATCATTGTCAAGACAGATGTCAAGGAGCTTACTGCCCATGTTTTCTTCTAGGAGTTTTATGGTTTCAGGTTTTATTCAAGTTTTTAATCTATTTTGAATTGATTTTTGTGTATGGTGTAGGATAGGGTGGGAAGAGAAATTTCAGTTTCGTACGTTTCCTAACACAATTTATTGAAAAGACTATCCTATCCATTCTGCATTGTTTATACTTGGCTCCTTTGTTGAAATTAATTGACCAGATATGTGTGAGTTTATTTCTGGGCTCTCAGTTGAGCAATTCCATTGATCTATGTGTCTGTTTTTATGCCAACTCTATACTATATTAATTACTATAGCTTTGTAATATAGTTTGAAATCAGGAAGTGTGATGTGTCCAGGTTTGTTCTTCTTTCTCAAGATTGCTTTGGTTCTTCGGGATCTATTGTGGCTCCATGCAAATTTTAGGATTGTTTTTTCTATTTCTGTGAAAAATGCCATTGGAATTTTGTTAGGAATTCCATTGAATCTGCAGATTGCTTTAGGTAGTGTGGTTATTTTAACAATATTAATTCTTCCGATCCATGAGCACAGACCATCTTTCCATTTATTTGTGTCTTCTTCAATGTGTTTTAGTTTTCAAAGTACAAATCTTTCACCTCTTTGGTTAAATTAACTTCTAGGTATTTTACTCTTTTTGGTAAGTTATAAATAGGATTGTTTTCTTAATTTCTCTGATAGTTCATTGTTAGTGTATAGATATGCAACTGATTTTTGCATATTGAGTTCGTGACCTGCAACTTAACTGAATTCATTTATTAATTATAACAGTTTTTTTTTTTTTTTTCTGTGTGGAATCTTTAGGGTTTTCTAAGGCAGCTGGACACTGGGAAGGCCACGTGGTGCCCGCCCACTCCTATCTCCAGGAAAGGGATCTGCCGGCTGCCTGATTTCTAATTTCAAAATTATGTTTTCCCCTGCAAACATTTTTTGTTTATTTTAGGTTAAATAAACGACCCACTGATAAATGGAATAATTATAAAAGGTATGGAATATTTATAAATGGCATATTTCCTGCCATATCAATAAACAAAGGATGTCACAGTCATCAACGATTGCAACTCTCCAACGTGAACCTGTGAGCCCTGAGGAAACTCAGGGCTGAAGAGGATCCCTGCCATCTAGCAGCCATCAGACTGCAGTCACTCCCTGCCGTGAGCCCTAGGAAACTCAGGATGTAAAAATACAGGATCCTGGCCCAGATAGCTGAGGTGCCTATCAAAGGAATGATTTCAGTGAGCCTGGTCTCCTGCATCTGCCCATACATAGAAAAGGGGTAAATTCCTTAACTTGAGATAACCGGTTTTCTTTAATTAACAATAATCTTATGACATTCCACACTACCTGCCCTTTGTTGCCAAACACCTATGTAACCTTGGCTGCCCCCTCGCCTCCTCTGAGCAGTTTCCAGAGTTATCTGAACCTCTGTCTCCCGGGCTGCAGTCCTCATTTTGCTCCAAATAAAACTTAACTTGCAACTTTCACCTTGTGCATTTTTTTAAAGTCAATGCCACAAATACGTAAATAAGTAAACTGGTCACTTGTAGCGATCCTGGGGGAGGGCACGTCGCCGAGTGGCCAGCAGGCGGCGGAAGTGGAGGCGGCGGTGGGCAGTAGACCGCGTAGCAGCCGAGACACCACCTCCCGCCCGCAGCGCCCCAAGGGCCAACCTCAGGAGCAGGACACGGTACTCCGGCAGGAAAGAGACTCAGGAACCGCCTTCCCCTTGGGCTCCCGGTTAAGGGCGGCACCTCCGCCAGCAGCCCTCGGCGGCGGCCGCGCTCCTGCCTGGCTTGCTTGGCGTCTCGGGTGGGCCCCGCTGGAGTCCCCGGCGCGCCCGCGATCGCTGGGTCATGGGCGCCGCCGGCTCTTCCGCGCTGGCCCGCCTGGGCCTCCCCGCGCCGCAGCCCCGGCCCCGCTGGCTCGGGGTCGCCGCGCTGGGACTGGCCGCGGTGGCGCTGGGGGCCGTGGCCTGGCGCCGCGCGCGGCCCAGGCGGCGCCGGCGGCTGCAGCAGGTGGGCACCGTGGCAGAGCTCTGGATCTACCCCGTCAAGTCCTGCAAGGGGGTGTCCGTGAAGGCGGCGGAGTGCACGGCCCTGGGGCTGCGCAGCGGTCACCTGCGGGACAGGTAGGGCTGAGCCCGGGAGCGGGGGAGGCCTGCGGAGTCCTTCCCTCACAAAGAAAGTGGGAGCTGGCTGGGTTCGGGGGAGCGGCAAGGAAGAAGAGGAAAGGGGGCCATCACCTCCCAATCGCAGACCCAGGGTCCCGATCTGCCTTCCTGCGATGGCTTGCGCCCCAGAGGAGGTCCCCAGGTGTCAGCAGGTGCGCAAGCAAACTGACTCAACTCCGTCTAGCGGAAGGGGCGAGCTTCACAGGATTGGTCCCCGCCACTTTACTTTTACTGTCTCTTGAGAACTTGGGGAAAGTTGGAGCCACGGATGCAAACCCTCTAAGAGCTCACCAAGGTGGAGCACATAATCGTAATAACGATTAAAGTTTCAGATTCTTGCAGCTTAAAAAGTGCTATTACATACTTTATTTTCCCTAATTCTCTCATGCACCCTTTTATGGATCAAGAAACTGAGGTTCAGAGCCACACAGCAGTGGCATCGGGACTCTTGTTTTCTTTAGCACACTGGTGCTTTGTAAATAGGGTTTTTATTCATGCCCTACCTGGGTAGTCTCGACCTGTGTGAATTCCTGGGGTTCTGCGAAGATCTCAAAGGCCCAGAGCAAGCAGCTTTGTCCTATTCTGGGTCTGGCCTCGGCCTCAGTGTAAGGCTGCACTTCAGACTCCCTCCCAGACCAGCCCTCAGTTTCTGTAGGTAACACACAGGACTGATGAGGGTTGTAACTTTTCCCCCTTCCAGTTCCCCAGACAGAGGGCAATTCGTGACACGGTGGAATGGTGAGCTGTTTTTGTCATCATACTATCAAAATGTGTGATGGAGAGAAGCGAACAAAAGCTTGCAGTTCTAGGTGGTAATTGACTCAATGTGACAAGTGCCAGGGAGCACAGAGGAAGGAACAAGAGAAACTGGGGTGGTCAGGAAGGACTTCATAGCTGGAACTGAAAATGTGGTATATACACACTTTGGAATATTATTCACCCACAAAAAGAAGTTCTAATACATGCTACAGCACAGACAAATCTTGAAAATGTTAAGTGAAATAAGCCAGACACAAAAGGACAAACTTTATATAGTTCCAATTATATGAAATACCTAGAACAGGCAAATTCATAGAGATAGAAAGCAGATTAGAGGTTGCCAGGGGCTGGGGAGAGAGGGGAATGGAATGGATAGTTATTGCTTCATGGGTTCAGAGTTTCTGTTTGTGATGACGAAAATGTTTTGGAAACACATAGTGGTGATGGTTGCAAAACACTATGAAAGTATTTAATGCCACTGAATTGTGCACTTAAAAATGGTTAAAGTCATATTTTTTTCACGTCCATTCTCTGTTGTTGGAAATTTGGGTTGTTTCTACTTTTCGGCATCGTGCAGAAGGTTGCTGTGAATATTGGCGCCCAAGTATCTGTTGGAGTCCCTGCTTTCAGTTCTTCTGGGTGTGTACCTAAGAGTATGCCAAGTATTTTATGTTGTGTATATCTTACCGCACTAAAAAAATTAAAAAGAAAAAGAAAGGCTGACATGTGTGAGGGCACGGGTGGTAAGACTGGCTGGGAGGGTAGCTGGATGATGAAGGGTCTTGCCTGCCTTGCTGAAGAGTTAGAGTTTTATTCTGAAAGCAGGAACCACAGGGCGGCGGTGGTGGGTTGCGGTTTGCAGAAGGGGGTGACATGATCAGATGTGTATTTTAGAAATATCAGACTACCATTATTACTAGGAAGGATTAGCAGAAAGAATATTCATGTGCTAGTACCAAGGATATGGGACATCCTGTATCCAGGATGAAGGGTTGGTCAGAGGGAATTCCTTTGGGAAAGGGCTTACACTAACTTTATTTTTCTAGCATAGCTGAACAACTCAACCACGATGACCCGCCAGAGGTGATGATCTAAAGTATCTGCCATATTTTTTTCTTATGTCTCTGGATTCCCAAAGCACAAGCTCACTCCTATCATTGTAATCATTCCATTCAGTGTGAATGGAAATGACCAACATGTCAGTTTAGCTTCCTCAGTAGCTGAAAGGTCCCCTATACAAACCCATCATTTTTTTTTACTGGAAACAGTCCTTTCTATTGCTTTTATTTCTCCATTTATCTTTGCTTGGGGAAGTACCTCTAGACCTTGAGTACCGGGCCAAAAAATATTGTCCATATTAACAATAGGCCTTTTGGCAAATTGCAGGCGTCACAGCTCTGAATACTGAAATGTTCATTTTTTTTTTAAGTTGGGGGTGGATTTGGCAAAGTGTAAGTGGCATTGTTTGCTGTTCAGCTGGACTCCACCCTCTGAGAACAATACAGCAACATCTTGTTATTTCCACCAGCAGGAGTGCCTCCTTGTGCCAGGCACCATGCCTCCTCGTCTTTCTCCGAGATAGATTCCTATCATCTCCTTAGGGCATGTTTATGAAAGTGACCAGACTTTCTGGCAATTGAGATGGACGTATAATTAGCTTCTTTGATTTCTGTTCCATCAAGGAGCTCAAAATATTCTGCAGATATTTTGTCCGACGCACGAGTGATTATTAAACACTTTGAAATTAACTGACAGATTCAGTCTTGCTGGGCTGATGAGCTGATGTTTAGGAAATCAAAGATGACAGTGCATCACTGAAACTCCCCCAGAGACTGACTGCCTGTCATGGTGGGCCATGCATACCTTGTGTTTTGAAAATGGCAGGTTTTGGCTTGTAATCAACAAGGAGGGGAATATGGTTACTGCTCGACAGGAACCCCGCCTGGTCCTGATTTCCCTGACCTGCGAGGGTGACACCCTGACCCTCAGTGCAGCCTACACGAAGGACCTGCGGCTGCCCATCAAGACACCCACCACGAATGCAGTGCACAAGTGCAGGTAAGAAAAGGATAGCTCTTAGTCATTGCGTGAGCATTTATTCCTGCAGTTTTGGGAAAATGGGAAATGTGGCGGAAATCTGGAGAAACACTGTCAATAATTAACCATTGACTGCAAATGTACCATATGGAGGGTCAAGTCCTCCACATCGTGATGATCTAAAAGAAGGTGGAAAAGGGGAGCAGCTTCAGAAATGTGTGTTGATGTGGGGCAGAGAAACATAAAAGACTTATGTAGAGAACTATGGGATCAAAAGCATATTGACATGTCAACAAGAGAAAAATAACACCACCAGAGGATAAAGGACAAAAATGGGGTTGGAGTGAGTGGGGAGAGGGTCCTGGAAAAGGTGAGGTTAGATCAATGTATTACCCTAGGATCATCTCTGTGTTGCCTGGAAAGACTGGGAATCTTCCAAAGCTGAGTTATGGCGGGAGTTGCCAATGGCTATATGACCCGTGATATTTAGCTCTAATGAAAGGAAGTTCCAAAATAGAAAAGACCAGCCGCAACCAGAAGAGTGTTCTGACCTGCAGATGCCCAGTGTTCCCTGTAATCGTGAGCGTGGAGATTCAGCCAGGAGACTGCTCTGTACAGAGTGTCTTTCCTCAACATCAGAAGGCCCTCAAGGGAGCAATTATTCCAGGAAACTAGCTCTGCTTTTAAGAAATCATGCCTAGAGTTCATTTTTTTAATCGTATTATGAGAAAGTTAAAATAGGGTCTAATTCTGCATTTTGAATGAAAATGCCACGTGAATGCTTAATTAGTCCACAGCCTATCATAGAAAATCACATCACATCAAAAAATGTAGTTACTTGAAAAATGTCTAAAGACCCCCAAAAGTTCGTAAAATGCAGAACTAATATGATTTCTGTAATATCAGAATTTTAAACATAATAATATGTTTTCATTTTAATTTGATGGTTTTTCTGATTATAAAATACATATTCATTGTTGAGAAATTGGAAAATACCAAAAAAGGGAAGAAAACAAAACCCATCAGAGATAACTATGATTCGTATTTTGACATATTTTCTTTCTGTCTCTATGGCTAATACTTTAAAAACCAAATTGAAATAGTACCAATCTTGAGTATGGTTTATATACTTAAGGGGACGTTGAGTATTTTTTCAGATTGTTAAAAACATGGGTGTCCTCGAATGCATTTTAGCACATCCCATGTTTATACATTTGGATCGTTTTCAGTTTTTTCCAGGTATGAGGAAGAATGTGATGGGTAACTTGGCATAAATCTCTGTTCATATCTCTTATTATTTCCTTAGGGAAAAAAATTTTAGCAGTGGTTTTGCCAGCGATAAGAGTATGGCTCCTATAGACTTTTGATATATGTTGCTCAATTGCTTTGCAGAATGGTTATACCAGCTATATATTCACCAGCAGTTTATAAGCATATCTGTTTCATCTCATTCTGACCATTATGTTCTAAAGTATTTTGCCGTTTTTGTGTTAAAAACGGTCATTTCTTATTGATTTAATTTGCATTCATCATTGTCTGAGGCAAACTTTTTAATAGGCCTACTGCAATTTGTATTTCACGTTTCTCCATATTCTGGTTCCTGTTTGTGTGCCGCGGTTATGTTACCAAACGCAAGTCTGTGTGCCCGATGCACAGTGAGGCCAAGCGATACCAAAACGTCGGAGTTTGGAGCAGAAAAAGCTTTACTGCAGGGCCATGCAAGGAGACGGGTGGCTTATGCCTTAAAAAGCCCTGGACTCTCTGAAAGCTTTCAGCAAAGCCCCTTTCTAGGAGAGATGAGGGAGGGCGTGGCTAGTTGTTGCAAACTTCTTGGGGTCACATCCTTTGGTCTTGAGGTCAGGTCACGGTCGGGTCATGATGTTCCTATAAACCTCCACCAAAACAAACGTTAACAAATACCAATCAGAAACGTGAACGGGAGAGACTGAAGCCGGTAGAAGCTTTTACCTTAATGGCAGTGTCCATATACTCCAGTTGCTGAGGCCTCCATGGAGACGGCTGCGACACTTAGGTCCAAGCCTGGCCCTGACGGTGGGGGGCCGTGGCGAGGGCTCTGGAGCTCTGCAGGACACAGCCCTCAGCCTGTCCTCTGTGCCCTCAGCTCACCCACCCGGAGGCTCTAGGGCTTGGAGGGCTCCGGGGAAAAGGAGCCCTCCGCCTCCCATCACACTCCCTGCCCCAGGACCGCTCAGTGTCAGCCCCCATCCCCGAGGCCGGGCGCTAACAGCTGCACGCCCGCTCTGTCCCTATTTCATGAGTGTGGCACCTGCAGCCCTCACTGCCAGCAGCACCAGGGCCTCAGGCCTTCCACGGCCCGCCTGCTGGCTCCTGGGGAAGGAGTGGCAGTGACGGGACGTAGCGTCGGGCTGACCGCGGGCTGCTACTCAAACCTGCTGGCCCGGCCCGCTGAGCATGCCTGGCCCCTATTACAGTTGGATATGTACCCATACTTTCTTGTGGTTAAAATTTTTAAAATTTAATTACTGGTTCACTCGGAATTATGTGGAAACTTTTTTCATGGTCCCATACAGGCTTTTGGTCCATGCCCCAAAGACTACACAAGGTCACGTTTGGAAATTGCAGAATCAGAAAGCTTAGATTAGGGTAAAGATGCCAAGAGCCCTTGGGACTCAGGTTTCCTTTCCCAAACTATTAGAACTAATAAATGAATTCAGCAAGGTTGCAGGATACAATATTAACATACAGAAATCTGTTATGTTTATCAAGTAGATAAGAAACAAGGATTTACTGTAGAGCAGAGGGAATTATATCCAATATCTTATAATAACTTGGAATATGATCTGCAAAAGTACTGAATCGCTATGCTATATACCCGAAACGAACACAATATTGTAAATCAACTATACTTCAAAAAAAAAGGGGGGGCGGGGAACAAGGCTTGAAACAGCGTCTTCATTTTGGGCTTCCACATGGTTCAGAGGCAGGGCCAGGCTAAAATGACGTCTCCTGATAATGAAGGACTTACAGCGACATCATAGCCTGGTGCAGCCTTTTGGATATGTGTAGGACATGGTAGGGTGTCCAGATCAACAAATGCCTGTTCTTTGCCCCCAACCCCTGCAGAGTGCAGGGCCTGGAGATCGAGGGCAGGGACTGCGGTGAGGCCGCGGCCCATTGGATAACAAACTTCCTGAAGACGCAGCCGTACCGCCTGGTGCACTTTGAACCTCACATGCAACCGAGAAATTCTCACCAGATCGAAGACCCGTTTCGACCCACAGACCAGGTCAGAGGAGCATCCCTTGGCTTTGGCCTTTGGTGTGTCCTATAGAAGACAGGCTTCCTTGGATGGGGGAGAGCAGGGCGGCATGTCTGCTGAGCTCGGCTCTGTCACTTTGCCATTACTTCTGTCACAAGCAATTGCAAAAAGTAAGGCTCTTCCACTAGGAGCAGCATCTGTGTTTCTTGATTTACGGAACCCTTGCATTTTTGCCTGAGAGCAAAAATTCCTATTCACAGAACCTGCCGGTGGCAACGCAGCTTCAAAACTGTTCTAGGTCAGTATCTTTCCCACTCCGTTCTGTAATCGCATGTGGAGCCCAACCTCTTTACACTGTGATTGCAAGGGTGTGGCAGCTCACAGTTGGGCCGATGAGTGTGGGTGTGGAGATCCACAGATTTAAAATGACCAGACTGGCCCTTAAAGAAATAAGGCTGTAAGAATTCATCATGAGAGTAAAACATACAATGCTATGTAGCGCCATTGCCACGGCCATGCTGAACGTTGATTTGCAGGTTGTGTGAAAAATAAGTATCTGTGGAATCAGTGAATACTTCTGATCACACCAAATGAGGCCATCAAACCTTAACAAAATAAACGTGTGAGAGTTTGGAGGATGAGAAAGGGACAGCGCTAAGATTCTGAGACCATGTTCTCTTCACTCCATCATGTAATTCCTGGTATCTGCAAGGCTATTTAAAGCTTCTGAATCGCTGTGACTTTTCTGTAAATAGAACTAGAGAAATACTTAGAAAGATTGTGTGGGGAGGTGGGGCGGGGGAGGGGTGGAAGGTTCCAGGAATCAGACCCATGTGACCTCTGAGAAATGCCTCTGTGTGCCTCACGCTATAACAGCTCCTATTTTCTCATCAGATCCCGTACTCAGACGCCAGCCCCTTCCTGATCCTTTCTGAGGCATCGTTGGCAGACCTCAACTCCAGGCTAGAGAAGAAAGTTAAGGCAACTAACTTCCGGCCCAATATCATAATTTCAGGGTGTGGTGTCTATGCAGAGGTAACGCTATACCTTTCTTGCCCCTTTCCTTGGATTTAACTTTTTTTTTTAAAGGTATGAGAGTCTTTGATGTTGGATTAAATTATTCAGAAGGATGCATTCTGCATTGGCTCCGTATTATGCAATGATTCAAGTTTGCAATTTCTTGAGCATCTGATCAGTACAGACTTCTGTGTGGAGGATACAAATATAAATGAGGCAGAGATGCTGGCGTCAAGGGGCAGTTCAGGGTCTAAGACTTCTAAGGAGAATTCCAAGCAGGCAGGTTCATTTTGAGCCAAGTGTACTTAGCATAGAATACATGATCTGTGTGGGCCACAGAGCAGGATGTGGAAAGTGGCCTTCCTGTGTAGTCGAGGGCTCCCTTGGGAAGACAGTCATTTACAGCAGGGCTGCTGTGGGTGGATGCTGTCCCCAAGCTGAGACGGCACTGCCCTAAAACTCTTCCAGTGCCACCTTCGACCTGAGATGTCTCAGCCGAGGGCTGCCCCACGGCAAGAACCCAGACTGTACCACAGCCCACAGGAGCTCTGGGCATTCTAGGGGCCGGGCGTGGGGTCAGGACACCTGGATCTGAATCCCCCTGCTTCAATAAGTGGCCGTCTGACCCTGGATAAGTCCTGGAACTTTCTGAGACCTCTGCTTCTTGCGTTTATCAACTGTGAGTAATTTCAGCTGACGCCTCCCCCCAAAAGCACCAAGACATAGAAAGTGCCCAGAGAGGTGGGCAGTGGTTTCATTGCTGTAATCAAAGTAAAGAAGCTTGGTTCAGGCCATCGATCCTTCCCTGACTGTGGCCCCCTTTAAGCTTCCTCCCTTCCTGGCTTTGGTATTTGTATCACGGTTCACATGGAAGACATTTCCTACCCCACCCTCTGAGATGGGCAGATGAAGATGGGATCAGTTAAGAGGGGATGGCCCAGAGTAGGACCTCAGATTCAGGAGGTTTCTTTGAACTGACTCTTGTCCTAGAAGGCTTTCTCTCTGATTCTGAGTGTTCCCTAATTGGGATTCTTTCATATTTTAAGTTGGATGTTAATACAACGCTTCAGCTGGGCTAGCCTCATTTATTGGAATAATGTTTCACGCATCACACAATGGGTTAGTGCCCCTGTGTACTATGAATAGACCTGTGAATAGACCTGTAGGAAAACCGGTCTAGGAGCTTCTCAGAAGGAGTTCACAGTCCAGGTGATTAGAATGTGAACAGGTAGTTACAGCCAGGTAAGACAGGCCAGGAAGGTGGTGAGCTGAGGGTGATAGGTGACCGGCCACCCCACTTTTTTAACACAGACAGGAGAGGGGGGCGACTGGGCAGTATGGGCTCAGGCTCATAAAGAATGGAAATTTATTTCTCACAGTTCTGGAGGCTGGAAAGTCCAAGATCAAGGCACCTGCAGATTTGTGCAGGTGTCTGGTGAGGACTTGCTTCCTGGTTCGTAGACGGCTGTCTTCACTCTGTGACCTCATGTGGTGGAAGGGAAAAGGGAGTTGCCTGGAGTCCCGTTTTTTTTTTTTTTTTAAGATTTTTTTTGATGTGGACCATTTTAAAAGTCTTTATTGTTGTTACAATATTGCTTCTGTTTTATGTTTTGGTTTTTTGGCTGCGAGGCATGTGGGATCTTAGCTCCCTGACCAGGGATCGAAACCACACCCCCTGCATTGCAAGGCAAAGTATTAACCACTGGACTACCAGGGAAGTCCCCTGGAGCCCCTTTTATAAGGACACTAATTCCATTCACAAGGGTACCACCCCCATGACCTCATCACCTCCCAAAGGCCCCCTTCTCCAAATACCACCACACTGGGGATTAGGTTTCAACATATGAAGGTTGGGAGGACACAAACCCTCAGTCTGTAGCAATCTCTGTCTCTACTCATGCCCTGGTCTGTGTTTTTCAAAACCTTCTCCACACTGAGGACCCCTTGACTAACATCTTTACACCAGAACTCTCCCTCTGCCTTCTCTGTATTTCCACTGGGGTATCTCGTCTCAGATTCAGGATGTCCAACACCGAGGGCTGAATTTCCACTCCCAAGTCTGCTCTGCCCAGCCTTGCACATCTCAGTGTATGGTGGCTCTGCCTTCTAGCTGCTCAGGCCCCAAAGTGGGAACCACTCTGTGTTCTTCTCTTCCTTCACCTCTCACATTCAAATAATCAACAAATCTCGGTGGCTCTGTCCTCTTGCCATGCTCCTCCACTTCCTCTCTGGGCCAAGTCACCACCCTCTCTCCTGTGGTTTGTTGCAATAGCCTCTCTTCACTGGTCTATCCTTGACTGACCCCCACCACCATACAAGGTCTATTCTCATCACAGCTAAGGTCAAAGTCATCTGTAAATGTAACTCACATCATGTCTTCCTTCTACTCAAAACTCTGTCTGTGTTCTCCATCTCTCTTCAAGTCAAAAATGGGATCCTTATCATTGCTGTCAAGGCCCCGTGTGATGCCACACCCTCCTAGTTCCAGAGCTTTACTTCCTGTCACTCTTCCCTTCTTTGTCTCTCTGCTGCTTCCTTCCCCGGGACCTTTGCTCTTACTGGTGCCTCTGTCTGGCATGTCCTCCCTCAGGTATCTGCATGGTTCACTCCCTTACCTCTTTCACTTCCCTGTTGAGGTCTTCCCTCCCCTTCAGTGAGGCCTTCCCTGATCACCCTGTACCCTGCTTGGCCTGCATGCCCTAGTCCCCCCCGGCACACGTCCCCACCTGATACACCGTGTTTACTGGGGGATTTGTTGTCTGTTTCCCCTACACATGCTTTCTGAGGACAGAACTTGACCATTGTTGTTCTCCCAGCTCCTAGAAAAACACCCAGCGTGAATTCTTTGCTAAGTGAACGAATGAGCCTAGGTTGGCCAGGTGACGCAGAAGGAAGAAACACCGAGGGAGGGGGCACACGAGCAGGGCTGCGCTGGCACGGAGATAACTGCTGTCTTTTACAGCATCGGCGCTCAGGGAGGGGCGTTGAGAGCCAAGGTCCTTGGTGTCAAGGGGTATCGCCTTCGGAGGAAGGGTCTGGAAAGGATTTTAGGCAAGAGAGTGGCAAAAACCAACTTGCACTGTGCTCGTCTGCCTGCGGCCGGGATCTGGAGACGATTAGGGCAGGTGGTGCCAGGTGCAGTGGGCGAAGCAGACTGGCCAGAGGCTGAGGACCTGCGCGGAGGCTTCTGGGAAGTGAACCCCCTCCTCATCTCAGAACCTGCCTCTCGTGATCGTGGTCCTCTGCATCCCTTCACACCCATCATCTGCTCTCCTCACCCTCACTTCTCAGACCTTCACTTCAGCCCGAGGCTGCCCTTCTCCCCTCCCTCCTTCAGAGACCTTTTCCTGGTCATCATTGCCCTCCCCTTGGACCGATAGGTACTGCTTCTGGAACTTTCCCTCCCTGGCTGCACTGCTGTTGTGCCTTTGCTGTTTCTCCTCCCCCTACTCCTCACTCAGGAAGGGGCTTCCAAAATTTCTGGCCTCCACCCTTCTCTTTCTCTACCTTCCCTCGGTAATGACACCCTCTCCTGCAGCTTCACCATCTGTCACCCTTATGTGGGTCCTTCCCAAGTATCCAACCGTGGACTCCCCCTTGCAGCGCGGGGCTCACATTTCTGACTGTCTGCTGGGAGTTTTCATATGTTCTGTGGACCTAGCAAACTTGTCCTCATAAGCTCCGCAAACTCCCTCTCTTCACTTCACAGCCTCTATCCTGGCAACCGTATTCCTTCTTTCACCCTGGCTTAGAGCTTGTAAGTCACCCCTGACTCTTTCTTCTCATCCCCAGCCCCATGTGCTCCCTTTCTGTTCGCAGCGGCCAGCTAGATCACCTTTGTTGTCTCAAGTCTGGACCGCTGAGCAGTCCTGGATGTAGTCACAGCTGAGCCTCTCAGCACCAGAGTGATCTCTTCTCCTCTAAAAGTTTGTGACAGTCAGTGTGGCTGCCTTGCTTAAAAGCCTTCAGTGGCTCCCCAGTTCTCAAAAGTCCCGAACTGCCCACTCTACGATTCTGGTCCCTCCATAATCTTGCCACACTTTGCTTTCCCAGCCTTTACTTCCATAAAAGCTCCAAGCTACAGACTGGACTGAGAACTATATAAGGACTGTATTCTCTTATCTCCTGCTCACCCCAGGTCTTGCCTCTAGCCCCACTTAGAAACTCCTGGCCTTCTTTAAAAGCCCAGATGAAAAGCCACCTCCCCTGAGAGATCTATTCTGATTGCCAGACCTGGAAGAGCTGCTTCTCTTTTCCAAAGCCACCCTGTGCTGTGTCTGTGCCTCACCATATCCAGCTTCTCCTGTTTCGATTTCTTATCACCTCAAGATAACATGTTCTGGAGGAAGATTTTCACGGGCCCTTCTCTAACGTTTAATACGGTTCTGGGCCCATAGTGTGCGTTCAACATGTAAATAGTTTTCTCCTTTTCCGCCAGTTTGCCAAAGAGATACTTTCCTGATGGTGGAATTTTTAACTTATTTACCTGTGACGCAATCCCCAACAGTTTTTATTGCCCATAAAAGGGGCTCTGTAAATATTTCTTTAATTAATAATAAATTAATTTCCTAACCAGAACCTTCATTTCTCTCCTTTCGGATCTTTTATGTTTTTTTTGTGACCACAGTGCCTCCTGGTGGAGAAATGTACACAGAGCAGGCTGGGTTGCTCTAATCCGAGGTGCCCAGCTTTTTGGACTGTTGTGAAACATGCAGTGAAGAGACTCATTTTATGATTAAAAAACCAAAAACAAAACCCTGAAATACACATATCAAGAATAATACACACTGTCAGAGTTAAAATTCTGGGCCTGGAACTTTCTCTCTGGCTTGTGATCAACAAAGGACTGGGCAGGTTTGTTTTAACTCGTGGATTCCTGTCTTTGGCTCTCAGGCACCTTCTCTGTGAGCATAAGAAGGTCAGGACCACAATCAAATGTCCTTCCTTCTTGTTACTGCCTGGAGTCCCCTCACCCTTCTTTTGTGCCTCTCAAAGTCTCCACCCTGGAAGACTCAATTCAGATCCTACCTTTACCTTAAAACCTCCCCCTGCCCAGAGCAGCCAGCCAGCCACCGGCTCCGTGCTTGTCTGCAAAGTTCAACCAGCACACAGGGTGCTGTCTTGTAAAGTTTTTCTCAATTTTTCTGAAACTTTTAAAAGGAATATTGACCATTCACTTTTCCTGTGTGTATGTTCTATCTCCCCTTCTGGATCTGAGGGACACAGTCCATTGATGCGGTTTGTCCTGAAAAGTAAGCACCAGTGACCCAGGCCATAGACAAACGCCCCAGGAGGTTCCTGGGCTGGAGAGCTTTGGGAATGCTCCCGTGGAGATGCAAAGGGAAGTAAAGCTACTGGCCTGCTCTGGATTTGTTCCTATCTGGCCAGGGGAGCTACAAGGTAAACAGACACAATGATTAAGGACATTAATCCACCTCTGGCCAGCATGAAGGGATCTGATACAACCTAGAGTAATCCCCCCTCTCCATACCCTCTCCTCTCTTTCACCCGCTCCCTCCGTCAGCCCCACCCTGGCCTTCCACAGCACCTCCAGTCAAGTGGGGTCAGTCAGGGAGGCTTCCTGAAGGAGATGAGTTTCAATTCCAGCTTTACAAGTGAGAGGAGAGGGAGCATTTCACTTCAGGGGAAAGAACCAACAGATTAAAGGCAGAGGGAGGGAGCAGCGAGGCGTGATGTACGGTTGGCCATCTTCGATGGAAGTGGCTTCATCAGCTGTTGAACCACGTGAAGTCCCTACACGGGTGGGTCAGGGCTGGGGATCCGAAGTGCTCACATGAGTTATGTGCTTTGTCTGCAGGACTCATGGAACGAGCTTCTTATTGGTGATGTGGAACTGAAAAGGGTGATGGCTTGCTCCAGGTGAGGTGCACACACTGCTGACCAGGAGACGGCGGGGAGGGTGAAGATCGTCTGCCTTGTCCCGTGCATGATGCCCTGTGTGTGTGTCCAGGTGCATTTTAACCACGGTGGACCCGGACACGGGCGTCATGAGCAGGAAGGAGCCTCTGGAGACCCTGAAGAGGTGAGACTAAGTGATTTAACATCTCTGCGAGGAAGCAGGGGAAACACCACGCCAGGTGTATTCTTGAAGTGGAAGGGGTCCTGGTGACTGGATAACTTGGGAAACATTCTTGGGTGCTTTGGTCCCCAGAATGCCTGCTTGGACAACTAATTTTATTTTTCATTTAGAATTCGTGATCCGAACACACCAATTACAAGGCAACAACAAAACATGCTTTAGATGTTTTGGCAAACTTTATTATGGACTGAGTATTTGGTGACATCACAAATTCGTTAGGTGTGATAGGGGCTTTCTGGTGCTATAAGAAATGCCTATAGGCTTCCCTGGTGGCGCAGTGGTTGAGAGTCCGCCTGCCGATGCAGGGGACGCGGGTTCGTTCCCCCGTCCGGGAAGATCCCACATGCCACGGAGCGGCTGGGCCCGTGAGCCATGGCCGCTGAGCCTGCACGTCCGGCGCCTGTGCTCCGCAACGGGAGAGGCCACAACAGTGAGGCCCGCGTACCGCAAAAAAAAAAAAAAAAGAAATGCCTATATGTTTTAAGAGAAGCATGTTGAAGTATGTAGGAGTGAAGTGATGTGATATCTGGGGTGTGCTGTCTATTATTTTAGCAAAAGAACATGTGGAAAAATGTGTCAAATCTTGATAAATAGAATCTGGGTGATAATTATGTGGGGATTCATTGCACCATTTTTTCTACTTTTACGTTTATGTTAAAATTTTCATGATAGCAATTTTTTTTTGTTTTGGCGGTGCCGCATGGCATGAGGGATCTTAGTTCCCCAACCAGGGATCGAACCAGAGGTCCCTGCGGTGGAAGCGCAGAGTCTTAACCACTGGACTGCCAGGGAAGTCCCATAACAAACTTTTAATGAAAGACAATGACAGACAATAAGTTTAAATTGCATGGAGTGATATTTAAGATAAGATTCATTTTAAAAAGCTGATTACAAATGAACATATATAGTATTGACTTTTTTGTTGATTTGATTTTCCTTTTTAAAATATATAAATGTGCCTGAGTAGCTAAAAGCCTGGCAGGCTGTAAACTGAAACATTTGTGGCTCTTTTGGTAATGAAATTATGGAGAAAATATATACTCTGGTATGTAGCCTCTAAACTTTCTATAATCAACCTGCAGTACTTTTGCTAAAACAACAATTCATGATTCACACACTTCTGTGCTGTTATCTGCCAAATCTACGGCCAGGATGTTGCTGAAACCCTGAAATGCTTGTCTTCACTGGTCCCTTCCATGTTGAATGCAGGATCACAGGTGGGGTGTCAGGTCTCTTCTCTGCAGCCCCTGAGACCCTCGGCTTTGACCCTGACATGCGTCCTCGGGTATCACTTGCAGGGGGGAGGGGGAAGGCGGGGAGGATGGTGGTCCCTGCTTTAGGCAAAACCCTGGAAGACTTGAGGAAAGAATGCCGTGGAAGTTTGGTCATCTGACATCAAAGCCCTCATGAAAGAGCACATTAAGGGCTGGCTATGCTTGGGCTTGTGTGACCCAACTTGTTCCCCTGGAATGGGAGTCTCTTTCGTTCCATCTCTCATCAAGCTCATGGCCCTCTTTGAACCAACAATCTAGTCTCCTTGGATCAGCGCCCACCCCTCTCTGCTGATCCTGCTGTCCCAGAAGCTACTAATCTGGCCCCCTCCCTGGCAGGCTGAAGCCTGGGACAAGGGGCTCTATCCCAAACAGCACGTTGCCCCCAGGCATGAAGCCGGCACCTGTGGTCCATGGAGACCAGTGTCGTGCATCAAGGCCAGGCTACAGCGAGGTAAATAGCTGGCCTTCCAGGGGCCAGGCCACGTGGCAGAGAGAGGGAGGTCAGGAACAGTCTCAAACAAGGTGGGTTGGAAGGAGGTTGGGAGGGGAGGTACAGAGAGGAATTCTTGATGTGAAGGGCAAATGGCTGCTTTTGGTCTGAGTCCCCACCAGGGGTTGTGGATTTGTGGGAATATTCAAAGAAGGGGCTACAGACCAGCTTAAGGCAAATCCCATCCTTTTGAGGGATGTTGTGTATCTCTCAACACCCAAAACAACATTAATTTTCTGTAAAAAGTTAATACGATGGAACACTTAAGATTTGTACATTTCACTCCGTGTAAATTTTATCCCCTCCCCACAAAGTTAAGAAATTTTAACCCTAGGAAATGATTTCCCAGCTGAACTGTTTAGAGGTGAAATTTACTGAAGTCTGCAACTTACTTGGAAATGGAAAAAAAAATTGCGATGGACGGATGGATGGATAAATACGTGATAAAGGAAATACAGTAAAATGTTATATGTAGGGTCCAGATG
Organism: Orcinus orca; assembly: GCF_937001465.1. NCBI lineage: Eukaryota > Metazoa > Chordata > Mammalia > Artiodactyla > Delphinidae > Orcinus > Orcinus orca. The sequence goes on along the minus strand of NC_064559.1, from coordinate 14,172,301 downwards.
GTTGGTAATTGGATGGTCTCTTTAAAATTCTTTGAACTTGTTTGCCTGTTTGAGGATGGTCCCAATAAAATGTTGGGGAAGAGTTTACTAGATGTGGTGGGACATTCCAGAGCGGAGTGGTTCTGAGAACCCACAGCGATGGACTAGCGATTCCTCAGAATGTGCTGGCTCACTCACCACGAGAACAAATCAGAGTTTGGTCTTCCCACTTTCCTGTGCCCGCGGAGGAGCTACACGGAGGACGGAGGCAGGGTGGACCCGGGAAGGCGTCCTGTCGTGGGTGTTGGGAGCCCTGGTTCTACCAGGTGATCCGCAGGCCCCCCTCTGGCTCAGGCCCTGGTGGACAGGCCTCGATGGTTCTGTGTGCAAACCAGACAGGTGATTTGGGTGATTGACTGTCATCCTTTTTTTTTAAACATTTATTTATTTGATTTACTTGGCTGTGCCAGGCCTTCGTTGCGGCCCGTGGGATCTTCGTTGCCGTGTGCGGGATCTTTTTAGTTGTGGCATGTGGGTTGTAGTTCCCTGGCCAGGGATGGAACCCGGCCCCCTGCATTGGGAGCACGGAACCCTAACCACTGGACCACCCAGTCCCCGTCATCCTTTTTTCTTTTTACATCTTGTTCTTTCTCTCTTCCCAACCCTGTGCTTGGAGTCTCGCACCTTTCCCTCTGGATCCACAAAGTGCCTGGGTTTGGGCCAGTCCTCTGAATCTTCAGTGCCTCCCCCCAGCCCATCGGGAGCCCTGTGTTTCTAGAAGGAGGGTAATTGAGCCCAACGCAGAGCCAGGGCAAGCAGGCAGGGTCTCCGGAAGCGGCACAGCCCTCCTGGTCCCCTGCAGGCTCTCAGGAACCATCCCAACCTAATTTCTCCTAATACCCCAGGAGATGGGTGCCAGCCTAGGTGTCTTCCCCTGTATCTTACTGAGATGTAAATTGCCATAGATGCAGTAATTTATGTTCTCCCCAGGACAGACGGCCATAAATCGGGAAGAGCAAGGCCCCGGCTGCCTGACATAAATCACGGAAGCGAAGCAAAGCGGTGTCGGGAGCAACCTCTCTGCTCTCCGGCTCTCCGGCAGGATGCTGGGAGCCGCACTGCCTTCCCTCTTCCTGGGTCCCCCATACCCAGGGCTGTGCTGCTTCGGGAATACAGGTTCTCAGCAGGGAGACCAGTGCTGAATAGCTATGGGCCTCAGGCCCAGCGGGGCCTTTGTCTGGGAGATACAGCCCGAAGCACGGTGGAGGCTGGTCTGCTGGCTTGAAAATATGAAGAGGGAATTATTCTTTTCTTTCTGAAGGGAGAGGGGCTCCCACACTGATCCCACAGGAGTGCTGGGGGTCTATCGCTGTTGCTTGCAGTAGAAAGAATAAAGCTCATGTGTTCTGTGGATGCACTAGTTTTGTTGGATGCAGGAACACTTGGACAGTAAGGGCGTTTGCCGCTCTCCGCTTGTGTTAGGCTGTGCTGTGCCGAGCTAAAGACAGGAGGATTTAGTGGTAGTGATGCCCTGGAAGGAGACGACCAGCCAGTCTGGCTCTGTCACCTCCCAGTAACTGTGTGACATTGGCAAGTCAGCTACGCTCTTGTTGCTTCAGTTTCTTTATTTGTAAAAGCTGGGCTAATGATACATCTCCTGGTTCACACTCCCCCTTGATCCGAATAAAGCAATAAATACTGTTTTTCTAATAGATGGTAAAATACATAACGACCATCTAGGCTATGGTTATTGATAGTCTCAGCTTATGAACTTGACACCTTCTGAGAGAGGGAAAATCCTGGAGACACTTCTTTCCATTTTCTGAGGCTGCGTTAAATGCAACGCAGCCCAACCTGCTCAGCCTTTGTCTCCTCCTCTCCGTGGCGTCTTCACGGTGCTGTTTTATTCCTGATCTGGCCGTGTACATAGCAGGTTGGGAGGTCCCAGAAGTGGCCTGTGCCCCTCGGTGGGGACCCGGCGGTGATCAGAGACCCTGCCTGCAAGTCAGGGTCTGGGCATTGACCAGTCAATGAGTAAACCAAGCAGCCCTCACCGGTGCACAGCACTTTATAGGTAACAGTTTCCACTCACACGGCGCCCTTAAGGATGGAGACCTCTGTTTAAGATAAACAGAACGTCTTGTGTCTCCCATTAGAGTCAGTCGTTTGCTTCATGTTTATTGAAAGAGAAAATGCACCAAGAAAGGCATTTTTAAATGGCTTTGTAATTTATTAATCCCATCGTCATCAACAACAATATATATATTTGGAGAAAAAAAATCATAGGCGATCCGTGTATGATGCAATGCCGTGTTTTCCGTCTCTTGAGCAAGGCTGGGTGTGCACGTGAATTCACAGACCGCTGACAATACCGTCTCAGTCCCACAAGGGGTCGCCGTTGATCTCGTTTGTAGAGTCTCCCCGGTAGCCCTGCAGGGACGGTGTCAGCAGGGGCGCAGGTGGAACGGAGCTGGGGCGCCTGGCAGGACAAGCCGGTCGCCTCGCCCCTGCGACTATCACCTGCGTTTGTCCCTGCCCCCCCCCCCCCACACACACACCGAGCAGGTTAAGGTCCTGGGCTGGGAGGGGCGACGGCTTCTGTGGGTCCTCCGCTCCTAAGTTACCTGCCGGGGGAGTAAGTGTGTGCCTGCGTGGTTGATGGGAAGGGGCAGGGGAAACCCGCGCGTGGCCGAACGTTCGTGTAGGAGAATAAATATTAACCCCCTCAGCTCTTCTCAGGCCTGCGCGTGTACTCAGGAGGTATAAGGAGGACCAGGGATCACATCCCTGGTGGGAAAAGTCCTGACTCTGGAGTGAGTCAGACCTCAGTTCCGGCCCCAGCCTGACCACTTAGATCTGTGATCTTGGCCAAGTCCGTCACTCCTATGCGAGCCCCCCTGTGAAGTGGGGACGATACGCATTCCCACATAGACTTGTTGGAAGGATTAAGGGATAATCTGTGCGATGTACTTCATAAAGTGTCAATGTATGATGCCCAGAACGCCAACTCTCAGTTCCCTGAGATAATCAGAGCCTCAGGCTACGGAGCGTGCAACAAGGAGAAATCCCAAGCCATAAAAGTAGCCGATCTGCCCGGATCCTGAAGAAGTCACCCTCCAACGGACACAGATCTCCAGATGTCCTTGGTATTGCATGCTGACAGAGGAGAGGCAGGCTAGGAGAGGCGCCTGCTTCCCAGGGTCCAAGGTCATGGCAGAGACCTGGCTACGGGACTGGCTGGATCAGTGGTTCATGGTTCCCATCCATTTGTTGATGTCTCCATTTGTTCATCCAACCTTCTTTGGAGTGGCTACAACGTACCAGGTGCTGTACCAGGCTGTAGGCATATAGCAATGAGCAAAACCAACATGGTGCCTGCAGCTGGGGAGGAGCTGAGGGTCTGCAGAAAGAAGCTCTAGATTTGACCCTCTCCATTTTCTCATTAGCCACTTCTGAGTTGAAGAACAAAAGTAAGACTGATTTGTTGCAATAGTTTATTTTTTTTTCTCAAGGCACAGTAGAATGAAACAAAAATGCTTTCCATCACAATGCTTTAAATATAAAAGTGATGCAAAATTGGAGTTAGCCTTTGTTATAAAGCAGAAACTGACACACCATTGTAAAGCAATTATACTCCAATAAAGATGTTAAAAAAATGGAGTTAGCTTAAATGAGAAACAGAAGGAAAACATTCTCCTGGTGGAGGTGGGGTGAGGGAAAATCTTGCCGTGTCATTCACACGCATCTCATGTACACTCTTCCTGGGGATTCTTGCGTTTTCTGGCAGACAAAGATATGATACTACTTCTAACAGGATTTTACTCACCAACACATTCATCTGTTCAACAAATGATTGTGGGTCACCAGTGACATACAGTGCCCAGCACTGGGTGTGAGTAGTACAAGGGAGTTAGTCACATTCCCTGCTCTCTACGGACTCTCTGTCTTGTACAGTAGAGCAGGTAGACACATGCCCTGACACTGTAGGACACGGCATGTGAGGGGCAAGGGGCAAGCAGAGAAAATTGAGGATGGGGAAACCGCTCCTGGCTGGGGGACCCTGGGCTTCCTTCCTAGCAGAGGTGGCATTTGATTTGGACCTTGAAGAAAAGGTAGAATTCAACTGCTCGGCTAATGGAGGGAGGGGATCCCACAGAGGAACCCCCGAGCCAGGAAAATGCAAAGCAAGGTGAAAGGACATTGAGGAATCCAACAGAGCACTGCAGAAGTGCACAGAAAGGGCAGAGGTTTTGAAAAAGCTGGCTGGGGCCAGGTCAAGAGCCTTGCATGCCAGGCCGAAGACTTGGAATGTTATTCCTCAGGCACTGGGGATCCATTGAAAGTTTCTGAGCCTCGGGAGTGATAAGACCAGAGCAAAATTAAGAAAGTAACGTAGGGTAGTGTTAAGAGTGAATTGAAAGTGGAAGAGGGGAGAATGAGGAAAATTGGTTGGTTAAGAAGTTATTATAGGGACTTCCCAGGTTCGATCCCTGGCCGGGGAACTAAGATCCCACATGCTGTGTGGTGTGGCCAAAAAAAAAAAAAAAGAAGGTATTATAGTCATCTGAGGATGCTTGAAGGGAGATTATGACAGTGGGAGAAAAAGTGAGCACATTCAAAAGATGTGGTACAGGAAGAACCTCAGGACGTGGCAGCTATGGACAAGCTGTGGAAAGTGAGGGAAAAGGTATAAAGGATGACTCAGGGCTCTGAGCCTGATGGACTGGTAGGATGATAGACATGGAGAGATGCCAAGGAAAAAAGGAAGTGATAAAGTATGTCTGAGCATCTCGAGTCCCTAATCTCTTAATGCTGAAAACGGGAACATTCCAAGGAGAAAAGAGGTGGGAATATGGCCATTGGTTATGCTTTGGTAGTTTGTGCATTGGGCGGGCAGTTTACTGTACAACCCCAGGAGGCGCTGTTCTATTAGTCGGGGTGGGAACAGTGCTCGCTGGAGCTGGGCAGCCCGCTGGCCTTTGTGGGTAGATCCTTCAGCCGAGAAGAAATCACATGCTGTTTGAGCTCTTGCTTCTGGCTGGCTGTGACTTACGGTGTTCTGTCTCCTGTTGCAGTTATCGCCTGTGTGACCCTTCTGAACGAAAGTTATACGGAAAATCACCTCTCTTTGGACAGTATTTTGTTCTGGAAAACCCAGGGACCATCCAAGTGGGAGACCCTGTGTACCTGCTCGGCCAGGAATAGGAATCATATGTCCTGGAATAGCAGATGTCTTTAAAAAACGTCCTCAAATATGCCAACACTTGAAGCACAGTATTTTGGACCTGACACCTCGGCATTTTCTTTAGCTCTGTGATCACCAAGTTTTTTGTCTTTTGGACTCTTCCTTGTGTCTCAGTGCTTCCCGCATCCCAGTGCACAAAGTGAAGAAAGAGAGTTTTGATAACTTAATAGGACTTCAGTAAGTCACTTAAATGACAAGGCAGGATTCTAAAAATCGCTTGTTTAACTGTGATTGTGGAATCATTCTTTCTTCTTCTTCTCCGTTCACCTACCCAGAGGGCTAACTTCCATCATCTCATTGCTACTCTTTAGGGAAAGAGGAGAGAAGAGAAAGAGTAAGAGTGGGGGAGTGAGCAGAATGTTCTGGAATCTTTTAGTACCCCATGCCCACGGCATGCAATGGAAATTAAATAGCTCTCCGAATAAGGCTGGACTGTCACTTCACTTTTCTCCTCAAGCCCTAGACAAGCTTTTAAAAGGGCATAAGGAGCCTGACCTTCAGGAAACACTTAGGATGTTCATTTTCCATAGATCATCTCAGACAGTGTCCATGAGGATCTGATGGACCTTCATAGCATGCAGTACCTCTGGGCTGTAGGACAGCAGAGATGTCAGGGTAGAAAATCAACTCATGAGAGCAGCGTTGCAGTCAGACTCTGATATGTAATATGTGGAAAGCAAGACCAAAACTTCCTTGCCTTGAAACGGAGTATCAAATATATCCCATTGGTGAGCCCAGACTTTTCCCAGTACATGAGAGTGAACAGTAGCACTAAGTAGGGGAAACACCCTTGCCTGATGTGGTCTGAGATGCTGTTTGAAGTTGCCCAGGGAAACCACGGTGCCCGTCTTAAGAGCAAAAAGAAATAGTCTGAAAAGGACATGATGCCACCTAGTGGCATTGAATGACAGCTCAGCCTTTCTCAGCTTTTCAGCTGTTGAAAAGAGGGAAACTTGTGGATGGGTTTTAGTTTTCTATCCTAGAAAATTTTTTTGAGAGAAAGTGGGGGTATCCTCCAGGTACTCTCTGTTTCTCTGCTATGGGCATTTGGTTCTAAAAGCGTGGCTGTGCTGTCACGGGTCCTTCTGGATCTCGCTGGTCCCATCAACTCAAGACTGGTTACTCCTCCTCAAAATCAGGGTGAAAAAGTTCTGAAGTCCATGGATGAGAAGAAACGTGATTGTGTGATTTGAAATAAATGGCTTTATTTTAGGTTTTGAATAAAACCTTTCAAAGGTGAAAAAGAAAACATATGCCAATTCACTTAAAAACCCATATCTGATTTTTCTCCTGATCAGATTATATAACTCTAAGATCTGAGGAAGTATATCTTTCGTTGCCATTTTGCCCTTTGACTGTATTAGGAAGCTAAGTCATGAAAAATGTGTTTCAAAACTGTAAATAAATGGAAGCTACTTTGACTAGTTTCAGATTGTACTCACTTCTTGGCAGGAAGTCAGACTTTGAAAGCTGACCAATGGGCAGCTTTGAAAGCTAACCAATGGGCAGCTGACCAATGGGCAGCTTTGAAAGCTGACCAATGGGCAAAACCAATCACCCTGTCACCTGACACGCACACAGAGCATCCTCCGGAGAACGCCTGTCTTTGAAGGGCTGTCAGGTGAACATGCTTTTTACCAAAAGCTGTGCATGTTTCACTTTGGTTTTATAAAAGAGGTTAGTAATCATTGGAACCAAGCCTAGCTCTGAGGTAAAGTTACAAGGTAACAGGTGCACATATGTATTCTGGTTGGTGAATGTATCGCAATTTGTTTTTCACACACTTGGCGTGAAGTGCAATTAGAATAATTAATCAGTTAACCTTGGCCCATCACCTTCCCCAGTAGATCCACTTTATGCTGAAACTACAGATAGGTTAAGGCAAAAATAAGAGTTCAGCAAGTGGCATTACTAATGGGACCCCGTGAACCCATGGCAGAATGCACACAGGATTTAGGAAACCACGTGAATGTCGGTTCTCTGAGAGCAGCCAACAGTTAGGCACTGATGGGAAACTCAAGGTTGGTTCGGTGAATATCCCGAGATATTTATAACCAGTGGCAAGCTGAATGCCTTCGACCTGAACTTCTAACCCCTTGTCAATAGTAACAGCCACTTCCCCAGGGACTCAATCTGTTTCAAAGGCCACACACTCATGTCCTTCTGTGTACTGCAGGGGAGTCCTCCAGTGGAAGGGGGCTCTAACCCTAACACCTCCCTCATTTGTCTGGAGTCTCCTTCTGCTACTCAGAGTGTGAGGAAGATTCCAGTTTAAAGACAGAGGTTCCAATGACCTCTAGAATCTCGGGGTAGTTGCCAAGCTTTCTGTCAGTGAGATTTAAAAGCCATTTACTTGTGTTTATTTTATATTTAATGAGTTGGTTAATGCCAAAGGCAGGGCTGATGTCTGGTTTACTTTGGATACTGAACCTCTGCACACACTTCCACTTGAAATATCAGGTCGGGAATGTAGACCATCGCAGACCCTCAGAAAGGTCTCCTTATAGCTGCAGACGATGGACATTCAGGGTCAGGCCAAAACATCCACTGTCGTCGTGCGTTTCATTCTGGGTGGCAACGTCTCGGTGCAGTCACGGCAGACAGTTACAAACCCACAGCTGGAGATCTTGCAAAGAACCACGTGGGAAAGAGCCTAGGCAGACTGCTTAAAGGCTCACTTTCCCAGCTGTTCCCCAGAAAAAGTGAGAACGTCTCAAATGGGAGAGGGAAGCAGCAACTTACACACAAGGGCGGGAAGACATCGGGGTGAGCCTGATGGAAACTAGGCAGATGTCCAACAATGAGAAACACTCCTCGTCTCCTTCTGCCCTTAGTGATAACGGGGTGCGGAGATGCCCTTGGGGGAGGGCTGCCAGTTTGCTAGAACTGTGTGCAGAGGCCAGGCGAGTTTGACTAGCCAAGCGTGACTTTGAAAAGCCACCTATGAGGCTGTCACCAACAGTGACCGCAGGCAGGTGCCCCCAGAACTCTGAGAGTGTGACAAGTGCAAGCAATCCGTGGTGGCCGAGAGCAGGTATTTTAGAGTCACTCAAAGATGCCAGAGTGGCTCTCAGACCTGTTGATAACATAACACTGCACTTCCCTAAGTTTTACTTGTCCAGGGTGTTCTGAAAGTCTGCCTGCAAGGATGCTCCTAAAAAAAGAATTCCGTGGACCAATACCTTTGGGAAGTCCTGCATGCCTCACTCCTCTTCCAAAGGCCCAGCAGCCTGTAGAAGGCTCTAGATTGACCTGCAGTGAAGAATTCTATTTGTGTTTAACACGGCCCTCCCCAAAGGTCTATGTCTGGTCATCTTTTGGGAAGCCCTGCATTGATCTCTAGAGGAAGCACCAGCCAGGGTGAGCGGTCGTGCTTAGCGGGGGAGGTGTGTTCGTGGGAAGGGTGAAGGAGATAAAGGGCTCCTGCCATGTGGAGGAGACCTCTCTGGTGGTTCTCTGTCACGCTCCTTTACCTTCATTGAGCATTTTAGACGGTTCTTCCCTGTGTCTCCCTCACGAAGCCCACAGCCCCTGATTCTTCCCTTTCATCATCCTCTCTAGCCCCTCTACTAGCCCCTGACCTGTATCTTCAACGGTTCAGACTCCATCCACTCTTTGTGGAGCTCGGTGGGATCTATGTCAAGTCCAAGTTCAATGTCTCCCTTTGGCAGTTTGCTGGGAGTACTATAAATAATTGTTGTCATAATTATTTCTGATTAGTATTTTTACACCTAATAAAGTCTCAAAGGGAGGGCGTTTACTTGGTCTAGGGGAGGGGCACCTTCCAGATGACTTGCCAGCAATTAAAGCAGCTTGTTAGTCGGAGGCCCAGGACGGCCGAGGACAGCTGGAGAGCTCTTCTTTGCAAGCAGCTCTGGTTAACATCAACGAGGAAAGCTCTTTGTAAACACATGAATAATTGATCATCCCGCGCTCACATAGCTACCGAGGATCTGAGCCCGTATGACTCATTTGAGAGCCATCCCTGTCGTCTGGATGCCATAACATTGGAGGAATGATGATCGTTTCTTGGAGATTCTTCTGTGGCCAGAGTTGCCAAGACCAAGGCTGTAATGGTTTGTTATGATGACCTTTGTTATTCCATTAGGCTCAATTGCTTTAAAAAATGATGTGTGCATACTTTCGGAACGTTTTTACCCTTTACGTTGACCTGACATCATAGTTTATATTACAGAATGTATTAATGACAGAGGAGTGTTTTCATGTCCCAAGGACAAATTTTAACAACCATAATCTGCCCTTAGTCATCATAAATATAAATGTATTGGTCAAACAGATCTCGTTAATGTGGCCAAGATAAATGCAAGCCTATATTTTAAGGCAGCTGAAGTCCTAGAGAATATATTTGGAGCTTTTTGTGGGGCTAAGAGATCTTGTATAGTGCTATCAGAAGGCTGAGAAAATTAACATGTTTCCCCCTCTAGTTTGGCGTTGGACAGATATTAACGTCTTGGGGATGTCAAGTAAGATTGCTCACATAGTTTCTGGACACCGTTAATGCCTGGTGGGGTGAATCTTAGTTCTTAAAGCTGTATTCTCACTATGCTCTCAGGGCTTTTGGAAAGAAAGAAAATACAGATTTCAAGTCTCAACCATGTGTTGCTCAACTGTATTTCCCTGTATCACACGGTGTCTTCAAGTTTTAATTATATTAATCCTCCTGCCCCAACATCTTGTTTCCTGTGGGAGGAGGCCCTTTTCCACAGATGTGTGTCTGACGTTTTGCATATTCCAGTTGGCAATCCATATGTTGGCAGATGGTGTGAGCTGTACGACGGGTCAAATACTTTTCATCTTCGTTACACTACGTTCAGAAGTGTGGGCCTTTATTGGCAGAATCCACGTTTCAAACTTCTCAGGCAGAAAATAAATGCTTGTTTTAAGAAACCCTGTTTAATCATGTTTTTATTTTGAACCATGAAAATGTGTTTCAGGCAGTAATGTCTCACATGCTACTCTCTGAGCGAGCAGACTGTTTATAGGGGTGAGTTCATCTCCCCCAGACTCGGTAAACACGGTACTATCATTAAACTCCATGTGGATTACGGTCACCTAGCAATGATTGATGAGCACGTCAGATAAAACCATTTACCCTTCTTCCCTTAGAGGAATCTTCTAAGAAGGATCTTCCCTTCTCAATCTGCTATAGCCTTTGGCAAAAGCACATATTGGGCTTTGGAAATGTGACTTTTTGCCTGAAACTTTTCTACAGGGGATTGGATTATTTTCTAAATTTATTGGTGTGAGGACAGTGCCATGATAATCTCCTGTGTGGTCTAAACTTTTTGTTCTTAAGTGAGGCACCTACCCCCATGTTCATAGCACCACTATTCCCAGTAGCCAAAAGGACAACCTAAATGTCCATTGACAGACAAATGGGTAAACAAATGTGCTATATCTGTACCATGGAATGTTATTCAGCCTTAAAAAGGAAAAAAAGTCTGACACATGCTACAGCATGGATGAACCTTAAGGACACTATGCTAAGTGAAATCAGCTTGTCACAAAAGGACAAATACCGTATGATTCTACGCATACGAGGTATCTAATGTAGTCAAATTCATAGAAACAGAAAGAAGAATTGTGGTTGCCAGGGGCTGGGGGAGAGGGGATGGTAGTTATTGTTTAATGGGCGCAGGGTTTCAGTTTTGCAAGATGAAAAGAGTTCTGGAGATGGATGGTGGTGGTGGCTGCACAACGTGAAAATACTTAACACTACTGAACTGTACACTTAAAAATGGTTAAGAGGGTAAATTTTAAGTTATGCGTATTTTACCACAATTTTAAAATAATAATAAAAAAGAAAAGAAAGTGAGGCACATGAAAGGCTTGGAGCTGAATTAATCCAAACTCTAAGACCCCTTCCTGGAAAGCCAGCCCAGGCTATAGCTGCTGACAGCACCTCAACCCCACCCAGAGCATCAAGAACTCTTCTCGCTGAGGCTAAAGAGAATAAGAAATTGAAATGGAATGTCTTTGAACTTGATCTTGATTGAGAGTGAGATAATTTAACTTCAGGCTTTCATTTCTTCTTTTCACTTCTTTGGATCTTGTAAGGGGATTAAAGTTTGGACCTGGGACTCCCTGGTAATTTGATACTGAGAAGGTTAAGTTCAAGTGTAGAACATCGTATTGTTGGCATTTCATTTTTGGGGTACTTTTATGATATCACAAATTCTGATATCATGATTTTACTGCCTAACCTCTGATAGGCTATGTTGGTCAATGTAGCTTGAAATAATTTGAGATGGAAAATTGAAGAGAAACTACCTTTTTTCTTCTTGACTACAGAAAGGCCTTGAAAAACATAATGTATCTCACTGACCCAACTCGGAAACTCATAGGAGAAGAATGCACACTGCCTGCCCAGGAAGATCTATAGTGGAGCAGTGGCTGGTTTGGGGGTGGAGGTTGACTCCCTCTCTGAAGATGTGGTACCCCTTCTGCTTGACCATAGGCATAATGATTGAGCACAATGGGTTCAAGGTACAAAAAGTTGAGTAATTTGGGGGCAGAGATTGTAACTTCCCTCAGGCTGCTTGAGTATTATAATCGCACTTATCCCTGACACATCCAACGAAGGGGCATTAGTTTGTCTTGGCCCCTTCCCACTTCCTCTCATTCTCCTTCTCAGGAGAGAAATGCTTGGTAAACTTGGGTATAGCAGTTGAGTTCTGCTGTTTCTCCTCCTCCTTCCTTCCTGGGATCTTCCTGCCTTCAAGCTGCTGGAACTCAAGTCTCCTTGGTTCAAGTGGTGAGCTTGGCAGAAAAACCCTGTCCTAGTCGGGAGAGACCCGTAACTGCCCAGTGCTGTCTGAGGCTTGGTGAATAAATTTTAAACTGAGAGAAAAAAAAAAAAAGAAATTCCATTGCCTCTATATTCCTAAACCACACCCTCCAGCCTAGCCTTTATCAGTAATAAAACAGATAATTTGACCTCAAAAAAAAAAAATAGGACGTTTCATCTGAAACTATGTCCACACTCTTAATTGTGCTGTGCCTTTGTCAGGTGCCGTGAAGTCTGCAGAGAGAGTTCATCCACTGCACACTATTTAATCCTCCTGACAATCCAGTGAGGTGGATGGATGGGAAAGCCTTTTGTAAGCTGTTTCAGTATTGTAATCACACTTGCCCCTAGTTGCATAACTCAGTGTCAGGGAGGTTTGAAAAGGTTAAGTAACTTGCCCACGTTATAGGTGATGGGCTAGAACAGAACTCAAGCCTTTTGATTTCTGGCAACGTGCTGCTAAAAATCTGTTAGCAAGAACTCATTCAAAGAGCGGTAGTATCTTCAACTGGAACCTGATTTAATCCTACAGTCTTGTTTTGATGTATTTGCTTATGACTTAATGAAGGGAACTTTAAGACCCGTGTGTGTAGGCTGCAGTGTGTATGTGAATCCCCTAAGAATTTTGCTCCGAGTGACTATTCCTGTATCTGACCCCCTGATATCCCAACGTGGCAGGTCTGTGGTGGGACCTAGGAATCCTCAGTTTTATAAGGGCCCCAGACTCTTCTAAACTCTTAACTGATTCCCTGCAGACTAAGTTCTCACTGACACCTTCTCACCCTGCCTTAACGTTGGCATTCTCTTTAATGGTGTGTAAAGAAATACTGGAGGGACAAATCCTGGCTTTCTTTGAGAGATGGAACTCACTAGAATGCATTGCGGTTTAACATGACGCGCCCACGTTGGGCGACGTGCTCACGCTAATCCAAACACGCATCCCCCACCCCTCAGAGGACCACAGAGCACCCACATCGGGATGCAACGGAGGACACCTGTGCCCTGAAAGAGAGCCGAACCCTGAAGACACGACCTGGATGGATTAGTCAGTAACTAATCCTGAATTAATTAGGCAGGAACGGGCAAGGCTTGGGGCAGAACAATTGTGTACAGACGTGTGAAAAATGCCTGTGTGGGAATGTATGCATGGGGGAATAATAAGAAAGTATGCTTTGTCAGAATATTTGCTTCTTCTAAAAATCAATTTGTGCCTTTTAATGAATCAATGAGTAAGAAGGAAGCCCAAAATACAGCATTAACAGCGCAAAGAACATGGGAGTCAATGGTATGGTTTTTGTGTTTGTCTGTTTGCTCTGTGTTTATTTTGTTTTCATTTGCGAGACAAGGTAAGGATTGGGAATGCTGGTGAGTGATTGCCACATTCTCTAAAAGCTCTGGGAGAGTCTGTCTGTCAACTGGTTTTCCTCTCTTTCTACCTCCCAGCCAATATTCAGAGGAAACTCTTTTCATGTGAACTGGAAAAGATGAATTTCAAGCTTCATTGAGAGTTTGAAAACCTTAAATCCTTCTTGAAAATAACCTGCCTCTCAGGAATCTTTGGTCCCCAAAATTAGAAACCTTCTTTCTTGGGCTGTGGAATGGCTGCATTATTAACTATGATTATAGAGTCTCTGAATGGAAGGATGTAATAAATCTGAAAGTATTTGTTCTGGTTTGTGACTAAGCAAAACTGTATAATATTAAATCAGATGTTGCTATAAACATATGAAATGGCACTTTTTTTTCTTTCCAGCTTGGGGCATTGTGGCATGAAGCTGCTGGGAATCTAAAAAGAAATGTTTTTACATTCTTGGATACTGAGTCAGGTTTCTGCTAGGCTTTCTTCTTTCTGAGCATGAATGCTAAATAAAAGTGTTTCCGTTTAGATCTCTGTGTTTTCCCAGAGAGTTAGCAAGGCTGAGTAGAGGTGATCTTACTCTTTTCAGACTGTTCTATGGGGTGGAACGGAAGACCTGCGCTCTGTGTGTGTGTATGTGTGTATGTGTCTGTGTGTCTGTGTGTGTCTGTTAGGTGGAAGGGACGAACGACATCCTAGTACCCTGGCATGTTTGGGTTGGAAGGAATCTTAGACACAAGCTAGTTCACAAACCTCCTCAAGACTCTGGGGAAAGCTGTGTTGTTGCCTCTGGTAAATGGTCATACTGGCCTTCAGTTTCCACTTCAAAGTGGTGGTAACATCGCTGTATGGGGCACAAAACGATGAGAAAACACTACAAAGAAGTCATGACATACGGAGTGTCAGAAAGTGATCATAGTTTTGCTTGTGCTGGGGCTTAGGGGTAATTTTTCTTTCCACAGTTTCCAAGTATATTATTTTTCATAACGAAGAAAATAAATTTGTATTAAAAACAAAACTGTAGCCTCAAAACGTTTCAGTATTTAATAACCACCCTTAAAAAGATGACTTGGCATATTGATAGCATTCTACAAATTGTTTAGAGCTGCACCACCTAACACAGTAACCGTTAGCCACGTGGGGCTTCTGAAATGTGGCTGGTCCAGTGGAGATGTATGGTATGTGAGAGATACACACCTGATTTCAAAGGCTTAGTGCAAATGAAAGAGTGCAAGATAGCTCAGCAATCATTTTTATGATGATGATGTGCTGAAATGATAACAGTTTGGAAATATTGGATTAAAGAAGTTATTTTAAAAAATTTATTTTATTGAAGTATAGTTGTTTTATAATGTGTTAATTTCTGCTGTACAGCAGTGATTCAGTTATACGTATATATGTGTCTATATTCTTTTTCATATTCTTTTCCATTATGGTTTATTACAGCATATTGAATCTAGTTCCCTGTGCTATACTTTAGGACCTTGTTGTTTATCCATTTGTGTATAATAGTTTGTATCTGCTAATCCCACCCTCCCACTCCATCCCTCCCCCACCCCCCAACCCCCTTGGCAACCACAAGTCTGTACTGTAGATAAGTTCCTATATGCCATATTTTAGATTCCACATATAAGTGATATCATATGGTATTTGTCTTTCTCTTTCTGACTTACTTCACTTAGTATGATAATCTCTGGGTCCGTCCATGTTGTTGCAAATGGAAACAACCTAAATATCCATCGACAGATGAATGGATACAGAAGGTGTGGTATAGATATACGACAGAATACTACTCAGCCATAAAAATGGATTAGATAAAGTATTAAAATTACTTTCACCTGTTTCTTTTTACCTTTTTAGCATGGCTACCAGAAAATTTAAAATTACATATGTGGGCCTTGTATGAAAGAGAGAAGATATGCATTCCTTTTGACAAGATTGGAGGAGGCCTGGACAACACACATATAGTGAAGGCATTGCCACCTACTTGGTGGCATCTGAACATGGTTTTGAGGAAGGAGAGTGGCTGCTTAATGAGTATGAGGTGTCCTTTTGGGGTGATACAAAGGTTCTGGATCCATATAGGGGTGATGGTTGTACAATATTGTGAATGTCCTAGATATCACTAGGGTAAATTACCACACATACACACACACACACACACACACACACACACACACACACAAATTACAAATGTGGCGTATGTTATACTTCTGTTTTCAGCGGGTGTTTAAAGTAAAGAGGTAGGGAGTATGGCTTTGCTTAAAATAGCATCTCCAGAAATAGAGAAAAAAGTGAAAAGAGGCAAGGATGGGCTGAAGACTGCTGGGAGCGGTTGGAACTCTTTTCTCTCTCCCTTTGGTGAAAATATTAGCATGTGTTTCAGTTTCCTGCCACCTTTGCAGTCCCCATCCCCCTACCTCCCCCCCTTCCTGGAGGCCTCAGCTTCATGCGGTCCCTATCTCTTCACAACGCCTTCATCTTATGGTCCCTATCTCTTCACAACGCCTTCATCTTATTTATCTCATTCCACTTTTCCTCCACACTTGGCATGCTGCCCACTGCAGGGTTTCTCACATAGATAACTCCTTCCCTAAAATTCCTCACAGTTATGTGGTGTTAGGGAATTAGGGATCCTGAGAGTTGAAAATAAAATAGAACACCCAGAGCCGGCTCAACAAGCCTCCTGCCTCCCAGATATTGTTGATGGAGAAAAATTAAAAGTCTTGTCTGTGTATCTCTGGAATCCAGCTTCTTAAGTGTAAAACCCATGAGGCAAAACTGATGTGTGGTGTCAGAAGTCGGGATGCTGGGGGCTGGGGGCTGGGGGTGAGAGACGGTAGGCAGCGGCCGGGTTGGGGTATAGGAAGGGGCTTCTGGAGGTGGGAAACATTCTCATCTGGGTGCTGATTACCTCAGTACGTCCACGTTGTGAAACTTGACTGGGCTGCCGACTTGCGCACTTTTCTGAATGTGCATCACCCATCCATACACAGCTAAACAAAAAGCAAATACCCTGTGAGGTGGATACTTCTCTGAGTGTTGAGTGAACGGTCCTGGAAGCAGTAAACGCAGTGGGGTGGGGGCGAGTTTCGCGAGGATGTCTGCCGGGGATGCCGTATCCCCTTTCTGTGGGATCTGGATGGACAAGGCCTGTGATATGATGGGGGCCCAGACGGGGAGGCGTCCGGAGGTCCCGCCCCACGACCCTCGGCCTGGAGGTTCGTGAGTGAGTGAGCCACCCACCTTGGTTAACTCACCTGTGTACCTTATCTCTCGTCTCTGCATTTGAGGAGACCGGGGAGGGACGGGTGTGAGGGTGAGTGATCTTACCAAGTGCTGGCTGTTGGCGTAGGAGAGACGTCTAAGGACGGTCACATTCTTGAGGGCGGGGGGAAATTGGAATTCTTCCTCGGCTGTAAATAGACCCCCATGAGGGGAGGAGGGACAGCGCCGGAGCCACCAGGCCCTGTGGTTACCACCTACGGAAATCCTGTGTGTGGGTAAATACAGCCTCAGCAAAGCCTGGAGAAGAGATTGCAGGGGGAGACGAGGGGGGCTGAGCAGGCTGATGTGGGAGGTTATTAACCAGATAGTGGCGGGAAACCAGAGGCCAGGGGGATTGGGGCTGGAGGAAAACCAGCGGAAACGAGAGAGGAAAAATAAACAACTGAGAGAAGCAACCTCATTTGCTCCCACCGCCCTTTTATTTTGTGCCGGGACTGAGGTATCCTCTTCTGAGGACAACAGGCTGGAGGCTGATTTTTTTTTTTTTTTTTTTTTTTTTTTTTTTTTTTTGCGGTACGCGGGTCTCTCACTGTTGTGGCCTCTCCCGTGGCGGAGCACAGGCTCCGGACGCGCAAGCTCAGCGGCCATGGCTCACGGGCCCAGCCGCTCCGCGGCATGTGGGATCTTCCCGGACCGGGGCACGAACCCGTGTCCCCTGCATCGTCAGGCGGACTCTCAACCGCTGCGCCACCAGGGAAGCCCTGGAGGCTGATTTTGAAAACCAGGCCTGGCTCCTGCCTTCTTTCTCTGTACCCACCGGCCCCTGCTCCCCCCGCCCCCCGCAGTGACCTTCCATCCTGAGCCAGCCCCGGGTTGTGTTCCCACACGCTGTCCCCCTGTCCCCTCCTCTGCAAGTGCAAAGCGCCCAGGGCGACATGCCGAGCTGGACACCACCATACCCCACACACCAAGGGCACCGAAGGCTGGGGCCCTGTCGGCGAGCTTCATAACAACGTTTTTGGCCCACGGAGAGGTTTTCCTTTTCTTGATCACAACCGGAGATGATCAGGTTTGATCCCACGCTCAAAGGCTAACGTCCAGGTCCCCCGGCCTGCTGGAAGGCAACACTTCAGTTTCTAACATCCACTGGTTCCCTTGGGAAAACCTCAGCCTTATAAGACAGGCAAGAGGGAACTGGCAGGTGGCCGGGACAACGGCC
Source organism: Orcinus orca (assembly GCF_937001465.1). NCBI lineage: Eukaryota > Metazoa > Chordata > Mammalia > Artiodactyla > Delphinidae > Orcinus > Orcinus orca. The sequence continues at coordinate 14,154,465 of NC_064559.1, read as the reverse complement.
CTTCCAGGCCCCAGCTCTGGCTTGAGCTGGCTGGGTGACCGGGGGCAGGCTTCCTAAACTTTGTGGGCATTCGTTGAAACAGCCATAAAATAGGTATGAGGATGCTAATACCACATACATCATATGATGATGAAAATGCCTCACTTATATGTGAGGATCTGATAGCAGGTGTGTAAAAAGCACTTTGCAAGCTGCAGAGTTGCCTCCCTGGGGGGTTGTTAGCCAGCGTGCTCTGGGGTGTGTGGACAGAAAGTTGTTACCAAGAACTCACAGAACTTCAGTTTGCAGATGTTTACTTTTACCTTAGAGAATCTTTAAGGAGAATCGATACCCTGGTGAAATCAGCTCACCTCCAACACTTGCCCAGAGCTCGGGCTGTCGAGTTACTTAAGAGAGAAGCAGCTCAACAGAGAACCAAGTCCTTAAGATGGCATTTTGGGGTCACATCTGAAATCACTGGGTTCTCGGTTCACTTGTGGGTGGGGCCTTTCTCTCCTGCTCAGACACATGTCCACACCGGGGAGGGAGTTCCCTCAACTGGGCTCACTTCTTGCATGGCAGTCAGCGCCTTTAGAAGTTATTTCTGCATTGCTTGTTTAGACCCAGTCCAACAAACTCCCTGTCTGCTAAGCCTGCCTCTTTAAGCAGTCTGAAGATGTGATGTGCCAGGGTAGTATCGGGAGGGAGGGGAGGCCAGGAACAGCTGTACTGAAAGCCTCTCTCCTGCTTAGCTGCCCTCTGGATGGTCTCCATAAAGATTATGAGGGATTAGAGGCAGGGAAGATGTCCTAAAGCCTTTCACTAAATACTGATTGAGTGTCTACTATGGGCTCTACACAGTTAGTCATGAGCAAAACAGATACAGACACTGTAGTCATTAGTGGAGCTTACCCTGCAGCAGGAAAGCCTGGCAGAAAGAAACTAATGACACAAATAATTAATTGCAAGTGTGATGAATATTACGATGGGGAATTTCAGGGTCCCAAGGGAACATTTCAGCTGAGCCCTGAAGGATAACTGCCTCAGCACATCCCAAGGGTGTTGGGATGGTTAGGGTTGGATGTGGGGAAAAGCTTTCCCAGCAAAGGGAACCTACGTATGTACATATTCCTCCCTGGGAAGGAACATGTTGCCATATGTGCCATATATAGTCTACCTCCTCCTTCCCCACCGCAAACCCAATCCTACTCATTCTCCTAACATCTTTTTCCTCTGGAATTCTGCAAATATAGTTTCTTTTTTGTATGTCTTGACAGCTTATTTATTTACTTTTTATTTGTTCATTTTTAGCGGGGTATAGTTGTTTCACAATGTTGTGTTAGTTGCTACTGTCTAGCGAAGTGAATCTTCACCAGACTCAGAGAGGCTACGCTTAATTATGAAATTATCCCAATTTGTACCTTTTCTTATTATGCTAGTAAAACTTGCCTATTCCTTCTTGCCTCCCCTTCCCTATTTCTCACATGACTGGCCAAAAGAGAAATCCTAAGAAAACACACACTCCCAGAGTTCGTTACAGTTATTATGACTCAGACAGCTCTGAAGACTAGAATTTAATGGTAGTTTTCTTAACAGTCCTTGGGGACTTGAAGGACTTTTTCCCACCAGCCATTGAAGTCGGATTATAAAAACACATTTCTTTCTTGAAAGAAAAGAAGAAACTCTCTGAATTCAAAGTTCTGATTAGCCTAAAAGCAGAGCACTGGTTCATAATTTTCTATCTCCTCACACCTGCCTTTTCTCCCTCCTTCCCTTTTTCTTGATTTCTCTGGTGAAGGAATAAGTAAAATAGAGCAGGAGTTGACCTTGCTCCCGACCTTGCTGTATGACTTTGGCCAAGGCACTCCCCCTCTCTCGGCCTCAGTTTCTTCCAGTGCAAAATGCAGTGGTGAATCACAGGAGTCAGGTTTCCTTGGAACTCTAGCAATCCCTACTTCTCCTGAAAGAACCTTAACAAATGGGCACTACATTCAGCAGCTCCAAGTCCCCTATGGAAACCCAGGGCTGATTGAAAATCTCCTTTCTCTATATTTAAAATAGATAACCAACAAGGACCTACTGTATAGCACAGGGAACTCTGTTCAACATTCTGTAATAACCTAAGTGGGAAAAGAATTCGAAAAAGAATAGGTACATGTATATATAAAACTGAATCACTTTGCTGTACACCTGAAACTAGCACAACATTGCTAAGCAACTATACTCCAATATAAAATAAAAACTTAAAAAATATACCAAAAAACCTGCCACTTGTTAAGTTTGGAGTATAGTATTAAAGAAGGACAGCCATAATTATCTGAAAAGTCTATTAAAATACTCCTCCCTTTCCTGATTCCATCTCTGTGTGAGGCTACTTTCTTCATATACTTCAATCAAAACAACGTATCACTATAGCCTGAATACAGAAACAAACACCAGCTGTCTTCTATTAAGCTAAACATAAAGATATTTGCAGAAATGTAAAATAATGCCACTCTTATCACTAAAGTTTTTGTTTTAGGAAATATAATCATTTTGTAAAAATACGTTTTTCATGTTACCATATAATGGGCTTATTACCATATAATGGGCTTATTATTGCTTTTTGAATGACTTAATAAATGTATTTTTAAATTTTTAAATTTTTTTTTATAGGAGAAATATGCAGTATATTCAGTTCACAAAGGAATTCTATTTTACATCGTCTTTTCTTTTTTTAAAAGTTTTTATTGGAGCATAATTTCTTTACAATGTTGTGTTAGTTTCTACTGTATAGCAAAGTGAATCATCTATAAGTATCATATATTCCCTCTTTTTTGGATTTCCTTCCCATTTAGGTCACCACAGAGCACTGAGTAGAGTTCCCTGTGCTATACAGTAGGTTCTCACTAGTTATCTATTTATACATAGTATCAATAGTGTGTGTATGTCTGGGATTGACATATATACACTATTGATACTATGTATAAGATAAGTAAATAAATGTATTTTTTAATTTCTCAAAAAAAAGAAAATCTTCTTTCTCAGGAGGGAAACCAGAGGCCTGGCCACCTCGTCCTCAGCCATCATCTAGCCAGAGCTTCCACCCTTAGTATTTAGGATCTCCTCCCCCCAGGCCAGCCTCCCTCTCTTCAGCTGCACGTGCTGTGCTTCCAAAGGCCCCTAGAACTCCAGAAATCCTTCCCTGGTTCCCTCAGCTATACCTGCTATATTCTCCACTCCTGTGAATGTCAGGACCCAAAATCAAATGCTTCCAGGAGCCAAGTCAGCAGCACACGTGAGAGTAGATGTCTGGGTGAGGTGCACAGGCTCACGCAGTATGACAGGTGGGGACACGGCCACCTCAGGGCTTGTGCTCAATAGGAAAATATAGGTCCCACCCAGTGCCAACCAGTCAGTATTCTGGAATAAGTGTGCAGTGTTGCCAGATATTCTGCTGATCTTTGAAGAGAAGTCCAACATCATATTTTAAAGTCCAATGTAGTACAAAGTTTTTAAAAATCACGATATGGGCCAAAGACAAGAGTCTGGGTCAGACTGAACCTGTGGCTGCTGGTTTGCTACCTGTGTGTGTAGGCAAAGTATTGGATCCTTTATACATTCTACATGGTATTTACAAAACCTGAAATACTTATCTATGCATTCATTCATTTGATAATTATCTGTCACCTCTCGTGAGCTGGTACTACACAGGGAGCTAGGGAAAACAGGTAACTGAGATGCAACATATTCGTAAATAAGGAATGCCAGCATGATGTGATCCGTGCCCAGCTGGGTCTACCTCTCCTCTCCTCCCACAGCCTATCTGTGGATCCTGTGCTTACCTCCATCATGGCACTGAACACACTGGAAATTCACGGTTTGCTGTGCTGTATCTTTCTAGCTTCCTGACGTCCTGCCTACCTGCTACCTGAACCATATATTTCAGTTCTGTACCCCCAGCATCTAATAGAACCTGACACATCGTAGCAACTCCAGAAAATGACTGACAAGTGAGTGAGCAGCCCACTAATTGAGTGTCATTCAGGGTGGTGAAGGCAAAGGAGGGTCTCCCTGTGCCCAGCTTCTATCTTCCCCCTCAACCCCAGCTTTGGAAACCCTTTTGTCAAAAAAAGCACAAATGCTAATTGTTCCAAATTAGGCTAATTTACTTCTACCCTTTACCCACCATCCCCATGCCAAGAAAAAAATAATGTAGGGCTTCCCTGGTGGCACAGTGGTTGAGAGTCCGCCTGCCGATGCAGGGGACACGGGTTCGTGCCCCGGGCTGGGAAGATCCCACATGCCGCGAAGCGGCTGGGCCCGTGAGTCATGGCCGCTGAGCCTGCGCGTTCAGAGCCTGTGCTCCGCCACGGGAGAGGCCACAACAGTGAGAGGCCCGCGTACCGCAAAAAAAAAAAAAAAAAAAATCATTTTCCTCTGGGATTAAAAGCTTGCTTGATGGACTATATTTATCACGCAGTGAATTTCATTGTCTTATTCAGAATTTCCACTTCCTATAGTTGATTTCTTTTGGCCCATGACTGTCATATTTCTTATAAGGCTAGTATATTGAATTTTAACCATTAGCACTCATTTATTAAAAACAAAATACAAATAAAATTGCAACCAATCAAACAAAACTTGGTAAATAGCAAGCCCATGTTTTCCTTTTAAATTTCTTTAAGATCAGAGAAGTGTTTTAAAAGTTGCTAATGAGGCTTCCACACTTTTTAAAGAAATGTCTTGGAGCAATCCCACAATTTGGAGTTTCCTAAATAAGGTGACAATTCAATACTTTGGAAGCTTTCCTATTCCAGCTAGCAAAGGGTGCCAGCTTCCATTCAGAGCCCAAACTGGAGAAGTGAGAGGAAGTTGATGGATGCCAGAACCTAAGAGAGAAACTGTAGGGACAGACAGGGTGTGATGATTAATTTTACGTGTCAACTTGATGGGCCATGCAGTACCCAGAAATTTCGTCAAAGATTATCCTGAATGTATCTGTGAGGATGTCTCTGGATTAGATTAATGTTTGAATTGGTAGACTGAGTAGCAGATTACCCTCCCTAATGTGGATGAACCTCATCCAGTCAAAGACCTGAATAGAACAAAAAGGGTGAGTAAGAGGGAATTCCTTCTGCCTGACTGCTGAGCTGGGACATCAGCCTTTTCCAGACTGGAACTGAAACATTAGCTCTTTTTGGGTCTTGAGCCTGCCAGCTTTGGGACTGGAACTTAGACCATTGGCTCTCCAGGTCCTCAGGCCTTTGGACTTGGGCTAGAACTACACATCAGCTCTCCTAGGGCTTTATCTTGCCAACTGCAGATTTGGGGACTTGTTAACCTCCTAATTTCAAGAGCCATTTCCTTATAATATCTATTTATCTACCTATCTTCTATTAGTTTTGTTTCTCTGAGAACCTTAAGGCGCTGGGGTTGTGCCTGGAACATGCTTTCCAGTTGGGTTCTTTTCATTCCTTCATATTTACTTGAGTAAATCACTGCCTGCTGCACAGACCTTAGGACACTAAAAGAATCACGCATATCAAAGGCAGCATAGTGAGATCCTAGATCCTGCCGGGGGTTGGCTAGATAGCCCCCTTTCAGTATTTCTTTGCAAAGCATCCCTGTTGATACTTTGGGCTTGGTGATTAACACAGAAAAACAGCTTCTGAAAAGGAGCAGGGCCAGGGTGGAGGCTCTGGGCATTTCCTTGAGGGTCAAGTTTGCATAGATAGTGATCTTAGTGGAATTGTAACATCACCCTGAATTGCCTTGAAGTATTCTCTGTCTCCTAACTCACTTGGAAGTCATAAAATCTAGATACAGGCTTTTGAAGTCTCCAGTGGATATGAGTTCAAAAGAAAAATTGACACCTCCAAGGAACACAAACATCATGAAAGAAAGGCCAGAACTGGCCAACATATGCCAGAGGAAGCAGAATTAATGAACTGGAAGAACAGGAATGGAAAAAAGCTTGATAAATATCTTCAAAACCCTAATAGAGGATATTGGAAACATGAAACAGGAATAATAACTTATGAATATGAGTCAAATGTACATACTGAATGTGAAAAATGTAATAGTTGAAATAAAGAACTCAGTAGTTGGATTGAAAGTATTTTTTTCTCTTAATTTCTTTAAAACATATATGGGGCTTATAATATATTGACATGTATGTATGTAATATGTATTGACAATAGCACAAAGGTTGAGGGGGGTGGATAAATGGAACTATGCTGTTGCAATGTTCATATATTTAACGCATATTAATTCTAAGTGACTAGTTAAAAAGCCCTAAAACAACTACTAAACAAAAACAAAAGCAAAAAAAAAAAAAAAAATGCAAAGAGGTAAAGCTAAAAAGCCAGTAGAAGAATGGAATGCTAAAATATATTCAATTAACTGAAAAGAAGGCATAAAAGAAAGCATAGAGAAATAAAAAACAAATGGAAGAAATAGAAAGCAAACAGCAAATGGTAGACCTGAATCCAACACATCAATAATTAAACTACATGTAAATGGATAAATTTAATAGAAAGATTTGGTTAGAGTGGGTAAAAAAGCAAGACCAAGACTATCTACTGTCTACAAGAGAGGTACCTTAAATATAAGAACACAGATGGATTGAAAGTAAAATTGTGGACAATGATATACAAGGCAAACAAAAAGTATAAGAAAGTTTGAATGGCTATATTAATAACAGGCAAAAATAGACTTCAAGGCAAGACATAGTGTCAGAGGTAAGAAAGACATTTCATAATAATAAAATGGTGAATCCATCAGGAAAACATGATGACCCTAGATATGTGTTGTGTGATAACAGAGCTACAAGATACACTGAATGAAAATTGGTAAAACTAAAAGGAGAAGTAAAAAATCCTACAATCAAAATTGGAGATACTTTTACCTCTCTCTCAGAAATTGATAGAACAACTAGACAAGAAACCATTAAGGATACAAAAGATCTGAAAAATATTATCAACACACTTTGATCTAAATGACATACATAGAACATTACAACAAATATCTGTGGAATATACATTCTCTTCAAGTGCATGTGAAACATTTATTAAGATAGATTATATGCGGGACCATATAATATGTTTAAATGAACTTGCAGAGTAATTTTCTATCACATCATAATTAGTTTATAAATTATTATCAATTATATAATATGTTATAATTAAATTTATAATATACATTACAATATATACATAGTTTTAATACATACACTGGGAAAAGACCTAATATAAAACCTAAGTTTCCACTTTATGAAACTAGAAAAAGAAAAGCAAATTAAACCCATAGAAAATGGAAGGAAAGAATAGAGAATAAGAGAAAAAAAATCAATGACATAGAAAAAAATAGAAAAAAAAAGAGATTAACAAAACCAAAAATTGGTTCTTTTAAAAGACAGATGAAATGACTTATATGTCCACAAAAAGACTTTTATAAGACTGTTCATAACACATTTAATTATAATAGACAGTAACTGGAAAAATCAAATGTCTATGAGTAGAAGAATAGATAGATCATTGTATTATCTTCATACAATGTGATACTGCTGAGCAAAAAAAGGAAAGAAGTAGTAACAAAAACAGTAACATGGAGGAATCTCTCATATATGCTGAGCAAGAAAAACCAAATATAAAGGAGTAGATGTTATATCATTCCATTTATATGAGATCAGGAAGAGACGAATAAACAAAAATCTATGGTGAAAAAAAACCCTAAAAAAATGGTTGCCAGTGGTGGGAAGGTTGTTTTTGATGAGGGAATTTCCTGGGGTGATAGAAATAAATTATATCTTGATAATTGCATGGGTTATACGGGTGTATTCACTACTCATTGAATTGTACACTTAAGATTTGTACATTTCACTCATGAAAATTTTATATTAAAAAGAATTCTAAATAAATATTAAACTAGTTAGAAAGATTGCTCATTGAAGTGGTTTGGGTTAGCAAATTACATTATAAATATATTGAAGATAATGGAAACCAGGTTTCCTGCTTTTTAAATTGAAGTATAGTTGATTTACATTACTATATTATTTTCAGGTATACAACCTAGTAATTCAATATTTATATAGCATATACTCCATTTAAAGTTATTACAAAATAATGGATATATTTCCCTGTTCTGTACAATATATTCTAGTTGCTTATTTATTTTATACAAAGTAGTTTGTATCTCTTAATCCCATATCCCTATCTTGTCCCTCCCTGCTTCCCTCTCTCCACTGGTAGCTACTAGTTTGTTCTTAATATCTGTGAGTCTGTTTCCATTTTTTAATTTATATTTGTTCTATTTTTTAGATTCTACATATAAGTGATAACATAGAGTATTTGTCTTTCTCTGTCTGACTTATTTCACTAAGCATAATACTCTCTAGGTCCATTTGCATGGTTGCAAATGGCAGGATTTTATTCATTTTTATGGCTGAGTACTATTCTATTATATATATACACACATACATATATATACATACACACATACATATATATATATACACACACATACATATATATATATACATACATATATATATATCACATCTTCTTTATTAATTTATCTGTTGGTGGACACTTAGGTTGCTTCCATACCTTGGCTATTGTAAATAGTGCTGCTATGAACATTGGGGTGCATGTATCTTTTTGAATCAGTGTTTCTGTGTTTTTCTTATTTATTTCAGACCTCTCTCTTTTTTCCTTGGTGAGCCCAGTGAAAGGTTTATCAAATTTGTTTAGCTTTTCCAAAAATCAGCTCTTGATTTCATTGATCTTTTATATTGTTTTTTTATCTCTATTGTATTTATTTTCTCTTGGATCTTTATTTATTTCCTTCCTTCTGCTAACTCTGAACTTTGTTCTTCTTTTTCTAACTCCTTTAGATGGTAGGTTAGATTTTTTATTTGAGATTTTTCTTGTTTCTTGAGGTAGGCCTGTATCACTATAAACTTCCCTCTTAGAACTGTTTTTGGTGTCTTCCATAGATTTTGGAATGTTGTGTTTCCTTTTTCATTTGTCTTGAGGTATTTTCTGATATCCTCTTTGATTGCTTTATTGACCCATTGGTTTTTTAGTAGCATGTTGTTTGGTCTCCATGTGTTGTGCTTTTCTCATTTTTCTTCCTGTAATTAATTTCTAGTTTCATACTACTGTGGTCAGAAAAAAATGCTTGCTATCATTTCTATCCTCTTAAATTTGTTGAGAATTGTTTTGTGGTCTAGCATGTGATCTATCCTTGAGAATGTTCCATGTGCACTTGAAAAGAATGTGTATTCTGCTGTTTTTGGATGGAATGACCTGTAAATATCTATTAAGTCCAACTGGTCTGTTGTGCCATTTAAGACCACTGTTTCCTTATTGATTTTCTGTCTGGCTTTTTAGGAAATAAAATCAAAATGTTTAGGGATAAAGGAGCCTGATCATATCTCCAACTTACTCTTAAATGATTAAAAAATTTACACTTATAAATAAACATAAATAGATAATGAGAAAGCAAATGGGACAAAATGTAATCAGTTGATGACTTTGGGTAGACTAATGGCGGTTCTGTGCACTACTCTTTCAACTTTTCTTTAAGTTTCAAGTTATATTAAAATTATAAGTTATCAACAAAATAAATGGGGAAAGGATTGATTGTTAGTAAGAGTAACTAAAATCGTGGGTAGGTAAAGGCAATCATATGTCCATTCCTAAGGGAATGGATAAGTGTAAGATCATATACAAAAATAATGGACTATAATGCAGTAGTCAGAATTTAAAACATATGTATACATGTAACAGCATGACTAGATCTTTAAAATATACTATTCCATGGCAAAAGTAAGAAATCTAATGAGATACACATAAATACTAAGTGTAAATTAAACAAACATATAAAATAATGTCATGATATTTACAAGTATGCACATAACTAAGAACATAAATTAGATACTCTGGTGTGGGTGCTTATGGTGGAGAGAGAAATGGGATTCAGGCTGGAGGAACAGAGGGAGGAAATAAAAAAGTAGAATTAAAATAAGAAGGGAGCCTTGCAAGGACTGATGATGATGGTATGACATGGACAGAGAAATAGGATTAAATATCTGCTACTAGTGTCCAAAACAAAACAGGGAGTTGATGGAAGAAATGCTGGGTCCTTTCAAGATGCTTCTTAGACTTATGTTCTTATTCATTGATTCATTCATACAACACGTACTGACTGTATGAAGCACCTTGTTAGATGCTTGGTAAACAGTTTGAATAAGATAGGAATATTTCTTGTCCTCACTTTACAGTTCAGGAAGTAACCTGGAAAAGTGAGCCTTAATCATATGCCACTAGAGAAGGCTATGAGTGGTGTCTGAGATGAAGAAAAGTTCAGAATAACCATTTTTTTCTGAGTTTGCACTATTCATTCTGTTTCTATGAATGGATCACAAGAAGCCACATTATCATTTCCCCTCAATTTATACTTCCTTGCCATTTGGAGTATTCCCTCCTAATTCCTGGTGTCCATAATGTATTATCAGTTTTGTTTTGATTAATTTGATCTGTTAAACTAGCCCTGTGCACCATTAAGCGTGATCTGTAGACATGTGAGGCCTGAGGGTCTAAAATCCACTTGAACTTTACACTCATTGTCCATCCCGTTCATCAGGCCTTTGTTACTACCCTTTACTATAGTCTCTGGTAGATGCGTCTGGCCCTTCCTATAAGAATGTGTAGGCTCTAGGGAGGGTGGGAGGGAGGGAGATGCAAAAGGGAAGAGATATGGGAACATATGTATATGTATAACTGATTCACTTTGTTATAAAGCAGAAACCAACACACCATTGTAAAGCAATTATACTCCAATAAAGATGTAAAAAAAAAAGTTAGAAAAAAAATAATTATGAAAACACATTAAAAAAAAAAAGAATGTGTAGGCTCCTTTCACTCTCCTTACAGCTACAATAATACTCAGCTGTACTGAATTAATATTAATCAAAAATGTGCTAACATTGAGTCTGGAATAATCTAGTTGCAACATCCTGACCCTTGGTTTCTACTGATACCCTCGGTGAGATCCAATCAGTGCTATTGTACACAATTTAGAAGAAAAAAGAATTTAAAGTGTTTTTACAAACCTTAGCATGAATTACTATGTCGTCATTTTCTCAGTCGTCAGCAGCTCAGGATCCAACTAATGAGAAATATATTTTCCCACAGACAACCTAGGATGCAAAACACATTGTTCAAGCTTTTGAAAAAAAAAAACAAATAATAAAAATAAGATATTGTGAGAGCTTTGAAGTGCCGGGGGCACAATGGCAGGTTCCTTTGTTGAACAGCGGATTTTCCTAATGCCACTCAGCTAGATTCTTATCACACATTTCTGAGCAGGAGACAATGAAAATGGCCCAGCATGAATAAAAGAACAGATGAGAAATATGCTGAGATAAAGGCTGAAAAGGAGGCCTGGCAAGTGCCTGGGTCCTCACTGGAGACAAATAGTGAGGTGGGGAGAGAGGTACACTTTATCTTCAGGGTTCTTTTTATAGCTCTGATCCAGAGTTGTTTTCCCTTGAAAATGAATGGAGTGCTGGGGGAAGCTGCTTGGCCTTGTTCTCTGGCCTTTTCATTGCACCCTGCAGCCATTTTAATGAGTTATTTCTCACAGTCGCCCTACCAGGCAGGTCGTCATCAATATCCCTGCTTTAGAGGCAGAGCTTAAGTCAGGCAAGAGCTGAGGGGTGACTCCGTAATGGGTTTTAACTATGTGAGGGTCATGTGGTTGAGGATGGGAAGCAGCTGTCCTTGGGCATCTCCTGAGTTCAGAGCAGAGGGTATGAGCAGAACTTCAGCAAGGAGGGACGGATATTAGTTAGAGTGAGAACGAGTTCCTGGTCTAGGGGAGTAGCGCTCCCTGTCAGATCATGAAGTTTCCTGAGGGAAGGAATCTATCTTCTCCTTTTTGGTTTGCACCACCATAGCACCTACTAGATACATGTGTTCCCAGAAAATTAATGTTCAAATGATTGGTTAATGAGTGGTATGGACAAGTCTTAATGTAGGGATCTTTCAACCAACGCTAGAGACACATTGATCTTGGATGACTTGCTCTACCAAGAAGGAAGGACCCAATGATCCTACAAGGTCACTACCATTGCTTGGGTTCCGTAATTAGCTCTTATCTGATATTGGCTCTGTCCGAGTCAATTGAAACTTCTGTCAAGCCAATATTCTTGATCATCTACTATGTGGAAGGCAATAGGCAAGGCTTTGGGTGGCTTACAGAAATGAATGTCATGGCTCCTGCCCTCAAAAAGCAAGAGGTAGATTGGGAGGGAAAGAAATGCATACAACTTCTTATAATATGCTTATTTGAGAATATGAGAAGTGCTTTCTTAGAAATCCAGTCAAAGCACATGAGACCATGGAGAAGGAAGTGATTCATTCCAGTTTGGTAATTGGGAGAGGAATGATAATTCAAACATAAACTAACTAACATTACTGTGTACAATGCAGGTGACAAATGCTTTACTTGGATTATTTTATTTAATCCTCACAATAGCAGTATACCATATGGGCTAATGTTATTTTCATTTAACTCATGATAATATGGAAGCAGAGCAAAGTTAAGTAACTTACTAGCAGGCAGCAGAGGCAGAATCAAAGCTGGCTTTCTGACAGAGCTTAAGCTAAGTATTGAAGAAAATGGACATATTAGCACATGCTAGAGTCCAGTCTCTGGGCCAGGTGTTTCATATAGATAATTCACTTCTCATGAAAACTCTGGAAATTATATTATTGTTCCCATTTTGAGACTCAAAGAGATTAAATGACTTGAACAGTTACATGGCTAATAAATGTCAAAAGAGGCATTCAAACCCAGGCTAGTGTGGTCTCAAAATATATCATTTTATCCCACTATCCACAATGCTACCTCAATAAAAGGAAATGGCCAGTGAATGGTCCCTTAGGGCCTCAGGAACTCCAGGAAGGCAGTCATGTCCAACTGAAGGCATTGAGAGATCTCAGGAATGGATCCTGAAAAGCTTTCAGCCCCCTGTAGGCATGTCCACATAGATGACCTGCCACGGGTAGGTCTTCAGCAATAGCAGACTTCAGGTAGAGCGTCCAGCATTTCAAAACTGGTCAAGTTGTCTGTAGGGCTTTTGTATTAGTCATCTACTGCTGCATAGCAAATTACTACAAATTTAGTGGCTTAAACAATACCATCCCTATCTCACAGTTTCTGTGTGTCAGGAGCTTGGACACAGCTTAGCTGGGTCTTTTGCCCCGGGTCTCACAAGGCTACAATCAAGCTGTTAGCCTGCTGCATTCTCATCCGGAGCTCAGGATCCACTTCCAAGGTCATTCAGATTGTTGGGAGAATTCAGTTCCCTGCAGCTGTAGGAATCCTCAACTCCTAGACTCTGCCCTCTCCACAGTAGTTCACAGCAGAGCTATTTGCTGCTTTGAGGTAAGTAAGAGAGTATCTCCTGAGGAGGTACCCAACCCCCTTATAAGGGCCTTCACTTGAATAAGTCAGATCCACTCAAGACAATCTCCCTTTTGTTTAATCAAAACTAACCAATTTCAGATGTCAATTACAACTGCAAAATCTCTTCATCTTTGCTATATAATGTACCCTAATCACAAGAGTGATATCCCACCCTACTTACAGGTCCTGTCCACACTCAAGGGGAGGGGATTATATAGGACATGTATACCTGAGGAGTGGAATTTTGAGGTCATTTTAGAATCCTGCCAGTCACTTGGAACTCATTCCTGGTGTCCATGGGTGCGCTGGCTTCCCTCTGGTTAAATCAGGACCCCATTATCTAGGTGGGGTCAGAGCAAAGTCTGTCTATGGGTTGCATGTACTTTGAAATTCTTTGTCTCCATTTCCCCTTGTGCAGGGCCCATCTACCACCCCTCAGTCAGTTTTGGCCGTGGGTCAGCATTTCTGATGAAAGATTTCATGGGAAAGGGGAGACATTTATGTCAAAAGTTGATTTGGTGATTAGCTTTGGTGAATATTTTTTAATTAGCTCTTCTTCCCCTCTGTCCCATTGTTGACAGTCAAGACGTAGTTGTACATATTATTTATTAAATGAGCTAAAGAGCAAAAGGCCAAGGCTAAGGCCAAATAATTGAAAGGAAGCAACATGTCTGAGGACATCTAAATGTCATTTGATGGAATCAGCTTCTAGACTTGAAGATTTTATCTTTAAGCAGTCTTGGGAAACTGCATTTTAATTCAACCAAAAAACTCTTATAATGGAATTGGATTGCTTTCTCGACGATTGTCCACTGAGACCCCACCTTAGGTTTTTTTCCTTGGTTTTATTTTGTTCTGTTTACCATTTTCACACATATACACTTAGCTCCAAAAGGACTGGACAATCATAAAAGCCAAGGCTGTGACACTGAGCAAATTTTTAAGAAAGCAATTTAGGGATTTCAATTTCATTTAAAAATGTCCAACGTTTTAATATCCTTAGTTCATGCCATAGTTCTATCAAAATAGGGACAACTTTTTCTCCAAAGTCAACTCTGATGATGAGCCAGCTTTTATGGAACAGAAACAAAAATAAAACCAAGCAACCCCCCCCACACCATTGTGATCAAAGGTTGATCTTTATAATGTCCTCAAGAATGAAGAGACTATTCCTACCATCCTCCACTGCTTCAATGATTGTCTGCTCAGAACACAATCAGCTTACAAAGGCTCAGCTCCCACAGTTCTTGGGTGCGAAAGGTTTTGACGAGACAGCAGGGCAGAGGGATTTTTGTGGGCCCACATCTGGGCCCAGACTGGGACCAGTGTGAGTCTGGAATATTCTTTCAGTCCCCATCCCCTCCTCGGCACCCACCCATTTCATATAGCCTCAGCCTTGAAGGCCTTGATGACTTGAAATATCTTCCTGGGTCTGTAGTGAAGATGCTTATAAATATTACAAAAGATTTATCACTTCGGTGTGAAAATCTCTGATACCAGCAGGGAGTTTTTAAACACAACTGGCAACAAGAGGCATATGGTCAGAGATTCAAGTTACTGCTTTTTTTTTTTATTGTTGTCTGCCAAGGACAATATATTTTTTTCCCTTCTTCAAAATAAACATTGTGCAGGAATGTGCCTCAACAAATGGCTGGGGTTCTATTATATTTCATGCAGCTTTCTAAACAATTTCCAACCCTGGGCTGGCCTGGTGTCAAACAGAAGGCAACCAACAATAGCAAAATCCCATTAAAGCTGAGAAGGTTCCTTCCTGAGGTGAGCCTGGCCAGAAATAGTCATCTTGGCTCATTCTCCAGTTTGGCACCAGGGACTAATAATGCATGGTCTTCTAATGGAAATTATCTAATTTCATCCAAGAGCTCCTCCAGAGAGAGCCGGGCTGACGCACTAGCAGTCAATATAACAACATTCTTCTTGAAGTGCTGAACAATGGGTCTTTGGAGAGACTGTGATAAACCACGTCAGACTCCGGACAAACACGAGTGTAAAAATAGGCATCAGAGGCACTGACACAGCCACCTAACTTCTCAGGAGGGAGGCCCACAGAGGAGGGTCTCTTCAGAGCGCTTGTTAGGAAGACTTCATCAGAACTGGCGGGAGAAGCATAGTGGGGAAAGAAAGGAAAGGGCATGGGAGAAAGAAAAGACAGAAAAGATTAAGAACGGGGGAGATTAAGAAAGTGATAAATGAAAGAGACAAGAGTTAATTCTCCATCTGTGGTACAAAGTATTAAGCAACTGTAAATCGTCGGTTAGCATAAATCATACTTTGGGTACGATTCCCATTAATATCAGGGGGCTGTTTTTCAAATGCTACGTGTAAGGAACGGCCAGCAGGAAACAATGCTCCCTTTAAAGATATAAATGCTCCATTTAAAAATAGTAGTTCTACATAAAATATAAAGTGCTAATCCTAGTACTTAAATGTTCTTCATTAAAATATTTTTATGCTTCCCAGGTATTAATAAATATTGCACTATATACAGGAAAAAGAAAATTTGAGTTTCACATAAGGAAAAAAGAGATATATTGGAGTTCTGTGAAATACACACACACACACACACACACACACACACACACACATATATATAGGTTATATAACACTATATATTATATGTTATATATAGAATATATCTATAACTATATATAACTATATAATTATATATATGTCTGTCTAGTTAGCTAACTAGCTAGCTATTCTGTAAACTATCCCAATAGCACTAAGACCAACAGGATCTCCTGAGGCATACACTTCGTTTTATGTTTTTCATGTTGTTACTTGTTTCATAAATATTTTTAGCCCCATCTAAATTTTAAGCTCCCCAGTGGTAAGAACTGGCTATGTCTCAAATGGTTATCCACATTAAGACAAATAAGCATCAGTCAAAACTGGTGGTTGATTGATCAATTAATTGATTGAATCATATTGTCTTGAAATGTCAGAAGGTCTGTCATGTATAGGCATTTCAAGAAATAAAAACTGGAAAACTTCTTCAAGATGAGTAAATTCAAGGCTCAAACCTATGTCATACTTACATGCCTACTATACCCTCTTCTTCCCTCCCCACAAGGAAGAAAACAGTCTAGGGTCAGGAATATGGAAGGACTTCCCTAGACCACAAAGCCCAAAGTGGATAGATCACAAGAAATTCTCTTTGGGTCTAACGTGAGAATTTGCAACTCTAGACTGATGCAAGAGAACATATGCTAGCTGCATTCCCCCCACTGGAATAATATTCAGAGACTGAATCAAGATGGCAGCTTATGCATGTGAGTCTGTCTCTCCAGCCCCTCCCCAATCCAGATATATATTTAATATACTGATAACACTTGTGTCTGGGGAGGAAAATTCTGTGGCTTGGGAAAACCAGAGTGAAAAGGCAACTTCTCTGAATATGCTTTTGTTTCTTTTCGAGGTTGGAATAGGTAAATAGAACACTATTCAAAAATTTTAAATTAAATTTAAATAAGCTAGTATTAGAGTCTTAATATGAGACAAAATGTAATTTAGGGCCAAAAGTATTGAAAAGAAAAAGAGATTCATAATGATTAAAAGTACATTCCACTAAGAATTTGCTAACCTCAACATCTAACAACATCAAAATATACATAATAAAACCAATAAAAATGCAAGAAGACACTGATAAAGATATACAAAAAAATAAGATTAAAAATATAAAACACATATTATTTTTTAAAATATTCAAAACAATTAGAACATATGTTGAGCCACAGAGAGAATATCAACACATTCCAAAATGAATGAAATCATACAGGTTGCATTCTCTGTGTGCAATGCAATAAAAATAACTATTATCAGAAATGGTTGTCACATACACACATATAAATCTCCCCATTTGAAAAGTGTCTTACATGTCTTTCTGAGTTCTTGGGTTTGAAAGTAAATCGAAATTATTTATAAATAAATTATAAGAAGGTCAGTTATTAAAACAAATGATATATGGCCAATACTCAGAGGAAATTTTGTAGTTTTAAAATGCATTTATTATTTAGAAAATGAAAGATTAAAAAATAACCTAAGCATTTTAGGACTCTGCACTTTCACTGCCAAGGGTCTGGGTTCAATTCCTGGTTGGGGGACTGAGGTCCTGCAAGTTGGTGGTGAGGCCAAAAAAAAACCCCAAACCATTCAACTCAGGAATAATAGCAATAACAAACAAAGCTAATAAATATAAAAGAAGAAAAAATAATAAAATAGAAAAATATTAATGTGCATACATATTCAACCACTTTAAAAAGAAACTATTGTCTTTTGGGGGGATTTCTTCTACAGAATACATTAAAATGGACCTTGTTGAATATCTGTTTAAAGAAAGAAGCAGTAAGAACAATTTCTCATGTGTTTTGCATAAAACATTGCTAGAATTAAATGATATAACACATGTAAAGGATTTGATGCAGTGCCTGGCACCGAATAAGTATGATTTAGCTATTGTTATTACCATTAATTTTATGTGTGTGTGACAGGGAAGTCACAAAGAAGATCAGTTTGATTTTTTAAAAAAAGTTTGTGATTTACTGGACTGAAATTTGCTTTGAGATTACACTTCTTTCATTGCACTGTTAATGATTGCCTCCACTTCCTGTCCCAACTTCCCCAGTCTCAAAACCTAGAATCAATCTACTCTCTTTTATACAGATGCTCTTTCAAATATATGGCCAAATAAGGTGGCCATCATGCCTGTGCATGGTTTTTGCTTCTCTTATTGGGCTCAACATGCCCAATTATTTATCTTTTCCTTATGTGAAATGGAATCCCAGTGCTTTATCATCTGTGTTATTCCCTGAGCCCTCTGTTACTTGCCATTGCCTTTCTCTTTTTGTAGGAATCTATTGGTCAACGTACAGTTCAGAGAATTATTTCTTAACTTAATGTTTTAAA
The DNA here is from genome assembly GCF_937001465.1 of Orcinus orca. NCBI lineage: Eukaryota > Metazoa > Chordata > Mammalia > Artiodactyla > Delphinidae > Orcinus > Orcinus orca. The sequence continues at coordinate 14,136,105 of NC_064559.1, read as the reverse complement.
TACAATCAGTTTTCTTTGTGTTGTTAACTCCTTTATTTATCATTTCAGTAGCACTGTTGGCTCAATAAGTCATTGAAAACCATTTACTGAGCATCTGCTGCCAGTCCATGTGCTAGGAATGGAGGATACAGAATGAATAACACAATCGCTGTCTGGAAGGGACTCTGAGCTAGGTGTGTGTGTACAGGGGCAATTGTAACATGGGGTGACAGGGGCTGTGACCAAGGTAAACACAAATGGCTTTGGGACTCCGGAGGAAAGTTCCCAGCATGGATGAAATAACGAATGGAAATGAGGTCAGGGAAGGCTTTTGGGAAGAGCTGTGGTGTGGAATGAGCTCTGGAGGATAAGCAGGAGCTAGCCAAGAACATGGAGTGCAGGGTGAGGCTGAAGAATGCTCCAGAGAGAAAATACAGTATGTGAAAATGCAACAAAATGAGGGGAAACAGCTTGCTTTCAGGGTGTCAAGCAGTTGGTTCACAGAATTTCCTCATATAAGCTCCTGTTAAAGCAAATTGCCCTAATCTGTACTTGTGCAGGTGGTTTTTAAACTGAAAGGTAAGCCTTGGCATTTTATTTTAAATAATATTTTTATTGGTATTTAATTTACATACTGTAAAATTCAGTTCTTTAAAGTGTACAATTCAGTGGTTTTTAGTATATTCACAAAATGGTGCAGTCATTACCACAATCAGGTTTCTTCCCTCAGCCCCTGGAAAGCCACTCATTTACATTCTGTCTCTACAGATATGCTTATTCTAGACCTTTCATATATACTGAGTCATAACATGTGGCCTTTTCATCAGGTTTCTTTCACTTAACACAATATTTTAAAGGTTCATCCATGGTGTAGCATGTATCAGTAATTTACTTCTTTTTTATGGCTGAATAATACTCCATTGTATGGATATATCACATTTTGTTTATCCATTCATCAACTGAAGAACATTTGGGCTGCTTCTGGTTATGAATAATGCTGCTATGAACACTTATGTAAACTTTTTTGCGTGGACATATGTTTTCAGTTTTCTTGAATAAATACCTAAGGAGTGGAATTGCTAGGTCATATGATAACTGTTTAACATTTTAATGTCTGCAAAATTGTTTTTCAAAGTGGCCTCCCCATTTTATAACCTGTCAGCAGTGTGTGAGGGTTGCAATTTCTCCACATCAACAACCCTTGTCATTTTCTGTCTTTTAAAAAATTTTAGCCATTCTAGTAGATGTGAAGTGACATCTGTGGTTGTGACTTGCATTTCTGTAATGACTAATGATGTTAAACGTCTTTTCATCTGCTAATTGGCTATATGCTTATCTTCTTAGGAGAAGCATCTCTTCAAATCCTTTGTCCATTTTTAATTGGTTTGTCTTTTTATTGTTGATTGTAGGAGTTCTTTATATATTCTTTATAAAAGTCCCTCATCTGACACAGGATTTGCAAATATTTTCTCCTGTTACATGGGTTGTTTTTACTTTATTGATGGTGTCCTTTGAAGCACAAAATTTTTAATTTTGATGAAGTCCACTTTGTCTATTTTTTCTTTTGTTGAATGTGTTTTTGTGTCATATAAGAAACCATTGCCTAATACAAGATCACCAAGATTTAGTCCTATGTTTTCTTCTAAGAATTTTATAGTTTTATCTCTTACATTCAGATCAATGATCTATTTTGAGTTAATTTTTATATATAGTGTGATGTAGGGCAACAGCTTCATTCTCTCCAAATAAATATCCAGTTGTTCCACACCCTTTGTTGAAGACTATTCTTTCTCTATTGAGTTGGTTTAGTACTGTTGTCAAAACCTTTTGACCAGTGTAAGGGTTTATTTCTGTACTCTCATTTCTATTCCATTGGTCTACATATCTGCCTTTGTGCCAGTACCACAATGTCTTGATTACTGTAGCTTTGTATGAATAGTAAGATTTAAAGTCAATCTTGATGTGTGAGCCCTCCAACTTTATCTTTCTTTTTCAAGGCTGTTTTGTCTATTGAGATGACCATATGCTTTTTCCCTTTTGTTCTACTAATAGAGTATATAATGTTGTTTGATTTTCATATGTTGTACCAACTTTGCATTCCTGGATTCCACTTGGCCATAGTGTATGATTCTATTTGTATGTTGCTGGATTATGTCTTCTAGTATCATGTTGAGAATTTTTGCATCTATATTCATGAGGGATATTGTTATGTACTTTTCTTGTGATTTCTTTGTCTAATTTTGATATCAAGGTAACATTGACCTCAGAACAAATTGAGAAGTGTTACCTCCTTTTTTATTTTTTGGAAGAGTTTGTGAAGGGCTGGTATTCATTCTTCTTTAAAGGTTTGATAGAATTAATAAATTAACCCATTTGAGCCTTTGTGACAAGCTTTTTTGGTGACAAGTTTTCTTTCTTTTGTGGGAAGTTTTCTTATTACCAATTCAATCTCTTGACTCACTATACATCTATTCAAATTTCTATTTTTTCTTGAATCAGTTTTGGTAGTTGTGTCTTTCTAGGACTCTAGCCATTTCATCTATTGTACCTAATTTGTTGGCATATAATTGTTCATAATATCCCCTTGTAATTTTTAATTCTATAACGTAAGTAATAATGTCACCTCTTTTATTCCTGATTTTAGAAATTTGAGACTCTTCTCTTTTTTTCTTGGTCAGTCTAGCTAAAGGTTTGGTAATTTTTATTGATCTTTTCAAAGAGCCAGCTTTTGGTTCGTTGATTTTCTTTATTATTTTCCTAGTCTTTATTTCAGCTCTCATCTTTATTATTTCCTTCCTTCTGCTAGCTTTGGATTTAGTTGCTCTTCTTTTTCCTTATGATGAAAGTTTATTGATTTGACATCTTTCTTTTTTAAAAAAAATAGGTATTTATAACTATACACTTCCCTCTAAGCACCACTTTTGCTATATCTCATAAATTTTGGTATGTTGGGTTTTCATTTTCATTCATCTCAAAATATGCTCTATTTTCCCTTGTGATTTCTTTTTTTTAATCCATTGGTTATTTAGGAGTGTGTTGTTTAATTATCACATGTTAGTGAATTTCCCAAATTTCTTTCTGTTATTGATTTCTAGTTTCATGTGGTTAGAGAACATACTTTTTATGACCTATGCACTTTTAAATATATTAAGACTTGTTTTATGGCCTAACATGTCTATCCTGGAGAATGTTCCATGTATACTTAAGAAGAATGTATATTCTTCTGTTGTTGGCTTGAGTGTTTTATAGATGTCTGTTAGGTCTGGTTGATTTATAGTGTTATTCAAGTCTTCAATTTTCTCAATGATCTTCTGTCTTGTTTTATCCATTGCTGAAAGTGGGATATTGAAGCCTCCATCTATTACTGTTGAATTATTTATTTCTTCCCTCAATTCTGCCAGTTTTTGCTATATGTATTTTAGGGCTCTATTGTTAAGTGCATATGTGATTATAATTATATCTTCTTGATAGATTGACACCTTATCATTACAATATGTCTTTCTTTAGCTCTAGTAATAATTTTTGCCTGAACACCTGTTTTGTCTGATATTAGTATAGGCATTCCCTATCTTTTTTGGTGCTGTTCACATGATATATATCTTTTTCAAATTTTTAACTTTCAATATGTTTGTGTCTTTGGATCTCAAGTGTGTCTTCTGTAGACAGCATAGTTAAATCATGTTTTTAAAAATCTATTATTCCAATTTCTGCCTCTTTATTGGAGAGTTCAATCTATTTCCATTTAATATAATTAATGACAAGATTTACATCTCCCATTTTTTTGTTTTATACATGAGTCGAGTTGTTTCTCTTCATCTATTCCTCCATTACTGCCTTATTTTTTGTTAGACATTTTCTAGTACACCATTTTAGTTCTCTTGTCCATATATATGTTATTTTCATATATTTATAGGTGCTATTTTCTTAGTGGTTGCCTTGGGGATTACAATTAGCATCTTAATTTATAACAACCTAGCAACCTAGTTTGGATTAATACCAACTTAATTTTCAATGGTATACCAAAACTTTGATCTTAAATAGCTCCCCTTGGTGGAATCATTGTCATATAAATTACATCTTAGACATTGTAAGCCCTGCAACATAGCTTTCTAATTATTGCTTTATGCAGTTATCTTTTAAATAAGATAGGAGTAAAAAGTTACAAACCAAAATTACACCTATACTCTATTTTATATTTATTTATGTAGTTGCCTTTACCAGTGCTCTTTATTTTTTTGATGTATATTTTCAATATACATGAAAAAAAAGTCTTTTATTTTAGTCTGAAGGACCTCCATTAGTACTTTTTGTAGGGCATGGCTGCTAGCAATTATTCTCTCACATTTTATTTATATAGAAATATCTTAATTTCTACTTAATTTTAAAGGATATGTTTGCTTGACATAGAGTTGTTAGTTGGTAATCTTTTTCTTTCTACATGATAAATATGCCATCCTACTGGCTTCTGGCCTTCTGAATAAGATGAACCCAAAGAGACACACACCAAGACACATTATAATTGGAATGGTAAAAGTTTAGGATGAAGAGAGAAACCTAAAAGCAGTAAGAGAAAAACAAGCGATTAATACAAGGAAGACCCCATACAGTGACAGCAGATTTTTCAGCAGAAAACTTACAGGCCAGAAGGGAGAGGCATGACATATTCAAAGTGCTGGAAGGAAAAAAACTTCTCACCAATAGTTATCTACCCAGCAAGATTATTATTCAGAATTCAAGGAGAAACTGAGAGTTTCCCAGATAAGCAAAAGCTAAAGGCGTTTACCAACACCAAATTGACCCTACAAGAAATATTAAAGGGACTTCCTTAAGCTGAAAAGAATAGCACTAATTAATAATAGGAAAACATAAAAAATTAACATTTCATTTGATAAGGTAAATGTATAATAAAGATGGTGTATCAGTCACATTAACCAAATGGACTTAACAGATATATGTAGAATATTCCATCCAAAAAAATGGCAGAATACACATTCTTTTGAAGTGCATATGGAACATTCTCCAGGATAGATCACATGTTAGGTCACAAAACAAGTCTCAATAAATTCAATATTGAAATCACATCAAACATCTTCTCCAACCACAAGTGTATGACTAGAAATCAATCACAAGGAAAAACCAGGAAAGCTCACAAAACCATGGAGATTAAACAACATGCTACTGAATAAGCAATGGATCATCAAAGAAACCAAAGGAGAAATCAGAGGCAAATGAAAACAGAATTATGATATACCAAAATGTATGGAATGAAACAAAAGTTGTTCTGAGAGGAAAGTTCATAGCAAACAGGCATACCTCAAGAAAGAAGAAAACTCCCCAATAAACAATGTAACTTTACACCTAGAGGAACTAGAAAAAAACACTCAAAGCCCAAAATTACTAGAAGGAAGGAAATAATAAAGATCAGAGTAAAAAATCAGTGACAAAGAGGTTAAAAAATAGAAAAGATCAATGAAACTAAGAGTTGGTTCTTTGAAGAAATAAACAAAATTGACAAGCCATTAGCTAGACTAACAAGAAAAAACAGAGAGGGCTCAAATAAATAACATCAGAAATGAAAGAGGGGAAATTACAACTGAATCCACAGAAATACAAAGAGACTAGTACAAACAATTGTATGCCAACAAATTGGACGACCTAGAAGAAATGGATAAATTTCTGGAAACATATAATCTTCAAAGACTGAATCATTAAGAAATAGAAAATCTGGATAGACTAATTACTAATAATGAGATTGGAATATATCAAAAAGCTGCTAACAAACAAAAGCCCAGGCCTAGATAGCTTCAGTGGCAAATTCTACAAGGCATTCAAAAAAGATTTAATATCTATCTTATCAAACTCTTCCAAAAAACTGAAGAGGATGGAAACCTTCCAAACTTGTTTTAAGTCAGCATTACTTTGATAAAAAACAGACAAGGACATGACAAAAAGAAAACTACAGGCCAATATCCTTGATGAACATGTAAAAATCCTCAAAAAAAATTAGCAAACTGAATCCAACAATCCATTAAAAGGGTCATACACCACACTCAAGTGGGACTTATTCCAGGGATGCCAGAATGGTTCAACATCCACAACTCTACAAACATGATACACCACATTAACAAAATGATGGATAAAAGTTGTATATCATTTCAATAGATATAGAAAAAATTGACAAAATCCAATACCTATTTATTATAAAAACTCTCAATGAAGTGGGTATAGAGGGATTATACCTCAACATAATAAAAGCCACATATGACGACCCCACAGCTAACATCATATTCAATGGCAAAAGCTTAAAGATTTTCAGGAACAAGACAAGGATGCCCACTCTCACCATTTTAATTCAACACGTACTATTAGAAGTCCAAGCCACAGCAATTATGCAAGAAAAATAAAGTCATCCAAATAGGAAAGGAAAAAGTAAAGCTGTCACTATTTGCAGATAACATGATATTTCATGTAGAAGGTCTCTCTACCAAAAACTTTTAGAACTAATAAATGAATTCAGTTAAGTTGCAGGATACAAAATTAATATACAGAAATCAGTGGCATTTCTTACACTAATAAAGAACTATCAGAAAGAGAAAGTAAAAATACCATTTACTATTGGATAAAAAAAATACCTAGGAATAAACTTAACTAAGGAGGTGAAAGACATGTATACTGAAAACTGTAAGATACTGATAAAAGAAATTGAGGAAGATATAAACAAATGGAAAGATATACAATGCTCATGGATTGGAAGATTTAACATTGTTAAAATTTCATACTTTCCAAAGCAATCTACAGACTTAATGAAATCCCTATCAAAATGCCAATGGCATATTTCACACTACTTAAACAAATAATTCTAAAATTTGTATGGAACAAAAGAAGGCCCCAAATAGCCACAACAATCTTGAGAAAGAAGAACAAAGCTGGAGGTATCACACTACCAAACTTCAAATTATAAGCTATAGTATCAAGACTCTATGGTAGTTGACACATAGGACAATTAATCTATGGCAAAGGAGCAAAGAACACACAATGGAGAAAGGACAGTCTCTTTGATAAATGGTGTTGGGAAAACTGGATTACCACATGCAAAAGAATGACACTAGACAACTATCTTACACATACATAAAAGGTTAACTCCAATTGAATTAAAGACTTGAATGTAATACCTGAAACTATAAAATTCCTAGAAGAAAACATAGGTGGTAACCTCATTGACATTAGTCTTAGTGATGTTTTTTTGTGGATCTGACTCCAAAGACAAGGAAAACCAAACCAAAAATAAACAAATGGGGCTACATCAAACTAAAATGTTTCTGCACAGCAAAGGAAATCATCTTCAAATTGAAAAGGTTTGAATGTGAGAAGATATTTTCAAATCATATATCTGGTAAGGCATTAATGTCTAAAATATCTAAAGAACTCATACAACTCAGGAACAAAACAAACAACCCAATTAAAAAAAATGGGCAGAGGATCTCAGTAGACATTTTTCAAAAAAACCCCATACAAATGGCCAACAGGCTCATGAAAATATTTTCAACATCACTAATTATTAGAGAAATGCAAATAAAAACCCAGTGAGGTATTACTTCACACCTGTCAGAATGGCTATCATCAAAAAGTCCACAAATAACAAATGTTGGCAAGGATGTGGAGAAAAGGGAACCCTTGTACAATATTGATGGGACTGTAAATTAGTGCAACCACATTGAAAAACAGTATGAAGATTCCTCAAAAAATTAAGAATTGTATTACCATATGACCCAGGTATTCCACTTTTGGGTATTTATCTGAAGAATACAAAAACACTAATTCAAAAAGATATCTGCACCCCCTATGTTCATTGCAACATTATTTACAATAACCAAGATATGGAAACAACCTAAATATCCATCAACAGATGAATCGATAAAGAAGATATGATCTATCTATCTATACAAAATATATACATATTATATATATACACAATAGAATTCTATTCAGCCATAAAAAAGAATGAAATCCTGCCATTTATGACTACATAGATAGACCTTGAGGTTATTATGTTATGTGAAGTAAGTCAGATGGAGAAAGACGAATGCCATATGATTTCACTTATATGTGGAATCTAAAAATAAACCCCACAAAACCAATGAACAAATGAAATAAAACAAAAACAAACTCATAGATACAGAGAACAGATTAGTGGTTACCAGAGGGGAAGGGGGTTGGCGGGGTGGGCAAAATGGGTGAAAGGGGTCAACCGTATGGTGATAGATGTTAACTAGACTTTGAGTGGTGATCACTCTGTAGTATACACAGATGAAGATCTATGATGCCTTTATACCTAAAACTTAAATAATTTTTTTTAAAAAAGCAAATATTAGAAAAAAAGGTCAGCCCTGTGAGTGGAAGTTTCCAGTGAACTGCCAGAGAGGTCAAATAGTGACATTTCTCTGGGGATGGGATTTTGGGGGAAATCCAAAATTATTCAACTTAGTCTAATGGCTGCTAGGCTGCTGGCTTTCATTGTACTATGATTGTGAAATTATTGGTTTTCACGGCTACTGCATAACTGGGGAGAGGGGGGTCAAAATGGGGCAAGCTAAAGTGCCACAAAGCACACTGTTATTAAAACGATTCAGCCATTTTTCTCAAATACTGTAAATATTTCTCAAAGTGTGGCAAGGTTTTGGTTAATTTCTAGAGTTCTGAAAATTTTTATTTTGACCACTTTTGCCAGTATTCTTACTGTTTTTATAAAGGAGTGAATTTTCAGAGGTCTTTTACGATTATTTTGCCCTTTTTTGGTTTTCTATTGGCTTTGTCCAATTGTTCTTCCTAGCTTTGCTGCACTGCATCCTAAGGTGCTTTCTACATCTCCATCCAAATTATAGATGCCAGCGTTGATCAGGACTGGACCAGAAACAGTCTGAGGCATATTCTTCAATCACCCTGTCTTTCTGTCAACAACTGTGTGTCAGGCTTGGTCGAAAAATTCAATTGGCTAGCATCACATCATTAATCCACATTTCACCTTCTTGTCCTAAAATATATTATGCAGCCACTGTTGAATGTTTTGCTTATATCAAAATGCAGTTTTCCAGTATTATTCCTCTTACGTTTAACGCCTTATCCAGCTTTATTTTTCTCCACAGCATTTATCACCATTAACATATGACATATCTATTCACTTTTTGCCTGCCTCACCACTAAAATGCAAACTTCTTGAAAGCAAGGACTCATCCGTTTTCTTCTGCTAGGTTGCATAGAAGAGTTCCTGGTATGTAAAACCTGGCTTAATAAATATTTGTGAATGAAATGAATGAATTATTCTATCAACTTAGTAACTTTTAAGGAAAAAAAGTTATTAGTTTGACATGATTTGTTCTCTTAAAAAATCCATATTGCTTCAGTGGAATCCTATACGTTTTTTAAAATCAGACAAATTATCAACTGGATATTCCAACCCAGAACTAGAGAACATCATCATCTTTAACAGTTTAAAGTTTAAAAATCCTTTAAAATTTGGCCTAGTTTTTGCCTCTCGGTTTTGGTACCTCTCCCACTCCTCACAAATTCCCAAAGATATAGTTAACAATTAATCTAATATCATATTTGAATGCTTTTTAGCACTTTGGGATATTGTGACTCTGAGCTCAAGAACTGAACTAATATAAGGTAACTGCTCTTTTTCAGTCCCTCCAAGGAAGAAGAGATAATAGAAGAGTATACTGTATACTATATTAGAACACCAACTTTACATTGACTATTAAAAATTACTTGCAATTTGAAAGCCATTCTCCCTGTAGAAGACAAATAAAATGAGTTGAATAATTCTGATTTCTCTTTGTTATCAGCTGATATCACATGATTTTCACTGAAACCGGGTGCTTTCTCATCCTTTTCAGACATAGATTTAGAAGTCTTTTTTTTTTTTAAACAATCATGTAAGTTAGACGTCTAACTTCACCACGGGCTCTAGCCATTTGGCAAATACACGTAGAGGTTCCTACCACTCTTTTGGTCTTGGTGTTGGTAACTTCAAGCTTGATGTTGGTAGGCTTCAAAACTGAAGCCTATTGAAGAGCATCCCTCCTCCCCATATACCCATGTTGGTTTCTTCGCATCTTCCATTGGGGTTATGTACAATTGTTAAGTGTAAAGTTTGCTATGTCAAACTCCATATGTCAATATGTCTGAGACATATTTCCCCTTTTATAGTATCTGTTCATAGAAGTGAAGTTACATTGTTTCCTATGATAGTTCTATAGACACCTACATTTTTCTGTGGTTATTAGACAATGTCTACATTAACAAAGTGTTGAGACATTCCTGCTTCAAAGAAGCAAACAGCTCTCATAGTGAAGCACAAAAAGAATTACCTAAAATAATTCAATAAACACAAGAATAACATTACAATCAAATTTGCTAAACAATTGAACTAAACATATATTTCAAAGCAACCTGTAATGAGTTGTGACCACCAAACCCTGCTCATCAAAGGATTGGCCATAGATTTTTGGCTGGGGATAGATTAAGGGTCACTATCCGCTCCCCTCTTTTAACATTTTTGACATGTTCAGCTCAGCCTTGAGGGGGTTAACTGAGAATAGCTGAAACTAAAACTAAGCAGAGTCAAGTCTCAGCTGCCAGGGAAGCTAGGTCTGCAAGTAGACACAACAGGCTATTGCTATATGCAGAAGCCATAACCTCAGATTATAGGTGGCAGCACAAGAAATCTGGCGTCACTGGACAAGTCTGACAAGGAGTGAGGGGGTTGTCCCCTAAGTGTAGGGAGCATAGCAATGGCTATAAGGAGGACACGCACACTTTGACATCTCGGCCTGTACAGCAAGGCCCCAAGTTCTCATGGAGGTTAAGGCACAGGGATAAAGCAAATCAAGGCAAGCCACAAAACTGGGATAAAGGAACTATGACAAAAAGTTATAACGCATCTTCAATATATAAAAGTTCACAACTACCAATAAGAAAAACATGAAAGTTTCATCAGAAAGAAATGAATAAAGATTAAGAAAAGACAGTTTAGATAAAGAAAACTGAAAATCATGTGAAAATGTCAATTCCATGAAAGATCAAATACAGAATTAAAGTAGTGGTTTTGAGAACCAGGTTAGCCTAATAAGAGATGTTTTGTTTTAAAACAATAAATTGGTGGGAATTTGTCATGTAGTATAGAAAACTAACACATCACAGGTTTGAGAATTCAAAGCTATGGATAAACTCTTTTGATAACTACAAACCTCTATTTTCCTTTTAAACTACCTAATATGTCTCATCTTCTTGGAATATTTGGAGAAAGAGCACCCCTAAGAAATAGGATGTATAAGACAAACAATGGCACATACGGAATGGCATCTGAAAAGTGACACATGAGAAAGCAGTGAGCATGGAATCAGACCTCCTGTAGATTTTTTTTTTTTTTTTTTTTTTGCGGTACGCGGGCCTCTCACTGTTGTGGCCTCTCCCGTTGCGGAGCACAGGCTCCGGACGCGCAGGCTCAGTGGCCATGGCTCACGGGCCCAGCCGCTCCGCGGCATGTGGGATCTTCCCGGACCGGGGCACGAACCCGTGTGCCCTGCATCGTCAGGCGGACTCTCACCCACTGCGCCACCAGGGAAGCCCTCCTGTAGATTTTTAGAAAAGGGACATTGAACAGGTATCACTGGGAGGGACTAATCAAGATGATCTTCATAGCATAAGTGAGCTTTGTTCGAATTGTGAAAGAAATAGTGGATGTAGATTTGGGAGGATGAAACTATTTCAGTGGGGATGCTAGAATGATCAAGACACTAAGATGTATTCTGGTTATCAGTCAACCAACAAACAGTTATTGAACATTTACTACGTGCCTAGTGCATTTATAGAAGAAGCAGTGGTGAAACTGCAGATAAAGACTTGTTCTCATGGAGTTTACAGGTGAGTAGGGATAGATAGACAATAAACATGTGTGAAAAACATGTTTTTCTGGAAACTGGAAAATAACAGTTCCAGTTATTTATGAATGCTCCAAAGAAAAGAAGATAAGACAGTGTGATAGTAACAAGTGGGCTTCAGGGATGACCTCTTTTACAAGATAACAGTTGAGTTGAGCTCTGAATAACACAAAATAGACAAGTCATGCAAAGCTCCAGGAAGAGTGTCCTAAGCAGATGGAATAGCAAATGCAAAGTCACTGAGCTTAGCATGTTGTAGGGACAGAAAGGGCTGTGAGGCTGAAGCACATTTAATGAGGGAGAATGAAAGGAGATGAAATCAGAGGGCCAGATCAGGTTGGAGAGAGTGGAGCAGAGGAGAACAGAGTTGATTCGGTGAAGGGAATCTGGCTGAGTCAATGGAGATGAAGGATTTCAGAGACAAAAGGCTGGAAAGGATTCTGGAGCAGGGAGCTACTGTTCAAGAGGCAATGGTGTCTGTGAGAGAAATTTATGGCTCATTATCTACAGAAAGAACAAGAAGAAAGAAAGGCCAAAGAAGAGATGAGAATGGGCCCTAGTGGCGAAAAAAAAACCAAGTTCAAATCCAGTGTGCACCACTTACTAACTGTGACCTTAGGCAAGTTACTAAGCCATTTAAAACTCTGCTTTCCCAAGTAGAATGGAAATACTAATGACAGCTCCTTACTGGGCTTATTTTCAGAATCAAGTGAGATAATGTCTATAAGGGCTTAGCACAGTGCTGGGCCCTAGCGCTCACTATCTGTGTATATCTAGGCATGAAGCAAGCAGACCCTGACCCAGGGAGGTTGGCAATAAGTTTGGAACATTTTAAGAGAAATTTCAGAAGATTCTCCATGACTTTGATAATTAAACTATACAGGTTATGGAGGAGGAGAGAGAAGGGCAAAGGAAGGGAGAGGGTAGCTGAAACCTTTTTTTACCTCCCCACAGATTGGGGTAACGGTCCACGCTGTGCCTGCGTCGAGGTCTGAGGCTCGCTGCCATCCGGGATGCTCGCTTCTGGGCTCCTGCAAGGAAGCCTCTTAAAATCCACTCCCAGGCTTCTTGGGCTTCTGCTCCTTGAGCACCTCAGATTGCACCTTTCCTGTGGAATTCTCCAACACACGTGGCTGCTGGGGAGAGAAGGGCGGGGTGGAGAGAGGAGGGGGAGATGCTAGAGAGAGGAGGAAACATTTGAAGCTGAGAGGCGTTCTCAGAGCCAGAGGGTCATCGAGCTGGAGTTGGGGCTTTGCTGGCAACCAAAATAGACTCCACTTTCAAGTTGCAGTGGAAAAAGGTGACCTGGATGTTAAGATTGAGGGCGCGAGTAGAGGGTCAGATGGTTTGGATGAATGCCTTCCAAGGCCTGTTTCCAAACCATACCTAGTTGATCAAATATTTTCAGTATTCAGGGTGATTCCTTTTTAGTAATGCACAGACACCTGAATATAAACGGAGGGAGTTCATTTCACTTGTGAATTGGACACTGTCTTTTGCCCTCATTGAATTCTGATCATGGGCAGCCTGATACCAAAGGTGGGAGACAAGGAAGTGTGTACATTGAGCGCTGGAGAGAGAAAGTGGGTTAAGGTTAGGGTGGAGGGCTCATGGAGTTGGGATTCCTCTTGACAAGGGGATGTCAAAAACAGGGGGTGCTTGAAGAGTTACTGTGTTTTTACCAATTAGACCTGCAGAAATTGAAGTCTGTGAACATCTACTGTGGGAAAATTGGGCACCCTCATGAGAAGTCGGGGAAATGTGAATTGAAATAATAATGAGATATCAATTTATATCCATCAGATTGGCAGAAATTAAAAGGACCGGTAACATCTATTGCTGTCAGGGCTATGGGGAAGAAGGGTAATGTTATAACTAATGGTGAAAGTGTGAATTGGTACAGCTATTTTAGAAAGCCATCTGACAACATCTACTTAATATATATATACAGATATATATGCAGATTTAAATATATAATAGTTTTAATTAATTATTCATAATTAATTAAAATATAATTATATATTTATGTCCCCTTTAACCCAGCAGCCTTACCTTTGGGAATCATTTTTTTAAAAGAAGCAGAGTAACCAGTATATAAGGACCAACACACAATAGTGCTTTTTTGCAGAACTGGTATTGATCATAGTGGAAAAAAAACTGGAAACCTAGTAAATGCCCATCAATACAGGGATGATGTATTACCATACACGCACATTATGGAATGTTATGCAAATCAAAAGCAATGAGCAATGAAGGAAAAATTAAATGAAAGCCCACGATTTTCAACAGGAGCAACAAAGCCCTGGAAATAAATAGCACAATAGTGAAGTTTGCAAAGGGAGGCTATCAGCCCCACCCAGCAGCGTACAGAATGTCAGATGTTGACATCAAGCCTCCCTCTCTCTCTCAGTTCTTGTCTTGTCTCTTGGATAGGTTTTCTCCTCTTGATGACACGATCCAGACATATATTTTCCTCAGAACTGGTAAATCCAGGGAAAGGGAGAGATCCTCTTTTTCACTGGCTCCATCCATCTTGAAGAAGGAATCTGATGGTCCCACTCCAGTCCTACTCTCATAAGCTTGTCACATGTCTGCTGTGACATACTTGTCCTGTGCAGGGTCCCATGATTTACAACCCAAGCTCTCAGGAAAAAGGTGGGTAGTGTCCAAAAGGAAGCATGCTAGGTTGATAGAAAAGATAAGAGATGCCCACTCTGATATCTTCCTAATCTTTTCTCTATGCATATACATGTATAAATATAGTTCAGCTTATACTGCTAATGAAAATATTTCAACATGTATAGCACTTTCCTGTACTACTGAAAACTTTTCATAACCTTCAATTTTCCATGATACTGACTGCAAAGAGAGAAGGAGACTCAACCTGTTGTCTTCCACATTTCTGCTATCTATTGATACTGCTATATAAAGCCAGATGTCTTGGGTAAGAGGAAGACCCATGTGTAAGGGAACAGGTTCTCCCACTACATCAACAGCCCCATTCAGTGGTAAGAACAAAGGAAATTGTCAAGTTACAAGTAAAAGGAGTGAAGAGAGCATTTTCCCCACTTCTCTGTCTATTGATTTTGGAAGGGAAGATAGGCAAGAGAATATGTGGGTGGCAGTAGATGGGACAGTTTAAGATGAATCAACCTAGATATGAAATCAAGGAGCCAACTCATTATTTCGACCATGAATTTGTCCCCAAATGTTTCTTGAACACCTAATATGTATTGGGCATTTTGCCAGATACAGAAACATAGGCCCTGTCCTCATAGGAGAGACAGAGGACAGATAGGAAACAAATGATTACAAATGTGATGAGGACCACTTCCAAGAGGTACCTAGAACTACAGGCTGGAGCAAAGAGGGGCAGACCTGACTTGGCTGGGAAATCAGGGGAGGCTTCCTTGAGGAAATGTCCTTTAAACTGACAGCTGAAAGAGAAATGAGTTGGCTGCACAGAGGGCTAGCCAGGAAAAGGTCCTGCAAAGGCCCCATAGCAGACAAGGCACGGTGTGCTCCCAGAATCTAGAGAAAGCTGACTCAGCTCCATCCAGAGAGTGAAGATGGTGGAGCCAGATGGGGCTGGACCAGTGCCCAGGGCCGTAATCATGCACAGCATTGTAGGTGATGTGCTAGATTAGAGACTGTATGCTAAGGGTGGTGGGAAGCCAGTGTTGGACTTTGGATAGAGGAGAGCTATGATTAAAAATGACTTGTTAGTAGGTCTCTTGGTTTCCAGAATAGAGAACAGGTTGGAGGGGGACAAGCATGGTTGCAGGGGGGCCCATTAGGAGGCGCCATAATGTTTCAGGGGAGGATGGATGGCGGTCTGGACTGAGGTGGGGGCCAGGGTACAGAGAAAAGTGGAAGGATTTTTGATATCCTTGAGAGTTGGAAGACTGATTAGATGTGGTTAGTGAAAGAAAAAGTCCAGGATGATGATCAGATTTGGGCTTAAAAAACAAAACAAAACAAAACAAAACAAAACAGCAAGGCAGTGGTGCCTTTACCAAGAACCCCAGAGGAGAAACGGTTTGTGGAAGTAAATGATGAGCTCAGTTTGGGACATGTTCAGTGTGAGGTATAAATGAGTCAAACAAGTAGAGAGGTTGAGCAGGTGCTCCATATACATGGAGAAGTCAGGGAATCATTCACATGAACTCAATGCCAAATCAACTTCTTCTGAGAGGTTGGGCCTGAATTATGTGGAGAATTGTCAACCATTCACCTTCTTCCATGTGGGGAAGGAAGAGTCACCTGTGTGGGCCATCTTGATCTTTGTGTTCATTTTCTGCTCACATGGTTTCCCATTTAGTGATAGGAGTGAGCATCTGAAATTTTGGTATTCTTGAAATAAAACTTCTTTCCTTTGTGGATTCTGAAAAACACAATGAACAAACAACCCAGTGAGGACCATTAAGGGACTGAAGGGAAGAACTAATGCTCTAAAATGGCAGTTGGTTCTGCGATGATGGTTTTCTTCTCCATCACCAGGAGGCCTCATACATTCCGAGTGGTGGGATTTCTCATTCTACTGGTAAAGCACTGTTAAGGCCAACCACTAAATGAAAAATAAGATAAACCCCCTGAAGATTAAATGTACCCGAATTGTGTTTTAGTTTCTACAAAGTGAGGGTATTGAAGTACTACTATGTTTCAAATCTTGCCCTCTTCAACAGGCTCATGGCCATCCCAAATCACCAAATTGAGTTTTTTGTAAATATTTCTATTTTGAACCTACCAGCTTATTTATGTGAACCTAACTACAAACAAACACAAAAATGCGCCCTGAGTTCAAAAGTATAAACTCAAACACAACTGATCACTTGGAAGAATCATGAACATTTTGTTAGCATCTCCCAAAGAAGGAAGCAACTGCACAAGAGAAAACAAACCATAAAGCTGAGTGTTAAATTACCATCAAGCACTCCATCTACAAATTTGTGATTGAATGTGGTTATATCCACGTTCTAATACAGTATGTGCTCTTAACAGGGACTGTTTAAATGAAGTCACTGAATATCCTGTCCATTCTACCTCCTAAGCATCTTGAATTCTTTCCCTCTACCTCCCATCTACACCCATCACCCCTGCTTTACTTTAGGCTATCCCCATCTCTCTCTCGGGAATAAAGTTTCTGTAACCGGACTGAGCTGGGTGGGCACTGGTTAGCAGAAAGATCCCTGTCCTACTGAGGTCTTGGTGACCTCAGGCTTGCCTTTCTACTTCTTCACGATTCTGATTCTTTTTTAAGACCCATGAAGACGAGTATTATGGTCTTTTTTTAAAAAAAATAAATTTATTTATTTTATTTATTTGTTTTTGGCTGCTTGGTTTCTTCGTTGCTGTGCGCGGCTTTCTCTAGTTGCAGCAAGCGGGGGCTACTCTTCGGTGTGGTGCACGGGCTTCTCATTGCGGTGGCTTCTCTTGTTGCGAAGCACGGGCTCTAGGCGCGTGGGCTTCAGTAGTTGTGGCTCACGGGCTCTAAGGCACGTGGGCTCAGTAGTTGTGGCGCACGGGCTTAGTTGCTCCGTGGCATGTGGGATCTTCCCCGGCCAGGGCTCGAACTCATGTCCCCTGCATTGGCAGGCGGATTCTTAACCACTGCACCACCAGGGAAGCCCCTATGGTCACTTTTTAATACCTAAGACTCAGACAAAAGAACCACTGTGCCTACACGAAATAACTATAATACAGTTATACTACTGTATAACTATGAGCTTCAAAAGTGAAAGGCTATTTTTTTGTGTGTATTTCAGTTGAGCATTGAAATCTTATAAAACTATTTGGTGCTGATGGGGGAAAATAAATGCCACAGTGCCAGAGTTTGGAGTACCCATCTTTGCTCCCCTCTCATTATTTAGAGAACTTGTGGACAGAGGACAGACCCTAGAAAAACACTAAAATGCCATCCTGCAATCTTCCTCTTAAGCTCCCTGCAAGGAGACCATGCCCAATGCTCTCACACTGCTCTCTCTGCCCCACAAGGCATGTGCCCTTGGCTGCTTCATGCTCAGAATCTCTTTCTGTCTTCTCCTGGTCAAAACAACGGGAGAGGCCACAACAGTGAGAGGCCCGCGTACCGCAAAAAAAAAAAAACAACAAAAAACAAAACTCCTTGCCCTCAGGTATATGCACAATGAAAAGAATCAGATACATGAATTCATAGTATGATGTCTCATCTCCAAAGAAGGAATTCTGCAGGAGTAGAATTTCAGCTATCTCGAGCAGAGGGAAGGGAAACATTGCGAACCCAGGGTTTCCCTAATACCTCTAATCACAAATTAGTGATGTGATCACCAATCTGTCCTTGTTTAACAGTGTTCCTATGACAATCTCTGGGTTAGACACAATTCTACTCCCCAGCCCCTTGCCTGTAACAAATGCACATTCTGATTGGGGGGCAGAGAGTTTTCCCTCTGAATCAACTGTTTCTCCTAAAGAAATTGACTGAGTGGCATAGCTGATGAGTCAGAAAATGTAGCCTCTGCCCCCTGCAACACCATTTCCTAACTATGTAACCTCAGACAAGCCACTTAACCTCTCTGAGGATCAACTTCTTAAACTCACATCGGGCAATAATACCTCCCCTTCATCTTTACAATAGATTATCTTACAGAATAAGTAAGATAATAAATGTGAAGTTGGCCTTGAGATCTGTGAAATGTAAGGTTTTAGTACTGAAGGATGACAGCTTCCCTCACCCTGTCTGGTGATTTCAAACACATAATACAAGATCTTTTCATATTGTCGGCAATATGGAAGGAAACAGCTGCTTGTCCAAGCCAATTTTAGAAACCTGCGTTTTCGCAAAAGGAAGAGTCAACTTTCATCACAGCAACATCGCTGGCACAGGATGGGTGCTGCCAGAAAGCGATGTAGAGATGGCCCAGCAGGTGTCAGCAGAGAACCAACTTTTGGTACTAAGCAGGCTTATCAGGAATGAGGAGATGCAGGGGCCTGGGGAGCTGAAGGGGGGCTGGCAGGATTCTGCTGTTAAATCCAGAGCTGTCCCAATTCTGGAGGGGTGCAGGTGGACAGATTGGAATCACTGAGATGGGGGCAACCCTCTGGCTCGATCTACCTTGGATTGAGGATCTTCTCCCTTCAGAGAATTCCTTCCCGTTCCTGCCTCTTAGTCTGGGTCTGAATTCCTCTCCTGTTCTTAGAACCTGTGCTCTAACTTGGGGAACTTGTCTCAAAGGAAAGGAAGGCTTTGTTTGTTTAGATAAATATTGTTTTGGGAGTGCCTTTCTTCTCTCTCTGGCAACACCAGAGTTGTTTGGAATATATGATTTTCACCTACACCTGCTTCTCCTACCTTAACGTTCAACTCACTCACTAGAAATAAAACCCCAGCTATTCAGATTCAATAACTCAGGCAGCACATCCAGCTAATGTGCTAATACGTGACTAATACGTGGAGAGGGGGTGAGAACTGGTTCCAGCGACCGCATAGAAACCTGTTGAATGAAGTACTAAATCTCTTCCATGTTAAAGATGGTCTCTCATATTTTATTCTTATGAGGCCATGATTTCACTGCAAATATGTGTGAGTCTGTGTTACAATGTGCCATGTGGAAATGGGTTCTATGAGGTCTGAGGTCTTTCTTGGCTAGGTGTGGAGAGCAGACTTGGAGAGACAGAGATATAGCTTTTTGCAACGGGAGCAAACCCCAAACCGCCTGTCCTGCCCTTCTCCCTAGTCTCTAAGACCCCCAGTGATGGGTGTGTGCAAACATATTTGTGTGTGTGTGTGTGTGTGTGTGTGTAAGACAGGAAGAGGGAGAGAGAAGGTACATGTATGTGAAGTGGTATATCCTATTAATGGGGAAAAAGAAATATGTGAGAAAGTCTGTGAGGAGAAAGGGCAAATGGGATCAGACCCGAAAAGCTGTCTGCAGCTCTGAAGCCAGATCTGTTGGCAAGAGGTCAAGGGCAGGGCTATGGCCACATAAATAGATGGCCACCTGTAAGTCTGCCTCACCTGGGAAATGAGAAAAGGAAAAGCAATAAATCAAGGGACTATGGACCTTGCGGTCCTACCACATTGTTATTCGCCTTTCTTTCCCCCTATCAAAGCCTAATTATCTTCAAAAAACTCAGGAACTATATTTACTTCTGGAATAACTAAGGTCTCCAGGAAAAGGGAGTTGTGGCCTACTTAGAATAATCCAAGGTGTGTTTGTGTGTGTGTGTTTGTGTGTGTTCTCTAGAGTCCTAAACTAGTATCTAGCGTCACAAGGAAGAGAAGGCCCGCACCGACCGCTAAATGCGAGCCCTGGGCCCATCAGTCTGTAAATCTGCAGCTGGCAGAATGACAGGCAGAATATGCTCAGATTCCTACATTGCCGCAAACCTCTCATATCCTGATAGCTAGGTGAGCCTTCTCGTTCTGACCGTGAATATTTAATTATTTCCATCTCTTTCTTTGTTTGAATGAATATTTGAAATTAAAGGTGTGTGTTGGGGGAGGTGTATCTTGTACATTATTTTTTCCAGAGTCCAAAAGCAGAAAGCACATCTGGACAGGTTAAGCCCTTGAAGAGTTATGTTATGTGATAAGCAAAGCTCAACATTCACTCTCCTTGAGCTTTTATGCTCATTTGGTGTGTATCTGTGCTCCCAAGCATTGGTGATTTAAGGATGGAGACTCAGAAGACAGGACAACCGAAGGGTAATGAGACCCATCTCTCCCTTCGACGCATAAACCTCTGATTTAGAAGGGGAAGGTGTAAACATTAAAGACAGCCATCAGAATTGATCTGAAACCCCTGCTATTATGGTATCTCCCCATCTAGTGCGACCCCCCACCCAAAGCTGTTTAACCTTTCAGTACAAACGACTACCTCTGTTGCTCTATTGTCAACTGTAATTTGCCCGTGCAGCTATACAACCTCAGACAAAGTCGGCTTTTCATCTGAGCTTCCTCAAAGGACGGTGCAGCCACATTTAAGCTCAAGTTAATTCGGCTTAGTCAGGCCGTCTTCACTCCTGCTGGAGCCCGGAATCCGCGGCTACCAGGCCCCCGGAGCCCTCGCCTCTGCCCCCAGGGCCTCCCCCCATCTCCCCCCCAACCCTCCGCCCCGTCTCAATTGCTCTGGACCAGTTCATTTCGCCACAGCCCGGAGCCGCTCGGAAAGTAAAGATTAAAGGGGAAAGTCGCAGCTGTATATTTATATTTTCATTGCTAGAAGGGAATTGATTTCCGCGCATTTATTTTGGTAGTTGTAATACACAAGGGCGGATTTGCGTCACCCGAGCAACTTGTCGGTGGAGATAAAGTTGTACAAATATTGAAAGGGGAAGTGCTAGGAGTCATTATAGAGTTTTTCTCCGGAAGAAATAAGGATTTCTGCAGTATCCTAAAATACTAAGGGCGCTTCTATTTTGAGACCAATCTTGCAGGCACATCCGCTCATTTAGTCCGAGTTTGAGCCCATCAAAAAACAGGAGATGACCTGAACTCCGGCGAGTCCAGGGTTTCCTGCTGCTTTCTTGGTTCTGAGGGGTGGTGGGGGGAGTAAGGAGGAGGAGGGGATTCTGCGGACTCAAAAGGGGGAGAGGGGCCCGCAGAGCCGAAGCCCGGGCCTGGGAAGGAGTGTGGAGGGTAGGCAGGAGGTCGTTCCAAAGGTTTCCTTTTTCGCGTTTCCCTCCGGGAGCTCCGGGTGGGTCTGGGTGGCGCTGATGCGGTTGCAATGAAGCCGAGAGTCTCGGAGAGCAGAAGGGCGCACGGGGCAAGTTGCAATTTACAATCAAGCCGCGGGTTTTGCCGGGAGAAAGGAGCGGGAGGCGGGGCTAAGAGTCTGCGGGGGAAAACTCGCCTTCGGGCCTCGTCCTCACCCTTCCTGCCTCCTTCCCCGGGGCCTTGAAATGCTGCAGAGGCGGGTGGTGGATGCAGCTGGAAACCCGGAGAGCCCGCGTTCCGCGCAGCCTTTACCCTGCACCCACTCCCGAGGGTCGCGTCTTATTTGCCGGCCGGCTGCCGGGGGTGAGGCCTAAATATTAGCGCCTCTTTTCGAACTGTGAGTTTGTGCTTAGGACGCGGCTTCAATGTTTGCAGCGGAATTGGAAGTGACACCGGAAAAGAGAGAAAGAGAGGGCTTAAGGCCACCCTTACCACACTCGCGCTAGTGTTTTACCCTGAGGGCAGTGAAGTTATACTGAGGCCGCCCCCTCCCACAGGAGTCTCCCCAGAATCATCAGCCTTTTCCTGCAAGGCCTGCACTGGAGCCTTTCAAGGAGGGTCCAGCACCTCGAGTGGCTTTATGCTTGTCTACCCCTTGGCCTCTGGCTAGAAACAGAAGGACTGGTCGTCCTGCGTTTCTCTCACCCCAGGTGCCCTTCACCTCAGCAGATCACCTCCCTCTTTTCCATCTCTGGACATAACACCTCTGTCGCGGCTGAGGCTGCACGGAGCAGGGCAAGAAACCCCCTTAGTAAAAGA
Organism: Orcinus orca; assembly: GCF_937001465.1. Classification (NCBI taxonomy): domain Eukaryota; kingdom Metazoa; phylum Chordata; class Mammalia; order Artiodactyla; family Delphinidae; genus Orcinus; species Orcinus orca. Next base: position 14,113,731 of record NC_064559.1, on the reverse strand, counting down.
GGGGGGGAGAGACAGAGACAGACAGAAGCTGGTGGGGGGGGGCAGGGGGGCGGCGGTTGTTCTCAGTGCTGGCTGGTTACAAATGATTGATTAGTGATTGATACTTTCCAGGACAAAGTCAAAAGCTTAAAATGACAGCATCGGCAACCAGAGGCTAGAAACCAAATTCATTAGCCCAAATCCTGAACTCGAGATAGGCATGGCAAATTCAGTTGCCTTCCTGGGTTTCTTCGGCAAGCCCTGTAAATACTGAAGTGGGGAAGAAAAAAAAAAGCCACAGAAACTTTATTGCAACTATATTGAAAGTCTGGGGAGGAAAACGCCACAGAAGATGCTGTTCTGTTAGAAGATGCTTATTAGGACAATCGAAAACAAAAGATTTCTCTGTTTCATTATTATTATTTTATTTTCTTCCTGAAAATGTGCAAGAAGAGCTCATCTGGGTGGCCTGTGGTTTGTATGGGAGAGGGGTGGGGAAATCCACTCTGACTATAATTTAAAAGAGAACGAATTCTTAAAATAGAGATGTTGGTGTTGCAGAAAACCCCGCACTACACCCACTATGCGCTCTGAAGACCCGAAGTCCGAAGTGAAGACGTCGGTCACCACCGAAGCTTCTCCTGCGACCAGGCCCAGGGGGTTCCCTGGAGAAATAGTCACAGCATTGAAAGTAGTATTTAACCCCAAGGAAATCTACTCTTGTGGGCCCTTGCAAAACAATGGACCCCACGTGATCGGGGATGTGGCGGAGAAGGGAGGGTGACATTTCCTACAAGGTGCATTAAAGGAGGGGACGCGCGTGCCGGTCTCCCAGGTTTCGGACGGCTGCTTGTTTTGTTGTCTCCGAGGCTCAGGTTGGCTGCGTCCAAGAGAGACGTTCGGAGACATCCATCTTATTTTGTTTGAAAAGTTACTGGTTCAAGTTGTCAGTGTGTGACAGCTCGGAATACAGCTAATTTGCGACCGCCCCTCCTCTCTTCCCTGAGGATCTCCGAGGCAGGGAAGCGGACCCAGTGCCGCCGCATTCCCGCGCGAGAGCAGAGCAGGGCAGCGTGGGGGCGGGGACCCACGAAGGACGGAGCTTTGTAGAAGACACCGACTCTCGGGATAAAGGCCGACTGGAGAAAAATCTGGCCCGAGTGATGTAAACAGGAGGGAAACCTAGGGCGCCGCCAGAGTTCCACAAGGCGGGCCTTGCACCCGCGATAATCTGCGGGAGCACCAGCTTCCCTAGGCGAGAGCTCCAGGAGCGCTGTGACCAACTCTCCACGCCTGGTGCCGGTTCGGAGCTGCAGAAGTTAGTGGGAGTTAGAACTCCCTGGAGCAGCTGTTCGAAGTCCCCTACCCTTTGCAGAAGGACGCGCCCGACCAAGCACAGCCCACGCGCCAGCAGCAAACAGATTGGCGTGGCCGGGGCGTGGCCGAAGGGGCGGGCCACGCCCTCTTTCCCAGTTCCCCTCCACTTCCCACTCCTATTGGTCACCAGGATGGCCAATGAGCGCTCGGATCGAGGTCCTACCCTGGGTCTGACTCGAAAGCTCCTGCCAAAACTTTGGGAGTTTTTAGAGAGGAGTTTTTTTTTTTTCTTCTTATTACTTTTTTTTTCTTTTTAAACTAACGGACTATTATTGTTATTGTTTTAAATTTAGCTGTTAAGGCTTAGCTGTTTGAGTGTTTCTTTCGGTGCCCGGCGCCTGTCTCCCCGGCTTCCCTGGCGTTTGTGGAGCCGCGGCCCCCGCCCGCCTAGCGGCTCCAGCACCCCTCGCTCGCCTACAGCCCGCGGGGAGCGCGGGCGCCGCGCCGCCTTTAAAGTGAGGCCAGGGGCCGAGGCCGTGAGTGGCCGGTATCCGGCCCTCGCCTCCTCCCTCGGTGGCGCTAGGGCTCCCTGGCCTCCCTTCAGTTCGGACGGAGAAGAGTAAGCGGATCGTCCCCGGCTGGGCTGCCGCCTCCTCCTGGACTTAGCGCGCCCCTCCCCGCGCCCCTCCCCACCCACCGGGCCCGGCCAGGCCGCGGCGGCAGCTCCGTGCACCCCGCCAGAATGTTCGCCGCCGGGCTGGCTCCCTTCTACGCGTCCAACTTCAGCCTCTGGTCGGCCGCCTACTGTTCCTCCGCCGGCCCGGGCGGCTGCTCCTTCCCCCTGGACCCCGCTGCCGTCAAGAAACCCTCCTTCTGCATCGCGGACATCCTGCACGCCGGCGTTGGGGAGACAGGGGCGGCTCCGGAGGGTCTGGCGGGGGCCTCGGCCGCTGCCCTCACCGCACACTTGGGATCGGCTCACCCGCACGCCTCTTTCCAAGCTGCCACCAGATCCCCGCTTCGACCCACCCCGGTGGTGGCGCCCTCCGAAGTCCCGGCTGGCTTCCCTCCGCGGCTGTCCCCGCTCTCAGCCGCCTACCACCACCATCACCCACAACAGCCACCGCAGCAGCAGCAACCGCAGCAGCAGCAGCCTCCGCCTCCACCCCGGGCTGGAAGCTTGCAGCCCCCAGCCTCCGGGTCGCGGCTGGTCCCGAATCCCCACCATAGCGCTTCCGCCCCGGCCCCCTCCAGTAAGGACCTCAAATTTGGAATTGACCGCATTTTGTCTGCAGAATTTGACCCAAAAGTCAAGGAAGGCAACACACTGAGAGGTAGGTCTTGGGCGAGAGGCTGCAGGCCTCTGAACAGGGCACTGACGCACTCCCCGATCCTTGGGCCATTTGGGATTCCTTTGAGTGTTTTCACAATTAAGGACAAATCGGTAAAATGAGGGAGAAGAGAATGAGTTGTAAGGAGACTGTGAAACATTAGGTTTAAAACTCACCTGCTCTACATTTAAAAAAAAAAAGAGGAAGAAGAATCCAGAGATGCTTTAAAAACACATGCCACGGAATCAGTATTCATAAAAACGTTGGTGTAAATAATATTTGCTAAAATGACTATCATCTCTCTGTCTCTTTAATCACGTATCTACAAAGAGAACTACCTTATTTGGCAGGAAAAGCCCTTTTGGGAACACTTTCCCGTCCATTTGTCTGCTTTCTAGTGAAATTCCACCCAAGGAATATAGATGAACAATATTGACTCTAAACTCCCAAGAGAGCAGGGTGAGGGATCCTTTGGAGGGACAGTTTAGGTCTGTGGAATTCTTGGAAGGCACCTGAAAGTGACTTCGTTTAGGCCTCTTTACCTGAAGTCCTTCCTAGCTGTATGCGTGGACGTGCACCTGTGGGACACACAGGAACAGTTCGTGCAGTGCCCCTGGGCCACTGTCGGGAGAGAGGCGTCCCGGCGGCGCGGAGACAGAGGTCTCTCACCACTTCCCTTCAGGAAAACGGAACGGAGGGGTGGGGGAGGAGACGAACAAGTCCCAGAGAGTGTGAGTGTGGCTTTGCCGGAGGGGTAACAACTCTTCTTTTCCCTCGTCCCCAGATCTCACATCGCTGCTAACCGGCGGGCGGCCCGCGGGGATGCACCTCCCCGCTCTGCAGCCCTCCACCGGCCAGTTCTTCGCGTCTCTAGATCCCATTAACGAGGCTTCTGCCATCCTGAGTCCCTTAAGCTCGAACCCGAGAAATTCAGTTCAGCATCAGTTTCAAGACACCTTTCCAGGTACGGAAACCCTCCTGATCGACGGCCTAACGGGCAGGTCGACTGCCAAAACACTTAGGACTGGAGTATCACGTGGCCACCGAGGTGTAGCAATCCCGGAGTTGATGCGGGAGGCTACCACGTCCGGAGAGAAACCGAAAGATTTCTCAGTGAGCTAGCTCATTCTTCGGTCGGCTCCCGGGGTTAAGGGGTGGGGAGCCTGGGGAGGGAAGAAAGTGTGCGCGAGCGGGTGGGCTGGGGGGGGGGGTTCCCTAGTCTTTTCGCCCGAGAGGGTGCTTTGAAAATGCAGCAAGTGGTGGTGTTATTAACATACACTCATTTTGGAATGATCTTAAACATTTGCCGGAAGGTTCTGTCTTCACGATGGGCATGGATGCGAGTACACACACACACACACACACACACACACACACAGAGTGGAGAATCGAGGCTGTCATCTTTAGATCCTTTAGGCCGAGGCGCATTTTCGCCTGCTCTTAGCATGCCTGATGGCCATGCATTCGGTTTATGTCTTTACTTTGGAATTAATCGGTGAAACGCCGGGCTTCTCCACTCCAGACTCGCGTTAGGCCTTCGGCCTATGGTCTTAAGAGCCGTACATTTCCTTCTTAGAGAGGCCATTCTGTGTCTGCGTGAAGGGCTTTCAGAGCCGACTGTTAACGTAAAACAAGTTTAAGCATCACAGTGAGCCCCAGGCGTGCAGGCCGCGGATAGGGCACTAACTGAGTCCTCCTGTCTCTCTCTTGCTCCCGCATGGTGGCAGGTCCCTACGCTGTGCTCACGAAGGACACCATGCCGCAGACGTACAAGAGAAAGCGCTCGTGGTCACGGGCGGTCTTCTCCAACCTGCAGAGGAAAGGTCTGGAGAAAAGGTTTGAGATTCAGAAGTACGTGACCAAGCCAGACCGAAAGCAGCTGGCCGCGATGCTGGGTCTCACCGATGCCCAGGTAAGCCAGCTCTGGCCCCGACGCACAGCCCCCTTGACGGGCAGCAGCTCGCGGCCTAGCCCCAAGGCCCCCTCCGCCGGCCGACTCTCCTTTTGCAGTGGAAACACTAGATCTCGAATTTCAGGAGACTAGGTGGACTTCTCAATTTGAGCTAGGAGAGAGGAAGGGGGTGGGGGAGAAGGACAGAAAGAATAGCCCATCCCCAAAGAGGTTTGTCAACAAGCGCTGCGTGTTTATTTTGGCCAACAAGCGAAAGCATGTTGCCGAGAAGGCAAAGAGGCAGCAGGAGATAATAATTATATACTCGACTGTAGCACAATTTGCTGTAGGAGGCAGTTTATTTCAGAAGAGATAAAACTCCAAAGTCAAGAGATTGTTGTTGTTTCTTCCCCCCTCCTGTCCTCCCTCCCTCATCCTCCTGCTGCTGCTGCTGGATTGTGAAATCCCCAGTTGTGAGGAAGTGAAAACATTATTTCAAACGGAATTACTTAGCCCCAGTAGGGCAAGAAGTCCGCTTGGAGCTGCCACAGTCAGTCCGATTTTCTAACGGCATAATGGGAGGGGGAAGGGAGGAAGAGAAAGAAAAAGAGATTTTCTTAGAACACCCAAGAGCATTTCACCAGGTTCTGCCTAGTTGAGTTTCTTCTTTTTCCACGACAAATCTTCAAATAGCAAATCTATTGTGCCTGAATTCAATATGTTTTCTTTTCTCAAGTTCAAGGCCTGTTTTGTTTTTTTTTTTTTTTTTAAGTTTTGAAAATAGAAGAGTCACCGTTCTCGAACACCTCACCACAATGGCCCTTGCTCCCTGGGTGCTTCTGTCCTCCATCACACAACTCCCCTCCCCAGCACACACACTGGAAGAGCCCAGCCGTTTTCCACCAGCTGTGGATGTTATTTTTAAAAGGGAAGCTGGAACTTGTGTGAACGCATTGGGACCCCCAGGGGATTGTATATTTATATAGATTCTCCGCCCCATCCCTACCCCCTTCCTCCACTTTGCACAGGTTTAATTCCAGTGTTCTCTGAGCCCACAGAAGGATTAGTCTATCCCGGGCAGGAGCAGGGTCCTTATCAGCTTCTGAGTACACACATGCCAAGGAAATGCTCTCTTATAGAAAGTCCATTGGTGCCCCACCCCACTGGGATTAACTCTTTGAACCCCCTTCCCCCTTTGTTTTCCACGGTTGCTCCTTAAAAAGAATTGTTTTTGTAGGGACTTGCCTTGGGTAGTGGCAGTAGAGGAGGGGCCCAACTTAGCAGGGATTCTTAACATTGGGTCACCAAACCCTTGAAACTGTGTGCAAAATCTTGGGTATATGTGCATTTTCCTGGGTCAGGGGTCCATAATTGTAATCAGATTCGTGGGAGGGGGGTTCCTGGCTCAAGTGTGGTCAAGAAGCATCGACGTAGAGCATTGATCCTCCCTAGTTTGAGGGCAAGGTGCAGGGATCTGCCTTTCCAACAGGCATCCAGGTCACTCCAGGCTAGCGGTCGGAGGGCCACATTTTGAGAAACAGTCCTAGTTGCTTCCCTAGGCGAGGATCTCTGGTGATCCTCGTGGTTTCCCTGGGCTGCCTCTCGTTCCCTGCTTCTAGCACAGTACCTGGCCTGTGGTAGAGGTGCTGGGGACAACTGGCGACGCTTTCCCGCCTTTGGGAGTGCCCCAGGGTGCGCGCAAGTCCAATAGGAGCGAGCCTGCGTCTCACCTCCTTGTCCCTACTTGTCTCCCGGTGCGGCGCGGCGCAGGTGAAGGTGTGGTTCCAGAACCGGCGGATGAAGTGGCGACACTCCAAGGAGGCCCAGGCCCAGAAGGACAAAGACAAGGAGGCTGGCGAGAAACCGTCGGGCGGAGCCCCGGCTGGCGACGGCGAGCCGGAGCTGAGCCCCAGCCGCTCGGAGGGCGAGGCTGAGAGCGAGAGTAGCGACTCCGAGTCTCTGGACATGGCCCCCAGCGACACGGAGCGGACTGAAGGGGCCGAGCGGTCTCTGCACCAAACGACGGTCATCAAGGCCTCGGCCGCCGGCGCCCTCCTCGCCGCCAGCAGCGGAGGCAGTGGCGGGAGCGGCGGCGGCGGCGGTTTTAACTTCGGCGTTCTCAGTAGCGGCAGCACCGGCGGCGCCGGGAGCTCCGGCGGCCACAGCAGCGGCAGCGGCGCCTCGGAGCTGCTCCCTGCGCTCCAGCCAGCCCTTGGCAGCGCCCCCAAAAGCCCCGAGCCCGCCCCGGCGCCGCTCGGCGGCCTCTAGACTGGACGAGGTTGGAGGAGACGCGGGGCCCTGCGTGCAGGCTCCCAGCCTTCCAGTGTGGGCTGGATTCTGTGCCTACTTTCCAGTGGCGGCGGGAGTCCCAGCTTGCGCATCGCTGTCCGGGCCGGTGCAGCCCACCCCGCCCAGAGCCGAGGGGAGTCGGAGTGCCTCTCGCCAGGCTCCCAGCGCCCGCCGAGCACTTTTGCCTGGATACAAGCAGCTCGCACTGTGAAGCGTTGGACTAAACAGTCCTCCCCGCATTAGGGGTCGTGGCGGAAAGACGATGCACTTAGGATGCCACAGACTTGTAAATAAAATGTTTACTATGGTTTGTAAAGGCCGTTTGTCTTGCTGGGGCGATGCAGTCGTTAGGGTCTGGAATCTCCGACCCGGACCTTAGCCCCGGGACACTGCAGGTCCCAGCAGCTGGAGGTGGGGGACTAGAATTTCGGGGGGACATGCTGCAACCTCAGAGCCACCTTGCTGCAGAGATCGGCGCCGGGGCTTAGGGGTTCCACCAGTTCAGAGGTCTCGTAGGCCTCGCTAACCACCACTGATCCGGCGATCGCAACGCTGAGTGTGGCCTGAGAGCTCAGTCGGCCATAGAATCTGTCAGGCCTGTCGGGCAGATGGCTCCCCCAGCTGGAGTCAGGACGCGAGGAGTGTGCGCACCAGCCTTCCGCAGCTCCAGCTTAAGCAGAGTTGAGTGGAGAAGACAGTGGTGCGGGACAGGGTCAGCCTAGCGACAGCTGGTACTAGAGAGGCAATTCCAGCGCAAACTGCCCCTTGCTTGGGGATGGAGTAGGGGACGCAGCAGGTTTGTAGTGTGTAGAGAAAAGGGTAGACGGAATAGACAGGTCACAGGAGTTAGGTCTGGAAGCCTGAGGCTGAGATAGCTTGAAAGCTGCTAAAACATTTGCAGGGCAGGATGGTGATCTTTTCAAGGTCCCCTCCCTTGTCCAAGGTTGAGGAGGAGCCCAAACCAGAACTCGGAGTTCCTGGCTCCCATTTGGCCAGTGAAGGATCTGCTAAACCGCACACCATCTGCCCCCCATCGGCGTGTACACAGACACACAGACACAGACACACACACACACACACACACACACACACGATCTTCCTTTGCAATTGGGCCGCTACAGGTGTCCAGTTGAAGTCTTACCCCACCCCAAGCTGGGGTGAGATGAAAGGCAGTTTCCCCATCACACTGCAACTGGAATATAGCACATCTGTTTTGTCTCCATGTTGCTACTGGGATGGACCATTCAATTCTTTTCTCTTTTTTTGAAATCTTGAAGCGTCAAATCTCTCTCCGAAGACACCCATGCCCCCTCCCCTGGAAACCACGAAATGTTCGGAGTTGGTAAAAACTGATTTCAGGAGATTTTAGAACAAATAGACATGGTGGACGAACCTGATCATCCTGGGTCTATCTGACACTGAGCTGGGGCAAAGCCACAGGCCTCTTACAGGCCCGTCATCCATTATGGGAAGCAGGTTGTCACATGGAACCCGTTAGGGAGAGAGAGTGTTGCTCCTGTGTAGATACTGAGGCCAGCAAGCCTAGGACCCACTCCAGACCCCTGGCCTTATCCAGAAGGCTCCTAGCAGCTCCCTGGTCTAGCTTAGCTGTTTCCCCATTTTGACCCATTCGCTTGAGCACAGAGACCTCTTTTCTAGACGTCTGCGTCCAAGGGCAGAGTAGAGGTCTCAGATTTAGTCTCCTTTGGCCTGGCTCAGCTGGTCACCTGGGCAAGCCCCAGAGTGCAGCCCAGGGATGCAAGGCTGACTATTGCCTGCTGAAGTGAGCCACTCAACCCCCCCAATGGAGCTGAACCCCTAGAGAAACGTGCACAGGGGGGAGGGGAACCACCGGGGTGGTCTGGCCTAGGAAAGATGAGAAAGGTAAAGTGCCCCAGAAGGACCTCAAGTTAAATGGGGACACCAGCCAGCTGTTATCCCTAAATGGAGCATATGTTTTGGGGTGATTGCAGTCTCCACACTTGCTGTGAGTCCCAGCCCTGGGTTAGGATGACTCCTCTACACCACAGGCTTTGCTACCTGAACTGTAGGAGTCTCTCTGTACCTTTATTTTGCCTTCACTTCCGAAATTCATTTCCTCCCACTACAGAAATCCTGAAATCCTGAAACCAGGACATCCCAGGAACATCGAATTTTGAGGCACTTAAATTCAGTTCTGGCTGGGAAGGCAAGCTGAGGAGGGGGTCGTGCTTTCTGCGCATCGCAGCTACCCCTCCTCACGAGGCCCACGAGGAGCTCAAGATCCCACACCCGCGCTGCATTTTCCTGTCTGGGTCCTGGGCTTTTGAAACTGAAGGAGAACTTTTCACTCAGGGACTTCAGGCATGTGATCTCAGGTAGAATTCGCCCTTACCCCAGTCAGGTTTCGCCAGACTACAGGGCACGGTGGAGCTGAAGGGCTGGGAATGAAATGGGCCATCGGGAGTCAGGATGCTCCTGGGCGGGGGTGGGGGTGGGGTCGTCACAGGAGGCGCCCCTTCCTCAGCCACCACGGTGGTCTGTCGTTCCTGAATATTTTCCCCGTGAAACATTAGCGGGTCTGTACCCTGGGCTGTGGAGTTCTTCCAGATTTTCATCAGGAACGGAGTATAATAAGCCCGGGAGAAGTTTAAAGTTCATTTTGAAGGAAAGCTGCCGGGTCGGAGGGTCTGTCTAGGCGGGATGGAAGCAGCATTTCGGGCCAGGCCGCGTCATCCCCGGGACTGCTCGCTCGGCCCCGTGTACGGGGATTTTCCCGAGGGCGCTCGATGCTAGCAAGAGTGGCCAGGGAAGCTAGAAATTCTTGAACTAAGACCGAGATTTCGCAGGCACGGAAGAAAAGGCAGAGCGCGCCAGGTCCGCGGACCCCAGACCGGCCCTGGCCCGCAGAGCTGGGGCTTGGAGGAGGCGGGTTCGCCCGGGCCCAGGGCCCCAGAGAAGAGCAGAGCCGAGCTCCCCGCCCTTACCCCCGCACCCCGCCCCAGGCTTCGCCCTTTGCTGAAAGCAGTAATAACTCTTTGCCCAGAGCAGGGCCCCACCTCGCCAGCCCCGGAGCCCTGGCGGCGCCAAGCCCTCCGAGCAAGGTTACCTCTGCGCAGCTCTGAGCGCGCAGAGGGCGGGCGAGCAGCGCGCGCCTCTCTGGGACTCGAGGGGGATCGGCTACGCCCCTCGGGTGCACGCACGCCACACACACACACAACTCTTACACACGTAGGTCAAATACAAATACACAGGCCCTCAGAGGCACACAGAAACGCAGACGCGGACGGGCTAGTTCAGCAAATAAAGTTCCACGTTCTCCTCCAGATGGCAAAGCAAAGTGAAGAGACTCACACCGCCTTCCTCTGCCAGTGTGGGTGCCTGGGGCGCTTGTCTCTAGAAAAGTTTTCTTGCGCCAAGATTCGCTGACTAAGCCACTGAAAGCAGGCACCGCATTCCCCTGCGCTTGTCTGCCTCAGCCGAGGGTGGGCAGGGGCCGCGATGCCGGGACTTGTTGGGAGCGTGTAGCCGTCGCCGTCCTGTCCCCACTGAGGCTAAAACTGTCCGATCCTGTGGCACTTCAAGGAGAGGTCTTGCCTCTAACGGAGGCTGTGGCCCTCATACCCTCCAATGGAGATCATCCCTTGTCTCCACCCGCCCCCCCCTCCAGCTAGGATTCGCTCGTATGGTGGAGGTGGGGGGCAGTTGCTCAGACTCCAGTTGTCACAGATCCTTCCAAACTTCAGAGGGAACGAGCGGCTCTGGGATCTTTTTGTGGCCGCTCCCTCTAACTAGGGTCTGAAGTGGGGTGTGGGCAAGTGTTCTAGTTTGCGGCCAGCTTGGCGCAGGTGAGCTCTGAGTGCCGGACCTACTTGGTCCCTCCTGCTCTAGGTACCAGAAGCCGACATACCGGGAAGGTGACCTCGGGTTCTCCCGTAGCCACAGCCTCCGGGAGCTTTGGGGTGCGCTGCAGCAGGGGATGTTCTGCGGGCGTTTTAGACTTGAGCTTTAACCTATTCCCGGATCTGACCCCACCAAAGTCCTCAAGCAGTGGCGGACTTTAAACAGACTGGGAGTGCAGGATGCGCCAGGCGCAGATCTGGAGCCAGAAATGAGAAGTCAGAGGCTGAGGTCGACACACCCTCCTCCGGTTTGCGCGCCCTAGTCTTCCCTCCACCTTCGTCCTTATTTAAGAAGGAAATGCTGGTAGAAGGACTGAGAGCTCAGACCTCCCCGTGCGACGCGGTGATACTACTTTAAAGATGCTCGAGAGGGCCCTAAAGGCTCAGGGCCCTCAAAACCCCCCCCCTTTAGCCTGGGGTAGGGGTAAGGGGGTTGCACACACTGTGGTCTTTGTGAAGATGCAACTGCTGGGTTTTAAGGAGGACTTTAACGGCAGGTGTTCAAGCTGGGGGTGATACACCCCGATTTACTGTGCTTATGTCTGGCTCACAGCCTCACCTTTGAGGTTGTGATGGGATTGGCCGGCGTCCCAAAAACGAACGATCCTCCTTCTCCGCGGCTTCTCACACACACGGATATTAGAACCTGCAGCGCGCACCCCTGCAGCGGTGCCCTTTGGGAATCCCAACTACTTACATGGGATGTACTTTCTAAGATATCAGTCCACCCGGGTTCTAACGGAGCACAGGCTCTGCCCAGACCGGCTGGGGGGGCCTCTGAGCTTGGAAAATCCCAAGGTCCCTGGGTTCCTTAGCTGCCTTGCCCTCACTCACTTTAGGAATGAAGATTAAATGTCCCCGCAGGTATGATTACTTCATTTTAAAGGATGAGGCAACGGAGGCCGGGAGTCTTGACGTTTGCCCAAGATCCTCTAGAGAGTGAGTGCCAGGACTCGGATGGGCCATGGGGTTAGTGTCTCTGAGGTGCCAAAGAAGGAGGGGGATCCTCGAGGAATCGCAGGCCTGGGCTTCCCCCGGGGTTGACGCACCTGCCCTTCAGCCTGCGCCCTTTCCGTACAGGTTTAGCTTTGCTAATAGTGTCTAGGGCCCGGGCCACACCCTGCTCACAGGAGTCTGCGACATCCTTGGTGCTCTTCCGTTTTCGTCGGTCGTTGCTGATAGTTGGGATTCTGGGCAGGACGCGGGGTGCGAGGCCTGACGGCGCCTGCCCCCGCAGCCGCCACGCCAGCTCCTCTCCTCCCTGCCCTTGGACTGGCCCCAGCCGCGGTAGATACTGAGCATCCTTCTTTTGTGCAATCCACAGATCAAGAACAGCGGCTACATCACCTGGCGCACGCTCAGAGCTCGCGTCTTCGGTGACCCCAACGACTCTTTCTGGGGAGCGGGTATGGGAAGAGGCCGGCGGGTGGAGCGCGGAAGCCTGATCCCAAGCCGGAATAGGGGAACCCAAGCTAGCCCAAGAAGCATTCATTCATTCACCAATTACCGCGAGACCTTGGAAAATTTATCTAATCAATTGGCTTCAGTGTCCTCATCTGTATAGTAGGAAATAATCAAAGTTACCTAACTTATAAATTGCTGAGGGTTAATTGCGTTATTAAACGTGAAATGAGAATAGTGGGTGGCATACAATCAGTGCTGTCGGCTTAGATGTTATGAAATTCATTCATTCGTTTATTCACTGCAGTATTTGAGGTGCTTATTAGTATTTGCACAGTTGGAAAAAAATGCATGACAATCCTTACTCTCCAGGAAATTAAATCCATACATGGAGGCTCTTTAATGTGTGCAGTCACAGTGTCCCCCTGGAGTGGGGCGCGGGGTGGGGGGAGAAAAGCCTTTAAGGAGTATCCTAGAGTGCTTGGACCTGCTTCTGGAAGACAGCAGGGGTTGCCTCGCAGACCCAGACTCCAGGAGATACCCATTTGCACTTCTTCCTCTTGGTACTCCTGGCACTGTCCTCTGTGCCCACAGTAGGTGCTCAGTGCAGTGCTTGTGGGTGTGGTTGGGAGTTTTCCTTGGGAGTTGGAAGGGGACGAAGCTAGAATTTTCTGACACTTTGGCTCTGAGGGAAGCTTAACCAAGTGTCAGGGGTCCAAGGAGGGAAAAGTATGTGCCCGCTGCTGAGATCATGTCAGGACACATAGCACTTCAGGAGTTTTATTAAGTTCTTAATTAATCGCGTAGGGGGGGGGTGTTCAAAACGGAAATACGATATCAACTGCCCCTTTAAGTGGCGGAAGTCACCCTCTGCGCGCGGTTGGAGAAATTCTAGCACCTAGCGCAGGGCTCGGCACAGGGAAAGCTACTCAGAAAATGTTTATTGAATAAACGAATAACACAATTACTGTGGCCCCTGTGGTAATTTAGAGTCTCAGTAGAGTCTCAGGAACAATAGGATCGCCTGGTTAGCACTGTAAACACAGGAGGAAGCTAAGAACGAAGTACAGAGCTACCGACTGGTGACCCTGGGAGAAGTGGACTTGGAAGCCACCAAGCATCTGACTGAGGATACCCAAGGGTCCCCGATACTAAGGCCATCACAGAGCAACGAGAAAACGAATTCACAAGCTGTGCTCAATACAACAGACGAAACGCTGTTCGCGCCAGTTCATCCTAGTGTTGAGTGTAGATGGGCACTGTTGGCCTCATCTTGTAAGCTGAATAACTCGTCCACAGTCACGTTGCTAGCGGTCGACAGAAGGACCAGGACTGAAGCCAAAAGCTTTCTGGGCTTTTTCCGGACCCCACTGCGGCCTGGCCGCGCGGGGCACTGGGGCTGCGGGAGCATCTCTGGGCGCAGGGAAGGGCAGTGCAGAGCCGGAAAGAAGGGGCGATGAGCCGGCTTCGGTGGGTCTGCATCTCGCCTTCTCCGCCTGCTGCGCAGCAGCGCCCGTTTGTTTTGCCGGTTCCGCAGTTACCCTCACCGCCCCCCCACCCGCAACTCGCCTCAGGTGATTTTCAGGTCAGTGAATTTCAGCCTCATTTTGCTTTATCAGGGCTGTTTATTTGTGTTTGTCGGAATCGGGGTGAAGAATGCACACCGCTTGGTTCCCAGCACGTGATGGGAGCTCAAGAAATCAGCGGATGACGAAATGAAGGAGCAAATGAACTAATGCATGAATAAGACTGCGTTATCTCGCGATCCCCGCAGGCAATGGTCGCTGCATCCGGCCATTTTCTGGATCCCTCTATGGAGAGAATCGCAGGCCGTGCACACCCTCCAAGGGAGTGCCCAGGAGGCTCAGCGCTGTGCGAGCTCCCCGCCACCCCCTCCCCCAGCGCGCAGACCCGGCTCGAAGCCTCAGGCTTTCGGGGGTCGCCTGACTCCGCCCCGTTCGCCACTCTTTTGGGTCTAGTGGAGGGTCCCGGGTCCTCTGTCTTCTCAGATCCTCAACCCGCCGGCCGAGCACCCAGTGCAAGGTCAGTGTGGGCCCTCGGGCTTCGACGTCGCCGCGGTTGGTCCAGACATCAGCACCGCGCGGGTGGGCAGCGCCCGGGAGATCATCCCTGTAAGGCTGCTTCGGGTCCTCCTCAGCGATCTAAGCCAGACCCCTTGTCCCCGCCTCCCGCAGAGTCCCCGCTGCTTGTGCTGACCTCTCTTGCGCTCCAAGAGAGGTCAGCACAAGCAGAGGTCAGCACAGGCAGCAAGAGGTTGTGGTTGAACAAATGGGGTGAAAAGCTAGAAAGGAAAGGAGTCAGATACACAGTTTAGACATTGAATGACGAGTGTGATTTAAACTTTCCTATTTACTTCGGTCTTCACTCTCCCTTCTCCTCCTCTCTTGCTTTGGGCATCCCATTTATTTTTGTTTTTCCCTCTTCCCTTCCTGCGCTCGGGTCTTCCGTTGCTTCTGAGATTGTTCAAGGTTCCACTCAGGTCTTGAAGAGGAGCTGGGCCACGCTGGCTCGGTTCTGGGGCGATCAAGGCGGACAACGTAAGAGGCAGGGTGTGTGACTTTAGAGGAGCGACCTGGCACTCCCAGAGGTGGTGGACTCCAGCCTTGTCTATGAACCAAAATGTACCGAAAGGCAGTGATTTACTTTATGATTTAAAAAAAAGGAATGGGCCCCTAAAAACAACATAAAAGACCCTCAAGGGCCCTTCCTCCCCAGAGGCATTGTTCAGGAGCCGAGGGCGATGTGTCTGTGACTCACGGGCCACCCGTAGCCTCCCTGTCATCCATCAACACACGCGCCCATGGTTTGAGCCCCGACTCCGTGCTGGGCGGGTTCTGGTTTAGGGATTGGCGGCGGCTCCGGCTGCAGCGATCTGAAGGCTCCCGGAAGTGTGTCCTCCGAACCAAAAGTTTCAGCAGCCGGAACCTTTCTTTCTCGTCTCTTTCCCACCTTTTTCGGTTTTCCTATCGCAGAAGAATGGTCGTAGGGAGACCCATCCTGCTTCCCGAATCCTCTTCCACGATGCCTGACAGTCAATTTGCTCAGCAACCTGGAGGCAGTTCAGTATCCCCTCTACTTACGTTAGGGGAACATACCTGACACAGAGCAGGGTCACAGTGATCCTGGTAAACAGATTCCCGCGCAAGAAGCGGAAATTGTTATTAAACTGTCACCAGTACTACCATCATCACACCGCTAATCTCTCCTGGATGGGGACGCCCCTTTCTTCGCGGTTTGAAATCACCCACGGTGGGGGCATGCAAGTGAAAGTAGAGGAAACAGACACGATCCTCTTCCACTCTTTCAGCGGGAATTGAAAATCTTGTATCTCATTTAACCTTCACAGCAACACTGGGCGGGAAGACACTATTCTTCCACTCTTAATGAGTAAGACGTAGAGGTTGGGTAGTTTGATCCTGGTACCTACTCAGCTGGCAGGGGGCGTGGCCAAACCTCCGACTCAGAAACCCACAAGTTTCTTGCCACAATTCCTGAACTGGTGGGCTTCTGTGAGTCACTCTACAAAGAAAAAGTTCAAAGTTCAACGAAAAGCTTTGCTCTCTTTTTTGATGACCTCTTCGGATCATTCTATCAAATACCCACCTTAAATTGTGAGTGTAGATGCAACCACATAGAAATCTATTAAGAATCCAGTCGCTTCACCCCCAGGGAGAGCGCATTCCGGGTAGGGAGAGCGCATTCCGGGTAGGGAGAGCGCATTCCGGGTAGGGAGAGCGCATTCCGGGTAGGCAGAGGATGACCACCTCGGGAGGTGAGGGCCTACTACAAAAACACCTTTAAGCGACTGGTTGCCACGTGCACTGACTGTTCCCTCCACCTTCAGCTGGACAGAAGTGAGCGGTCTTGAACTCAAAGGCGCTTTCCCCTCCGCGCTCAGTTACCTCTTTCTCTTTCCATCCTCCCCTGGCCTCCCCCAGGCCTCGCCTCCTTCCCGCTCCGCTCCATCTCTCCACCGCGACCTCTTTGGCTGCGGAGAGGAGCTTCCTGCAGGCTGTGGCCGGACTCCTAGCGCTGCTGTGCTGCCCTTGCGGCGACGGAAGAGCGAGGCGACCCGGGCAGCCGCCGCCGCCGCTACCAGCAGCGCTCTGTCGCCCGTCTCAGCCACCCGGGCCCGAACGAGGGGCCCGGCGCCGGGAGGCGGCGGGAGGCGGGCGGACCCCGGCTTCGGAGCTCAGCGCCGGGCGGGGCGGGAAATTTATGGTCTGTGTACACTTTTTGGCTCCAGAGGCCCGCGCACCAGCAGCATGGTGCCACACGAGCCGAGGCCGCGAACTGGGGCCGCAGGCGCCCGGCCGTGTATGGTGCCCACGAGTCTCTCCTTCCTGCACGCTAAGCCCATAAACATCCCTGGAGGGAGCGGCTGAAAACGAAAGTCCGGGCGGGAGGTGGGCTCAAACCTAGGAAACCTATTCAGAGGCGCATCTATACTGGAGGTTGGGAATCGCGCCCTGGGTGCGGGTGGGATTGTAAGCCCAGTGTAGGGCTGAATGGTCCGCAGTGCGAACAGGTCACCGGTTCCATGTGTCGCTTACGCCCGGCGTCACGTCGAGGCCTAGACTCAGTCTTCGGCCCTTCCACCGGTGACAGATAAAAGGGCCCATCAAAAAGCCAGATTGTAGAGACACAGACGTAGAGAACAAATATATGGACACCAAGGGGGGAAGGGGGGGTGGGTGGGATGAACTGGGAGATTGGGATTGATATATATACACTATGTATAAAATAGATAAGTAATGAGAACCTACTGTATACCACAGGGAACTCTACTCAGTGCTCTGTGGTGACCTAAACGGGAAGGAAATCCCCAAAACAGGTGATAAATGTATACGTAGAGCTGATTCACTTTGCTGAACAGCAGAAACTAACACAACATTGTAAAGCAACTATACTCCAATAAAAATTAATTATATTAAAAAAAGCCAGATTGAATGAGAACTGGGTCCTGGGGTGTCGGTGGAGGCTAAGATGGTCCGCAACCGGCTGGGCAGGAAGGCCAACGCGGGGGCGACTAGGTAGAGGTCTGAGCGCTCACACTTCATTGCTGCCTGCTTAGCACCAAATGTGTCCACAGTTTCCCAGGCCAGGCCATACCGGCGCACAGGAACTGTGAACACTGAGGCCAGAGCAAGGCAGGTCCTTTTATTCGTGTTGTCACCTGGACTGGTGCCTTGCAGTGTAACCACATAACCAAGCCCCTGTAAGGACAGTTTAGCTTAACACAGTTTAACCAATAATACTGGGCACAGCTTTACAACTGACACATAGTAAATTGTTGCGTGCTTCTGCGTCAGGCACTGTTCTAAAAACTTCAGGGTGGCAGAGTCCATAAATACCGGCCATCTAGCAATTACCCGTGGGGCGTGTTAATTGCAGTAGTAATTGTGAGTCTCTCTGACACCGGCTTCTCTCCACCCTCTGCTTTCTTTTGATTTACTGTTGGGCCCGGGTCTGTGTACCTGGAAACTCTCCGAGACCCCAGGCTTGGTTAAAACGCAGGCTCCGGGATGCAGAAGGCCACTTAGGCAGGAGTGCCTTGCTGTTACAGCGTCTCTCCAAGGACACCTAATTCTTCTTGTCAGTGGTTCTTTACTTTGCGTGGGGAAAGTGAAGAGGCGCACCTCCGGAACTTTAGCACCTTGAATTGGGTGCGTCCTGGGAGAGGGATGTGGCCTTGACAAAGATGGCCATTTATTGGAAAATAGGTGAAGAGGCAGGAGTAAGAGGGGGAGGGTGGAGTATGAAAGAACAGAGTGAAAAAAGAGAAACGGGAAATAGGAGGGAGAAGATGGCAACCAACAAAATAAGTGGGATTCTGAAGCATTTCTCACATTTTTTTTTTTAAAGGGGTGGGCGGGGTTGACACAACTGGTTTGGGGCTGGGCCATAAATTAATAGATTTATTCCTCAATCAGGAGAAAGCCATTACGATTTTCTTGGCTTCGTCTGTGGGAAAATAATTTCTTTGATTGAGTTGCCCCAGAAGACCCTCTGAAGTCCTCTCCTCCCCGCCTGGAACAGCCTCCTCTTTCCTGCCCGCCGGAAGGAGGGGAGAAGGGGAGACTCCAGGGAGAAGAGGCCTTTCCATCTTTTCCAGCATCTTGAATTTCACTTTCTGCGTTTCTTTCTACTTCTTGATTTGATCCTCACTGCCTTGGAGACTTGGAAGCTCGGAGGGAAAATTCTCCTGCAGCAAGCCCGCCACCGTCTCTGCTCTCCTTCCCTTAGGTCCTCTGTGTTGATCCAGACTGGGCCCTTGGTCTCTTGCCTGCCTGCTCTAGCACACTGAGGACTTTGGGTCTATGAGCAAGAGAAACCAACTATGGGGGCAGGGATGAGGCAAAAGTCTCCCTCAAAGGGAGGGAGGAGCCCCAGAGTAGGGTGGATGAAGCATTGTTCCTCCCGAACAGGGAGGAGCTGAGCTCTTCTTGTCAGTCCTTTAAGACTCCACGTGTGGTCCCAGGATCCTTAAGGGTCTCTGAGACCTTTTCAGAGAACTCCTGAGGTCAAAACTATTTTCACAATAAAAGGTTATTGACTTTTTTGCCAGTGTACAATGGAGTTTCCCAAAAGTCCCATTAGGCATGGTGACGTCATGGCTCTGATGGCCTGTGGAATGTGTTCATGTTCTAGTACTTTTCAAGATGTACTTCTAGCACACTTAGTTTAATATCTATACCTGTGCTGTGTGGTTATTTACATTCAAATTAATGTAAGTGAAATGAAATATTCATTTAAATATTTCAGCCTCACTGATTCATTGCCTCAGCCGTACCAGCCACACTTCCATTGTTCAATAGGCACATGTGGCCAGGGACTCTCACATTGGACAGTGCAGATAAAGAATATTTCCATCATCATAGGAAGTTATTGGACAGAACTAATCTACAGGTAAATATAAATACACACAAACACATGCCCTTTAGCATCCTCAGTTTTTAAGATGGTAAAGAAGATCTGAGGCCAATACTGTTTGAGATTCTTCCCTTACAGTATTTTCAAGGTCACACCTTTGACATAGGCGTTGGAACTAGAGAGGCTAAATTTCCGTCTGGACTCTGCACTCACTATCTTCATGATCTTGGTCCATTTTCTTAACTCTGAGCATCAATTCCTGCTTCTGTAAAAAGGGGGTAATAGTTCCTGATAATAGATGGTGGAGAGGCAGTCATGAAGAGCATAAACTGAATGGGCTTATAGCTCAGCCCAGCTCAGATGACTCTGGGTTAGTTTGAAAACTTCTCCATGGCTCAGTTTCCTTATCAGGAAATTGGAATAATAATAATAATAATATACCTTACCTATAGGGTTGTTGTGAGAATTGAATTAGATAAGTGAAAAGCACTCAAGAATGACTAACTGGCACATTGAAATTACTACTACTGGGGCTTCCCTGGTGGCGCAGTGGTTAAGAATCCATCTGCTAATGCAGGGAACACGGGTTCGAACCCTAGTCCGGGAAGATCTCACATGCTGCGGAGCAACTAAGCCCGTGCGCCACAACTACTGAGCCCACATGCTGCAACTACTGAAGCCCGCGCACCTAGAGCCCGTGCACCGCAACAAGAGAAGCCACCCCAATGAGAAGCCTGTGCACCACAGCGAAGAGTAGACCCCGCTCGCCACAGCTAGAGAAAGCCCGCGCAGCAGCAAAGACCCAACACAGCCAAAAATAAATAAATAAAATAAATTTAAAAAACCCCGAAATTACTACTACATGTGTGTTGGATGATATTATTATTATTATTACATATACAAAGTCCAAACCTTACTTGGTGACAATAAAAGTTAATTCTCCTCCCCTTTCAGTTACGCACACAGACACACAGACACACAAAATTGTGGTAAACTACACACAACATAATATTTATCATATTAACCATCTTTAAGTGTACAGTGCAATCGTGGTAAGATATCCAGTTTCCATAATTTTTTCATCTTTCAGAACTGAAATTCTATATCCATCAAAAAGAACTCCTTATCAGTAATATTTTATGCTGACTGTGAATTAGGCTCCAGGCTTTAGAATTTTAGTCGATGGTTTTGACTAAGTACTAACGATTCCAGTTAAGAAATCAATTAGTCATTTAAAATAGCTGAATTGGTTGGGAAAGGACAGCCAGAGTCCCCCAGATGTAATCAGTCTCCCTTGAATGTGCATTTTCCATTGATTCCTCTGTCTTTAACCCCTTGGATCCCAACAGCCCCCTCCTGACTAAGCACTGAATACAGCCTAGAGGTGAGGATGATGTGATGTTCCCCAAATGACTGCTCATCCTGGTTTTAGGGAGTTAATGATGGCTGGTGGGTTAAGTCACTGAATCTCTGAAATACTTTCCAGGAAGTATCTGAAAGCTTGATGTTACAATAGCAGATAAGAAAAATAAGCTCGAGATTAGTCTCTGTTTGCATCTCTAGGGCCTGGTGAAGGTTAACGATCATGAGAAGGACAAAAATCAGAATATTTCACGATCCTTTTGATAGAGTGGGCAGGAGGAGAGAAAACAATATTCCCTAAAATCACCGTAGTCACTGAAAAGAATTCAATGCTTCCTCTGGGTAGTGTTTATCTCTCTCCGAGGATTTAGTTTTCTGCACTTTTTTATTGAAAAAATAAAATTTTCAGTGTGGATTTTCAATCGAAAATGTTAGATAAATACAATAGCTACACTGTGTAGGACGCTTTCAGATGCAAGTAAAAAAGAGCTCAGCTTAAGCTAGCATAACCAATGGAGGAAATTTATTGCTTCCCATGTTTGAAAAAGTATAGTGGCAGAGTCAGTTTCATGCATGGTTTGATCAAGGCTCTTGTTCTGTTTTCTGTGGGTTTCTCATCTTCTCGCTGTATTCATTTCATGCTCAACCTGGCCTCTCTCCTGGTATCAAGGCCTCCCTCATAGCTGTACATACTATACTGTGTTGAATAAGAAACTGTCTGTAACCCAGAATTCCCAGAAAAAGGCCTGGTGGGGTTGGCTTAGTTCACACACTCCTTCTTGCTCTACTCATTATGGTCAGAGGAAGGGAACATCTGGTTGCATTTGCCTAGGTGGCTTCTTTAGTCCTGATCACGGGGACCCCTGAAAGCACATTGGGAGGGAGGATATTTGGAAAGGAGAACAGAGAATGGAAACTGAAGAGGCAATACAGGAATCCACTACTGTATGCATCTTCGTTTAGGGCACAGTTAAGTTGTCATCTTATTGTTCGTGATTAAGATCACTTCTTTTGTCGTATAAGCCGTGTGCTCTATGGGTGTAGAAGACAGTGCTCGGCCAAGCTGGAAGGGTATTCAATGGCAGACATCTTTCCAGCCTTGAGATGATGGCTCTTTTTTTCACATCTTTAACATTGTTCCCATGGTCAATGATTCCCATGTTGTGTTCTTATCTTATAGATGCTGTGACTTATCTAATTCATCTTGGATATTTGTTAAAATTCAGATTCTTACTGCTTGTCTGCTAGGTCTTGGATGCTAGGTCTTTTGCCTTGCTAGGTCTTGGATAAGGTGATGACTAGATATTTAACAAGGTATCTAGGTGATTCCTATTATCAGGCTAGTTTAAGAAGTAGTAAACTAAAATTGGTTATGCTTTTTCTCTTTGCATTGGCTGCTGGGAAGCTTAGCGGGCTAATTCCTGAAAAGTGTTCAGGGCTGTATGGTGTGAATTTTGCACACTAATATTAGTCTTGGCAGCATTTTTCTTTTATCCATGTTTTCTTTCTTTCTTTTCTCTTTTCTTTCTTTTCTCAGTGAACAGGATCTTATTGTACCCTATATTTTTTGATATTCTATCTTAAATTTGTTTTGAATGCAGTAGAATATATCAGATAGGATTCTGGCAGGAAACAGAAAACACACTCAGCAGATTTTTGAAGAGACTTTTTCAGCAGGGACTATTTACTGTGGAGTGGACAGGATTCAGGGAACCCACAAGAGATGTGGAGGATCTAGTAACAGCTGGGAAACCATTCTGATCCCAGGTCTAAGGACTGGGGAGGTGTACATATTTCCTAGAGCTACTGTCACAAATTACTACAAACTGAGTGACTTAAACAACAGAAATTTATTCTGTTACACTTCTAGAGACCAGACGTCTGAAATGAGTTTCCTTGGGCTAACGTCAAGGTGTTGGCAGGGCTGGTTCCTTCTGGAAGCGTGCGGGAGGAAAACCCATCCATTGCCTCTTTCAGCTTCTGGTGGCTGCTGGAGTTCCTTGGTTTGCATCTGTGTCACTCCAGTCTCTGCTTTTCTGGTCACACAGCTTTCCTTCTGCGTCAAATCTCCCTCTGCCTTCCTCTTATGAGCACACGTGTTGCCTTTAGTGCCCATCCAGATAATCTAGGAAAATCTCCCATTTCAAGATCCTTAATCACATCTGCAAAGTCCCTAATGCCATAGGAAGTAGCATTCACAGGTTCCAGGGATTAGAAACTAGTTATCTTCAGGGGCCATTATTCAGTCTCCCACACAAAGAATGGTGCTACTGGAGCCCAGAGCTGGCGAAGACAGCACACTCAGCTATGGCTGTAGGTAGAAGGCATGGCCACCTTCACAATATTGTCCCCTGTCCCTGGAGGGAACAGGAGGAAGAAATACTCTCACCTGTTTTCTCTCCGCCGCACCCCTGCCCTGACCTCCTGCTGCTGCATCCCATCAGCTAAGCGGGGAGATAAGGTTCATAGAAGTCAGCTCCTTGGGTACAGGGCAGGGCAGAGCAGAGAGAACGGGTCTGGAGAATAACCAGTCTGCAAGTGCACTGAAATACCAGCCCACCGCTGAGCTGCGGGCGGGATTGCGGTCCTGATCCCTGAGCTGTGTTTCTCAGAGGAGGGTCCCGTGCCAGAGTTAGCTGCTCAGACACATGCTCCAGCATTTCCATGGAAACCTTGAGTCCGGGCCCTTCCAGTTAAGCGGAGATGGCCTGAGAGATTTGAGGCCGAGTCTCAGTCCAGGGTTTGGGTTTCTCTTTGTTATCCCCAGTGCCCTAGTCTAAGGTAGCAAAAGGCTGTTGGGTTGACATTAAAGGGACTGAGCGGTAATAGGATTCCGGGAGTTCAGGAAACCACACTCTGAAATCAGCACCGGTCCTCTCTCTCCCTCAGGTTTCAGTCCCAGGAAATTATGCTGCCTATCTTGTCTGCAGGAACCCATGCTGTTCTGAAGACTGGCAGTGGAATTCTGATACCCTGCATACCGTAGCTGCCATCTCCATAGAGAAATTTAAAACCAAGCTTGGGTCAGCAAGAGGCTGGGGCCGGGCCTGGGTGATGGTGCAGGAGCCCTCGGGGCTGCAGCCATCTGTAGCACAGGTTCAAGCCACGCATTTCACAGCTTCTCTTTCCCTTTGCCACTTCCTAACAGGTACCCTCCTCCCTTCCTCTCCCAGGGTCCTCCTCTCAGCCAGGCCCACGGCCAGCAATGCTGCCCTTTTTTTCCTCCCCCACTGCTCCCCCCGCTGAGACTTGGGCAACCTTTCCTGGCACACTGGCTGAGATTGACATCAGGTGTTTTGGGAAGCTCCCATGTACAAATTCCCACCTTCTAATGATCGCCCTGATTTTTTTTTTATGGGCATTTGAAACTAAAGACAAAACCAGATGCTTCTTGAGGAGAAAAAAGCAAAACATGAAAAGAATCTCCCATATAACCCACTGCCCCCCAAATCCCAAGCCAATAAAATGAGTCTAACCAATAATTCAACCTCCCTGCCTCGTTCACTGGCAAAGCAGCTTGCAAAGCAGCACAGCAGGGAACGCTCATTGACAAGAAATTTATCATTAGTAATTTTATTAGGTTTAATGTAGCCAACAGGGGCTACTGATAGTTGCAGTATTCTTTTTCCTGAGGGATTCCCCCCCCCAAAAGGACAAATATTCTGTAGTACTGCCATTTAATTGTCTTTGTAATTTAGTGTAGGTTGGTTGAATGACAAACTTTTCAAAATGCCATCTCTGAGAAAGGATTCCACAGTTGGTAATCTATACAAATTTGCCACTTGTATCTTTCTTTTAAAAATTTCTCAGGGCTTAGAAGTGTAGCTACCATAATTATCGTAATAATCCTCTAAAGGAGACATCCATCCGTCATGGTTGAAGGCAATTTCTTTTGAGTAGGAACGTTTTAGAATGTCTTGTTTGGACAGAAAAGGGCATCCGTTAGTTGGTAATTTAAGCTAGTTACTTAGAGTCAGGCAATTAGGTTAATGAGACAGTTGGTCTTTTGAAGTAGAAGGGGAACAGGGATGAGCTCACCACTCCTCAAGAAGACATTAAATCAATTTGGTGTAAAAGGTAGAGGGGCATCATTCCCTCCTACAGTTTCAAGGGAAGATCATGCGCACACAGATTTAGCTCCAAGCATGGCAATCAGGTGGCGCGCCCCTAAGTCTCTCTGGCAACCACCATACGATAGAGGAAGAAACAACAGCTGCTCCAGCTATCACCGGGCAAGATGACAGGCCTGGATTAGGCCTTTTGTGGAGGCCAGCAACCCTTGAGGGAGCAGCACCCGGCCCTGACATGACAGGACCACGGACACATGGAATGCCCCCAAATGAAGCAGATGGAATTGCTGATAAATGAGTTGACATGGTAGAGGTCCCTATCCTGAGAGCCGGCTGGATTTACGGAGAGCCGCTCCACGGAGCGGCGATTTCAGGGCGGCCAGGCTGCCTTTAGATGTTAATCAGAGGCATTCATATGTTCTGTCATTCACCCTTCAAAGGAAGGTGTCAGATGTCTTGATGAAATACCTCTCCCGCTCACTCAGACATTGGGAATCAGCCACCCTGTTGATAAATGACTCAGGGCGAATCGATAGAGTGAGGGTCAGGCTTGGCTAGACCCATGGTCACAGGGCAGGAGTAATTATGTCATAATCAGCCTGTGGGGCAGAGCCCAGCCAAGGTCATGGTCCATGTTTGAAGGCAACATCTGGAATTGGGGTGGTTGGGGATTATAAAGGATGAGAGTACGGGGTTGGGGGGGGGGCGGTGAGGAACTCAAGAGGACTGAACTCTGATGGCAACCAGCCCTTGGCAAATCCTCTTACTGCAATAGTCCAGCAGCCACCACATAGAGCTGTTGGGATGTAAGTGGCATCAGAACTGCATAATGATATTATTGGTGCCTGCCAAGGATGAGTGGTTTAATCGTTTGGGAGTCTTCTGGCAGAACTGGGCTGAAGGGAAGGGTGTGCTCTATGGAGAGAAAATATTGGTGCTGTCATGTAGAAACAAGGTTGACTTGGAAGTCTACCACTGGGAGGGACCACTATTCTGAGACTGATTTTTCTGTTGCATCCCTCCTGCCACTGCCCCTGCCTCGGTGACCTTTCATGCCCTGCAGAAGAGCAGAATAGAGACACCATTAGGACCCTCTAGATTTGGGGAGATAGGATTCTTTGCTTCATGACGCCCTTAGCAGGGACAGGTGGGTGGAGACATAGGAAAATCCCTGCATTCAGGATGTTTCTACGGCACCTCCACAGAACATGTGTCTTCTTTTGTACGTCTCAGAATATGTGTGGCCAGAATGCAGAGGAAGGGGTGCAGAGTGGAGAGCTGGGTAGGGACTTTGCTGCACAGGCCAACCTCAGATCATTAGCAGGTGGGGAAGCCAACTTCACAGGGATGTAAGGTGCTTCCTCCAGTCGCTGGGCTCTGAGCTAGGAATTATGGGGACACCAGATGAGCAAGCCAGAACTGCTGTCTTGAGGAGATTTCCTCTGCCTATGACCTCTATGCCTGAGGAGGAACACATTTCCACCCTTTTCTGAGGCTTTTTGTCACAATGGTCTTACATGGTTGCTTCTAAAATCTTCTGCCCATGGACGCAAGTCCCGACTCAAAAGGAGGACACCCACAGGTTAGCGATGCTGTGCTTGAGTACTGACAGCTGGCTGTCCTGGGATAGGTGCCCTGCAAAGTGGGGGACTTACACCCAGCCACTCACGTTCTCTCTTATTTTCTTCTGTGATCAAAGGTCCTAAAGGCTTAAAAGGCTGGGCTGTGCCAAAGGACCAGCTGACATTATGTGTCACCCTGTGCTCTCCAAGACCTTTCTCTTTTGCTTCAAAGATTTTCCCCGCAACTTGCACAGGAAATTGTTTTTCCTTCTTTCTAATCAGCCCACATCCTTTTTCCTTTTTCCCCTTACATTTCAAACTAAGATGTACCTCTTCCAGGAAGTTTGCCCTGATTAATTCTGTCCGTCACCCTGGCATCTCTAGTGGCCTGTAAACAACATATAATTGATATACTTTAAGTATGAGGCTTTCCATCATTTCTGAATTTTGGTTTTGTGCTTTCCTGAGTTGGGGTTGTATTTTCACCTTTGCTACTGCTTATACAGTTTTGAGACCCGTACCCCAGGTGGTAGTAGCTTCCTCATGCTCTGATGATACATTCTGAATAATTTGCAGAGGAGGAAAATTGAAGGGGAGAACTAGTTTTTGATCGAGTACCTACTATGGGCCAGGTCTTTGTACCATAGCTAATTTAATCATAAGAAATAATCTACCTGAGGTAGATATTATTGTTTTCATTCTTCCAGTTAAGGAAATTGAATTTTGGGAGAAGTAGAGTAACCTCCCCAAACTCACACTATCTTTTGTGGTGAAGCTGGAATTGGTATCTGGGTTTGATCTCTCCAGCTTGGTGTATATGATGAAACATGATGATTTTCTCTATCTGATTACGAAAATATTGGGTTGGCCAGAAAAGTTCGTTTGGGTTTTTCTGTAAGATGTTACAGGAAACCCAAATGAACTTTTCTGGCCAACCCAATAATAATGAAATCAACCACTTCAAAGAGGAACTAGTCTAACAACACCTCTGGGATAATTTGGTATCTTCCTCACTAATTCTTAGATTATACTAATCCAGAATATTTGTAGATGGGCAAAAAAACTGTCTTGGACTATATTTCTCAGCACTGACCACTTTTTTTCTCCCTCGTCAATCATTTCCAACTTAAGTGTTCGGATGATTTGCCAGGTTCTCTAGGAAGACCTTTATGTGCTACTGAGACTTGGAGAGGTTTGGGAAAGGGTCCAATTAGGACTTTAAATCAGGAGTTAAGGTCCTGTGATTCAAAGGGTCAGAAATAGTGAAAGACTTGGGGGCTAGGATGTGATGGGGGAGGGGATCCCAAGTCTTAGGGGCAAGCCCACGGTCTCAGGATTTGCATTCAAGGCAGAAGAAAGAGATCGCTTAAGTCTCTAAGGTCAAAGAGGAGATTCTAGGAGGCGGGCAGCGGAGAGGGTAACACAGACATACATTTGCTCTCAGAGTTGGAGGGGAATGGTTTGACTTTTGCCCTGGGGTCTAGTGGTTGTGACAGGTCATGGAGCTCAGACTCCCTGGGGCAGGTCCTATTTTGCTGGCTTTTGCATTGGGATTCCTGAAAGTACCAGGTAGAGAAAGGAGGACTGGGTATAGGGCAGGGAGAAGGAGAGCAGGAAGGAGGCTGTGTGATATTTTCCTTCTCCTTTTTTTATTTGCTCCTCTTTTCCTTTACCCCACATGCCAGATAAAAAGCTGCAGCAGCAAGAAAAGAGAGTGCTTTTGAAGTGTCTAATATCCCAAAAGTGTATATTTCCCCACCAACATACACAATATACATATACAACCAAGTTCTCTGAAATTTCTAATTTTTTTTTCTAATTTGCCATATTGCTTTTTTTAAGGGAGGAATTCCCCTGTCCAATGAGTTGAAAGCCGGGAGACTTGAGTTCTAGACCCAGCTCTCCAGGTAGTATTGATACAGCTCTTCTCCCCTCTGGGTTTCAATTCTCCCACGTGTGAAATAAAGGGTTGGAGTAAAGGCTGTTTCACTCCTCCTCTGTTTACTTGGCTGTGTTATGGCCTCCATTCAATGTATTCAACAGATCCATGCCACCACCAGGCACTGCTTTTTCTGGGTTGGTTCATGTAGTGCTTCAATAATCAGAATAATTCAGCTTCGTCTAGTAGCACTTGCTTCACAGTTGAAGATAACTTTCTAGATATCCTGCCCGGATTATCTTGCCCATTCCCAGTTCTTGCACCATGTTTCCATGAACAAATTGTGTCATTTCTCTTGTGAACACCTTCCTCATGTCTTTGGTTCTTCCCAAACCAGGGAGATAAAGTATATATGTATGTATATATGTATGTACATATGCATTTATATGTATGTATGTATAGATGTATGTATGCATGTCTGCATGTATATGTATTCATTCATTCATGTTTTGCAGTTATGTTTTCCATCTCATGGCAGGAATGTCTGGGATTCTCATGTCTTCCCTGTCATTGGCTGTGAGGTCCTATTTTGCTGGCTTTTTCATTGGGATTCCTGAAAGTACCAGGGAGGAGCAGCTACCTCACTGGAGGAGCACAGCAGTGACCGCGTACCGGCATCTGCGTCAGGTGGCGGGGGGATGAAATGAACTGGACGTGGTGCTCAGAGCACAGCGGAGGAGACAGACGAGCAGACAGCGGGTTGTAACACAGTCAGTAGGTGCCACGGGAGTATACATAGTGAGCGTGCGCCCTGGGAACTCTGATGAGGGGCAGTGGAATCCGCGTGGGCCGTGCGAGAGCAGGCAGGACAGTGATGGCTTCAGGGTAGCGGCTTTGGCTCTGGGCCCCAGAGGACGCAGTCACTACTGACTGGGTAGATAACGTGGAGAAAGGTGTGTAGCTCACCTGAGAATTGTGATTAAAGCCCGGGGCTTAGAGTTCGGGTGTCTGTGTCATGATAGTAGGTGGGACAAAACTAGATCTGTATTATGAGCTTGTCTTATGTTCTGTCAAAAAGATCATCCTGTAATAAGACATCGTTCAGAGAACCAATATTCATTGAGCATGGAACAGCTGTATTTTCAGATCCCCTTGCCGGTCCCCAGCATCGTGTGAAGGAGGAGGGCTCCCAGGTGATGAAATGCCAGAGACCAGTTTGTCCGTTCTGGCTGGGCTACGACCTCCTGCCTGGCTTGGCTCTTCCGTAAGGCTTTGAGTCAGACTGTACTCAGCCCTGCCCCATCCTGGGCTGTCTACAGATGCTGCTTAGCGCGTCCACCCTTCCCTAGGAGGGGCAGGGGCAGGTATGTAGCTGCAGGCAGAGGTGGACAGGGCCCAGGAGGATCCTTGAGGGGCACTGGCAGTGCTAGAAACTGGGGCTGTGCAGTGGCTGGAGCAGGATCTCAGGCCTCGGGCCCCCAGGGTCACAGTGCTTGAGTCAACGGGACTCATAGGCACAGGCTTCAGACTTAGTTTCGCGTGAGGGGCCAAAGTGTGTAGTGAAGCCAGCAGCCCAGCAGTTATTATTTCTTCCTTGGACTTAGCACTGAGACACTCTGAGCCCCAGTTTGCCAGTTTGTCCCTCGGAGTGTTCTTATACAGTTATACAAGGTAGTGTTTGTATAAGGGGTTGTGGATATGGAAAATTTGCTGTTTTCATGAAGAGAATTTGTTCAAAAAATTATTATTGATGCATATTAATTATTTTGTTAGCATTATATCTTTGTGAGGGGTGTCTGTGTCAATATTGTAAAGTGACTAGGAGCTAATTCGTATGACTTGAATTACTACTGAGAACAGCACACTCTGGGGCTTCTGATATTGGAGTAAGAGAGGTTGTCAGTATTTCTCCCATGTAAAAATAACAATTTTTGACTATAATACATATAATTCACAGAAAAATTTGGAAACTTCAGAATAGACAAAAAAATAATGCCATGCTGCCATTACCTCACTACCAAATTCCATTTTATAACAAGACGCTAACCCAATTCCATGACATGCTTGCTTTCCTTGTTTCACTTAATACTTGTGGGAGCATCTCCTGTAACAGTATTTGCTCTGTAACAACACTCACAGATAAGCTATTAATTTAGGTTCCAATTTAAATCAATTAAAATTCCAATTTTAATTCTTATACATAATGCCACAAAAAGCATATTTATGGAAAGCTTGGTATTCATCTTAGAAGTATTTCCTTAGGGTAACTTTTTAAAATAATACTACAGATCAAAGGTTTACTGTGTTTTTTCTTTCTTTTTTTTTTTTTTTCTGTGAAGTTTTGTTTTCTGATTTCTGGTACCAATAGGAGCTTCTGGATAGCACAATTTTCAAACTTCTTCCAAACGCTTGATGAAATGAAAAACATCTTTGCCAATATGGTAGGCAAAAAATGGCAATGGGGATCTCATTTCAATTTGAATATCTTTTGTTACTAGTAAGGTTCTATATTTTCATAAGTTTATTTATTATTGGTATTTTCCCCTCAGGCAATTTTGAGTTAATGTCCTCCGCACATTTTTTATTATTTTTTTATATTTTTCTTTCATGAATGCTTGTAAGATTCCTATACAGATTAAGGCAGTGACTCTTTGAATGCAAATATTTTTTCCAGTGTTATTTCTGTCTTAAATTTTTTTTTTTTTCCGGTATGTGGGCCTCTCACTGTTGTGGCCTCTCCCACTGCGGAGCACAGGCTCTGGAAGCGCAGGCTCAGCGGCCATGGCTCACGGGCCCAGCCACTCCGCGGCATGTGGGATCCTCCCGGACCGGGGCACGAACTCATGTCCCCTGCATCGGCAGGCGGACTCTCAACCACTGCACCACCAGGGAAGCCCTGTCTTAAATTTTTTATGATGGTTTTTTATATTCAGAAAATGTAAAATTTTATGTATTCAAGCATTTCATCTTTTTCCTTTATGTTCTGCCTTACAAAACACTTCCAAAGCTGACATTATAGAAAAATGTTCATGGATATGTTCTTCAGATATTTTTATGGATGCAATAATTATCTACTTTGTAATATAGTGAACTGTCATTCCCCTGAAATTTAATTGGTGTGTTGTACCAGGAATCTTATTTATTTTTTCAAATAATTATTAGATTTTTATCACTTATTGAATAATTATCTTTCCCTCACAGACTTGAAATGTAACCTTTAAGTGATTCTGTTTTTAAATAGGAAAACTATCTTCATTGCAGAAACGCATATCTAACTTGTTCAATTTTATGAAAAAGAACAGGTTTTTAGTTGTCAAGGTGTATGGAAATAGTGACAACAGTTCTGAGAAAGGAGGCAGAGTAATAGTAAGAGCTATAGTAATGTATCAATAGAACCAAATGGTTATCTGCAAGTAAAAGATTCAAAGTTCTACTCCAGTGGTTTTGTTAAGTTCATCACACTAAGGTATGTCTGTTTGGAGTACACTCTTTTCTTCCTTCTTTTCTTTATCTTAGCAAACATTTATTAGGTGATTATTTCTGGACTAGATTCCAAAAAGGACTCAAACATAAATATGGTCTCTGTCCTTGAGTTTCTCATCATTTGGTCAGGGAGCATATTAGCTGGGAAAGCTTTTAGCTCCAATCAACAAAATACTCAGCTAAAAACGGCTTAAACTAGAAGTATGGCTTAAACTAGAAGTACGCTTACTGAAGCTAGTTTTGTAGCCTAAAGACGTCAAGGCTCTGAGTTGTCATCTCTTTGTATTGCTTGGCCTTCTTCCTCATTGTTGCAAAATAGCTGCAGCTGCTGTAATCATTTTGCCCTCACCCGTCCATGTTCAAAAGCAGAGGAAATGGGCAAAGTGAGGCAAGAGAGCCTCCCCTCACAATGCCTCCCTCTTATCATGAAGAAAGTCTTTCCTGAAAGCCTCTAGCAGACTTCTTTCATCTCATGGGTCAGAAATGGGGCACATGTCCATCCTTAGACCAGAAGCTGGGTCCACTTCTGGAGACTAACACATCTCCAGCCAGTGCTGAAGAAAATTCTGGTTCTGTGAATAAGGAAAGAGGGAAGTATGACTTTTGAGGAGCTGAGCAATAGTGTTTGCCACAGAGAGATAGTCACTCACACAGGTGTGTGCGTGTGTGTGTGTGTGTGTGTGTGTATACTGAAATATATATGTATTTATGTATAAAATATATACATATATATATATATACACACTAAAATATATACTAAAGTAAAATGTGCTAGTAGAAGTATTAGTATTTTAGTTAGTATTTTAGTATTACTAAAATAGTATATTTAGTATTTAGTATTTTAGTTAGTATTCTACTAGCACATTATAAAATGTGCTAGTAGAAGTATTTAGTAGAAGTACTAAAGTAAAAAGTGCTAGTAGAAGTATTCTAGCATCTCTTTACTACCTTGGTAAACCTAACCTCTCAGTTTTCTCATCTGTAAAGTGGAGAAATGAATACCTGTCCTGTTCACATCCAGGACTATGTGAGAGTCACATTTCAGATGAGTGCTTTGTGAACCAGATGGCATTAAATACCCATTGGTTTTTCAATGTGAATGTTGTCCTTGTTGGGGGCCACCTACGTGGTTCTGCTGATTTGTACTTTGGTATAGTCAGTGGGCCTGGAGGTAGGGCAGAGGGCAGGGCCTGAAGGAAGCTGGGACCAGGGTCAGTTCAGGCCTAAAGCTGGGACATTGAGGAGGGTCCGGAATCTCCTCATTACATGTCTGTGCGTAGATCCTGAGCCAGACCAGGACTTGGGAAAGCAAAGACTTTCCTCTTACTGTGGTCTGTGTTTGGGGGCAGTGCTTTTCGATGCTGGGATTTCTTAGACTTCAGTGTGGGAAGGCAGATACTTAGAAAATGTCCCACAGAGAGAACCCACGGTGGATGCTGACGAAGAGGAATTCACATGTCTTTACTTGATGCTTTGTCTATAGGGAAGATGGTGGGCTGGTGAGTAGAAAACGCCCGCCTCAGAGACAGCCTGAGGCAGGTGTTCCTTCCACAGGCTGATGGAGGTGGCGGCAGAAGACTTGCTTCTCTCAGGCAAAGAGCTCTAGCCCAGCCTTTCAAAACAACTTGGACAGGAGGAAAAATTGAGTTAGTTGGATAGGAGGTCGGTCAGGGGAGGACTTGAAGGGGGACCTTGGTGATTAAGTTCAACCGTTTCCTTTTGGTGGGTGTGGGAGAGAAATATTTCTGAATTTGCCCTGACCTTTTAAACTTTAGCCTGCTTGCTAAGCTGGTTGAAGCCCAAGTTCCTCTTCTAACCGCAAGAGTCCTTTGCTTTCTCCCTGGAAATGTGGAGCCTTGCCATTACCCACATCTGCCAGAAACTGCCCTCTGTAAACCTTGCTTGAACCTTGGTCCACGTTTAACCAACCCGCTTCCATTTACTGAGGCAGCTTGGTAAACAGACGGCTCTGGGCGCAGTTAATAATCTTGTCATTTTTACCTTGTGGTCTTTTCTATCTACCTCACCCATCCAGTTAAATTAAATTGCCATCAGTCCCTTCCTTGCCAGGGTGAAGATTAATGGGCCTTCAGCTGTCCTCTTAGAACACATGCAGTCGTCACGTCCTGAAGAGAAATGCAGAGGCTAATAAATTACGAGCTGTCATCATAGAAGTTGGTGGGCGACTCCAGAGTCCTCTCAGTTCACAGGGGTTTGAGCTGGGCACATGCAGGGTCGAGGATGGGCATCTTGTATAGACATCTCTTAACGCTGTTGCTTCTGAGAGATGCAGAGGAGGTTGGGACTCGGGGACCATGGGAAGTGCATGGCCAGTGAGCAGTTTTTGCTGGGGACACTCTGGGAGTGTTGGAGCAGGTGGGTTTTTTCCCAGAATGGATGGCTTTCTAGTGGTTTCTAGGGAGCAGCCGCTCATTGCCTGGGAAAACGCAGCTTCATCTGCTGTCCCAAGGACTTGTCTTCTGATTCCTCAGGCTTGTGCCCTCTGCCTATTGAACATAGCTTTCTAGGCCACGTCAACTGGTTATATCTTGAGCCCTCACTTAGCGCCTATGGGATTCCCCGGAGATTTCCTTCCAAATTATCATACCACAAGCTCCAATTAGGCTTGAAAAATGTGTGGTGGTCTCAAAGTACTCGTGATATAAATGTCCTCCCCCACCCTCTTCTGCTGGCTAGTTGTTGGGAAGGCTTGCAGTCATCAGCAGAAGGAAACTCAATTCCTTATTCTCTATGATAACAGACTAGATTTACATTGCATTTGTTCATTTTTCTATTGATGGATGGAGTTCTAAAAAGCCATACAATTGTTTTAAAGTAGACATCTTATTGATATCAAATATCCTTTCTGATGTCCCTTAGAAGTATGATCAAGAGAACAGTTGGTAAAGCAATTCCCTTGACCCAGTCTATACAGTTGAATGCTTTTCCTCATTTCCTCCCTTGATTGTTGAGTCTCAGGGAAACACTGACCTTGCTAATGACATTCTCTCTGTTCTTGGAACCATTGCCTCTGCTGGTTGGATCCCTCCAAAGGGGAAACTGGTTCCAGGAACCAGCAGGGAAGTGGGCCTCACGAAGCTGAGGAACCAATAGCTATCATCTCATCTTGTACCCATTTATTTTTACCCAACGAATCAATACCATTATGATACCACAGAATTTTAGTTAAGATGATACACATATATTCTGAAGAGCTGTGTGATTCAGTTTCTTTTGACCTTCAGTTTCTTCATATGTGAAATGAAGACACAAATGACCAGCCTTATTGCTTTCATAGTTTGGGTAAAAGTTATGAAAATCATGGTGTTTAGGACTAGTGATAGGAATGGAGATCTTGCTGACTTGTCTTCAGTTCAATGGGTGAGTGGCATCTACATAGCTTGTTACATTGTACAGGGTATTTAATATTCTTGTCTATTGCTAGTTCCTACATTATATGTTCATTGTAAGTATAACTGTTTTACTCTTTTTACCAAGGATAGTAATAATAACTAACATTTATTGTTTTCTATGTGCCAAACAGTATTTTAAGCTATCTACATGCTTCAACTTATTTAATCTTCACATCAACCTTATGAGATATAG
This sequence comes from Orcinus orca, assembly GCF_937001465.1. NCBI lineage: Eukaryota > Metazoa > Chordata > Mammalia > Artiodactyla > Delphinidae > Orcinus > Orcinus orca. The sequence continues at coordinate 14,078,786 of NC_064559.1, read as the reverse complement.
ACATTATTATTATTCCATTTTATAGATAATGACATCAAGGCACAGAGAGGTTAAGTATCTTGCCCAAGATTACATGATGAGTAAGTGGTAAAGCTGGGAATCCAATGCAGGTGGTTTGACTCCAGAGTTCTTCCTTGAAAGACGTTAAATTAAATAATTAGGGTAACCCAGCCAGTGAAGGACTCAAATCCTATCTCAAATTCCAAGCTTTTTCTCTACCCATGCTACCTCTTGTTTACCTGATATCCAGGGCATTTATAAATAGTTTTAAAAATCGTTATGGAAAATATATGTACATATGGTACATAAACACACACTTATCTCCGTATATTTAGACAATGTCCCTCAAATATGTTTGTACTAAGAATCCAGCAGATGCTTCCCATTCAGATTAGAGCAAGACAAATGTGATAAAGGACCTCCAACTGGAGACTTTAGCATCTTGACAGTCACCGTTTATACTGAAATGTGCACTGTTTCCAGCAAGAGGTAGGATCCCTGTTTTCAAGCGTCAAATAAATCACCTTTAAAGTCGTGAAAAGGTAAACAGACTGATGCCTGGGCAGCTTTCCTGAGTTTATGAGGTCTTCTGGCAACAGGGATATACAAAGAGCTCCATCAATCACCACCCACCCTACCCTCAACTCCCAAAGCATTTATTCCTAGGGGGGAATCACTCTACCATTCAGGGTAATTTCGCCTAAAACTATTATTAGAAAATATTCAGTCAAATGAAAATAGAAACCCCCAGAGTAAATACTTTACAGAAAAGCATTTCCCCTCCAGCCAAATTTTTAAAATGTAGTTATGATTCAAGGAGGCTGAGAGGATGGTAGGAGTATTGAGGTGGGTGGGGAGAGGGACTGGGGGGGGAAATGTCAGGGAACGGGAGTGGAGAGATATCTGGGGCACACAGGCGTGACATGACATAAACAAAATCGTCACCGATGAAGAATAATTGAGCAGTGCAGTGCAGTGCGTGTTTTACTGCCAATCATTTCCCACTTTGCTAGCATCATCTTTTAAGGTCTCTAAAAGGGACCTACACATCTTCTTTCAGTACATTCTTAAGTTATACATATATATAAAAAACTCGCTGTAAATCTGTAGGTCATCCTGGAAATGACTATAACGTACAAGAAAATAAAAGTCTTTTAAAGACCTTTTCATCAGAGCACTTAAATTCTGTGCTATTATTTCACCGCCATGTAATGAGAGCATGCTTGGGGTAACAAAAACCCTTTAAAGAAGTGATTACAGTCACGCCTTGCAGCTGCCCAGTGGAGCCTTGACCGTCCAGCTATACTGAAGTTCGTGCCAAGACCCCTCGGTATTTAGTCTCTTTTCCAGTTTTCCTTCTGGGTGCAATAACAGTCCAAGACAGGACCTTCCATCTGGAGAAGTTTCCCCAAGCTTAGATGTCCTGTGATGTTTTCCACTGGTCTAAATATCATGGGGACATTTGGGGAGGAAGCATGCCAAGTGACTTAGAATTTTGTAGGAATCTGATTTCAGAATGTAATTAACTAATTGTTTATTTTTGAGATGGGAAGAAGCGTAGAGAAAGAAGGAAAGAGGGTCAGGAGGGAAGATGAAAACTTGATTTCTTTTAACTCTGGCTCCTTTTTGAAATCAAATGGTGTCCTACTAAATCAACCTCATTTAAATTTGATTTTTGATTCCTTTTTTTTCGGGCCTGGGATTTGTCCAAGTCAGGCTGGAGAGACCACCAAGTGTTCTCATTAACCAGAGCCCTAATTGTGGTCATTTATTATAGTCACTTATCTGATAGTAGCTTCATTATCTGTGATAGTTTTACAGGGACAAAATCCACCAGGCATCCAATGGAGTATATAAACATGTTACCTTGTGACAGGGTGTCTGTTACTTACTGTCAACACTCACTGGCTCTAGTCACATATCTGCAGCTTATATGAAGTAACGATGAGTTTAATAAGCTCCAGTGAAAGCTGCAATGTAAACATCGCATCAGGAGTGTTTGCCTTGTCAGGCCTCTTAAGCAAATAAAGGTGATGGAGAAGTACAAACAGAACTGGACTGGAGCCTAATGAGATGACCATTGGGTGGCTGAGGAACATTCCATTTCTGCTTCACTGCAGACTAGATCATCACTACAGACCATGCATTTGTACTGACAATATATTAGAAGGGATGCCACCCAGAAAAATCTCTTCAATTGAAAACTCACCCCGAATTCTGATCTGGGGACTTGGGTGAACTTGCTATCCACTGGGGAGCAAATATGTGCTGAAAATGGGTACCAATTTCTCAGGATTATTATCTTCAGAAAATATCTAGTAAATCACTTGATTCTGTTTTTGAAAGGCACTATGTTGGGCATGATAGAGCTAGCATTATATGGACATATCCCTTTTGTTAGAAAAATTTCATGAATGATGGGCAGTAGGTCTCAGTTTGGCCCCATTCGAATAAAACCATAGACTAAGCTATTAATAGATGGCAAAAGGTGTGGGTTGCACAGATCAGAATATTTGGCGTTACTTTTCTACAGCACCACTCCAGAACTGTGACTACATATAAATACACGGCTATCTGAATATCCTTACAACCTTAGATTAGAGCATAATGATTGGTTCTCTTGCCCAAACAGGCAGAACTTTTCTTGTGCCTATGACCTAGAAGATAAAAAGGAGGATCAGCCTCTCCAAATTTCCTCTCCCCTGGCTTTCTCTGTCTTCCATGATTCCTGCTAGTAAAAATTCATTTCATTCTTCTGGGATTAAAGTATTTTTTCTCTTTGACTTTAAAATGTAAACAGCTCTGGAAAGTGAGCATCTTAACCCCTTATAGACAGAGTGACTAGTATAAAAGAAGTCACCAGAAGACCTGGGTTCAAATCCCAACTTGACATCTCCTAGTTAGGTGAGACTTGAGAAAGTTCCTTCCCTTTTTTAAGTCTCAGCTTCTTCATTTATAAAATGTGGATGATGCTACCTTTTTTCACAGTATTTTGGGGAGTAAGAACTGGTACCAAACAGTGTGCTGTTATTATTAGCTCAAACATGTCCTTATTAGCTCAATTATCTAACTGTATCCTGGCAGAATGAGACACCAAATACGGGGGATTTGATGGGAGTTCAGAGGAGAAAATTGGTCTGCAGTAGAGGTTCTCAAAGTGTATTCTGTGGAATAGTAGGGCCTTCCGCCATTGTTAGGTATAATTTAAAAAAGGAGGCTGAGGTCAGGTGCATTTGGGGAAGTGAGGTTAGGTAAGTTTCTCTAATATAGGACTTCTCAGAGCCTTTAATAAAGTAATATGTCTTGTAAACATCTAAGAGGGGAATGTAATATGTAAACATTTAACTATGAGCTTTCTTTCTCTCTCTAATACTTCCTTAAGGATAAGTATTCCTTAGAGTTTCCAGTTGGAAGCTCTGGCTTAGAGCATCAAGTGTTTTTTTGGAAAATGTGGGGCTTCTGTATCTCAGGGTCATGAGGAAGATCCTGAATCTAAAGTAGCAAGGTATAGAGTTGGGGTAGGGTTGACATGTGGTTGATGACAAAAGTGAGGAGAAGTGCCTAGGAAGGTAAGATAAGGGGGAATTGAAGGCAACACTGTCACCTGCAGAGTTATAATTTGGGTAGCTCAGTGAGTTGGCTTGAATCTTTGGAAACTGGTCAGAAAACCCTAGAAGCCATCCACAGGGCTACGCACTGCCTCAGGAAAGAAATATTGGCTTAAAGAAGCTTCTTTATTGCAAGATTTCTCACTGATGTTCATGGTGAATCTCCAAGAGGGCCACACAAGCCCTCTAAGACATAATCAAGTAAGAGGCAGAAGAGACAGAGAGAAGAAGCAGGGAGAAGAAGAGAAGGAAAATGAGGAGAATAGCCTGGGGGATGGTGGGGAACTTCGTGGGCTCTTCAGAGGCACCACTACCATCATTTCCTCTGATTGAGTCTCTGTTGGCCTGTGAGCTCTGCCCTATTCCCACTCCAGACCAAGATGGGCACTAGTCCAGTTCTATGTTTCTGCCAGTCCTGGCCTCAAGACCCACAAAGTATGGGATGGAGAGAGGAAAGACCTGTTACATGGCAAATGATCAACTCTCCTAAACCTTAGCTCTGTCAGTGCCTAAATGAGCTTTGGTCTGTAGTAGCTGCTTAATAAATATTGGCTGAATTAAATAGAATGTATCTGGAATCTGAGAGGAAGACAGAATCCTGGCCTTTTCTTCTCCATGGCCTTGGATCACTATCATTTTTGGAGTTATAAAGTTATATATGATATGAATATATATGAAACATACCATATATTTTTCTTTAAGTGAGAAAAATTGAGCTTTACAAGAGAACACTGATAATAATAATAATAATGAGGGGCATGATGCCTTGTTTTAATAATAGAGACATTCTAGAACAGTTGGGTACAACTCAAAGTCCATCTACCATTGTCCTGTGTTATTATTTTAATCCTTTCTTTCTTCATTTCTTTTTTTTTTTTGGACAAAGGAACATACTTTATTCAAATTGCACTTTTTCCACTAATGTCCCTTTTTCTTATGTTTCAGGGTCCAATCCAGAAAACTACAATGCCATTTACTCATTTTGTCTTCTTACCCTCATCCAGTCTGTGATAATTTCTTACTGTTCCTCTTATTGCCAAAAATCCATTTTTAAAAATTGAGATATAATTGACATACAACATATTAATTTAAGGTGTACAGTATAATGATTCCATTTTTGTATATATTGAAAAATGATCACCACAATAAGTATAGTTAACATTTGTCACCATACATAATTAGACATTTTCTTTTCTTGTGATGAGAACTTTTAAGATATACTCTGTTAGCAAGTTTCAAGTATGTAATACAGTGTTATTAACTATAGTTGCCATGCTGTGCATTATGTCCCCAGGACTTATAACTGGAAGTCTGTACCTGTTGACTCCCTTCACCCATTTCACATCCTGTATTTGTATTTCTCTGACTTATTTCACTTAGTATAATGCTCTCCAGATCCACTCATGTTGTCACAAAGGGCAAGATTTCATTCATTTTTATGGCTGAGTTATATTCCATTGTATATACATACCACACATTCTTTATCCATTCATCTCTTGATGGACACTTAGGTTGTTTCCATATCTTGGATATTGTAAATAGTGCTGCAATGAACATGGGGCTTACTTCATTTCTAGTAACTTTCCAAAGGGCAGGAATCCCAAACCCTTCCCACCCAGATACTCCTCTCTCTCTTAACAATTCATAGAACATATGTTATCTGAGGAGTCTTTTGATAAAGTAACAATTCCTTTTAAATTATAAATTTTTAATATTGATAAAGACGTTTTACAAACAGGGCTGGCCTGAGATCACAAGGGAAGGTAGAACTTGAGGGCTTCTAGCGAGCCAGAGGCTCCTGGGTCACCATGTCTTGGAGAAAACAATGTATGGTAAGGATGACTACATCTAGAGATCCAGGGTATGGTAAGGGGCTTGCAGAAAGAGCAAGTTCTTTAGCAGTGCTGTGGACTGAATTGTGTCCTCCTAAAATTCATATGTTGAAGCCCTCACCCTCCATGTGACTACATTTGGAGAGAAGGCGTCTCTCTCTCCCTCACTCTCTCTCTCTCTCTCCCTCATTGACATGTGAGGACAAGTGAGAAGGCAGTCATCTACAAGCCAGAAAGAGAGCTCTCATTTGAAACTGAATTGGCTGGCATCTTGATCTTGGGCTTCAAGCCTGAAGAACTGTAAGAAAATAAACTCCCGTTGTTTTAGCCACACAGTCTGTGGTATTTTGTGAGAGCAGCCTGAGCTGACCAATACAAGCAGCAAAACTGCAGTTTGCTTCTGAAGTTTGACATGAAAGGATAATTTCCTAAGGACCTTCTTCTTATCAGTGCTGGTCTCGAATGGCAACTAGCAGAATTGGGCCACATTTGCTTAGCCTTTCCCCAGATTCTTTCTCCTACTCTTCTTATTTAAGAAGACACAGCTCCATAGGCATGTGCCCTTTTGGGCTGTAAAAGGGGAGCTTTCTCTTTCCATCTGTGTCCCTTCTCTCCCTCCTCCACTTCTCTACTCCTTTCCGTTACATTCAACCACCATATATTAAGAACATAGGAGAGGATGTGCCAGGGACATACTGATGCTTTGATGTATGGGTAACATGCCATGTTTGTAGAATGGCAAGGGAAAAATATGTGCTAAGGCTCTTCCCCAACAAATGCTAAACTACCCATACTTCCTAGCAGGAAGCCCAGGCCCATGCCGTGGTTTAAAACTCAGGAAGGACATCTGTGATGAGAGAGCTCAAAAAAGCAGATGTTTTTTTTTTTTTTTTTTTTGAGTTGCTAGGAGACTAAGTTGATTATTTGGAAAAAAAAATATAGCGTCTATTTATATATGTAGAAATACTTGGTTATTTTAAAAATTGATCACTTCATGGCCGTGAGTATATACTATGCTCTGCTACTTGAATAAATAATTGAATTTGACATTTTTCTTGAGATTCCTGGTCTCTTCTCAGGCCCTCTGTTCATCTCATGCTCGGTCAGGGAATAGTCTGGGTGACAAAGAGCTGAATCATGAGAGAAATGTCAACATCCTCATCTTTCTTTTATTTTTTATGGTGATGGACATAAAGAAATCAAAGATGGCACCAAGTGTCTTCTGTTTCCTCATAAATGTCAGGTCAGGGTCCAAAGGACTTATTTTTAACTACACAGACTGCTGACCTGTCTCCAGAGAATCAGAGTTTTCATCGGAATTCTTAGGAGCGGTGTTGTGGGCAGCAGGAGGGAGAGAGGAAAGCCTGATGTCCCTGGCAGCTGAGTGACCACACCAATTTAGATTCCGGAGACCCTGGAGCAATTAGCAGATCACCATGCCATCTGCAGGTATTAATTGACTGCCTGGCCACCTGCTGCTGGGGGTTGGCTTTGTCTGACAAGTGGCAGATGAGAATAGAAGGTCAAGTAGCAGTGAAGATGATTACTGGCCTCCCATTTAATGAGTGTCTACACTATGCCAGCCACTGCACCCTTATTTTGTCTTTGCTTTGTACCAAGATTTAGCATTACTGTAGCATTATATTAGCAACACAGGCACTATTAACTTGCCCATTTGCAGATGAGAAGAACAGGCTCAAAAAGTGACTTGCCCAGGACTTCCCTGGTGGCGCAGTGGTTGAGAGTCCGCCTGCCGATGCAGGGGACACGGGTTCGTGCCCTGGTCCGGGAAGATCCCACATGCCGCGGAGCGGCTGGGCCCGTGAGCCATGGCCGCTGAGCCTGCGCGTCCGGAGCCTGAGCTCCACAACGGGAGAGGCCACAACAGTAAGAGGCCTGCATACCGCAAAAAAAGAAAAAGTGACTTGCCCAAGGGTAATGAAGCTGGGCTGACTGCATTAGTCTGCATTTTTTTTTTTTTTTTTTTTTGCGGTACACGGGCCTCTCACTGTTGTGACCTCTCCCGTTGTGGAGCTCAGGCTCCGGATGCGCAGGCTCAGCGGCCATGGCTCACGGGCCCAGCCGCTCCGCGGCATGTGGGATCTTCCCTGACCGGGGCACGAACCCGTGTCCCCTGCATCGGCAGGCGGACTCTCAACCACTGCGCCAGCAGGGAAGCCGTAGTCTGCATTTTTTTCTACTCTGTTAAATTGCCACTGTAAATAAGATGAATAGCCTGTACTTTAAGGGGGCCCCAAATTAACGGAAGTCCTGCTTTTCTTTTTCTTCAAAGTTGGCAGACCTAATGGAGAAGGACACTTTTATAAGTGTAAGAATATTTACAGACAATAGACAGGATTGCCAAGTTGCAGATTGTAAGGACACCAGTACTGGCAGAAAGGACAGAGGGTAATAGGATTAATAAAAACTCCTGCAAACCTAGGACGATACAATCTTGGGGCCTTGGGGACTAAAGGTGACGTGATCACACCCACTAGGTTTAAATTCCATGAGGGCAGAGACTTAGTCTTATTTACTGTTGTAAAATGGCACCAGATACATGGCAGATGTTCAAAAATTAATTATGAAATGAATGAAGTCTATGTGGATATATAGAGATCTCCTGGCTGATTCTCCAGTCCCTTCCATAGTATTTCATTTGCATGAGTACCATTTACTACCATGTACTGAACTAGTGCTCAGCCTTTCCGTGTTAGTAGTCCATTTTGAAAGACTAGAATATCTGGCTGCACACTTGTAGGGATTAAATGTTTTAAAGCCACACTCAACAAGCTAATAATAACTAATAAACAATTGCTACTGTAGAACAACAAAAACTCACAATGTTTGAATAAGCGTCCACAGTTTCTGGACAACTCATCTATTCACTGTGCAGATGTTCTTTGTTACACACTTTTCTGGTGGAGCTCATCTCCCATCACAGAGGCTGAAGAAGTCAGACACTTGCTTTCCCAGACTCTCTTGCAGCTAGGGCTTGACCATGTGATTTAGTGTGGGCAAATGGGATTTCAGGGACATGTAACTCTAAAAAAAAAGGGGCCCATGGGGAATTCTTTGCTGACCATTATCATGTCTATACCTTTGATGACTGGAACTATGGCAGCCATTCTGCATCTATGGGGATAGATGCTAAAGATTAAGACAAAGGGCTTGGGTTTGAAGATGGAATGATGTAACTGAGCTTCTCGACCGATCTTTGAACCAACTTCCTCCAAACTTTTTGTTATGCAAGACAGTAAATGTTCTTATATATTGTTCATTTTAGTTGGGTGTTATGTTATTAGCAGACAAAAGTATCATTGAGTACCCTTACTCTTTGAATAGAACTACTTGTGCCCCAGTAACACTTTCTTATACACTTATGAAATAAATTTCTTACATTTTCTAGTAATATGTGATTTTTCTTTGGTGCAAGCTTGGCATTATTCCCTGCTCTACACAATATTGTCTTTCCACTCAGCTCAGTAATTTAACCCAGGAACATAGCTGTTAGAGTACTTATACATAGTGCATCAAACATTCCTTTTATTTTTAAATTGAAGTATAGTTGATTTACAATATTGTGTTAATTTCAGGTGTACTGCAAAGTAATTCTGATATACATGTATGTATACATATATATTATTTTTCAGATTCTTTTCTGTTATAGGTTATTATAAGATATTGAATATAGTTTCCTGTACTATACATCAAGTCCTTATTTTTATTTTTATTTTTTTTTGCGGTACGCGGGCCTCTCACTGCTGCAGCCTCTCCCGTTGCGGAGCACAGGCTCCGGACGCGCAGACTCAGCGGCCATGGCTCACGGGCCCAGCTGCTCCGCGGCATGTGGGATTTTCCCAGACCGGGGCACGAACCCGTATCCCCTGCATCGGCAGGCAGACTCTCAACCACTGCGCCACCAGGGAAGCCCTCAAGTTCTTATTGTTTATCTATTTTATACATAGTAGTGTATATCTGTTAATCCCAAACTCCTAATTTATCCCTCCGACCCCTTTCCCCTTTGGTAACCGTAAGTTTGTTTCCTATGTCTGTGAGTCTGTTTCTGTTTGGTAAATAAGTTCATTTGTATCATTTTTTTAGATTCCATATAATATCACATATCCATATTATGTGATATCACATAATTTTTGTCTTTGTTTGACTTCCTTCACTTTTTTTTTTACACCTTTATTGGAGCATAATTGCTTTACAATGTTGTGTTAGTTTCTGCTGTACAACAAAGTGAATCATTTATATGTATACATATATCCCCATATCCCCTCCCTCTTGAGCCTCCCTCCCACCCTCCCTATCCCACCCCTCTAGGTGGTCACAAAACATTGAGCTGATCTCCCTGTGTTATACAGCAGCTTCCCACTAGCTATCTATTTTACATTTGGTAGTATATATATGTCAGTGCTACTCTCTCACTTTGTCCCAGCTTCCCCTTACCCCCATGTCCTTAAGTCTGTTCTCTACATCTACATCTTTATTCCTGCCCTGCCACTAGGTTCATCAGTGCCATTTTTTCAGATTCCATATATATGTGTTAGCATACGGTATTTGTTTTTCTCTTTCTGACTTACTTCATTCTGTATGACAGTCTCTAGGTCCATCCACCTCACTACAAATAACTCAATTTTGTTCCTTTTTATGGCTGAGTAATATTCCATTGTATATATGTACGACATCTTCTTTATCCATCCATCTGTCGATGGACATTTAGGTTGCTTCCATGTCCTGGCTATTGTAAATAGTGCTGCAATGAACATGTGATACATGACTCTTTTTGAATTATGGTTTTGAATTAGGGTATATGCCCAGTAGTGGGATTGCTGGGTCATATGGTAGTTCTATTTTTAGTTTTTTTTTTAACATCTTTATTGGAGTTTAATTGCTTTACATTGTTGTGTTAGTTTCTGCTGTATAACAAAGTGAATCAGTTATACATATACATATGTTCCCATATCTCTTCCCTCTTGCATCTCCCTCCCTCCCACCCTCCCTATCCCACCCCTCTAGGTGGTCACAAAGCACTGAGCTGATCTCCCTGTGCTATGCGGCTGCTTCCCACTAGCTATCTATTTTACATTTGGTAGTGTATATATGTCCATGCCACTCTCTCACTTTGTCCCAGCTTACCCTTCCCCCTCTCCATGTCCTTAAGTCCACTCTCTACATCTGTGTCTTTATTCCTGTTCTGCCCCTAGGTTCTTCAGAAACCTTTTTTAAAAAAATTTTTTGGATTCCATATATATGTGTTAGCATATTGTATTTGTTTTTCTCTTTCTGACTTACTTCACTCTGTATGACAGATTCTAGGTCCATCCATCTCACTATACATAACTCTGGAGAGGCTGCGGAGAAAAGGGAACTCTCCTACACTGTTGTGGGAATGTAAATTGATCCAGCCACTATGGAGAACAGTGTGGAGGTTCCTTAAAAAACTAAAAATAAAACTGCCATATGACCCAGCAATTCCACTACTGGGCATATACCCTGAGAAAACCGTAACTCAAAAAGAGTCATGTACCACAATGTTCATTGAAGCTCCATTTACAATAGCCAGGACATGGAAGCAACCTAAATGTCCATCGACAGATGAATGGATAAAGAAGATGTGGCACATATCTACAATGGAATATTACTCAGCCATATTTTTAGTTTCTTAAGGAACCTCCATTCTCTTCTCCATAGTGGCTGGATCAACTTACATTCTCACCAACAGTGCAGGAGGGTTCCCTTTTCTGCACGCCCTCTCCAGCATTTATTGTTTGTAGATTTTTTTGATGATGGCCATTCTGACCTCTATGAGGTGATACCGCATTGTGGTTTTGATTTGCAGTTCTCTAATGATTAGTGATGTTGAGCATCTTTTCGTGTGTTTGTTGTGACTTACATCACTTGTAAACATTGCTCACAATTTGACAGGGTACCTGTGAAGTGCTTGGGGTCTATCAGTGTGTCATGGCTGATTGAGAACACAGCTGTGTTGAAATGCTCTGCTTCTGTGTCTTCTCTTCTATAGATTGTATTTTCCTAGTGGGCTGGAAGATAAGTTATTGATCATTACATCCCCAGGGCTTAGCCAGGTACATACTGTATAACCCTAATAGTGATCAAGGCGCATTGAGTACTTCTTTTGTGTTGAGCATGTTTTTAATTATTTTAGAAGTATTAACCCATGTAAGTTTAAAATATCCTAAGAGATGGTGACTCTGGATGTGAACCAGGCAGGATGGCTCAGAGCCCATTATACTCCACCTCTCACTAATAAAAGCTTCCAAATAAATGTTAGCTGAATTGAACAGAACTGAAATGGCTCCTTGACAGCATGCTCTCCATGTCATAGGCACTCAGTAAATATTTGCTGAGTGCAGTCCAGCTCCTACTCAATTACTCACAATAAACCAGGGAGTCTCTGGAGAGGCTGTGCTTTGAGCAAGGCTTTGAAGGAGACAGCTGCTCATGGGCACACTAGAGCCATGTCCCCTGAGGTCACCTGCTCAGGTTCAGCCCAGGCCCTGACTCAGCAGATGATATCTGTGTGGGAGGCCAAGGGGGGTAAGTGGTTACCTTAGCCTAATGCCTCTTGGAAAATAATCTCTTTGGCAAATCCAAACTCCCTGCTGGCAGACTGAGCAGAGGGCTGGAAGAACTAGATGGTTCTCCCTGTTGTTTAGGGTCGGGGTTTCCCTAAAGTCAAAGGAAGTCTGCTCTCATCTTTTCTGCCCATGTCTGAAAGCTGGGAGAGAGCTGTGGGTAAAGGAGGGGACTAGGAGAGGTTCTCTCCTAGGGTACCCCACTCATAGTATCAACAAGGGGTTGTCTGTTCAAGATACAGCAATGCAGGGGTCCAGCTAAGGATGGAGAAGGATTTAGCTCATCATATTATATTTTAAGACACTTATCAAATGCCATATATAGATGTTGTCTTTTAGGAGTTTATAACATGGTGTATATGATGATACAAGGAGGATATGTATTTAAAAACACCTATAGTATAGGGAATATATATGTATATATATGTGCATATATATAGTTGAGGAGGATTTGTTAGACAAGGGGGTACCCACAATAGTAGGTGGTTGACTGAGCTGGAGAAAACCTGTGGTCGCTATGACAATGAGATTTGTACTCCCCTTGCTCATGCCTGACCTATAGAAGTTGTCCTGTTGAATCTCATTTCTCTCCTTGGAGGGTGGGAGTATACCAACTGTCATACTGGACGAGCCAACGGCATGCCTCTTCCATGGTTTGAGCATGGGCATGAGTAAGTCCCCAAGGCGGGGTTACTTCTCTCACTCCCTCTCCATTTATCATGACCTCCTTAGTCCCAAACAGCTGTGCTAGGCTTTCCATTTTATATGTTGCTGGAATGATTTAACACCTCTGAAATATGTGACAGTGGATTTAGCTGTAGGCAATACCATCTGAGCCAATAATTGACTGTACTTATAGCATTTGAGTGGTTCGAGCTGTTTTCCCAGGACCTGTGGGACATTTCTATTTCCAGCACTCAGCCCAGTCCACCTGCCCACAGGGACTGTGTGGGCACAGGTGATTCCAGGTGCTGACCAGCAGCCCTACTTGTGGTCTTCCCTGCAGGGCTATTGTTTCCCTACCATGTGACCACAGCCTCTTGCTGTCTAGAGCTGATAACAGGACCATAAATCTCCCTTCAGGCTGCAACTTGACACCTGAAACCTCAGCCCAGGCATAATGTGAGAAAACAAGATAAGACATCATAACGAGGTATTTTCAAGTTATCCAGGGAGGTACAGGGAAGTCTTGGTAGGTTACAGGTAGTGATAGCATTCCTCCAGGCTCTGTCTACCCTGCCAAGTAAATCACCATTAAGTGAGATGAATGGCATTACCAATTGATAACATCTACCTGATGGTTTTGCATCAGCTTTCTAAACTTGTCAGCAGTTCTGTGGCTGCTGCGCCTTGAAATAATATCAGAGGAGAACATGTTTGGGATTGTGCTGGCCCTGCAGAGAGCAGGAGAGTGGATGGGTTACCACTACCTACGAGCTGGAGTCCAAATGTCTTGATCTAGCTCTCAAGGTTCCCCACAATCTGGTCCTTTCCTTCCACATTCAGAGGAAGAATTCTGGCAGTGAGGGTTCTCCATAAATGATGTTTGCTACCTCTGGTGGCTGAGCTGTTCAGGTAGAGGCTAGTTGGTCACTTTTCAGGATGTCATTAGGAATTAATGCATAAGAAGGGGATGCTGCACTTGACAACTTGTTTTTTTTTCTTCTACTACTGAGTTTATTTTTTTAATTTTTAAAAAATTTTTATTTTATGTTGGAGCATAGTTGATTAACAATGTTGTGTTAGTTTCAGGTGTACAGCAAAGAGATTCAGTTATACATATACATGTACCTATTCCTTTTCAAATTCTTTTCCCATTTAGGTTGTTACATAATATTGAGCAGAGTTCCCTGTGCTATACAGTAGGTCTTTGTTGGTTATCTATTTTATTCATAGCAGTGTGTACATGTCAATCCCAAACTCCCAATCTATCCCTCCCCCCAACCCTTCCCCCCTGTTAACCATAGCACTTGACAATTTGTAAGAGACATTTTCATTACGAGATTTTATGGCTTAATTCTATAGCTGTATAAATCTTTAGGCGTAAGTAAATGTTTCTCAGCTGGAGTTCAGTAAGCAAATTCAGTCCTAATGTATAGTGCATCCTTTGTATGTAACGACTTAACTTCTTTCCTATACATCTAGAATGGTACTAATTATGTACTATCCTTGGGAGAGAAAAAAAGAGTCATTCAAAACATTTTCTGTGTTCTGTGGTTCAGAGGAGGAACCCTGTATGAGAATGTCATGGTCTTTAAGGGAAAAGGCAAAGTTTTATCTAAATGAAGGAATTATTACCAAGGATAGAACTGCTTGTAAAGGCCCATGTACATGGGATGGATGGAGATAGGGGAAAAGAATAAAACTATTTTTACGCTATAGATTGTCTCATTCTCTGAAAGACAAATATACGTATGCATAGTTGTATAACATGGTAGCATTTGGTGATCTTGTCCAATGATCAAGTATGGCCAATAGGACGGTCCTCCTGTGAGCTTGATAACTGGTGACGTTGGTCAGATATAAATGTCCCAGCAAAGTTCAGTAAACTGACTCCAGGTCATGCCATCTTCTCGTGTTAATACTATTTATTCCCCACTACTGGCTTAGTCCATCATGACAAATGGTATGATGACCTTCAGAGAGGGAAACCAATGGTGGGCCTCCCAGCAGGGCTGCACCTTGAAGTCATTTTGATGTCTTCATCTCAATTAGGCTAAGCCCACAAAAAATAGTGTCAAAGGGGAGCACAGCCAGAATGCTCTGGGAGATCATGATAAACACTCCTGATGCTTTGCAGCTGGGCCCATCATCTGTGCACTTCACAATAAAATTTTATGATGCATCCAGACACCCAGCTGCTTGTATTCATGGGGACAGCATATCCTCTGCTATACCATTCAGATCTGCCCCACCTGGGACTCATTTCCCTTTTCCCCTAACTTCTTTCAAACGACAATGAAGCTCCATTATCACACTGCTCCTGGGACAGAATTTAAGGAATGTCAGATCCAGAAAAATGTTCTTTAGAGGCAACTTCATTTTATTGGACATAGAGAAATGATTCCATGGTACCCAGTAAGCTGTAGGGCTATTTGGAACTCTGGGAAGCATTTTAGAAAAGGGCCACTCATCCCTGTGTTAATTACAAAACCCTAATCCACTTTGAGTGGGCAGAGTCCCCTAATTTCTCATGTAGTATAGCATAGTGCTTAGGAAAGCGGGCTTAGAAGTAAGACAGACCTGGCTTTTAAAAAATATTTTATTATTTTTTATACAGCAGGTTCTTATTAGTTATCTATTTAATAAATATTATTGTATATATGTAAATCCCAATCTCCCAGTTCATCCCACCCCCATCCCCCACTTTCCCCCCTTGGTGTCCACACGTTTGTTCTCTACATCTGTGTCTCTATTTCTGCCTTGCAAACCGGTTCATCGGTACCATTTTTCTAGATTCCACATATATGTGTTAATGTAGGATATTTGTTTTTCTCTTTCTGACTTATTTCACTCTGTATGACAGTCTCTAGGTCCATGCACGTCTCTACAAATGACCCAATTTTGTTCCTTTTTATGGCTGAGTAATATTCCATTGTATATATGTACCACAACTTCTTTATCCATTCATCTGTTGATGGGCATTTAAGTGGCTTCAATGGCCTGGCTATTGTAAGTAGTGCTGCAAGGAACACTGGGGTGAATGTGTCTTTTTGAAATATGGTTTCCTCTGGGTATATGCCCAGCAGTGGGTTGGCTGGGTCATATGGTAATTCTATTTTTAGTTTTTTAAGGAACCTCCATACTGTTCTCCATAGTGGCTATATCAACAGTGCAAGAGGGTTCCCTTTTTTCCACACCCTCTCCAGCATTTGTTGTTTGTAGATTTTCTGATGATGCCCATTCTAACTGGTGTGAGGTGATACTTCATTGTAGTTTTGATTTGCATTTCTCTAATAATTAGTGATGTTAAGCAGTTTTTCATGTGCTTCTTGGCCATCTGTATGTCTTCTTTGGAGAAATGTCTATTTAGGTCTTCTGCCCATTTTTGGATTGGGTTGTTTGTTTTTTTAATATTGAGCTGCATGAGCTGTTTATATATTTTGGAGATTAATCCTTTGTCCGTTGATTTATTGGCAAATATTTTCTCCCATTCTGAGGGTTGTCTTTTCATCTTATTTATAGTTTCCTTTGCTGTGCAAAAGCTTTTAAGTTTCATTAGGTCCCATTTGTCTATTTTTGTTTTTATTTCCATTACTCTAAGAGGTGGGTCAAAAAAGATCTTGCTATGTTTTATGTCAAAGAGTGTTCTTCCTATGTTTTCCTCTAAGAGTTTTATACTGTCTGGTCTTACATTTAGGTCTCTAATCCACTTTGAGTTTATTTTTGTTTATGGTGTTAGGGAGTGTTCTAATTTCATTCTTTTATATGTAGCTGTCCAGTTATCCCAGCACAACTCATTGACGAGACTGTCTTTTCTCCATTGTATATCCTTGCCTCCTTTGTCATAGATTAGTTAACCATAGGTGCGTGGGTTTATCTCTGGGTTTCTATCCTGTTCCATTGATCTATATTTCTGTTTTTGTGCCAACACCATATTGTCTTGATTACTGTAGCTTTGTAGTATAGTCTGGAGTCATGGAGTCTGATTCCTCCAGCTCTATTTTTTTCCCCTTAAGATTGTTTTGGTTATTCGGGGTCTTTTGTGCCTCCATACAAATTAAAAATATTTTTGTTCTAGTTCTGTGAAAAATGCCATTGGTAATTTGATAAGGATTGCATTGAATCTGTAGATTGCTTTGGGTAGCATAGGCATTTTCACAATATTTATTCTTCCAATCCAAGAACATGGTATATCTCTCCATCTGTTTGTGTCATCTTTGATTTCTTTCAAGAGTGTCTGATAGTTTTCTGAGTACCAGTCTTTTACCTCCTTAAGTAGGTTTATTCCTAGGTATTTATTTCTTTTTGTTGCAGTGGTGAATGGAGTTGTTCCTTAATTTCTGTTTCTGATTTTTCATTGTTAGTGTATAGGAATGCAAGAGATTTCTGTACACTAATTTTGTATCCTGCAACTTTATCAAACATTAATTAGCTCTCATAGTTTTCTGGTGGCATCTTTAGGATTATCTATGTATAGTATCATGTCATCTGCAAACAGTGACAGTTTTACTTCTTCTTTTCTAATTTGGATTCCTTTTATTTCTTTTTCTTCTCTGATTGCCATGGTTAGGACTTCCAGAACTATGTTGAATAATATTGGCGAGAGTGGACATCCTTACCTTGGTTCTGATCTTAGAGGAAATGCTTTCAGTTTTTCACACTTGAGAATGATGTTTGCTGTGGGTTTGTCATATATGGCCTTTATTATGTTGAGATAGGTTCCCTCTATGCCCACTTTCTGGAGACTTTTTATCATAAACGGTGTTGCATTTTGTTGAAAGCTTTTTCTGCATCTGTTAAGATGATCATATGGTTTTTCTTCTTCAGTTTGTTAATATGGTGTATCACATTGATTGATTTGTATATATTGAAGAATCCCTGCATCCCTGGGATAAATCCCACTCAATCATGGTGTATGATCCTTTTAATGTGTTGGTGAATTCTGTTTGCTAGTATTTTGTTGCGGATTTTTCCGTCTATATTCTTCAGTGATATCAGTGTGTAATTTTCTTTTTTTGTAGTATCTTTGTCTGGTTCTGGTATCAGGGTGATGGTGGCCTTGTAGAATGAGTTTGGGAGTGTTCCATCCTCTGCTAATTTTTTGAAGAGTTTGAGAATTAGCTCTTCTCTAAATGTTTGATAGAATTAATCTGTGAAGCCATCTGGTCCTGGACTTTTGTTTGTTGGAAGAATTTTAACCACAGTTTCAATTTCATTACTTGTGATTGGTGAGTTCATATTTTCTGTTTCTTCCTGGTTCAGTCTTGGAAGGTTACATCTTTCTACGAACTTGTCCATTTCTTCCAGGTTGTCCATTTTATTGGCATAGAGTTGCTTGTAGTAGTCTCTTATGATGCTTTATATTTCTGCAATGTCCGTTGTAACTTCTCTGTTTTCATTTCTAATTTTATTGATCTGAGTCCTCTCCCTCTTTTTCTTGATGAGTCTGGCTAAAGGTTTATCAATTTTTGTTTATCTTCTCAAAGAACTAGCTTTTAGTTTTATTGATCTTTGCTACTGTTTTCTTTGTTTCTATTTCATTTATTTCTGCTCTGATCTTTATGATTTCTTTCCTTCTACTAACTTTGGGTTTTGTTTGTTCTTCTTTCCCTAGTTCCTTTAGGTGAAAGCTTTGATTGTTTATTTGAGATTTTTCTTGTTTCTTGAGGTAGGATTGTATTGCTATGAACTTCTCTGTTAGAACTGCTTTTGCTGCATCCCATAGGTTTTGGATCATAGTGTTTTCATTATCATTTGCTTCTATGTATTTTTTTAATTCCTCTTTGATTTCTTCAGTGATCTCTTGGTTATTTAGTAATGTATTGTTTAGCCTCCATGTGTTTGTGTTTTTTACGTTTTTTCCCTTTAATTAATTTCTAATCTCATAGTGTTGTTGTCAGAAAAGATGCTTGGTATGATTTCAATTTTCTTAAATTTACCAAGGCTTGACTTGTGACCCAAGATGTGATCTATCCTGGAGAATGTCCCATGTGCATTTGAAAAGAAAGTGCAATCTGCTGTTTTCAGATGGAATGTTCTATAAATATCAATTAAATCTATCTGGTCTATTGTGTTATTTAAAGCTCGTGTTTCCTTATTAATTTTCTGTCTGGATGATCTGTCCATTCGTCCAAGTGAGGTGTTAAAGTCCCCCACTATTATTGTGCTACTGTTGATTTCCTCTTTTATAGCTGTTAGCATTTGCCTTATGTATTGAGGTGCTCCTATGTTGGGTGCATATATTTATAATTGTTATATCTTCTTCTTGGATTGATCTCCTGATCATTATGTAGTGTCCTTCCTTGTCTCTTGTAACATTCTTTATTTTAAAGTCTATTTTATCTGATATGAGTATTGCTACTCAGCTTTCTTTTGATTTTCATTTGCATGGAATATCTTTTTCCATCCCCTCACTTTCAGTCTGTATGTGTCCCTAGCTCTGAAGTGGGTCTCTTGTAGACAGCATATATATGGGTCTTGTTTTTGTATCCATTCCGTGAGCCTGTGTCTTTTGGTTGGAGCATTTAATCCATTCACATTTAAGGTAATTATCAATATGTATGTTCCTATTACCATTTTCTTAATTGTTTTAGGTTTGCTTTTGTAGGTCCTTTTCTTCTCTTGTGTTTCCCACTTAGAGAAGTTCCTTTAGCATTTGTTGTAGAGCTGATTTAGTGGTGCTGAATTCTCTTAGCTTTTGCTTGTCTGTAAAGCTTTTGATTTCTCTGTCAAATCTGAATGAGATCCTTGCCGGATAGAGTAATCTTTGTTGTAGGTTCTTCCCTTTCATCACTTTAAATATACCATGCCACTCCCTTCTGGCTTGTAGAGTTTCTGCTGAGAAATCAGCTGTTAACGTTATTGGAGTTCCCTTGTACATTATTTGTTGTTTTCCCATTGTTGCTTTTAGTGATGTTTCTTTGTCTTTAATTTTTGTCAATTTGATTACTATGTGTCTCGGCATGTTTCTCCTTGGGTTTATCTTTCCTGGGACTCTCTGTGCTTCCTGGACTTGGGTGGCTATTTCCTTTCCCATGTTAGGGATGTTTTCAACTATAATCTCTTCAAATATTTTCTCAGGTCCTTTCTCTCTCTCTTCTCCTTCTGGGCCCCCAGTAATGTGAATGTTGGTGCATTTATGTCATCCCAGAGGTCTCTTAGGCTGTCTTCATTTCTTTTCATCCTTTTTTCTTTATGCTGTTCTGCAGCAGTGAATTCCACCATTCTGTCTTCCAGGTCACTTATCCGTTCTTCTGCCTCAGTTATTCTGCTATTGATTCCTTCTAGTGTATTTTTCATTTCAGTTATTGTATTGTTCATCACTGTTTGTTTGTTCTTTAATCCTTCTATGTCTTTGTTAAACATTTCTTACATCTTCTCGATCTTTGCCTCCATTCTTTTCCCGAGGTTCTGGATCATCTTTACTGTCATTATTCTGAATTCTTTCTCTGGAAGGTTGCCTATCTCCACTTCATTTAGTTGTTTTTCTGGGGTTTTATCTTGTTCCTTCATCTGGTACATAGTTTTCTGCCTTTTCATTTTGTCTATCTTCCTGTGAATGTTTTCGTTCCACAGGCTGCAGGATTGAAGTTCTTCTTGCTCCTGCTGTCTTCCAAGACAGACCTGGCTTTATAGCTCAGCTCACTACTTATTCTGAACTTGGTTTCCTCACTTGTAGAATGGGAATACCTACACACACCTGCAGATTTAAGATAATTGACTGAGAAGCCTAATGTAAAGCACTTAGCACCGAGGCAGGCACACACTAATGTTTGGTAGAGTGTGGTTGCTGTTATTATCTATTGGGTGATTATGCTGCATTCTAGGAATTACACACTAAAGATTTTCTAGTCTATCTTTCCACCTAATACATAGAATGCCTTCCCAGTGAAGAATTCTCAAAATGAACGATTTACATTTTTATATTGAGACCACCACAGTGACATTAATTAAACCATGCCTTTCTGTCCATATAAAGGGACAATCCTGCCTCATATCAATACACCAATTCTAAAAGTTGCTGTTTTCTCGTAGTTCCATCTAATAGCCTTCCTTCCCTTGCAGAGGTAGATGTTGAGTTTTTCCTTCCCTCCCTTTTTAAATTTAATTTTTAATTTTGCAAGTTATTTTCTCCTTGTAAAAATTAAAATATTACACATAAGACTATAATCTCTCTTGACCAGTACCCTTAGTTTTCCTGCTCCTCTCTCTTCTTCTCTGCCCTCAACTCCAAGGTAACCACTATTATTATACAACTGTACTTCACCAATTGCAAAAGATAAATTCTTGAAACCCAAATGGTATGAAAATTGAAGAATATGAAATCTTATTTAAAAAACAGTGTTCAGAGACAGAAATTCCCAAAGAACCTAAAGAAATACTTTCTTATGTAAATCAACTATACTTCTATATAAAAAAGTAAAAAGAAAAGAAACAAAATTACTTAAATATTTTCATATTTAACAAAACACAAAGTAAATAAACTATTTAATTTTTTAATATTTCAAAATAATCATTAGTACAGCAAAATTAAATATTTTCCTTTCTCACTAGGCCATAGTTTCTCAACCTCAGCATTTGGGGCCAGTTAATTCTTATTTGTGTGGAGTTGTCCTGTGCAATGTAGGATGTTTAGCAACATCCCTGGCCTCCACCCACAAGTAATACTTGTCTCAGTCATGGCAACCAAAATGTCTCCAGATTTCCCAAATGTCCCCAAGGCAGAAATTGCCCCTGGTTGAGAATCACTTGCCAGATCCTTTTCTCGATAATTCTTTTTCAGGATTTCAAAGAGTTGCTTGTAGGTTCATTTTGCTTTGTCCTGGATAATTCACACAACAGGAGGCACCTATTCTGTACCAAGTCCTTCGCCCCAAAGCCCAATATGTCTCTAATTTTATGGTTCCACGTTTTACTGCCTGCTCTTTGTGCTAGAAGGAACATAGGAACCCTGGAGCTCGAGACAGAGAAAGCTTTCACTAATCCTTATCTAATAATCTGCTCTCTGCTTAGATGTCTTTAGCTCCCTCCCCCACTCCCACCCACACACCCAGGTATATAAGGACTTTACTCTGCACAGAGTAACTTCATGCAAAAGGCACCTCCTTAGTGGCTGTATCAATTTACATTCCCACCAACGGTGCCAGAGGGTTCCCTTTTTTCCACAACCTGTCCAGCATTTATTGTTTGTAGATTTTTTGATGATGGCCTTTCTGACCAGTGTGAGATGATATCTCATTGTAGTTTTGATTTGCATTTCTCTAATGATTAATGACGTTGAGCATTCTTTCATGTGTTTGTTGGTCATCTGTATATCTTCTTTGGAGAAATGTCTATTTAGGTCTTCTGCCCATTTTTGGATTGGGTTGTTTGTCTTTTTGATATTGAGCTGCATGAGCTGCTTGTAAACTTTGGAGATTAATCCTTTGTCAGTTGCTTCATTTGCAAATATTTTCTCCCATTCTGAAGGTTGCCTTTTGGTCTTGTTTATGGTTTCCTTTGCTGTGCAAAAGCTTTTAAGTTTCATTAGGTCCCATTAATTTATTTTTGTTTTTATTTCCATTTCTCTAGGAGGTGGGTCAAAAAGGATCTTGCTGTGATTTATGTCATAGAGTGTTCTGCCTATGTTTTCCTCTAAGGGTTTGATAGTTTCTGGCCTTACATTTAGGTCTTTAATCCATTTTGAATTTATTTTTGTGTATGGTGTTAGGGAGTGTTCTAATTTCATTCTTTTACATGTAGCTGTCCAGTTTTCCCAGCACCACTTACTGAAGAGGCTGTCTTTTTTCCATTGTATACTCTTGCCTCCTTTATCAAAGATAAGGTGACCATATTTGTGTGGGTTTATCTCTGGGCTTTCTATCCTGTTCCATTGATCTATATTTCATCTGTTTTTGTGCCAGTACCATAGTGTCTTGATTACTGTAACTTTGTAATATAGTCTGAAGTCAGGGAGCCTGATTCCTCCAGCTCCATTTTTCTTTCTGAAGATTGCTTTGGCTATTCTGGGTCTTTCGTGTTTCTATACAAATTGTGACATTTCGGTGCTTTGTGACCACCTAGAGGGGTGGGAGGGAGGGAGACACAAGAGGGAAGAAATATGGGGATATATGTATATGTATAACTGATTCACCTTGTTATAAAGCAGAAACTAACACTCCATTGTAAAGCAATTATACTCCAGTAGAGATGTTAAAAAAAAAATAGGGTACTTCCTAAGACTGCATCTGTATCTGTCATGATGGTTCTTTTCTGTTCCCAAAACCAAGTCTCCTAACTTTTTCTAATTATGCCCACTTTGAGTGACTCACAATTCTGAGCTTTTCATAATTTCAGTAAGACATGCAAAAACAAACTTAGACATATTAAAACTTTGGGGAAAGGAATTATTGCTAAGAGGAGGTTTTGACCCCATGTTCTACTTTGGATCCAAAATTTGTAGCTGCCAAAGTTGGCATGACTATCCATGCTGTCCCTATGGACACAAGGACTTTCCTGGGCACTGTTCTCCTTTGGCTGCCCTGTGCAGTGCCTGGTCACTCTTGGTATTGGCAGGAGAATCCCTAGGATACCTGTTCTGACCTAGGAGGGGTTACAACTCTTTCAGCAGAGCTTACGTCTCTAGCAATGATGTAATAGTACAGGAAATTTCCCTCAAAAGGCAACTCTGGGGCCCCTGTGGATATTACCCCAGCCAGAAATGCCCTTTGGGTCTTTTCATGCCCGAAAGAGCCATGACAGCCCCCACACCACCTTTGCAACATCTTTTCTAGACTCTTAGTGATATGGTGTTATGGACTATTTTGCTGGTAGGAGGATTGAATCTCCTCCTAATCCAGCTACGTCCCTCTCCAAGGCTCAGTGCCTCACTGGGTCACAGACTGACAAGGAATCAGCCCCAACACGTTCATTCTCAGAAACACTGGGTAGAAATATTCACATCATTCAGGCCCTCAGGAACGGGGACACTGACCTCCCGCATCCCAGGAGAAGAACTTCTGTTATCCGTCAGTACCTGTAACGTTGCACTGCATCAGCTTGACACCACCATGCCCTTCCCTCGCCATCAGACCATATGTTCTGTGAGAGCTGGAGTGTATGTTGTTCACATTTGATTTCCCAGTACTAATCACAGTGCCTGGAACAGAGAAAGTGCTCAGTAAGTACTTAATGAGTAGAATCATAGTTTCAAGCATATCTGAATTTGGCAGTCCCTGAGTTGCTGCCAGGAGAACCAGGCAAAGGGATGTAAGAGCTCTGAATACTTGCTCCAGATGGGAGGCTTAACCTAACGGTTTCCTATCCCGGTTAAAGCTAACAAATATTTCTGTGACTCCACATTTGTGTTCCGGTCCTGTTTTCTGTTGTGTCTAATCATGGATCAATGAAGGTCAAGAACGCTGGTTTCTCTCCATACTTCCTTCAAGGCCTCTCAGAGCTCCCAGGCACTGCTGGAGCCCAGGCTAGCACCAACATCCCATGGTATTCCAGGTCACATATGCACCCCACTTTCTTCACCTGCCAAGTCACCAAAACATGACTGCAGAACCTGAGGATGCTGTGGGTTCAGACAGGGGTGAGCAGAGGAAGGATTTTATGTATTGTATCCTTACTCTTGCCACAGTCAGCCAAAAACACCTTCAATTGTCAGCCAGTACACTGACTTTCAATTGTCAGCCAGTACACTGGCCTTCAGTTGTCAGCCAGTACACTGACAATAGGCAGTAGATAGAGAGTAGATTCCAAGGCACTTGCCTACGACAGGGTGCACACTGGTTATAACTTCAACATGGCTCAATTCAAGACCCTCTTTTCAACCTATGTTTCCTTTTAAATATGGACAACTGAAAGATTTGGACATTCTGATACTGTCAATGGAAGTAAAATTGTAGAGCAACGTCGGAAAAGAGTTAGGCAGCATCCATTAGAGTTTTAAGTGCTTTTACTCTATAACCTAGTATCCTACTTCTCCCTTGGAAAACACATGTGTGACTGAGGTAATAGTAAAAGGAATAAAGCATGCACAAGGACATTTACTGCAGTGTTGTTTACAATACTGAAAAATGGGAAACAAACAAAATGCCCATCAACAGGAAGGCCAAAGTAAACTGATATATCCTACCAGTAATACTGAATATTTGTTGCATATAGTAGTTAAAGTGCAATTAACCTGTTTGTACTAACATGGGTAGGTCTCTAAGACATATTAAGTTTTTATTTTTAAAGCAAATGCAAATAACACAGTAGGAGCCTATTTGCTTAAAACACACACACACACACACACACACACACACAAACAACCTAAATATTTTCTATAAATACAACAACACTAGGCATGTAAATCAATTGAAAAATGTACAGAATAGGTGCCTCCTGATGTGTGAATTATCCAGGATAAAGCAAAATGAACCTACAAGCCACTCATTGAAATACTGAAAAAGAATTATTGAGAAAAGAATCTGGCACAGTGGTTTTCAACCAGGGGCAATTTCTGCCCTGGGGACATTTGGGAACATCTGGAGACATTTTGGTTATCATAACTGAGACCAGTATTACTGGCATCTAGTGGGTGGAGGCCAGGGATATTGCTAAACATCCTACATTGCACAGGACAACTCCACACAAATAAGAATTATCTGGCCCCAAATGCTAACAGTGCTGAGGTTGAGAAAACATGGTCTAGTGAGAAAGGGATGGTAAATATTTAATTTTGCTGTACTAATGATTATTTTGAAATATTAAAAAATAAATAGTTTATTTACTTTGCTGTTTTTGAGTTTTGTTAAATATGAAAATATTTAGGAAAGTTTGTTTCTTTTCTTTTCTTTTTTTTTTTTTTATATAAAGTATAGTTGATTTACACAGGAAAGTATTTCTTTAGGTTCTTTTGGAATCTCTGTCTCCGAACACTATTTTTTAAATAAGATTTCAAATTCTTCAATTTTCATACCATTAGGATTTCAAGAATTTATTTTTTGCAATTGTTGAAGGACTATAGTATAACAATTATTGATTAAAGAATGTTCTGTTTGAAATATTGTGCTCAGAATTTAGAAGATAGTATCTATACATTGGGGCATCCAGTGAAGAGGTTTTGCTGGAAATTCAGGGCACCATGATTATGGTAGTTACACAAAATAATCAGGCTTGTCTTGTGGCATGAGTATGACTGTCTGAAACCAAGTATGTGTAGGTATTAAGGCACTGAAAAAACATTTTTGGTAGTCATTTCCCACACCCTCTTCATAATTTATCATAAAAAATTTCCAAACATAGGCTGAAAGAATCTTACAGTTAAACACCACCAAGATTATACAATTAATTTGTGCTGTATTTGTTTATCACATATCCATCCACCTCTCCATATCTCCATCCATCCAAAACTCCACCTTAGATTTTTATACATTACAAAGTAATACATTTCATCAGGTCAATTTACTTCTAAACACGTCACTATGCTTTCATTAACTAGAATGCAGTGTTTATTTAGTCTTTTTTTAAGTGGAGGATGAATTTTCCACACAAAGGCACAAATCTTTAAGTGTATTGTTCAATGAAGTTTTTACAAATTCATACATCCATTTAACTCAAACCCCTATCAAGGTATAGAACATTACCATCACTCCAGAAAGTTCTCTCATGCTCCTTCCCAGTTAGTCTCTACCTCCTGTAGCATTGGTGTGGTTTTTTTTTTTCCCCACCATAGGTTAGGTTTGCCTCCTCTTGCAGGGCATCTTTGACAACACAGGTAAATTCTGATTCTTGCCCCAAATCAACTAGGCCAGTCATATCAGTGCCTCTAAATGGGGATCCCTCAGGAAAAGGGCAAAAAGTAAGAGTGGCTGCAAAGCAGATACTTTGTGGACAGAAGCCTTAAAGCCAGTGATTCTGAGATGGGGCCTAAGGAAACCTCTAGGTGAGTGGTGAGTTGATAGAAGGATCCTGGTGGGGAGGGACCCCCGTGTAGGTGGTGGACTTTGAAGGTATTATGCTAAGTGAAATAAATCAGACAGAAAAAGACAAATACTGTAAGATCTCACTTAACTGTGGAATATAAAAAACACATATAAAAACAAAACAGAAACAAAACAAAAAGCAACCAAACTCATAGAAAAAGAGATCAGACTTGTGGTTACCAGAGGTGGAGAGCTAGGGAAGAGGGAACTGGAGGAAGGTGTTCAAAAGGTCCAAACCTCCAGTTATAAGGTAAATAAGTATAGGGATGCAATTCACAACAGGATGACTCTATTTAACTCTGCTGTATGATACACAGGAAAGTTGTAAGAGAATAAATTCTAATAGTTCTTATTATAAGGAGAAAATTGTTTTCTTTTCTTTTTTTTTGTATCTATATGAGAAGATGAATGTTAGCTGAACCTATAGTGGTACTTATTTCACAATATACGTAAATGAAACCATCATGCTGCCTGCCTTAAACTTATACAGTGATGTGTGTCAATTATTTCTCAATAAACTGGAAAAACAAATATAAAAAAAGAATTAAATTGGACGATGCACATGAAAGGACTTTATGAATGATAAATACTCTACATATATAAGTTGGGTGATGCCCATCTACCTGGGCTCCAAGTTGGGAGGACAGGGAAGGGAAAAGACTAAGACTAAGAAGTTCTAACCACTAGTAAACTTGCCTTCTGAATTGATTGATAAACCACGAATAAGATCAATCTCAATATTCTGTTTCTGCTCTTATATTTTTGTTATATTAGAGTCAAGTACACAGATTTTTCTAGCTTTGTTGTCCCATCTTATTTTTGACCCAACATTGTCATTCGAATGGATGTCTACTTTATTCACTAGAAAGCCTGTGCTTTGGTTATTAGTAAAAACAAAAACAAATGAGCCCTCATAAGAGAGAGATTTACTTTTCCTTAAGACATTTGTAAATGCATGCTCAAGACTCTGAGGGGAAATCCAAAAGCATTAGAAGACTGTAGCTTCAGAAGGATCACATGTTGAAGGAATAACACTCATTTGGGCATCTGTGCTTAAATAGAATAGGAAGACATCAAACTATTTCACGATTCATACTTTGTGACTAATCACAACGGCCTTTCATTTAGCATCACAATCTTGGTTTTTACAGAATTAGGGAATTCCCCTTGATAATCTGTGGGTTTCCCACATTGGCAAGTTGAAGTCCATGGCCAAAGTGATGGCAGATATCTGACGACCTGAGAACCTTGAACTTAGAGTTGGAGGATTGGAAATCTCAGCTTCTTTACCATGTAGAGACTGGAGGTAGTCTTGCTGCCCTAATTATGTTTTACTCTATATCTGAGGGGTTCTATGGGTCTCTAGTCATCCAATAAGTAATGCCAGCTGCATTTATCTCAGTCCTTATGTTTGCGCTTCCTTGGTCCTTTAAGTGGTCTTACTGTCTTCAATCTCTTGCCCATTAAAATCACCCTTCAGCCTTCAGCCAAGAGACTTTAAAAAGTGTACATATAAGCATGCCACTCTTCTATTTAAAAACCTCTTTGTTAGACACAATGTTAGCCTATCTAAAAGCCAAGCCCTATTTTCCTTCGGTAACAGCATCTTAATTTTTTTCACGAATGAGGCAGAACTGTGCTCAGGGAAATAGGTCTCTGCTCCAGATTCAGCTGCTTTAAACCAAACATGTTAATTCTGTTAGCCTGTGCCAGTGATTGATTGAGGAATGGGGTAGTGACCCACTTCTGGCAACTGCAATCACAGATGAAGTCTGCTGAGGACTTCTGGGAATCATCCTGATGAAGACAGAAGGAGAGACAGAGGGAGGGGAGAGAGAGAGCGAGAGAGAGTGAAAGAAAGATGGTGATGATGATGATGGAAGCCTTCCTTCCTACCTCTGATGTGGTTGCCTGAAGATGTAATGTTTAGAGCTTAAGCAGCCATCTTGTAAAATGAGGGGATAAGGGTGAGGACAAAAGTCACCATGATGAGAATAGTAGAGCAGAAAGATGGGAAGAGACTGTCCACAATGATGTCACTGAACTGTTGAACCAACCCTGGAGCCATCTACCTCTGTACTTCTTGTTATGTGAGTTATGGAGAATTGTGTTACATTCCCAATTATTTGCTACTCCCCTCCCTGTAAGCAGTTTGTACATTCCCACCCATTGCCGTGTGAGTTGAGGTGCCCCCTGGGAAGGAGTGTAATTATCTACAACATTGATTTAAGGCTTAGCTTGATTTGAATTGCCCAATGAAGAGTAAATGGAGGTGACACCATATTCACACAGAAACTTTGTGTCATTGCATGGTTCCACCATTTCCCTTTTCCCTCTGGCATAATAATGACAAATAAGTCATAAGAATGGAGAGAAGTGCTCCTTCAGTTGGAATCCTGGAATAAGGAAGACACCTGGCACAGAAGAAAGGCCACTGTCCACCAACAGCTGACATGAAGTGTGAGCAAGAAATACACTTCTCTGTTGTAAACCACTGAAATTTTGGGGACATTTGTTGCTGCATCAGAGCTGACTAATACATGAGACAGTGATATCCTTATTATTTGAATTATTCTTGGATGATCCTTCTATTACTTGTAATCAAATATAGGCTTTCTATAGTCTTTAGAAAAAAATTAAAATTATTTGGAATTAAACCCTAGGTCCTTAAAGATCAAATGCCTGCCTGATTTTCCAGTCTCATCTCTGATACATCCCTCCCATGGACCCTATGTTCTGGCCATACTGAATCACTTGTAATTATCCTGGAATATTAAACTCTTTCATATTCCTATGGTTTTATACAAGTTGGACCTTTTGTCCGGAATACCATCTTTCTCTTGTTTGCTTAGGTATTTCCTATTTATACTTCAAAATTAATCCTACCTAATCCAGGAAGCCTTTTTATATCTCCTCAGATACCTCTTACAGAGCATACACATTTAGAAGTAGTCACTGTTATCAGACTGGTATATCCTTACAGAACTTTATCATTGCATTTATATGTAAAATAGAAAAAATGTAGTTTTAGAAACCATAACTGATGTAATATCCTATCTACTATTCTGCAATCAAGTATTTGCATAGTCTCCAATTCATGGACCCCATGATCCATCCCCGAGTTGCTTCCCCTACGTCTTTGGGTTGTGGTTTGGGTATGGTTTGCATGGAAGAACTGTAGGGAATAGAGGTTTCTGTAGTGTTGCTATTTTTATAGGAAATTCAATTCTGGTTCTTGGCCTCAGGTGCCTTTCTCTCCCTGTATCGTCTGACATTTTGAAGCTGTAGAATGTGCTAACAAATATTCCACAAAGATATTGGATTTGGTGTCAGAATCAGCAGGCCCTATTCAATGACTTTGAACAGTCCTGCCTCGGGCTGAGGTATCCCAGTACTTAGGAAGTGGATGATCCTGAAAAAGCCCTGGCTAGATCCTGCCACATTCTGCTGCAGCTGCTGGCAAGGCTGCATCCTGAGTTGCTGTCTTTCCTCTCGGTCTGACTCTTGTACCCTGAGCCCCAGAACCATCCCCTCGTACCTGTTCTGCTTGATTTGGGTTCACACGTCTCCAAAAGCAATCTCACCCTCTTGTCTCTGATAGTTTCTCTTAAGATAAAAACAGATGCTCAGAAAAAAAGTTGTTTTTTCTATTTTATATAATTATATTTTAAGACAAATCGCTTTGGGCATTAAGATGCTGCTATCTACATCTGTTTGCATCATTTAATTTTCTGCCAAAAATTTGTATGCTCACATGATTTTAATGGGCAAAGCTAAAGCTATGGTCTCCTCTCATAGAAGGCAGGCCAGTGATGTTCATTTTCCACTGCCCCTTCTCCATCCCTCTGTCCCATGAACCCCATCTAAGAGTTCTCTTTTATACTCTGGAGGGAAAACTTTATTTTTAAAAGTTTTTTATAGAGGACTGGGGCTTAAGGGAAGCCAACTTGCCTAAGAGCTCTGGTTTGATTTTCTTCTTGAGCTGACTTTCTTACTTTGAAGAGTCCCCAGAAATAACTTCAGAAATACGAGTGCCTAAAATTATGTTTAAACCTCTTTTATAAATTCCTGAAATTACTGAGGTGATAAGGGGCTAGAAGTAGTATTCCTACTGGGTGATTCATTGTTCTCGTCTGATTCCTGCTAAATTAGTAAAGTTTAATCTTATATGATGACATCTCCAAGAGCCATAAATTGCCAACAAGTCTTATAAGAGCCCCACGGTTTGTCTGTGTCTGTGGTAAAATGGAATTTATTCATTTAAAGCTCAACCACACTTGCCAAGTATTTCTTTAAACACACAACCTTATGCTGTTACTAGTTTTCTGCCATGCGTCTACTGTTGGAGGATGTGTGTCTCTTCCCAGGAGTTTTCTCTGAAGAACTGCAACCTCAGTTGATTCGGTATGTCATGGCTCCAGTGGATACAGACTCAAGGTATGCTAGGTTCTCAACCACTGGATTTGACGAACCACCAGAGGAAGCTGGAACTAGGAAGGGGGCTTTGAACTGGGGAACCTGACCCAGCTGAAGAAGCTGATTCCATCAAGGACAGGAAAAGGTCAAACTTGAGCATCCAACTGGGTCACCAAGCAAAGGCACCATTCAAGTCAGTGGTCAGTGGGATTGCCAAGGGAAATTAGCACTGTGGTTTTATCTCACATCAGATGCTAGAACTCTGAGGACTAAAAATACTGGCCTTTCTGCTAATCACCCCCTTCATGGTAGGGGCTCAGTAGATCCTGAGAACATGCCTTTTGGAGGAGGTACAGGAAACACCATGCAGCCTCTAGGAGCAAGGTGTTGGAGTGGATCAGGAGTTTGGTGGTGATGATAGTGGGAATCCAATCCCTTCACAAACTGGAAAACTTGGTTCAAAGAAGCACTCTGTAGAGGGATTGTCCAAGAGCAGAAATGAAAGAATGTTCATTGAGATATTTGGTACAAGTAATATTTTTCCCAATTACAAAATTAAAATCAAAACATAATTAGTGTATACAACTTGGAAAAAACTCATAAAAAAGCATGAAGAGGAAAACCTCTTTCATGATCCGATTAACCAGAAATATTGGGTGGACCAAAAGTTTCTTTCAGATTTTTCCGTAAGATGGCTCTAGTAGCATTTAGTTGTCTTTAACTTCATTCAACACAATTTTGTTAGATTGTACATGACAGCTGTCATATCAGCATGCATTTAAAAAAATACTTACCAAAATTGGTGACTTTTTGTGTAGCCATTTTAATATTGAAGATGGAAGGAAAAAAAGGAATATTTTTGGCATATTATGCTTTATTATTTCAAGAAAGGTAAAAACGCAACTAAAACACATGAAAAGATTTGTGCAGTCTATGGAGAAAGTGCTGTGACTGATGGAACGTGGCAAAAGTGGTTTTCGAAGTTTTGGGCTGGAGATTTCTCGCTGGACAATTCTCCACGATCGGGTAGACCGGTTGAAGTTGATAGAGATCAAATCGAGACATTAATTGAGAAAAGTCAATGTTATACCACATGGGAGATGGCCAACATACTCAAAATATCCAAATCAAGCATTGAAAATCATTTGTACCAGCTTGGTTATGAGAATCACTTTGACTTTTGGGTTCCACATAATTTAAGCAAAAAATACCTTCTTGACCATATTTCCACATGTGATTCTCTACTGAAACATAATGAAACTGTTCCATTTTTAAAACAAATTGTGAAGGGTGATGAAAAGTGGATACTGCACAACAATGTGGAATGGAAGAGATCGTGGGGCAAGTGAAATGAACCACCACAAACCACACCAAAACCTGGTCTTCATCCAAAGAAAGTGATGTTGTGTATATGGTGGGATTGGAAGGGAGTCCTCTATTATGAGCTCCTTCTGGAAAACCAAACAATTAATTCCAACAAGTACTGCTCCCAATTAGACCAACTGAAAGTGTCACTTGATGAAAACGTGCAGAATTAGTCAACAGAAAATACATAATCTTCCATCAAGATAATGCAAGACCACATGTTTCTTTGATGACCAGGCAAAAACTGTTACAGCTTGGCTGGGAAGTTCTGCTTCATCCACTATATTCACCAGACATTGCACCTTCAGATTTCCATTTATTTTGCTCTTTACAAAATTCTCTTAATGGAAAAAATTTCCATTCCTTGGAAGACTGTAAAAGGCACCTGGAACAGTTCTTTGCTTAAAAAGATAAAAAGTTTTGGGACGATGGAATTATGCAGTTGCCTAAAGAATGGTAGAAGGTAGTGGAACAAAAGGGTGAATATGTTTTTCAATAAAGTTCCTGGTGAAAATGAAAAATGTGTCTTTTATTTTTACTTAAAAAACAGAAGGCACTTTTTGGCCAATCCAATAAATACTTCTCACAACTGATACGCATCCTTCAGATCTTCTCTTTCTTTGTAATTTAAAGATTGGTGTTGTATATATACTTTGGAGGTCTTTTTTTTATTAATATGAAGTCCATATTATTAATTGCTAAGCTATTATATATTTCTTGACGTGGAAATTTTCTGGATCAAAGGGAAGACTCTTGTCATATAGAATGTTGATCTGAATCTATGCCCATAGAAGCAGTGTTCTTTTTGTCACTGACAGGACTTTCCTGAGTCTGAGCTCCATCAGGGATTTAGGATAAGATTGGAATGCATGGGACTCAGGGAGCAGATTTCTGTGAAATTTCTCTGGACTAGGGAATGAAGAGTTCTTGAGGCTCTGGTCTTGGCTCGGCCACCTACATATATATGACCTTTGTTTCCCCACCTGTAAAATAATGTTGGATTTGATAATCTCCAGGCTCCCTTTAAATTTTTATATTTTCTTAGCCTCAATGGCAGTGAAAATACTGAATGAATTACCCAGATTTGGGAGCCGAATATTAACATCGAACACTTGGTGAACTTGGATAGTCTTTCAGAAGAAGATTCTTGCTACACAGATCTAGAAGAAAGACAACCTTTGGATGCTGGAAAAGAAAACTCCCCACCACCACTTTAGATCTGAGACACCCAGAAGCTGTCACATTTTCAAGAGTGAATGACCAGTCTCCTTCTTGTGTGCTCCCCACTCTGCTGTGGACACAGTACATTCTCATTTCATGGAATTAATTTCTAAGGTCTCTTACTGTTTCTTCTTATGTGGCTTCCTTGTATAAGCAGACGGGGAGAGGGCAAACAATGAATGGTAGAGAACAAATGCAAAATCATAAATATGATTTTCAAATTTCAAATATGAAAGTGGAATTTCATGAATGAATCCAGACAGCAACAGAGGGAATGGGCTGCTGGTCGCCAGGCTGAAACGGGCCACAAAAAGCCACGGAGACAGCCTTGTGTTCCGGCCCTTCTCAGGGCTGCCATTTTTGCCCCGACTAAAACACTAGGCTTATCTCTCAGCTTTTCATGCTGCAACAAGGCACAGGGTGTAATCTGGTAATTGAATCAATTCTTCCTGGTTAGTTGGGCCAGCAGATGAATGATTAGTTCTTTTCTCTTGGCACAGCTGAATTGCTATTAAAAAATGCTTCTAAGCACTTAGAGTAGAGCAGTATGTACAAGAAACCAGTGGGAACCTGATGGGGAGGCAGGCATTCACAGGGATAATTTATTTCAAATCACACCCAGGAAATCCAGTTTATCTAAACAAATCCTGGGCCAGGAGTTAGGGCAGAGGGAGAGAAATCAGAGCAGCTACAAAATATTAAGCACTGCAGAGCCGGATAAAGCAGGATTGGGAGATCCAATGACTGTTTAAATTATTATAGAATGTAAACTCATCGCATGACATCTAATCCGGCCATATTTCCCTCAATTATTTCACCCCAGCAGTGTTTACTTTCCCATCAGTACTGTATCACAGAACTGTCAGCTGGCGTTTTTGAAGGGTGATTTGTTGCTCTAATGATGATACTGAAATCTGTTTATGGTTGTTTATTTAAGGGTCATCTTTCTTCTGAGGCAGTTTTCTTCTCCTGGGATTCTATTTGGGCAGCTCTCTTCAATTCCCTAAACAGAAAAACTGTCAGGATTTTATAAAGAGTAAATATTCTGTCCATGTTAATTTTATGACCTATGACTATATCATGGTTACTGAGCCAAGTATGGTAATAATGATGCTTTATGCATTGAAGTCGCTTTAAAGTTTACCCAGCACATTCATATGTATTATTTCATATGCTAATTATATATAGCACAGTAATAATATGTACCAATTTTACTAATGATAAAACAATAGTAATATATACAGGGCAGTTTACAATGTGCTAGACATTGTTCTAAGGAACAATCCCAGGGTACAACTGTTATCTTCATTTTACAGGTGAGGAGATAGAGGCACAGAAAGGTGAAGCAACTTGCCCAAAGACACACAGCTGGTAATCCAGGCTTTTTACTGAAGGCAGGGACATGAGAGCAGCATGGTGTAGAGCAGAGCTTAGCAGAGTTTTTAACTGAAGTCTCCATTAGGGAAGAGGGGAATGAATATGTACTTCCAGGGGAATTTGGCACTAAAATCAGTCGTGACTCCGACAGCTCAATATTTCGTTTAAATTGTGTTTTTTTCATAGTTTTGCACAAAATTTGCACTATACAATATACTGTACCTGAAGTTGTTTTATTCCAAATCTACACCAAATTTCTGAATAAAGCTGATGTTCCAGGATGTGCTTTGTTTATCTTGAGGTCTCTAATTGCTCTGACATACCACTCATTGGGTACCACTGGAGCATGTGTCACCCAGTTTGAGAATTCCAGGTGTCATGGGCTGTAAGTCAGGAGAGAACTAGGGCCTGGCTGCAGTGTTGCTAGGGGGTACCACTGGGTCCATGAACAAGCCACACGTACATCAGAGCTTAGAGTTTCTCATATGAGAAATGAAGGGCTGGATCAGAGCAGTTGTTTTTATTCTAGACTCCTGAAACTCCTCAGGGATCTAGACAGATGGGGAAAGGAGCAGAAGGTGAAGACCCCTTATCACCTCTGTTACATACTTACATTTTGAGCCTTCTGGTAAGATTGATGTAGGCTAATTGAATCTCTCATTCAAATATGTAAACAAAAATGTTTGAGAAAAACTAACAAATGAACAGGATGATTTCTAAGGCCAGTCTAGTCTATGAATCTAAAGAGCATGGCCAAGGTCTCTACCCTCCTTAGGATTCTGTCTTTTTCTTGGCCTGATCTAGGTTCACTAGGGAAATATCTCCGCTATGTAAATGGTGACTTAGTCATTTTGTCTTGTCACGTTTTAGGCAATGTCCCCTGGGCTTTCCTTGTCATGGCCAACCCTAGGCATTATGTGTTTCTTTTGGAAGTGGGACTGGGATTCAGTTGGACCATTAGAGAAGGTTACAGTCATCTTGATTCTTATGCCTGTGTCTTTTAAGAACATCACATAGATCTATCTGGTATTTATTCATTCATTCTATTCACCCACTTATTTATTTGAAATATCTTCATCCAATAATAATCTGATTGGCCCAAGGACTATAGGGCTGGTAATTAAGTTGTTTGTCCTTCAGCAAGAAATAGCGGAGGGAGCTCTTGGACAGGTGGTTGACATCTTGGGGACAAGAGAGAGTGTATTTGAGGAAGCTTGGGGCCAGGGCTAATTTCCTTGCCTACTATAGGCATAAAGATGTCTTCTAAGGGAAAGTAAGGGACTGTGAGGTTAATTTCTTCACATTGGCTGGGATCAATGAAAATCAGGGAAGGGAGGGCTCATGTTTAAAGCTGGTTTCTGCCAACAACCTTTGTGAGGAGGATTACCATATTTGCTACACTCCTGTTCCTGCTAAGTTGGAGAATCCATATGATCTCTTTGTTTGGGACAGTTCTGACTTATCTCTGTTATCTCAGAATGATAACTGGTTTTATTAATAATTTCCTTCTCTTTATATTTTATCAATAATTTCACCCTCTTAAAAGTGTCCTGGGGCTTCCCTGGTGGCACAGTGGTTGAGAGTCCGCCTGCCGATGCAGGGGACGCGGGTTCGTGCCCTGGTCCGGGAAGATCCCACATGCTGCGGAGTGGCTGGGCCCGTGAGTCGTGGCCGCTGGGCCTGCGCGTCTGGAGCCTATGCTCCTCAACGGGAGAGGACACAACAGTGAGAATCCCGCATACTGCAAAAAAAAAAAAAAAAAAAAGTGTCCTGGAATGAACAATAGATTGCATGGTCACCTTAATGCTGAGAAAAGGGGCCCTAGACAGGCCTTATGCACCCATAGTTATGTCCTATAACCCAGGATCATGTCAGTGGGACCTATTATTTGTGGGGCTTCTCCAAAGAAGTGAAGGAAGAAACAGCCATGGTGAGGAGGAACAGGCTTCCTGCCTTCATCAAGGAAGAAAAACACATAAAATGTAAAAAGCATAGTCGGTGGTGGGATTGGCTTGACTGACCAACTGGAAGAAATTTTTTCCTTGGTTTGAGATTTTGGGAGAGCTGAGAGGCATCTTAGGGAAACAGGCAATGAGACAAGAAGCAGGAAGAGTTAGGAGCTTTGCTTCGTATCCAGTTCTTGGTCTAATAGCACAAGGAGCAGAGCAGGTTTGAGGGGCATGGCTCACAGGTCCAGCCGCTCAGCGGCATGTGGGATCTTCCCGGACTGGGGCACGAACCCATGTAGCCTGCATCGGCAGATGGGCTCTCAACCACTGCGCCACCAGGGAAGCCCTGGTATATACCTTTTGGTGTGGCCTTTTTCATTCAGCATGATGTTTGTGTGATTAATCCATGTTGCTACATGTAACAGTAGTTTGTTTATTTTCATAACTGTATAGTATTCTACTGTAAAATCTTTACCAAGGTTTATCCAGATCTTGCTGTCAATAGACATTTGTGTTATTTTCAGTTTTTAGTTATTGCAAATAATGTTGTTATGACTATTTTTGTACATATGTTTTGGTGCACATATGTGGTCATTTTCTGTTGCATATATACCTAGGAGTGGAATTGCTGAATTATGTTGAATATGCATATGTTGAGCTCAAATAGACACAGCAACACTTCCCCAAAGTGATTTTACTGAATTATACTCCCATCAGTAATGGTCCATCTGCTCCCAGTATTTAATAAAAAGTTTTTGATATAGTAGATAATGAGAGAGGGAGAGAGAGAGAGAGAGAGAATATCAGTTAATAGAAAGACCAGGAAATCTATATTTGGAGATAGCATATACAAACATTTAATAAAATTGTGATTAATATGTTCAAGAAAAAAGGATACATGATTAAAATTTTAGGAGTGAGATGTGGTCTATAAAAAAGAGAAACAAATATAAATTTGAAAACTAAACCTACAGTATCTGAAGTTAAGAACTAAATAAACTATTTTAAAGTAGGTGAAACACAGATGAATAGGGAGTTAATGAACTAGGATACAATCAGTAGAAGACATAGAGACTTAAGTATGGAGCAGAGAAAAGAATGATACATACAGAAAATAATAAATATATTGGGCTTTTTGAAAAGATCCAATTGTAACTTGAACTTCAAAAGGAGAGAAGAGAGTGAATGATGCAGACCAAATGTTTGAAGACATAAAAAGCCACAAGTTTTCCTAAACTGACAAAATACATCAAGCCACAGATTCAAGAATCACTACAAATACCAAACTGATTAAAAGAAATCTACTCCTAAGCATATCATGCTAAGACTTGAGACACCAAAGACAAAGAAAACTTGAAAGCAGCTCAAGAAACCTTGAAAGGAATCTTCAAAGGAATGACAGTAAGACTTTTAGCTGATTTCTCAAGAGAAACAAACAAAGCCAGGAGACAATGGTATAATGTATTTAGTTTTGAAAGAAAACAAACTGTCAACTTAGAATTCTATACCCAGAGAAAATATTTAAAATGAAGACAAAATAAAGTCATAGTTATATAAAAACAGAAACAATTTGTCATCAACGTGCCTCCACTAAAAATACTCTAGTGAGTTTTTCAGGCAGAAGTAAAATTACCCCAGATGGGAAAAAATTATAGAAAGGAACACAAAACAATAGAATGGATAAATAGGTGGCTAAAAATAAACTACTATTGTTTTCATAAATTATTATTGTTTCATAAAATATCATAATAATGTCTTGGGAGGTTAAAATATAAATATAGTAAAATAAATGATGACAAAGACCAAAAGGAGAGAGAGAGAGATAAGTGGAGTTTAAAATGTTTTCGAGTTCATGTTCATTTTAGGAATTAAAAATTATAATTTATGTTAGACTTTACAAAGTCAGGGATGAATATTCTAATCCTAATCCACTAAAAGGAAATAGTATAAGAGTATATATCTAACAGGCTAATATGGGAGAAACTGAAATCTTAAAAAAAAACTTTGATATGTCCAAGAGAAGGCAAGAAAAGAGAGTAAAGGGAAAATAATAAGTGATACAAATATAGAACAAATAGTAGGGTGGTAGTTTAAGTTCAAATATATTAGTAGATATATTAAATGTAAATGGACTAGATGCCATTATTAAGAGACTAAGATAACAGATTGGATTAAAAACCTAAAGCAACAATATGATACCTATAGGAAACAGACCTTAAATACAAAGGTACAGAAATTTTGAAAATAAAATTATGGAAAGAGCTATGACTTGGAATCATAATCTAAAGTAAGCTGAAATAGCTATACTAATAGCAATGGACAAAGTAGACATACAGTCCAGAAGTATTACTGTAGCAAAAGAGGGATAGTTGATAATGATAAAATGTCGATATATCAGGGATATAGAACAATTCTAAAGTTGTATATAATCTACATAGCCTCAAAATATTAAAGAAATGACCAAATTAAAGGGAAAAGTAAACAAATTCACAAATCTGGACTACTCAAAATTCTCAGGATGTAGCTCTTGGGAATATCAAGGTTCAATTATACTTTCCTCGTATTTAATACTAAAAAGACTTTTAATGCACACAGTGTTCTTTTTCTTTTGGATAATTTATTTCAAGTAAGAAAGAAGAAGATATCATTTTTTTTAACCTTGATATGAATATTCACATTATTTTCCCTAAGAGCTCTATCTATATGTAGTGAATGAACTTCTTTATTTCTTTTTTTTTTTTCCCCCACTGGGTCTCAGGTACAGAGTTGACTTATTTATATTCCCTAATTCAGGGCACATTGTCATCATCTGTACAAGGCCTCTTTATTGTTTACATTTATTTTATTTTCCCTTTTCTTTTTCAGTTTCTACTCCCACTCAGTCTCAATATTCCACCTTTCTTGTCTGCTCTTCCCAAGTATCCAGGAGCTACAATTTTCAGAATCTCTTGACAGTATGGTTCCAGTTTATATTTTGCCAATGAAAAGCACTTAGTAAAGATTTGGAAGGCAAAATAACTGCAGGTGTCATTAACTTCCTTCCATCGGGGTTTAGACCGATGAGATTTTATAGCACTTTACTGCATCAGCTGTGAACTTCAACAGTGATTTCCTGTGGTTTTTGACCTGGTTAACAGAAACCTCCTACTTCTCTGAGAGGTAGAAGCATCCTTCTTTGACCTTTGCTCCGCCATCAATTTTTAAATACAGAATTCCCTCTATTAAATCCTTTCTTCCTTGAAATACACAGTGCGTTAGTGTTTTCCTGACGAAATATTAACTGATAAAATATTTGGTATCAGTAGTGGTTGCAGGAAATATACCTTTATATATGGAAAGCTGGGATGTGTTATTTGATCTAGTTATATTTGAAAGCAGTGATGGCATAATTGCTGGTGACATGGATATTAATAATCCATGGCATGCCGTAACAAGAACATTATTTAAATTATCACCTGTTGTTGGCAACAACAAATTTTCTATTGAAGAAAAGGCTTTGAGTGAGAAAGTGTTTCAGTAAACTTTAATTGTGGTAATAATGACTACTGGGGCTGTGAAGTGGGACAATGGCTTATGACTATTATAGAGAGTTTAAATTATCTGATCAAAGCACAATTAGGGAACCAGAGAGCTTAGATGACTGAGGCAAGAATCTCTTAGGTATTGTGGCTGCAGGACTAATGTATAAAAAAGTCAGATCCACACTTTGATCCATCCTGTGTCTTATAAAATTACATTGTAAGTTGAATTCACAGCCTCGCTATGTCTTATGTGACAATTATATAAAGAGTAAGTTGGGAATATGTGGGAAAGTTTGGATGAATCTGATTACCTTAAAGCCCCACATCTAACTGGCACTGTCTTTACAGCAACTCTTCCTTCCTTATCTGAGGAAGCTAGCTTTCTCTTGCTGGGAAAGCCTGTAATAACTTTACCTGGAGCTGTTATCTTATAAATAGATGCTAGTTTTCTTTGAGACTTGCTCTTACCAATCCTCATTACCTGCAGACCTGTAAATAAAGTGAGAGCCCAGCATACCGCAGGGGGACAAATGCAAGTCTGATTGGGACGAGATAGCTTATGCTTCCTGATTCCCCCTTCCAAGAGAGATAGAAACAAACATGGGGTGTGTCAAAGTTACTGATATGGCTGCACTATCAAAACTGTGTCAATTTCAACAACTGGGAATGGCTCTACAGTTTTCTCTGTTGGTTAACTCTGTGATAATTTGTTTGCAAAATTTACTCAATAATTCTTTTCACTCCTGTACACCCATCCCTTTGTAATGGGACTTTGCCACCTCTTCCATCAAAAGGACTTCATTATTTCTCTACTCCTCGAATCTGGACTTGGCAATGTAACTTATTTTGGCCAATTGGACTTCAGCAAACATGATCTAAGCAGAGGTTTGAAAAGTACACGTACATGGGGATTTGCACCCTCTTGCTGCTGGGTAACATTCTGCCATTGAACAAGCTTAGGCTAGTTACAGGTGGATGAGTGGTCACTTGGAGAAAAGTCTCAACAGTCTCAGGCAAATCTTGTGGTTTGTGAATGAGGTTATCCTAGGTCATTCAGCTTTAAACCCTAAAAAACTGCCCCCCAAACCCAGAAATAACATTATGGTTTTAATCTACTGTTTTTGAGAGATTAATTATGCAGCAGAAGTTAACTGATACTGATTGAATCCTGTATTTAACTCTGTCCCACAATAAATAAATTGAGATGCTAGAACTCACTTATCCACTCCCTAACCAGGTCCTTGGAAAGTGTCCAGATGACACTTCTCTCAGGAAGGTGTGAAAAAAAAATACATTGGTGAGGGGAGCATTGGCATTGTTTAAATCTCTGTAGTGACTTTCCTGTGAAAGTTGAGAATTAAGGCAGGAGATGCTGCTTTTGAAATGCTCTTCCTCCTGGAGGGGTAAGCCTACTGCTGGACTTTCAATTATTTGAAAGGTTTTAATGGAAGATTTCCCACTTGTAGGAATCATTTCTTTCTCTCAGTTGAAAAAACAGGACTTTAAGAGTAAGCAGCTTTTTTTTTTTTAATGGTATAGCACAGGGAACTATACTCAATATTTTGAAATAAACTATAAGGGAAAAGAATCTGAAGAAAATAGATATATATGTATATATAACTGAGTCACTTTGCTGTACACCTGAAACTAACACAACATTGTAAATCAACTATACTCAATTAAAAAAAAAAAGAAAGAAAAATGAAATGCTCTTCCTCCAGAAGAGCAAAGACCAAAAAACAACGTTTGACTACCAGGGACCAAATAAGCAGATTACCAATATGGGAAACAGGGTTGAAGTGGTAATAATGATTTGACCTTCAGAAATCTTTGATATTTAATTGATCATGATTCCCCAAGAATCAACAGATGGAAAACTATGAAAGTCTTGATATTCATAAACAGAAATATTCTACGTCTTGATTTGAGTCATCACAATAGGGATTTATGGCCCCTTATTCTGTTCCCATTCTTGAACCTGTTTATGGACCTAGAATCCTTTGAATGAAGTGTGGGGCAGGTCCTCTGGAAAAAAGAATCTCATGGCTTTGATAAAGTATATATTGCAAATATTTTTAAAATATCTTCTCCAAAGAGTCACTTAACCATTTACTAGGTGGCTGTGTACTGGGGAAAGATAAATATCCTGACTCTTGGGAATTGCTGAATACCTGACTCTGAGTTGACACTAATCACTGGATACCTAGAAAACCACTATGGTTGTGTGACAAATGGAATTTTGGCTTATGTCTCTCTCACAATGGCCCCAGTGGTTACTTATCCAGTATTGAAATACACAAATAGAATAGACATACCTGGGGAACCTCCACATTGGCTCTTTGACCCATGGAATAACCCTTTGCATATTTTCCTATAAGGAAAGAACTAAGTGGGAACCCCTGAAGTGGCCTCTTCCTAATGCAATAGTAAACCAGTAGTAAGATTGTTGGTATTACCATATTGGAATCCCAGGTATTAGTTCCACCATCAAAGACTTGAATGATTCAGAGGTGATGATTTTTATCCCATTCTCTTTTAACTCTCCTCATTAGTCTATGCAGGAGATAGATAGTTCTTGGAAAGAAGGAGTAGATTTATTGTCCACTTAGTGATATGTTGACACCATTTGCAACTGCTGCTCTAGGTATGTTCTCTCCAATGGAACAAATCAACATAACGTCTTACATCTGGTATGCAGCTGTTAATCAGACAAATATTCTTCTTGTGTACTTCAATTAAATTTTAAATTGATGAATTTAGGGTATTTACACTTACTGTAGTTG
Organism: Orcinus orca; assembly: GCF_937001465.1. NCBI lineage: Eukaryota > Metazoa > Chordata > Mammalia > Artiodactyla > Delphinidae > Orcinus > Orcinus orca. The sequence goes on along the minus strand of NC_064559.1, from coordinate 14,035,491 downwards.
GATTTTCACTTAATCTGCCATTTTATCTATTTATTGTTTTGTTTTGTGTTTGGTCTCTCCACTTTTGTTTCCCTGTTTTCCTTTCCTGCCTTCCTCTGGGTTACTTGAACATTTTCTAGAATTCCATCTTTATTTATTTATAGTGCTTTTGACTGTGAGTGTATCTCTTTGTATAGCTTTTTTAGTGGGTTCTCTAGATATTATATCATATATACATAACTTATTACAATCTACTGGTATCATCATTTCACTAGTTTGAATGAATTACCTCTCATTATACCCTTTTACTATCCCTCATCTATGGTATACATTTATTCAATATTTCCTTTACTTATATTTAGAACCACATCAGATAGCATTAAAATTTTTACTTCACCCAATAACATAATTTAGAAAATTCAGGAGGATGAGGGGGATGAAAAAGAGTAAAGCATATTACATTTACCCGTATTTTTACTTACTATGTTCTTTCTTCCTGATGTTCCAGAGTTTCTTATTTTATCATATTTTTTTCTGATTAGAGAATTTCCTTTAGATACTATTTTAGGGTAGGCCAACTGGTGAAAAATTAGTTGTCCTTCATCTGAGAATGTCTTGATTTCTCCTTCCTTCCTGAAGGATATTTTTACTGTTTATAAGATTCTGGGTTGAGTGTTCTTTTCTTTCAATGTTGTGCCACTTATTTCTGACTTCTATGGTTTCTGATATGAAATTTATTGTCATTCAAATTGATTTCCCCCAATAAAAAAGGTGTCATTTTTCTGTTACTGCTTTCAATATTTTTTCTTTTTCTTTAGTTTTCAGAAGCGTAATCATTATGTGTCTTGGCATGGATTTCTTTGGATTTATTCTTTTTGGTGATCATTCAGCTTCTTGCCTGTCTAGTTTATGTTTCATGCCAAATTTGAAAATTTCTCAGCCATTATATTTTTGAGTACTTTTTTGGCCTTGCCCTTTTCCCCTTCTTTCTGTGACTATGGTGACATGCATGTTAAATCTTTTGTTATAGTCTCATGGGTCTCTGAGGCTCTATTAATTTTATATTTGCCCCTGTTAAAATTGGATAATTTATTTTGTTCCAGTTCATTGAGTCTTACCTTTGTTCCCTTCATTCTGCTATTGAGCTCATTCAATGAGCTGTTTATTTCTATTATCGTATTTTTCCATTTTAAAGTTTCCATTTGTTTCTTCCCTACATCTTCTGTTCCTTTGCTGAGACTTTCTATTTTTTTCATTTGTTTCAAGCATGCTTGCAACTGCTTATTGAAGCATTTTTACAGTAGCTGCTTTGAAATCTTTGTCAGATAATTAATCTCAGATTGACTTTGTTCATTTACCTTGAGTTCTTCCTGTTTCCTGCTATGAGGAGTGATTTTCAACTGAAACCTGGACATTTTAGGCATCATGAGACTGTGGACCTTATTTAAAACTTCTGTTTGAACTGGTTTCTTCTGACACAGCTCTGGCAGGAAAAGATGGGGCACCACCTTGTTACTACCAGGTGGAGGTAAAAATCTGGATTCCCCACCCAGTCGCCATTGACTTCCAAATGCAGAGGTTCTTGTTACTGCTGGATTAGGATGGTAGTTCCAGGTCCCCTCCTGGTCTCTACTGACACCATGGATGGTGGCAGGATGGGGGTGAAGTCCTGGCTCCCTACATGGCATTCTCTGACCCTGTCCTGGTGGTCACTGCATTATAGCCTTGTGCATGTGAACATCTAGTCTTCTCACTCAGCCTTTGCTGGCGTGGGTAGTGGTGAGGACACTTTTCATTATTCTGTGGTGTTTAACTGGAGAAGACTAGTTACTGTCTAAAACTTTTCTGCCTTATGAGGCTGCTTCTTTCCTGGCTCTTTGGCTAGAGACAGCAGGCTTTTCTTGGGGACATTTTTGGTCTGTACCTATTGATGTTTCTGAGTTGCTGATTTCTTCAACTCTAAGCCTGGCATATACCAAGCAAAGTGAAAACCTAGGAACATGCCACTGTGCCGTTACCTAGTTCCCAAGATGCCTAGACAATCTTTCTTCTTTTCTCCACCTTTTAGAATCTTCTTAAGTATTTTTCAATATACAATATCTTGGATCTTCAGTTGTACTTAGGGGGAGAAATAGACATAAGTGCTTCTACTCCATCTTTCCAAAAGTCTCTCTCTATTTTGTTTAGTAAAAACCACCAGAAACTGTATGTTGTAACTGATAGGGGTTTTTCAGGTATTATGTAGTCTGCAAGGATATTGATTATTTCCCCATCCGCATATCACAACTGTTCACTGTATTAATGGCATCCTGGTGAGTGAATGTGGGGTACTTGGTGCATTACATACATAAATCAGAGAGTGGAGATAAACCCATGAATATTCTGAAGCCTGACACTTGAAGATTCTGAGCCCAGTGATCTGGAACATGTCAAGATATCACCTCCAAAAGGAAAAAAAGAAAGCTCTTTATACCTTGTACCCTTATCACTAAGAAAAAGGCATAATATCTGGTGGGTCTCTTTGAAGTTTAACGATAACACACACCCCATTCGAATGCACCCCTGTGACCCATTTACTGAGTAACCTGTAATGCTGTAAATTTTAGGGAGTTATAGCATAAGAGAAGGCTCTACAGTTAGTCCAGGCTTCAGTACAAATTGGTCTTCCAACTTGGGTTTTATGACTCAGAAGACTTAGTGGTAGTTGAAGTCCGGTGGGCAGTAATGCTGTATGGAGTCTCTGGCAAGCCACAATAAGAGGATTTAAACACAGATTCCCAGGATTTTTGGAGTAATGCCATATATCCTAAAACAAATACTATTTTTCTTTTGAGAAACAGGTCTTATCTTACTACTGGGTCATGGATAAAGATTCAACTTCTGATCATACTACAAGTGGCCAAGAAATTGAGCTGCTCAACATGAACTTGGTGTTACCTGATGCCCTAAATCAAAAGTTGGGCATATGCTTAACTCTATAATAAACTTGAAGTAGTTGAAAAAGTTCAAAAAGTAACTAAGGCAACAAGTATATTGCATGACCAGCTGACTTAGACTGCCATATTAGATACTCTTTTTAAAAAAAAAATTATTTATTTATTTTTGGCTGTGCTGGGTCTTCATTGCTGTGTAGGGGCTTTCTCTAGTTGTGGAGAGTGGGGGCTACTCTGTTGCAGTGCGCGGGCTTCTCATTGCAGTGGCTTCTCTTGTTGAGGAGCACGGGCTCTAGGCACGCAGGCTTCAGTAGTTGTGGTATGCAAGCTCAGTAGTTGTGGCTCGTGGGCTCTAGAGCGCGGGCTCAGTAGTTGTGGCGCATGGGCTTAGTTGCTCTGCGGCATGTGGGATCTTCCTGGACCAGGGCTCGAACCCATGTCCCGTGCATTGGCAGGCAGATTCTTAACCACTGTACCACCTGGGAAGTTCCCATAATAGCTTCCCTTGATGCATTTTTACTTCTATCTGGATTCATTTCTATGAACTCATGGGAAATTATTCAAGATCAATTAACTGAGAAAGCAAAATTGAGCTTTATTTAAATAAAGGCTAGCACCATCTGGGAATGGATTATTATAGCTTTATAGTCCCACTCAGTGTTGGTCCTGAAAGATTAGTAAAGGCAAGTACATAAGAAAAAATTTCCCAGTGGGTATAACTTCAAGTGCTACATCTTGTGGCTTGTTTTGGATGGATGAGAGGCTGTCTACAGGTATGAAAATATGCCATTCATGGACAGACATTAGTCTTTTGGCCCAGGGCTTGAGGGAATTGATGACACAGGAGTAGGGAGAACAGATATGTGAGGGTGGATATCCAAAATGGAGATAGAATGAGAAGATATTTGTGTCCCTTGTAAAGGCTCATTAAAGGGTACCTACTGTCCAGAAGACTCAAGAGGACAAGATGACCCTTTCTGTGGATGTCATTCAGCATCTTTTCCCAACCTCTCCAGTTTTTGCTCAATGGACTCATGAATAAAGTTGCCACAGTGGTAACAATAGAGGTTATACACTGGCTCAACAACACTTAGTGACTTTCCCTCACCAAGGCTTGTGCCACTGCTGGATACCAAACCTCCACATAGCAGAAGTTAAGTCTAAGCCTGACATGACATCATTCCTTAGGCAGACGCTTGGTGACAGGTTATTGTATTGGACGACTTATATCAAGAAGAGTATATCATTTTGTCCTTACAGGAATAGGCATTTATCCCAGATATGAATTTGCTTTTCCCGCCTACAATGCTTTTGATTTGCCATCTGTGGATTCAGCAAATGCCTTATTCTCCATATGGCACTCCGTAGAGTATTGTTTCTGACCAAGGAACTAATTTTATAATAAAAACGTGTGGTAGTGCTTTCATGCCCATAAGATTCACTTGCCTTTTTTTTTTGTACTTCATCCCATAGAAGCATCTGGTTTTATAGAATGGTAGCATGGCTTAGTGAAGACTAAGTTATTGTACCAGCAGGAAGGGCAAAGCTTGTGTGGGTGGAGAACTGTCTTACAAAATACATTATAAGCTTTGAACAAGTGACCAATTTTGATGCATGTTCTCCCATAGCTATATTACACTTGTCTGGGGGTTAAGAGGGGAAAAAGGAGTGAGAGCTCCTTGCACTATTATTTTTAATAACCATTATTCCTCATGGAAGACTTGCAAAATTTGCTTCACATCTTTAGGCTCTGTTGTTTTAGCGATCTTAGTTGCCAAATGAAAAAAGCTTTCTTTAGGGGACATTACAGTGAAATGGAAGTTCTGCATTTTGCTTTCCTTATGTCACTGAATCAAGAGACACAGAAGGGGGTTCCAGTATTGTCTAAAGTGACCAATCCTCAAATAGCGTTGCTGCTTTAAAACAGAGTCAGAAAACACATACATGGAATCCAGGGGGTTAGGGGTGCCTGTTAGTGCTTTTATGCCTGTGAAAAATCTAACGGAAGATTATGGCAGCCCAACACAGACAGGGCCACTAATGGTTCAGAGCCTTTAGGAATAAAGTTTTGGGTCACTGTACTAGATCAAGAACCATGGCATGAAGTTGTAGCTGAAGGACAAAGAGATTATGGCATGGAAAATGCAATAAGAGCTAAGTACCAACTATGATCTTGGGATCAGATGTAGAAATGATGACTGTAGCAGCTATTCATATTTTCTTGTCTTAGGTATATATGCATATGTCTTTATTTATTTATATTAAGCAATACAGAATTTACATTTCCCCTCTTCCTTTCCCCTATTATTTTATATAAAGTGTGCTGTTCTTGATTAAGTATATGTCTTTAGATTGATTACATGTTATTGAAGATAGATTGTGGTTGAACTAGAGGATGGTTACAATGATGATGTTACACTTGGGAACAGTTTTGGGAAGAGGGTGAACGCCTCCTTATTTGTACAAGACCTATCTCTTGCATCATGTTAGACAGAAAGGGTGCTGCTGCTAGTATTGTTGTTTGGAAGTTAGATGTAGAAGAGGGTGTCTGGGTCCTGAGCAGCCAGAAGAATGTCTGTTGGTATTCAGCACCATTCCTACTCCCCTTGAGGTGCTCCCCGCATCACTAAGCTAAAAGCTTACATGCTCCAGATTCCCTTATCGGAAGGGTTCCAGTTTATATTTCACTAGTGGGAGATGCCCTAACTAGAGTTAGAAGGCCATTATTTTTCCCCTGTAGTGGCAGGCAGATATGTGGGCTTTGGCTGATGTGAGAATCTTGCAGTGACTTCAGGGCTTGTCCCATAAACCGCCTGCCTCAGTGCTAATGCAGCTGTAAGCGCTGGTGACATTTCCTTTAGTCCGTGTGTGTTACAGCATCAACTTCCTGTTTTTTATGAAGTCTGGTAGTGATCTTGGGAACTAGAGTGGTCTTCCTTGCCCTTCACCCCTCTAGCCTTACCAATAGTTTCGGAAGTACCTCAATCCTTACATTAAATCCTTTCCTGCTTAGAGGTTTCTATTCTCTTGACTGAATCCTCACCTTTATACCCTTGGTAGAAAACAATTCTAATGTGTGCTTAAACATATGCTGTAGTAAAATATTTCGGTACTGTGGTTTTGTGAATGCATTTGATGTCTTTTTTTTTACATCAATGCAATTGTATTATAACTCTCATTTTGCTTCTTGCTTTTTATATATTTTTGAGATTTATCCTTGCTTTTAAGTTTATTACTGCACAGGATGCCACAGCATGCATTTCCTACACATAACTTATTCATTCTCCTAGTGATCAACAACAGTTTGCCTTCAACTGCCTCCAACTATGAACAGTGTCATGGGAAACATTATTGTGCAGGCACACTTACGGACCTGTGGGATAACTGCTCTGGGATTTATACCTAGGAGTGGACCCACTGGGTCAGAAAAATAAACATTTTGTTTTGCTAAACACTGGCAGATTTGTTTCTAGAACAGCAGTGCCAGTTTATACTCTCACCAGCTGTTTTTGCTTTCTGATTGTTTGTATCTGATTGTTTTATTTATTTAATACATTTATTTATTTTATTCATTTTATTTTTGGCTGCGTTGGGTCTTCGTTGCTGTGCGCGGGCTTTCTCTAGCTGCGGCGAGCGGGGACTACTCTTCGTTGCGATGCACGGGCTTCTCATTGCGGTGGCTTCTCTTGTTGTGGAGCCAGGGCTCTAGGCACGTGGGCTTCAGTGGTTGTGGCAGGCAGGCTCAGTAGTTGTGGCACACGGCATGTGGAATCTTCCCAGACCAGGGCTTGAACCCATGTCCCCTGCATTGGCAGGTGGATTCTTAACCCCTGAGCCACCAGGGAAGCCCTGTATCTGATTGTTTTAATCTGATTTCTGTGATTATTGGTAAGTTTGAACATTTCTTCAAATGCTTGTTAGACATTGCGGTTACTTCTTTTGTGAATTGACTTTTTATATCTCCCCATATAGGAATTGGTTTCTCCAAAACCATCTACTAAATCATCTGTCTTCCCTCACTGGTTTGTGATGCCACCTTTATCATGTGTCAGGTGTACACTCACCCACCACATAACTACATACTCACATGCGCACCAGTTTCTTTTTTTTTTTTTTAACATCTTTATTGGGATATAATTGCTTTACAATGGTGTGTTAGTTTCTGCTTTATAACAAAGTGAATCAGTTATACATATACATATGTTCCCATATCTCTTCCCTCTTGCAACTCCCTCCCTCCCGCCCTCCCTATCCCACCCCTCCAGGCGGTCACAAAGCACCGAGCCAATATCCCTGTGCCATGCGGCTGCTTCCCACTAGCTATCTACCTTACTTTTGCTGAGTTCTCTGTTCTGTCTCACTGATCTATTTTTTCTGTTCCTGATGCAGAAATTTCTGTTTTGATTAATAAGAATTCACACTATGTCTTAGTATATCAATGCTACTTTAATTGGCATTTACAGTATTACCCATAACAGAAAATATATTTCCAAATTTTGTTTTCTATTTATACCTTCTTTTCATAAATTATCCTTTCATACTCTCTACACATTTTTATTTTTACAGCTTGCATTTTTTTCTTATTATTTTGAGTCAGATTTTATATCTTACAGAAAGTAACCTTTACCCATAGTATTAATGCAAGAATTCTTTTGCTCTTAACATCAAACTGACTGTTGGATAACTATTATGAGGGTTGAAAATAATGTGATTCAGTGATAAGTGATTGTGTGTGTGTGTGTGTGTGTGTGTGTGTGTGTGTGTGTGTGTTTGTATCTATATAAATATGGGCTGAGAAATGAGGTCAGTAACAGAATCACCATGGTTAGAGCTGGAGGGCCCACTAGTCTAGTCATTTTCAAATGAAGGCTCAGAAAAATTCAACACTTTGCCGAAGTTCCCACAGCTCATCACTGGCAGAATCCAACGCAGACCCCAGGGTCCTCACTCCCAGCCAAAGCCCTTCTGGGCACACCTTCTGGCCTCTCTTTCAGAGGGGGGTTCACTGAGAACTCGACGGAGGGGAGGGGGAGGCTGAGGGAGCATGGGATGGGGAGAAGGTAGTATATGGAGGCATGCTGGCAAGGCCCTGGGGCTCCAGATAGAAGCACTGCCTCCTTCACGATTTCAGCTGCAGCCTAAGCATTCTTGGCCCCACATTGTTTCTTTCTGTGTCTGTTTCCTGGCAGCTGGGTCCCTCACAGCTGTGACTGCTAATAACGCAGTGCAGAGTCATGCAGTAAAGAATCAGAGACCAAGAGAGAAGCTCCAGGGGACAGTGGACACACCCTAGGGCCCCCCGCCGACTCTTACCTGCTGAGGGGTTGTTGGGGACTGTAGTGGGCACTGTCCAGGTCCTTGGGCTTGTCCTTTCCGGGGTTGTAAATTCCACAGAAACTTCCAGAAAGCAGGGAGATCCTGAAGCAAAGGCAGTTTTGTGGAAATGATTGTTTTGTGAGAGGCGGGTACTGAGACTGAAGAAGGGAAAGGAGGAGTAGGGAGAACCATATCTTCTTAAGACGCTTGTGGAGTAGCCCCTGGGTGGGTGGCCGGGAGCATGTTGGGGGCTCTGAGGACCCCCCTCCAGGGTGTCTGAGAGGGCAGGGGTCAATGGTGATGATGTTAGGAGTGATGTCACCACCACCACCACCATCTCCACCATTTGCTGATCACTGATGTATTCCACGTACTGTGATAAATGTTTTATGTGTGTGATCTCATTCAATGTTTAGTTAGTCTGGAGGTGAACGACCTGAAGTCACCGAAACGGGGCCGGACAGGGACTCAAAGCCACCTCTGACTGACTCTACCACTCATGCTTCTGACTACTATCATACAAAATTAATGTTTTTCCTTTTTCTTACTTGACCTCCACTCCCAAACAGCAAGGTCTTGTTTTCTATCTGAAAAGCTCAGACTAAGCCCATCCTTCTTGGGACACCCACGATGCGGTGATGTCTCCTTCCCTGGACCCCTGTACCAATCATTGTCTGTTTCACTTACTTGGTGCACTTAGTTTTGCAAAACAACAACAACAACAACAATAACGACAACAACAAAACCTTCCTCTTCGTGTGTGTTTATGTGATTTTGTGGTTATGTGGTTCTTCCTCTCTCAGCCTGTAAACTTCCTGAAGGTTTATTCATCTTTGTACTACCGTCTTCCTCCCTGTCACACCAAACACACCACAGTGCCCGGCTCCAGAATATTAGTTTCTTTTCTGAAATGATAGTAGAAAGGCAGTGTCAGGGAGAGCAGAGAGCAAAGTCCCAAGACCTGAACGTGACTCCCAATTCAGTCACTTACTATTTTTTTAACCATTTTTTAATTGAAGTATAGTTAACTTGAAATGTTTTGTTAGTTTCAGGTATACAGCAAAGTGATTTAGTTATATGTATACATGTACCTATATATATTCCTTTTCAGATTCTTTTCCATTATAGGTTATTACAAGATATTGAATATAGTGCTGTACAGTAGGTCCTTGTTGTTTATCTATTTTACATATAGTAGTGTGTATATGTTCATCCCAAACTCCTAATTTATCTCTCCCACTTTCCCCTTTGGTAACCATATGTTTGTTTTCTTTGTCTGTGAGTCACCTACTATTTTTTTGAAAACTCAGCTCTCCATCTCCTTATGTATAAATCAGGTGTAATAAAAAGACCTGCCTCACTTGGTTGCTATGAAAATGAATGAGGAGATTGTTGTGAACATCCTTTTAAAAGTAAAGAATGATGCACAAATATTGTTATGATTATATATTTCTATTGCTTAAGCTAACATGATGTATGACAAATTCCATCCTCAGTCTGGTTTAACTCCTCTCACCATGCCCTTCAGACATCCGCTGGATGCCTCTTCTGTGCATTCTTGGGTTTTTGTATTTTAGCTTTATTGGCCATCTTTAGTCCCTAGAATGCCTTGTGTCCCTCCTGACACAGGGCCTTTGCACACAATGTTCCTTGTGTCTGGTTCACCTTTGCTTGGCTATAATTTCTTTAATTTGAATTGCTCAGGTGTCATCTCCTCCAGCGTGAATTAGGTGTTCTATCTTGTGCTTCTCTCTGTCATGCTCTACTGTAATTGCTTGTTTACACACTTGTCTCCCCACCAGAATAAGAGCTGTTCGAACAGCTCATTGTATCTTTGTGTCCTCAGCATGAAGCACAGTATCTGGTATCTGGTAAGCACTGTGCAATTATACTGTGATTGAACAAAAGAACCCATTTATATCAAGAAAACATAAATGATCAGTGATAAAAATGGATCTATATTTCTATGGTGCATTAGAAAATAGGTATGACACTACCAAACTTAAAATAGATAGCTAGTGGGAAGCAGCCACCTAGCACAGGGAGATCAGCTCGGTGCTTTGTGACCACCTAGAGGGGTGGGATACGGAGGGTGGGAGGGAGGGAGACACAAGAGGGAAGAGATATGGGAACATATGTATATGTATAACTGATTCACTTTGTTATAAAGTAGAAACTAACACACCCTTGTAAAGCAATTATACTCCAATAAAGATGTTAAAAAAATAGGTATGATTATCAAGAGAAATATTTTTCAAAGAAACGTTATAGAAAATAATCAACATTTCCTTACTTTTCTTGTTTTGCCCATTATCTTCAGGATGGAAAGACTTAGGTCTTCAAGTGCTGCTAGTACATTGTCATACTCACCCAAATGCTGAGAAAAATATTCTGAAAGGTGAAAACGCTGAATAAATACATTTTCATTTAGGTAACGATAAAACAAACAAAAAAAATCAACTGATGATTTATTCAATAAATGAGTAAAGCAAATAAATGAAATGGAAAGGTTTTCAAATGAGACTAAGGTGTCAATATACTTTCATTAAGAAAACCCAAACGTCAGGGGTGGGGATAAATTAGGAATTTGAGATTAACAGATATACACTACTATATATAAAAGAGATAAACAACAAGGGCCTACTGTATAGCACAGGGAACTCTATATAATACCTTGTAATAACCTATAATGGAAGAGAATATGAAAAAGAATATTATATAACTGAATTACCTTGCTGTACACTTGAAACATTGTAAATCAACTATACTTCAATTAAAACAAACAAACTTGGATAGTTACCATTACTCTTTTAGCTTCTCTCACCACCAACTCCCCCTCCACACCCATCAGAAGTCCTCCAGACACCTCTGTCATAGAATGTCACACTCTCTTATAACACGAATTATGTAAGTGAAACTCAGGAATCATGTTTTTGCATCTCTGCTATCTATCAGAGCATCCAGCCTCTAGTAGGAGCTCAGTAGATAATTTTTAAGTGAATAAAATGAGTGCATGGATAGTTGTACCTAAGAAAAACTCTCGACTCTCTGGATGGTCCAACCAGGTTAGCATGGCATGGTGGGGGAATTTGTAAACTGAGCCGAAAAGGAAAAGGGCTTTTTCTACCCTGGATGCCCATTTACCCACTTAAAGACCAGGAACAGGAATACATTACTTCTCCAGTTCTATTCCTGCTCTAGAATTTTCTGATTTCACAAAATGTGTAGAATAGCAAAACATCTTAAAATGTAAGAAGTTCCACCTCAATTATAAAATATCCCCTTTTTGAGTTTACCAGAGGCTCGAACTCTTTCTCCCTAGTTATTCATGTTGTATGTATTTTTAAAAGATAAAATGGGACAAAAACAAGTGGCAGCATCTGTTCTCCACATTTCCCTCTCTCTGACGTCTGCAGGATGTTTTCTTCTGTTTTTTTTTTAGATCACATACTTCTGAGTATTAAAGGATAAATGCTTCTTTGATGGCTAAACAGCTTTTGGGGCTGCCTGTGAATAAAGAGAGGATGGAGGAAGGAGGGAATATTAGGCCTCAGTTTACAGCCCTCATGCTCCAGGTAGGGGAGCCTGGGGAGCCAGCCGGCAGGGAGCCCTGAGCTGCCTCTGAGCTGAAGACTTGAGTCTCAGCAGCTGTCACGGTCCCTGACTTGCTGCTTGCTTTTTGGTGAGGATGAAGACTTATGCTTGAAACAATCTGAGAAGAACACTTAGGACAACAAAGCACTGAACCATATGGCAGGGCCATTTGCCCCAAAGAAACTAGGAGTATAGTGTAGAGAGAACAGGCTTCAAAAGCCCAACCGATCTGTAATAGAAGCTCCTCTTCATGTAGAATCCCTCCCACTGCCATGCTCTGGGCATTGTTGAGTGAATGCTATTCCAGGCCTGTGATCATGTCCAGACCATTACCTGGGGTTTTCTGTGATAAGGACAATGTATAATTTCTTCTACCCCTGCCAGGAAGGGGTTATCATTGAGGGTCTAGCAGGAGAGTGGGAAAGTTTTTGACAAGGATTCTGATGGCTGGGGCAGTGTGGCGAGGCTGACCTCTGAGCGTGTTTTTGTCTGTTCTCTACTCTGCCATCTCCCCAGGCAGCCCTATGCTTTCTGCTTTGAAAACCTTTTCTTTTGCTGTTCCATCCTCTTCACAAGATTTCTGCCCCTTAAAATCCTATTCATTTGTTGGTATGAAGCTCAACTATCATCCTTTCTGGAGCTTTGCTGGTGCCCTCAGCTGAAAGCCCCCCTATTCTGAACTTTCCCAGCAACCCCTACACCTACTGTCCACTGGGCGTCACCCATCTACAGATGGGTGCCATTGGCATTTGTTTGCTAGCTTTTCCTTTCCTCTTTGGGTCTTAGCCCTGGAGCGCAGGGACTGTATCTCGACTGAGGCTGGCCTTCTGGCTCTTCCATCACTGGCTCAGTTCTGTTCTTTACCCATCTCTCGGTTGGGAAATAATAGTGATTGCCTCCTAGCTGGCTGCTCCTGGCTCCATCCTCCTGCACCATCATTCCATGCTGTACACACCACCCCCCCAAAATCATCTTTCAAAGATGCAAATTTGTTAAAGCCCTTCAGTGGATTTCTGTTGCATTTTGGTAAAATCCTTACATACAAAGCTCCCCACAATTTGGCTTCTTCTTCCTTGTCCATTCCCAGCTCTGCCTCTTCCCACAAGGACCGTATCAACTAACCTTGGTGAACCACTTGCTTTTTCTGGAACATTTCTTCATTGTTCCTACCTATCTCTTTGATGCCAATCCCACCACCTGGAATGTCTTTCCCAGACTTGATTACTGGGAGAACTCCCACACTCTATTTGAAAATCCGGTTTAAATATTACTTCTTGGGGGAAGTCTTTCTCCTCCTGTTAATTATTGTTACTCTACTTTGTAGAGTCCTTTTCTTTTTAACATCTTTATTGGAGTATAATTGCTTTACAATGGTGTGTTAGTTTCTGCATTATAACAAAGTGAATCAGTTATACATATACATATGTTCCCATATCTCTTCCCTCTTGTGTCTCCCTCCCTCCCACCCTCCCTATCCCACCCCTCTAGGTGGTCACAAACCACTGAGCTGATTAGAGTCCTCTTTTATAATACACATTTTATAATGAAGATGACATGAGATGATACACATAAAGAACTAAATGTAGTACCGGCACCAAGGGTGTCTCTAAATGTTACCTATTTTTATTCACTATTACTATTCTTAGGAATTGTACCAGCAGGCCAAGCCCTGGGAAGGGAGAAAAGGCACCACTAGAATTCAAAAGCATAGTTTTGAGTGTGGAAGAGTGGAGAAAACACCCTCAACTGTATTAACATAGATGTATCAGTATCTAGCAATAGAGAGAGTGTAACCTCATCACAGAATAAAAAGTTGTCTGTTTTCCCTTTGCTATTTTATTTCCAGCTTGAAAGAAGAGGCAGTGAGTTCCAGCTATTATACCTAAGGGAGTTATATGTTAGCCTAGGAGCGCATTTTGGGTTCCTGTTAATTCTCAACCCATTGCGTCTGCCTAGAACGTCTCCATCTTCTTAGTCTCTCCAGTATTGCCCCATCCTTCAAGGTACTGTTTCTTCTGTACCTCTCTTATAAACTGTTCCCCAGTTATTCCAGTCCTCTGTACTATTTTTCTGACTCTTGCTGTTTTCTAAGTGTAGGAGATGGAGATAGAGCTAGAGGGAGAGAGGGAGATAAGTCATTTTCTAAAGAGGACTATTATGGTATTTTCCAGGCTGGCAGCCTCTACTGGAGCAAAGAAACTCATCCACTGTCCTTGTCAAGGAAAGCAGATCTGGAGTTTTCCAAACAGGGGAATTCCAGGCCATGTGACCCTCTGGTTTTGGTGGATTGAAACATGAGTGGGCATTGACCTAGGTGGTCAGAGGCCTTAGAGGTAGCCTGGCTGGAAGAACTCTGCCCAAAAGTGGGTCTTGGCAATTACAAAGACCATTCAGATTCTCCCCCTTATGTGTTTATTGGGACAGGCAGGGCCAGTCAGGTGATCACACAATGAGAGTCAGAGGCTGAGAGAGTAGCTAGTCCCACTGATAGAACCTCACTAACTAACAAAGCCACCAAGCTCCAGTGCTCAGGAACATATGATAATCCTGTCCGGAGAGATCCTGAGGTGATGACTAACCTACCAGTCTATTTCTGGTGAGGCCTATTTCCTCAGTTCCAGTGAGATTCCCACCTCCTCTTATCATTAGCCTTACAGTAACACCTCTCCCCCATTTTTAAAGGTAGGGCAGTCATTGAATGATTCTGATGTCAAATCCCTGCACAGAAGGAATGCCTCTCCTGTTGCACCTTGTCCTTGTCAGAGCTAGGCATGTAGGATGTTCCAGGAAAGGGCCAGTTGATTGAGTAATGGATTGAGTTAATTGGATTGAGTTTAACAAGATATTAAACTCTTGATATCTGGAGGTTTTTCTTCCTCCAGTGTCTCCCATAGAAAATCCAACTTAGACCTGGGCATGTGATAGATGTTGTACATATATACGATCCTTGTGGCCTAAAGGACTGGCTCTAGGTTCATTTCTTAGCAAGTGCTGCTACAGATGGGCTGAAAGAACGTAAGGAATTTTATGTTCTTATTTTATGAGCCATTCTGGTCTTAATTAATGTCTCTAAAATAATACTTATAATGCCAACTCCTTGACAACCTTGACAGGTGGTGTTGGAATCAAGCTTTTAAAGGCTCCCCTCACTCCCACAAGCAGCACTGATTTAGCACTGTGCAAAGAAGTGTCATGTCAATTCACTTACCTGAGCTTCACATAAACCCTGAGAAGTAGTTATTATAATCACTCCCATTTTAGAGATGAGGAAACTGAGGCTCAAATAAGTTAAGGGACATTGACCAAGGTCTTACAGTAAATGGCACAGCTAGATTTGAAT
This sequence comes from Orcinus orca, assembly GCF_937001465.1. Classification (NCBI taxonomy): domain Eukaryota; kingdom Metazoa; phylum Chordata; class Mammalia; order Artiodactyla; family Delphinidae; genus Orcinus; species Orcinus orca. The sequence goes on along the minus strand of NC_064559.1, from coordinate 14,020,329 downwards.
CTAGTCTTAATCCCAGGGTCTATCAACTAACACATATTCTGTCTGCACACCAGTCACTAGTGTTCTTTTAGCTTTCAGGAGATCTGAAAAATTAGAAGGAATGAAAATGTGGTTCTCATCAGTGGGGAGGAAAAAATGAAAGTCTGGGCTCCCATTTTTCCATTGAATCAGATACCTCCAGGGCTGGGGAACTACCTGTAGAATAGTTCAGTACCTCGTCGTGTTGGTAGCCTTAATTGTTGTTCATAAATTACTTGAAGGCCAGATACGGAAGCTATAATAAAATGCAATAAAATGCAAAACACTGTAATTTGTAAGCCATAATAAAACGCAAATCGATTTACCTTACAGCAAATCAATTAAGGTAAGAATCAGAAGAGTAAGAAATAGAGTAGGTCAGAATCCTATTAGAAACTTCTCAGAGACTTCAGTTAATAGCAAATGGAAAGAAACAACCAACCAACCAAATCAATCAACCCCAACTAGCAAGCCAGCTAGCACTGAGGCTCTAAAAGAACTCCAAGGGTATTGCTGCGTTGGAACATTACAACACATTTTTCAGGATTACATGGTAATTCAAAGCAGAGCATAGAGTAAGAATAAGACCCACTCCAATTTTGGAGAGATCAGGACCACAAGGGAGGCAAGTATTAGCATCACAGGTCCTTAAAGCCAGGTGCCTTGTTGAAGAGGTTGGTGAGGTTGGAGACCATAAAATGGCTGTACTTTTCTCCACCTTACCTGTGTTACTGAAAAGTCAGCAGATAGTGGGATGGTGTGGGGACACGCCAGGAGAGGCAGCAGAACTTGTGGGGTCTAGAATTGAACAAGCCTGTCTACCTCAAGCTTGGTTTTACTCTTGATGGAGCAGCAGCTCGTTCACAGAGACAGGAGGTTGTTGACTGTTTCTTCTTTTGTCCAAAGTTGGGTGAACTTTGACTCAATCAGCAGTGGTGACAGGCATGAGCAATGCTTTCATGAAGATGTCTGACTTAGCTAAAATTAGTGCAATGTAATCATGACTTCATATTGCCCAATATAATCCATCTTGTGAAGAGAGGGGATGATGTTTTTCAAACAGTTTTTAGCAGCATCATCAAAACGATCTTGTAATCAACTCTCAATCATCCCTCCTGAGGGAGAGGAGCAGAGTGTGGAGATGCAGATGACACACAACCCCAGAATCTTTTACTTTTGGTTTTGATTAATGTTTGCATTTCATTGGAACACAGGTGTTCCTAATGTTCTGGGAATTCAGATCATTTCAAATTCAACAGTGAAGTCACGGGCAGGACTAGGATTATCTCTACAGGCCTGGAAAAGTTGAACAGTTATTACGCTGAAATCCTTCCCAGCTATGGCAAAGAGAGCACTTTACTTGTCATGGCCATGCAAAACACCACCCCATAAATGGAGTGTCCTGCATCTCTTCTCTTGAAAGGGATGTCTAAATGTCTTACTTTCAATGAACTGTACCAGATTACACAGGAATAGTGTACGAAGATGTAGGAAACTGTCTTTACAGTGATGTTTAGAAGCCAAACACACTTTGAGTCAGTTGACTTTGGTTTTGAATGGCATCTCAGGCACTTTGCAGCTACATGATCTTGGAGAGGTTACTAAAGGTCCTGGAGCCAGTCTACACATGATACTTACCTTGGTTATTGTACACAATAAATGAGATTTGTGGTAGGTATTCTACACGGACCTCTCACTGTTGTGGCCTCTCCCGTTGCGGAGCACAGGCTCTGGACGCTCAGGCTCAGTGGCCATGGCTCACGGGCCCAGCCGCTCCGCGGCATGTGGGATCTTCCTGGACCGGGGCACGAACCCGTGTCCCCTGCATCGGCAGGCGGACTCTCAACCACTGCGCCACCAGGGAAGCCCCTATGGTATTATCAAGAAGTACTTGACTCTGGTGAGTAAAGTAGGGGGAGTAAAAATGGAGGAGGCTATGCATGTATGTGGGCAGAGGCTATGGGGGAAATCTCTGTACCCTACTCTCAGTTTTTCTGTGAACCCAAAACCACTCTAAGAAATCCCTTTTTAAGTCCTTAAGACAGTACTTGAACCTAGCTTGACTTATTTTGTTAATAGGTAGTTGGAAGTAAGTTAGGATGCAAATTAGCCCATGAATAATAAACTTACACCTTTTTCCTGGGCAAAAAGAAAAGCCTCCACTAAGCAGGTCTCGAGAGAACAGCATACACCATAGATACTTTTGAGTTAAGTGGACACTTGTATCGGAAATTATCATTCACCAAAGTGCAAGGCACCAAGGGGGAGTTCCACGTACTTTACTCAGTTATATTTTAACTCATTCTTTGAAAAGGAATGGAGGAGGGTGAACCCACATACAGTTAGCAGTCATTCTTATGGTGTAGGGGGCTTTGGGTAGGGAATTTAGTGGGTGAACTCAGTGGGTCCTTGACACTCCTTAGCTTTTAGGTGTAATGAAACTTTAAATACCCAACTAGTTGCATCATATTTTCTGTTGCCTGGTGGTCATTTGGTGAGAAATGCCATTGGCCACTTTCTCTCTCTTTGGAGAGAAGTAAAGGGAGCAGCTTGATCTTTGAAACCCAGGGAAACCCTAGCATCCCAGGAATTTGCCCCAGCAGGAGCTATCACACATTAACCACAAGTCACCTTCCATATCAAGCTAAAATAGTGTCCTACTTAGTTTTATGTCTGAGATCGAGATTCCTATCCCATGCCATAATAAATTATATATATTTATATATAGTATATTATATATATTTTTATATAATATATTATATATATTTATATATATTTATATAGTATATATTTTTATATATATATATTTTTTGCCTCTTTCTCTGCTCTGGTACTTTTCCAACAGTAGTCTTATTATTCGTGGTCTGTTTTCTTCAATCTCTTTCCAATGACACTACCAGGATCAGGAGACAGGTATGAAGATGGGTATTGGGAATAAATATGATTTATTTCATGATCTTAGCAGGATCAGCATATGGCCACTGCATGAAAAGTGTAACTGACAGAATCTGGACATAACACAGAGACAGAAGCACAAAGAAAGGAAATTACTCTCTGCTCAACCAAGATCAAGAATAATGAAAGTGAGCAAAGCCTTCAGAGCGGAAACAGCTCCTGAGTTGGATTGCTCAGTCAACAGTCAACAGATGTTTATTGATCAGCTACTATGTATTAGGTTTGTTCTAGGTGCTAGAGACACAGCCGTGAATAGGCAAATAATAAATAAGTAAAATATCTAGTATATAACATAGTGTTAAGGGTAACGGAGAAAAATGAAGCAGAAAAGGGAGATAGGGAGTCTAGGTGTGGGATACTTGGAATATTAGAGGGTGAATTTTGATTTTTATGAAGAGGAACGTTTTGAGGGAGACATTTTGATGGTGGCATCAAAATGTCCTGATTAAAATTAAAAAATCTTTGTTTTCTTTACAAAGTAATATGTGTAATAGACATGCCTGATTCTTACTCCGAATCTAACTCCCAATCTATTTGTGATCAAGTTTCACTTTCTACTTAAGTCGTTGTTGTATTATTTGAAGTTCTTACAATTATGTGTTATTATTATATTCAGAAAAACAAATAATATTTTTAAACTCAGAAAGAGACTAGGTTGGCCTTTTAGGGACATGACACTTGTTCCTCCCTAAATCATTATTATAGCAGAAGTTAATTATATTAAAGATAGTATTTCATCTTAGAACAGTACTTAGAGTATAATACTCAATTGAAAATTTCCTGAGCTGTCTGGTTCTAAGAATAAGGATCATATTTTTGCTTGATTATCTTTCCCACCCATGTCTGATGTTTTACACAGTCAGATCAGGACAGCTATAAAAAAACAGGTGTCCTTCAAATGGAAAAGTAAATACCACATCAAGCAAATCAAATGTCTTTAGTAACTGAGAGTAACTGAGTATAAGCATTGTAAATTTGAGGTGGAAATTAAACAAGTGAGTTCTCAAGAATTAACATATTTTGAATAGAAGTTTCTGAGTTGAGCATTTGAAAACATATGACTTTTTAAAATTACATGTAGTTTGTCAGAACTCTCAGCTCCTCTCTCATAAAAATCCCTGCTCCCCTAAAACTATTGCATGGAAATAGATCTGACCCCCCTTTTTAGGGAAGCATACGGAGGCCATGCTCATGTTTACAGGCTGTGGACCAGGCAGAGAGCTGGCTCCTCTTGGAGTCTTTATGGTTCTAAGACTGGTGGAGAGAAATACACGTCTTCCCTCTGTATCTGCAAACTGCTGTGGCTCAGGAGTGAAAAAATGGTTCTTGAAAACACTGGCCCAAAAGTGTGCCTCTGTATCAGAATTACACAAGGATCTCATCAAAAGTGCAGATTCCAGGGTCCCATCTCACACCTTCAATCAGAATCTTTGTGTTGATGTTTCCTTTTAATAACTATAAATTTTGAAGCTACAGTATAAATATTTATCAGTTCTGACTCTGAGATTTACAATGGTAGATGCCAACAGGAGTAATTATATATGGTGTGAATATCTTTGTGCAAAGAGAGGAAAACTGCCTCTAAATGGAGGAGACTTTTGCTTGGGAATTCCAAGAGATTGCTGTCTACAAGCTGAATAATATCTGTAGATGGTCAGCAAAGATGTCTATTACTATCCAAATTGCCATATCTCTAGAAGTACCTCAGGGGAGGGCTCCGACACCCAAAGACACTTGGTGTGCTGGGTTAAGTCTTGGTTTTTGTCAGTTGCTCGTTTCTCTCCGAAGTCACATCTGGGGGTGTCAAATGGCTTATCTCACTCTGGAGTGGCAGCCCTCACGGCAGGTTACAGGTCACCCCAGCTTATCACCACTTTACATGGTTTCTCCAAGCAAACGGGGACCCCTACTTGACTTGGGGCGAGAGCCACAGTGGTGATTAACTTCAGACAAACATCTGGTTTTCATTACCCGTGGTAGCAGACCAGAGCGGGATGCTGTTCGGGCTGGCGTGGTCACTTCACAATCATCAGGACCAGCTATAAAGAAAATTTAACATATCCTGTAATTACAGTCTGCCCAGCATAGACGGGGCTGAGGAATCTGCAGATCTGATTTCAGGCCTGAGAAAATGTTTATTGTATCTGTTGCACACATTTATTTACTCAGAGGTCGGGAGGCCTGCTGAAATACGGCTGAGCACTGCGGCCCGGCAAGGGCCCAGCCTTGTTTAGGTCGGGGAGTGCCCAGAGGCTCCAGGCGGATGGTCCCTTAACGCTTTTACTGCCTTCAGAATTTTGGTGGATGGAAATGCACGGGTGGATCTTGTCAGGCATAAATAGCCCTCAGCCTCCACTGCGCTGGGTGCCTCCCCACATGCTCCCTTCAACTTTGTGGGCGCGCCTCCACTGGCCTTCCCAGCAGCCCCCTTCTTACTCTCTGACTGCGGGCCACTGAGTCAGTAAACTAACACCTGACGTGCCTCAGACTTGCACCAGACACGTGCTGGGCATTTTGATCACATTTTCTCTTTTACTTCCCAGCACTCCATGGGAATTAGGCATTATTTTACCCATTTAAAAAGTAAAGAAACCGAGGCTAAGAGTTGTTAATGTGAAGGAAGCAATTGTGCTTTCCCTGACATAATGGAAGAGAGACATGCCTCACTGCCCCTCCAGAGCCAGAGGACAGGAAAGGAGCTTACCTTTAAAAGTCTTTCCTTGCTTCCACTTACCGGCTATTGTAAATAGTGCTGCAATGGACATTGGGGTGCATGTATCTTTTTGAATTATGGTTTAATTTATTTATAAAACAGAAATAGAGTTACAGATGTAGAAAACAAACATGGTTACCAGGGGGTAAGGGGGAGGAGGGATAAATTGGAAAATTGGGATTGACATATACACACTACTATATGTAGATAACTAATAAGGACCTACTGTATAGCACAGGGAACTCTACTTGATACTCTGTAATGGCCTATATGGGAAAAGAGACTAAAAAAGAGTAGATATATTTATATGTATAACTGATTCACTTTGCTGTACACCTGAAACTAACACAACATTACTCCAATAAAAATTTAAAAAGTCTTTCTTTGTAGAATTTTTGACAGAATGACCTCTGAACCATGGGTTGGAGAATCAGATTGACAAATACTGGTAATATCCTGGGATAGGAACAAAAGAAAGTGGGAAAACTGGACACCCCTGCCTTCAAGGGTATTAAACTCTAAATTGAGAAACAGGAATAAACTACTAGCTAAGAGATGATAAAATATGGAAGGACAACCACAGCAATCAGCAAAGCTTAGTTATGGGTTGATCCTCAAGGGAGGGCAGTGTGTGAAGGGGCCGGGGTAGGCAGGGCTGGCCTTAAGCAGAACTGTAAAGTGGAGAAAGGGGAAGTCTTTTCGGGTTTGTTTTCCCTTCTTTCAATTCCTAAGTCCCTGAACTGTCTCTCCTTTTCTCTATTGCATGTTGTCCTCAGGAAAAGATCGGATGAGTTTGTTCAGACACAAGTTTAAATGGCTGATGTCAAGGAATATATTTCTGAAGAGAAAAGTTCAGGTATTAGCAAGCTGATTAGGGAAGTTTGGGAGTAGCTGGTGTCTAACACAGGGACAATTTAACTGCTGAGGATGGGCTGCCCAGGAGGAAGTAGGATCTGAAAAGTTGACCACTCTGTGTGTGGACAGGCACTGGGGAGAAGCCACATGTTGGCTTCTGAGGAAATGCAGCCTTGATCTAGTTTTCCATAGACTAGGATGTGAGGCGGGTTACCAAGTGGAGACTTATCAGCATTGCATGTAAGAAAGGACCTGTGGAGAATTCCTTTTCTTGCATCTGGGGACAGGTGAGTTATAGGAAGACTGGCTTGATGCTGAGCTGGAATTTCTTAAACTGCTCTTGGTCAGAGAACAGCCTTCAGGAAGAGGCCATATAGCCACAGGTGAAGAAGGAGGAGGGTTGAGTGGGCATGGAGCCAGGCAAGTCCATCATATCTGCTGCATCCAAAATTATTCCCTGCAGACCTTTGTCTACTCTGCCTCTGGCGTTTCAAAGAGGGTAACCCTGGTGAATTGGAGGATTGGCATTAATATATTGTGGACATACCAAATGGTGAAAGTGCGTGGCAGAACAGCTGTTAGAATGATGCTAGTTTGAGGAGTAAAGGGTTCTCCCAACTTTCTCTCCACATTGGTTATGAAAATTCCAGAATCCCTGAAAATTTTATACAGGTAAACAGAGAAAATCTAAGTTTCCACTGTAGATGCTAAACAAAAGTAAAAACAAAAGCAATTATAATGTTCTTTTATGCTTTTAAAAAGGAATGAAATTGGGTCATTTGTAGAGACGTGGATGGACCTAGAGACTGTCATACAGAGTGAAGTAAGTCAGAAAGAGAAAAACAAGTATCGTATATTAACACTTATATGTGGAATCTAGAAAAATGGTACAGACGAACTGGTTTGCAAGGCAGAAATAGAAACACAGATGTAGAGAACAAACATATGGACACCAAGGGGGGAAAGTGGCGGGATGAATTGGGAGATTGGGATTGACATATATACACTAATATGTATAAAATAGATAACTAATAAGAACCTGCTTATAAAAAAATAAAATTCAAAAAAAGAACAATAAAAAATAATGCTCTTTTATGCTTTAAAATTCTTCATATTTAGGAGGCTGATGTAAAAAAAAATAGAGGGAAATTTCTAGCCAATAAATATCTAGGAGCTTCTGGTTAAATATGACTCCCCCTGCCACAATCCCACTAAGGTGATAAGAGGGAAATAAAAATGGCATAAACATACAAGAGAAAAGAAAATAACAAAATTTGGAACTTGGAAAGTAAACAGACCAGTGGTAAATGACTCTGTACTTTAGAGAAAGTTGAAAGTTAAATGCGTATAGGCAGGAAGGACCATTAAAAAATTAGCTGAAGAATCTTAGAAAGAATCCCAAATTGAAGGGCCAGACCTTCTTCATCAACCTGGGCAGCCAGGTTCCTGCCTCTCCCCTAACCTCTAGACCAGTGAGAGCCCACTGCCAGGAGAGGCACAGGAGAGAGGCCCTGGATTCAAAATACCAGGCGGAGCAGAGAAGAGGAGTATGACCAGAAAACAGGAAGCTTAAGTAAAGGCTTACATGCCAACCACTGATATCCCCAGCTTCCTTTCCTCTTGGAATGTGGATAGTCATGGTTATACCTTCCTGGTTGCTTTGTCCTTGAAGAAACTTGCTAAGGAGGAAAAAATCTAAAGATACTGTTAGAGGTTCCCCAAGGAAATGAGCAGGTCTTCACTTACAATGAAGCTCACAGTTGAGAAGAAGACTTCCATTCAAAAAAAGAAAAAAATTGCTTCTGGGACTTCTCTGGAGTCCAGTGGTTAAGACTCCAAGCTTCCACTGCAGGGGGTGCATGTCCGATCCCTGGTCGGGGAACTAAGATCCCACATGATGTGCAGCATGGCCAAAAAAATAAATAAATAAATAAAATAAAAAAAATTTACTATGTATTGCTGATGGGAATATAAAAAATACATCTAGTTAGGAAAACTGATTGGCTTTAAAAAGTGCTTCTGAATAACATTAACCTTTTACATAGGACTGGATGATCAAGGATCACCAGGCATTTGAAGAAAGCCTCTAAGTTGAAAACAGAGACCACAATTAAACAACAACACAGGAAAATGGAACTCAGAGGAAAGAAAGATAATGCAAGCAACTGAAGCACAGTTAAAAATACATCTCTCCCCAGTAATTAATACCCACAGAAATATATAAAAAGATATTATGAAGAAAGAATGATATTCTATTTAAAAAGGAACATTCAGAGAACTGGAGAACTCTTGCAAATTAAAAATCAAAATAAAGTAGCTAAATACAAGGGTTGAAGAAATCTACAAAATAGAACAAAAGTAAATGGTTGGAAAATATGAGAGAAAAGATAAGAAAATTAAATGACCAGGCCAGGAACCAACAGGACTTCCAAAAATAAAGATCAGAGAAAATAGAAGAGAGGAAATTATCTAAGAAATAATATAACTAAAGGATGTGAATTACCAAATTGAAAGGGACCTCTAAGTGCACATTAGAAAGACACATACTAAGAACATTATTGTGAAATTTCAGAGTACTGGGAACTCAGAAGGTCTTAGAAACTCTGACAGAGGAGAATAAAAAGGCGGAGGAAGGGGATCAGCTGGAGAAAATCAGGTCCTATTCAGAGGACTGGCAGTCTTGGCAATAAGCTTCTCAAAAGCAAACTGGAAGCCGAGGCATAGTGAGAAAACACCTACACAGAATTTTATGCTCAGTCAAACTATCAGTCCAGCATTAATGTAGAATAAACACATGAAAAGTCTAAAAAAAAATGCAACTCCACATTTTCTTTATCTGCCATCCATTGATGGACATTTAGGTTGTTTCCATATCTTGGCTATTGTGAGTAATGCTGCAATGAACACGGGAGTGCAAATATCTATTCAAGATCCTGATTTCAATTCTTGTGGATAAAAATCCATAAGTGGGATTGTTGGCTCATAAGGTAGTTCTAGTTTTAATTTTTTGAGGAACCCTCATTCTGTTTTCCATAGTGGCAGTACTATTATACATTCCTACCAACAGTATACAAGAGTTCCATTTTCTCCACATTTTCACCCAACTTATTGTCTAGAGTTTTTATAATAGCCATCCTGACAGGTGTGAGGTCCTATCTCATTGAATAGAGATTTCTCCATGAAAGATAAATGGCCAACAGGGGTATGAAAAGATGCTTGACATCACTAATTATCACTAATTATTTGCATCACTATTTGATGCAAATCAAAACCACAATGAGATATTGCTTCCCACCTGTTAGGATGTCCACTATCAAAAAACGAAAGAAAACACACCATAACAAATATTGGTGAAGATGTAGAGAAAATGGAACCCTTGTATGCTGTTGTAGGAATGTATTTTTTAAAAAATAATAGCCATATTCTATGCACTGAATGTTTGTGTTTTCCCAAAATTCACATGTTGAAGTCTAAATCCCCAATATGATGATATGTAGGGGCGGGATGTTTGTGAGGTAATGAGCTCACGAGGCTGCAGCTCTCATGAATGGGATTACAGTAATGCCCTTTTTAAAATGAGGAGCAGACACGGTATCTCTCTCTTCTCTGCCATGTGAGGATACAATGAGAAGATGGCCATCTGTAAACCAGGAAGTGGACCCTCACCAGACATCACATCTATCAGCACCTTGATCTTGGACTTCCCAGTCTCCAGGTCTGTAGGAAATAAGTTTCTGTTGTTTATAAGCCACCCAGTCTATTGTACTTTGTTATAAGAGCCCAAACTGACTAAGACACCACCCTAACAGGTGTGAGGTGATAGCTCATTGTAGTTTTGTTTTGCATTTCCCTGGGGGATATACGTACAATGGAATATTATTCAGCCTTAAAAAAAAAGGAAATCCTGCCATATACAACAACATGGATGAACTCTGAGAACATTATGCTAAACAAAACAAGCCATCACAGAAAGACAGATACTGCATGATTCCACTTACATGAGGTATCTAAAACAGTCAAACACATAGAAGCAGAGTAGAAAGGTAATTGCCAGGGGCTGGAGGGAGGGGAAATGTAGAGTTGCTGTTTAATGGGTGTAAAGTTTCAGTTATACAAGATGATTAAGTTCTAGAGATATTCTGCACAACATTTTGCCGATAGTTAACAACACTGTATTGCACACTTAAAATTTTAAGAAGGTAGATAGATCTCATGTTAAGTGTTCTTACCACAATTAAAAAAAAAAAGGAAAAAATTATCTCCAAAATTCTCTTTCCAGGAAGCTATGAAGTGGTGTTCCTCTAAAGCAAAAAGTAACCCAAGAAAGCAAATAAAGAATCTGGGAAATGTGGGAGTGAGGGCGTTCCGGGATAATGGTGAAGGGAGAGTCAACATTAAATCAGTTTTGCAGAGAGATATAATGCAATCAGCCCAGATTGAGCAAAAGGCTGGAAAACTTCAGAAGGGTGATCTTTGCAAAAAGAAAAAAAAAAAAAAAGACAGGAAACTAATAGATGACCTAGTATGTTTGTCTGAACAAATTGAGAATTTGAAAAATATTTAGTGATAAATTCATAGAACACTAAGGCAAAGAATAAAAAGGAGGTAATTATTGATTCTAGAGAAGCAAAATTGTTCAAGAAAATAAATATGATTATAGTGTACTAAATGGCTCACCTGTGAATAAAGTTTATGTGTTCATGATAAGATAAATACTGAATATTGATTTAATGAGAAACTGTGATATAATTACAATTTTAGTTTCCTATTGCTGTATAACAAATAGCCTCAGATTTAGTCGTCGAAAACAACACCCATTAATTAGCTCACACTTCTGTAGGTCAACAAGTCAGGCAGAGAGTGAACGGGTTCCCTCTTCAAGGTCTCACAAGACCCAAGTCAGGGTATCAGCTGGCCTGTGTTCCTTTTTGGAGGCTCTGGGGAAGAATCCAATGCCAGGCTTATTCAGATTGTTGATAGAATTAATTTTCTAGTCACTGTAGGAATGAAGCCCTTGTTTTCCTGATAGCTGTTGGCTGAGGTCCGCTCTCAGCTCCTAGAAGCTGCCCCTTTCCCCCAGCAGTTCACACCATGGGTGTTTGCTTTCTTCCAGGGTAGCTGGAGTGCAGCTATCTGTTTTTCTCTTCTGCTCCTGTCTAGAGAAAACTCTGTACCTCTAAAGGGCTCATCTGATTAGGTCAAATTCATGTGGAAATTTTCTCTGTCTTAAGGTAAACTGTGCTGTGTAACACGATCTAATTATGAGAGTAAAGAACATCATTTTTCACAGCCCTGGGAATTATGTTGGTATGTACCGTGGGGAAGGAAATCTTGGGGAGCATCTTAGAATCTTGCCTCCCACAACTCTATTGGAAGAGGAAGAGTGTATTGGCAAGGGAAGGGCATGATGTTTAAGTCAGCTGAAATCTCTTCTTCTGTTATGGAATAACAATAGATAAAACCTAAAGTGTACAAACACAAAAATAGCCATGTAAGTATCTTATGCAAAGTATAGAGGAAATTATCTACAGACAAATTAAAAAAGCAAAAAAAGATATTGTTGTATAGGGGAAGTAGGGGTGGTGAGCAGAAGGCTGTCATTTTTCATGATACGCTTTGAGTATTACTATATTTAGTTGAATCTAAGATCCTTTAAATGTACAATGCATTTAAAGGATGTTAAAATGTGAAAAATTTGATTCACCCTTATATAAACTATACACACACACACACACACACAAACACATATAGTCTGATGAAGACAAAAATCAGAAGCAAACCAAAATCAAACTAAAAGAATAATCTTTGTTTTGTTTTGTTTTGAGCTTGTTAGTATGTTCTGGCCTGGGTTAGAATGTGTGGCACATTAGAAAAAATCTAAGATGGTCCATGGTGTCAAATAAGTTCTTCAGAATGTAAATAAAAAGAAAGTTTAGAAGAGATAGTGACCAGAAGTATAAATACATAATCATTTTCCATTACTTAAAACCATTTTTTGCCTTTAACTAATAAATCCAAATTTAAGAAAAAGTGTGAATTCTAAACCAGCTTTGCCTCTCTCTCTCTTTCTCTCTCTCTATCATCTATCTATATGTTTGCATTTGAAAGCTATGGGTCAGTTTCTATACTAGGTATTAGGGTAAGATGGTGGCAGAATATTTGTCAACAAGGACTTCATAGTCTAGCAGGCTATGGAAAACTGGATAAAAGCTACAATAAGAAGCCAACTCTGCCAGAGTAGGGGAAGCAGTTCAGTATGGCAGAACAAAGAGTAAGTGAAGGACAGCTGTGGCAAATATGGTTGCTAAAGTAGTATCTTTTCAGTAATATTTTATATAATGATTAATGTCTGCATATTTTCTTCAACTAGCCATGCTTTAATTACCCAAGTCAACAATGAAAATGGATACCCAAGTTTTTATGATCTGGTTGTGTATGTGTATACACACACACACACGTATATATATATATATATATATATATATATATAGATAGATAGATAGCCAGAGTTCAGAAGTTTAGGGCTGGATTTCTGACAGTTACTCCCACCGTTTCTCTATCTCCAGTTCAAAATTCTCTCTTGACTTCCAACTCACATACCCATTGGCCTGACAAAAATAAATCCACTTGGGAGTCCCACAGACTTCCTTAACTCAAAAATACCAAATCTGAACACTTCATATTTCTCCCCAAACCCACCTCGCTTCTTGGACTCCATCACTTAGAGAATGATGCTATACATTCCACCAATAGCTCACGATAGAAACCAGAGAGCTATACTAAATTCTTCCTTTTCCTTACCTCCTGTCCAGTCTCTGAGCCAGTAAATTCTATCTCCTAAACTATTTCTCCTACTTCTCATCACTGCCCAAATTATACAGAAGCAGAGAGATTGCAATTGCCCATTCTTATTGGTCACAAGACATTTTATTCATCTTCCCTGACATTATCTTCCAAAGACAGAGTTTTCTTTCCAACAAACAAATCTTCTGTTACTTTCCTGCTCAAATTCCTCAATGATTCCACTACCAGCAAAATAAAATTAAACTTTTTCTTCATGATCTGGCCTCTTCCTACCTGTCCAATTTCTTCTACCATTATCCTCCTTGAATTACTTTTAAGCATGGTGCCTTGAACATGATTTATAAAGAAAGAATGAATGGATAACTTCAGTCCTCCACATAAATACACCACACCTTCTTACATGTCTCTGTACATATCCTGTATCTGCTGCCTGGAATGCTTTCTCCATTCCAATCCTCCATGACACCTTCCATGATGCTTCCCTCCCCTCACGCAGATGCTGGTACTCCTCCTTGTCATCTACGGCACTTAGCATCTACCTCCAGGAGAGCAGTGACCAGCCTGCATGGTTATTGTTCATTTGCTTTCTTGTCTTTCCAACAGAATGTAAACATTTGCAGGCTGGGGACACTAATTTTCTATCTGTGTGTCCTCCAGGACCTGATATAGTGCCTGTACACAACAGGAGCTCAGTGATTGATATCTGAAAATCAGTCAGTGTGTTACATCACATTAACAAAGTGAAGAAAAAAAACACATGATCATCTCAATAGATGCAGAAAAAGCTTTTGACAAAATTCATCACCCATATAAAAAAAAACATGCTTTTTTTCTGAGTGAAAGCTTGCTTCATCAATAATTGGAGGGTAAAGATCTTTTGTCCCTATTTGGTGGATTAAATCCAAACCAAAATTTAAAACATGAGTGACTTCTGGTGAGGAGTAAAGAAGATAACTGGAAGCCGCTTCCCTCTTGTTTGGTGCAAAGAGGGGAGTGAGGGCAGGTCTGGAACCACTTCCTCTCACCAATCCTGAGAATTGCTGCCCAACCCTGACCATCATTTTCCTTCTCTGTATCTTGTCTGTCTTTGGTTTCTGAGGAGAAGATAAGAAAAGATAAAATAGATGGAGGAAAGAGAAGATGTAGTATCTGGAGGATGTGTCTACGTAGTCTAAGTGGAGGAGGAGATCTACTACTTCCAAAGGAAGGGTGACAAGCGTGTTCCCCTGGTTCCTGGGCCTGAGTATCCATGTGTATAATTTAAAACAGAAAGGTTCTTCTGTTGACCCAGTAAGTGTTGCCTAGGACCGGCTACGTGAATTGCAGGCCCAGTGGAAAATAAAAATGACAGCCCCTTGTTAAAAATTTATGAAGAATTTTAAGGCTATGACAGCAGAATATTAAGGAAGCATGGGACTCTCCTAAGTGTGGCCCTGTGTACCTGTGTGCTCGTATGTACAGGAAGCCAGCCCTGGTGCTCTTTGATGGAGGTTTCAAATACTGGGCTTTGGTAATGAGTTTCTTCTACTTATTTGTTCATTTAGAAATTTCTAGAAAATCTTTTGGGCATTCAAAAAGAGATAAAGAAAAGTAAAAAAATATTAATGTACCCGTCACTGGATTAAGAAATACATGGTCTTCCAAGACTGAACCAAGAAGAAATAGAAAATATGAATAGACCAATCATAAATAATGAAACTGAAACTGTGCTTAAAAATTTTCCAACAAACAAAAGTCCAGGACCAGATGGCTTCACAGTGAATTCTATCAAACATTTAGAGAAGAGCTAACACCTATCTTTCTCAAACTCTTCAAAAAATTAGCAGAGGTTGGAATAATCCCAAACTCATTCTATGATGCTACCATCACCTTGATACCAAAACCAGACAATGATATCACAATAAAAGACAATTACAAGCAAATATCACTGATGAACATAGATGCAAAAATCCTCAACAAAATATTAGCAAACAGAATCCAAAAACACATTAAAAGGATCATACACCATGATCAAGTGGGATTTATTCCAGGGATGCAAGGATTCTTCAATATATGCAAATCAATCAAAGTGATACACCATATTAATAAATTAAAGAATAAAAACCATATGATCATCTCAACAGATGCAGAAAAAGCTTTCGACAAAATGCAACACCGTTTATGATAAAAAGTCTCCAGAAAGTGGGCATAGAGGGAAGCTACTTCAACATAATAAAGGCCATATATGACGAACCCACAGCAAACATTATTCTCAATGGTGAAAAACTGAAGGCATTTCCTCTAAGATCAGGAACAAGACAAGGGTGTCCACTCTCGTCACTATTACTCAACACAGTTTTGGAAGTCCTAGCCATGGCAATCAGAGAAGAAAAAGAAATAAAAGGAATCCAAATTGGAAAAGCAGTAAAACTGTCACTGTTTGCAGATGACACAACACTATACATAGAGAATCCTAAAGATGCCACCAGAAAACTACTAGAGCTAATCAATGAATTTGGTAAAGTTGCAGGATACAAAATTAATACACAGAAATATCTTGCATTCCTATACACTAACAATGAAAGTGCAGAAAGAGAAATTAAGGAAACACTCCTATTTACCATTGTAACAAAAAGAATAAAATACCTAGGAATAAACCTACCTAAGGAGATGAAAGACTTGTACACAGAAAACTATAAGACACTCTTGAAAGAAATCAAAGACACAAACAGATGGAGAGATACACCATGTTCTTGGATTGGAAGAATCAATATGGTGAAAATGACTACACTACCTAAAGCAATCTACAGATTCAGTGCAATCCCTATCAAATTACCAATGGCAGTTTTCACAGAACTAGAACAAAAAGTTTACAATTTGTATGGAAACACAAAAAACCCTGAATAACCAAAGCAATCTTGAGAAAGAAAAACAGAGCTGGAGGAATCAGACTGCCTGACTTCAGACTATACTATAAAGGTACAGTAATCAAGACAATATGGTACTGGCACAAAAACAGAAATATAGATCAATGGAACAGGATAGAAAGCTCAGAGGTAAACCCAGACACCTATGGTCACCTAATCTATGAGAAAGGAGGTAAAAATATCCAATGGAGAAAAGACAGCCTTCGATTAGTGGTGCTGGGAAAACTGGACAGCTACATGTAAAAGTATGAAATTAGAACACTTCCTAACACCACACAAAAAAATAAACTCAAAATGGATTAAAGACCTAAATGTAAGGCCAGGCACTATAAAACTCTCAGAGGAAAACATAGGCAGAGCACTCTTTGCCATAGATCACAGCAACATCTGTTTTGACCTACCTCCTAGAGTAATGAAAATTAAAACAAAAACTAACCATAAACAAGACAAAAAGGCAACCCTCAGAATGGGAGAAAATATTTGTAAATGAAGCAACTGACAAAGGGTTAATCTCCAGAATATACAAGCAGCACATGCAGCTCAATATCAAGAAAACCCAAACAACTCAATCCAAAAATGGGTGGAAGACCTAAATAGACATTTCTCCAAAGAAGATATACAGATTGCCAACAAACACATGAAAAGATGCTCAACGTCACTAATCATTAGAAAAATGCAAATCAAAACTACAATGAGGTATCACCTCACACCAGTCAGAATGGCTTTGTGTACGAAACGCTTTATGTACCCCTTGCTCCCCAGAAGTAACCAATATTCTGATGAATGACAGGAGTTTACCATTCTTGCACACATCTACACTTATACTATATACCCCTAATAAAGATGAAATTTTAGGTGATTCAGAGGAGTATTTCCTAAAGCAACTGAGCGAGGGACTGAATCCTGTGAGACACAGGATTAGCCAATTCCTAATCAACGTTGTAAGGGAATCCTGGTTTAGTCCTTTGCATTTTATTCATTGCTTCTACTTTCTTCAGCTCTCATCTACCTCCCTTCCTGCCCTTTGTAGAATCTGTAAACAACCTTTCCTCTTCTGTGGACCATGTCTTCTTCCATTTCTTACTTACTTGCTCCTTCTGTAATGCGAAGCTCCAGGGTCCTGGCTCCAGGTCTGAATTCCTTCCTCTCTCACAGCTCTTCTGGGCCATGGTGCTGGGGATTTAACTGGTCAGTTGAATTGTCAACTTTTAATGTTTTGAGTTCAGTAGGCTCTAGGGACTTAGGAAAGTGGGGCTCCAGAGAGAGAGGATCTGGTAGAATTAAAAAAGATATATATTTAAAAAGTAGAATGAAGCAGATTCAGTGATGAATATTCAGCAAAAAGTCACATTTGAGAATTACAAAGAGGGATTGTGGTGATGGGGGTAGAGCTTCACTCAGCTGTGCAGCTCTGTGCGGTATTAATGCAGCGAGAAATGTGATTTTGCCAGAAATAAGGGTGTGGCCTGTTAGAGTGGGGACTTGGAGTCTGGAGTTGTCCCACACAGTTATAATAATTAAAAAATTAATAGCTTACATATCCTCCCTGCTTTCAAAAAAATTAAAATGCCTTCAAGCCTTGCCCATCCTCCTCCAGATGAATATCAGAAACCTTATGCAAAACTTAGCAATAGTAAAGAAAGACTATTTTGAAGGGCTGGTTTTTCTGTCTTTAAGGATGCATCTACATAGCAGCAGCCACATTTGGGTTAGGACATGGATTTCAGGGATGGATTTTGGCAGGTCTTTGATCTGAACTGACTGAAATAAAAGATACCAACACATCCCTAATTGCCTGACCGGTTACCTTACACAGCACCCCTCCAAGTTCATGTGACTAACATGGTCGCAAAACGCTAATAATAATGTCCAGGATTTCCAGCACAGGGAGTGATTGCAAATTTGACTGATGTGCTGCCCCCAAAATCGCTCTGGCCTAATTACTGTTAAAAACAGATGAAGATAGAAGTTAACATGGCCCCAGTGAGTCATCTTGTCAGGACTCACATTACAGAAACAGTCATTCTGGGAGGAGAGCTGAGGACAAACTCTTTGAGAGTGGCCACAAACGATTGCAGAGAACAAGGCCACTAAAAAAGCCCGTGTCTGGTTCCCAGGAACTGAGTGTGGGATAACCGTTCCATGGTAACAGGGCTTTTCATTAGTCTTTTCCATTAATAAACACATGCAGTTGGCATATGGAAATAGGATCTGCAGCCCCAATTCCTCCTAAAATAGAGCATTTCTAATTGCACTTATTTAACTCCCTGTAGAAGTATTCTTCTTACTCTTCCTTCCGAAATACTTGTCTTAATTATTTGGGTTAGTTTGGCACGTGGAGGAGAAATGAGTGGAATAGGCAACCAGGAAGACTTCTCTGAAACTGGCCCCAGAGTCTTCCTCAGGTAAGTAGTATTGGCTTCCTTATAGATAAAGATAATTGGGAGCCAGAGATATCCTCTAAATCAAGTGCTCCTTTGTGCCTATAGCTCCACGATCAATTACAATGTTCAATATGGCAACCTCTTTGATTTTCAGTTTTCTCACGTATAAATTGGGAGCGATGATACTCACCCTAAAGCAATGTTATCAGTTAATTTATAAGGGGAGCAAGGTTTTAGTAAATAATTCTGTTCTCTAGGAAAGGGCTTGAGGATGTGCTCTGGGTACACAGTCTGCTGTTTGATCCTGGGTACACAAAGGATGGTTGGTCCTCTGCTGACGGGCGCCTCTGTGTCTGCTTTTTACGCTCTCCTTACAGATGTTCTCTGAGAAAGGGACAATTTGTGACAGGTCATTTCTGATGATCCTTATGCTGAAATCATAGCTGTTTTCAAACTGGGAATTTTACTTCTTTTAAAGATTGAATTGACTTCCCTTAATTTTCCTTCCTACTCTGGGAATTCCAGCATACATGCTCTTAGACTCAAAGGGGTTTAGAAGCAAAAATATCTGAACTGCCACACTAAAAATATCTCAATGCTAAAGAAAATAATGACAATGTAAGAAATACAATATAAAATTTAAAAATAATGTGAAAATGGGGTTAATGCTGATTTATGTGTAGTAGCAACAAACTGGAAGTAACCTGAATATCCAGCAGTAGGGGATACTAAGCAGCCATTAAAATGTGGTTGTAGAAAAATATGTAACGACATGGGAAAATGTTAACACATGGCTGAGTGAAAAAATTAGATTTCAACTGCAACATCAAAATATTAATAGATTTATACATGTATGATGAATTATGGATGCCTTGTTTCTTTTTAATTATTAAAAAACCCATATAATATAAAATTTACCATCGTAACTATTTTCACTGTAAGTTCTGTAGTGTTAAGCATATTCACATTGTCACACAACCAATCTCCAGAACTTTTTCATCTTGCAAAACTGACACTCTGTACCCATTAAACAACTGTTCCATGTCCCCCACCCACAGTCTCTGGCAACCATCATTCTAAGTTCTGTCTCTATGAATTTGACTACACTACGTGCCTCATATAAGTGGAATCCTACAGTATCTGTCCTCTTGTGACTGGCTTACTTCACTTGGCATAATGTCCTCAAGATGCATCTATATTGTAGTGTGTGACAGGATATCCTCCCTTTTCAAGGCTGAATTATATTCCATCATATGTATATACCACATCTTGTTATCCATTCATACATTGCCTCACACTTGGGTTGTTTTCACCTCTTGACCTTTGTGAATAATGCTTCTATGAACATCGGTGTGCAACTATCTCTTTGAGATCGTGCTTTCAATTCTTTTGTGTATATACCCAGAAGTTGGATTGCTGGATCACATGGTAATTCTATTTATAATTTTTTGAGGAAATACCATACTGTTTTCCACAGTGACCGCACCATTTTATATTCCTACCAACAGTTCACAAGGGTTCCCTTTTCTCTACATCCTTGCCAACACTTGTTATTTTCTGTCTTTTTACATAGAAGTCATTTTTTTTGTACTTTGATATAATTCCCCATTTATATTTTACTCTGATTAACCATTGCTTTTGTAATTAGAAAACCCACAATAAATGTAATATAAAAGATATGGTGGAGGGACCAGTATTTTCTGTGTCTCATTTACAAGGACTAAAGAATTGGGTATTCTTTGGATGCTATTCATATGAAGACCTTACTATTCCACACTAATGAGTCTATGTAGCTGAGCATTAGGTGTGGTGTCCAACAGCATGGTCTGAGAGAAAAATATTAGAGTGGTGTCAACACTGTTGTTTGCACACTAGGAAGCAAAAGAAATGGTTTAGGCTGTTTCTGTACTTCCACAAAGGAACTAGTTGAATTTCAAAAACTAAAAATATCAGTAATTTTAATGAAAAATATCAGTTAAATCAAGTAGTTTGGATTTTTATGAAACAACAGGCTGATTTATTGAAGTTTGAAGAAAATAATTAGCATGCTATGTGACTTCATATATTGCAGTCCCTGTTCTTTTAGTGACAACTGGTTTGACAGCTGGTCAAAGTTCACTTTCACAGGTGAAAGGTCATCATGTATTCTTAATAAATATTTCAATACCACACAGTACCACCACCTCACAGCCATTTATTGAAAGCCTTACTAAGAAATAGGTGCTTTGCATATATTGGCTTATTTAATCCTGTCTATAGGACAGATTATTATTATTTTTTTCTTTTTTTTTCTTTTTTTTTCGGTACGCAGGTCTCTCACTGTTGTGGCCTCTCCCGTTGCGGAGCACAGGCTCCGGACGCGCAGGCTCAGCGGCCACGGCTCAGGGGCCCAGCCGCTCCGCAGCATGTGGGATCTTCCCGGACCGGGGCACAAACCCGTGTCCCCTGCATCTGCAGGCGGACTCTCAACCACTGCGCCACCAGGGAAGCCCCTAGGACAGATTATTTTATTTTAAAGATGAAAAACTAAGGCTTGGAGATATTAACCAATTTACTTAAGATTACTGAGCTATGTGCAGAAATGTTAAGGACTGACTTAGGCTATGCCTTCCTATACCATCTCATGCAAAAGACTTACAACATACAATAAATTATATCTACTATTTTAATGGTGGCATTAAGGAAGAAACTGCCTTGCATTCTTCTCTGCTTAAGCTTTTGATTTTAAGTCTTCTTCATTGTGAAGTTAATTGATTTTTCAGTTTGGTTATTCTGCTTTTAAAAGTAGTAGCTGGGGCATCATTGATGTAGAATTGATATATTTCCAAGAGTTAGAGAGGGTTATTTTGAGATGCATAGATTTTTTTTTCTGTTTCCTAATATTTCATCATCAGAGAATAGTGTCTAGCCTGCAGCACTGTGTATACCCAATGTCATTAGATGAATAATTTCAGGCTACTTAAGGAAGAAATCAAGACAGAGAGAATTCTGTTATACTGCTTCTCTCCTGCTTTATTCTGATAGGCTTTGAACATTCTTCAAATATGAGATTAAGTGATGAAAAATTTGAGTGTTTTTTTGGCATTTTTTAATAGTAGCTCTTTCAGTTAGTATGGCAATCAAAAAAAACCACAAAAATGTATTGGGGCCTGGTAAATGCATATGCTGGTCAGGATTAGGAGGTGGGACTAAGCAAAAGAATTAATACATTCTTTTTTTTTTAACATCTTTATTAGAGTATAATTACTTTACAACGGTATGTTAGTTTCTGCTTTATAACTAAGTGAATCAGTTATACATATACATATATCCCCATATGTCTTCCCTCTTGCATCTCCCTCCATCCCACCCTCCCTCTCCCCGCCCTCTAGCTGGTCACAAAACACCGAGCTGATCTCCCTGTGCTATGCGGCTGCTTCCCACTAGCTATCTATTTTACGTTTGGTAGGGTATATATGTCCATGCCACTCTCTCACATTGTCCCACTTACCCTTCCCCATCCTCAAATCCTCAAGTCCATTCTTTAGTAAGTCGGCATATTTATTTTCATCTTGCCCCTAGGTTCTTCATGACCTTTTTTTTTTTTTTTTTAGATTCCATATATATGTGCTAGCATATTTGTTTTTCTCTTTCTAACTTACTTCACTCTGTATGACAGTCTCTAGGTCCAACTACCTCACTACAGATAACTCAGTTTCATTTCTTTTTATGGCTGAGTAATATTCTATTGTTTGTATGTGCCACATCTTCTTCTTCTTCTTCTTTTTTTTTTTTTGCCGAACGCGGGCCTCTCACTATTGTGGCCCCTCCCGTTACAGAGCACAGGCTCCGGACGTGCAGGCCCAGCAGCCATGGCTCATGGGCCCAGCCACTCTGCGGCATGTGGGATCCTCCCGGACTGGGGCACGAACCCATGTCCCCTGCATCGGCAGGCGGACTCTCAACCACTGTGCCACCAGGGAAGCCCACCATCTTCTTTATCCATTCATCTGTCGATGGACACTTTGGTTGCTTCCATGTCCTGGCTATTGTAAATAGAGCTGCAATGAACATTTTGGTACATGACTCTTTTTTAATTATGGTTTTCTCAGGGTATATGCCCAGTAGTGGTATTGCTGAGTCATATGGTAGTTCTTTTTTTACTTTTTTAAGGAACCTCCATACTGTTCTCCATAGTGGCTGTATCAATTTACATTCCCACTAACAGTGCAAGAGCGTTCCCGTTTCTCCACACTCTCTCCAGCATTTATTGTTTGTAGATATTTTGATGATGGCCGTCTGACCGGTGTGAGATGATATCTCATTGTAGTTTTGATTTGCATTTCTCTAATGATTAATGATGTTGAGCATTCCTTCATGTATCTGTTGACAATATGTATATCTTCTTTGGAGAAATGTCTATTTAGGTCTTCTGCCCATTGTTGGATTGGGTTGTTTGTTTGTTTCTTTGTTTGTTTGTTTGTTTGTTTTGCAGTACACGGGCCTCTCACTGTTGTGGCCTCTCCCGTTGAAGAGCAACAGGCTCTGGATGCGCAGGCTCAGCGGCCACGGCTCACGGGCCTAGCCGCTCCGCAGCATGTGAGATCTTCCCGGACCGGGGCACGAACCCGTGTCCCCTGCATTGGCAGGCAGACTCAACCACTGTGCCACCAGGGAAGCCCTGTTTGTTTTTTTAATGTTGAGCTGCATGAGCTGCTTGTAAATTTTGGAGGTTAATTCTTTGTCAGTTGCTTCATTTGTAAATATTTTCTCCCATTCTGAGGGTTGTCTTTTCGTCTAGTTTATAGTTTCCTTTGCTGTGCAAAAGCTTTTAAGTTTTATTAGGTCCCATTTGTTTATTTTTGTTTTTATTTCCATTTCTCTAGGAGGTGGGTCAAAAAGGATCTTGCTGTGATTTATGTCATAGAGTGTTCTGCCTATGTTTTCCTCTAAGAGTTTGATGGTGCCTGGCCTTACATTTAGGTCTTTAATCCATTTTGAGTTTATTTTTGTGTATGGTGTTAGGGAGTGTTCTAATTTCATTCTTTTACATGTAGCTGTCCAGTTTTCCCAGCACCACTTATTGAAGAGGCTGTCTTTTCTCCACTGTATATTCTTGCCTCCTCTATCAAAGATAAGGTGACCATATGTGCGTGGGTTTATCTCTGGGTTTTCTATCCGGTTCCATTGATCTATATTTCTGTTTCTGTGCCAGTACCACACTGTCTTGATTACTGTAGCTTTGTAGTATAGTCTGAACTCAGGGAGCCTGATTCTTCCAGCTCCATTTTTCTTTCTCAAGATTGCTTTGGCTATTCGGGGTCTTTTGTGTTTCCATACAAATTGTGAAATTTTTTGTTCTAGTTCTGTGAAAAATGCCATTGATAGTTTGATAGGGATTGTATTGAATCTGTAGATTGCTCTGGGTAATAGAGTTATTTTCACAATGCTGATTCTTCCAATCCAAGAACATGGTATATCTCTCCATCTGTTTGTATCATATTTAATTTCTTTCATCAGTGTCTTATAATTTTCTGCATACAGGGCTTTTGTCTCCTTAGGTAGGTTTATTCCTAGATATTTTATTCTTTTAGTTGCAATGGTAAATGGGAGTGTTTTCTTAATTTCACTTTCAGATTTTTCATCATTAGTGTATACAATGCAAGAGACTTCTGTGCATTAATTTTGTATCCTGCTACTTTACCAAATTCATTGATTAGCTCTAGTAGCTTTCTGGTAGCATCTTTAGGACTCTCTGTGTATAGTATCATGTCATCTGCAAACAGTGACAGCTTTACTTCTTCTTTTCCAATTTGGATTCCTTTTATTTCTTTTTCTTCTCTGATTGCTGTGGCTAAAACATCCACAACTATGTTGAATAATAGTTGTGACAGTGGGCAACCTTGTCTTGTTCCTGATCTTAGTGGGAATGGTTTCAGTTTGTCACCATCGAGGACGATGTTGGCTGTAGGCTTGTAATATATGGTCTTTATTATGTTGAGGAAAGTTCCCTCTATGCCTACTTTCTGGAGGGTTTTTATCATAAATGGGTGTTGAATTTTGTCAAAAGCTTTCTCAGCATCTATTGAGATGATCGTATGGTTTTTCTGCTTCAATTTGTTAATATGGTGTATCACACTGATTGATTTGCGTATATTGAAGAATCCTTGCATTCCTGGGATAAACCTCACTTGATCATGGTGTATGATCCTTTTAATGTGCTGTTGGATTCTGTTTGCTAGTATTTTGTTGAGGATTTTTGCATCTGTGTTCATCAGTGATATTGGCCTGTAGTTTTCTTTCTTTGTGACGTCATTGTCTGGTCTTGGTATCAGAGTGATGGTGCCCTCGTAGAATGAGTTTGGTAGTGTTCCTCCCTCTGCTATAGTTTGGAAGAGTTTGAGAAAGATAGGTGTTAACTCTTCTCTAAATGTGTGATAGAATTCGCCTGTGAATCCATCTGGTCCTGGGCTTTTGTTTGTTGGAAGATTTTTAATCACAAGAACTAATACATTTTTAATCAAACTGAAGTAATAGGACATAGACAGGAAAATTATTATTTTTTTACTATTGAACAGAAAGAAGGAAGAACACATTTTTACAATAGTCATCTTCTACCGAGGGGTGCCTCGCTTCTGCCGATATCAGGGAATTGAAGTGAGAGTTCTTTTATCTCACATCTCACTCTGCCCCTCTGCTGGGTACTATTATTATCTCCATTTTTGTCTTGAGGAAACTCAAGCTCAGAGAAGTTAAGTAACTTGTTCAAAGTCACCCAGCTGAGAAGGGCCAGGATAGGTGAGCCCAGGTCTGCAAAATCCTGAAACCTGTGTTTATAATCGGGACGTTTTTCTGTCCCAGATGTGGCAGTCCCCTATAAGAATTGCTTATACAGTTCCAGGCTGGCGGGTGGGATGAGAAAAGGACCTTGACTGTAAAGATTTTTGTCTGAATTGGACTTTTCTAGGCTCTGACACAACATTTGTCCAGGAGTTTGTGTGGCCAGAGACCCTGTGGTCCTGCCCGGCTCCCCTGCCCAACACCCCCCCCCCCAACTCTGGCAAGCTCTCTGTTCTCTCTGTCCCCAGTAGGAAGAGGCATGGGGGGTCAAAGAGGTGAGGAAGGCTTTAGGTTGTCAGGTGAGCGAGTTGGTGCAGTCACAGGGCAGAGGAAGCCATGCCCAAGGGAAAGGCTAGTTAAAGCCGTAATACTTTATGGCTTACTAATGAATTCCATTTTATAGCCCAACTCCCTTAAATTGTCTCTTCCTGTGATTAATTCTTGTTCTCCTAGTCCCCCTTAAGCAGACGGCTGTTGATAGGGTGTGTTCAGTGTTGAATGAGTAAAATGTACTAATGCATGTTCTCTTCAGCCAGAGATAACCTTGCTTTAAACATGATGGATGCAACTTTTACAAGGGAAGATATCATCAGGAAAGGGGCCTTGCGGCTTATGCATCAGACCCTTGGGTATAAACTCACTGCCCAGCAGCATCTCAATCTCAATCTCTCTCTCTTTCCTGACCATTTCGAATAACTTGATCTGTCTATCAGTGTCCCTAAAATGAAGTGATTCACTGATGTAAATAACCCAACTGAGGGCTTCATTCTGGATTTAATCAAACTTTAAATCCCCCCCACACCCCAAAAAAATTATTCCACATCTTTTTCTTCCTTGGTTAATGAGACAAAGAAGCAGGGTTTCTGGGAAAGTCATAGAGCTTAAAAGTCATTAAATTACACAGGATTAGAAGGGACTCCTTTTGGAGACCAGAGAACTTTAGCTCTCCTTATGCTTGTTTATGCATAGACTTGCAAAGACTTGGAGAAAGAACAGAGAGCTTTTTCTGGTTAGGATTTGACACTTAGTATTTCAACCCAAGTCACCTTTATCCCAGATTTCTTAATTTTGACCTGGGCCACCAAAATATATAGAAAAAAGTCACCAGTCACTGGTGATTGTTATTTATAGGGATGTGCCCAGGATTGAGAAAGCTCTAGATAAGAGGGGGAGGCAGGAGAACCGGGGAGTGAGGCGGCAAATTGGCTGGGCCTCAGAGGAGATGCCCACACGATACACGTGCCCACTTGAAAACAAAGAGAAAGCAAGGCTATCCTTGTGTGTACAAATTATTTACGTGTCCAGTTTCTTTTAGCTCTTATGAAGGATCTCTTCCACGCTGGCAGAAGACTTTTCTTTAAAGAGGAAAAAAATAATCTTTCTCCCAGAACTGATAACCAAATAAAATACTGTTATATTTTCTGTCTAATAAGCACAAGAAGTTCCATAACTCCCTTGATTAAGCGTATTATCCTTTTGCAGAAAGTCAGCTTGATTTATGCAAAAAGTGATTTGGACATACTTTCTCCGGCCATGGAGATTTCATAATTCCTAGTGTGTGTCTGGAAAATCTCCTCTCGTCGTGAGTCCAAACCACATTAATGTCTTCCAGAGTGACCTGAGGAATTAATGAGGTTTCTGCTGTCAGTTCTGCCCATGCAGGGTCAAGTAAATCATTTGCTGGCTCTCGGGCCGCTGTTTTTCTGCTGCCTCTCTGATTCCACGTTCAGTGATAACAGCACTGTATATGTCTTTGAAATACAGCATCACTGACACTCTCCGTCCATCTGCTTGGACATATTTTAGGCTCTGCTTCTCTTTCTGCTGTAAACTCGGACTTTAATGGAGTTGGTAATTGCTGATAAATGCAGTATCAATGAAGTCAGCGTACTGGAGGTTTCCCCATTCTTTTCGGCTGATGTATGCTATTTAAATCTCCTCTGACGTGACTTAAAATTATTGTGTGCCCAGCTCTTTAATTCCCCAACTGGTATTCTTGGCTGAAGACGTGAATTATTCTTTCCCTTCTTCTTTTCAGACAAACTAAAGCTGGATTGGTAAGAAGCTTTCCTGGAGAGCCTGTTTTTCTTACCAGAAGAAGCTCCACAATTTGCTGTAGGGTCATGTCCACAGAATGAGGTGGAGTCTTCAGGATTTTTCTATCCCTCTCCCACCATCACCCAACTGCTAGGACCACCAGAACTTTTGTGAATCTAAACTATGAAATAATTGGAAGTTTTCAAAAGCTTTGAAGGTGACTTATCTGGTACCTCTGTACTGAAAGTCTGGAATTGTGTGTTTGTCACTAAACCTCTCACTGTGTTTTCCTTTGTTTCTTTAACTGTTTATAATCGAGGGTTAAAGGCAAAAGCAATGATCATCCGCCTTCTAGTTTCCTCATCCTATTTAATTTTGCATTTCTCATGAATATCTGGTTGACCTGAGGTTGCCATTGAGAAAACAACCCAGATAGGACTGGCGAATTTTTATATGGATTCTTAGCCATGTGGCCAGAGGACCTGGGGGCCTGGGGCTGCCCACATACCCTTTCAAAATAGAAAAACCTACTAAAGATACCTACCAACCCCTGGGTTTCTGCTATCAACCAGTCATATGGCTATAAACATGTTCCAGTGACGGATGAAAGGTTAAATCACCAAGTGTTAAATCTCCCCGACCTTCCAAACCTCAATTTCCTCAGCTATAATATAGGGACATAGGAGTAGGGAACTTGTCACATAGGACTTGGGAACTCTGTGGAGGTTCCTACTGGCTAACAGTTTTGAGCACTTACTTTGTGCTAAGCCCCTTCCCTAAATTATATCATTTCATCCTCACAATCATTCTTTGAGGCAAGTACTATTCAAGAGCATCCTTTTACTAACAAGGAAATAGAGACATCAATAAAATAATGAGGTTTTAAAAAAGTTTCATAGCTCTTTCTGTTTTCAAAACACTTTTTCCTATGTTATTCCATCTTTCCTTCTCAAAAACTCTGCTAGGTATTTATAATGACGTTCCTTTCATTGGAGTTTACAGAGAGGACAAGAGGTCTTTGCAAGGTCACACAAGCCAGGAAGGTCTTTGCAAGGTCACGTTGTGACTTGAAAGAGACATAGTAATTATAAACATGCCTTAAGGAAAAAAAAGCCGTGTTAATAATATAATCAGATACCTAATTGTCCTTGCCACGATATGATCCATTTGTGGACGAGTGGAAAACAGCCATGTCACACTCATATTTTAGATTAGACCATAAAATAAACAAACAATAAGCCAGACTATTGTGGGCAAGCAAGTGATAACCAAGGAAAGATGAGGTGGGGTTGGGGAGAAGATGTGGAAGAAACTAGTGACCTAAGAGAGGAACTTTAGGGAATTTGGTGAAAATGGGGTTGGAGGTTGAGAGGAAACTCTGATGAATAATTTTGATAAAACTCTGAAAATGTCAGGCAAGCTAAAGCCCTTGCGTGCTTCTCATCCATCTTTGATTTTGTTCAACTGGGAAATACCTCAGAAGTTTTTCTTCAGCTATTTGTTTTCCATCTGTTGGAAATGGGCGTGTGGTGGCTATAGCTATTTCCCTTTAAAGTAAAGCAAAAAGTAGAAGAAACATTAGAATGAACTTTAGGGAACAGAGTTGGGAGAAGTTCCCTTTGAATTGTAGAGGTTGGCTTTTTTGTTTTCCTAGAAGGCAGGTTTTATTTCTCTAAATCAGAGTGGGGTTGGCTAGGAGCAGGTATAGGTTCTGGGGCACAGTGTGAATAAGAGCCTCCAAAATAATCCCTGCAGGACCACTGCACAGACGGAAACTGGAATAGATGCTCAAGCAGACTGTTTTGTGGGGAAGCCCTGAGTTTGAAAGTCTCTTTATCTCTGTTATCTCTTAGTGCAAAAGGCTTAGCAAGTCAGGGCATACTCAAGCCTCAGTATTTTTCATCTGGAAAGTGGAGGAAGCTAATACCTAGCTCACAAGGCTATGGTGACTATTACATGCGATAAAATATATGACAGGTTTGCAAACTTTAAAGCAGTAGCAACTGCAGTATAGTTCTTTATTTAGGATCCCCTCCCCAATATTAAAAAAATATTTTTATTTTTTTAATGCAATTTTGAAAGGTTACTTTCCATTTACAGTTATTACAAAATATTGGCTCTATGCCCTGTGTTGTACAATACATTTTTGTTTTGCGGTACGCAGGCCTCTCACTGTTGTGGCCTCTTCTGTTGCAGAGCACAGGCTCCGGATGCGCAGGCTCAGTGGCCATGGCTCACGGGCCCAGCCACTCCGCGGCATGTGGGATCTTCCTGGACCGGGGCATGAACCCCGTGTCCCCTGCATTGGCAGGAGGACTCTCAACCACTGCGCCACAAGGGGAGCCCTGTACAATACATCTTTGAGCCTATCTT